>NC_035109.1:158724273-159976059 GCF_002204515.2 Aedes aegypti | reverse complement strand
AAACAGACGTAACACTTCGAACAAATTTCTTCAAAATCCATCACCCAGTTTACACCATCATCATCTGGTGAGCATGTCGCACGGAAAGGTGTTTCGTGCAACAAGCCCGGCAGATGGCGGTAGTGTAAAACGTCAAACGCGAAGAAAAACGTTGCGCGCTCCTCTGGTTGTGAGATTTGTAACATAGCGAATTTGAAATCATCGTCAAATGAGTGGGCGATGGAAATTTCGTCAGTGTTACGTCTGTTTGTCTGTGGCGGAAGTCAAACGCATCAAGCTTTTTGAGGAAAGCAAGCGATCTAGTTTGCCCGTACCTGTATCGGATGATCATCAGGACGGTCGATTCCACACGGCTACCTTTCTCGATGATCCTACCGGTCATTCCCCTGGTACCCTGCAAAGGGTTCACCGGGGTAAAAAAGACCGCGTAGACGTTCCGATTGAGGCCATCATCAATAATTGATAAGTGATAAATTTCACCCCGAAATGGGATCTACCGATTTTTTATGTAAGAGATGATTTTTAGCACTGACGTCACATTGGTTAGAAAATTTAGGTACATGATCCAATGAGGTTCACCGTCGTACTTATTTCCTGCATTTAGTTGTGTGCTATTTATAAGATTTTAGAAAGCAGAACCGAAAAATCGCAAAAAATGAAAAATTTTACCCGAAATTACGGCACTGATTTTTAGTAACGCTATTTACATTTTACTGAAAACGGTAATAGTAGTTTACGGAACAAGTTGCAGAATGATGACTTTTACAGCACGAGTCGTAAATTTATCCTACGAGGCTTGCCGAGTAGGATAATTACGACGAGTGCTGTAAAAATCGAGTTCTGCAAGGAGCTACGTACAACATTTTTTGCAATTTCGTAGAAGTCCACTTGAGGGTATCAGAAATTATATCGGAATGCATTCACCATCATTTCACAATTTCTGAAAAATTGTTGGTGATGATTCATTATGCAACTCAAAACAGTTGCGTAATGAGAAAGCGTTGCGTAATGAATCATTACAGCACTGGCATCAGTTAGGTAATTACTATTCCCGCACTGCATACTTCAGTGCAGGAAAGTAGGCCGTTTCATGACAGATTGGCGTGATGAAAAACAGCCTATTACGATGAGAAATTGCAAAAGTAAGAGGTTGTTTCCGAGATACGACCGCCAAATTGACGTTGTATAACGTTAGCTTCTTCTATTTCCTGATTTAGGACCGTCACGAACTTATGAAAGATTTCTAGGTACTGACAAAAAATCTAATCAATTTTCAAACTATTTGTTGCATGTCTATTATGGACATTGAGTGTTATTATTTGGTTGGTCCGGTTAACACTTCAACACCGATAGAACCGGTCGATGGAAGAAGAAGCATGAGCGGTAACTTTTACTCTCCAAAAATACAGTCAACCCTCCATGAGTCGATGTTCCATGACTCGATATCGACTCATGGAACCATACTAAATTCAAAATTTCACGGTTACTACGATGGTCCCTGGAACAGCTTTCCAAAGAAATTCTGTTCCATGAGTTGATATTTCCATAAGTCGATGGTCCCTTCAATATCGACTCATGGAGGTTTAACTGTATATACCGGTTGAACATTAGGTCCATTCATGATCCACTAAGATTGGTTGCTTTAGTGGATTCCGAAGCCAGTTTGAGGTTGAGGTTCTTGTCCATGAAGTCCGCTAACTCTGTGTACTCCTCTTTGCTCAAATCGATGTTGAAGTTATGATTGGCATGGTCTTCTTTTGATTCTCGAAGAAGTTCCGCGCCATGAAGAACTTCTTCTGCTTCATTGTGGTATCCGGAAAAATGTAGAGGCAAACCAGTAGAGCCCGACAATTCATTATAGTGATCTCGGCAGCGCAAATATCATTATAATCATCTGACATTCGCCCAGCTCCACATCATAACAGGTGCAGAGTTTGCGAATCTTGTGCGCCACAGCAATCGTTGTTGCTGGCGGTGAAATCGATCAGGACTTCTTGATTAAGGCCACGGGACGGTGTTTTAATCACCCTCTCCATTTGAAAAGTTAATCTCAAGTACCACTCAATATATCGATGCGAAAAATGTATCACTAGCATTATATATATGTAGTGCACAACCCATTAAATTTTCAGTTTAATCGGTTCACTAAAACTAGAGATTTGCTTCTGCAAAGTTTTGATGATAATTGTTAGAGTGAGACAAAAGATAGGGAAAATAACACGGTCTCCCGTGTCACCTTAAGACCGATCTGCGATTCCAGAGCATGACCGTCATGGCCCTGCAGGAAGCGAGCGTGGCCTAACTAGTCAGTTTGTTTGAGGGTACCAACCTGTACGCGATCCACGCCAAGCGTGTCTCCATCATGCCGAAGTACATCCAGCTGGTTCGCCGTATCCGTGGCAAACGCGCTTAAATTGCATTGAAGCACAATTTTAAACAACAACCCTTTGCAGGGCCATAATAGACCATTTCCGTGAAATTTTTTTATTGGCTTATGAGCTTCCTTTCAATTAGTTGAACAAACTTTCCTAAGAAACCCATATGTTCTAAAGCCTCTAACAATTGAAAAACAATGAAAAACTGGCGGCACGCTATTCGACCCCATGTTCTCCCATATTTTTTGTGCAAGAAGATGTTCGCTTGACCCCTTCTTCCCCACGATCTTGACATTGACGCTGTGGTGAATTTAGATCAGCTGACTGTCAGTTATGACAGAAGACTTTTTGACCAACAATGATATAGGATATGTTTCAATACTATTGCCTTGAATTTCTCAGCAATTGAATTCAAATCGTTCATTTCAAATTCAATTCACTCCCCCAACTCAAAAATTTACTAAGTCCCAAAAGGTCATTTTTTTCAAAAAATTTTTTTATTTTCCAAATAACACCAAATCTCGACGTTTCATGCATTTCTAAGACATCTGGCATCAAAAAACAAAATTTCGATTTCGGAAATTTCATGTACCCCCCCTTTGGAGATTTTTCATGGGTCAAAAAAGCCAAACTTTGACCGCTTTGGGGGTCCACTTAATGAAGTCCGATTGAGCTCAAATTTTGCATGGGGACTTTTTTCGAGGAGACAAAACTTTTGAGCACTACCATTTTTTGAAATTCGAAAAATCGATTTTCATTGGCACCCTATTGTACAGCTATCAAATACTAATTTCACAGACAAACAGACGTAACACTTAGAACAAATCGCGATAAAAATCATAGTCACGAGGACATGTACGCCCAATGCTAAAATCTGTGTGTTTGGCCGATGGACCAATAGATGGCGGTAGTGTGTAAACGTCAAACGCGAACAAAAACGATGCGAGCGCTGCGGGTGGTGGATTGGCCACCTACCATATATTTGAAACGGCCGTTAAAAAGGTGGTCGATGGACATCGGTGAGAGTGTGACGTCTGTTTCTTCTTCTTCTTTCTGGCGTTACGTCCCAACTGGGACAAAGCCTGCTTCTCAGATTAGTGTTCTTATGAGCACTTCCACAGTTATTAACTGAGAGCTTTCTTTGCCGATTGACCATTTTTGCATGTGTATATCGTGTGGCAGGTACGAAGATACTCTATGCCCTGGGAATCGAGAAAATTTCCTTTACGAAAAGATCCTCGAACAGCGGGATTCGAACCCACGACCCTCAGCATGGTCATGCTGAATAGCTGCGCGTTTACCGCTACGGCTATCTGGGCCCCACGTCTGTTTGTCTGTGCTAATTTCATATGTTATTCTCTTTAATTAATGTTTGAATCCTCTGAACAGAATCTCAATAGAGAACTTAAAAGTAGATGGAGTACCGTATACCTTTTGATTCCTCTCCATCTACTTTTAAGTTTCATATGTTATTTTTTTTTTCGAAAGCCGTAACGATTTTCAAACTGAGTAGATTTTCATAGTCCACTTTGCTTTCAAGAATAAACAACTTATAAACTTTTTCAAAATATTACAGATTAATTTTTAAAATAGAACTCTTTTAAAAATTGCTGTTATAGTTTTTTTTTAGTAAATATTCTTTAGTGTATATGTACCTAGTTGTTTTAAAAACACATTCAGGAGAATGATTTTTAGGTTGTGTCAAATTTATTAAGATGAATGATTGATGTGGAATGCAGTGGCATTATAGTTTGATTTTAGGAGGACAATTATTAAGATTGTTTCTTAATTTATTAAAAACATAAAAAGACTAAAAAGGTTTCAAATGTTTTTATTTCATTATAATCATTTTGTTCCTAAATCATATTATTTTATATCATGTGATGATTGGAAAACCCACTCTATGGCTATGTCCTATTTATTACATTTGTTTTTTTTTTGTTATTCTGTAAAATTTTATGGATAATGTGTTTTGATACACGGCGTAGTCCACTTTCCTTATGTAATGGCTAACTAAGGTACCAAGTGGAGCAAGTGGGTTGGGGGAATTGTAGATTTAAAATCAGAAAAACTTGTTAAAATCAATAAAGTCGTGTATGGTAAGGAGCTACATGCTACTTTTATAATTCACTTTAGCATGGAGACTATTTCTTGGTCGAATTTTCTGAAACTTTACAATCACAAGCGCTCTAATCATGTGTCCAACTATGAGCTCAGTAGCATGATTGGTAGCGACTGAGTGCCTCGAAAATAGGAACTTAAGAAACTTTATGCTTGCAAAATGAGACCAAAAAGAAACCGGACAGCAACAAAAAAGGAGGCCAAAAAGAGACCAAACGGAAACCAAAAAAAAAAGACCATGAAGGAACCAAGAAAACAAAAATAATCCAAGCAGTAATCAGGAAATTTAATTTTTTTTAAATAGAATATTCAGAAAATCCGGCCGGAATTTTTTTAATTTCTTGGGAATTGTGCCAAGTATCTACTGGCATCACTAAAAAATAAAGATTTTTTCCAGAAATGTTATTAGAAAATAGTTTAATATACATTCAAGGATTGAACTTGAATTAGTTTTTAGATGGTATTAGAAATTATCAATAGATATATACCATTAATTGAATTTGTTCAAGAATTATTCCAAATATTTCAAGAAAAACCTGAAGTTTATTCAGTGATTCTTCATTAGATTTTGCTAGAATTTTGTTCATGATTCCCGTTTAGGATATTTTCAAGAGCTCAATCAATAAATTCAATCAATAAAATTCCTCCAAAAATGTTGCACAGGGTTTATTTAGATTTCAACCAGGAATGTCCCTTCAGAAATTTCTTAAGAGATTACTCCGAAGTTTCCTTCAAAAAGTTCTCCAAAAGTACTCCTAAAATTCTTTGCATTATCCAAGATATTTTAAAGAAATTATTGGAGAAGTTCCAAGACAATCCGTCTTTATTTCCACAACAAATCTTATAGTAATCCCTGTAGAAACTTCCGTAGAAATTAATGATGAACTCTTACAAGGATCTCTGAAAAAACATACCAACTCATGAGGAAATCTTCGCTATTTTTATAGATAAATCGTTCCCTGGTTAGTATCCTGAAGCATTTTCTGAAGGAATTAAAAACAAAAACATCGAACCTTGAAAAAAATGTACAGTAATTATCGGAATAATTCTTGTAGTATTTGTTGCAGTGTAATTTCAAATTTTGAAGAATTCATGAAGATTTTAATTGAAAAAGTACACGACAAATGTAGAAAAAACTTAAATACTAAAATGAGGAATCCCTGGTTTGCAATGAGAAATTCCTGGGATAGTTCTCAATAGATGTTGTGGAATATCCCGTGTAGACCAATCAAAAAAGATTTCATAAATGAATCCATATAAAAACGCCTAGAGAATGACTGAAAAAATCGCACAGTAATCTCTGAGAAATTCTTGTAGGGGTTCCAGAAAAAAACCTAACGAATTTCTTCAAAAACTTTGAAATAAGCTCTTGGAGATTTTCTTAGAAAACTGCTGTATGAATCTTTGGAGGATATACTAGGGTTACAAATGGGAAAATTAGTGAAAAAGTGGAATTGGTGAACGAATCTCTGAAGGAAATTGTGGAATAGCATTTTTTTAAATGTTCAGAAAAATCCCTGAGGAAGTTTCTGGTTAGGATTCACTGCGAGGAGAAAGAAAATAGTGGCTTTAGAGACAATTTTGGTTAAAAAAGATACTTTCGAGGCCTTTCATTAATAATAAACTTGTCTCTAAAAAGAGACCTGCTACCAGCCCTGCAGTATGTAGCTAAAAAAAGCTACATTCAGCGTCAAAGGTCAAAAAAAGCTAAAATTTAGCGTGACATAATTTGTGTACTATCCCATATTATGGGATTACGCGTACACAACTGGAAGACAAATCATAAACATTCGTAGACCTTTTTTGATCCCGGTCAGGTAGCAGAACTTGTCCGGGTTGTAGAACGGTTCATACGCATGTCGGAAATAAGTTTCCCCACCAGATCGAATGTCTCACGGTTAACTGTTTACTGCTTTTTTGTCTATAGCAAAGAAGCATATCATGGTTTT
This sequence comes from Aedes aegypti, assembly GCF_002204515.2. NCBI lineage: Eukaryota > Metazoa > Arthropoda > Insecta > Diptera > Culicidae > Aedes > Aedes aegypti. The sequence continues at coordinate 159,969,614 of NC_035109.1, read as the reverse complement.
ACGAATGGAGATCCGCTATTGCTCGGTCCTCGTGGCACCATCACTTCCAACCCAGGCCTTCGCGTAAAGTACGCCTCGGGACTCTACGAGTAATAGTAAGCTTTATGACCGACCGCGACATCCTTACAAATCTGTCCAATACTCCTGGAATATATTCATTTTCTTGGTGGGATCCTCAAACCAACCCGGGAGCATCATGACAGCTGCAGTACAACGTCCGTGTACCGAAAAATTTTGGTCCGTGGTACTGTCAAACTCAATGAAATCATGGAGTGTGCTCAAAATAGGGCGTAAACTAGAATTATGCTTGATGGACATAAAAAAGTTTGACAATTTTTGTTTGGCATTTGTAATATCATTATAAACGAGTGATCACCAAATAGCGATTCTCTGAAAGGATATGTACGGTCATCGGGAAGATTTTGTATGGCCCACGAGCGAGTTTTGAATAGTGGTGCGATGTGGTCCGCATGCTGTAAGTTGCTTATAGTAACCGATCCTTTGTTACGAAATTATTTTTTGACCACTCGGCAATTCTAAGCAAGGCAAATTTGATAGGGATCGTTCAAATATTACGTAACACAACAGGGGGAGGAAAGGGGTATTTTGTACTATTACTGTACATACAATAAATTGAAATTTTCCATACAAAATCTGTAACTTCAGGGATGGAAGGGGTATAAATTGGCAAGTTCCTTCGTTACGTAATATTTGAATCATCCCTTAGATATTTACAATGTTCATTTGACTGTTTAGTTATAAGCTTGAAATCAATCTGAGATCATATCCTGCTTTTAACTCGCAGCAGTAGCGTAGCTAGGAAGGGCGGTGGGTGCGGTCCGCACCGGGCCCCGGATTCTTGGGGGCTCCGAGATCATGGTGAAAATTTTTCATACCATTAGAAATTGAATATTTCACAAATTAAAATTTAGCGGGGTATGGAAAATCAGGTTTGGAGGGGCCCTGAATTGGTAATAAGTAGGGGCCCCTAAATAATTTAGTATAGTGATAAATGCAGCGTTTATTTCCACACTATAGAACGATACTTTTAAACAGAACATGATGGTTTTGGATTAAAAAATACATTGTTCTGTTAATCATCGAGTATCAGAGGGCCCTCTATAATTTGTGCCTGAGGAAGCCATGAACTGGGTTGGAAACATTTTATTATGCGCCATATCCTGAACCAAATCGAAATTAATATTTGTACAAAATATTTTATATATTCTTGAAAAGTACCAAAGCATATTTCGATAACGCGAACAAAGGTGAATAAAGGTGTCTAAAGTCTCTTTTCTACGCAAACCATCTTATCTAACTGAAGTTTATAGTTCCATATTCGTAATGTAATGAATCTTGTAGTAAATTCTTTAATATCCAGATATTACCTACTCCTTAGGTTCGTTGATTTTTGGGGTGTGATATTTCGCATACAGGCGTTTGGCATAATGGGCATTTCACATAACCAGAATTACAGTGCTGTTCTGAATAATAGCAGCGCATTTAGATTTTCATACAAAATGCTCAACTTTGACATGCTGTAGTTTTGTTCCCTTTCAAGCAATCGAGCTGAAATTTTCTCCACAGAACTACAAATATGATCAATTTTGTAACTACAAAATTTCAGTTTTTTCTGAGTCCCTGCCGAAAAGTGAGACACTAGGTGAAATTTTTCGAAAAAATAGCAGTTTTTCATTTTAAAATTTTTCTTCTACAAATATTTTAAACATTTTCGGTTTAGGTGTAGGTTTGATAAGTAGGAGGAGATTGTTCCAATGGTAAGTGATATACAATATAAAACTATAATGTCAAGCCGAAATTCAAATTTTTAAAACTGCTATTTTTTCGAACAATTTCACCTAGTATCTCACTTTCCGGCAGGGGCTTAGAAAATTTTGAAATTTTGTGTTTACAAAATTGGGCATATTTGTAGTTCTGTGGAGAAAATTTCAACTCGATTGCTTGAAAGGGAACAAAACTACAGCATGTCAAAGTTGAGCATTTTGTATGAAAATCGACATGCGCTGCTATTATTCAGAACAGCACTGTATATGCCTTCTTAAAAATTCTACCTGTTCTTGTATGAAACTGCTTTATGCGAAGCGTCCATTATTCCAAACTTCCGTATGCGAAACGTCCTTATGCGAAACATTTTTATGCGAAATGGGCCACCCCAGTTGATTTTTATCATCAGGAATTCTTCTAGAGAATCATTTGGAGCTGTATTCAGGTATACATAAAATATTTCTCCATGGAACGTCCCAAGAATTCTTATGAAGATTCCTCTAGCAATTCTCCCAGGAATTTGTCTTGAAATATCTTAAATGATTTCTTAGGATATGCTAAGAGGAATTCCTTCAAAATTTGCTCCATAAAATTAATTAGAAGTCCAAAAACTGAATTCTAACGAAAATTATTTTAGAAATACTTGTAATTATTTCTCCAGATATAAAACTGATACCTTATTCCTACAGATTGTTCACCAAGGTTTAATCTACGATTATTATCTTTCAATAATTACCACACTGATTATCTCAGGAATTGCTCCATCAATTCTTCCAAGGATTCTCATAAATTTCCACTAAGGATTGCTCTTCTCCATGGAAAATGATTACTTTAAAAGATTTCTATCTTATCTTATTTTTGAAGTAAATTCTACTTGGATTCTTAAATTTGAAATTATTTGTAGTGTTTAAAACTACAAAATTCTACAGAAATTATTCCTGTAGCTACTCACAGTTTGAGAGATTTTTGTCTAGCATATTTTGGTTGGGTAATTTTCCATTTATTTCATTATTAGTCTTTCTGAAGACTAATCCACTCTGAAGATTGAATCTAAGACATTCTCCAAAGTCCAGAAGACATCCAGAGATCTTTGGAAGACTTCTCTCTTGTAGGAATTTATCATATTATATATAAATATAATCAGTGATATCTTTACGATTTTGTTTAGAAATGTATCTAGTTTTTTAAGAGATCCCCTCCTATAAAAATCTGAAAAATTTCCTTGTTCAAATGCCTAAGGAAATCTTGTAACAAAACATTGAGGACTAATTTGGTAAATTTTTTAAAGGAATCGATGGAAAAAAATCAGTGTGTATCATTGGAAAAAGTTCTGAGTAGTTGAGTTTTTCAAGGTACCTCGAACGAAAATTTTGGAGGAATTCCTTGGGAAGTCAGTAAAGAAATCTTCGAATCAATAGTTGAAGCAAACTTTTGTCAAACATCCTAATTAAATTCTGATGAAATTTCTGAAGAAAATCAATAAACCCCACACAACCTTTCAGAAAGACGCTTTGAGAGTTGTCTGGTCGGATTGATTGAGGAATCCTATTCGAAATGGTTCCTGTCCAGTCTCATCTTGGTTTTATTTTTCTGGCATGAGGTCTCAAAAGTTCCTCTTATAAACACCTATCCGCAATCAGCCATGAGGTGGTTGTATAACTCTCCATTAATTGACATTTTGACTACTAAATAAATATCAAAAACGATTTCAACAATAGATGAACACGAAATCCATTATTTTCAATCCCAAATATTAATGTTGATTAAAAGTATATTATAATTTCGATTAATTGAACAGTCAATTGGCACATAAGGTAGGTGTACCAGTTATGGACATAATGATTCTCTATTTCGCCATACGTGATAATTTCATTGTTTTTAAATTTTTGATCATTTTGTGTGTTTAAGTTTTCAGACATCATATATCTCTTGATGTTAAAACATTGTATTAAAAATGTGAAAGTATTCGAAAATTCACATATGGCCAAATAGGGAACAACTGTAGGCATAACTGGTACACTTTCCCTACCCCTATTTAGAAGGGCCCCAAATTTGACTCCGCACCAGGCCCTGGAAACCCTAGCTACGCCACTAGCTCGCAGTACGTTTGCTTTTGCGGATTTGAATACTTTTTTCTCAGATTTATCACCAGATGTCTTAGTTTCAATCAGATAAGCTTATTGGATGGTATATCCAGCTTTTTACGAGCGCTTATATCACCAAAAATTAGCCCACTTTTACAAAAAAGGGATCTAGTGATCTAACGTTTGACTTGGGTCACTTGATATGGACTTATCCACCGGTGCACTAAATTTACTCAGCCAAGAATTTTGACACTTGATCGAAACACGTGGGGAGCATCAAGAAGCGTGACCCGCTAAACTGTCAAAATTCTTGAACCGAGTGAATTTTTCACACCGGTGGACAAGTCAATTGACCGGACCCAAGCCAAACATCAATATTTTGGATTTAGAAGGTAAGCTAATCTTGAGCGGCCATTACCGCTTTTAAAAAGCTGGATAGTTCATCCATTCTTTTCTTTTAGTTTTTTTTTCGATCTAAATATGTTTACATAAACACCCTCATTCTGGTTTACGGCGGATCCAACTTTCGATATAATCCTATTCGTTCGAATCCATGGCCCATTTAATTTTGCTGGTGTAAACGAGAATGCAAAACGGTTTTCGATCGAAAGAGCATTCGAACGTAAACAAGAATAGGGGTGAAAGTCACATCCGCACCAACTCGAATGTTCACCGGATGAACAATGGGTAGATGAATGTGCAACGAAATTGTTTATTTTTCTGTATACATTGCCTGCAGTAAAGATTTATTTGATTGAAACTCTGGTGGTGAGTATGAGAAAAAGTGTTCTAATCCGCATAGAAAAAAAAAATAACAAATAAAAAAATTATCACTTTTCGACTTGTTTCGATCTCAAATAAAAAGACCAGGACACCGTCTTCAGCCATTTAGCTGCACGGACTGTAACTTAACACTAGACAATGGACAAAAATGGCACTGGAACAGCTGAGAAACATTCCTGACGAAAAGTTTCAATGGCCGAAGCGGGAATCGAGCCCACACCCCATGACACGCACGGCCACGAGGCCAACAATATTTTACTTTTTTTATGTTACGGCCTGCGCTTTCTTTTGAGGGAATATAAGCGATCCACAAAATCAGTTAGGCTGTATTGTAAGTAATATCTTACGGATTACTTTCCCGCAAAACAAAGCACTAACAGGTCATTTATTCTTTTCACCGAACGAATTGGTGCGCTCTTAAGTTCATTTGGTGCTTAAACTTGGTGATTTTATTAAATTTATTCCCATTGGTAGAGGAAAATATCAGACTCGCCCATATTTCATTTCATTCCATTTGTTGTTTTGCACCCGTCAACAACGAAACAAAATTCCGATCTGCTATAGTGAAAAATTGTGTCGGCAACGGTGGATGGCCCCATTGTTTACGTTGCAAGTAGGTACGTGGAAATTGCGTTATCTGTCAGTTCGCGGGGGGGTTGTATCACACAGCAGATGATGTTATTATGCATCTGAAATTTGTGATTACATTGATTTTTCGTTACGTTGGCATTATTACATCGAGCCATATTACATAATTTTTTGCTGTGTAAGATATCGAGCAATGATGTCTGTGCTAGGAATACACAAGAAAAATGTGCTTTTCTATGGAAAATAAGACATGCCTTGATATATATATCAATTTTTCAAAAGTTTATTCATGAAAATCAATAGTTTTAATTATTGGAGTCGATTCGTAGAAAGATTTCTAATATTCAATAGTTAGCTATTGATAATCAATAGTTATCTTTAGTATGAAGGAAAATTCCTGATCCCTGGATGCCAAAATGATGAAAATTGTTCAATGAGAATTTCTTTTCAGAAGCATTCTAAATATGTCGCAATTTTGTTACATATGTTATCATAATATATGGCAAGTCTAAGAAGCTGTTGGAAATGCCACTTTATTTTACAACCGTTGTGAAATGTTGAACACTCACCCCGACGGCACTGCAGCTACGTCCGCAAATACAGTATCAAATTGTCGTGCTATTGATAGCACGACAATTTGAATTATTATTCATGACAAATTAAATTTTGTATGAAGCTGTGAGATTGATTGAGAAATATAAGATGTAATAAGGTCGGAAATATTATTCTTTTAACTCTTTTCAACACTTTTGATGGCCCTGAAAAGCGCCGATTTGCTTATACGACGAACCAGCTAAATGTTTTGTGACGTGAATGGCGCACAAGACCAGCGGGTTGTGGATCATCGGGCATAAGTCGGAATCTGGAAACGAAGCTCATTCTTGACATCTTGTGCGATGTCACCAATCCGACGCTCGATTAGCAGCAGATCCTCGGATCAGCAACTCAGAGGGCCTGCGGTATTTCGTTCCTAGCGGGCTTGCTTCTTGACCACCGAAACTGAATTTATTACGAGTTGAAATCTGCAAGCGCGGATAAATTTTCGGCGGCGATGACGATGGCTTGGGCGCTTCTCTAAGCGGCAGTAGTTCGCCGCTCGGAGAAGCGCCCAAGCCATCGGCATCGCCGCCGCAAATCAATCTTGCGTCTTCCTATTCCGACGACACAAATTGAACTGTGAAGCGGGTGCAAACGCAAAGCGAAAATGACTCGCCCGACCGTGTTCACAGTCCGACCGCAAAAAGAAGACTGAAGGAAGAAGCAGGGTGCGGTGCGCTTTTATAGAGGGAAGCGGATCCAAAAATGTGCTTGGACGTGATTGGTTAGATAAGAAAGGGGTCAACGTTTTACGATTTTTCAATAGTTTGTTGCGAATAATCAATAGTGTCCTCAATTTGAATCGATGCGTAGATAAATTTCCAATCGATTCATGGATAAATATTGAAAATCTATCGATAAATGACTGAGTTATTAGCGGTCAAAACCTGACCATTTTTCGTTAAATGCTCAATTTTTCGTTTTTCTGAATTGTACCCCCATATGTTGCCGAAAGACGTCATCCAACGTCAAAAAAGTTATTTCTGATTTCATCGTAATGTTCAGAAATTACTGTACCGAAGACAAAATCAGTTAATTCGAGTACTGAGTTTTCAGTGTTTGTTCTTTTTTACTGAGCTATCATCAAAACAAATCCGAGCAGCGAACGACGACGACGACAACTTGAAATATTATAAGCTCCACGATCTTTCCCGTGCTGCAAAGGCTCCATACAAATTCCATATTTAATAGTTATTTTGCGCTGTTTCTCGTGTGTAAATGGAATCTATTATCGAACAACTCCTGCAGGTCGATGTAGGGATAAACGATTTATTCCGTAAGTAACGTCCTCTAAACTTATCTGTTTTACAGTTCTGAAATGAGACAAGTAAAATGGCCGACATCAGCGATGTTTAGATCTCATGCTTCTTTTGGCTACGCGCTGTGCCTGGTTATGATTGTACTTTCCAACACTGCAAAATGCGGTATCAGAATTTTTCAAGTTTGAAACGTCATTTCATCCAGCAGCACTAGATACTTAACTTCATCTGACCAATTTATTGGAACCCCTCTCATCGTGACAACATGTCTACTTGAAGGTTTCAAATAAAGAGCTTTTGGTTTATGTGGGAATATTGTTAGTTGAGTTTTGGAAGCATTAGGAGAAATCTTCCATTTTTGCAAGTATGAAGAAAAAATATCCAAACTTTTTTGCAATCGACTACAGATGACACGCAGGCTTCGTCCTTTGACGGAGAGGCCTGTGTCATCCGCAAACAAAGATTTTTGACATCCCTGAGGTAGCTCAGGTAAGTCAGATGTGAAAATATTGTATAATATTGGTCCCAAAATGCTGCCTTGAGGAACACCAGCTCTTACAGGAAGTCTTTCAGATCTGGAGTTCTGATAATTAACCTGAAGTGTACGATTTGACAGATAACTTTGAATTATTCTAACAATGTATGTTGGGAAATTAAAGTTTTTTAATTTTACAATCAAACCTTCATGCCAAACACTGTCGAATGCTTTTTCTATGTCTAGAAGAGCAAGACCAGTAGAATAGCCTTCAGATTTGTTGGAACGGATCAAATTTGTTACACGTAAAAGTTGATGAGTGGCGGAATCCGAACTGTTCATTGGCAAAAATTGAATTTTCGTTGATGTGGGCCATCATTCTGTTCAAAATAACCTTTTCAAAAAGTTTACTGATGGAGGAAAGCAAACTGATTGGACGATAACTAGAAGCTTCTGCAGGATTTTTGTCTGGTTTTAAAATTGGAACAACCTTAGCATTTTTCCATTTGTCAGGAAAATATGCTAATTGAAAACATTTGTTAAATATATCAACTAAAAATGATAAGCTACTTTCTGGAAGTTTCTTGATGAGGATGTAGAAAATTCCATCATCGCCAGGAGCTTTCATGTTTTTGAATTTTTTAATAATAGTTCTCACTTCTTCCAAATCAGTCTCCCAGGCATTTTCGAAAACGTTCTCTTGATTGAGAATATTTTCGAACTCCTGAGTAACTTGATTTTCAATTGGACTAGTAAGTCCTAAATTAAAATTGTGCGCACTTTCAAACTGCATAGCAAGTTTTTGAGCTTTTTCGTAATTAGTTAGTAATAATTTGTTTTCCTCTTTCAATGCCGGTATTGGCTTCTGAGGTTTTTTCAAGATTTTCGATAATTTCCAAAAGGGCTTAGAGCCAGGGTCCAATTGAGAAATTTTATTTTCAAAATTTTTGTTTCTTAATTGAGCAAAACGTTTCTTGATTTCTTTCTGCAAATCCTGCCATATAATTTTCATAGCAGGATCGCGAGTGCGTTGAAATTGCCTTCTCCTCACGTTTTTAAGACGGATCAAGAGTTTAAGATCATCGTCTATAATCACGGATTCAAATTTTACTTCACATTTTGGAATTGCAATGCTCCGGGCTTCAACAATGGAATTTGTTAAAGTTTCAAGAGCATTGTCAATATCAAGTTTAGTTTCTAAAGAAATGTTAACATCAAGATTGGAGTCAACATACGTTTTATATATATTCCAGTCGGCTCGTAAATAATTGAAAGTGGAGCTGATAGGATTGAGAATCGCTTCTTGGGATATTTGAAATGTAACAGGGACATGATCAGAATCAAAATCAGCATGAGTAATCAGTTGGCTACAAAGATGACTAGAGTCGGTTAAGACCAAATCAATCGTAGATGGATTTCTAGAAGAGGAAAAACATGTGGGGCTATCAGGGTATTGAATTGAGAAATATCCTGAAGAGCACTCATCAAATAAAATTCTGCCGTTGGAATTACTTTGAGAATTATTCCATGACCGATGTTTGGCATTAAAGTCACCAATGACAAAAAATTTTGACTTATTGCGAGTCAATTTACGCAAGTCAGTTTGGAGCAAATTAACTTGCTGCCCAGAGCATTGAAAAGGCAAATAGGCAGCTATGAAAGTATATTTACCAAACTGTGTTTCAACAGAAACACCTAAAGTTTCAAAAACTTTAGTTTCAAATGATGAAAACAGTTGATGTTTTATACGCCTATGAATGATGATTGCAACTCCCCCACATGCCCCATCAAGTCGATCATTACGATAAACAAAAAAGTTAGGATCTCTTTTGAGTTTAGATCCAGGTTTTAAATACGTTTCGGTAATAACTGCTATATGCACGTTATTAACCGTAAGAAAATTAAACAGCTCGTCCTCTTTACCATTCAGAGAACGAGCATTCCAATTTAAAATATTTAAATTATTATTTGGATCCATTAGAAAAACGTAATCCAATAACAATTTGATTAGTAAATTTTACACCTACTTGGACTGCTTCAGTCATAGTGGTGGCTTTGAACATTGCATCAATCATTAGATTCAATTGTTCAGTTAGAAAATTAAAATCAGAGGCAGACATGTCATGTGATTTCCCATTGGAATTTCCGGTAGACGAAGAAGCGGAGTTACCTGTGGCGGTAGGGTTTTTTCCATTTGATTTGAAACAAGTAGAATGGGTACCCATGGATCGAACAGGGAAGAGTTCGATTTTCCTGCTACGATATCGGCAAAGGATTTACCGTGGGTAGATACATTCGAAATTGAAAGATTCGAACGGCTACCCGACGGATTAAAATTAGTTTGTGAATGAGCATGATTATGATCTTCCTGATGGGTATGATTCATGATCAAGCGATCGTTAACTGAAAAATGAGCATTGTTCGATACTCCAGGCAAATTCCGGAAACGACCGTTATCGTAACGGATATTATCTTTCATCTGCCTGGCACGAGCCTCAATGACCCTTTTGCGTGAAGGACAATTCCAAAAATTGGACTTATGGTTAGCCCCGCAATTACAACATATGAATTTGGTGGTATCTTCCTTCACTGGACATACGTCTTTGGCGTGAGAAGAACCTCCGCAAATCATGCATTTAGCATCCATGCGACAATTTTTTGTACCATGACCCCACTTTTGGCACCGACGGCACTGAGTGGGGTTCTGGTAATTTCCTCCAGGTTTCTGGAAATGTTCCCATGTCACACGGACATCAAACAAAAGTTTTGCTTTTTCTAAAGCTTTAATATTATTTAGTTCTTTTTTGTTAAAGTGAACTAAATAAAATTCTTGAGAAAGCCCTTTCCGAACAATGCCAGATTGGGTTCTCTTTTTCATAATGATTACTTGGACTGGGGAAAATCCAAGTAAATCATTTATTCCATTTTGGATCTCTTCAGGTGATTTATAGTCACTTGAGAGACCTTTCAAGACAACTTTGAACAAACGTTCAGTTTTGTCGTCATAAGTAAAAAATTTGTGCTTCTTCTCTTCAAGATGTTTGAGAAGAAGCTCACGATCTTTAAGAGTTTCCGGCAAAACGCGACAGTCTCCTTTCTTTGCGATTTGGAAGGAAACCTTGATTCCCCTAATGGAGTTCAAGATCTCCTGCCTAAATCCCGCAAATTCGGAACAACTGACCACGATAGGCGGCACTCTTTGCTTCCTCACTTGAATCAAAGAGCCTGGGCTAGAGGCTGCTTCGATTTGGTGTTCGGAAAATTTGTCTAGAGCATCGAACTGATTGCTCATTTCGATACAATTATTCATTTCACCCTTGGAAGAAAGTTCGCATTCCGGGGAAACGTCCTTTCTTCCATTCTTGCCACGTGTAGTGACAGTTTTGAAACCCACTTTTTTGGAAGGAAGTAGTGAATTCAGAGATTCACCCTTCCTTTTGTTAGTTGTTGATACCATGTTTAATTAATAAACGAAAGAAGACGTGACCTTCGAAAGGTTTTTTCCCAAGACGGTGTCCAAGAAGGATTACCACCGCTAGCTTTCGCCAACGGGTCCAACGAAAAATCGAAGGCACGGGTCCAAACAAGGATCGTAAAGGGATCAATAGTAGAAAAAATAGTACTGAAAAGTACTGTTTTAGAAGCACTGAAAAGTACCGTTTTTAATTTTAGCACTGAAAAGTACTGTTTTTGTAGCACTGAAAAGTACTGTTTTATTGCTTTAGGTAGTTTTTAAGAAAACTTCCAAGAGCAGAGAGAATTCGTGTACGCACAGCACGAAGGTACGATGCGCACTGATCCAGCAGCACTGATTCCTCTGTTCCAGTTATAACAGAAATTCCGTATGATAGTTTTCAGGAGACTAACAAAACTTGTGAATGAATCCGTTGAGTCACAGATAACGGTAGAAGAAATCAAAAAGATTGCATCGCTGGGTAGGTTGCCGGCTAATGGCAGATACGGGTTTATTACAGAGCAAGCTCACGGAAACCATACTATTTTGCGAAAACATTATTTCACAGCTATTAGAATTTGTAGTCGGCCAAATAATTGCTGATAGCTAATCATATTGATATTGGAAGTGATTCCATGCAAAGCTGTTTAAAGTCTTTTCAACGTATCGTTTTGTTCAGTGATGTTAAAACATACTCTAAACAAAAAGCCTATCTAAAGAAACTTACTGTCCAAATTTCAGGGCCCATTGAACAATACGCCATTTGAATAATATTCCCAGGACTGTACATATCAATTAAACCTTTACATATCTGCCAATGATTGACACCCTAAAACTGATATTTTGAGATCCTCATAATAGGATGCTGCTTCAGACGAGTAATGTTCAAGAGACGGCGGATATAAAAGAATATGGTTCATTTCAAACAGGTTTGCGTTACAAAAATAGTACCGTAAAACGGGGTAACTTTGATAGTTTTTTCGATGAAAACTTGAATATTTATGCATGCTGTTACAAAAATGTACAATTTATATTTTTAAAACAAGTACTGGCATCCTAGCTATCGATTACAGTCGATAGATTGGCAAAAGATTTATTATGAATTGATTTATAATTTTTCATATAATCGAAAGTTGGTTTTCTGTTTTGGGGTAACTTTGATAATGGAGTATGATTCGAACAAAATTGAATGAATAACGAACATTTGCAGGGCATTGCATACCGCTAGGCGTTTAATGTTATATGGAAATTTTTGACTTAAATTACAAAAATGGTCCCAGTTTGTGAAATTGCTTTTCGCTAAGAGATTTGAGACCATATTCAAGTTCTATGATAATTAGGCTGTCAAAGATAAGTGGCCATTTATTCAAAACTACATCAAATAGTGATCGTAGAACAGATTGTTTGTAAGCGTTTCGAATATGCAAAAATTGTGATTTTTTTTTAAATTCGTATAAAAAGCCTAATATGTTCTTGATTCAAATGAAAACCGCTCTAACATGAAGTGTCATACTAATATTCTTTAGTTTTGCATTCGTTTTGCTTAACTGATTAACAGAAATCATGATATTTCGTTTAGTATGTGGTGGGTTACGCACTATCAAAGTTACCCGCATTATCAAAGTTACCCCGTTTTACGGTAATTATTTCAAGTAATTCCCTAGTGCTGTAAAATTGATCATTTGAAAGGACGACGTTGAGCTAGGCAACGCTCTGAGCTCTAGAGCAAGAAAGAACAAAATTGCAATATATACAGTATTGAACAAAACATTTGCAACTTTCAAATCGGTCCATAAATAATGTCGAATTCGTTTTTGAACCTAGGTTGGAACTGGCGCAACCCGTTCTGAATCACAGTTTCAACCCCAACCCGATTCAGGTTCGACCGAACTACAATTTGCTTGACGTTTGTTTGTTTATGTGTTGATCAGCGACCCAGTTCCTAAAAACGAAAACGACATAACTGTGATTTAAGCCTCCAAAGTTGATCAGTTTTTATGGAAAATCGAAAAAGCTGCAAATGTTTTGTAGGTATAGTTAAAACCTTTGGCTGGAGATTCCCTTATCTTTATCGCTTTCACTAATACACATGCTTTTCAAATCTAATGCTTGGTGATGTTATGTTCCTACAAACATGGCTCATGATATATGTCAAAACTTAAAGCGATTTCATATCTATACTATTCTAGATCGTACACCTACAGACTGATGAAAGTAAACTGTTTGAAGATGCATCCATATGTATATGTGGATGTATAAATAAAGTAAAATGTCAAAACTAAAGATGAATGGAATTAAAACAAGAAGCATTGCAAAAAATACAGCGCAAAGCATGCGCAATGCTTGCGTAGTTGCATTTCACTTCATCCTAGACGAAAAGTGCTTTGAGAACGATGTTCCATCTCTGTTTTTCAACACTTCTTGACAGAAGCTTAATTGCTTAGACATAGATCACAAACGGGGATAAAACAGTTTTCGATTCCTTCTCGTAAAGATTAGCATAGAATGGTGAAAAATGTGGTGTTCTTGAATCGAAACTAGCCTTACTGTCCCTTACAATCGCGTTGCGTCGAGTGAAATCTCCTCTGCATGTATTTTTCGACAATCCTGAAAGCTTTGAAAATGATTTATCAGCTATTTTGGTTCCTTACGACATGTCTCACATTTCTGTTCAATGCACTCTGGCTTTGCTGCAATTTTGCCTCGATCGGAATCCCCTGGCTCATGCTGCTGTTTTTCCTAGTTTGCATAGCTTCGAAATTTGTAAAGCTCAGATGTCCTGCCAGCGAAATTGTACAATCCATGCTGCATCGGAGTGAAAAAGGTGTAGGATCGGAAGTGCTGTACTGGCCAATAGTTAGCAGGGGTGGGGCTTTCGATGCACCGGAGAACTCTCTCGCAGCCATAAATCATGTATGAGTCATTTCCATAGTTAGCGCAATGTGACTTTTTATTCAATTTGAATGCTAATTTATTTCTTTTCAGTGTCTGTCCCAAAAATGCTACAATATATTGCTAGATCTGAACATCACTAGCGATGGGCATCTGGTTGTGCTGAATCGAACAACCTTGGAGAAAGCCAACATAAATGAACCGATTAATAAGCTGAAGCTTAGTGATTTGGAATATTTCAATATTGCAGAACATCATCCACTAGGGTAATTGATACAATTACTATTTTGCTCCTATACATGGTCGACTAATACAAAGCTGTGTAATTTTAGGCAACATTTTCAATCCGAAAAAATAATCACGTTTGAAAGATTACTCAAACTGTTGGAAACCAACGAGCTGACTGTATTTTTGCTAGCATCACATACCAGTGCCAAACTGATTGAACTTGTGCGGGAGGCAATTGGAAACAATTCTTTCTTCATCAAACGCATCGTATTCTGCTGCTCATCGCCGATCTCGATTTATCAGGTAAGTGCGCTGATGTTGTAAGGATTCTTCTGAAGTGAGTCAAAAAACTTCTCGTCGATTCTTTCAATTCCTTCCAGTAATTATTTGCAGTGACTCTCATTGAAATGAGTTTTTCCTTTATTTTATTGATTAGTATTACTCTGAACATTACATCAATTTAAAATTATTGATAATGTTACCTGATATATGCTTCAATATGTTTCAACATTGGACATTCTGTGCAATTAATAAGTACTTTTTTTTAAATTATGGTTGGATTTATGGATTACGGCTAACCAGGCCTAGTGGAAATTTAATTGCATATACCGTAACCCGGGGTAACATTGATCGGTATACCCTTCTCGTAAAAAGTTCGAAATCATCATTTATTAATGGAACATTTTCAAAGCATGACTGGTGCCTCTCTTTCTTACATTTGTAAGCTAAAAAATTGAGGTTTTTGCGAAAATTTCATTTCGACCATGCGTAAATTTGTCAACTTTTTGAATCAATGATTTTTATCGTTGTGGATGACACTACCGAAGATTCATGTCTCACATAAGTTATGCAAATGGTGTGAGCAAGGAAAATGCGATTGTTACTTGAAAAAGCATCGACAAAAACGATTCCGGTGGCAAATCTTTCACAATTTTATTCAATTAAGCAACATTAACGAACTACTATTAAGAATGGAAATTGCATACCTTTAGGCTGACTTGTAGGAGCTTGGTCTTTATTTTTGGCTTCAGGGGTCATAATTTAAGTAAGCAACCAAATTTTCAATATGACCCAACGTTGCTTACATGGTTGATCAATGTTAGCCCTTATCAGCTAAGCCAGAAATCACTTTAAACATTTATTTAATCATACTTAAAGCGTTTGAAATTCAAAATACAGTATATATTCAAGAGCGCTGGTGCCAAAATTTGGGAAATATATAAAAAAAAATGATCAACGTTACCCCGGATTACGTTACTTTGGAATTGGATTAAATGGACAAATTGATGTGAAATTGGGCCTTAACCGAGTGGTTAGAGTCCGCGGCTACAAAGCAAAGTTATGCTGAAGGTGTCTGGATTCAAATCCCGGTCGGTCCAGGATCTTTTCGTAATGGAAATTTCCTTGACTTCCCTGAGCATAGAGTATAATCGTACCTGTCACATGATATACGAATGCGAAAATGGCACCTTTGGCAAAGAAAGCTCTCAGTTAATAACTGTGGAAGTGCTCATAAGAACACTAAGCTGAGAAGCAGGCTCTGTCCCAGTGAGGAAGTAACGCCAAAAAAGAAGAAGTGATGTGAAATTTGCGAAAAAGTTATACGTCTTGTCGGTGAGAACCGAACATACGACTCTTTGATCACTAGATAAACTTTGGATTTCAGCATTATTCACCTAAATGTAGGCAATTTCCTTTGAAAATAACACTTTCTTAGAGAATAAACGGTTTTATGTTTTCAAAGCTATGATTGTTACAATTACACAACGAGTGAAACACTCAACATTTCTAAAAAAAACTGTGAATGTTTCTATGCAATACTAACCTTATAAAAATTGTTTAAAATCAGCATTATAAATCTAACAACAAGAAAACATGGGATGTCTTTGAAGCCAACAAGACATTCAGCATTCTCGGAAGGAATTGTTATTTGGTACCGAACTGATCAAAATCACCCGAGTGATCAATTTGACACTGGATTACTGTACCTACCACAGTACGATGCCAGTTATGAATCAAAGATAATGGGGCTATGTATTTATTACGTAAGACATTTTTCGGGGTTTTTCAAAACCCTCTCCTCACTTGGAAAGATTTTTTGTATGAAAATTAAAAATAAATTGTATGGCACGTAAGAAATATCAGACCCCCCTCCCCCAATAGTCCTTACGTAATTAATGGATCGCCCCTAAGCCGATTCTGAAAAATTGCCAAAACTTATGCTTTAACTAATACACCATTCGTTTACCTTGGAGCAATTCTCGCTGAAACCAGGCCGCCATCGGCACCCATCGTTAGAATTCCAATTTTATGTCACAGATCGCTAGCTTTCGATAAAACTTAAGGGTGGTCCTTTTTGTTTTCTCAAATTGGTGGACCCCTCGTACGCCAGCTAGCTAAACAGTTTGCAAAAAAGGCCATTTTTTGATAAATCTTGGGTATTTCTTCACGTGATATGTCTCATATTTCCCTTGGAACACATACCAAACTTAATGGCATCGTATAGAGAAAGGATATAGCTTTCATTTGAAGTTAAAAAAAAATCCGGCGGCCATTTTGAATTTGGCCGCCATCTTGAATTTTGTTAGAAAAATCGTTTTTTCACCATTAGCGCACCGCTCGTTTTGAATTCTGAGATCACCATCAGAAAGCTGAGGAAAAATTGCGTAAGATAGGCTACAGAAACTAGGTGTGCAATGGTATTTATCCTATGAAATGAACGATTTTCTAAAACATGTTCCACGATTTTGACGTATATGGCGAGTGCAATCAATGCAAACATCATTTTTTGTACAACAAAGATACAAGTTTTCAATAGTAGGTGTATTTTTCGAGTCAGATGAAGAATAGGAGTATTATTTAGAGTGATAAAATCTGGCGGCCATCTTGGATTTTGCCGCCATCTTGATTTTGCCTAGTAGAATGAATTTTTCACCTTGATAGCACTCAGCATGTCGAATTTAGAAGTTACCAATAAAAACAAGGTTACGTATACTCTTCTTCTTATTATTCTTCATTTTCCTGACGTTACGTCCCTAGTGGAACCGAGCCTGATACTCAGCTTTATTAGTTATAAATACAGGTTATTAAATAGGAATTTTCTTTTATTATACGATTTTTAATAACAGAATATTTCTTCGACATATCTTTGAATTCAGTTATTATGAATAAATAAATTTAATGAATAAAAACCGTCCAAAAACATTGATTGAAATAAACAATTTTTTTTTTACCATATGCTTTTTTTTGTCATCGAATGAAGTTTATAAATTGTGCGTTGGGACATTAGTAAGTTTTGTGGTAATATCTGTAGTTTTAGAATGGAAATCTTAAATTTTTAAGCAAAAAAAATCCTTGATTTTCTGAATCATAAAGTATTGTTTTTACTAACACCCAACATGCATGTGAAAAATAGCGAAATTGAAAGGTGAGAAGCAGGCTTTGTTCTAATGTGGACGTAATGCCGAAACGCAGGTGAATCATTTTGAGTTTGGAAAATCTGGTGGCCATCTTGGATTTCGACGCCATCTTAGTTTTTAGCAGTAGAATGATTTTTTACCATCTCAGCGCTCTTCATGTTTAATTAATTAAAGATCTCCGTTAAAAACAAACAGATTCTTTATTTCTTATCTTATTTTAGCTGTTCAACAGATTGTTCATTTCTATCAATGGTTTTAGACCAAATAAATGAAAGAATTAATGCTATTTTTCAACTCGCAGATATGCAGAACAATCATTCAGGTGGCAAATAAGCGTTAAAAAATTCTACTTGTTAATTTATTTTTGAAGCTTAGGGGCTGGCTCTATTCCAGTAGGGACGTAACGTCAGGAAAAAGAAGAACAAGAAGAATAGTAAGTGTAACGGTGGCATTAAAATTCAACATGTTGAGTGTTATCAAGGTGAAAACTCATTCTACTACTTAAAACCAAGATGGCGTCAAAATCCAAGATGGCCGCCAGATTTTTTCACTCAAAATAATACTCCTATTCTTCAACTGACTCGAAAAATACACCAACTTTTGAAAACTTGTATCTTTGTTGTACCAAAAATGATGTTTGCATTGATTGCACTCGCCATATACGTCAAAATCGTGGAACATGTTTTAGAAAATCGTTCATTTCATAGGGTAAATACCATTGCACACCTAGTTTCTGTAGCCTATCTTACGCAATTTTTCCTCAGCTTTCTGATGGTGATCTCAGAATTCAAAACGAGCGGTGCGCTAATGGTGAAAAAACGATTTTTCTAACAAAATTCAAGATGGCGGCCAAATTCAAAATGGACGCCGGATTTTTTTTAACTTCAAATGAAAGCTATATCCTTTCTCTATACGATGCCATTAAGTTTGGTATGTGTTCCAAGGGGAATATGAGACATATCACGTGAAGAAATACCCAAGATTTATCAAAAAATGGCCTTTTTTGCAAACTGTTTAGCTAGCTGGCGTAGGAGGGGTCCACCAATTTGAGAAAACAAAAAGGACCACCCTTAAGTTTTATCGAAAACTAGCGATCAGAGACATAAAATTGGAATTCTAACGATGGGTGCCGATGGCGGCCTGGTTTCAGCGAGAATTGCTCCTTGCCGATAAGTTGCTGTTAAAGTGTTCTGATCCATAGTTGGAGTCGATTTGCTGCATTAAAAGGATCCGCTCATCCAGGGATGCCAAGTCGATTTTACAAAAATCTGGAAGATTTTCAAAATTTGTCTGGAAAAGTCTGGATGGAGTATATGGAGAACCTTACAAATTGTTTACAGAACCTTACAAATTCATTTCAAATTTTATCTGGATCTTCCAGATTATTGTAAAATCTCGCATAACTTCTGATCTCGCCCTAAAAGCCATTGGTAACCATGTGTGTAGCTAGTTGTTTCTGTGCATTTTGCCTCAAATATTTGGAATATTCCAAACAAATCTGGAAGGTTGGCAACGCTGTGCTCATCTCCTACTGATCGACATCTGTGGGATGGAGAACGTTTGAAAATTCCATAGAAATCGACAATTTGACGTGAATAATCGCGAATTTTGATTTGTATTCCCGAAAATAAGTATATTGTGCAGTGCCACGAAGGTAATTTTGTTTTGTGTAGCGTCGCTTAAGGCGTCGCCATGATTTTAAACCATAATTTATTCTGGAAAATGACCCTTAGCTGATCCGAACATGAAGGTCAAAACTGATAAAGCACACACAAGACGCAACGCGAGACAAGACATGACACTTATCGTTCTTACAATCGTCAACAAAGTTTTAAAATTTAACCTTTTGTCGACCGGTTTCGGGCGCGATGGGACACTGGGAAACCGGTCGACAAAAGGTAAAATGTTAAAACTTTTTTGACGATTGTAAGAGCGATAAATGTTATGTCTTGTATCGCGTCCCGTCGCGTTGGGCAATGCTGCAGCATCGCCTAGAAGAATGCTGCAGATGGAGTTGCTGTACCGTTCTCTAACACGTGGAAGTTCTATCAGAAGCTCAGCGCATCCCGCAAAGGCTTCATGCCGCGAGCTAAAATGTGCAGGGATAAGGATGGAAGCATCTTGACGGACGGACTCAAGGTGATCGAAAGGTGGAAGCAGCACCACGATGAACACTTGAATGCCGGAGAGGACACAGGCATAGAAGGTCAGGACAGCGATGCTGATGTCTACGTCAGCACTGCGGACAGTGGATACCAGCAATCTCCCACTATGGAGGAAGTTAAGGATGACAGTCAACAGCTCAAGAACAACAAGACCGCTGACAAGGATGGTATCGATGCCGAACTCATCAAAATGGGCCCGGAAAGGTTGGCCGCTTGTCCGCATTGGCTGATAGTCAGAATCTGGGAAACGGAACAGCTACTGGAGGACTGGAAGCATGGCTTTATATGCCCCATCTACAAAAAGGGCGACAGACTGGAGTGCGAAAACTATCGTGCAATCACTATCCTAAACGTCGCCTACAAAGTGATATATTATCTGTGGGCTTCGTGGCCGTGCGGTTAGTGTTACCAAGCATTTAATCGCATCGAGTGAAGGGGCATGGGTTCAATTCCCACTTCAGTCCGGAAAACTTTTCGTCAGGAACGTATTTCGACTGTGCCACTGGGCGTTGCATGCTAGTCCGTTGTCTAGTGTGGTGCTTCCTTCAAAGAGCAAATTGTCCACTGGAAGCATTAACGTGTAGTGTCTTTTTTATCTTCCGTCGTCTATCACCTGTAGCAAACGAGTTCGTGGGAAGCAGGTTCCTTTGACGGCCGCCCGACAACGGACCAGATCTTTTCCATGCGGCAAAACCTCCAGAAATGCCGTGAGTACTAGGTCCCTACGCACTGATCGCTTTCAAAGCGGCATATGACAGTATTGACCGTGTAGAGCTATGGAAGATCATGGACGAGAGCAGTTTTCCCAGCAGATTGATTAAAGCAACGATGGAAGGTGTGGAAAACTGCGTGAAGATCTCAGGAGAACACTCCAGTTCGTTCATATCCCTCCCGTAGTCCCCGACGACAAGGTGATGAACTTTCGTGTCTGCCGTTAAATATTTATTGGGCATGAAGGTGTCATGGGTAAAGCCGTACTTAATAGTCGAGGTACGATTTTCACGAGATCCGGACAATTTGTCTGCTTTGCGGACGACATGGATATTATTGGAAGAAAATTTAGAAAACTTAGCACGACAGGGCCCGCCTAGGAAGCAGTGTCAAAATTTGCCCCAGCACTAAATGCACGATGTACAAAAGGATCATTAGACCGGTAGGCATCTGCGGGCGTGAAACATAGACTATGCTCGAGGAGGACCTGCATGTTCTTGGGGTTTTCGAAAACCGGGTGCTTAGGACGATCTTCGGAGGCGTGCAGGAAAACGATGTGAGGCGGCGAAGGATGGACCACGAGCTCGCCCAGCTCTACGGCGAACCCAGTATCCAGAAGGTGACCAAAGCTGGAAGGATACGCTGGGCAGGGCATGTTGCAATAATGCCGGACAACAGCCCTGTAAAGATGGTGTTCGCCACGAATCCCGTCCGAACAAGAATGCGTGGGGCGCAGCGAGCTAGGTGAATTTACCAGTTTCACAAGGACCTTGAGAGCGTGGATCGAAGTCGATGATGGAGAGAGGCGGTCATGAACCGAGTGAATTGCGGATTTATAGTTGGCGAGGTTTTATCAAGTTGATTGATATAGAACCATAAAAATAAAATAAATATGAAGCTATGATGCATTAAAATGCATAAAAGCACTATTCACCTCAATGATTTATGGAAGCTTTGAATTTTTCGCATCTGTATAATGTTAGTCAACATTCACCAGTAAAATATTGAATCATTATTTCCAATTCTCTGAACCATGTATTCTTGCTTCTTTACAGCTGCGTCAACACTGTCCAGATCTTGTTTGCGGATTATGGATGGAAAAGTCATGTCTCTCGCGCACTCAGCAATATCTTAACACATCTACGATTTTGATGTCAGTCTACGGTGCAATCTTTCGTAACATAATATCCCCGGTAATCGGAATCAGCTTGGTATTCATTCACAAGGACGAGTTCAATGCGTAAGGAAACATAATATGTTACGTAATAAATTAGAGTAGTAACCGAAGCGTTTGATTCCTTAGGCAAATTTCAAGCTTATGGCACAATGTAGGCGTCCGACCGATAGTATACACGATCAACTCGCCGAACGAAAAGCGATACTTTCAGCAAGTAACGAAAACCCAATATCTAACGGATTCTCTACGATCGGAGCCGCAGGTGATCTTTCGAGGGAAACGTAAGTAAATGCAACTTTTTGGTGTACAAAAAGTAGCGTCATCGAGTCATACTAGTGTAGTTGATGTGGCTAAATCATCAGCGTGAGAAACAGAGTGTAGGTATTTCATCATTTCTAGCGGCCATCTCAATTTATGCATTTATGAAAGCTTTACAGAGTTTTGAGTTCCTTTATATGCAGCCCAATGAGTTTTGTTTTGCAAAATGTATATTTATTATTTTAAATTTAAGTTTTCTAAAACTATTTATTATACACGGTATTGCCGAAAGGTTTTCCGAACCATCTAGTGAAGGTTAAACACCTGTGTGAATCAAAAGAAGATCTCATCTTCATCTATTCTTCATTGTCATATGTAATCAATCGAAACCGTACTATACTCATCCGGATTAGAATTTCGAGTACATTTACAAATCGAAAAAGTTTAGATTTCAAGATTTGATTTGTCCACTGTGCAGCAAACATATTGAAATGCTATTATTTTTCAAGCTGTCAATTTATACATTTGTTTTGTATCAAAATATATGAATAAAACGATTTACAAAGCTGTAACAGGTTTTTGTGTGTTCATTATTTGAAAGAAAATTTGATAGTTCGTTGGTGATCGTTCACCAACAAACTCAGTCCATGAATACTTGCCTCTAATTTCTCGATTGTCACACACTTCCAAGATCCTGTTCCACTTGCTCAAAACATCTAGCTCTTTGTGCTCCTGTTTATCTTGTACCGGTCGGATTCCAGGTGAACAACCATTTTTGCGGGATTATTGTCCGGTATTCTCACAACTCCTATCGTACCCTTCCAGCCTTGGCAAGGTTCCGGATATTGGATTCACCGTGTCAGAGTTGGGCCAGCTCACGCTATTTTCAATATCCCGCTAAAGATCTAAGCACACGTTGTTCAAAAACTAGAGTTTGTCGGTCCTATCATTGTTTTGTGCATGGTACACCTAGTACAAGGGTGGAGTTTACCAGATCGCAATGTCTTGTGAAGTCCGTAGTAAGCTTGACTTCCGTCTAATACGTCTTTGAATACCTCTGCTGCAGTTGTTATCTGACGTTACCAATGATCCGAGGTGTACAAATTTATTCACTATTTCGAACTCATCTCCGTCGATTGTCACACTTCTGCTAATGCGAGCTCTATTGCGCTCGGTTCCTCTGCCAACAATTACTTCGCCATTGACGCTTTGAACAGCAGGCAGGAAAGTCCATCGCCTTGACCAACTCCGTTGCTTGCTTCAAACAAGTCCGATAACGCACCTGACATCTTCAAACAGCGCTGTACACTATCCACACACTCCGAAAAAATCATGAGATTTTACGTCTTTTGGATGCACATAAAAAAAGCGAGCCAAATGACGTGAATTTGTGTCAAATTTTAAATCCGATGGTGTCCGATTCGGGAAATGTCAATCATAGCGGCATCGTTTACATGTCCTTCATCATGTAAAATTACATTTTTCTTTCAATACATCTTTCAGAACCCATTTCTACGTCATTCCATCACTTACATCATGTGTCATTCAGTCATAATGTGAATTACGTCCGGAGTGATTTTCATTATTTTTAAGAGTGCATCATTGCCTTGATGAGTCTAGTCAGTTTCCCGGGAAAGCCATTTTCGTCCATAGTTTTACATAGCTCTTCGCCGTGGATAATATTATAGACATTATAGGCAGCCTAGAAATTGATGTAATAGGTATTCGCGCAACATCGCGGATCTCCTTCGACCAAACCGGCTTGATAGCTTTTCACAAATCTGCATGCTTGCGGCGATGGTCGACGGAAGATGATATGGGAAAGGACTTTATAGGCTTCATTAAGAATAGTGATCGCTTGATAGTTCGCACATTATAACTGTCGGGGACCCTGATAGTTGTAGCGGTAAACGCGTAAGATGCGAGTTGGCACATCTCCTTCATCCGCCGTACCGATGGAACCATTCCGCCTATTGCCTTAGTGTTCCACTTCTGCCCCATTCAGGTGTTCATCGTAATGCTGCTCCCAGCTTTCTTTTTTTTATTATTCTTAGCAATGGGGGGATAGTCTGCTCAACAGACGCCGGACCAAGGTCCAGGAGTGTAGGGTTGGGGACCATTTACTACATGCAAGCAGTAAACAGGACTACACCCCGACCCACTAAACCATTCCCATTGCCGCCAAACCTTTCGTCTCTCCGGGACCAACAAGAAGGCATTGCTTCGGAAAGGGGCTATTTGCACATCGCAACCTCCAGGTTAGCTGCGTAGCACAGAACAGATGGGAAAGATGACAACAAAAATAGCTGCCAAAATTTACGGGAACACTAGCGCACCTGGTGGCGGCGGGCAAGCTTTTTACACTGTTATTTTTTCGAAATATGTATAGAATTAGACAAGAAACTCGTCCAAATCTTTTCTTAGATTTCTACTCCAAGGTTGTTGCAAAAAAAAGGTAGTCTCCAGAAAGAGTGGAATATTTTCATTGAATTTAGGATTACGAAAAATGGTTTTGCATTTTCTCCTTGTTTTTGTAATCAGATCGTACAAGAGTTTATTTGAATGATTTTCAATATGAATTGAGATACACCCGATTCTGTTTTTTCACGGATTTTTTTACACGGCCGTGCAAAAAAAGTTTCCATACATTTTTTTCCGCCAAAACCTTATTTTTGCATGAAACGTCGAGAAATGGTGTTACTTTTTTTGCACGGTTTTTGAAATTTTGAACCGAAAACTTTTTTTGCACGGTACGCATCCCCCGTGCAAAAACAGAATCGGGTGTAAATGTTTGTTGAATGGTCAAGTTTGGAGGTCAAGGTCTCAGCTTCTAGTGTTCCTATGACCTAGAAACTTTAATCGCAATCCAGACATAACTTTAATTTTACTTACTCAAAAAAGCCTCTCTGTATCAGATCTTTTCATTTCTTATTCACCATTTTGAACTTACATAGCTATTATACAGCTGTTATAGTGAAAATATTCTTTGTGTTTAAATTTCAAGGAAATATTTTTACTAATTGAGATGATAAGTTTAATATCATATTGTCGATGCAAAATTTAGAGCAAACAAACAATCCAGAAAAACGTCATTTTTTAATGGAACCTCGACTCAAAACTAATAAACAATTTTCATAACCAAAAGTCAGAAATTTACAGAGTTTGTCATGTGAATTCTCCGAATTTAACAAAATTTCGCGGCCAAATTTCACGGGTTCCGCGGATTTACATTGTCCTGACTTTTCTCATGTTGTATCTTAATATGGTTCACGTTCATCCATGTAATTTCAGTTAATCAACGCGAAGTTATTTTTTCTGGAATATTGATATAAAATCAATAATTATTCCGTTTATAATAAAAAACATAAATATAAAAAATCAAGGGAAGATGGTTTTACAGTTTGCGGCGACCATTATGTTATAATCACAGATCATATTTCAGTAAACACCTTGATTGAGCAATTTGTCTCATTTATGTCATATTTAAAATCAAAAATTTCAAAGTTTGCAAACAACTAGAAATAACACAATAACACACCGGAGTGATTTAAACTTTGACCCATCTCCAGGATAATATGTCATTGGGGGTTTTAATGGAAGAAGCTTT
This sequence comes from Aedes aegypti, assembly GCF_002204515.2. NCBI lineage: Eukaryota > Metazoa > Arthropoda > Insecta > Diptera > Culicidae > Aedes > Aedes aegypti. The sequence goes on along the minus strand of NC_035109.1, from coordinate 159,944,132 downwards.
AAATGCTAAAAAAAAATCAGCGCCACACAAAACATTTAATAAACATTAATATTTGTTAACTCATAAGCATACTAAGTGTTTAACCCGTATAGGTCTGAGTGAAAGAAAACTTACTAAAACTCTCACCGCTCAGTGAATACTTAACGGATTTCAATTATTTTTTGTCAGTATACTCGTACACATATCTAATTTCTAAAAGTGGCCAAAGGATCTCGGGAATGTTCTTGTGGCTGAAGTTATTGCGGTGGATCACTGGGTCAGGTTGGGTGACAAGGGTTCTGGGCTTCTGTGCCCCTGGAGGTAGGCAAATTTCAAGTCACAGATAATTTCCAGAATCGGCTATAATGTGGCCACTATATCAAGGAATTTTGAGAACGCATCAGCGTAAACCTTCTGACAATCGATTATATTAAATAATTATGTCAACTGCATTTTATTGATCCTACAAATGACCATTTTCGGGTCCCCGGGATGCCTCAAATTCATGATAAAGTGCAGATTTTGTATCTTAACATCTATGTATGTAAAGCTTATGGGAACGCGTTTTAGTGAACTATTATGTTCGATCTATACTTTTAGAGATTTGAAACGGTTTAGTACCTAATAAATCTAGAGCCGGTTCTTCAGGGTATTAAGTCCAAGTGGCCGCATCTGGTACACTCTAAACATGCAAATTAAAATGTTTGCCTTTGGAAATAAATAAAGATAACTTGGCATGTACCAGAAAATTGCCTTTTTCTACCCGACTTGACCCAGTAACCCACGGCAATAACTCCGGCTACAGGAGCATTCCCGAGTTCCTCTGGCCATTTCTAGAAACTAGATATGTGAGCCAGTATACTGACAAAGAAAATATTTGAATCCGTTAAGTATTCGCTGAGTGGTAAGGGTTTTAGTATTTTTGCTTTCACTCAAGTTTACACGGGTTAACGTATTAAATATTGTGACGTTGATATTTTTCAACTCATTAATAAGCGGTTTCTTCACCACCGCTTAGGCCTTAAACCTGGTTTAATCGTATGGGTAAACGTGGTTTACGACTTAAGCGAAGGTGAAGAAATCGACCCTAAATGTTGTTGAAAATGAATGCTATGAAGTCGACCATTTAATAAATATATTAATTTTAGAAGTATTTGATTATGTCGGATTTGTTGGGTATCTACACCGCGTTCATTCGTCATCTCACGCTCAACAAGTGCAGTTAAGACACCTAATCAAACCGTCGTCATTCCGCATTTCGACCCGCACTTTTTAAGAAATTCGTGAGAATAAAATGACCGGAGATTAGTATAAATTCCATTTGATAAAGAAACAACAACTAAGAAATTTATTTCGTTTTTTATTCTGATTTTGGAGAACGCGACTCTGGTTGAACACCGGAATTCGGTAATCGTTTCTCCTCCTCAAACGTCAGTCTAGATGCTTGATAGCAAATCTGATGTGCTATACAACGTGCCATGTCGGGCGCTAAGTCTGAGGACTCAGAGACAGATCTTTTGTATGCATTCCAAACTGTTGTGGCAAAGCAGAGTAAAATTGTATTAATTTAATTCTAGGAAAACACATAACATAACACCATGATAAATTAACCAACCTTGCACTCGTCTAAAATATTGCACATCAGAGGGAGGTTTCTGCTTCATTTACATCATAGCAATCTTTTTCTGCAAAGCTATAAACAAATTCGATACATTGCAATTGTCCATTGAATAATTTCAACCGCATCCTTCACGAGAATTTTAGTGCGATCGTGTTGGAGAGCCTTTTCTTGAAGGCGTTTTTGTTGGAAATATCAAGCTCGTAAAGCAAAAACTGTGTGCCGAAACGTGTATTGTCTGGTCCGCTGTATATGATACACCGCGCGGCTGTTGTAAAGCTTCCTAAAACGCGCATTTGCTGGAAATTCCACGCGGCGAATGGTTCTGTTGATAAAACACCCCAATGTTATCTCTTATAAGAATGAGGTAAGAAGGGAACAAAACCGCGGTTGTTCCTTTCCTTTGGGGAAAGCCGCGTGTCCTTTTGAGCAAAGGCGCTAATAGAAAAACTTTATGTTTTACATCTATTTATTGCTTTAAACGTTGGATGAAAAAGGTGCACATGATTGAATTTAGCGTTGTTTTTGCCGATATAAGTTTGATAACAAAATCATTCACAGTGCACCAAGGGAGCTGGGGAGGTTAGTAGTTGTTGTTTTCAGTCAAAAACTACAGTCGCACATATAGGATATTACCAGATACCACACCATTCTGCTAACACATTACCAAAGAAATACAAAAGAACGTCAAAAGCCAATAATTAGCGTAAAAATGTTTATGTTTGCAATTCAAAACGAGTCGGGCTTTTATTGCCAAATGTTTTGATTCAGGTGCTGGAATGGTTGCAAGGCTTACTGTGCTGGCGAATCAACGATGTTGACATAACGCCAAACAAATTATACGAGCGAGGCAGATCATTTTAGACGAAATTAACGTCAATATCCTGCACTGCAAATTCCAGTGGGTCAAACAATGTTTTATTCGCCTACTCTTCTCCACATTTTCTTGTACTCTAGATGAATATTTCTTTTTGTTCTAAGATGGTTATCTGTTCTGTGTGCGTAGCCATGCAGCAACGAACATCGATGACACGCTTAGGGGGGTCCACCAAGGTAGCATGCTGGCGCTTTGCCAGCTTCCCAGGTGGTCCTTACCTGAGAGAGACTCGCGAAGAGGAAAAATATCAACGTCATATGCAGCCCAGATTCCCCTCTCACGAAACGTCAAATGCAGCCCACCGTTTTTATGGCTGAAAAAGTGAAAAGTATTGTGTTCAAAGTAAACTGTTATTAAAAACCTAAGTCGGCGGAGCGAAGTTTTCCAAAGTTGCTGATAAATCTAAGCAGAAGATTGATTATTTCTAATGTCTGCTTCGTTTGCTGGCATGAAATTTCACTCAAACGGCTATTTATGATTCGATGTGATGCAAACTCAATCATTTTTTGCTGAGAGGTTCATGAGAGAGTTTGAACAGCATGCGCATAATAGAATCCTAAAGCCCTGTCCCAATTTTAGTGCCAAACGCTTAAGTTTAGGTCAAAAACATATGTTTACTCAATTTTCTAATGTTTTCCGATGGTTGAAGTCCAAAAAACATTGTTTTAAGTTTTTTTTAAATTTTGTCACACCCCTTGGTTTAAACTCAAATTTTGGGTGTATTTTGTTTTCCGTGTCCCTTCCGAAATGTCAGAGGGGAACAACCCCGGTGTTAAAAAGTTGAACCCTTGTGGTATTTTTGTCGACTAAGCGAACGTCAATCATGTTTGAAGGTTCATTTATGGATCCAATTCATAAATTAAAGTTTTAATATGATATATCCGTTATTTGAGCGGGAAAAAATGTTAAAGTAGTTGCAGTAACATGCTCTTTCGTGTTATTAAATGAAAACAAGATTTCATTAGCCATTTTAGGACCCTATTGGTATAAACACAAAGTGGAATAAGAAAAAAACTCAGCAATCACAGAAAAAGAAGACCGTCTTCGCGAGTCTCGCCTCAGGTCCTTACCTCCCATTGTCCGCTGAAGGCGGGCAGGGTCGACCACAACGTCCGCGCCTAGCTGCACCGCAGGTATCAAGAACTGATACTGCGGGCTTCGCAATTTGACACATACGGTGGGGACACGACTCCGGACAATCTGGTTCAGAGGATGTGTGAAGACGAGTTTGGCTGGAATGCCGTTTCATCGGCTATCACCCACATCGTCTCGGAACTACAAAAGAGGTGACGAGTGGACTCGAGGAGTGGTTAGTGCAGACGCTAAACAACAGGTGGTCCAAGGGTTCGCAGTCGGCTACGTAGGTCATACCGGTGCCCTTACAGCGATTAAGTGGCCGCGGGGAGAACATCCCAGTGCTGTCATGGCGCCGGCCTACAGGGTTGGATACGAGCCTCTGGTTGTTCGGGCAGGTGGAGGCCCCTTCGTCAGCAATCCCAGCTGGTGCTAGCTGATAGGGCCTGAGCCTTCGGCTGGTCAAATTGCTCCCACCTGTCTATCATATCACGTTTGCCGTCTAGGTACATTCATACTTATCCCGACACATTTCGGCTCGCGGAATAGAGCCTTTGCGTGATGCGTTCGGTTTCGTGTAGAATTAACGCGTTCCTTGAGAACGATACAGCTGCTCCATTTCTTCGCCCTTCAACTCTTGCAGGCAGCGATTTATTCCCGGAAGAGAAGGGTTTTGCTGTCTTCGGTTCTGTTTGTATCGTTCCACCTTTGACGGGTACATTGGTAATGGCTGCTTTGACACTACGCTACCAGTTCTCAGGAGGAGCTTCGATGACCTATCCATCATCCGGCAAAGCTGCATCAAGGCTTTGGGCGTAATTAGTGGCGACTTCGGGTAGCTTGGGCCGCTTCAGATTGTACCGTGTCGGGCTTCGGTATCAAATGTTGTTCACAACTGAAAGTCTTTGGCGCACTTTTACCATCAGAAGGTAGTGGCCAGCGTCGATGTATGCGCCATTGGTAATATCCTAGAAGTGACTAACATCAATCAGAACGTGGCCGATTTGTGAATTAGGTACCGTCCATAAGTTACGTAATGCTCGGAGAAAAGCTCAAACGTTACGACTCACACAAAATTTAATTTTTTTTCCATAAAAAACTCGTTATGAAGGAATATGGGTTAAAACATTTCAAATTTTAGCGTTACGTAATAAATCTACGTTGCCTTAGTCTGTTGAGGTGATCTCAAGGTGTATCGATATGGGAAGCTGAACTGGAAGTAGGCGTATTGCAATGTTCATGGAGGCGGCGAAATCAATGAGTCCAAGGCCGTTTTCGTTCGTAAGCTATTGAGCACTGAACTTTTCTATAATCGGTCTGAATTGTTCCTCCTGGCTAACCTGAGAGTTGAGATTGCCAATAATGATTTCGTCGTCTCGTTCCATCCTTATCATTATCGCCTCGTCATCTGCACCTGATAGGTGAGGGCTGTTCCCGTTGAGTATGCTTACATTGAAATAATGGCCTTTGATCCGCAACTTACACATTATGTTATCGATTTAATTATGCACCTCTGTTTTTCGCCCATCACGATAGAAGATGTGCCTATAGCTCGTGTCTGTTGTCGCAGCTCTGGTAGAGTGGTAGATGGTATAACTGTGATAGAACCATCCCTCCTGTAGCGGAGAAATAGGGAGAGTTACTGGACAAGAGGTGTTGCCAACCCTGGCAGCACTGCTGGATAAATGCTCTACGAACCCCCTCTTTTGGAGACAGCGTAATATGTACCTAAAAAGAGGTACCTGAAAGAGGAGAGCGCAAAAGTGGTCCATTTTTTAATCTAAATTTACATAAAAATTGACCTGTCAAAATTAAATAGACCAGTTAAAATAGACCAAACTGCACGCGCATGCACGGTTTGTTGTAATTTTTTTCGAACCATTTCGAATGGATGGTATTAAACCAGCTAAATTCTAAACGTTATTGCTGAAAGCTAGAATTTTTCACCTGTTATTTACTGATATGTGATGAGCTGCTTAAGTGGAAGAATTTATGGAAGAACTTTGGAGCATTTCCCCGTTGAACTCCGGAGGAAATTCTGAGGAATTGCTGGATGAAATCCACAAGAATTTCGAGAAGAAAGGAATTCCAGGAGGAATTCCGGATGAATTCCAGGAGAACCTCTGAAGGAATTCCAGAGAACTTCTAGGACTCTTGAAAAATTCCCGGAGGAACTCTGAGGGATTTCTCGAAGGATCTTAGAAAATTCTCGGTGTAACTCCAGAAGAATTCATAGGAGACTCCGAAATATTTCTGAGGAATTATTGGAGGAACTCTTAAGAATTCCTGGAGATACTCCAATAAATTTCTAGGAGGACAAATGATGGAAATTTGAAGGAGTTACCGGTGGAGCTCCAAAGTAACTTCCGGAGGAACTCCAAAGAAAATTCATGTGGAGCTCTGAAAAAAATTCTTGGAGGACCTCTAAATAATTCCTGCGGGAACTCCTAAGGATTTGCTGGAAGAATGTTTTCTTGAGAACTGAAGGAACTTAGGATGTCGGGATGTTGGAGGAACTCTGCAGAAATTTCTGCAGCATATTCAAAGGAATTCCTGAAGGGACTCCAAGGAATTTCTGGACGAACTCCAAGCAATTTTTGGAGGATTTCCGAGGAGGAAAGTTTCTGAAGCAACTTAGGATTACCGGTGAAGCTCCGAAATAATTCCCGGAGGAACTCTGAAGGAATTTCCTGAGAAATTTTAAAGGAGGAACCCAAGTAACACAACATGTCTCATATAAATCACAATGACTTCAATGTGACTAATGAGAATGTTCTGTTTCATAGCGAAAAAACTGGAATTCATACTTATATATGACTGGAAAAGCGCAGAAGGTGGAGCTTGTGCAACATATTTTTGTTGTCAAAATTATATATCATATGGGTTTAGGTATACATAATGATGTATTATACTTTATCCAACAAACCATTAACGCAACAAAATACTGAGAACATTTGGTAGTGGAAATGCATTGGATGGTCGACAATGAAAAATGTCAGTGCAAACATTGACAAGCCTTCATTTTTGATTGCATAACTGTTATTGATTGATTACTGTTATTTAACTTAAATTTAATATTAAATTAATTATGGTGAAATATGCACTTTTGCTTCGAAAAAATCAATTCGCCCTTATAAATCGTTCAATACACATTTTTCGACATCAAGCCAAGTGGGTATTTCCAAAAAAGAATCAACACAATTTGCAAATTAGTTCATTATTTTGTTTTCTACCAATACACTGAACTTTTACTGAACTATTATTACTTTTTTCAAAGCTTCAGAACAAAAATCTCATCGTTATGGTAAATATTCAAAATTAAATTCAAAAATTAAAGATGGTCCCCTTAGACACACTGCATGACGAGTGTTTTGGGAAATGACAAAAATTTTATTGCCAATCATTTGCCATTGTTTCATTCAAGGCAGTGAAAAATTTTCAGGGACAACTAGTGTGATCATAAATTTACAGTGTGATATAAGTTTGATAAATCACTTGACTATGACAGCATAAATTGAAGTTGTAGCATGGAAGTTGCTTCTCAAGTCTCACAAACCGTTGTTCATTTGTACCCGAAATAAAATAGTCTAATCAGGTTCCCGACCAACCAGTCTTCATATTTCTTTTTAGATCTTTGACCAACGATGGCGATCGCTAACGGTTCAAAATGAATCTATATCGATCGCTATCGAAAACCACTGACTGGTTGACCGGGTTATTACCAAAAACTATTCCGGCAAACTTTATGTTACAATTTTGTTCACGGAAAACTCCTATACCAAATGACTATGAAGTGTTTTCTAAGTATTTATATATTTTTTCCTACAATTTTTCACAAAAACACGTAAGCCCTGCATGAACACAACTGTAAGCGAGTTAGGTAATTCCATTGAACCTTTTTCGTACTAAACAGTGGCAAACAACCACCACACTCTTTTTATTCATATAAATTGATAAAACGGTATTTAGAGCATACCTTAAAAATAATAATTTACTCAAAACATTTGCTTAAAAGTATTCAGTGAACACCATATGGCGAATTTCTTAGCCGGCAGTGTATTATCCATGCTATCAAAAGAATTAAATGTCTCTTTTGTTGCATTTGTTTTATAGACAACTAGAAAAACTTATATTTGACTGAAAATAAACATAATTTGTTTATTCAAAACATGTTTGAAAAGAGTATATATTATGACATATATGTAACATGTATATGACATATTGAGACTGTTTATTTATCGTACATGTCTAAAACTACCGAAATAAGACATATAACCAAACACATGTTTTGATAAACATGAGAAGACAAATATAAAACATACTATGGTTGAAACATAGTAAACGTAATTAGAACATTTTCAGCAAAATGGTAGATTTGTATTGCAAAACAAATTATATGCCTTAGTAGAACATCTCCATTCAAGTTCAATATTGAAAGGTTTAACAAAACAAAATAGCGACTTACGTGAGACATGACATGTTTCAAAAACTTTCTAGCAATCATTGTAGGACAAACTGTGTATTTTTAAATTTGAATTTATGTTTTCGGTGTTACTTGGGAACTATGTAAAAAATTCTAGAGAAACTCCAAATGAATTCCTGGAGGAAATCTACAGCAATTCTTGGAGAAATTCCGGATGAGTTGCTGAAAGAACTCCGGGGTTATTGCTTGAGGGACTCCGGAGAAATTCCTGGAGAAACTATGGAGGATATTCGAAAGAATTCCCGATGGATCTTCGGACGAAATTTTCAGGAATTACTGGATAAATTCCAAAGCAACGGTTTGAGGAACTCTAGAGAAATTTCTGGAATAACTCTGTAAGAATTTCCGAGGAATTGCTAGATTGAACCTAAGGGAATTGCCAGAGGAAATCGGAAAGAATTTCTGGAAGAACTTAAGAAAAATACTAGAGGGACCTCGGAGGAATTACACGAGGAACTCTTTAGGAATTCCCGTAGGAAATCTAGAGGAAATTCCCGTAGGAAATCCGGAGGATTTCCAAGGTGTTACTAGAACTCTGAAAAATTCCTGGAGAAATTCCAGAAAAAATCCAGTAGAATTTCCCAGTGGAGCTCCAAAAGGATTCCTGGAGGAAATCTGAAGGAATTCCCGGATTAACTACAATAAAAAATCCATGAGGAACTCTGAATAAACTCTTGTAGGACTTTCAAAGAAATTCCTACAGGGACTTCGAAGGAACTGCAGGAGGAATAATTTTTAGAGAAACTCCAGAGAAATTCCTGATCGAACTATGAGTAGCAACAACGGTAGAATTCTTGGAGGTACTCTGAAGAAATTGCCGGTGGGCTCAGAAGACACTCACCGGAAAAAAAAATCGTGAGGGAACTCCGTAGAAATTCCTGGAGAGACTCTGGAGAAGTTCATTGAAAAGGTTTCGGAGGAGTTCTGGAGGAAATCCCTGCAGTAGTTTTTGGAAAAAAATCACCTAAAGAATTTCTGAAGGAAATCTCCGGATGAATTCCTGGAGAAAATGCATGGAGGAATTCTATGAGGAAATCTCTGGAGGAATTTCTGGAGAGCAATCCGCGGAGAACTTCCTGGTGGAAGTCCTGGAGGAAAAGTTCTTGGGGTATATTCCCGGAGGAATCCCTGGACGAAATCCTCGGAGAAATTTCTTAAGAAAATCCCCGGAAAAAATCCTGAAGGAAATTCAGGATGGAGGAAGCAATTCCTGATGCGAATCTCCAAAGAAATTTCTGGAAAAAATCTCAAGATAAACTGCCTGAAAAAGTCTCTGGAGTAATTTGTGGAGAAAATCCTAGAAGGAATTTCTGATTGAATTTCTAGACGAAATCCCAAAAGGAACTCCTGAACGAAATCCTCGTAGGAATTGCTCCATACATTCCCCGGATGAGTTCTTGGAAAAAATCTCCGAAGGAATTTCTGGAGAAAATCTGTGAAGAAATGCCTGGAGCAAATTTCCGGAGGAATTCCTGGACGACATTCTGTGGAAAATTCCTGGTGCAAATTCCCAGAGACATTCCTTGTTGAAATTCCCGTATAAACTCTCTGAATAAGTACCCGAAGAAGTTTCTGGATAAATGTCTGGAAAATTTCATACTGAAGTCCATTCGTACGGGGATTTCCTAGATGAAATCCCTGGAGAAATTCCTGCTGAAAATCTCAAGAAACATTTTTAGATTTACTCCAAGATGAGTCCACTGAAAAAAAAAAAAAAAAAAAAATACCCGATTGAATTTTGAGAGAAAATGCCTGAGATCTCCGAAAGAATGCCTGTACGAAATTTGCAGAGGAATTCCTGGAGGAAATCCCCAGAGGAATTTCTGGATTAAATCTTCGGATGAATTCCTGAAGGAAATCCACGAAGGAATAATCCCTGGTGGAAATCTCAAAAGGATTTTCTGGAGGAATTCCTGAAGCAAATCCATGGACGAATTTCTAGATAAAATTCACTGAGAAATTAATGAAGAATATTCGTACCCGAAGCAAATCTTCGGAGTAATTTTTGCAGCAAATCCCCGGAAGAATGTCTGATAGAAGTTCTCAGAGGACTTCCTGGAGGAAATCAAAGGAGGAATTCCTGATGAAAATCCTGGTGGGCGCATCGGGGTATCTTCGGTGAAAATCCTGAAGACTTGCTGGAGAGTTCTTTAGGCAGACTTCCCCAGAGAATTTACCGGAGATACAATCTGATAATTCCTGGAGTTGTTCCTCGTTTTCACTTCGTAGACTATCAAGCTTCCCCTCAGCTTGGCTGTTTCATGGAGAAAAATTCGAACTGGCAATCAAACATGTGTCAAATAAGAATTGGAACAGCCTAAACCTTGGTCCAAATCCGATCAAAAATGGACCAGGCAGATAACTGCTACACCGATACATGCTCCAATGTTTACAATGTTCCAAAAAGTTTGGACCAAACCAGTGATTTGGACCACCGGTGAAGTTGCCCTAAGTCGAGAGAATCGAACTTACTTTCTAGCTGGATTAAGTTGTGTGCAGTAGGGTAAATTATGTATTTTGGACAGGCTAAGGATATGGCTGGAAACGGCGATCAATTAACTGCATTAGATACTAATATTTTATTACGTAATGATACTTATATGCTTAATGCTTCATTGTTCTTTGAGTTTCTGGGAATAAAAAGCTTACAAACTGTAGTGTTAGCTTCCAAAATAGCGTTTTTTGGCGACCTGTCTGTTATACATTTCGGACACCAAATATACATTTTGGACACCCTCATGTGAATATAATTTGGACAGGGGCGTTATCTCAATATCCATACAATGGTTTCTTAAAAAGACGATTGTTTCATAAAACTTTGAGATTTTACTTGTGACTTATGCATTTTTTAGCTTATTGGATGTGTATATTAGTGATAATTAATAATTTCATTTAATGCAAGCAAATATCATCAGATCCACGAGAAAACGCCTGCAAGTATGCATGCATGCGACATTCCAGTGTATTTCATCAGATGACCAAATTATATCAACAGAACAAAAACCATAATCTATTTTGGACATCACCTGATTTATGTCTTATATACTCATGTTAAGATTTTAGATGAACTAAGCTTAAATGTTAGACATATTTAATCATATTGCCACTTTTAAACTTTTTATGAATGTCAATTCTGATCTCTATTATTGCATTTAATGTATGTTCTTGAAACGCACGTCCTCTTGCATTCGTAGGTTTCACAGATGTTCTGATGATACAATTTACAATTTTGATAGTTTTGAAGCCAATTTGTAATTGTTTTGAAAATAGTCATCATTATTAAGTAGCATAGTGTATTAATAATGCAATACATGATTTCCCGTACATATATTCCTCACCATCTCATTGGAAATGAGCATAGAACGACTAGCCTGTCCAAATTATATGCATGTCCAAGTTATATACGTTACCCTATGTGCAGCCTGATCAAGTTTCGATTTATAAACTACCAATATGTAATTTAGGTTTATGATTTCCGCATCCCAGTGGTGTAACCTCCAATTTTGGCTGAGGCTGTGTTGGCAATTTGAAAGTCTTGTTAACTGCTCGATTCACCATACAGTTATTAGTGAAATTATTGCTAACAATTATTAGGTCAGGTTTAGCCTATACTGAATTCCAAATACGAAAATTTACCCAACAAATTACTTTCTAGATTTAAGCTTCAGTATATGTTGCTCGAAAATGTGACGCGTTGGAACATTTTGCCTCTTTTGGGGAGAAAAAAAAAACACCTGGAGGAGGCAAAGAGCGAGGAGATGGAGCAGCAGTGCCGGTTTCATGAAACGCGGAAGTTCTATCAGAAGCTCAATGCATCCAGCAAAGGCTTCGTGCTGTGAACAGAGATAAGCAGGAATCTTGACGGACGAACGAGAGGTGATCGAAAGGTGGTAGCAGAACTTTGATGAACACCTGAATGGCGCTGAGAGTGCAGGCATGCAGGTCTCACCCTTCAAACAACGGAGGATATGACTTCGTATATACTGCAAACTATTGAAACCAACCACCCCACCAGGGCTAGACGCGCACGCACAGAAGCACAAAGAGAAGAACGTGGTGCAGCATTCAGAGAGGCAAAGTTGGCTCTCAAAAAGCAAATCAAGAGTCGAAAACGGGCATGTTTTGATAGTCTATGCCAGAGTGCCAATTCTAGTCCATGGGGTGACGCCTACAGAGTGGTAATGACTAAGACCTGGGAGGGAGAAACCGATATGAAATTTATGTACGTCAAGGTGAGCCGAGATTCTGCTGTCACGAACTGTCACTGTGAGCCCAAATCTAAAACAATGGACAAACATGATAAAAGCGCGTAATTGATTAAAACATATTTTTGAATTTTATCAAGTGTGACAAAAAATCGATTGAAAAGCTATTCATGCTTATTCAAAAGTTATGTCACAATAGCACCTTTTATTCTGATTGAATATAAAGTATTCAAATATGCATCATTTTACTTTTTCCAATAAAAACGAAAATGAAATGCATAGAAAACTTTGGCCATTTTTCCATGTTTGTCCAGAACGATCGAAGGAACACAACAAAAGAAAACTAGCGATTTTCACCAAGTCTGCCTTGATTGTCGTTGGTAAGTTGGAGTTTTCTTGCAGTTCGGAATAACTTTGTGCCATATTTCGTGTGTAATATCGGTGCCTCCCTCCCAGGCTAAGACCAAAGGTGCCATAGCGCCCCAAGAGAAATCGCCCGAGTTGCTGCGATCGATAATCGATGTACTCTTCTCGCACCATCCCATAAGCCCATGGCCCCCAGCGTCGTATGCGGCAGTTGAAGGAGAAGAAGTGGCGAGAGTGACGAACGAAGAGCTGTCGTGAAATCATTCGCATCAAACAAGGCACCGGGACCCGATGGTAGCTTGAATGTTGCCTTAAAAGCGGCAGTGAACGCGGATCCGGACATGTTCAGGACCACAATGCAACGCTGCATTGATCAAGGAATCTTCCCGGATGTATGGAAGCGACAGAAATTGGTGCTACTACCAAAGGCGGGGAAGCCACCAGGTGACCCGTCGGCGTATATACCTATCTGTCTATAAGATATGACGGGCAAGTTATTGGAGAGGTTGATTCTCAACAGGCTAGTACCATACACGGAGAGTGTGGACGGCCTGTCTAACTACCAGTTTGGATTCAGAAAAGGTAAATCTATTTTGGACGCAATCCAGTCGGTCGTTCAGACAGCTGAGGTGGCAATCGAGCATAAAAGGAGCGGCATCCGTTACTGCGCGGTTGTCACTCTCTGGATGTGAAGAATGCGTTCAATAGCAATAGCACACGCGCTTCACCGCCTCAAGGTACCGGTGCAGTTGTGTAAGCTTCTAGAAAGCTATTTTGATGGTAGAGTTCTACCATAGACAAACAGACGTAACACTGACGAAATTTCCATCGACCACTCATTTCACGATGATTTCAAATTCACTATGTTACAAATCTCACGTCCAGAGGCGCGCGCATCGTTTTTCTTCGCGTTTGACGTGTCACTTTACCGCCATCTGGCGGTCTTGTTGCACGAAACAGTGTTTCGTGCAACATGCTCACCAGATGATGATGGTGTAAACTGGGTGATGGATTTTGAAGAAATTTGTTCTAAGTGTTACGTCTGTTTGTCTGTGGTTCTACTGTATGACACAAAGGAGGGCAGAAAAACGTTCGAATTACCGCGGGAGTACCTCAAGGTTCAATCATGGGCCCGCTGTTATGGAATGCGATGTACTATGAAGTACTGAGGCTGCCCCTTCCGACGGGTGTTAAGATTTTTGGCTTCGCCGACGATATCACCCTAGTGGTCTATGGTGAATCGATGGAGGACGTAGAGTTGACAGCAGCACACTCTATTTCCCTAGTTGAGGAATGGGTGAAGTCTAGGAAACTAGGACTGGCTCGTCACAAGACTGAGGTGGTGGTGGCCAACAACCGCAAGTCCGAGCAACGGGCGCTTATATCGGTAGGTGATTGCACCATAGAGTCCAAGTGATCCCTTAGGCATCTTGGAGTAATGATCGATGACAAGCTCAGCTTCGCTAGCCACGTTGAATATGCATGTAAAAGGGCATCTACGGCTATAGCTGCGCTTTCGAGGATGATGTCTAACAGCTCTGCTGTAATTGCCAGGAAACGCAAGCTACTGGCAAGCGTAGCGCTATCCATACTAAGGTATGGAGGACCAATCTGGGCAAAAAAGAACGAGCAGAAACTTAAAGCGGTTGGAAAGCACGTACAGGATAATGTACTTAAGAGTAGCAAGTGCATACCGGACGGTATCTAAAGAGGCCGTGTGTATCATAGCCGGGATGACGCCCATCGGGCTCATCATCAAGGAAGATGTTCAATGCTTCAACCAAAGGGGTACCAGAGGAGTCCGCGACACGTGTAAAGAGGAAACGCTTAGAAGCTGGCAGCAGGAATGGGATAACTCCACTAAGGGTAGATGGACCCATCGGCTAATACCAAATGTGTCAGATTGGTATGGTAGAAACCATGGGGAAGTGAACTTCCACCTGACGCAGTTTCTGTCAGGACATGGTTGCTATAGACAGTACCTGCATAGGTTCGGGCACTCAGAATCTCCTGCGTGTCCCAATTGTGCTGGTGTGGAGAAAACAGCGGAGCATGTCGTGTTCGATTGCCACCGTTTCATTGTTGTGAGAGTTTGCATGCTCACTACATGCGGCGGGGACACGTCCCCCGACAATATAATAGAGAGAATGTGTGCGGATGCCGAGTGCCGGAATGCAGTAACTACGGCTGTCACTGATATAATGTTAGAATTGCAGCGCCTATGGTGCGCCGACCAAGAGTTGGCTGTAGAGGATTAGCCCTGCCGAGGCTGGTCTCTTGTAACATTGTTTAAGTCGGCTAGGAGAAGCAGTTTGCCTAGGCTACTTCTGCTACACGTGTTGTGCTATATGCACAGGCCCCTCCCCGAAGAAATACCGTAAGGTGGTTCCGGGGAGATAAGGGTCTGAGGCCAAAGGTAATGTCGATGCACTGCTCACCACTTGAGCAATTCTTTTAGAAGTAGTACAGTGCATAAGCTGGTTTTAGCGGGTCATCGTTGGTGCGTCATCCCCGCATTCCCTGAGTTACCTTCTCAGGGGATCTGTTTGCAGATTTCCCCCTTGTAAAAAAAACACTTTGAAGGAGGTCATATATGTCATTGACTTGAGCTGGCGAACAATAAAGCTTCTGGGCCCGGAGAGGCCAACTATTTGTGTGCACCGGCTAATAGTCACAATATGGGAAACAGAACAGCTACCGGAGGTGTAAAATGCCCCATCTACAAGAGGGAAAAGTTAGATTGTGAGAACTGCGGAGCAATCACCATCCTAAATGTGGCCTACAAAGTATTATCTCGATCATCTTCCGTCGTCTGTCACCGGTAGTAAATGAGTTTGTAGAAAGATATCAAATCGGCTTCGTTATGGCTGTATGGCAAATCCTCCAAAAATGTCGTGAATCCCAGGTCCCAAAGCATCACCTTTCCATCAATTTTAAGGCAGCATACGATAGTATCGACCGCGTAGAGCTATGGAAGATTATGGACGATAACCTTCCCGGGAAGCTCACGTCACAAGACTAATAACAGTAACGATGGAAGGTGTGCAAAATTGTCTGAAGATTTCAGACGAACATTCAGTTCGTTTGATTCCCGCCGGGGACTACGACAGGGTAATGAACTTCCATGCATGTTTAATATCGCGCTAGAAGGTGTTACGCGAAGAGCTGGGCTTAAAAGCCGGGGTAGGATTTTTATGAGATCCATTCAATTTGTTTGCTTCAGCGATGCTATGAACATTGTTGGCCGAGCATTTGAAAAGGTGGCAGACCTGTACATTTAGCGGAAACGCGAGGTAGCAAAAGTTTGACTGGTGGTGAATGCGTCCAAGACAAAGCACATGTTAGTAGGTGAAGCCGAGCGATAGGGATCGCCTAGGAATCCGGTCGAGGTGGTTGACGAGTTCGTCTACCTTGGATCCTTGCTGACGGCTGATAATAAAGTTAGTCGTGGAATACGGAGGCGCATCATCAGTGGAAATCGGGCCTACTATGGCCTCCAAAACAAGCTGCGGTCAAAAAAAGATTCACTCGTGCACCAAATGTACCATGGGTTATAAGATTATAACCGCTTATAAGACCGGTAGTCCTCTACGAGCCTCAAACGGGGACGAAGCTCGAGGGGGACCTGCAAGCACTTGGACGTCGGGTGCATAGGATGATCTTTGGCGGCGTGCAAGAAAACGGTGTGTGGCGGCAAGCTTGCCAAACTCTACGGCAAACCCAGTATCCAGAGGGTGGCAAAAGCTGAAAGATACGCTGGGCAGGGCATGTGGCAAGAATGCCGGACAACAGCCCTGTATAGGTGGTGCTCGCTTCGAATCCTGTCGGAACAACGAGGCGTGGGGCGACCAGGTGTACCAGGACCTGGAGAGCGTAGGTCGAAGGATGGAGAAAGATGGTCATGAACCGAATTAGTTGGCGGAATATTATTGGCGAGGTTTTATCAAGGCAATTGATGTAGAACCAAATAAACTTGTTATGATCATTGAGACATTCAAAAATTATATTTTTGTTACTCTGTGTAGCCATTAGAGATGAACCTAAACATGACACAAAAGTATAACATTTGTTTAAGCCAAATACACACTGACGACACAGGTATGGAATATTGCAGATTTTATCTTTGAAGCTTTTCCGCAGAAAAATCCGAATGACACAATGTTTGGTCGTTAGCCTCAGTTGCGAATAAATATTTGTTTTGTTTTTTTTATGGGCTACGATAATGTGGTCACAAATAATCGGATGTTTGGGACTTGTACAATGTGAATAGATGCCAGACATTCATAACTCTTTATTTGAGTAACCTTCTTGATAACCAAATGCCATTCTACAATTATGTGGGTGAATCTGGAACCAATTTGACCAGAAATGAGTATACCAACATTGTACACTTTTTTTCCCAAATGACTACGTTCAACCCCCATATTCATTCATACATTTGTAGATTCATCCCAGTCTATGTGGTCAAAGAATCCTCAAATAACGGTAGGTAAAACGTTGAGTGGCGAATTATTCGTTCGTTTTTGAATAAGCTTTTTTATTCTCCGGCAAGTATTCAGCACGAGTGGTTCATAAAGTCGACAGGCTACAATGGTTTTCTGGATCAAATGTTGCCTGCTACTTTTAGCTGTTAGTGCCGGAAGTAACAGTCAAACATTCGGTAATTTGTGAATAATGTTGAGCTCTTGGCCATGTAATTGACATATTTAATTTTCCATCATTAGAGGATAAAATTTATCTACAATATCACCGAAGATTGCCATACTTTTTGGAGCTGTTGAGAAAATACACCCTGTGGCCACCCAATCCAGCGATCGCTGAGCCTGTATTATATGATCCTGCCAACTCACCGAGTCCTTTAATTGTCGGAGGTGATGCGACAAGTATCGAGCTTTATCCCTTCCAGCTGTCGCTGAGAAATGGTGGAGTTCATATTTGTGGTGCTTCGATTATCTCGGATAAATGGGCTCTTACCGCAGCACACTGTTTAGATGACGGAAGTTCGCCTTCATGGGTACATCGAACATGAGAAAGTCGCAAGATGAGGTTATACATACATTTTTTTATCTATCCAGATAACGTTACGTGGTGGAAGCCCCCATAGACTGGCCGGCGGATATATCTTCCATGCAGAGCAATTTATCCTTCACGAAGATTACAATGCGAAGACATTTGACTACGATGTGGCTGTTGTAAAGATAGCGGAGAATTTTTTGGTGAATTCACTGAAAGCCGTGCCTCTAATTGATAGTACAATCAAAGTGAATTGTCCAAATGAGTTGGCAATGGTAACTGGTTGGGGTACTGATGCTTATAAGTACATACCGTTGATTCTTCAGGAACTGAAAGTGTTGATTCAGGCGAGGGAAAAATGCGACACGTTATGGATTGAACAAATTACTGACAGGTAAGTTTCGTTTCGATTCATAGCTGGGAATCCAACTTCTAATTTTGCATCAGCATTTCATATATACTAATCGCGTGAAGGAAACGTCCAACAATAGTGCTCTCTTATTAGCATAATATCAAATATTTCATTCATTTCTTATATCAAGGCGCTCTGTGTTAGGCAACACTAGCATCCTAATTTGGTAACACTAAATTAAGTTTTTATTAACTTTTTGTTAACAATATATTACATTTCATTTGCCGTAGCAGTTCAGAATTTCTACAGTGGGTTGGCTTCACCTGCTTATAAGAAAGAAAAATAAAATGTTTTCAATTAATCGATTAGTTGATAATCGATTACAATCCAAGAATGCCGATTATCGAGAACGATTAATTGACCAGTATTTATCGATTAATCAAATTAATCGACATTTTTTCTGTAAATATGAGTTCTTACTGCTATAAGGTACAGTAAAGTAAGTTAAAATGTGTGGGGCAAAATAAAACACTAAGTTTTGAATATGGTGACAACAAGTTAGCAGGTTTTTCGCTCCTTAAAGTTTGTTTCATTTGTTAGCACAATGTTTCTATAGAAAGTTTTTT
Organism: Aedes aegypti; assembly: GCF_002204515.2. Classification (NCBI taxonomy): domain Eukaryota; kingdom Metazoa; phylum Arthropoda; class Insecta; order Diptera; family Culicidae; genus Aedes; species Aedes aegypti. The sequence goes on along the minus strand of NC_035109.1, from coordinate 159,925,539 downwards.
TTATTATTACGAAATTTTACATTTCATGTAACTCCAGCCGTTTCAACTTGCCCCAAATTTAATTGAAAAACAGTTTTTAGAATTGATCCCAGTAGTTAAATCCTTGTAAATACGGATGGACGTACACGATGAAATTCTTTTAACATATCATAGAACTGATTCTATTTTTGAAGCATTAAGATGAGGTTTATGGCTTAGTAAATTGTTTATTATATAGTTATTATAAGTTATTATTTTTTTAATCAAGATGAATTTCAGTAAGTCATTAGTATGTAACTTCGTTGAACTTATGGCCTACATTTATAATTCTGAAGCGAATCCCTCTCCCATTTCCTCATGATTTGTTTAATGGAGATAAAAAAACACAAAGAACAGATCCATTTATACAGAACATACATCAATCCCAAGCTTTGTATAAAATTTCTATTTTGCTTCTCTAATTCCTGGAGAATAATTTGATCGAATTTCCATTGATATTTTGTTCCTTGATTAAAGTGGCCAGATGAATTTTGCTCCAATCCGGGACATAAATTTTACATTTCAAAAATGTACTATAAAACGACAAGACTGTCTATACGATGTTGAAGTATAAATTTAATAGCTCATTGCACGAAATGTGTGAGAAAAAGTTCTATTGTTTTTAACTTTCAATTTCGTGCAATTAGCAACTATTGGCTATTGACATTATATTCCCATGGTGCTATAAAAATAAGTATTTGCAATGTATAAAAGCATTCAGGGGCCCAGATAGCCGTAGCGGTAAACGCGCAGCTATTCAGCAAGACCAAGCGGAGGTTCGTGGGTTCGAATCCAACCGGTCGAGGATCTTTTCGGGTTGGAAATTTTCTCGACTTCCTAGGGCATAGAGTATCTTCGTACCTGCCACACGATATACTTACTTACTTGATACTTGATCGGCAACAATTCCTTGCTATTGCGTTGAATCTACGCCGAATGAAGAAGCCTTCTCCATTGGACCCGGTCCTGGGCCAATCGCTTCCAGTCGCCCTGAACGTTAAGCGACCTTAAATCCTCCTCAACTGCAAAAAGCCATCTGGTGCGCGGCCTTCCACGGAGGCGACGGCCTCTTCCTGATTCCCTGCTGAATATTTGTTTAGCTTGACGTTCCTCCGACATGCGAGCTACATGCCCAGCCCACCGCAACCTGCCGTGTTTTATACGCAGCACTTTACGTTCAAAGACCCCAAAAGCTCTCCGGTCGACCTCTTTCAACGTCCAAGATTCGTGGCCGTACAGAGCTACCGGAAGAATTAGAGTCTTGTACAACGCGAGTTTGGTCTTCGTCTGTAAGCTGCGGGACTTTAGCTGGTTACGAAGTCCGTAAAAAGCCCGACTCGCAGCTGCAATACGCCTTTTAACCTCGCGGGTAACATCATTATCGCAAGTCACTAGAGTTCCAAGGTACACAAATTCTTCAACTACTTCAAATATATTACCACCTATCACCACCTCACTACCAACATCACCTATGGGCCCACGATGTCTACCAGCGACCATGTACTTTGTCTTCGTGGTATTGATAATAAGCCCAACTCGCGTTGTCTCCCTTTTAAAAAGCACGTATGCCTCTTCCACGGCTCGGCGATCAATCCCGATTATGTCGATATCGTCCGCAATACCAAGGAGCATATACGAACGTGTGATAATAGTGCCATTCCTATGCACGCAAGCTCTCCTTATTGCTCCTTCTAACGCTATGTTGAACAATAGGTTTGAAAATGTAACGCCCTGCTTCAATCCGTCTAAGGTTACGAAGGATGTGGAAATCTCATCCGCAACACGTATACTTGATTTCGATCTTTCCAACGTTGCACGAATCAGTCTAATCAGCTTCGTCAGAAAGCCATGTTCCATCATTATTTCCCACAACTCGTTTCTTTTAACTGAATCGTACGCCGCCTTGAAATCAATGAACAGATGATGAGTCTGCAAGTTGTACTCCCGGAATTTATCGAGGATCTGTCGCAGGGTAAACATTTGATCCGACGTCGATCGGCCCTCACGAAAACCAGCTTGGTATTCGCCGACGAAGGACTCTTCAAGCGGTCTCAATCTGTTGAACAGAATACGTGACATTATTTTGTACGCCGAATTGAGGAGTGTTATTCCTCGGTAATTGGCGCACTCCAATCTATGCCCTTTTTTGAAGAGAGGGCAAATGAGGCCTTCCATTCAGCTGGCAGGCAGTTCTTCTTCCTCCCATATCCTTAGTAGTATATGGTGAATTATTCTATGCAGCTGCTCACTACCGTGCTTGAGAAGTTCGACCGGGAGCTCATCCTTCCCAGCAGCCTTGTTGTTCTTCAGCTCTTTAATCGCCTTCTTAACCTCATCTAGAGATGGAGGCTCCACAGCTTGACTTTCGTTGTCGATGTTCATTCTGTTCTCCGATGCTCTATCGTTCCCTCCATTCAGTAACGTTTCGAAGTGCTCCTTCCACCTGGCAGCCACCATCGTTTTATCTGTCAGCAAATTACCTTCACTGTCGTTGCACATGACGGGAGACGGCGCTGACTTTCTCCGCACGCCATTGACAGTTTCATAGAACTCGATATACGCATGCTAAAATGGTCATTGGCACAGTAAGCTCTCAGTTAATAATTGTGGAAGTGCTCATAAGAACACTAAGCTCAGTAGCAGGTTCTGTCCCAGTGAGGACGTAATGCCAGAAAGAAGAAGAAGAAGAAAAGCATTCAAGCAATATAACAGTTAAGCAACCTGACACCTTTAGATGAATCTCGGTTGAAATAGAAAAACAGAGATTCGCACAGTCGAGCTCGCCTCATAAGAAAAAAAAAAAATAAGTGTGCAATTCCCAAAATCAGATATTTGTTCAATCGATTTTACTAAAATTGTGCAGAAGCTTGTTCAATAATCTATATGGATTAAACGAATTATGCCCAATATTGACTCTGTAGTTCTTAAATTGAAGTACACATCAAGAATTTAATTGTAGAAACTTAAGTGTTTCCAGTTTGTCTAAATATTCACTTTTAGATGTTATAAACTGTGTGCACAAATGTCTGCCACCATTATAAATAACATTTACAGTGCATACACGTATTTTTAAATCCCAAAAACCAGACACACATGATAAAATAACAAAATTTGTTATTATTATTATTATTATTATTGTTTTTAGACTGATCAAATCCGGGATGTTTTCCGGGACGCTTGGCGATGCGGGACAAGGGTCTTGAATCCGGGACTGTCCCGCACAATCCGGGACGTCTGGTCACTTTATCCTTGATTCATTATAAATGGACCATTAACATAACCAAAATGGCCTCTATGAAATGCATACATAACGCCACCGTAGTCTTGTGTGTTTGACAGAACAGCAATGTTAAATCCCATATACGGTGGTTCCGCTGTTTTGACGCGGGAGTGCCAAATAAATGACCTTCAATGATTCAATGTCATGAATAGTTTATATGAGAAATCATTAGAAAAATGTTTGGAAGATTAGCAGGTGTAATCTTTGGACAAAATGCTGGAGAAATTCCAAGAGAAATTTGTGGAGGAATTAATAGGAAAATTCCTAGATATTATTTAGCTTAAAGCTTTGAAAACTTTTTTTTTTGAATGATCCCTAGAGAAATTTGTGGAGCAATCCCTAGGATTGTTTTTTTTTGAGAAATTCCAAATCAAACTGTCTGAAAAACTAACAGAAATATTCTAGTCGTAAAAAATCTTGTAGGGTTTGTTCGAAAAATTTATTAACGAAATATTTGACATCGCCTCTAGCTAAAGCAGGTTGTACAAACTAAACGATTGCTAACATAATGACAAGAATAACATGAAACATACCGTAGCCAAGTTCGTTTGACAAAAAGTTTTTACCGACTGGAGCGGGAATTGAACCCATGCTTCGCGGCGTTCACGATATGCCTAAATGATTGATGACGCTGCTAACCGTATGGCCACGAAGCCCACTTTTTCTTTTTAAAATTAGGTGTAAATCTTTGTGTATTTTCTTAGAAGAACTTTTGTATAAATTTTAAAAGTAACTACTGGGAAAGCCAGTGGAAGAATTAGTTATATAGTTTCTGAGAAAATTTGCAGAGCAATATTCTGAAGGTACCGTAATCCGGGGGCAAATTGATCACTGGGGTGAATTTGATAAGGTCGGTACCAAATAGTATTTCTTTTCAAGGATGCCTAATACTTCGTTGGCATCACAGACATTTCATGTTCTCTAATTCATAGATGTCTAGTTATGATATTAAACTATTTCATTTTTATTAGGGTCAGTTTTGCATAGAAATATTCACAGTTTTTGAAGGTGTTAGTAATAATGTTGGAAATGTCGGTACTAAACAATCCGCTGGTGCTAAACCTGCATCCAAACTTTGATTATCAAATATGTTGTGTACCTGACCAGAACAACATAACAAAATTATAACACATTCCTATCAGCAGCAGTTAAAAATAACAAAACTTGATAAATTTTTGTTATCAAGATGGCTTTGTTCTCAACTTGTTATACTTTTTGTAACCCATTTAGAACAACATTTGTTATATTTTTGACAGCGCATTTATAAGTTTGTTGCAAATAAGATCCGATGTTATAAACACTAACACAGTTTGCAATAATTTTGTTATTTTGTAACATCCTTGCAACTCATTTTGTAATAATTTTGATATAATTGTAACAGAGTTTGTTATATTTTAGTTTAATTCGGTGCAAATTTTGTTAGAATTTTTGTTATTTTAACTTCTAACGGTACCGTAAATTCGGATGTAATTGATCAGTAGGGTGAAATTGACCACCGTGTCATGCGATTTTCAATCTTACTAATACTGGAATAAAATCAACCTATTGTAAATGAACGTTGTTTGTCTTAAGTATTGTCGAATTGTGTGTAGTGAAGGTTTTTGTGGCTAAGATTGTCTATTTATACGAAAATAATATAAAATTCCAGAATTATGCTGGGGTGTTAATGATAGACATCCACAAACTTCTAGTTCTAAACAAGGATTTATACATGGTATCAGCTTGAAAGTTTGTGAGGATGCTTAAAATATATCCCAAAACAGATTTCATCATCTAAATTCGTACCAATTTGCTTGTTTTGTTAAAAAAAAAATGAATTTCTGCTGAATGTTAGGAAAATGCTTTGGAAATTGCCTACATTTATGCGTTTTCCGTGGTATTCTTTAATTTTAATTAATGAATATTTCCATAAATATTCTCTTGTTAAGAATTTGGCAAACATATTCGGATTCAGGAGGCCCAATTAAGTATGTGGAGTTGATTTCAAAACTAACAATAATCATATTGACAAGTGATCAATTTCACCCCGAAATAGGATCCCCCGATATTTTATTTTAAAGATTATTTTCAGTACTAACATCACGCTTGTTATAAAACTTAAATTCATAAGCCTATGAAGTTCACCGTCGTACTTGTTTTCCTCCATTTAGTTGAATAGTTTTGATAACATTTTAGAAAACAGACCAGGAAAACCGTGAAAAATGATAAATTTTACCCAAATTTACGGTACATTTTTTTGATTTCTTTATTAGTATCATCATTCCAAACATTACATTCATTATTTCTTATATCTAGGTGTTTAGTGTTATTAGACAACATCCTAATTAGGTAGCACAAATCTAAGATTTTATTAACTTTTTGTTCACAACATATTACATTTCATTTGCCGTAGCAGTTCAGATTTTTTACAGGTGAGTTGATTTCACCTGCTTATAAGAGAAAAACAAACGTTTTGAATATACTTAACCTAACTTAACCTAAACATATAACGCATTAATCGTGGCAATAGAAGATTGTAACGATTTATGTCTGAAATTATTAATTATTTTATTTGACATTTGTTCCAATGTTTCAACATTGGATATTCTATGTTACTCATTGGTACTATACCAGGGAGGAAGCCTCAGAATCATTTTCAAAATTATATATTAATAAGGGGATAGAGACTTTTTACATTTTTGTTACATTTGGCTTGAATGCCCTCAATGTGATTTTTGAGAGTTAAATTCTTATCTAGCATGAGCCCTAGATACTTAACTTCATCTGACCAATTTATTGGAAACCCAATAAAGGTTTCAAATAAAGAGCTTTTGGTTTATGTGGGAATATTATTAGTTGAGTTTTGGAAGCATTAGAAGAAATCTTCCATTTTTGCAAGTATGAAGACAAAATGTCCAAACTTTTTTACAATCGACTACAGATGACACGCAGGTTTCGTCCCTTGGCGGAGAGGCCTGTGTCATCCGCAAACAAGGATTTTTGACATCCCTGAGGTAACTCAGGTAAGTCAGATGTGAAAATATTGTATAATATTGGTCCCAAAACGCTGTTTTGGAGAACACTAGCTCTTACAGGAAGTCTTTCAGATTTGGAGTTCTGATAATTAACCTGAAATGTACGATTTGACAGATAACTTTGAATTATTCTAACAATGTATATTGGAAAATCAAAGTTTTTTAATTTTACAATCAAACCTTCATGCCAAACACTGTCGAATGCTTTTTCTATGTCTAGAAGAGCAAGACCAGTAGAATAGCCTTCAGATTTGTTGGAACGGATCAAATTTGTTACACGTAAAAGTTGATGAGTGGTCGAATGTCCATGGCGGAATCCGAACCAGGGACGAAAATACTCAATCTACCCTCGCCTACATTGATACTTGCTGGGTAGAATCTTCGTTGATTTTCATTTGTTTTTATCCTCACCTTGACAACACAACAAAGATTGGCAAAGCGCTTGCGCGAGATTGTCAGTTTCCTTTCAACCTGCTGCTACTCAACCGCTTTTTGATAATCGGAAACAAAAAATGATATTCATTCTAACCAGCTTGAGTTTTTAACATTCCGCTTCGGGAAGTTGTAATTTTTGCACGAGACACACTAAAGACGCGTCAATGTAATCCATTCCGTGCATCGGATGCTTCATTACCCGTATAGCAGCATGTTTTTTAATTAATTTGAACCTCATTGATAATCAATTTGCTAAAACTGACACTCTTCTGCTTCTGATAATCAAAAACACCAACAACATACGAGCATCGTTGTTTGTTTTGCCCATCTACTTTTGTGCCATCTTCATTGGTACAATCATATTGGTGGTGGTGCGGTTACTTTGATGGTGGCATAAATTCAGTGAATTGAGTATAGTGAGCATGATTTTTTTCGTCTCTGATCCGAACTGTTCATTGTCAAACATTGAATTTTCGTTGATGTGGGTCATCATTCTGTTCAAAATGGCCTTTTCAAAAAGTTTACTGATGGAGGAAAGCAAACTAGATGGACGATAGCTAGATGCTTCTGCAGGATTTTTGGTTTTATAATTGGTACAACCTTAGCATTTTTCCATTTGTCAGGAAAATATAATTGAACACATTTGTTAAATATATCAACTAAGAATATTGAGCTACTTTCTGGAAGTTTCTTGATGAGGATGTAGAAAATTCAATCATCGCCAGGAGCTTTCATAGTTTTTATTTTTTAAATAATAGTTCTCACTTCTTCCAAATCAGTCTCCCAGGAATTTTCGAAAACGTTCTCTTGATTGAGAATATTGTCGAAGTCCTGAGTAACTTGATATTCAATTGGACTAGTAAGTCCTAAATTAAAATTGTGCGCGCTTTCAAACTGCATAGCAAGTTTTTGAGCTTTTTCGCAATTTCTTAGTACCGTAAAATCGGGTGTAATTGATCAGAAGGGTGAAATTGATCATCGAATCACACGATTTTATTTATTCGTAATGGAGCACAAATATCAATGTAAGCTGCAGTAAATGAACGTTGTTTGTCGTTACTATTGTCAAATTGTATGTTGTGAAGTTTTTTGCGTTAAAAAATGTTCATTACTATGAAAATAATGTAAAATTTCAAAATCATGCGCGGTGCAGTATTGATAAACACCTATGAACTTCTATTTCTAAGCAAGGATTTGAACATGGTAAAAACCTGAAAGTTTATGAGGATGCTTGAGATATATCCCCAAACCAGATTTCATCACCAAAACCGGTATTGGCTTCTGAGGTTTTTTCAACATTTTAGATAATTTCCAAAAGGGCTTAGAGCCAGGGTCCAATTGAGAAATCGTATTTTCAAAATTTTGGGTACTTAATTGTGCAAAAGGTTTCTTGATTTCTTTCTGCAAATCCTGCCATATAATTTTCATAGCAGGATCGTGAATGCATTGAAATTGCCTTCTCCTTACGTTTTTAAGACGGATCAAGAGTTTAAAATCATCGTCTGGCTGCAACAATGGAATTTGTTAAAGTTTCAAGAGCATTGTCAATATCAAGTTTTGTTTGTAAAGAAATGTTAACATCAAGATTAGAGTCAATTTATGTTTCATATATATATTCCAGTCGATTCGAAAATAATTGAAAGTGGAACTGATAGGATTGAGAATCGTTTCAAGGGATATTTGAAATGTAACAGGGAAATGATCAAAATCAGCATGAGTAATCAGTTGGCTACAGAGATGGCTAGAGTCGGTTAAGACCAAATCAATCGTAGAAAAGTTTCTAGAAGAAGTAAAACAAGTTGGAATATCAGGGTATTGAATTGAGAAATATCCAGAAGAGCACTCATCAAATAAAATTCTGCCGTTGGAATCACTTTGCAAATTATTCAAAGAGCGAGGTTTTGCACTAAAGCCAGCCCTGTGTCAACTGCAAACAAAGATTGTTGGCACCTCTGAGTTAAATCAGGTGAATCTGATGTAAAAATATTGTACAATTGGTACCAAAATGCTGCTTTGAGGCACACAAGCTCTTACATGAAGTCTGTCAGACTTGAATTTCTGATAAAACTCCGGAGCATTTTTTTTCGCAAGCTCTAAATTACTGGTATAGACTTAATTTAGGGTTGCTGAATTCATTGTCGTTTTCAAAAATATCTTAGCACGTCTAGTTTTTGAGCTCATGCTAGGTCTTATTTGCTTACTTTATTACAAAATTCAAGATTTTTGTATTCATGTTTTCTTGTAATCAATCTTCAAAATACTTTCGGTGCACAAAAGTTATTTTTTGTTGCTTTTAAAAAGTATTGTATCCTGCCATTTAAAAGAAACGAAGAATTTTGTATTATGATTGCATTCATGTTGAAAAAAATCGAGGTCTGCATTAACATTTTATAGTTAAGTTCTATTCTATTCGTCTCCCAAAACACGAGCATACGAAAAGCAATCTAATACAATAACAAATATAGAAAGCTACTATTTTGAAGTACCGTTTTGACTCATATTCCGAACACTTAAGGCCAACAGTGACTTCGAATGCATCTGATAGGCATAAATTAGCTGTTATTTGTGTAAATTTTAATTTCTTTGCAAACCCTAACTGTTAGCTGTTAGGTGTGCCGTTAAAAATGTTTATTTAAACCTGTTAAGTATTGTTTTTACGTAAAAGTTTAAAACCACATTTTGATTCAAATGCCGAACACGGTGTTCATTCTGTCTCATATTCCGAACACCTTGACTCAAATTCCGAACAGCATGAACAAATCGTATTCAAAGGAATAATTTGGCAAATAAATTAATCTGAGCTAGTTCTACTGATCTCGAGCTAGAGAATCAACACTACCTCCGAGGTATAAATTAGATTATAAGACGTTTAAATTGAATTGCAAATAACTGCCATTTCCTTCTAAAGTGGTGACATATTTTAGCGAAACATTTCAACCAAATCGCCATACAAAAACCAAGTGTTTGGAATATGAGTCTGTTCGGAATTTGAGACAAAACGGTACATATTCCTTAAAAATTGGATGATTGATCATGCCCTTCTCATTACAGGATGCTCTGCGCTGGAGGTGTTATTGGCGAAGACACTTGCAATGGTGACAGCGGGGGACCACTGACATGCAACGGATACCAAATGGGTATCGTGTCGTGGGGATCAGCGGCTTGTGCCATCGCAATGCCGGCAGTATTCACCAATATATCCGATCCGGAAATTCGTGGTTTCATACGAACACAAACCGGCGTATAAAACAGCTGCATAACGAGTATTTCAAATCACTGAGAAAAAAAAAATCAAAAATAGATATGTACCAGCCCGTTTATGCGCAGCAAATAAAGAAGAATTTGACTTCTCAAACCTTTTAGTTATCACAAAAACAAGGCTTGCAAATAAAAATGATTATTTTAATCGACAATATCAGTCTGAGTCACAGTGAATGAATCAATCGAACAAAATCCGAATCGATTGAAATACTATTATGAATCCAAAATATTGAATATTGGTTTGAGGACTCCAGAAAGCTACGTTTTAATCTTAATTAGAAATTTCGTTTAAAGTGTATAAACCGCGAGTTTTATAATCTTAACCTTATTTCGCCACTGGAATTAAAATGACCCAAAATCGAATTTCAACCTTCTATGTCTTTGTTGTTTTCAAACTAATATTTTTGAACTTCCTGACTTTTAATACTTCCGCATGTACGTATGTTGAGTTCAGGATATGATTTTTTTTTAAGTTTCTGTTCGAGACGAACTACTGCGACCAGTTTTCTTTGATCTTTTGTAGTCTCGGGCTCTGCACTGTTTTGATTTTGTATGAGGTTTTGACGTTTACTGGCCTTGTTGTTCTCTAATTTTATGAAGGAGTGAAAGAGTGAGACTGATCTCTGTGCAGAGCCCCATACCCGTGTCCTTTGTTTAGTGCATGTCGTTCCACTCCATTAATACTCAAAACAATGAAGTAGGGTAGGTGTACCAGTTATGGTTCCCTATTTCGCCATACGTGATAATTCGATAATTTTCAAATTTTTAATCATTCTGTGTGCCTTAGTAGTTTGATATCAAATGAATCTTGATGTTAAAACATTAAAAAATATTCAAAATGTGAAAATTTTCGAGAAAACACATATGGCCAAATAGAGAACCACTAGGCGTTTTCATACAATTATCATTCAAGGGCTAATTATGCGATATCTTGAGATTGCGAACATTTCGGTCTTCTTCTTACTTCTCTTTATTATCTCGTGTTCAGTTTAAGCCAACCAAAATCCACTCCACAGCACGAGCACGACCGCAGTTTAAGGGGGCAGGATCCGTCATTGATTTCGGAATTTTCAAAAGCAGATTTTTCGTTCAAAATCAAGATAATTTACAGAAAAATGTGTTCACTGTATTTTATTCTCCAACCGAAACACAATGAACACATTTTTATCGAATAATTTTTGTTTTGAACAGAAAAACTGCTTTTGACGTTTCGATTATGATGATGATTACGATGACGAAGCGTTGAACGTTGATTCAATCGTCTTCGGTAATCTTTTGGTGTGTTTCTGTCTAAGGCTGGAATGAAAACCCGGTTCGATCGATGGTGACTACCACCAACCGTCCTTCTCAGGACGACAATTTAATTTTGAAAGAGGTATGAGAATTTTACACCGTGAAGAGTGACATTACAGGTGAATGGATGCGGCTGATTCATATGTCGGTCAGTCATTCGCATGCAATAACTCATCAGGGTCAAATAATGCTTTTCGAGAATCACAATGCCAAGAAATCAATTTTCCATCGTACTCGCGCGGAGCAATCGTCGACAGTGTGTGCATGAGAGATAAATTGCGGACGGCACTAGAATGAAGAATCCATACCGGTTTGCCTCGCATTTAGCGATAATTGAATTTTTGATAACTGTTGAAACATTTGAGTGAAAACTATTGGTTTAAAAGTTACAGATAGGTTGAATTTTGACATAAAAAATGCACCAAGACGAAATGTGATGCATCAGACAAACTATGCGTTGTATTCTTTCGGTGTCTTCAGCGCATTTGGTCCTTATTACTCAATGTACAAATGCGCTGAAGACACCAAGATGCTACAACGCGTAGTTTTTCTCAACTCACTTTGTGTTTTGTTGCATTTTTTATGTCAAAATTCAACCTGTCTATAACTTTTGAATCAACAGTTTTCACAAAACTTTTTCAACAATTATCAAAAATTGAAAAAAATTGTAGTTCGTCACAGAAAAAATGAAAAGAATCGGTTGAGAAACAGCGGAGATATAGCTATCTGAAGTTGACTATTTTGTATGGGAAAACGGCTTTGGTGCATTTTATATGTCCAATACTGTAGCTCATATAGTTTTTATTAAAAAAATATACGTTTTATTTCATAGTCCAATCTGCTTTACAATACAACTATTGCATTGGTACCGGCAAACTACTGTTCTTTTTGACAAATTGTTGACTACAGTCACCCCACAGTTATGAATAGCACACAGATATGGATCAGAGTTGGATTAAAATAGGAATTTCTCATCAAATAGAGTTGAAATTACGCGGAATACGTTTTACCTACGTAAACCATAAAGCTGTACAGCTTCACAATCAATTATAATTTGCTGAAGCATATTTTTTTTCTGTCCGTAGGAAATAAAATGTCAATCGTATTCCCAGAAGCGTTGATTCATATCTGTGGGGCATTGAAAACCATACCACAGTTATGAATCAAAAATAAGACGATTCCGAAACAAACGCCGAAAAGTATACTTTCACTAACACACCATTCGTTTACCTCGCAGTCGATTGTCGATGAGTCGATTTGATCCATATTAAGAATCCTCGTCTCCCACTGATCCACATCTGTGGGGTGGACATTGTTTGAAATTAATGTCGAAATCAACACATTTTGGTTAAAAACCGGGAATTTTGAGGTGTATTTTCAAAAACAATCATATTCTGCAGTGGCAGGGAGGTAATTTCGTCACCATGATTTTTAATCATATTTTGTTCTGAAAAATGAACCTTAGTTGATCCATAACTGTGGGGTGACTGTACTCTAATAGATGCCGTCAAAGAATGTAATTCATTATTACAAATTAAATGATCAAACACTGCTGATTGTGCATTTTTCCACGCTATTGAATACGGAGAAGGTTTGTGAAGTATGGTGGTGAGACGATTAACATGCGTAATTATAATTTTCAACTGATGTTGAAAACAAATGAGAAGCATTGCTGTTTACTTGGCAAGCAAAGGTTAGTAAAAATATGCGCATTTGTTGCACACATTTTAATTCATTTGTATTAAACAAAATTCATTGACGCAAACAATGCACAATTTACTATTCTTATTTTTTCTTCATTCTTCTTCTTTTTCTTGGCATTACATCCCACTGTTATAGAGCATGCTTTAAAGCTTAAGCTGTACTTCTAAAGTTATCAACTGAAAGCTTTCCTTTACCAAAGGTATTTTTTACTGGCATACTCGATGATAAATTCTGCCCAGAGAAGACAAGGAAATTATTAGATTCAAAAGATCTCGGATTATACCGTAATCATGGGGTTGAATTCTGAGAAAATTTAGAGTATCTCTCACTCATCGTGGCTACAAAGCAAAGCTATGCTGAAGGTGTCTGAGTTCGATACCCGGTCCGTCCAGGATCTTTTCGTAATGAAAATTTTCTTGTCTTCCCTGGGAATAGAGTATCGTCGTACCTGCCACATGATAGACGAATGTGAAAATGGCAACTTTAGGAAACAAAGCTCACAATTAATAACTGTTGAAGTGCTCACTGAATACTAATCAGAGAAGTAGGCTCTGTCGCAGTGAGGACGCAATACCAAAAAGAAGAACAGCGCATGGTAAAACCTACCTAAACAAGTTCCATGAAAGTAGTACTGTAAAACATCTACCCTCAACGGGGAACAGAGAGAAAAATGAGTTTTTATTATCTCTTTTGGGACTCTCGTTCGCAGCTGTTATTGATCAAGCTTGTTACAACTTGCGAAACATTACTGTTCATGGACCAATATGCGATGTTTTTGTTCGATTGCTTTTATCCTGCTTCGAAATCAAGTGGTATCGGATTCTGCATTGCCTGACCGGAAATGAACCTAGACATTTCTAGCATGGGTTTGTTTTGAAGCTGCGGAGGAATTTATGACATATCTATGTCTAACCCTGATCGTATTTTTCGCGGTATTTTGTGTTTAGATATTCTACCCAAGGAACTCACATGTTACAATTGAGGAAGATTAACTCTTATACGACTATATTTAGTCATATATTAGTTGATATGCTTTAATTATAACAAGTGTGTTACTCGGGTAATCAACAACAAAATATTATCGCTTGATCTTTTTCATGCTTACGATTTTTATTATCATTTATGAAACTTGCAGAATAATAATAAGTTGGAATTGTTTCACTCTAGAATAAATCCATGGAGACACGTGGTTGGTTTATATCGATGATCGATTTTTTTTATAGAATTAAATGAGTAAATCCATTTCGAAGTACAAAAATTGATGTGTTAAATGCTGTTTATTTCCACAGCTGTATTTACATTTGAATGGACCAATTACATCAGTGTTTCAGAAAATTGTTTAGTCTCGTTTCCAAAAATAATACGTATTTCCGATTTTAGAATAAACAAATGTATGTTTACACCATTGTGGTTCTTTTAATAAATCCTCTGATTGCTGGGTGTGCTATGTTTGTATAAACTCCGGGCAAAGCTGTTCCGCAAACTGTTCTACCCCAAGATACAATACCATACTGGATTCCATTTTGAACAGCAGGTCCACCGCTGTCTCCATCACACGAATCGCTTCCGCTATCACCGGCGCAAATCATACTAAAACGATTTATTTTTTACTATGAGCGACAATAAATAAAAAAATTATATGGTCTTACTCGTCGGTTATCAGTCCTTCCCACAAGAAGTCACAAGTTTTTCGATTCACTACAGGGAGCACTACCTTTGCCAAAACGTCAGGAACTTTGCCGTCGGAGTTCTTACCCCATCCTGTAACTGTAACATTCCCGCTAATCCATTCTCTGCGGGCAAGCGGAACGATTTGGCTTGCAACTGCACTGAACGGAAACCTAACTCGTATCGTTGCCACATCTCGTGGATAATCGTTAGGGTTGTACTCCTCGTGGATATGGTAGTAGTGTATGGGATGAACACTTCCTCCACCTGACCGAGAGGAACTCCCAGAGCGGATAGATATCTAAAAGGTTGGTAATAACCAAGTTACCACTAGCCCATTAATTGGACATTTGATGTTATGCGACTTATATAGTGTATGATCGGTATGATAGATGTTGAAATGAATTATATAAGCGCGCATGGCGAATTGAAGTGCCATTAGGTTACTTTGTTAATTCTAAACATCGAATTTATAGTAATAAGCAGTACATACGTCATTGTTTTTGGGTTTCCAATCCAAACAGTGAGCTGCTGTGAGCACCCATGAATCGGATATTATAGAGCCACCGCAAAACTGAACGTTATAATACAATATAGCTACTTGATATGGATAAGCCTCGATGGTTGTCTCTTCACTACCGACTGACATTCTTCTGCTGGTCATTGCAATTTTTGTTAGATGCACCACATTCGTTGCTCTGGCTACGACACTAGCCAATACCGGCGGGGTACGGTGGACTCGAGCCAATACTTCCTGGATAGTCAACTCTACCAATTACACCAACAAATCAAATAAGTTTTCGTAGAAGCCCTGCTGTGTAAACCTAAACGTACGGTTATTTCCGTCCACCAGTGACGCAAGAAGCAACAGCAAACACACAATACGCATCCTGATCGCACAAAGTGATCCGATAACTAATTGGGAGGATCTGAACATCCTACTTTGAACAACTCAAGTGAAGTGAGCTACAGATGTTCGCGGATGATCAATTTATCAGAGAATCGTAGATGTCAATGATCTAAGCCTTTGTCCAGTGATCCTCAACGCAACTCAAATGCGGGCCACTGATGCTTACGGCAAAGCATACATGGGCAAACGAACGTCAAATTTAAGGAAACAAACGGTGATACACGTTTTTCGCCTGATGGAATCAATGTTCATTTCTCTAATTGCTACAGCACTAGCAACGATGTTGTTGCGAATAATCCGTTTTTGTTTGATTTTTTTTTTTCTTTTAGTGCCATTGAATTGAATCAAATAATAAATGCAACTTACTAAATAAAGTCGAATGCAGTCGGTTTAGACGGAATCCCAATAAAATTTGTGAAGTTTATTTTACCTTTCTTGTTGAAGCCAATGCAACATATTTTCAACAGCATAATAAAACTAGGGCTAGAGCCTAATCCTAATTCAAAAATCGTGCCGATAAATAAAAAATCTAACAGCAATTCTTTGGATAACCTCCGACCCATTAGCATATTGAGTGCCATTTCAAAAATATTTGAAAAGTTGGTTAAGAATCAAACAGTCACCTCTATCTCGAATAGTAATTTACTCTCCTACTCACAATATGGTTATCGTAAAGGGCATAGTCCGAAAACAGCCATGATTAAAGTATGTGACGACATGGGCTTTGTCCTAGATAGTGGCGGCTCAGTAGTACTTCTGCTGCTAGATTTTTCAAAAGCATTCGACTCAATTTCTCATGAGACTCTGTGTTACAAGTTAGAGAGTCAGTTTGGGTTTGACTTTGATGCTATAAGTCTCGTTCGTTCGTATCTGACGAATAGATTGTAGACTGTGTTCGTGAATAATCCGTTTTCAGAATATTTGCCAATTACTTCAGGTGTACCACAGTGCTCAGTACTTGGGACGATATTATTCACGTTCTGTATCAACGATCTCCCAATGAGGCTAGCAGGCTGTAATGTAAACCTTTTGCAGACGAAAAGTTGAAATTTAGCGTGACATAATTTGTGTACCATCCCTAAGAGGATGGTGGAAAAAACAGAAATAGTGTTGAATGGTAATCGCATTTTGTACTCTGATGTTGTAACGAGTCTGGGAATCATCATTCAACAATATTTCGAATGGGATAGTTTCATTCTACACCAGTGTGGGAAAGTTTATGCTGCATTACGTACTCTTAGATCAAACGCATATTATTTAAATTTGGCTACAATTCGATTATTCAAAAGCTTAATACTCCCGACTTTATTATGACTCAGGCATCCAGAACTACGATTGAAAGTTAATTAAGTTGCAATTAATTGCTGCATTCGATTTGTCTACAATCTAAATCGCTACTCGCATGTTACTCCGCTGTAGAATGCTTTGATCGGTTGCCCTTTTTACAAACTTCGTTTCGATCTGTTTTATTGTTACATAACATAATACGAACTCAATCTCCTAGTTATTTATTCTCAAAATTGATTCCTTTAAGTAGCGTACGAGGCAAAAAAAAATATAACGCGCGTAAGAACTTTTCACTATGCTAGTTCACTCCTAGTTAGAGGTATATTTTTTATGGAATGATTTACCATCGCATATTCAAAATACGAATTCATCCTTAAGGTGAAGATGAATCGAAGCCAAACTTCAAATTATCAAGAGCACAAATCTGGAGAACCAAACACCCGTTCGAGCTGAAAACTTAATCGATTGGTCACCAGCAGGTGGTTTTCAGCCTAATCGGATGCTTGGTTCTCCAGATTTGTGCTCTTGAAAATTTGAAATTTGGCTTCCATTCATTTTCACCTTAAGGTTTGAGAAAACATGTTTACAATTCTTCAATCATGAATGATTTTCATTGAACCAGTGTAGTAAATTTGACTATGTCCATAGTAACCTCGACTACAAAGCATTGTATTTCAATCCGTGACACCCACCGTACAACACAGTGTGGTCAAAAGTATAATGCCAAACTTGTCAAATCTACAATGTTTGTAGTCATAAATACTACAACTCTGGTCAAATAAACAGTAATAGTAGTAGTGATGTTGAATATGTTTTGGTAGAGTTAACAGATTAATGTAGCCGGTTGAAAATCGTTGGTGCAGCTTTTAATTTGACCATGGATTCAGTAGTTTTTACAATAACTACTGTATACACTACAGTGTAGTATATCAAATAGTGTACCGTTCCAAATTGCCACTAAATTTCTTGTATGCTATTGAAACTAGAATTGTATCAGTTCGCTGCGATTTTATTTTATTAAACTGTATAATATAAGAGGCCGATACAAATTTGGTTTAATTTTAAACTCCACTTTTTTCAGTGCCCAATTTGTTTTACTTGAAGTATTTTAAAATGTTTATCAACATGTCAGATGAGTTTTAATATTTTTTTTTAAATTTACTATTCAAAACCCCAGAAGGACGAAAATTGAAAAAAAAAATGTATCGGCCTATATAATATTGTATGCGACATCATTTTACATTACATTGTTTATCCTCTTTGGTACGGTATTATGATGACTATATTATTACATATTATACTTTGTTCTGCTATATAAAATTTCTTATAAGCATCATTTGGAGTTAAAGGAAGCATCAGGTCATCATTGAAGTTACAACTGGACAAGGAAGTGGAGTGCTAATTGGAGTCAGATCTTCTGTAAGGAGATTCTTTTCCCCTGACGCGGATTTCGTGCAAGTGTCTCTGCTTGCGGGTCCGCACATCCTTTTTTGGCCCTTCACACAGGAGACTGACTGCTTACAAACAACAGTACAATCTTTATCAAATCACTTTTCAGATTATTCCAATGCATAGGCATAGACAGATGCCTTGCTACAATAGATGGTACACGCAAAAAAAAAAATTGTGCGGTGGAAACTACTATTTTAGGGGGTTAGCTTAAGCGCTCGCTCCAACAATTTTCAGCAGACCACAAATGCGCATGATTTCTGTCCAATGTACCAGAAAGACGGGTGGGATGTACTACAAACATAGTAATTTTCTCTGATATTCCATAGTAGTTTTAAGAATGGACGTAGTCAGCTAAAATAGTATTTTTTACTATAGATTTTTTTCCCGCGTAGAATCAAATCATCATTATCGTCATCATCATCAATAAAAATCACTTGTGAAATTATTAGACATCATGCGTCCCCATAGATACGGTATATACACAGACAAACAGGCGTAACACTTAGAATAAATTCCATTAAAACTCATCGTCCATCGCACACATTCATCATTTGGTGGTCATTAGCATGGGACACGGTTATATGAAAAAAAAAAAAAAAAATTGATTCTTGCTCCAGTCCACTTTTTCGATTTCATTTAGGTCCCATAACATAACAAAATTTCAGCTCGATCGGTGAAACTATATTTACGCGCCAGCCGTTCAAAGTTTGTCCCACACTAGTAGTTATGTTGTACAGAATCCTGAAAGTCTGCAGAATGCGCTAGTGTCAAACGTCAAACACGAAGAAAAAACGATATGCGTGTCTCTGGTTGTGAAGGTTAAAATATTACAAATTTGAATTGACTTTTAAATGAGTGGTTGATGGAAATTTCGTTAGTGTTACGATTGTTTGTCTGTGGTAAATCTATCGCCATAGCAATGGTATACCATTCCTTTATGTAATCCTTTATGAGAGATATTCGCGGCAGCTGACATTTCTGTCAAAGTGTAAGCCAATCGAGCAGCGAGAACTGTCAAAGCGTGAGCCAAACGAACATGCGTTATGCTTGTTTTGAAGTTTTATTGAGGAGTGATGTAATCCGCTTGAAATTATTTCGGTAATAGTTGTTTTTCATAAAGCAAAATATATGAAATTTTCTTTTTTTTTAATTTTTGTCAATGGCGATATTTAGTTGTTGTTTTTTTTCTGCTGGTTATTTGTTTGGAAATGTAGCTCAAAGATCTATAACGAAACAAAATACACATTTTAGCAATGAAGAAGTCATGTCCGTGTTACAATATTATTCTCGGCGCCTAGCAAACTCAGCACTGCTGGTCTGTTGCCAAATCATTCCATTTTACTTCCACTTATCTCTCATATAAAGGATCACTAGTGGAGATTAATAGTGGAACAAAATTTAACAGTGATATAGTACAATAGTTTAAAAAAACATTTTCCAAAAAACTATGCCTCTATCTCTTTAAAATAATCAATCATAAAGTTACAGTGCGCATTGTACCCTCGTGCTGTGCCTAACAAAATCTTTCTCCTTTAGAAAGTTTTTAAGACTAAAGCAATAAAACAGTACTTCTCAGTGCTATAAAACAGTATTTTTCAGTGCTACTTTTTTCATCCTACTGATACCTATTCAATCATTGTTTGGACCCGTGTCATTGGTTTTTCATTGGACCCGTTAGCAAAAGCTAGCGGTGCACAGCGGAACGAATCTAAAAAAAAATATTGGGTTTAGCGTTTTGACATGTTTTACAAAGTATTATCATTTGTTAGACACTGAAAACATTATACTTCAGGTGATATACACTGAGAAAAAATAACTTTCTTATTAATTGTCAAAATTGAAAACTGTCGAAGGAAGTATTGTATTGCGACATCATTTCATAAAAGTTTGTTAAAGACGAAAAAGTTCCATCTCTTACACTGACGAAGTTAGGGGGTAAAAATGATGGGTACCCCCTTAAAAATCAACTTTTGAATTTCTTCATTTTTACAATGTTTTACAATGTTCAAGGTGCTGTAAAAATACACATTTTTGCTGAAGATACTGACGTGCTAGCTCTTCATTTTGAAGTTTTACGAATGTTTTTCTCATTTTTTTCACATCAAGTTCAAGTGTAAATATCTTGTGGAGTTGCAAGTAGTAGCGACTATTTTTTTTACTAGTTCGTTTATTTGAGACTGAATCATATAATCATAAAATGCACCTACTTCTAGTAAAATGTCTCCCTCTGATTTTGATTTTTTAAATGAAAAATTGAATCAAATGATTGATGAAATGTTCAAAACCACTACTATGGCTAAACCAAGTTGGTGTAGAATTTACTACTTGTTATCGAATTACGTTTCTCTAATGGATTCAAATATTTTTTTTAAATTTTAAATTGGGATGCTCGTTCTTTGAATGGATAAGAGGACGAGCTGTTTAATTTTCTAACAGCTAATAATATATATGTAGCAGTTATTACTGAAACCTATTTGAAACCTGGACCCAAGCTTAAAAGGGATCAAAACATTTTTGGTTATCGCAATGATCGACTTGACGGGGCATGTGGGGAAGTTGCAATCATCATAGGCGTATAAAACATCAACTTCTTTCGTCATTCTGATCTAAAGTTTTTGAAACTGCAGGTGTTTCTGTTGAAACGCAGCTTGGTAAATATACTTTCAGAGCTGCCTATTTACATTTTTAATGCCCTGGACAGCAAGTCCATTTGCTTCAAAATGACTTACGAAAATTGACTCGCAACAGTCATCGCTCATGGAATAATTCGGAAAGTAATTCCAACGGCAAAATTTTATTTGGCAAGTTTTTTTTTTTTTTTAAATCTTTATTTGAGTGTATTTTAACGCACGAGGGCTAGTTCTACACTATTTGGCAAGTGTTCTTCAGGATATTTCTCAATTCAATACCCTGATAGCCCCACTTGTTTTTCTTCTTCTAGAAACCCTTCTACGATTGATTTGGTCTCAACAGACTCTTGCCATCTGTAGAGTTAATCTTGGTGTGGTCCACGGGGAAGTGCATTGGGGCCCATTTTGTTTTAATGTTTATTAATGACATGTGATGAGTTTTACGCTTTTGTAATGTCAATCTGTTTGCAGATGATGCCGTATTATTCATTGCAGCTTAGAACATACAAGAAGCCGCCGTTTGAATAAAGATTTACGTTATCTAAACAGATGGTTGAAGTACATTAATTCGGGGTGTAGTTGATTATTGGAAAGATGTTGATCATTCCTGTCCCCACATGTATATACTGTCAAGAGAGCTATAGTTCGAGTTCAATTTTTTTTCTATCTTTATTAACGAGATTTTTAGCCCTGGGCTAGTTCATCTCGGGACCAACGGCTTTACTTCCCTTCCGAAGGAAGTCGTCACTGAATTTTTTTGTGACTATCTCGGGGATGGGATTCGATCACAGGTCCTCGGCGTGAGAGGCGTGTGTTCTAACCACTACACCAGGTCCGTCCCCTCGAGTTCAATTATCAAAATTTCGTTGATGTAACGTTATTAGATAGCTACTCTTGATTTTCCTAAATTTGGTCTGACATTCAATACATTCCTCGGTATAATAGGATAACAGATTATTTTTAGGAAATGTTTAATGTACTGTTGAATGGTTCTTCTCCAAACAATCGACTATTGCCGAGGCCTTTTATAGACACCATTTAAATAAACCGTTCACCGGTTGTGGCTTATTCTGTAATTCACTAAATTCCATTCTAATTGACCGATTTATCACAAAACTATAAGATTATTGAGACGATTCATAATCAGTGACCCCAAATTTATTGAGAATGAAATACTTTGTTCGTTCATATACCAGTAATTGACTTCACCCCGGAATCAAAAAACTACAAGTTTTGATTGCTTTTGTTATTTGGATGGTAACATTTTGTCAGAATTTTGTTTACATGGTTTGATGCCAGTGCGTGTTTTAAAAATAGTTGGATGACTATAAATGCATTCTACAAAATATTATAGAACGGAATCACTCAAAAGTGATCAACTTCGTCCCATTTTATGGTACCGTAAAACGGTGTAAATTACAACAGGGGTGAATCTTGCAACACATCGACATGTAACTGAATTTATGTCTTCTGTTGAGCTCTCTCGCGAAGGGGGAGGGATCCGCTTTGCAAATCTCATGGTTGAGATTTGCATACAAAATCACTCAGCCACACTCAAGCCGTCGAAAATGATTCTGGCATAAAATCCGCCAAAAACTCGTGGAAATCGAATGTTGTGATTGACGATAGAAAGGATTACTGTAATCCTACCAGATTAACAAGAAATCATTACTACCGTCGTTGGGGGTGAGAATGGGTTAAAAGGGATATGTACGATTTATTTATTTAATAACTATTGCAATTTAACTCCAATAAACTTTAAATTTGGTGTGTATGTACTTTGATGGTACATTAACAACTGTTCAAAAAATTGAAAAAAAAATCATTCACAGCGGCACCACAAGTGAATGAAAAATGACCCAATTTCACCCCATAGAGGGGGTGAAGAGGTTTAAAGAAGAGAACACCCTCCACCGTAAAATGTCAAAAAAGTGAGCTTGCAATTTCATTGACTATCGTTCTTGCTTGACCCAATCTGACCCCCATTTTTGATGTTTTAGACACCGTATTGAAAAAAAAATGATTTTTTTGTGGAAAAATCAAATAGATTATGGAAAATACGTGTGAAGTGTAATGAAAAGACTATCAACCTTCTACTAATATAACGATAGAGGTTAAAGTACACGAATGATATTTGCACAGGAGAAATTTAAAGTTGTAAATTTTATCTAGTTTTAACATACAAGTTTATTGATATAGTAAAAAAACTATTATTTCTAAAAATGTATATTATGATGAATTACGTGTAATAATATATTCCCTAACATATGAATTATTAATTTTAGTAATATCAGCGTTATTAGCTGAAATATTTCATTTATCATATTTTTCCGTTTTGACCCAATCTCACCGCCTAGACCCATTGTCACCCCCATCGACGATATCGATAAGTTTTACAGATCAGAAAATTGTGATTTTCAACCAACCTTTCTTCATTAGCGTAAATGGTAACTATTAGATTATGAGATAATTAAATTTCATTGACATTAAATATGTAGTTTTAAAACGTCTCATACCATCAGTGTCATTTACGTTCTCAATGATGAAATTCACGTTTTACAATTTGCGTAATTCATTTGATCCAATTATAATCGCATTGATAATTAAAAATCCAATCTCTTTAGCTTTTAAGTGTGGTTACTTTTGAAAAGTGTTTGATAACTTCTGACATTTTTTTTTTTGACCAAATCGCGATGGATTGGACGTCCGAAAAGGAACCTGGAACAAATCTAACAGGAAAATCTTCAAAGCAGTGCCTGGAGTAACTATACATCAAATCCAGGAAAAACTTTGACTTTGATAAAACTTTCTCAACAAATTTCGGTAGAAACAATACTCCTTATAGAGACTAGAATAGGAATAATCACTTATGAAATTTCTTGATAAACCCATGAAAAACTTCTTGTAAAATTACTGTAGAAATGTATGGAATTTTTCGTTGAAGAATTCCCAGGAGTCTCCAGCGGAATTCATGAGAAATTCTCTGATTGAAATCCTAAACCAATTTTTTGAGAAAAATCTTGAAAAATGGGAATGAGGGAATTTCTAAGGAAGTAATCTGAAATCTACACGAGCTGTGTGAAAGAGGATTTGCACTCTTAAGATTAGGTACCGTCGTCGGGGATAATAATAGATTAAAACTGCATATGTCGACGTTGATTCAATCGAACAAAGCTCCCGTGAAGACTACACATACCAATGGTCGCTATTCCGTGATTGACCGATTGACTGAAGTCAGTGAAGATGCACAAATAATCAACTAGAAGTTTGGCTGGGGTTGGTCATAATCTTCATCAGTGTGCATTAGGGCGGTTTAAGATTTAAAAATGTTAGAAAATCCAATCTTCCATATGTTCCTTACCAGCCTTACCATAAAAATAGTGTTCTGTGAAATTTCAGCAGACAATGTAGGTTTATATGGAAATTACTATGGAGAAATTTTAAGAAATGTTCCAAACACGCTAGTACTGTAATGTCAGTACAAACTTATTTTCCCAAAGTAAAAACTCATTCTTCAAACCATAATAAAGAAATTAGCTGAAGACAGAAAATCCGACGGATTGAAGAATATATATTCATGAGTTGCTATCATTTAGCCTCATATATATAGCCCTGCAAACATGTACAAAAATCCCAAATAAAATTAGCTTAAAAGGGATTTATTTCTTTAGCAACATTCTTCATTAAGGTTTAAAGCAGGGGTTTTCAGCGTTTTTGGTTCGCGGAGCACTTTTTGAAATAAAATTGTATCGCAGAGCACTTGTCCTTCATAAACACTCGGATTTAAATCTGAATTTTTGATCACGCTTAAATAGACCCTATGATTGGTAAATCTTTCATTGAATATGAATTTATTTTTAAATTTTAGTTCTTATCTAAAAAAATTTATTGTATTTAGAATTAGATACCACGTGATTATTGAGCTGAAATCAAATTCAGGTTAACTTCTGCGTTCATGGGTCCTCTCATGGCGTAGTGGTAACGCGCCCTAACTAGAGATCAGGGAGTCGTGAGTTCGATTCTCACTGAGAAGACGTTTGTCTGTTGAACATACTGCCACAACGAACCCCTAATTTTGCTAAAGAATCAGCTTGCTCAT
Organism: Aedes aegypti; assembly: GCF_002204515.2. Taxonomy (NCBI): domain Eukaryota; kingdom Metazoa; phylum Arthropoda; class Insecta; order Diptera; family Culicidae; genus Aedes; species Aedes aegypti. Next base: position 159,900,488 of record NC_035109.1, on the reverse strand, counting down.
TACCATAAATGTTAGAATGAGCAGGAACCCAAATAAATTTGATAATGTAACCCTGAGAATGCAAATAACATAATTCTTTTTTCAGCAACAACATAATGTGATGAGTTTTAGAATGGAAATTAATGGAATTGAGTGCTTTCAAACTAACTGAACTGTCTGAACATATAATAAAAATATTTGGAGAACATTTTTTAATCAAAGAACAAGTAAAATACAAGGCAGTTAGCTCAGCTATAAAAACTGAGCAAGGAGATTGTAATTTGAAAAAAAAAAGCAGAATAATTTTTATAAACTCCAAAACCAGCAACATTTTGGATTAATGATCCATCAGAAAAGTAAAATTGATGTGAATCTAATCCAACAAATTTACGCCGAAGCGAAAATATTCACTACTAGGAATTTGTTTTAATTCTTCATATAACGATAAATCGATCATAGGATGAAACGAGTGAACATTAATATCAAAATTATGATAATTGAATGTAGAAATTGTTGTTGGAACAATATTCAAAGAAGAACAATATTTGTATGATTCTAAAATTTTGCAAGTTGGATTTATATCATTTAAACATTTCAAAACATCAATTATTGGGTGTTTTTTCACAAAACAATTCAACATGAATTTACAATTTAATTCATGTAAGCGAGTTTTAAGTGGAATCACTCCAGCTAAAACCTCAATAGCTTGAGTGTGAGTTGAATTCATCAATTTTAAACAAATTTTTAGACACTGAAATTGAATCTTTTCTAGCTTACAAAAATGCGATTGTCTAGCATTTACAAAAGTAAAACATCCATATTCAATAATAGATCTAATGGTCGTTTTGTAAAGTGTAATTAAATCAGTAGGATGAGCCCCCCACCAAGTACCTGTTATGGTTCTAAGGAAATTTATTCTTTTTGCACAAATTATCTGGATATATTGAATATGTTTTTTCCACAATAATTTTGAATCAAACTATATTCCTAGATATTTGTAATCACCAACTTGTTCAATTTCGTGACCATTAAGATATAAATTTATATTAACAATAGAACGTTTACGAGAAAATAAAAAAATAATAATTTTAGAAACATAAAAAGAAAAACCATTATTGTTTGCCCAAATTTCAATATTATTTAATGCACATTGCATAAAATGACGAATAATTTTTCTATTATTACCGCTAATAGAAATAACTTTATCATCGGCAAATTTATAAAAATAGCATCCATTCGGAATAACAGATGATATGTCACTGGTAAATAAATTATACAGAAATGGACTCAAAATTTTGAATGTATCTACCCACGGAAAATCCTTTGCCGATATCGTAGAAGGTAACTCCTCTGAACTCCTCCCCTGTTCGTACTATGAATACCCATTCTACTTGTTTCAAATCAAATGGAAAAACCCTACCGCCACAGGCAACTCCTACTCCGCTTCTTCGTCTACCGAAAATTCTAATGAGAAAGCTTCAGATAATGTACTCACTTCAAGTGATATGTCTGCCTCTGATTTTAATTTTCTAACTGAACAATTGAATCTAATGATTGATGCAATGTTCAAAGCTACCACTATGATTGAAGCAGTCCAAGTTGGTGTAAAATTTACGAATAAAATTGTTATGGGATTACGTTTTTTAATGGATCTAAATAATAATTTAAATATTTAAAATTAAAATGCTCGTTCTTTGAATGGTAAAGAGGACGAGTTATTTAATTTTCTTACAGCTAATAACGTGCATATAGCAGTTATATCCGAAAGGTATTTGAAACCTGGATCTAAACTCAAAAGAGATCCTAACTTTTTTGCTTATCGTAATGATCGACTTGTTGGGGCATGTGGGGGAGTTGCAATCATCATTCATAGGCGTATAAAACATCAACTGTTTTCGTCATTTGAAACTAAAGTTTTTGAAACATTAGGTGTTTCAGTTGAAACACAACTTGGTAAATATACTTTCATAGCTGCCTATTTGCCGTTTCAATGCTCTGGACAGCAAGTTAATTTGCTCCAAACTGACTTGCAAAAATTGACTCGCAAAAAGTCAAAAATTTCTGTCATTGGTGAATTTAATGCCAAACATCGGTCATGGAATAATTCTCAAAGTAATTCAGTTTGCTTTGCTCCATCAGTAAACTTTTTGAAAAGTTCATTATGAACAGAATGATGGTCCACATCAACGAAAATTCAATTTTTGCCAATGAACAGTTCGGATTCCGCCATGGACATTCGACCACTCATCAACTTTTACGTGTAACAAATTGCTCTTCTAGACATAGAAAAAGCACTCAATAGTGATTGGCATGAAGGTTTGATTGTAAAATTAAAAAACTTCAATTTTCCAACATTCATTGTTAGAATAATTCAAAGATAACAAATCGTACACTTCAAGTTAATTATCAGAACTCCAGGTCTGAAAGACATCCTGTAAAAGCTGGTGTTCCCCAAGGCAGCATTTTGGGACCAATATTATACAATATTTTCATATCTGACCTACCAGTGTTACCTCAGGGATGTCAAAAATCCATGTTTGCGGATGACACAGGCCTCTCCGCCAAAGGACGAAGCCTACGTGTCATCTGTAGTCGATTGCAAAAAAGTTTGGATATTTTGTCTTCATACTTGCAAAAATGAAAGATTTCTCCTAATGCTTCCAAAACTCAACTAATAATATTCCCACATAAACCAAAAGCTTTTTATTTGAAACTTTCAAGTAGACATGTTGTCACGATGAGAGGGGTTCCAATAAATTGGTCAGATGATGTTAAGTATCTAGGGCTCATGCTAGATAACAATTTAACTTTCAAAAATCACATTGAGCCAAATGTAATAAAAATGTAAAATGTCTCTATCCCCTTATTAATAGAAAATCAAAACTTTGTCTTAAGAACAAGCTTTTGATATTCAAACAAATTTTCAGGCCAGCCATGTTGTATGCTGTACCAATACGGACTAGCTGTTGTAATACCAGGAAGAAAGCACTGCAGAGATCAAAATAAAATTTTGAAAATGATTCTGAAGCTTCCTCCCTGGTATAGTACCAATGAGTTACATAGAATATCTAATGTTGAAACATTGGAACAAATGTCAAATAAAATAATTATTAATTTCATCGTTACAATCCTCTATTGCCACGATTAATGCGTTATATGTTTAGGTTAAGTTAGGTTAAGTAAATTGAAAAGTAAACAGGTGAAATCAAATAAACTGTAAAAAATTTGAACTGCTACGGCAAATGAAATGTAATATGTTGTTAACAAAATGTTAATAAAATCTTAAATTTGTTTTACAAAATTAGGATGATAGTGTTGTCTAATAACACAGAACACCTAGATATGAGAAATGAATGTAATGTTTGGAATGATACAAATAAAGACATTCAAAAAAATACTTATTTCCATGTTTGATGAGACAAATGAGTGTAAGGTACCGTGGGATAAGTGGATACAGAAAAATCAATAAACAACTTCATTGTTATATACAGCTAACACGAATAATGTAATTCAAACCGTTTTCTGTGGATAACAAATGAGGGACTAACATACTTCAAATCGTCATTTATTTATTTTTTTCTGGTTGTTATGTATGTTATGTAGGGACTTAAAAATTTTCGCCAAATGATACACTTGCCCCACCATGGTAGTGTCTACCCTCGATTGGCATCCTTTTTTCCCGATTTTGTCAGCCTAAAATTTATATTTATTTTAATAATAGTAAAACCATCTATACTGGCAATATTAAGTGCATAAAGTCTATTATGACTTTCACCACGTCTATACAATCATCTCAAGACCGAAATTTTGAAATTTGAAATTTTTAATAATTATTCAAGAAATTGTTCAATGTTACCTTGGATCACGGTACATAGAAAATGGAAATAAAAAAAAAACAATGTTTATGCTAACAAAATCATAAAACTAAGTCCTTAAGTTAAAATAAAACTTGAAACCTGTCGAATTTTGTATCCCGATTTAAGCTCTTTCCCGATTTTGTCAACCCTAAATGCAGCATGGGGCTGACAAAATCGAAACATTACTGTAATGACAAATCTGTAAACATTAGTTCACTCTAATTCGAACAAAAAGAAACGTTGTAACTAAAATAACTTGGAGAAATTCATCCATTTATGCACATAAGTTATACAGAAGTATTGTAGGATCATTCCTAACGATGTTTTCACTTATTGTTTAAGTATATTTGTTACATTTACTTTTTAATAACAAACTGAAATTCTTTTATTCTATTTATGAATATATTTGTGTTATCTGTCCAGAACAGTTTATATGGACATATAAGGTACGATTATTTGCTTTCAATTGGAAAATTAGTATATTTTGCTCTTTGGCAACTCAGCTTAGATAAACCACAAAAAGTTTCGTGTGAATTTTGAAATTATTATTCTCTTATATTTGTTTAGACCAGAAAGGTTAAAAACACTTTTAGGTAGATTAATTCCAATTTTCTATGGTCAAATTGACAAATTTTAGCTGGGAATGAATACCTATAGTTGAAAGAAAACAATATTTGCGGATATTAAAATTTATTCAAATTCTCGTAAGCAGTCTGCCAATCTTCTATATAAATAAAAATGGAGTGGTGTTTGTATGTCACGAATTGGCTTGAGAACGGGACAACCGATTTACACAATTCTTTCACTGTTGTTTTCCTGAAGGGTTCCGACGTGTTCGTGTGACGAAAAAGTTTGGGGAAGTTTTCGGAAAATTTGGTAAACGGGAGAGTACTAATATATCAGTTTGTATGGGAGGTTTCATGACATTTTTCAACAGCCTACTTGATGGCAAGACGAAGTTTGCAGGGACCACTAGTAAATAATAATAATACTTGATCCACTTACCCCACCCTATTGATAAGTAGGGGTTAGTATATCATGTACAATATATCTGTATTTATTTATAAAAATCACATATTTTTCATTGTGATTCATTCAATTTCAACTGAAATGCTCACCATGTGTCGAAAAAACTAATAGTATTCTATCTTAGACAGAGATACAATGGATTTTTGATTGATGAAAAACAATTTTAAAATTAATTGATTTTTGCAGCTAACAAGTTTGCTTATGTTGGTGTACGTGTAGTACCAACCAGTTTTGAAATAGTATTAGTGTGGGCGTAAGAATATAACTTAAAATGAAGCAATGGGGCGAAAACATTCAACATTCTCAAGTATTTATGTTTAATATTGACGAATGATCCACTTACCCCACTGATACACTTACTCCACTGCACCTTATAAATAATTCCAATAATCATTGAGCTAATCATACCAATTCGGTTTAGTTAGCGTACGTCGAAAATCTGTGGGTCACCTGTGCCAGGGAAGAAAGGGTTAAATTCAAGAAACTTCAGTTTCTCAGCTAAAACTGACCCATACAAAATGTATGGGAAAATATTCATCGACAGAATGTTTTTAGCACCAAGTGCTCCGCGGAGCACGATATGAAAACAACTGGTTTAAAGAAAGAGTTTTCAATATGGGATGATAAGTTTCTACTTACATTACAGTACTAGCGTGTTTGGAACATTTCTCAAAATTTCTTCATAGTAATTTCCATATAAATTTACATTGTCTTTGGGCGACCTTTAAATCGCCACCTAGAAAGCTGAAAATTTCACAGAACACTATTTTTATGGTAAGGCTGGTAAGGAACATATGGGAGATTGGATTTTCAAACATTTTTAAAGTTTGAATCGCCCTAGTGTGCATAATTCAGTGCCTCTATCTATATAGGGTCACTAACAGCTAATATAATATTTCCAATCGATATGAAAATTTTCCAAGTAGAACAATGTGTGAATTTTAAGGCCATTTTTCAGGTCGGTACATGACCAAACTTTTGAAACTATCATCGATAATCACCTTGAGCACTCCCATAGTTTGTATTACATGCGAAAAAAGTGTTGAATTTATTCTTCAAAACCGTATTGAAGGACTTAAACTTCAATCAACTCGTGGGGCAAAACGGCCACTCCTATTTCATAACATCAAAACAGCCGTTTGAATTCAAATTCCAGCAAACGTAATGCCACGCTGTAGTTACGTGAAAGTTTTAACCCTACAAATTTTTCGCATCAGCATGTACAGTATACTATAATTGAACAATAACATCTGATCAAACGCCCTTATGTATGTAACGTATATGCAAGCATGATTGCGCATGCGTACTCGCGTACGGTTAATGCCGACTTTAGGTAGCGTGTTTTACCCCGCAAAAATAAAAATGCAGATAAGCAAGCATTTTTTTGAAAATTAATTTATTAATTCCAGAAAAATGGAAAGGGATGGCTCTTTTTACTATTCGATAGAGAACATGATTGTCTATCAGATGATGAATAAAAAAGAGCTAATAATGATGTATTTCACAGCTAAAATCGCTTCCTTCCTTAGCTGGCGCTTTATGCCCCAGTCCCCATATCAAGCATTTTTGTTTAGGACTTTGGCTTTACCAGTGATATAAGATTATTACACATTGATTACAAATTAGTTAATTTTCCTCACATTTTCTTAATTGATATATTTTATACCATAGTGGTTTGTTCGATAAAATTTCTGATTGCTGGGTGAGCTATGTTTGTATAAACTCCGGGCAAAGCTGTGCCACAAATTGTTCCACCCCAAGATACAATGCCGTACTGGATACCATTTTGAACAGCAGGTCCGCCGCTATCTCCATCACACGAATCACTTCCCATATCGCCGGCACAAATCATACTAAAACGATTGATTTTTATTAGAGTTGGCAATAAACAAGATAATAAATAGTCTCACTCGTCAGTTATGAGTCCATCCCACGAGGTGTTACAAGTTACTCGATTCACTACAGGGAGCACTACCTTTGCCAAAACGTCAGGAATTTTTCCTTCGGAGTTCTTACCCCATCCTGTAACTGTAACATTCCCGCTGATCCATTCTCTGCTGGCAAGCGGAACGATTTGGCTTGTAACTGCACTGAAAGGATATCTAACTCGTATTGTTGCCACATCACGTGGATAATCTGTAGGGCTGTACTCCTCGTGGATATGATAGTAGTGTATGGGATGAATACTTCCTCCCCTTGATCTAGAAGAGCTTCCAGAGCGAATAGATATCTAAAAGTTTCTTAATAATTATAAACATTGAACATATATAAATGTTTGGTACATACATCGACATTTTTAGGATAAAAATCTAAACAGTGAGCTGCTGTAAGCACCCATGAATCGGATATTATAGAACCACCGCAAAACTGTTGGTTAAGATATAATATAGCAACTTGATATGGATAAGCCTCGATGGTTGTCTCTTCGCCACCAACTATCATTCTTCTGCTGGACATTCCATTTTTTGATAGATGCACTTCATTTGTCGCTCTAGCTACGACATTAGCCAATGCCGGCGGGGTACGGTGTACTCGTTCCAATACTTCCTGGATGGTCAGCTCTACCAATTACAAAAAGAAATTTAAACAAGCTATTGTAAAAGCTCTGTTAAATCTAAACTTACGTTTATTTCCATCCACCAGTGATGCTAGAAGTAACAGCAAACACACAATATACATCTTGATCGCACAAAATGACCCTATCGCTAATTGAGACAATCTGAACATCCTCCCTCAAACAACTCAAGTGAAATGAGCTACAGATGTGCGCGAATGAACAATTTATCAGAGAATCGCAGACGACAAAGATCTAACCCTTTTCATCTCGATGCCATTGTTGTCTACTATAGAGTAACGTCAATATCAAAATTGGAACAGCCATGAACTGTCAAATCCACACAAATCAGCGTCCCAAACGAGAAGGATGTCCGGGACATGAGATCACTCTTGTTTAAAGACACTCTAGTATACTGTAGTAAATCGGATGCTTTTCTCTCAAACATAAAACTCGCTGAAACAATATTTTTTAGAATATTCACATGAGACTAAATACAATTTATACATGGACTTGAGTGGGTTTTACAGGATCGTTAATTACCCTGAGATAAAGCAAAACGTAACGTAATCGTAAACGACCAACGTGTTCTGTCTACATACATAAAGGCGCACTAAATTTTGATGGAAGTTAGCGTGACGATGACTAGGGTAGAAGTACCAATTATGGCAATAGTGGGAACAAAAAAAAATTTTTTTCTTATTGTTTCACTAGAATATAACAGCTAATATTCATAGGAATGATAAATCTATTTGATTTTGATGATAACTAAACCATGATAAAAGCATTAGTGCGAAAAATGACCATTTGAAAATCTTGCCTCTCATGGATCTATGACATTTGGTCGAAAGACATTTGGTCGAATGACATTTAGTCGAATGACGTTTGGTCGAAAGTACATTTGGTCGAACGGACATTTCGTCGAATGGACATTTGGTCGAAAAGGTTTAGTTGCAACAGAAACCATAGGATATTTGGTCGAACCGACGTTTCATGGAAAGGATAGTGGTGAATCTTGATAGTATGAAAACAAAGGTTTACGTTTGATCAGACTATCGTCGATAGTAGCATTTTGTCGTCAATAAAAGAGTGATTAAATAATTGTGAAGTATCAGGCATTTTACTAACAATCTATATGCAATAAGCAAAATTTTGTTATTCATTTTTATGGACGCTCTCCCAAAATTTTGACCAACCTCTTGCGTTGTTTGACGTTTCATGCTGCTTTTTCGTTCAGGCATGTTCTGTGATTCAAGATAAGCTTATCTTAAATGGAAACAAGCCAACTTTTGTCATCTCAGTCAACTCGTCTTCTATTTCCCAAAACATAGAATTAGCACAATTTTAATTTTTAATAATTCAAAGCTTTTACTGCAAACTCTGTTTTTCACCCGAGACCAATAACACTATCAGCAAAGCCATATATTTGCTTGAGGAATGTTATCAAGCTGGAAGTCACTATAAGCCAATTGGTCATAAGTAGAGTTACCGACACCAAATATTTACTTCGCCATAAAGGTTTTCCTTAAATCATTTTTTTCCTGCCGTTTTGATTCTGATTTCCGCATTTAAAAATCTTACCCACGTCCGTAAGCTGCAAGACCCGGAATTCAAATAAAAATCCCAAAAGCTCTCTCCGAATGCTTCCGTCAGATGAAGATCAGCAGTTCATTACGAAGAACCATGCCATTTCAAAAAAATAATAATAAAACATTATGTTCACATCGTTGAGCAATAAAATAACTTGTTGAGCAGTTTTTAAAAGAATGATGATATTTTCAAAGAATAATAAATTCACTAGAGCTAAATATTTCAGTCAATGTACAAAAAAATTGGTATAATTTCAAATTTCAAATAAAAAGATGTACGGAATTTAAAACGAAGGCTACATAAAGTGTCCCGTTTCTTGTTCAACAACAGTTAATGATTCAGATTATTCAAAAAAAGACGTTATCTTACCAAACCTTCGGTACATTTATTACGTAAGGTAATTTTCGGGATATTTCAACCCCCTTTCCCCATTGATAAAATGTTTTGTACGTAAATGAAAAATAAATTGTATAAATAAATAAATTGGCGCGGAAGAAATCTCAAACTCCCCCTCCACCCATAAACCCTTAAGTAATTAATGGACAGCCCCCAACTTTGCAAACAATAATCAATTTTACCAAATGATCTTTCAACAATCTATTTGGAAATAAACTTTCAAGCTAATTTCCATTCAACTAAACGTGATTCGACTGAAATAAATGTTCCAAAGCAATTCGACCAAATGTCCATTCGACCAAATGTCCTTTCGACCAAATGTACTTTCGACCAAATGTCATTCGACCAAACGTCATTCGACCAAATGTCATTCGACGAAATGTCCTAAAGCCGCCTCTCATATATGTCACCTTTTTAGTATTTTGCTATAGTACACCCGTTGCGAAATTGTTGTTGCCTAGTGAGAACAAAAATAACAAATTTAGCTGGTGAGCAATTAAATTTACCGTTTTAAGTTGGAAATCGTGTTATCTTCAAAATGGAGATAACTGGTACAAAAAGTGTGTGAGAGTCCAATTATGGCGATATTCTGGAGGCGGTTTGCTTACATATTTTGATTAGTGAAATAAAAGATGTAAAGCTATCTTACGGATAACATCCATTACGGGACGGTTCGGTAAGGCATTATTGTAACCAGTGGTGTGTTGAACACCCACTGTGAAGAACACAGCCGCATCACATCAGTTCCGCTACTCACCACCAGACGTCGCAGGAGCATAAGGATGGACGCCCATTGTGGGTGGTGTAAAGGGGGCCATCATGAGGCGAATATTGATGGGCGGAAATGCTTCAACGGTTGCGATCCTTCCAATCCAACATATTACATTTCATTTGCCGTAGCAGTAAAGTGACCAGATATATTTTGGTCTAATTCGGGACAAATATTAAAATATTTAGAATGCACCCTGAAACATCACATAGTACGTGTTAAGTTTATATCTTTTGATACTACAGTTAACTCTCACTTACTCGATATTCCGTATCTCGATATCGAGTTAGAGAACCAAAGTTAAAGTTGGTTTTCAAGGCTAACTCGATGGTCCCTTGGATCGCAGTTGCATTGGTGTTGTATTCTGTAACTCGATACCTCCCCAACTCGATGGTTCCTTCAATATCGAGTAAAGGAGAGTTGACTTTATCACCAAAAAATGGGTCTTCATTGATTGATGTTTTGTGAGAGAATTTAAAATATTTTTTTTTTAATTTAAATTATGTGTAACCATTTCGTCTATTCAATTGGTACCTTTGACCGGGGCGCATATGGATCACTTTTTTGCAACTTTTTGTAAACATATAATAAATTGTAAAATAACTTTGAAAGAAAAATTGAAAACGACACTCTGAGGTGGAACTTTCACCATATTGAAACATATTTGAAGATATGTATCAAATCTGTCCTATTTATTTAATGTAGGTCCCCTGAAACTAAAAAAAATAACTCCTTCTTAGAACTATGAAATAAGATCATTTAATTGCAAAAGTAAATTTTAGCATTTCGCATCATTCGTCCGGATGTAGGCAATTGTTTGTTTGAATGAGCAAGATTTACGTAAATTGAAGATTTTTCTGCCAAAGAATAACTATTCAAAACTGATATTTTTAAGCATGTTGGTTCAACGTTAAATAACTGAATAGTTTCATGTGAAACTTATTTGTTAGTTAAACAGAACAGTTTAAAATCATCCTTTTGAAATAAATTAAAAATCTATAAAATATTTGGACTTTTAGTCTACGCTAGATTCTCATGACTTTCTTTGTTTCATAAATGCCAATTCCAGAAACCTGAAATTCGTTCAATTTTTGTTGAAATTGTGGTGAGATCTTTAAGAACTTAAATAATAACCTAACATTTCAAATTTTAGTACGAGTTAACATTTTACTTTGGAAGATTTATGTTTTGAATACCTGTCTCAATAAGAAATTGTCATGTTATGTTCTATTGTATATCATACGAATTATATCAAACATTTGAAAGTGTAATCGAAGTCGGCTGTCATATAGATGATAAAATGACATCAATTGTTGGTCAACTGATCAAATCCGGGACGTTTTCCGGGACGCTTCGTAAAGCGGGACAGGATGCTTAAAACCGGGACTGTCCCGCACAATTCGGGACGTCTGGTCACTTTACGTAGCAGTTCAGATCTTTTACAGGTGAGTTGATTTCACCTGCTTATAAGAGAAAAAACACGTTTTCAATTTACTTAACCTAACTTAACCTAAATATATAATGCATTAATCATGGCAATAGAATATTGTAACGAGTTTTGCCTGAAATTATTAATAATAACATTTATTAACATTTGACATTTGTTCCAATGTTTCAACATTGGATATTCTATGTAACTCATTAGTACTCTACCAGGGAGGAAGCTTTAGATTCATTTTAAAAATTTTATTTTGAATTCTCTGTAGAGCTTTCTTCCTGGTATTACAACAGCTAGTCCGTATTGGTACAGCATACAACATGGCCGGCCTGAAAATTTGTTTGAATATCAAAAACTTGTTCTTAAGACAAAGTTGTGATTTTCTATTAATAAGGAGATAGAGGCATTTATCATTTATCGGGGCCCAGATAGCCGTAGCGGTAAACGCGCAGCTATTCAGCAAGACCAAGCTGAGGGTCGTGGGTTCGAATCCCACCGGTCGAGAATCTTTTCGGGTTGGAAATTTTCTCGACTTCCCAGGGCATAGAGTATCTTCGTACCTGCCACACGATATACACATGCAAAAATGGTGATTGGCATAATAAGCTCTCAGTTAATAACTGTGGAAGTGCTCATTAGAACACTAAGCTGAGAAGCAGGCTCTGTCCCAGTGGGGACGTAACGCCAGAAAGAAGAAGAAGGCATGTAACATATTTGTTATATTTGGCCTTAATAGTAGGTTTCAAATAAAGAGCTTTTGGTTTATGTGGGAATATTATTAGTTGAGTTTTGGAAGCATTAAGGGAAATCTTCCATTTTAGCAAGTATGAAGAAAAAAATATCCAAACTTTTTTGCAATCGACTACAGATGACACGCAGACTTCGTTCTTTGGCGGAGAGGCCTGTGTCATCCGCAAACAAGGATTTTTGACATCCCTGAGGTAACTCAGGTAAGTCAGAAGTGAAAATATTGTATAATATTGGTCCCAAAAGGCTGACTTGAGGAACACCAGCTCTTACAGGAAGTCTTTCAGACCAGGAGTTCAGATAATTAACCTGAAGTATACGATTTGACAGATAACTTTGAATTATGCTAACAATGTGTCTTGGAAAATTAAAGTTTTTTAATTTCACGATCAAGCCTTCATGCCAAACATTGTCGAATGCTTTTTCTATGTCGTGAAGAGCAAGACCAGTAGAATAGCCTTCAGATTTGTTGGAACGAATCAAATTTGTTACACGTAAAAGTTGATGAGTGGTCGAATGTCCATGGCGGAATCCAAACTGTTCATTGGCAAAGATTGAATTTTCGTTGATGTGTGCCATCATTCTGTTCAAAATGGCCTTTTCAAAAAGTTTACTGATGGAAGAAAGCAAACTGATTAAACGAAAGCTAGAAGTTTTTGCAGGATTTTTGGTTTTTAAACAACAACCTTAGCATTTTTTCATATGTCAGGAAAATATGCTAACTGAAAACATTTGTTAAATATATTAACTATGAATGATAAGCTACTTTCTGGAAGTTTCTTGATGAGAATGTAGAAATATTCTATCATCGCCAGGAGCTTTCACATTTTTTAATTTTTTTAATAATAGTACCGTAAAACGGGGTAACTTTGATAATGCGAGACTCTCAACATACTAAACGAAATAACAAAATTCCTGCTAATCTGTTAAGCAAAACGAATGCAAAAGCAAAGAGTATTAGTATGACACTTCATTTTAAAGCTATTTCCGTTGGAATCAAGTACATTTGATGATTTATATGCATAAATGGAAAATTTATAAGATTTTAAGAATTTTGAAATGCTCTCAAACAATCTGTTCTACGATCACTATTTGATGAAGTCATAATGAATTCGTCACTTATACTTGATAGCCTAGTTATAGTAGAACTCGAATTCGGTCTCAAAACTTTAAGCGATTCCTATTTTTACAAACTGAGACCATTTTTGTAATCTAAGTCAGAAATTTTCATATAGCGTTAAACGCCTAAAGATATGCAACGCCCTACAAATGTTCTATAATTCACTCAATTTTGTTCGAGTGATGCTCCATTATCAAAGTTACCCCAAAACAGATAACCGACTTTCGATTATATGAAAAAATATATATCCATAAAGAATAAATCTTTTGGAAATCTATCAACTGGAATCGATAGTTAGGATACCAGTACTTGTTTTAAAAATATGAATTAAAATTCTTTGAAACAGCATGCATAAATATTCAAGTTTTCTTCGAAAAAACTATCAAAGTTACCCCGTTTTACGGTACTCACTTCTTCCAAATCAGTCTCCCAGGAATTTTCGAAAACGTTCTCTTGATTGAGAATATTTTCGAAGTCCTGAGTAACTTGATTTCCAATTGGACTAGTAATCCCTAAATTAAAATTGTGCGCGCTTTCAAACTGCATAGCAAGTTTTTGAGTTTTTTCACAATTAGTTAGTAATAATTTGTTTTCCTCTTTCAATGCCGGTATTGGCTTCTGAGTTTTTTTTTTCATAATTTTAGATAATTTCCAAAAGGGCTTAGAGCCATGGTCCAATTGAGAAATCTAATTTTTGTTTCTTAATTGTGCAAAACGTTTCTTGATTTCTTTCTGCAAATCCTGCCTATAATTTTTATAGCAGAATCGCGAGTGCGTTGAAATTGCCTTCTCCTCACGTTTTTAAGGCGGATCATCGTCTATAATCACGGATTCACATTTTGGAATTACAATGTTTCCTGGCTTCAACAATGGAATTTGTTAAAGTTTCAAGAGCATTGTCGATATCAAGTTTTGCTTGTAAAGGAATATTAACATCTAGATTAGAGTCAATAAATGTTTCATATATATTCCAGTCGGCTCGAAAATAATTGAAAGTGGAGCTGATAGGATTGAGAATCGTTTCTTGGGATATGGGAAATGTAACAGGGACATGATCAGAATCAAAATCAGCATGAGTAACTAATTGGCTACAAAGATGACTAGAGTCGGTTAAGACCAAGTCAATTGTAGATGGATTTCTAGAAGAGGAAAAACATGTAGGGCTATCAGGGTATTGAATTGAGAGATATCCTGAGAGCACTCATCAAATAAAATTCTGCCGTTGGAATTACTTTGAGAATTATTCCATGACCGTTTTTTGGAATTAATGTCACCAATGACTTTAATTGAAATTTTGACTTATAGCGTCATTTTTCGCAAGTCAGTTTGGAGCAAATTAACTTGCTGTCCAGAGCATTGAGGCAAATAGGCAGCTGTTGCGGGAACATAGAGGCACTTCGGGACTGAACTCTTTTGAGCAGCTCGCAAACTCGGGGGTCGTGGTGCGAATCAGTTAGATTCATGTTGTAATTGTAGTTTTGCCTCAATATTCGTGTAGCGTATGTTTTATAATTGTGATAATCTGTAATAGCGTTTAGATATAGTTCACTTAGATCTCACTATGTTCAAATAATTATTAACTGTAGAGAAAAATGTTGTAGTTAGGCCAATTCAGTTTTTAACGTGTTATTTACTATTTCGTACTCGATACCATCATCGTTATTCTTCTCATTTTATCACTGACCTTTCTGAACCTATCTGAGGATGCTGTCATCCTGTCACGGTGACATTTCGCGGCAGTGCTGGCAGCAACATCCTCCCCCCCGTAACACTGATTATTACCAGTTTTACATTTTACTAAGCGTGTACACAATTGCTGCCTGCACGATCACTCTCCAATCGTATTTGAAAGTATTTTTTCATTTTCCCTAGCACGGTCAACACCATCTCTGCAACGGTTGAAGAACCACTGTAACTGATACTGTTCAGCATCTCTACTTTTCTCTATGTTATCACCAACTACCTCATGACATCTATGTGCGAGTATTTTACAGTATTTACCTAACCTGTATTTGATCGATTAGAAATCTTGCTTGAAACAATTATGAGACACGCATCCGCTCATATGGAAGACAGCGCGACGATACTTTTTCTTCCAGCTATCTCCGCAGCTGTTCAAATGGCGAAACTGTTCTTCCTCATACTTTTCAGTACTACAACGATCATTGATATTCTTTTTGGGATCATCGCTGTTGTCCAATACTAATTGGTTTAACTTTGTTTCATAATTCTGGCTTAAGTATTCGCTAGCATGTCGGTTGTTGTGCTGTTTCCAATACAATGGAAAAGGCATCAACAACGATATATCTTGTTCTATTGACGATTCGGTCATTGGTTTACCGGCAAACGGATCGTTTTCTTCGAATTCCAAATTGTTTTTGAACACGTTCGAATGGTCTACCTCTATCGTCAACAAACGCAATGACTCCTGTTCAGAGTTCAGGTCTATCAATATCCATGGTAAAACAGTGATGCTCAAATCAATATTGATTGATCGATTAGTTCTGATAATTGGGGAACGTCGGCGACATATTTGAAGACCACTGACAACGTCGTTGTTTTGTCGATAATTGTGTTGGTTGTTGACGGTTCGCTGATGCTTCTCAAACATTGAACTAATACTGATTGAAAACCGTTTGATGACAACTAGTACACAACACAAGCACAATCTATTGGATAGCTGCTTCTGTATCGCTCCTTGTATTATTTCACAGCTAATCACACAGCTTTCCATCGTACAACAAACGTTGAGATGTATGATTGCAGTCATCGACAGGCTATTTTCTCCATAACGTTTGCCATTCCAGTGTTTATCAGTCTGATCAGCATGGTCCAGTTCGTAGTCACGGAAGGATGGTCCAGAAATAGTTCGCCGAGTATGCGATTCCCTATGGTGATATGATCTTGAGCGATTTCGTTGACTACGGTTGTGTTGGGCACGATGATTAGTGACACTAGAAAGTCCATCCACAAAAGCATTGAGTATCCTCGGATATATTTGCGTACTTCGATCCACAGTTGCTGTGGTTTCGAGTTCACGTATGAACACCGAACGAAACGAGAGTTCACAGGCTACAGAATACAAATCGTGTGATATTGTTTTGTCTTGGCTGGCATATAGCAGCAGAGGTGGTGGTGCTGGGTCCGGCACGTTTGGTGGAATGAATGTTGGAGGAGCTTTTGATTGCATTTCATTTTCTACCAAGGATCTCAATGTACACATTACATCGTTGTTAGCGACACCGTTTGAAATAGCTATGTGTTTAAAAGCATTGGAGTGATCATTAGTCGATAATTTAAATGGAGATGGATAAGGCGATGTATCGACCATAACTTCGGCGGCTATCAAATTCTGCTTTTTCGGATCAATTCTCGGAAACGCGCTGATTTCCCGCGGCTGAATCCCGTCCAAATCCATAGAATCCGATTTCTCGATATGGTTCAGCTTGTACGACACATTGTTAGACACTGTTTTATCAATGTTAGTGCGTTGTTTATCACTATTACTTAACGCTGCCCTCTTGTCGGATTTAGCGTGTGTGTGATGCACCAAGGCCGCTTTATCGATAGCGCATTGGTTGCGTTTAGTCCCATGTCGTCGTTGGGCTAATTGCATTTCAAGCAATTCATATTTCTTCTGCAAGATGTTCTTCTCTTGTGCTAAAGCTCTTCTCTCCGCATCTCTTTCGCGCCGCTGGATTGCGCGCTCATCTTCTATTTGCCTCAGTCGGAGGGTAAGGCGGGTAGAGCAATTTATTGGTCCTGTGATGCTTTTCGGTAAGCATCTGCAGCTGTTGCATGGCAAATCGTTGTTCGTATCGAGGCGCGAATTTATGCCGCAGTCTCTCGATCGCATTGATTTCGACAACGCCAAGCAACTACACTTGAAGTTCTTCGATTTTCGATCCATCAGGTTGAAAAATCTTTTAGTGTTGCGGGAACATAGAGGCACTTCGGGACTGAACTCTTTTGAGCAGCTCGCAAACTCGGGGGTCGTGGTGCGAATCAGTTAGATTCATGTTGTAATTGTAGTTTTGCCTCAATATTCGTGTAGCGTATGTTTTATAATTGTGATAATCTGTAATAGCGTTTAGATATAGTTCACTTAGATCTCACTATGTTCAAATAATTATTAACTGTAGAGAAAAATATTGTAGTTAGGCTAATTCAGTTTTTAACGTGTTATTTACTATTTCGTACTCGATACCATCATCGTTATTCTTCTCATTTTATCACTGACCTTTCTGAACCTATCTGAGGATGCTGTCATCCTGTCACGGTGACATTGTGAGAGGCGAATGACCGCTTTTGCGGTTAAAGCCTCGTTAAACCAACCAACTAACTAACTAACTCACGGTGACATTTCGCGGCAGTGCTGGCAGCAACAGCAGCTATGAAAGCTTATATACCAAGCTATGTTTCAACAGAAACACCTAAAGCTTCAAATGACGAAAACAGTTGATGTTTTATACGCCTATGAATGATGATTGCAACTCCCCCACATGCCCCATCAAGTCGATCATTACGATAAACAAAAAAGTTAGGATCTTTTTTAGTTTAGATCCAGGTTTCAAATATGTTTCAGTAATAACTGCTATATGCACGTTATTAGCTGTAGGATAATTTACCAGATCGTCCTCTTTACCATTCAAAGAACGAGTATTTCAATTTAAAATATTTAAATTATTATTTGGATCCATTAGAAAAACGTAATCCAATAACAATTTGATTAGTAAATGTTTCACCAACTTGGACTGCTTCAGTCATAGTGATGGCTTTGCATCAATCATTAGATTCAATTGTTCAGTAAGAAAATTAAAATCAGAGATGTCTGCCTTGAAGTAGGTACATTATCTGATGATTTTTCATTAGAATTACCGTAGACGAACAAGCGGAGTAGGAGTTACCTGTGGCGGTAAGGTTTTTTTTCATTTGATTTGAAACAAGTAGAATGGGTACTTATAGTACGAATAGGGGAGGAGTTCAAATTACCTGCTACGATATCGGCAAAAGATTTTCCGTGGGTTAAAAGATTCGAACGGCTACTCGGCGGATTAAAATTAGTTTGTGAATGAGCCTGATTATGATCTTCCTGATGGGTATGATTCATAATCAAGCGATCGTTAACTGAAAAATGAGCATTGTTCGATACTCTACCAGGGAAATTCCGGAAACGACCGTTATCGTAACGGATATTATCTTTTATCTGCCTGGGGCGAGTCTCGACGACTCTCCTTCGGGAAGGGCAATCCCAAAAATTAGACTTATGATTGCCCCCGCAATTCGAGCATATAAACTTGGTGGTATCTTCCTTCACTGGACAGACGTCCTTAGCGTGAGTAGAACCTCCGCAAATCATGCATTTAGCATCCATGAGGCAATTTTTTGTACCATGACCCCACTTTTGGCACCGAAACGGACATCGAACATAAGTTTTGCTTATTCCAAAGCTTTAATTTTATTTACTTCTTTTTTGTTAAAGTGAACTAAATAATATTCTTGAGAAAGCCCATTCCGAACAATGCCAGATTGGGTTCTCTTTTTCATAATGATTACTTGGACTGGGGAAAATCCAAGTAAATCATTTATTCCATTTTTGATCTCTTCAGGTCACTTGAGAGACCTTTCAAGACAACTTTGAACAAACGTTCAGTTTTGTTGTCATAAGTAAAAAAATTGTGCATCTTCTCTTCAGGATGTTTGAGAAGAAGTTCGCGATCTTTAAGAGTTTCCGGCAAAACGCGACAGTCTTCTTTCTTTGCGATTTGGAAGGAAACTTTGATTCCCCTAATGGAGTTCAAGTTCTGCTGCCTAAATCCCCCAAATTCGGAACAACTAAGAGTGCTGCTTCCTCACTTGAATGAAAGAGCCTGGGCTAGAGGCTACTTCGATTTGGTGTTCGGAAAATTTGTCTAAAGCATCGAACTGATTGCTCATTTTGATACAATTATCAACCTTATCAATGCTCATTTTGATACAATTATTTCACCCTTGGAAGAAAGTTCGCATTCCGGAGAAACGTCCTTTCTTCAATTTATGCCACGTTTAGTGACAGTTTTAAATCCCATTTTTTGGAAGGAAGTTGTGAATTTTTTCCCAAGACGGTGTCCAAGAAGGATTACCACCGCTAGCTTTCGCCAACGGGTCCAACGAAAAATCGAAGGCACGGGTCCAAACAAGGATCTTAAAGAGATCAATAGTAGAAAAAATAGTACTGAAAAGTACTGTTTTAGTAGCACTGAAAAGTACCGTTTTTAATTTTAACACTGAAAAGTACTATTTTATTGCTTGAGGTAGTTTATAAGAAAACTTCCAAGAGCAGAGAGAATTCGTGTACGCACAGCACGAAGGTACGATGCGCACTGAACTGCGGGCGTTTAATCATGCTCATGCTCTGTTATTAGTGATACCATAGGAACACTAGGTTTACCATAGGTGCAAAGGAGCCTAAATTTTTAAGAAAATCTGTTTATTTTGATCATTTTTAAAACAACATCGAGCTGTGAATCAATGGTACATCCTGACCTTCACATCAAAACATATTTTGCCAAGACTTATAGCAAGACGGATGTAAAAAGCCACACCGACCCCATTGTATTTAAATTGCTTAAACCCAGTTACTGACTCATATTTAGTACATATTAAACATTTACTACTAGTTGATTAAAAGATACAAAGGGGGGTTTCCAACATTAGATAGTGTGAATTATGGAGGAAAAATGTTCCTGATTGCAAATCCCTAGATTGGGCTGTATATACCGTAATCCGGGGTAACATTGATCATTTTTTTGAATATTTCTTAAATATTTGGTTCAAAAATGCAATAGTTGCAAATTTTATATTTTTAAAACAAGTACTGCCACCTATAGCTCGTGACTATACACTTTATTTTGTTTTTTGAAAGGTTTAAGCATGTTTAAAAAATTGTTTTAAGTGATTTTTTTATTTAGCTGATATGGGGTAACATTGATCACCTATGTAAACAACGCTCGGTAATATTGAAAATGCCGTTACATACTAAAATCATGGCCCCTGAAGCCGAATATGAAGGCCAAATGCTTACAAGTCATTTACTTTTTGAGTTATTTTAAAATTAAAAATATCTCGAACCGCGGAATATGCCTAAAGGTAGGCAATTTCCTAAGGGAAAGTTACATTCTTAACAGTAATTCGGTAATGTTGCCTAATTGAACATACTTATGCAAGTTTTGACAACGGAATCGTTTTCGGCGATGCCGTTTTTAGTAAGGATCGCATTTTCCTTGCTCATATCATTTAGAGAACTTATGTGAGACATGAATGTTTGGTAGTGTCATCCTTAACTATTGAAATCATTGTTTCGAAAAGTTGCCAAATTTACGCATAAGGTGAACGCAATTTTCTCAAAAATCTTCACTTTTATCAACTGATGAATATAAGAAAGAGAAGCACCATTCATGATTTGGAAATGCTCCATCAATAAATGATAATGCGAACTTTTTATGAGATGGGTCATTCCGATCAATGTTACCCCGCTGATCAATGATACCCCGGATTACGGTACATAATTTACGATTAGGTACCTCAACCAGGTCTTCAACGTAGGAAGTCTCAATATCTTATCGACGTGTACGGTATACAAGAGATTATCTCTGTTCAACCAGACGAGGTGAAACATTGCGTGAAACGTTATAAATAGGTGATCCGAATCACCTGGAGCTTACAGTAAGGTTGAATACTTCGGCAGGATGAAGGTTTTCGTAGTTTTGGCATTGTATGTTGCCGCGGCTTGTGCCGGTCCAGATGAAGATATCTGGCTGCAGTATAATAAACGTATGCCGGCTGCCTACTATTCGCTGAAGGAACCAATTCAGCGGCAACCTGTTACCGGAAGAATTGTCGGAGGTGTAGATGCTGAGATTGAGAGTTTCCCATATCAGCTCTCGTTGAGACGTAGTGGTTCTCACAGCTGTGGTGCTTCGGTTATTTCTTCCAACTGGGCTCTTTCGGCCGCTCACTGTACTCATCCATTGCCAAACGTTGCTCTGGTAAGTGCATATTAGTTGATAGAACATTTAAACCAATTTGGATACAATACCTGATGTGCTCCACAGATCACTCTGCGTGCTGGTTCTGCCAATCGCCTTGAAGGAGGACAGATCTTCGATGTCGCAGAGATCGTTAACCACCCGAACTACAACCCAAGTAACATTGAGTTGGATGTTTGCGTTCTCCGAACTGTGCAGCCAATGACTGGTACTAACATCCAGCCAATTGTCCTCGTACCAGCGGAAACTTATTACCCAGGAGGTACACGAGCTGTACTATCTGGATGGGGTTTGACGGTATGACAAAAACCAGTTGAGTGTTTAAATGAAACAGATTGTAATCTTTCCAAAATCATTCCTTAGAGCGTACCTGGATCTTTGCCCGTAATTCTACAGATGGTGGATATCCCTGTGATCAACCACGATGAATGCAAGGCCGGTTGGCCAGCTGGTTGGGTGACAGACGAGTAAGCTCATAATTCATGGGAAAATTGTTCCAGTACAAACTAAAGTGTGTTTTCTTATCTTCCAGTATGTTGTGTGCTAGTGAGCCTGGACGTGACGCTTGCAATGGTGATAGCGGCGGTCCCTTGGTTACTGGAGGTCGCCAAATTGGTATTGTGTCTTGGGGTGCAACCAACTGCCTCGGAAATGAACCAGGAGTTTACGCTCGTGTTGCTTACCCTGCTATTCGCAACTTTGTCTCTAATGTAACAGGAGTCTAAATACAGTAATGCAGATTATTTTAGTGTAATAAAGAAACCAAAGCGGAATTACGCGTATTTGTAGTTATTATATATGATAAATCACCGATTATGCTTACGATGTGCGCTTGATGTGTCAAGGAAATACAAATGTGAGGTCCCCTAGAAGTTTGTAAGACATTATAAAAAAGGAAAGCTTACATACCACTTAACATGATATTTTACGGTATAAATTAAATCATGCATCTTCGGTCACACCGCAATATGTCCTGTTCATTAGGATTCAATAGTGTTCAATCAGCAAGCTGCGTACTGCTGTTCATCTTTGCGTGTAATCCAAGAGATCTGAAATACATTTACTCACAAAAATCCAGCATGCTTGTTGAAGCAATGATGAATTTTAAAAAGGGAATTCGTTTTTATCTTCTTTTTCTAATCCTATTGAGTTCGTGGAATTCTCTTATCGAGCTACCGTAAGAGACTGTCGCTAGTAATTGTACGTCCGGGTTCTCCTTCGTTTTTTGAGGTTCGATAATCTAATCAACTGCAGCGATAAGCCGGCGTGCTTTTGGCAAAACCATTATATTGCCGTGAATTGTGATTTTCGTGCAAACTCCACAATGTGTTTGTACAATAGGGTAATTTACGGCTTCGGCACCGAACGAATTTGCCTGCAGTTCTTATGGGAGAGCTGCCGAAGAAAACGAGGCTGCAGACAATAGTCGCACTGACATGAGATGTTCGACGAGTTGTAAAAACGTTTTCAAAAAGTATTTTACAAATTTGTTGGTGTAAATCGATAGAGGATTGAGCAACTCTTAAATGGTAACAAACAGACACGTAATTTATATGCGTACGTCCGAGAAAACTACATAAGATGTGCAACATCGTCTTAAGCTGTCGATAATACGTAAGTTTCTATAAGTAAAACAAATGCAACAACAAATTGCTGGTCTCGATCTGAATAATCAGGAAAATTGTACACCCAAACCTGTTTTTATGTAATGGGACGTGGGTACGTTAACATAATTTTACGTAAATTGAATTATTACCTATTACCTATACTGCCCATAACTGCATAACAGTCACATTCGACATTTTTCACAAAATGGAGTTAATACCATAGAGAGTCATCAAATGATAAATACTTTCGATCAACTTACTGAAATCTGTGAGATTGTTCTAGAAAATTCGAAAAAAATACCAGGTTGTTTTGTCACTTTGGTAATTATAACCGCATAACAGTCACATTGAGATTATAAATGGGCCTCGTAATGTGATGGCAAAGAAATTTCTATCATAATTATTTTCTGACAATTGACCTAGTATGCGATATGAGTTGTACAAAATATCAGCCTCAAATAAGCACTTTTGAGTTCCTGGTAATTTTTAGAAATTTTAGTATCCTCCCATACTGCCATAAAATGCACACTTGGTATTCCATTTACTCAATGCCTACTTTTGTCGAATGTTACAAATATGCAGTTATGGGCAGTATATTCATTTTTTGAATAAATAACAAATGGACTACGAACAAAAATTGTAAAAAAAACGGTGTAAAGCAAATCTACAAGAGTAGCTAACGATCTCTTGAAGGTTTATGAATAACGTGTATACTCATATAGGCTCAGGAAACTATATTCTGCCAAATTTTGAGTTCAACTACCGTTCAACGTTATACAAGAACTTCTTTGAGTACCTACAAGCCTACAAGTCTACAAGCGTTACCAGTGACCTTTCGGAAGATTAAGAACACGGGCTATACGGGCTAATATAACTCCACGCTTTCATAATTTGAGTTCAACGACTATTTATGGTTACTCAAGAAATATTTCGAGTATAGGTCATCAGATCTACAAGCGTAATATCCACACATGCTCATATAGTTAGATTGTACCATGTTTGGAGTTCAACGACTATTAAATGTTATCCAAAGCCTCTTTAGGTACAGGCCTTTAGACCTTCAAGCGTTACTACCCGAGCAAAGTCGGATAACTCGATGATATCAAACCAATAACAACTTTCATTATCACTTCTATTATTTTGTTCTTTGTATATCGTACCCTCGTGCTGTGCGTTCACAAATTATTTCTGCTCTCGGAAGTTTTTAAAACTACTGAAAGCAGTAAAACAGTACTTCTCAGTACTAAAGAAACAGTACTTTTCAATGTTATTTTTCTCTACTTATTGATCCCTTTTCGATCCTTGTTAGGACCGTACCGTCTATTTTTTGTCGGATTCGTTTGCAAACAAAGGATCACACACTACTCCAATCCATGATGTGAAGTTTAGCAAATCGTAAAAAAAAGTAAAAGTTTGCTATTCTAATATGCTTTTAGATTCTTATCAGTTTAAAGCTGGCTTAAGATAAGTTTATTTTGGCAATTGAAGGATGCAATTGTTTTGTATTGAAAATTCATGTAAAATATGGCGGAAATGTTTCTTTAGAGATTCTGTTGTGATCTTTCCATTAGTACGTATTGTAATATAAGTGGTTTATGTCTATTCACTTTTCCAATTATTTATTTTATTTTTTTTATGTTGTAAAATATACAAACCAAAACATTTAAGTAAAATAAAATTCGTAAAACTAAGACCATTCATGAAAATTTTTAAGATAACAACCATTTCCAGCAAATGCTCCCAATAACTATCCACGACTTGTGAAAAATTCAATCAATGTTTGCATAGCCAATGTTTTATACCTTGTGAATATTTATTCTGACTTTTTTGAAATGTTTTCTTGCTTATCCTGTTATTGTTGATGTTGTTCCGAAAAAAAAAAATCACGCCTAGTGGTAAAGCATACATTGGTTAACAAAAGTGCTGAAAACACAAAATTGCTCAGATTAATATTTATGCTGCAAATAAATTCAAAACGTGAGTGTCCAAAGTAGCCCCGTCCGACGTAATATACTTAAGCATATTTTTTCCAGTCCGTAGGAAACAACATGTCAACCGTATTCCCAGAAACGTTGATTCATAACTGTGGGGCTTTGAAACCCATACCACAGTTATGGATCAAAGATAAGACAATTCCGAAACAAACGCCAAAACGTATGCTTTTACTAACACACCATTCGTTTACCACGCAGATCAATTGCTGTTATTGTGTTTTGATCCATAAAATGAGTCGATTTGATCCATAATAACGATCCTCCTCACTTACTGATCCACATCTGTGGGGTGGACATCGTTTGAAATTTCTATCGAAATCGACACTTTTTCGTAAATAACCGGGTATTTTGAGGTGTATTCTCAAAAACAACTATATTATGCAGTGCCAGGGAGGTGATTTTGTTTTGTACATCCATGATTTTTAATCATATTTTGTTTTGGAAAATGACCTTTAGTTGATCCATAACTGTGGGGTGACTGTACCTGAATATGACTGGGACGAATAATATTCACCAACAACGTTGAGTAAACCCCTGGGCAACTAAACGAGCTTTGAACTTCATGATCTCTCCAGCAGTATTGAGTTTTCTTCGAAATACCCATTTACAGCGGTAATCCAGCGTCACGAGTTCCACAACCAACAGAACGCTGCGCTTCAATATACAACGCTTGTCGACTGATGGGGTAGCTGCACAGTACCGTCAGCAACTAGACGAGCAGTTGGGAAGAATCAACGTTGCTGGAGACGTCGACAGCCTGTGGGACCCTATCCACGAAGCTGTGACAACAACGGCTCGGGAAGTGATTGGCACTGGTCAACAACGAAGACGAAACGACTAGTTAGATGAAGAGTATCAGAGAGTGACAGACCTGAAGAATGTCGCCAAAAGCCGTATGCTTGTGGCTGGTACCCGACAGAACAGAGAGCGGTACAGGGCAGCGAGAGCCGAAGAAAAGCGAATCCACCGCAGAATGAAAAGGCAGCACGAAGAAAGTGTGGTAGCTGACGCTCAAGAATGCATGAACCGGAATGATATGCGGAGATTCTGTGCAACGGTCAATGGTGCGCGGCACAATACCGTACCAGTGCCAGCCATGTGCAATGATCGAGAAGGGAATTTGCTGACCATAAAACGGCGGTGGCAGCCAGGTGGAAGGAGCACGTCCAGCAATTGTTGAACGGTGTAAATGGAAATGTAGCGAGGAACAGGATGAACATAGATGACGACGATCAAGCTGTGGACCCACCGACCATAGGAGAGGTTAAAAAGGCTGTCAGCGAGCTGAAGAACTGTAAGGCTGCTGGGAAGGATGAGATCCCGCTCGAGCTTCTCAAGCACGGAAGCGAGCAGCTTTACCAGTCGATCCACCGAGTACTTCTGAAGGTATGGGAGGACGAAGAATTGCCCACCAGCTGGTTGGATGGCCTCATCCGCCTTATCTACAAGAAAAAGCGTAGACTGGAGTGTGCCAATTACAGAGGAATTACCCTGCTGAATTCGGCGTACAAAATTATGTCGCGCAGCCTGTTTAACAGACTGCGACCGCTCGAGGAGTCCTTCATCGGCGAATACCAAGCTGGTTTTCGTGAGGGCCGTTCGACAACGGACCAGATGTTCAGCTTGCGAATGATCCTAGACAAATTCCGGGAGTATAACTTGCAGACTCACCATCTGTTTATTGATTTTAAGGCGGCGTACGTCTCAGTGAAAAGAAAGGAGCTTTGGCAGATAATGTCTGAAAATGGTTTTCCGGCGAAACTCATTAGGCTGATACGTGCTACGCAGGATGGTTCGAAATCAAGTGTTCGGATCGCAGACGAGGTGTCAACCTCGTTCGTGACATTAGACGGATTGAAACAGGGCGACGCACTTTCGAATTTACTGTTCAACATTGCACTCGAGGGTGCTATTAAGAGATCTGGCGTGCAGAAAAATGGCACTATTATCACAAGGTCGCACATGCTCCATGGCTTTGCGGACGATATAGACCTAATTGGAATCGATCGCAGGTCAGTGGAAGAGGCCTTCGTGCCTCTGAAGAGGGAGACAGCGAGGATAGGCCTGATCATTGATTCTACCAAAACAAAGTACATGGTTGCAGGTAGAGATAGAGTCAGGCATGGTGGTGTAGGTGCTGTGGTAGTGTTTGATGGGGATGTGTTTGAAGTTGTTGAAGAATTTGTTTACCTTGGAACACTTGTGACATGTGACAACGACGTTTCCCACGAAGTGAAAAGACGTGTTGCGGCTGCAAATAGGGCCTTTTACAGACTACGTAACCAGCTTAGGGCCCGCAGCTTGCAAACGGAAACAAAACTCGCCCTGTGTAAAACATTGATTCTTCCGGTGGCTCTCTACGGGCACGAAGCGTGAACGTTGAAAGAGTCAGACCGGAAAGCTCTCGGTGTTTTCGAGCGTAAAGTGCTGCGGACAATACTCGGTGGGAAAATCGAAAATGGTGTGTGGCGCAGACGCATGAATCACGAGTTGTATCAAGTGTACAAAGATGCGAATATTATCAATCGTGTAAAATACGGCAGACTTCAGTGGGCTGGTCACTTAGTGCGAATGTCGGAAGAAAGAATTGCGAAAATAATATTCAGCAGGGAACCAGGTAGAGGTCGGCGGCTTCGGGGAAGACCACGAATACGCTGGCTGTACGCAGTGGAAGAGGACCTGGCGACCCTAAATGTTCGGGGCAACTGGAGAAGTTTCGCCCAAGACCGACGAAGATGGAGCTCTACAATACGCCCGGCAATGGCGTGACGCTACGCTGTAGCCGTCAAGGTATCAAGGTAGGTACCAGCTGCTTGGCCGCATACGCGAAAGCTCTCTGGCTGCGTACGCGAAAGCACTAGATATTCGCCCTGAAAACCTGGCGAAAACAACTGACTTTTCTCACGTGGTCTTATATTAGCATTAGTGGTGCAGAAAAGCACGGTTATATCTTGGAATTCTAGTGGCACGCTATTTCGCCATTTCTGGCATTATAACAGCATTATATGCGTATATAAAACTGACGTGCATCAAATGATTACCCTATATGCGTATATGATGCTGTTACCGTGCCGTATTGTCGTGCTTTGGGGTGCCCAAACAGCCCATTTTTTTTGTGATTTGAACCACTGCGACCATTAATTGATCTATTGTGGTATAAGAGCCCATGGACAAATGCTTCACTTCCGAAAACACGCAAATGGAAGTAGTTAGGCGTATTTCCGGTCCAAGCCTCGAATGGTCAAAACCTGGAGCGCCTGTAATTGATGTTAGGAGCGGCTCACAACAGAGCATGTTTCGCATGTCAGGGGCGGCTGATCATCATCCGAGTGCCAGAGAAAAACTCTAAGCTAAACTACGCACAATGGTTCTCCGAATATTTAGGGAGAATGGGCCTCTGAAAATATAGGGGGTAGGTGTCAGGCCCTGCTGTTGGAAGAGATTAATGATGCGAACGTTTAGAGGAGACCATACCACCTACCAGAGTTGCGGCTACACACACGAGCTGGGAACACCTTCATAGTGTTGGGTGATATGCAGAGACGCGTGATCGGGTGTTGGCCGAATGAATGTGCAAGTTGAAGCTCAGAGGCCGCTTCTTCAACTTCAGCATAATAAACGTACACAGCCCTCACTCCGGAATCAGTGATGGTGATAAAGATGCATATTACGCGAAGATGTATATTACGAACGCGAGTATGACAGCTGCCCAAGCCACGGACGACGTCAAAATCATCATAGGAGATCTTAACGCTCAGGTTAGCCAGGAGGAGGAATTCAAACTGACTATTGGAAAGTTCTGCGCCCACCGGCTGACGAATGAAAACGGCTTACGACTAATTACGATACCGACGCCTGCCTAGGTACGACCTTGAGCGACTGAAGCAGCCGAATGACGCCTCAGCATACGCCCAGCATCTCGAATAAACGTAGCCGGATGAGGAAAAAAACTCGTCGATACCTCTCTCTAGGACTGCTGGAGTACAAAAACAGCCATCAACGTCGCAGGCGAGAACATTGTTGGGTACGTTGAACGAAGTCGACGGAACGATTGGTTCAACAGAACGTGAAACTCTATAGACAGAAACGGAAGCATCAGACCCGTATGTTCAAAGAGGAAAAGCGCCGCCTGGAGAAGAAATAGAGCAGTTGCAGCGCACCAAAGAAACGCGAAAGTTCTATCCAATACTCAACGCATCCAGAATAACGCAACGCAGAGGCTTCGTGCAGAACTGCGTAAAGATTTTGGGCGAACACTCCGGTTCGTTCGAATCCCACCGAGGGCTAAGACAAGGCGATGGACTTTCGTGCCTGTTGTTCAACATGGATATAATCGGAAGAACATTTGAAACGGTAGTAGAAATGTACACCCGCCTAAAACGTGAAGCAACAAGAGTCGGGCTAATGGCGAATGCGTCGAAAAAGTACATGCTGGTGGGCGGAACCGAACGCGACAGGGCTCGCCTAGGAACCAACGTTACCAACGTTAAAGGGAGATACTTTCGAGGTGGTAGATGAATTCCTCTACCTCGGATCCTTGCTGACGGTGGACAACAATGTTAGCCGTGAAATACGGAGATGCATCATCTGTGGTAGTCGTGCCTACTATGGGCTCCAGAAAAACCTGCGGTCAAAAAAAAATCGTCCCCGCACCAAATGGACAAATGGACGGTGCTCGAAGAGGACCTGCAAGCACTCGGAGTTTACGAACGTCGGGTGACGATCTTTGGCGATGTGCAGGAGAACGGTGTGTGGCGGCGAAGGATGAACCACGAGCTCGCTGTACTCTACTGCGAACCCAACATCCTGAAGGTAGCAAAAGCTAGAAGAATGCGTTGGGCGGGGCATGTTGTAAGAATGCCGGACAACAACCCTGCAAAAATGGCGTTCGCTTCCGATCCGGCAGGTACAAGAAGGCGAGGAGCACAGCGGGCATGGTGGGCTGACCAGGTGCAGCGAGTGTGGGCCGCAGCCGAGGATAGAGGGAGGCAGCTGTGAACTGAGTTGTGAAGTGGAATTGTTGACGCGGTTTTATTGTAATAACAATGTAATACAAATAAATGAATGAATGAAATGTGGCGTGTCATAATTTAAGGCTAAGTAGCCCGTTATTTGTATTGATTGCCATGTTACAACTCGCAATTTAAATGTAATTAAACTAAATTCTCAAAACAAGCACCAATTCGGAAAAGTATCACAATACACGCTTACATGCGTAAATTATGATGATAATTTTTCAGCCGTGTTAGTGAAAACCTGACTGGTCTTCATTGCTTCGAAATCGTGAAGTAAATTCGCAATAATCAGCGTTCAAATTCCGATGACGGCCTACCTCGCCATAAAATGATTTTGCCAACAATATTCTTATCATCCACAAAGCATTGTTTACACCGGATGTTGTGAAAATCGTTTTTAGTCTGTTGATCCCGGCTTTCCGTATGAAACCTTTATCTAAGTACGATATTGAGCAACTGGTACAAACATCAACAATTGAAAAAATAATGTTTTGAAGACCGGAAATTTGCGATTACGAAAATCATTTGAGGATTATCTACCTTAATGAACCAATGCACGAGTTCACTCGTTGACGTTTGAGCGGTGCCATGTTATTTACGTGACCAAGGTAACTAGTGAATTTGGCACCGCTCAAAAGTCAAACTAGTGAACTCATGCATTGGTCCATGGACCAAAGAAAAAGAAAAAGAGTAATGAAATTTACAAAACCAAATTCTTTATTAAATTATGTCTAGGCCACATGAAGGTATTTACACTCCTGTAACATCGGTGATCCAGTTGCGCAGAAGTGGATAAGCCACGCGAGCATAGATGCCAGGTTCATTACCGAGGCAGTTAGTTGCTCCCCAGGATACAATACCGATCTGGCGTCCTCCAGTTACCAGCGGGCCACCACTGTCTCCATTGCAAGCATCGCGACCTGGTTCACTGGCGCACAGCATGCTAGAGATGGAAAGAATGTCAGTATTGTGAGATTGATTGATCCATTGCTGTGCACTTACTCATCGGTAACCCATCCTGCAGGCCATCCGGTACGGCAAGTTTCTTGCTCAATCACTGGGATATCGACCATCTGCAGAGTGACTGGCAGAGATCCAGGAACGCTCTGTAAGCAATGAAGAGATCACATATGAGCAAGATCGACGAATCACAGTTAGTTGATCAGCTTACGGTAAGACCCCATCCGGACAGGACTGCACGAGTTCCATGAGGGTAGTATGTTTCCGCTGGCACCAACTGAATGGGAGTAATGTGCAAACCTTCCATGGGTTCCACAGTACGGAGTACGCAAACATCATTTTCCAAGTTCCAGTCGTCGTATTGGGGATGGTTTGAGATAGACTCAACATTGAAAATGACGCCTCCCTCCAGACGGTTGGCAGTTCCACCACGCAGGCTCATCTGAAAAGGTCAATGGAGTTGTTAAATCCCTTGTCATACAAATCTTCTATTTGAAAAACTCACAATGGCAACATTTGGCAAGGGGTAAGTGCAGTGAGCAGCCGACAGAGCCCATCGGTCGGAAATGACCGAAGCTCCGCAGCTATGCGATCCACTACGACGCAAAGAAAGCTGGTACGGGAAGTTTTCAATATCTGCATCGACACCTCCAACGATTCGTCCATTCACTGGTGGCCGCGAAATGGGCTCCTTCAAGCCGTAGTATGCACCGGGCATACGTCTATTGAACTGCAACCAAATGTCCTCTTCAGGACCTGCAGCAACAGCCGCTAGACACAACGCAAGCACTACGAACACCTTCATCTTGGCCAAAACTCTGCTTCCTACTGGTACCCTGTACCAAATACAGATTTCATTTATAATTTCGTAATGCAAAAGCTAGACGTGCATAAATACATAATATCAATTTCAATTGACTGGTAGCGAATGTGATTGTTTCCAGTTATCTTTGTGTTATCGCCATGAATACGTACTCCGACTGTGATTAGATACGCACAAGGGAAATGGATTCAAACGGCTACGAACTGATACTATCTCACACGTTTTATTGCCGTTTTCATTGGGATTGCCCAAGTTTACCGCCAGTTATCGGATTTTTTTTCAAATTCGCTGGGATTTCCTATGCAGGTCTAGCAGTGTTAGATGCAGAGAAAAGTTCGACGAATATTATCTCTTTTGTACATTGGTTCAGTTTGCCAAGACGATTGGTCTCATATTCTGAACACTTTGAATAAAGAAGATTGCAAAACCATGCTTGCCGATGGTCAGTTGTTGTGAAGATGCGTCTACCGTTTTGATTCTCATTACGGGCATTTAAGGTGACAGCATTTTTTCACCTCAGGACGCAAGATTTCAAATGCTAGCAAACCTGCATCTTGTCATTTTTATTTACAGAAGAGAGGATCGATGAAGAGAAATAGATCATGCATATTACGCCCTTATTCTAGCTGATTATGTTTCGTGTACTAAGCCAAAGAGTTTTTTTTTTTTGGAAATGGAATTCTGGGTCATGGCATTCATGTCAGTGGCATTCGGAGTAATGCTTTAGAATTATCAATGGATACACATGCAATACTGTTACAGTGTAATTCAGCGATTTTCATATTGTGCTTCACGGAGACTTGGTGCTCCACGAACATTTGGCAGGTACTTCGCGACATTTTTGAAAATTCGTATCAATGCATTGAAATATCTTAACGTTTAGCTTTAGAATACGGTTTCTATTACACCAAACCAAGTCTAGAATTTTTTAAGTAGCCACGCTGAAAATTTGATCGACTAGTAGTAATTTGTTGATTGCGAGCAACCGATAGTTTTCATTTAATATCACTGTTTTGTTCTCTATATTTGTATTTTGAAAATTAATAGATGGTTTTAATTCATTTTCACCGTATGATGCTTTCGAAGTTATGGTGCATGACACAACATAGTTTTTAGTATACATCAAAGACGAAATAATAACCTTCATGATCCTTGCAAAAGCTCAAATTTGATGGAACTACGGTGGCACTATCTATGTTTTTTATAGCGGCCGTTTTGGTTATTTTAATGATTCATTATACTGCGATCTGTCAAACTTGAATACCGAATGCAGTATCAAGGGATCAAATGTTGTACTAGAAGTGGTACCACTTCTGAGCCTAACTACTATGTCTTTATTTCGTCTTTCTACACACGGTGTAATAATCTCAATCATTATTGAACTTTCATGTAACTCGGATATTTTCACTAAAACGTTCAAGATTTGATCTAAGATTTTGTTAATGAATGTTTCGAAATACACTGTCAGGGGAAATTTTCTCGCACATTTTTAAGAAATCTATTTTTTTCTGACAGTATATATATATATTTTGAAACTTTCTGGGTGTGAAAATTTTGTCGCGATACTTATCCTCCTCAAAAAATATCTGGATAATATGCAACTTCGATAATGATCGAAATTTGGTACCGTGATACAAAATTGGCGTATTTCAATAGCCTTACCAAAATTATGAATGTTTCTGTGAGTGCTGAACTTTTGGTTAAGGTGAAGATGAATCGAAGCCAAACCTCAAATATTCAAGAGCACAAATCTGGAGAACCAAATATCCGTTCAAGCTGAGAACCTAATCGATTGGTCACCTCCAGCTAGTGACCACTCGATTAAGTTTTCAGTTTAAACAGACGTTTGGTTCTTCAGATTTGTGCTCTTGAAAATTTGAGGTTTGGTTTCGATTCATCTTCACCTTAATCCAGTTAAAGACATCAAGGTGAAGATGCAACGATGGCCAAATCTCAAATTTTCAAGAGCACAAATCTGGAGACCGCTGGTAATGACAAATCAAATCCATTAAGTTTTTATTTAAAACTACTGTCGACTCTCCACATCTCGATTTCGAAGGGACCATCGAGATAGGGAGAGATCGAGACATAGAACAAAATTTAATGTTCAATGAACACTAGATTGATATTCTCTCCGTTACGAAAAATCAAAAACAAACAGATGTCATTTTGTTTTCGCAAATTATTTTGATTCCCTCAAATCTAGTCTAGTAGCCTTTGATAATGGACATATCGACATACGGAGAGAAAATCGAGAATGAAAATCATAAGGAGGATATCGAGATATGGAGAGTGAAAATGTGTGCAGAATGAAGGGACCGTATAAATCATCGACATAGGGAGAGATATCGAGATGAAGAATATCGAGATGGGGAAAGTCAACTGTAATGATTAGTTCTCCAGATTGGTGCTCTTGAAAATTTGAGGTTCAGCTTCTATTCATCTTCACACGCTCAGTTATTCAAACTTAAAAAGAAATGATCGAAAATTTCCTAACCAAAGCAACTATGCCGTTTTCAAACAACGAATTTTGAAATGTTTGATGAAAAACCAAATAATGTTTCAGTTTAATGCTTAATTGTCACAGTTTAAGCCTGAAGTAAAAAAGTTTTCTCATTTCAATAATACATATCTTATTAGATTATAAAAAGATTAGAATTTTACGTGTAAAAAGTCAAGTTTAAGGTGAAGATGATGTTTCGACCAACAAAGTGTATTTTGCTACAATTTAGTTATTAGCAATATAGTAATTGAAAAATAATCAAAAGAGAGTGTTCTACTCAATGTCTGTATAATTATTTTCGTATAAAGTGATGGGGAATTTTCTAAGGCGCTTTTCCGAATACATCATACCCTTAATTTTATGCGCTAATCAGATCTGGAAATGGTGTAACGATTAAAATACTCAATTAAATCTATTATGCATGTTTCCTGTGTTTTAAGCTATCTTTACAAATAAGAATTACACGCTTTACCCGACAGACGATTTAACTGATCCGGCATGCTAAGCCAGGAAATTTCTTTATCGGGGAGATATTCAGCGTTTGTCGTCCAGCTAAGAAATCGATAAGGGGATTGTCCCGTAAAATCCGACTTGAACTGTCGTTGGAAAATCAAAAACCCAATCGATATATGACGTATCTGCGCATCCATGATAAGTTTCAATCAACCAAACACGATTATCTTATCGCAAATTTGGCATGGAACATTTTGTAGGAACCGTTGTAGTTTGGGATAATCCATTGAACAATTCTTCGACAGGTAATTCCGGTTATCTGGTGGTTTTAACAGGGAATTCTGCGTTTCCAGTATTATTCAATGTATGTCGATGACTTGCTTGAATTTGGAATTGGAGTTACACTCGGAATTTCTTGAGATGTTGTTGATCGTCTTAGCATTTTGAACCGAAATTACTGGCAGAATAAACGGAATAACTCTTTATTATCTCTAACGAATAATGTTATATTTGAATAGTTTGTAAAATATCGCAATCTTATGATCTAACCTACACAGAAACTTTTTTTTTCGAAATAACATAGGATTGGATTAGATTCTATTTGTAACGAATCTACCCAACATACTTTCATTAATAGTTTTAAACCAGGGTTCAGGGAATGCTATGGTAAAATACCGTTTTGATTCATATCACGGACAGCTTCAAATTCCGGACACTCTAATTTGTATGGGAAACATTTCACACGAAATGTTTCAATTTTTGCCGTTCGAAAGTTCTCACTTTCGAGGCTCGTTTTAATAAGCATTTTCCATAGATATCTATGTAAATTTATAATGCCCAACTACCTTAGGCATCTCTCTAGAGGTTTGACAATTTCAATTGATGATTTGACTTTTATATTTATGATTTGTTTGACCTGTCCAGAATTCGAATCGAAGTGTCCGGAATATGATGCAAAAGTGATGGAACGTCCGGAATAAGAATCAAACATTTTTATTTATTTAAAATTATTCATGTTGCGGAATCAAAATCTTCACTTACCATTCGAAAGTTAAGTTATTGAAGGTTCGACAACGCAGAGGAATTATACAGAATGGTTTATTTTACATGCGTTTTGATGAGTAATACTTCAATGAGGCCTTAAGTGTCCGTAATATCAATTGGAACGGTATAAACATTTTAAAACTGCAAAGAAAGATCATATTTTTTATGTATCCCATTGAGCTTTTGTTTTTTTTTTCAATTAAGATTTTGTTTATTAATTGCTGGAAGTATCAATCTAATTTCCGGTTAACCTATATTGAAGCATTCTTTTCTATGATTCTCAGCGTAAATAAGAAATTTCAAGTGGTGGGGCCTTCCTTAGCCGAGTGGTTAGAGTCCGCGGCTACACAGCAAAGCCATGCTGAAGGTGTCTGGGTTCGATTCCCGGTCGGTCCAGGAACTTTTCGTAATGGCAATTTCCTTGTCTTGTCAAAGGCATAGAGTATCATTGTGTCTGCCACACGATATACGAAAATGGCAACTTAGGCCAAGAAAGCTCTCAGTTCTTAAGTATAAAAGTGCTCATTTAACACTTAGCTGAGAAGCAAAATAAAACGTGCACTGTTGTTGGATGCTTTCTTCACGAGATTTGTGCCCTTGAAATTTTAGTGCTATCTAAGAAATTGATTCCAAACTGTCACCTTATACAGTTGGCGTCAGCGGCCAAAAGTATAGCCAACCACCTTTCAAGCATTCAGTTTCTCTCACTGGCCGCCGAGCGGCGACACTAATGTTTGTATTCCAGTCACCGATCACGCTACGCTGGATTCTCAAATGACTCAAACTTCCAACACACACGCTCGTTCAAATCTACTCAAAAGAGAGTAACTGTCAAAAAGAGCTGTCAAAAGTGAGTAACCTTGTTTTATCAAAGTGAGTAACTTTTTACTCAACCATGAAAGAAAACGACCTTACTCACTTTTGAGTAAACACAAACATATTCGACTCACTTTGTAAACGTCAAAGACTTGTGAAAAATTCGCGCGCTCGAACTGACAAATCCTCCGTTGTGGTGAAAATTTTTCCGTCGACGTGATGTCGGACTGTTTTCAAAAACAGTCGAGACAAAAGCCGATCCGGCAGAGCAATGGCAGTTAGTTTGCTTGAAACTTCGCTTCGGAAGTCCAACCGGCGAATTCCAGATTAGTGCTGCGAAGTCAATAATCCTGATATCAAGTGAAGCGAGGTAGAAGTGAAAATGACCAAGTCCTGGTTTTGATCGAACAACCGCAAGAAAAAAATATAAACAGTAAGTTTTACCGTCGTACTTTTTATTGGGCTAATTATCAATTCTTTACAGTTCAACCGGGAAGGCTACTGGCACGGTCAAACTACATCCTCCATGGTTTTATCAATCCCCCAGAGATTTATAACATCCGAGGATCCATTCCAGAGCAGCGTAATTTTCAACACAAATATCAATTTTTTTACTTGTTATCATGTATTATTCATATAGTAATGTAAGGGATAATGAATAAATGTTATGTTTTTTGTATATTTATCCTGATTTTATGAATAACATAATAAATTTATTTCCAAAAATATTATTTCCTGAAGAGGTTTTGTGCCTCTTCGAGAAAGATTTCGAAAGGAAATCACTCAAAGGGGTTTTTGCCTCTTCAAAAATTTTTGTTAAAATAAATAAATAAATAAATAAATTATTTCCTGAAGTGAGTGACATCTACTCACTTTCGCAAATTTCAGATCAAACGAAGTGAGTAAGTGTTACTCCCATATTGACATTTGACAATGTTACTCTAAAGTGAGTAACGATGGTGTTACTCACTTTTGAGTAGTTCCACTTTGTTCCGAAGTTAGTCGAAATCTACTCACTTGTGAGTAGATCTGAACGAGCGTGCAAGCGCATGGAGAAATGGTAGTCGAGTGCTGTCAAAACGTATGAAAAATAATAAAAAACGTAAATAATTCAAT
Source organism: Aedes aegypti (assembly GCF_002204515.2). NCBI lineage: Eukaryota > Metazoa > Arthropoda > Insecta > Diptera > Culicidae > Aedes > Aedes aegypti. The sequence goes on along the minus strand of NC_035109.1, from coordinate 159,862,651 downwards.
AAATTAATTCAAAAAGGTACGTATTCACATTACGCTTGATTTCTAATCACTACTTTTTGATCCAGTTAATTAGGAATCTGGATCAAAAAAGTAGTGATTAGAAATCAAGCGTAATGTGAATACGTACCTTTTTGTGTTTAGTCATCTTCCGATGTGCTTTCTTTGCTTCAGGATATCGTTTTTACTACCACTGAAAAAGAACCATCTATTGCCTCTCAGTTTTGCATATCGCCCTATTAATCAATGTGCATCATAGCATACTTCCGGCGAAAAAACTCGAACATTGATATGTAGCATGATATGGATTGCAATAATCGGATTGACGTCCTTTTCTACGGTCCTGGAATCGGTTCTAGGGTATTCCGTAAGTACTTCTATACAAGTCATGAAATTTGAATAATGTTGTAGTTTTTCATTAAAAACGGCTTGAAATTTTGAAAATTAGAGCCAAAAGATCACGAAAATTTTGTGTGAAAAATAGGTCAAGGACGCAAAGGTTAAAAAATCGAAATTGTTACTAGAAGTAGGTACATTTTTTGTTGGGATTTTTAGTTAAAGAAGAATCGGAGTAGAAGTTACTTGCGGCGGCAAAAGCATGGGTGATTCCATTTGATTTGAAACAATCCGAAATGGTTAAAGAGGTAATTGATAATGTTAGAATAATCATAGGCACTATCCACTTATCTGTCATTCTTTTATTAGACTCACAATCGCACTCTGCATGGTTTAATTCATAACGTATGGCTCATATCATCCTAGATATTATTTATAGTCTCCCATAGTTGTCATTTTTCGGCCAAATGACCTGGAACCCAATCCCAAACATTGCTATCTGAGGGGTGATTTTTAAGGTCATCAATTTGTGGAGTACTGTGGTCACGGTTTTTTTTCTGATTTCATAATAAAAAAACTTTAATAAAACTTATTGTACATTCAGGCATTCATCTAACATTATACACCAGTGTTCGAGCTTATGAAGTTGCGAATAGCTGCCGCGCCAATATTAGCGTATACTCCAGGCATGACACCTCCGCAATGAGGAGAGCCCCACGAGACAATTCCGAATTGGCGACCTCCAGTGACCAATGGACCTCCACTGTCAGTATTGCAAGAGTCACGTCCTGGTTCTCCAGCGCAAACCATGCTGAAAGAACAAATTTACTTTAAGAAAAAGGCCAAATACATTTGTAATCTAGAGCTTACGTATCGGTGATTCGGGTGGTTCCCCATTGTTCGCGGCAAGTGGCAATGCTAACGACGGGAATGTCCACAGCTTTCAGGTTGGTTGCCATAGATCCTCCAGCCGATGTCAGACCCCATCCGGAAACAATAGAACGAGTGCCTCCAGCGAAGTTGGTTCCAACTGGTACAAGAGTAATTGGTGAGATGTTAGTTCCAACGAAGGATGTACTTGATCGCAAAACGGAAACATCGTTGTCGATGGCACTGGGGTTGTATTGAGGATGGTTTATGATTTGAGCTACAGCAAAAATCACTCCTCCGGAGAGACGACTGGTGCTTCCTCCTCGCAGGGTAGCCTAAATTTTGCAAAAACATAAACTATTTTGATCGAATACTCAGTTCTAAGAATACTTACAGAGTTCACAGTAACTGGAGCAACGGTACAGTGAGCAGCGGACAAAGCCCAGTTGCTGGAGATGATGGAAGCACCGCACATATGGTCTCCATTGTGTCGAAGTGACAATTGATATGGGAAATCAGCGATATCGACTTCTAATCCTCCTACAATTCTACCCTCAAACTCTGGAGCCTTGTAGCTTTCCAAACCAGCAGGGAGAATTTTGTTGAATTTGAGCCAGAGGTCCTCTTCGGGTCCGGCAAAAGCATACACCACGCACAGTGCTAGAACGATACAGGCCTTCATTGTCACTCCGATTTCTACTACAGGTAGATAGCTTTTAAATGTAGCTTTTATACTCGAGTCGGTCTTATCTTTTCACCTACTAGGTGAATCACACGTAAAATACAGATTTTGTATGCACTCATAGTGCACTGATTCGTGAGAGTTTGAGTACTGTTGGTAACATAATGACCTGAATAAAATGAAAGTACATTGAGATGCACGCAACTATTGAGTAAAATATCGTAAACCAATTTAGATTGACATGAGGAATGTTTCAGTTGACTTCACTAAGTCTTTTATCCTCGTTCAGTGTTAGGTGCATAAAACATCATCGTCAATATTCCACTCATTTGTACGAGTATTTTATACGGGAAAAACTTCATATGCTTTCTATTTTTCTCGACAATTTGTTCAACCAAACTCGTAATAAAACACTTACCATTTGATGGCGTTATGTGCTGACGAGTACAGCACCGTATTCTTTTGATGTTATGAATTTGTTCCACACATTTGAAAATTATGGGTATAACAATTTAATATAAAAATTTGATGATGATGAAATTTAATCGTGTTATTTAAACCAAACTTTACGTTACATAGAAGTTTAGGTCATTTTTCATATATTTGGTGGATTTTCGGGCAGGTGACGTAATCAAGACCATTCGATTTCGGTTTACGTTATGCGAGCGCGAAAAAATATTCGTGTTCATTCGAGGACTGTTCATTTTATAATGCGGACACCTTGTTTATGCTATATCTATTTTATTTATTGATAAATGTGTTATCGGTTTGCTGTATATCGTTCAACTATTATTCTACAATGCTATAAAAATATTAAATCTTACTAAATGCTTTTGTTTGATAAACTAAATAGTCTTTCCAGAAACTCCTAAGATAAACTGTTCATCAAAGTTAAGCATTATTTTTCGCATATCAAAAATCCTTATTTATCATTAATTCATATTTTTCGATCTACAGCAAATTGTAGGTGTTTTTCTTCAAATATTTTGATCGGAAATCTCAGAATAACATATTATGAAAGTAAAACGTGGAAAATAAATTCGATTTCATTACAGCAGTGTCATTGTGTTTTGAGAGGTCTTTTGAAAATAAAGCATTTGTTCTTCTATTGTACTTTAAACGTGACGTGGGGACTGAATAAAAAATTCTATGAACACATAAGTTAGTTTTCATATTAATACCATATTTGTTCTCCCGTCAGGACGTACTTCAACCTAAAAATTATTATCATATCAGTTAATTTTCAATTTCAAATATCTTACTTCAAAAAAGTCGGTGAAAAAATGGTTTTATGATGTATAATAAATTGTTGCTCCAAAAATAACTTGATATTTTGCATCGGGCTTTTAATTGATGATGCTTTCGAAGAACAAGCTTTTCTTGAAATAAAAAATAAGGATTGTCGAATTTTCCAGAAAATTTCTAATAATAATCAGAGTGTCGTATTTCTCATATTTTATATATATATAAATGAGCTAGTGTGCCATGTGATATTTCATATCGCAGCTTACAGATTATGTGAGACACGAGATGCAGATATGTACAAAATATATCTTAGTGAGCGAGTCTCATGGGACATCTCGTGAGGCTCGTCACATGCGCTTACTACGAGTAGGTACTTTTATGCATGTATGTTTGCCTAGTACAATAACCCTAAGGAAGCATACGGCTTCGGTCTATGGCTATGCTTCTTCGGTGGCCAGCACAAGTTTTTCAATTCGAATGCTAGAATCTAAACCGCGTTGAACCGCGTCAGGCCTTTCAAACTGCCCACGAGCAGTTAGATCCATGATTTGATCCTTTTCCCTTGCTTGTGGAACCTTCGCCTGCAAGTCTCAAATGCACTGTCACATTGAGATTTTCTCATGAGACGGCGCATGAGCCAGTGCAGATGTAATCGTTTGAGCTAGCACATTGCTACATGAGATCTTAAAATATGTGTCACACTATAGCACGTGCTCAAGCGCGCGGATATTTTTGTGCGCTCATTTCAAGCTGATCTCATGCTCTTGATATGAAGTGCGTATACATGATGTCTGAAACTGATTTTGTTAAGCACCAAAAGAACATTAAGCTGAGAAGCAGGATTTGTCCCAGTGAGAACGTAATGCCAAGAAGAAGAAGAAGAAGAAGCATAAAAAATCGACCGTTATAAACGTTGTGCCTTATTTGTGTGATATTTTGGTGGCTTTTTTATTATCACAATATTGTACAACATTAGTCGAATGATGTACAGAAAACCGATTGCGATTCCATTGATAAATTCAAAAGATATTGCATGTACAAGATGTCCACTTTATAAAATGAAGTGGTGCCCATAATAACACAGACAACCAGAGCCGTAAGCCCCTAGTCAATTTTGTTTTATGATGCAAGTTTGGGATATCCGATTTAAGTTGTTTGTAAAACATCCCATGTAATAATGTTGCTCAAACTTTAATTTATCCATGTGAACGATGTACATCAAGCTAGCATTACTGTAGAACTACAGTTATAGTGGATATGGAGTGGGAGAAGACCCCACAAATGCCAAATGTTTTAAAATTTAACATGAATATGGAGGATCCCTTTCAAACGTTATATCAACTTCAATTGTAGTTATGCAGTATAAACGCATAAATTGCATCTTCACCAGCATGGTTGCTTGGGATACTAGTAAATTATTATCGAAATTTTTAAAAAAATATCTATATATGAGACTTAGGTATTCATTTTTTAGAGTACATTAAGGCATTTGGTAAATATTAATATAAGGCGGACAATAAAGTTCTTCTTGAGAATTTCTTCTTGAAATCGATGGACCATTTATTTATTTTTAATCTTTTGAATACAATGTGCTAACTATATTTTCATTTTCAGAGCAGAAGCTTCTAGACATTTGATTTTGCTCAACAACTCCTGTTTCGATACTAGTTTTTCAGTAAATGGTAGCAAATTCGTCAGTTTTTTTCGGATAAAGTTCAATAAATACTATTGCAAAAGCTTTTTTAGCCGGATCAGAGACAAGCAAAAATATCGCTACGAATTTTCAGGCACTGCTTACTCAATAAATTTTTTCGGTGATTTTCGTTTGAGTAATTTACTAAACGAAGATTGCAACAGTTCTAGAACCCACAACATTTTCCTTTCTTGAGGTTGGACTTCAGAAATTATATTGTGAGCAGTGCAGCTAAGGACATATCTCCTTGAGTACCAAAATGGCCTCTAATATGGTACCTCACTCCCCCTTCACTTTCCGCTTCCTCTCACAGTGTTTTCGAGAGCGATCACAAACAATGATTGTTTGAAGTTACTAACCTTATCATAGAGAGGTGGTTTCTTAACTGAAAGCATTCCATAATTTGTTTTTCGCAAATTACCAGTTTTTAAATGCAAACACGTAGTTATTATTATTATTTATTTTTATTAGGGAGATTTTCAGCCCTTGGCTGGTTCATCTCCGACACGTAGTTATTGCTGTGATTTGTGTTGTAAAATACCACGCACTACCGAATCACTTCTTCTTCACGCACCGAGATATTGTTTGCTGGTTTTTCGGTGCCCGTTCTAAAACTCACTTTTAATCGTATTTCTACTCACCGTAGCAATTCAAAAATTTAATGCGATACTTGAAACACTTTGATTTTTCACGCACGATGCTCCTGGGAGCAATAAATCACTTATGTTTGTCAATTTGTGCTCGAAAACAGCACCGGAACGCGAATTCACTTAGCCAACATTGTTTATGAATCGGATGCGCCGCTCCCACTGATTGGAAGTGATGTCAGTTTCTATGTTTGGAATTAAAATTGTTTGGATATTCATACACTTGCTACAACCACGTATTTTACAATTTCACAATAATCAAAAGGTGTACAATGTCACAAGTGTTGCAAAACATTTTTATGCGTAAGAAAAACAATGTACGACGCAATTTGATAGCAAAAATGAATATAAGATATTATACAGTACAATTGACTGTAGAATTCAAATGCATACTGATGGCAACTTTCTCCGTCCGTGAAAAGCGAGAGAAGAGAGGAGAAAACTGTCAAAAAATGTAAATAACACACGCATGGTGTGAAAAATGGTCATAGTTTTGGTCAAAAAACATGTTTTCTCTACCAAATGACATAAATTGTGAATTTGAATTTTTATGAAGTTGTTGATATAAATAAAAATGGACTGGTGTTTGTATGTCACGAAATGGCTTACGAACGGGTGAACGGATCTGGATGATTCTTTCTCCGCTATGTTCGTCAAGGGTTCCGACGTGTTTGTGTGTATAAAAATCCCGGGAAATTTACCAGGAAAGTTGGAAAAACGAGAGTGAACGGAACTGTAATTTTGTATGGGACTATTCATAGCACTTTTCAACAGCCTACTTGATGGCAAGACGAAGTTTGCCGGGACCACTAGTCGACAATAATTGTATGAAACGTGTGCTAGTAATACTGCATACATAATTCTGTGGGTGGAGGTATACATGGAACATGATGATTTATTTTTGGCCAACGCACATTATGTTTACATGCTCAATGAAATTACACCTTAAATGTCAAAATTTTGGAATAGGACACCGGGAAAAACATTTTCCGATGACTTTTTCCACAAGGAGCGATGATATTAGCAATATTCAAATGTCAAAGTTACGTGAAATTCGTGACATTTAACAGCCCTGATTGTGAGTGTCGTAATCAAACCGGCCAAACAAATTATCAGCACTCGAAACAAACAACCGATCGTCACAAGAATCTTTTTTAGAATCCCGTCTTCAAATTCCATCACGCAAGATCAACCAAGCGCTCGAGAAATCTTTTTCTCTTTCCTACGCACGACTCATCATTTCTCCCTCTCATATTTTTTTTCACACACCAGCATGGATGTGGTGTAACATCATCACCCTAGAGTGCCTGTAAACAAGAGTGACGTCTTGTTCCAGTTTTGACAGGTCTCCTGCTCGATTGGAACGCAGATTTGTATGGAAATGACAGTTTGCCGATGTTCCAATTTTGACATTGACGCCACTCTCAGTTAAATCCACTCTGCATCACTCAATGCATTACCCATACATACAAGAAAGTTTTAGATCTGCTTTTCAGCGTCGACGTTATTCCAGTACACGTTCAAATAAAAAAAAACGCAGTATTCAGTTTTCAAATCGACACGCTAATATGTTTCTACCGTGCACCCCCGCTAATTTGAACGGTACCTCATGCAAATCATCGGGGTTCATTTTTAATTTGAACTTCTAGTCACCCTACGAACAACAGAAAATCGTACTTCTGGTTACCCTTTTGGCTGTTTTGTTTTGATTCTGCGCTTCGTTCCATTTCACTTTACTCCGTTCCATGAGCTGAATGACGTTTGAACCATTTTTAATCTGAACGATGTGCAAATTAGCGGGGTACAAATTAAAAAATGTTCAGATTAAATGTGGTCAAACCAACGGGGGTACCCGGTACATGAATCTGAATCTCTATAATTTTAAATCTTATCTTGTACTCTATGCACTATAGTGAGGTGACCTTAAATTGGTTAAATCATCTCCATCAAATCCAAATTTTTCGAAAAATAAATAAACTATTGTCAGTCACGGTAAATATGTTCATGCTAGCGAAAACAATAATTTCATTCTTTTAAACTCAAGTATGATTTCCACTGACATGAAATTCTCTGATCTGTTCAGGATTCTGTGATAAGTTTTCCTATGTTTAGAGTTTTTGAAAGTAGTTTACAAAAAAATCTGTCCGAAACTCAACTTGCGTTATGTGAAAGGTATGTTCAAGATTTTCTGTGATACTTATGTACCGTACTCTGAGAACCTTGTGAAGGATTCAGTGAGCATCTTTCAGAATTTTGTAGGAATTTAATATACTGCCCATAACTGCATGCTTGTAACATTTGACAAAAGTAGGAATTGAGTAAATGGACTACCAAGTCTACCTGACTACCTCTAGACTAGTCTAGACTACCTGACTATTTTATGGCAGTATGGGAAGAAAATAAATTTTCTAAAAAAATACCAAGAACTCAAAAGTGCTTATTTCTGTGTGTGTTTGAAACGTAAATATCAAATGCGGAAACACCAAACGCAGAAAGATTTTTCCCAAGAAAGGCGAAGTAAAATTTTGATATTCTGTGCTTGGTTGGCGGTGATATAGATCATGGTTGCTAAGTATCCTTTGATTGATTTGTGTTACCGCATTTGAAGTCCAGTTCGCCAAAGTTTGCATGTCAAACGCAAACAGCAATATATCCGGCTGAAATTTTGTACAGCTAATCTTGCATATTGGTCAAATAGTCAGAAAATAATTCTGATAGAATTTTCATTGCTACTTAATTACGAGACTCATTTATAATCTCAATGTGACTGTTATGCGGTTACAATTACCAGTGTGACAAAACAACTTGGTATTTTTTTTTCTCGAATTTCAATCTCACAGAATTAAGTAAGTTAATCGAAAGTATTTATAATTTGATGACCCTCCAAATCAAATGCGGGAACACCAAATGCGGTAAGATTTTCAACAAGGAAGGCAAAGTCAAAGATTGATTTTCTTTGTAGATTGGCGGTGATATAGATCATGGTTGCTAAGTATCCTTTGGTTACTTTGTGTTACCGCATTTGAAGCTCAGTTAGACTGGATTTGCACTTCAATCGCAAACAGCAATAATATACTGCCCATAACAGCATATTTGTCACATTCGACATTTTTGTCAATATCGAGTTAATACCGTACTTGTAAGAAAAATCTAATTTTTTGAATAAAAATACTGAAAAAATCTCATTTGTGCCCTACACTGAAAAAAGCTGATTTTCAAAATTTGAAGTCGATTTAAAAAGTGAAATTTTTATTTTAATGAAACTTTGTCTTAAGATAAGTAATCATGAACACTACAAACCGCTCATATTTACAACGCGAGATGGGTACTTTCAAGAGAACAAAGTTTTTCTAAAAATATTTTTTCTTGTTCAAAATATTCTTTTAACGTGTCATTTTCAAACAAAACTCAACAAGTGAAAGCCCTTATCATCTCAGAATTCAATGGAGCGCAGTAAGTGAGTCAATTTGGTCTAATAAGTTTTCTTTAAATTATCGAGAATTTCATATAAAAATTGTCTAATTTAAGGCCTAGTGTGAAGGAATTTAGAGTTGATTTGAAATATGGTTTATTTTTATTTGGATGCATTTCATTCTTAAGGTGAAGATGAATCGAAGCCAAACCTCAAATTTTCAAGAGCACAAATCTGGAGAACTGAACATCCGTTTAAGCTGAAAACTTAATCGATTGGTCACCAGCTGGTGGTGGCCAATCGATTAAGTTTTCAGCTCAAACGGGTGTTCGGTTCTCTAGATTTGTGCTCTTGAAAATTTAATGTTTGGCTTCGTTTTATCTTCACCTAAAGATAGATAATTGTCTTTACTTCCGTCTATGCATCATGGACGCTTTATAAAAACCTTTTACCCAACCAACCTTTTTGTTTTAAATTATTTTTAGTGTGTCATTTTCAAACAAATCATCTCAGATTTCAATTAGGCTTAATAAGTGAGTCTTAGGGGCCTTCCTTAGCCTAATGGTCTGAGTCCGCGGCTACAAAGCAAAGCCATGCTGAAGGTGCCTGGGTTCGATTCCCGGTCGATCCAGGATCTTTTCGTAATGGAAATTTCCTTTGCTTTCCTGAGCATAGAGTATAATCGTACCTGCCACACGATGTACGAATGCGAAAATAGCAACTTTGGCAAAGAAAGCTTTCAGTTACTATCTGTGGAAGTGCTCGTAAAAACAATAAGCTGAAAAGCAGGCTCTGTCCCAGTGAGGACGTTAATGCCAAGATGAAGAAGAAGAAGGAGAAGGAGAATAAAAAAAAAGAAGAAGAAGAGGAATAAAATAAGCTACCGTATCTTAAGAAAAGTTAAAAAGCGAAGCAAAGTGAAAATTGAATGAGAATGAATGGAATGGAAAGAAAGGAAATGTCATACATCCAATAGTTTCTACTTTGCAAGCAGTGTACTGTGGCCGGCATTAAAGCCTCCAACTAGACCTGTGCGCCGAAATATTTTTCGTCGGCGGCGGCGTCAGAGCATTTTTGTACCGGCGGCGGCGGCGTCATCGGCGTCACGCCGTTGACTATTTTCGGCGGCGGCGGCGGCGGCGTACATCGGCGTGGACAAAAATTGAGCATTAAAAAAAATCGAACATATAACTTATGAAACCGTATGCGTACAAATGCAATCGAAACCGAACTTGAAATTCCATTTCCTATATTTGTCTTACAATCTTATGATTGAAATAGAGTGCAGGAATACTTTCAGTCATTTTGGTGAGAATTCAAAGTTTGGAAGTTTATATAAAAAATCGTAGTTTCAACACTAGTAAAACTATCATATAATAATATATTATCCCCGTTGTTGCTACTAAGATATATTATCTGACCTGATTATTCGAACTTTTTATTAAAGAAAATTGAAGAAAAGTAATTTAATTTTGTGCAAAATTTTGTTTGTATTTTTGTAGAAGTTTACTGGACTTTTTGCTGATATTCTGCAAATATTAATGCTGATAAGAAAATACCTGAATAATATTAGGTATTTCCAGGATGCTTTTCAATATTGGCTGTGTAAGTGCTTAGATTAGATTAGATTAGATTAGATTAACTTATCTGATATCCATATCTATAGAATCGTTCATAATATTCCACAATAAATAATCACAGCTTTGGATATTGTCGGTATTTTATTTTCTCGGAACAGAAAAAATGTACAAATTTCTATCATAGTTTCTTGCGTGCTGTTTAGATTACTCGAGCAAAGTTCAACATCATGAAGAAAGCATATTGAAAACATATCTTGTTTTCAGCAGTAAGATGATATCTTTGTTTGGTATCAATTTATTATTATCTTAAGTTCGATATCATTTTTTGTTCTTCTACCATTTTTTTATTATTGTAACAATTTTACATAACTATAACTCAAAAGTGCTACATACTAATAAAAAATAAAGTCTTTATTTTGATGACTTCATTTCAATGCCAGTCAAAAATATGTGTAACCTCAGTGAGTTCTCAATGTCCTTAATGCGGAAAAAGTTTTACAAATTTTTAAATTACTTCCACTGAGAGCTGTTAAATGTTGAAATTTCGGAAACATTGAAGTGCTTATAGCGTTTTTCTAAGCCAATATATGGCCAACTGCAAGTAGTTCAGATATGATCACCAGAGAAAAACATTTTCCAATGACTTTTTCCGCGGGGATGAAAGATATTCGCATTATTCAATTGTCAGAGTCACGTGATGTTCATGACATTTAACATCACTGTCACTTATGGCAAAAATCGTTTTTAATTTGATTTCTTAGGAACAGGTTTCTGCTTTCAGTTTTGATATTTTAACTGTTAAAATGATCAAAATGATAAGAAGCTGAGTAAACAAAATCTGCGGCCTCACAGTGTCAACATTAGTTTCCAATATAACTAATGTTTATTCTGGTATCATTTCACGTAGTTAAAATGTTGTTTACATTAGATGCCCAGATTTTGTCAGCCTCTTTTTCAAAACTTTGTGAAGCTCTCCTTCAAAATGTAAACAATTGATCAATATTCTATATTTGCCTAGTTATGAATATTAATAGTAGCTTTAACATGACTAAAACATACTTGGTTGAAATTCATTAATCAAACAGTGAGAACAACAAGATTTCTGAAAAAGGGACTAACAAAATCGGGTTATATGATAAATAATTCTGTATTTCATCAAACATTGATCCAAAGCGGCGGGACGACCGTACTCAAGCGTCTGAAATTGTTATCCCGTATTTGTTCCTGTCATACTAACGGAAGATACCAAAGACACTTATTCGAAAAAAAAAATCCATGTCCATTAGGCCGTCCCTTATTTTTCGAAAATTCGAAATGTTATAAGTTCGTCATTATAAAGTGCTCGTTTTGGTAAGAAAAAAATCAGGTAAAAATTTAAAGTCCATACGTGGACGCCAAGTGGTCCCCCAACGGCCCTGAATTCATTAGGTGTAATCGTGCTCGCTGCTATAGTGCACGCAGCATGAGTACGAAATACCACCAGTAACAAATTGTTCTGCGCGCGTCGATAATCAGCCTAGAAGTTTGTTTTCTTTGGGATGATTTAATTACTACGTAACGCAAAATTTGTCAATTTTAGACCCCCTCCCTCTACCACATAACAACTTTTGCATGAAAATTTTTTTTTGTAAGGACCGTAACACTACGGAAGACCCCCCTCCCCCTGTTGCGTTACGTAACATTTGAACGATCCCTTTGTAGTTTGTAGATCCCTTTGTAGGCCTAATGTCCATCCATTTTTTCAAGGTTTCCAATGAGAATGACAGAATAAATTGTTGTCAAGCTAAAATTAACCGTGCATCAAAAAAAATATATGCATTTCAATAAACTATATTTTTTTACAAATCATTATAAGCGAACTAGAATACCACTACGAAGCGTGCAATTATACCATAATTCAGGGAAAAATAAAAAATCAGTGATGCATAACAAAAAAATACTCAAAAATTATGTTTACAAATATCATGTAAAGGTTGCCTCGCACCATTCTATATCACCATTCACCGTGCGTATAGTTTTCGACATGATTTAATTTTGTACCTTGAAGAAACGTTGTTGGTGGAGAAAATATGTTGCTAGTAGTATGCGCACTCACTTTTAAAGGTATTCAAATCTTATATTAAAATAAAAATCATAGAAAGTTGAAAAAATAACTAAATTACTAATTTTTCATCAAAATCGTTATAGGAGGTTTGACTGTTTTGTTCAAACCATTTCATATTTGCTCAAAAACTAAATATAAAGTAGTTAAATCGCGATATAACAATAAATTCAATATTACCCTATAACTTCAAGCCTTTTCTACTAAGGCACGGTAAAAGGAACCATAAATATTGAAAAGGGTCCATTCACCGTGCATTTGTGTTTCGACTGAATCGCAAGAAAAAAATCTGATTTGCATAAAACCTCATGGCTCACCTCATACGATGAAATACATCTTACTAGAAGTATCTGCAGCGAAAACTTGTTGAAATAATATAAAATGTGATACTCTAACGTTGAAATGAACAATGTTAATTTTTGGCGTTTCTACTAAGAGTATTGAAAAATCGAATTATTGAACAGAATTCACATGATTTTGACTGCATACACTAGGTTTTTCAAAATGTTTTGTGACAAGAACTACCTCATTTCATCAGTTTTATCTTATTTTGCTGCCAAAAGAATAATTTGCGAATATTGTATAAATATTCTGTAGGAATTTGCATATGTGCACGGTGAATGGAGGCCGCACGGTGACTGGTGACTTAACGGTACTATAGCAAACGCTGAAATAGTTATTTATGCAACAAGTTGCAAAATGATGATTTTTTCAGCACGAGTTGTACATTTATCCAACGAGGCTCGCCGATTCTGAGAAAAATCCGACTTCAGCGAGAAACCGATTCTAACTTTTTATCGCGCCGACAATATCACCAGTCTTGCATCTGGATCGCACATCAGATATAGAATCAGATGCTATGGCAGAATAGACTGGGATATTTGGCTGACGCCTCCCAAACAGAACTGAAAAGTGCTACTTTTAAGCACCGAAACCAAAGGTGGCGATGAATCGAGGGCAAGACTTATCATCGATCAAGTTTTCAACATAGGGGGATGTTTGCTCATGCTTATTTTGAAATTAAATTTTAAATATGATATAGCCGTTATTTGAGCTCGAAAATTTTCTAAAGACGTTGCAGTCACATGCTATTCCGTGTTATTGAATAAAAAGAAGATTTCATCAAACATTTAAGGACCCTATTCATCGGAGAAATCCCAGAAGAAACTCCAGGAATAATAAAGAAACATATTGAATAATTCCTGAGAAAATGCAATGCGGAATTACTGTTGGAATTCTTGAAGTGACTATTGTACGATTTATTAGAAAAACTCCAAAAATAATCAATGGTAGGATTTCTTAAAAAACACCTTGGAGGAATAGTTTAACAAATTTTAAAGAAATTTCTAGAGGAAATCTCACAGGACTTTTTGACAGAATAAATGTGCCGTAAGTTATTTATCCTTTATCCTCCTAGTTCATTGTAGTTATTTTAAGGCGATATTTTTCTCACACACTGGTAAGGTGATTGAGATTTTTGAATAAATTTATGCCGCATCGTTAGAACAGTTTTGAAGAAGTGCTAGAAACAACTCCTACAATAATTAATTTTGCAATTCTTAGAAAAACTCCAGAAGAACTTTCTTTAAAAAAATCCTAAAGAAATTACTATGAGAATTTCAAGAACTAGGTGTCTCAGCGACTCTTTTCGAAAAAAAATAATAGAGAAATCCATTCAAAAATTCTGGACAATCCTTGAACGATTTTACATGAATAAGGGTGAATTCATGATAAAAATTGAGGTGGAAATTTATCGATGTATACATGAGCTCTTGGAAAGTAAGGAATTTTTGGAGAACAATTTTTTGAAGGAAACGCCGAAGAAAATCTTGGTAAAATCACTAGAATAATTTAAATGAAATTTCACGAAAGACTCAATCTTAAAAAATTAAATCCTGGTGGAATCTCAAGAATTATTCACTTCCAGAAGGTATTCTTAAAAGAAACTTTGAAAGGATTCTCCATGGGATCCGTTGAAAAAATTCTGAAGGATCCACTGGGCGATTTTCGGGACAACTTTTTGAAAAAAAAAATCCCTTGAAACATTGATGTACGTTTTTTTATCCTTAGACGATACCTAAATAACCTGGGTTATTTTTTTATTATTATAAATTATTTGAGTTAATGTATTTATCGGCGTGAAAACGCAAAATCGGCGGCAAGACGTTGATCGGCGTATGGCGCGCCGCCGATGTATCAATCGGCGTCAGCGTGACGTGAAATGGGTCGGCGGCGGCGGCGTGGCGTGGCGGCGCACAGGTCTACCTCCAACTTACTTGGACAACAAAGCTTAGTCAGTAAATCAGTTTATATATAATCCTAAAACCCCTTAAATTTCAAAACTTAACAAGAAACAGACATTCCAGGCTATTATATTTTCGTTTCAACTCATTCGGACTAATGACGCGCTCGGTCTAATGATCCATTCGGCTTAACATACTTCGGCCTATAACCCAGCAACTTATGTAGAAGAAGCATCGAGTTGGAACTAATGTTTAGTTTTATGAGATCTCAAAAAATAGTATTCAGAACATTCACCATTGTAAATACAATTTAAACACGTCCTTGGAGATATGATTGATATTATGAAATTGATCTATTGGAAACGACAAAACTGATCTACAGATTTTTACATGGTGCTGGTTTATTAGGCCAAAGTAAGTATGTCGCTGAATATTGCAAAATTACAATCATCTCTCCCTTACTCGATATTCCGTATTTCGATATCGAGTAAGAGAACCATAGTAAATGCTGGTTTTCATGGCTAACTCGATGGTCCCTTGGATCGCATTTGCACTGGTTTTATATTCTACAACTCAATACCTCCCTAACTCGATGGTCCCTTCAATATCGAGTTAGAGAGAGTTGACTGTAAAATATTTGCAGATGATGTACACTGTAACTCTAAAATTTACAGTTTTCGATCCCTTTCAAAACATTGCCAACGTTTCGATCCAGTAGTTGGGATCTGTTGTTATTGTCCAAAATATTAATAGTGTTGTGGGCTTTTAGGTAATGCAAACTACACTGATCTATAAACTACAGTCAAACCTCCATGAGTCAATATCTAAGGAAACCATCGACTCATGGATATTTGAGTCATGGACCAGAAATGCTTTGAAAACCTGTTTGAAGGGATCATCATAGTAAGCATGAAATTTTCTTTTTAATATGGTTCCATGAGTCGATATCGAGTCATAGAAATTTCACTGTATAGATCAAATTGACTTGAACATTCATTCTGCGGCTTCGAGGTAATGCGAATTATCCTGACCTATCCCTGATAGTTGCCGATTCGACCTTACGATCCATTAGAACTATCGGACTAACGACCTTTTCGGCCTAACGACATTCGGCCTAACGGGATAGAACCCTGTTCGGCAGGCAACATAGGTGCTCCTAGCAGGAAAAATAGATCAAAGTAATCCAGGCCACTTTGTCTTACAGTAAAAAAGCAGTGTTGCTGTGACTTTGTTATCAATAATAACAAATTTCCCTTACGTCCTATCAAAATACGGTTCTCGGCAAAGTTGTAGCTGAAAGAATAGATTATTATGATGAGCAGTTTATGAGCTGAATACAAAAGGTTTGCCTTTTCCATAGTAATTTCGATATATACTTCAAATGGCGTGTGCACAACCAAATTTCCTCCAAATCACTTCCAATTTTGGGAGAATGATTTTCAACATAGGGTAGGTGTATCAGTTATGAACATAATGGTTTCCTATTTCGCCATACAGGATAATTTGATTATCTTCAAATTTTTAAACATTCTGTGTGTTTAAGTAGTTTGAAATTAAATATATCTTGACGTTGGAACATTCAAAAATATTCAAAATGAGAAAGCTTTCGAGAAAACACATGGCCAAATAGGTAACCATTATAGCCATAACTGGTACACTTTCCCTAATTGACACCGTTTAAGCATATGGAAGCAAAATCTTCAAAATATACATCAATCTACTGCCCATACTAGCATAACTGTCCCATCTGTTTTTCCAAACAAACACACTTTTCGTCAAAATATTCACTTTTTTCCATTCAACTGTTCAACCGTTGAACTGGATGATGGAAAAATTTGTCAAAAAATATTGTTTGAGATTCAAGTTATCTATGACGTGTCGTGATATTTCATACAAATCGGTCCATCAATAACTGTGCTGGTTCTGCCCACCTAAGCTGACCATTTTGTATGGAAGTCTTGACATCTCGACCTACTTCCAAACTCTTCCTCCACAGTCGCAAAGAAACTCTAGGAGTTATGGACTATAACCAACGTTCCAGTTAGCCATTTTGACAATCGCTTTGCCAACTGGGAATAGATCTTGATTCGCCTTCTGTTTCATGGCACGTTGTTGCTATGGTTTAGTTTGAATTTTTTTTAGCATTTTATTAAAATTTCATAAAATATAAATATAAGATTAAATATAAAACTAAAGCACAAAATAATTAAACTTGTATAAAAATAGATAGTGAATAAATCGTGAATGAATTGTACTTTTTTATTTTTCCGCATATTGCTTTCGTATAAACAATCATATGCTAGAACCCCAAACATTTGTATCGTCTATCAGATAGCACACCGACTTATAAAAGATAATGACGATAGAAAGCCAAAATCCTTTTACAGTTTGGGAACGACCCAAACGTAGATAACAATTTTTCGGGTATATAAGCCACATTAAAATCCGCATTAAGCTACATTAGAGATCGGAGTGACAATGAAGGCCTGTATCGTTCTAGCACTGTGCGTGGTGTCTGCTTTTGCCGGTCCCGAAGAGGACCTCTGGCTCAAGTTCAACAAGGTTCGTCCTGCTGACCTGGAAGGCTACGAAGTACCAGAGTTCGAGGGTAGAATCGTAGGAGGAAATGAAGTTAGCATTGCCAACTTCCCATACCAATTGTCACTTCGCCACAATGGAAACCACATCTGCGGTGCTTCGGTCATCTCCAGCAACTGGGCTTTGTCCGCTGCTCACTGTACCGTATCTCCAGTTACCGCTGGTTCCGTACGTATTTTCTTAGGATTCTTCTGAAAATGTGTTCAATAAATTTGGTTTTATTTGTCTGACCACTTAGGCTACCCTGCGTGGAGGAAGTGCCAACCGTCTCTCCGGAGGAGTTATCTTCGCTGTTGCCCAAATCGTGAACCATCCTCAGTACAACTCCAACAACCTCAACAACGATGTATCGGTTCTCCGATCGACCACCTCCTTCAGTGGAGCTAACATCTCTCCAATCACCCTTGTCCCAAGTGGAACCAACTTTGCTGCTGGCACTCGCTCCGTTGTGTCTGGATGGGGTTTGACCACTCCTGGAGGATCTCTGCCAACTACTCTGCGTGCTGTGGACATTCCAGTCGTTGCAATTGCCACTTGCCGCAGCCAGTGGGGAGCTGCTGCTATCACCGATAAGTAAGTCTCATGATGTTCAATGATGTGACAAATCTTAAATGTCTTTTTATTTCTTACAGCATGGTTTGCGCTGGAGAGCCAGGACGTGACTCCTGCAACGGAGATAGCGGTGGCCCACTTGTCACTGGAGGTCGTCAATTCGGTATTGTCTCGTGGGGTGCAACTCAATGCGGAGGACCCTTGGCTGGTGTTTACGCCAACGTTGGTGCTGCTTCTGTCCGTAACTTCATCAGCTCCAACACCGGTGTGTAAAATATACCATTGAAGGTACAATAAAATATTTAAAGTTTTTCATAAACTTATCGAATTTGTTGTTTAAACGTGTGCATTCATTTGACTGGTGATCCAACTATAAAAAGCACTAATTTTTTTTATTAGTAGTTTGGCAACACTTGATTGTGGTTAAAATGGTTCATTAAGGTGATTATAAAACGAAGCCAAACTTCGAATTTTCAAGTGCACAAGACGAGAGTATCTGACAACAGTTCGCGTTGAAAACCAATCAAATTGCTTGCTTGCTGGTCGTGACCAATGGGATAGACTTTCTCCGCGGAGCGATGCTTGGTTCTCAAGTCTTGTGCTCTTGAAAATTTGAGGTAGGGCTTCGTTCTATAATCACCTTAATTGTCTGAAAACTTTAACTAAATTTGTTGTGAAACGTTTTGATTTTAATTTTGACCGTTCGTGTTATGTATGCGCAAAGCGTAATAGTTTTGAAATGTTATCGACGAAATGTTAAATCACAGACAAACAGACGTCACACTCTCACCGATGTCCATCGACCACCTTTTAAACGGCCGATTCAAATATATGGTAGGTGGCCAATCCACCACCCGCAGCGCTCGCATCGTTTTTGTTCGCGTTTGACGTTTACACACTACCGCCATCTGTTGGTCCATCGGCCAAACACACCGATTTTAGCATTGGGCGTACATGTCATCGTGACTATGATTTTGATCGGGATTTGTTCTAAGTGTTACGTCTGTTTGTCTGTGGTTAAATGATTCTGCTGCTGTGCTGTGCTTGCTAGTCGTAGGTTCCGTGTAGTGATAACGTAAATTCATTTAGAGTTACAAAATTAACACATCTATATTTATTTTTTTGCAACAATACACTGAAGTGGGTTTGGCTGCTCAGGATCACTTTTGTATACTGTTATTACCAAGTAGTTGGTATACATTTGGAAAATTCTGGCTCAGTTTACACTCAGATTTGATTGTACGACCACGACAGCTCAACTTTACATCTCTAGTACGGTGTCAATACACTGAAGTGGTTCTGACCTGGGAAGGAGGCACAGATACTACACACGAAATGTGACACATACAAGGACTATTTATCTAAAATCAGGAGAATATTGAACTGCTTCAACCATAACATTCCTGGTAGGGATTGAATAAAGCTGTTCATTTTTCACCACGCCGATCTGTCCGCGATAACCGATGCCAACATCAAAAAGAGTCGAGCTGCTGTGACGGCCGAAGTCCTGACCGAGTTTATTGACAATCTCAAGAAGGAGCTAATTGACGTCCCTCCGAAAAATGTCTGGAACTTCGATGAAACTAACGTGACTGACGATCCAGGAGCGAGAAAATGCATTGTGAAGCGGGGAACCAAATATCCGGAAAACATAATGAATTCATCGAAGAGCAGCATCTCGATCATAAAGACAGGTAGTGCCGCGTGTGCTCATTTCTCATTTCTCGCGAGTTGCACAATATTTCTTTTGTGTGTCTTCCTCCTAATTCCACACACATTACACAGCCACTTGCTGTCGTTTTTGTTCGGCCCCATGAAGTGCAATTGGAGACAAATTCTGCGCACATACTAGGAAGAAAGCTTGTCCTGTGCCACAACATTACAGAAGCTGCATTTCCCAGGACTATTAAAGACGCTTGTCACGTCACCCCCCTGCTGCAGTTCAACTGTGGCCGATAGCTACTGTAGGTACCACAGGGATCGATTGGTATTACCAATACTATCTATCAACGACCGCGTGTAAAGAGGAGCGACAAGAAATGGGATGTCTGGCAAATTGAGTCAAAACAATGACAATGTGTAATCGCTTGCCTTGGTAAATACCACAACTCAAAATATTAAAAAATCTCTAAAGTATACTGTTAAGATAAAAGCAAAAATTTAGTAGTTAGTAGTTTGGATTGCTTTGGGGCCCAGATAGCCGTAGCGGTAAACGCGCAGCTATTCAGCATGACCAAGCTGAGGGTCGTGGGTTCGAACCCCACCGGTCGAGGATCTTTTCGGGTTGGAAATTTTCTCGACGTCCCAGGGCATAGAGTATCTTCGTACCTGCCACACGATATACGCATGCAAAAATGGTCATTGGCATAGTAAGCTCTCAGTGAATAACTGTGGAAGTGCTCATAGGAACACTAAGCTGAGAAGCAGGCAGGTCCCAGTGGGGACGTAATGCCAGAGAGAAGAAGAAGAAATGATAATTTAGCTTTAAGCTTACCGACAAAATATTTGGTTTGCTGACGAGATTTTGGAAGCCTCCCCATGCAACAACGCTGATGGAAAGCCTCAAAGGAGACCAGAAAAGCAATTTGATTTCCGGATTCAAGAAGTGTGGCATATATCTGACAAACGATGAACCACTCCTAAAAAACATTACATATGCTTCAAGCTCGCTAGAGAAAATTGAAGACAGCATCAAAAACTTAATTTGAAACTAGCTGTAGTCCTGCGAGGCGAAAAACCGAAGTAACACAAAAAGTTCAATATCCCTGCTGGAGCCAGTATTACAGCCGTTTAATAAAAAAATGATTTCTCTTAGTAGTACTACTATAGAAATAATAGGTTTACTATAAGTGCAAAGGAGCTCAAATTTTTTAACAAAATCGAGCTGTGTATCAATGGTACTTAGATAAATACTGCCGTTATACGCATAACTGTCCCATGTTCCAAAATATGCAATCGAGAAAAACGCGTTTAAAGATTTTAACACATTTAGGCCTCGTATTGACCAGGTGTGTGGTAAATTAAATTAAAATCATTACAATAGTATAAAGAATAGTGTGTTCATTAGAGTCGAGAGTTTGGATTATGGGAATAAAGTAAATTTAGCTACGAAATTCAAAGTGGGACTCTTATGCCTAGAAATACGAGGTTTTTGGTCAATTTCTACGCATAACAGTCCCACTGAAAGTAGTGACCAATTATGTGCTAAGCATACTGCTGTAGATGACCGTTCTTACATATCTATTGTACCGAATGTAGAGGACGTATAACCTCAGGACTATGTTAAGGCATCTAATGAAGGCTCAAGTGACATGTGCCAAACGGAGCCACGTGTAGGGAAGTTTAGAAGAAAATGTATGAGTTAGTGATAGAAAGAGTGGATGTGTAAGTTAGAGAGTTTCTCCTTCTTCTTTCTGGCGTTACGTCCCCACTGGGACAGAGCCTGCTTCTCAGCTTAGTGTTCTATGAGCACTTCCACAGCTATTAACTGAGAGCTTACTATGCCAATGACCATTTTTGCATGTGTACAGTATGGCCCATAAAAAAATGCGAAAATTGTTTGAACGTGAACATAGCATCCACAAGCGTTATTTTCATTGTTTTTGATAGTGAATGTAATTTCTGATTAATGTAGTATATTCTGACACAACTTCGCTATCCAGGACAATTTTTGTCATATTTTTCTTACTGTCCTAAATTTGATTTTTAACGCAAATAAGTTCAAAGGTTTTGTCCGCCCGAAACTAGAAACAGCGTCTGATTGTCGTATACTCTGGTGATAAACTTTCCACCTTCAAAAATCACACTTTATTGTTGAAAATTTTAGTTTGTTTGGTATAAGAGGATGGAGGAGTTCTTAGAGAACGTGTTTTTCATGATCACAATAAAATATTTTGCCTGGGTCATAGTTTTGAGGGCATTTGCGTCTTATAGGTTTGATATGCCTTTATTTTTTGTTAAGGTTGGATAAAAAAATAAATACGGAGGCCTATAACAGATTTTTGAAAATGAAATTTGCTCCATCGGTTAGACACAACATATATCAATACTAGCTCATAGGTTTTGAGCAAAACGGAGCCGCTTATCACACTTATATGAAGGTTCAATCAAAGCTTTCCAAAATGGGCCGTTTTTTCGAAAATATGTTTAAGTCTCCAATTACCCAGGTATGATCCAATTCTATCATTCGATATGGGCGTATGCTGGAGACAAGGCCCGTGAAGAATCTCACGCCATCGTTGATGATTTAGAAGCTTTCATCACATAGATATTGAACTCGACGTCCGCATGATAAAATTTGAAGGTATGCTTCCAATTCCTCTCTGGTAAGGTAAAAGTAACAGATAAAAATCATATCCAAAGATTAAAACTGAGTCTAAATAGTTTAAACAACACAAGTAATGAATAATATTTATGTTTCATTCACATTTTCTATGTAAAAACTACCATAAAACATGATATGACGATTTTCGCATGGGCCATACTGTATATCGTGTGGCAGGTACGAAGATACTCTATGCCCTGGGAAGTCGAGAAAATTTCCAACCCGAAAAGATCCTCGACCGGTGGGATTCGAACCCGGGCCCCTTAAGTTAGAGAGTTTATAAGATGTAATAAATTCCTATATCGACTCTTCCAGCTACAGGCTTGACAGAAACTCATCTGCGAATTCAAGGTTATTCTCGGAATTAATATTTAACTCAAAATTCACGATACAAATCATTACACGATTTGACATTTCTTTGGACTTGGTTTGCAAAATCTTGATATTTGATACATCGCAAATTAAGTTCAAGAACCGTCAACATATTTGCCACTTCCACCGAAGAACCAGTTATCCGTAATAACCCAGTATGTGGTCAGGTCATCTAAAACCTCTTGAACTGTCCTTCTTTCGACTTGATTTGCAAATTCATCATGTTTGATATGTCGCAAGTCTCAGAACCACCAATATAATAGCCACTTTCTCTGGGGAACAGGGTATCCAAAACAACCTGGCATGTTATCAGGTCATCTAAGAACCTTTGAGTTACACTTCTTTAGCCTTGATTTGTGAATTTATGAAGTTTAATGTTGCCAGTTAGGTTTCAGAACCGACAGTTTAGTGGCCATTTCCCCAAGGGAACCGGGAATTCGGAACAATCCGACATGTGGTCAAGTCATTCAAATACATTTGAACCACCTTAAGACTTGATTTGATCCACCTTTGACATTGATATGTCGCAAGCCAGGTTTCAGATTCGCCAATGTAATGGCCACTTCCACCAGTGAACCGGTATTGGGAACAACCCAGCATGTGGCCAAGTCATCCAATGTCGGTCAAACTATTTTTATTTAGACTTCGTTTGCTTAATCATGAAGTTGGTTTGTCGCAAGCCAGCCACTCGAAATTAAAGTGGTTACTGATTCTTCAAGTGGGATTATTTCAGTACTTCCCGTGATGAATCCAAAATAACGATAAATTTCTAATCGATGACCGCGGTTCCAAAAACTAGAAGAATTTTGTGATTGACCCTGAAAATTCAACTGAAATTTATTGAAAAACGAATGGGAAATAATATTTTGATATTGAAAATTTCAATCAAATTTGACGTCAGGCTCGCATGAATGATGAATGCATCCCGATAATTCAAACACATAAAACGGGTTGTGTTCCACATGGGATGTAAAGCCAACATAAAAAGATGTTCAAAACGATTCTCCCAAACACCAGCTAATTCAAAACTGCCTACTGAATATTTTGCTCGAGTTCAACGCAGCGAATTGTATAATGTGACAGTTATGCGTAGATATACAGTAGTGGGACAGTTATGCGTGGAAATTCAACAATGGGACAAAATGACTTGGCTTGCTTTTTATTGTGTTTCCGAACAAAGTTAATTTTTGATGGGTGTTTTCTAAAACTATACGTAAAATTAAACTGTTTGATGACAAAAAGTCAAAATGCACAAAAAGTAACATGGGACAATTATGCGTATAACGGCAGAATAGCTCCCAACCATCAAGTCAAAAAAATATTTAGCGATTTAAGCTGTTCCCAGCTCGTGTGTGTTGCCGCAGCTCTGGTAGATGGTATGGTTACCTCTAAACCTCTAAGTTGAGTTACACGTACCGAGCTTCCAATCGCTAGTCCCTTTACGTCGCTGTGGTCTTCGCCGATTGTCCCGGTCCGTATTCTCTCGTTGACGTTCTTGTGCTGATGTGTTTTTACGGTTGGCTTGCAGGGCCTGACACCAACCCCCTAGATTTTCGGAGGACCATACCCCTATAAGTCTGGAGGGCCATAGTGCACAGTTTAGCTTAGAGTCCTTCTCTGGTACTCGGACGATGATCAGCCGCCCCTGACATGATGAACAGACGCTGTTGTGAGCCGGAGTACAAACTCCCCCTTCCCTGTCAGCATACGACCAAAGGTCCCACCGGGGTTGGTTATCCGATCTTCCCTAAGGTTACTTGTACCCTGGCCAGTGCAGTTGGGAAATGTTGTTGAAATACGATACAAACATGACAGGAAGATGTCAAAGATGTTTCACAAGGATGATAAACTCACTTTAAAGTACGAATATAACCAAAATTTTTGAAGAGCTATAAGCAAAAAGTATGTTAAAGCAACACTTTTTGTTAAGTTTACATACATTTTCTTGTTTTTTCTTCAACTTGTCACAAATATTATCCTTTCTGAAACATTTTTGTAAAATTTAAACAAATACCTACTCAAATCATCATGGCATTTTACTGAAATATTTTTGTACTTCTTCTTTTTCCTGGCATTAACGTCTGGAAGGGGGGTTTGCTTTTGCTTCTGCAAACCTGTAGCTCCGGCTCACAACAGCGTCTGTTCTTCATGTCAAGGGCGGCTGCTCATCATCCAAGTGTCAGAGAAGGACTCTAAGCCAAACTGCTCACTATGGCCCTCCGAAAATTTAGAGGGTATGGTCCTCCGGAAATCTAAGGTGTTGGTGTCAGGCCCTGCAAGCCAGCCGTAAAAAAAATCAAGCAACGAATAATCAACTAGAGAATACGAACCGGGACAATCGGCGAAGACCATAGCGACGTAAAAGGACTCTGGATTGGAAGCTCGGTACGTGTAACTGTAAATCTCTCAGCTTAGAGGTTTAAAGGTAACCATACCTTCTACCAGAGCTGCGGCAACACACATCAGCTGGCAACAGCTTTTATAGTGATGGGTGATATGCAGAGGTGCGTGATCGGGTGGTGGACGATCAATGAGAGAATGTGCAAGTTGAGGCTTAAAGGTCGGTTCTTCAACTTCAGCATAATAAACGTGCACAGCCCTCACTCCGGAAGCACTGATGATGATAAAGACGCTTTTTACGCGCAGCTCGAACGCGCTGCCCAAGCGACGACGTCAAAATCGTCATAAGAGATCTAAACACTCAGGTTGGCCAGGAGGAGGAATTTAGACCGACTATTGAAAAGTTCAGCACCCATCGGTCAACGAACGAAAACGGCTTACAGTCACCCCACAGTTATGGATAGCACACAGATATGGATCAAAGTTGGATTAAGGTGATTATAGAACGAAGCCACACCTCAAATTTTCAAGAGCACAAGACTTGAGAACCAAGCAGCGCTCTGCGTTGAAAATCTATCCCACTGGTCATCAGCAGGAAGCAAGCAATTTGATTGGTTTTTAACGCGAACTGTTGTCAGATTCTCCAGTCTTGTGCACTTGAAAATTCAAAGATTGGCTTCGTTTTATAATCACCTTAAATGATGAATATCTAATCAAATAGAGTTGCAATCACGCAAAATACATTTTACCTACGTGAAACATATATCAATACAACATCGCAATCAATTACAATATGCTTTAACATTTTTTTCCGTCCTTAGCAAATAAAATGTCAACCATGTTCCTAGAAGCGTTGATTCATAACTGTGGGGTATTGAAAACCATACCACAGTTATGAATCATCGATAAGACGATCCCGAAAGAAACGCCAAAACGTATGCTTTCACTAACACACTATTCGTTTACCTCGCAGATAAATTGCTGTTATAATGTTCTGATCCATAATATAAGTCGATTTGATTCACTGCACTTCCACTGATCCACATCTGTGGGATAGACAACTTTTGGAATTTCCATCAAAATCAAAACTTTTTTTTGTAAATAATCGAGCATTTTCAGATGTTTTTCCAAAAACAACTAAATTCTGCAGTACCACAAAGGTTATTTGGTTTTGTACAGCGTCACCATGATTTATGATCATGATTTGTTCTGAAAAATGACCCTTAGTTGATCCATAACTGTGGGGTGACTGTACGACTAATTGATTTCGCCGCCTCCAAGAATATGGCCATTCGTAGCAACTACTTTCAGCACTTTCCTTAATTTGCACCCAAAAATCTCCGTCGTTAACAACGTACGGTACCGATGGCCGCCCCGGTATGACCTAGAGCGGCTTAAGCAATCAGATGTCGCAGCTGTATACGCGCAGCACCTCGAGGCAGCATTACCGGAAGATGATGAGCTGGATGAAGCCCTTTTTGAAGACTGCTGGAGAACAGTGAAAGCAACCGTCAACAATTCAGCTGAGAGCAACGTCGGGTACGTGGGACGGATTCGACGGAACGATTGGTTCGACGAGAAGTGCCAGGAGGTTTTGGAGGAGAAGAATGCAGCGCGGGCGGTCATGCTGCAGCAAGGGACCCGGCAGAACGTGGAACGTTATAGACGGAAACGCCTACAGCAGACCCGCCTCTTTCGGGAGAAAAAACGCCGCTAGGAGGAGACAGAGTGGAAGAAATGGGACAGCTGTGCTAGTCTCAAGAAACAAGTAAGTTCTATCAGAAGCTCAACGCATCCCGCAACCTCTTTGTGCCGCGAGTTGAGATGTGCAGAGACAAGGATGGAAGCATTTTGATGGACAGCACTTCGACGAACAATGGCGGTGAGTACTGCGGGCGATGGAAATCAACCAGCCCCCAATTTGAGGGAGGTTAAGGTTGCCATTCACCAGCTCAAGAACAATAAAGCTGTTGGTAAGGATGGTTTCGGAGCTGAACTTATAAAGATGGGCCCGGAGAGGCTGGCCATTTGCTGCATCAGCTGATAGGCGCAATCTGGGAAACAGAACAGCTACCGATGGAGTGGAAGGAAGGGGTAATATGCCCCATCTACAAGAAAGGCGACAAGTTATATTGCGAGAACTTTCGAACGATCACCATTCTAAATGCGGCCTACAAATTATTATCCCAGATCATCTTCCGACGTATGTCACCTGTAGTAAACGTTGGAAGTTATCAAGCCGGCTTCGTTGACGACCGATCGACAACGGACCCGATCTTTACTGTACCGTAAAACGGGGTAACTTTGATAGTTTTTTCGAAGAAAACTTTAATATTTATGGATGCTGTTTCATAGAATTATTATTTATATTTTTAAAACAAGTACTGGTGTCCTAGCTATCGATTGCAGTCGATAAATTGCCAAAAGATTTATTTTGAATGGATATATAATTTTTCATATAATCGAAAGTTGGTTTTCGGTTTTGGGGTAACTTTGATAATGGAGCATAATTCAAACAAAATTGATTGAATAACTAACATTTGCAGGGCATTGCATACCTCTAGGCGTTTAACGTTATATGGAAATTTCTGACTTAGATTACAAAAATGGTCCCAGTTTGTGAAAATGCTTTTCGCTAAGAGATTTGGAACCGTATTCAAGTTCTATGATAACTAGGCTATCAAATATAAGTGGCCAACTATTCAAAACTACATCAAATAGTGATCGTAGAACAGATTGTTTGTAAGCGTTTCGAAAATGCTAAAATTGTGTGCATTATTAATATTCGTATAAAAAGCCTCAAATATTCTTGATTCAATGAAAACCGCTGGGGGCTTCTGGTTTCTGGTTCCCAACGGGCTTGCTTCTTGACCACCGATCACGAGTCGAAATCTGGAAGCGCGGATAAATTTGCGGCGGTGATGACGATGGCTTGGACGCTTCTCCGAGCGGCAGTAGTTCGCCGCTCGGAGAAGCGCCCAAGCCATCGTCATCGCCGCCGCAAATCAATCTTGCGTCTTCCTCTTCCGACGACACAAATTGGACTGTGACGCGGGTGCAAACGCAAAGCGAGAATGACTCGCCCGATCGTGTTCACAGCCCGACCGCAAAAAGAAGACTGAGGGAAGAAGCAGGGACCCGTTTGCTTTTATAGTGGGGAGCGATACCGTCGAAAAATAATCGAACGTGATTGGTTGGATAAGAAAGGGGTCGACATGTATCAAATTTTCAATAGTTAAACAACAAAATTCACTTATCGGATATATTACTTACGATGCGTAGATACATTTCTGATCGAATGATACTAAAATCGTAATAATTGATTCATAAAGAACTGAGTTATTAACGTTCAAAATCTCCCCTAATTTCGTTACATGTCTCATATTCCGTACTTTTAAAGTGCACCCCAATATAGAAAACAAAGACGTACTACGTCAAAAATTGAAAATTCTGAACTGAGAGTTGAAATAGTTTATTGATACTATTAGGGATAAAAATCTGGAAAACTAAAGTGTGGGGCGATTATTTGGGTGGTGTGGCTATCCGAATAGATATTGTTCTAAATCCTTGGGTAATCCAGAATCCTAGTCTCGATTTTTAAGGAACCATCGAGTTATAGAATACAACATAAGTTCAATTACGATTCTAGTGACTACCAAATGATCCATGAAAACCAGCATTTACTACGATTTAATTCAGATATGAAAATATTGAGTGCAGATTCTACTGTATAATATAAAAAGGATATCATACAATTTAATATCATGTATAATAAAGCAATGCAAAATTTTGATCAATGTTGTAGTGCAATAATTCCATGCAGCTGGGATATCTACTAATAAAATATATGACAAGTCGTACTACAACATAAATATATACAATAACATGAGCGGTAGTTTGGTGCTTGAGACAAAAAATATTCTACAGTGTTGTTGAAGTATAGCAATACCTGATCCATTTACCAGTTTGGTGTTCGTAGTATGAACATGAGATATTAATAACACACTATATTCCATATAGTGATTTGGCACATAGTAAATTATTTATCTTTTGGAAAAGAGTCATTCTTCCAAAAAAAAATTCGTTTTCTTTCAATTTTCAGTTTTTACGTTTTGTTCTTTCAACGTTTTGTCCTCTCGACATTTTGGCATTCTACGTTTTGGAAATCGTCGTTTTGTCTATCGAAGTTTCGTCCACAACCCATCATTGAGGTAGTAAGTATTTAAAATTATCTGGTATGAAATACTTCAAAATGGTTTCTCCAATTTTCCCCTACTCGGGGATGATAGCATAAAGACCATCTCAAAAAAAAGCCTTCAAATCAGGTGCATACTGCAACACCTTCTTTGTAATCATGCTTTTTTATTTCTCATAATAGAAGCATATTGCGTTTTTATTCTTCATATTATTTGATTTTTGGATAAATTTACTCTACTAGATATTGTTGATATTGAGTAAGAGAAGCAATAATTAAATCAGAAGATAATGTATATGCAATTTATTTAGATTTCGTTTCGTTTTACACACCGGTGTTGGAGCTGATGAAGTTACGGATAACTGCAGCACCAATGTTGGCGTAAACTCCAGCCAGGTTTCCTCCACACTGCACTGCACCCCACGATACAATACCGAATTGACGACCTCCAGTGACAAGTGGGCCACCGCTATCTCCGTTGCAAGAGTCACGTCCTGGCTCTCCAGCGCAAACCATGCTGTAAAAAATAGAATACATTTAAGATTTGCCATATCATTGAACATCATGAGACCTACCTATCGGTGATACGAGCGGTTCCCCACTGGCTGCGGCAAGTAGCAAGAGTAACGACTGGAATGTCCACAGCACGCAGGTTGGTTGGCAGAGATCCTCCAGGAGTGGTCAAACCCCATCCAGAAACAACGGAGCGAGTGCCACCAGCGAAGTTGGTTCCACTTGGTACAATGGTGATTGGAGAGATGTTAGCTCCAGTGAAGGAGGTGGTCGTTCGCAGAACCGATACATCGTTATTGATGGTGTTGGCGTTGTACTGAGGATGGTTCACAATTTGGGCTACAGCAAAGATGACTCCACCGGTAAGACGGCTGGAGCTTCCTCCACGCAGGGTAGCCTAAGTGGACAGAGAAAAAATATCAACTGTATTGATCACATTCTCCGAAGAATCCTAAGAAAATACGTACGGAACCAGCGGAAACTGGAGCAACGGTACAGTGAGCAGCGGACAAAGCCCAGTTGCTGGAGATGACCGAAGCACCGCAGATGTGGTTTCCATTGTGCCGGAGGGACAATTGGTATGGGAAGTTGGCAATGCTGACTTCGTTTCCTCCAACGATTCTACCCTCGAATTCTGGAACCTCGTAGCCTTCCAAGTCAGAAGGGCGAACCGTGTTGAACTTCAGCCAGAGGTCCTCTTCGGGACCGGCAAAAGCGGACACCACGCACAGTGCTAGAACGATACAGGCCTTCATTGTCACTCCGATCTGTACTGTAGCTTAACAGCTGCTTTGAGTGGCTTATATACTCAATGCATTCTTATCTACGTTTGGGTCATTCGCACGTATCACACAGATTTCGGGTTGCAATCATTATAATCTATTTGTGGATTTTTGCTCTTTGGTAATCTGACCATTTTATTATACCATTTATTATTGTTTGGCCTTTCCATTTCATTTTCGCGGATGCCATCATTGGGATAAATTGGTAACGTTCTGTGTATTTCACAGATACTTTTATGGTTTTGTGGTCTTCGAAGCAAAAGATTTTTCATCTGAATGTTTTTATATGTTTGTGTTCAAGAATACTATTAACTCCGTCTAAGCAAATTGTTTTGTTTGCATGTCGAGTGTACATTACATTAAGCACTGTTTTGAAAAGAAATCGTCTGCATGCTTGTTCTTGAAGCTTTCTACATCTCTGTGTACCAAAAAAAAAGTATGTTGAAAAAGCACCTTTTCCAATTTATTGGTATTAATTTGTTTTGATAAAATAGTTTTTCCATATGATTGGAAACATGTTTTCGAATATATAATATACTGAAAAATATTCAGCAATACTCGGATTGTTTATGCAATTTTAAACTTATTTTGAAGACTCAAACTGGATTCTACCCCATTACCCCGAATCCCATTACCCCGAATGCCATTAACCCGAACGCCATTACCCCGAATTCCAAAACCCCGAATGATCCATCACCCCGAATGACATTACCCCGAATTCCAATATCATGGGGAAATGTCATCAATATCATCATGTGAAGATAATTATAAATTCGGGGAAAAAGCATTCGGGGTGATGGAATTCGGGGTAATGGTACATTGGGGGTAATGGAATTCGGGGTGGTGGCATTCTGGGAAATGGCATTCGGGGTAATGGGGTAGAATCCATTCCAAACATTACATTCATTTCTTATATCTAGGTGTTCTGTGTTATTAGATAACACTATCATCCTAATTTGGTAAAACAAATTTAAGATTTTATTACCATTTTGTTAACTACATATTACATTTCATTTGCCGTAGCAGTTCAGATTTGTTACAGGTGAGTTGATTTCACATGCTTCTTCTTCTTTCTGGCGTTACGTCCCCACTGGGACAAAGCCTGCTTCTCAGCTTAGTGTTCTTATGAGCACTTCCACAGTTATTAACTGAGAGCTTACTATGCCAATGACCATTTTTGCATGCGTATATCGTGTGGCAGGTACGAAGATACTCTATGCCCTGGGAAGTCGAGAAAATTTCCAACCCGAAAAGATCCTCGACTGGTGGGATTCGAACCCACGACCGTCAGCTTGGTCTTGCTGAATAGCTGCGCGTTTACCGCTACGGCTATCTGGGCCCCACAAAAATGACAATTTCACATGCTTATAAGAGAAAAAAAATCACGTTTACTATAACTTAACCTAACTTTACCTAAACATATAACGCATTAATCGTGTCAATAGAAGATTTTAACGATTTTTGCCTGAAATTATTAAGTATTTTATTTGACATTGGTTCAATGTTTCAACATTGGATATTCTATGTAACTCATTGGTACTATCCCAGCGAGGAAGCTCCAGAATCATTTTCAAAATTTTATTTTGAATTTTCTGCAGAGCTTTTTACCTGGTATTACAGCTAGCCCATATCGGTACAGCATACAACATGACTGGCCTGAAAATTTGTTTGAATATCAAAAGCATGTTCTTAAGACAAAGTTTTTATTTTCCATTAATAAGGGGATAGATAATTAACTTCATCTGACCAATTTATTGGAACTCCTCTCATCGTGACAACATGTCTACTTGAAGGTTTCAAATACAGTCGAAGCTTGTTATAACGACATCGCAAGGGACCGTCGTAATAGATAAATGTCACTATCTATATACATAAAAATGGAGTGGTGTTCGTATGTCACGAAATGGCTTCCGAACGGGTCAACTGATTTGAATGATTATTTTTCCGTTTTGTTCGTCAAGTGTTCCGACGTGTTTGTGTGTATAAAAATCCCAGGATATTCACCGGGAAAGTCGGAAAAACGAACGTGAACGGAACTGTCATTTTGTATGGGAAGATCCATAGTGTTTTTCGACAGCCTACTTGATGACAAGACGAAGTTTGCTGGGACCACTAGTAGAGAATAGTTTTAACATTTAAGTATTTTTCAAGGGACCGAAAAATATCGCTATAGAGAGCTTTTGTCGCTATGAAAGTTGTCCGAGATTCGACTGTTAGGAGCTTTTGGTTTATGTGGGAATATTATTAGTTGAGTTTTGGAAGCATTAGGAGTAATCTTCCATTTTTTGCAAGTATGAAGAAAAAATATCCAAACTTTTTGCAATCGACTACAGATGACACGCAGACTTCGTCCTTTGGCGGAGAGGCCTGTGTCATCCGCAAACAAGGATTTTTGACATCCCTGAGGTAACTCAGGTAAGTCAGATGTGAAAATATTGTATAATATTGGTCCCAAAATGCTGCCTTGGGGAACACCAGCTCTTACAGGAAGTCTTTCAGACCTGGAGTTCTGATAAGTAACCTGAAGTGTACGAAATGACAGATTTCTTTGAATTATTCTAACAATGTATGTTGGAAAATTAAAGTTTTTTAATTTTACAATCAAACCTTCATGCCAATCACTGTCGAATGCTTTTTCTATGTCTAGAAGAGCAAGACCAATTGAATAGCCTTCAGATTTGTTGGAACGGATCAAATTTGTTACACGTAAAACTTGATGAGGTCAAATGTCCATGGCGGAATCCGAACTGTTCATTGGCTAAATTTGAATATTCGTTGAAGTGGAGGAAAGCAAACTGATTGGACGATAGCTAGAAGCTTCTACAGGATTTTTGTCTGGTGTTAAAATTGGGACAACCTGATCATTTTTCCATTTGTCAGAAAAATATGCTAATTGAAAACATTTGTTAAATATATGTATCAACTAAGAATGATAAGCTACTTTCTGGAAGTTTGTTGATAAGGATGTAGAAAATTCCATCATCGCCAGGAGCTTTCATGTTTATTTTTTTTTTATAATAGTTCTCACTTCTTCCACATCAGTCTCCCAGGAATTTTCGAATTCGTTCTCTTGATTGAGAATATTTCCTGAGTAACTTGATTTTCTATTGGACTAGTAAGTCCTAAATTAAAATTGTGCGCGCTTTCAAACTGCATAGCAAGTTTTTTAGCAATTAGTTAGTAATAATTTGCTTTCATATTTCAATGCCGGTATTGGGTATTGAGATTTTTTTCAAAATTTTAGATAATTTCAAAAAGGGCTTAGAGCCAGGGTCCAATTGAGAAATTTTATTTTCAAAATTTTTGTTTCTTAATTGTGCAAAACGTTTCTTGATTTCTCTCTGCAAATCTTGCCATATAATTTTCATAGCAGGATCGCGAGTGCGTTGAAATTGCCTTCTCCTCACGTTTTTAAGACGGATCAAGAGTTTAAGATCATCGTCTAAAATCACGGATTCAAATTTTAGTTCACATTTTGGAATAGCAATGCTTCTGGCTTCAATTTGTTAAAGTTTCAAGAGCATTGTCAATATCAAGTTTTGTTTGTAAAGAAATGTTTACATCAAGATTGGAGTCTTTTATACTCCAGTTGGCTCGTAAATAATTTAAAGTTGAGCTGATAGGATTGAGAATCGCTTCTTGGGATATTTGAAATGTAACAGGGACATGATCAGAATCAAAATCAGCATGAGTAACTAATTGGCTACAAAGATGACTAGAGTCGGTTAAGACCAAGTCAATCGTAGATGGATTTCTAGAAGATGAAAAACATGTAGGGCTATCAGGGTATTGAATTGAGAAATATCCTGAAGAGCACAATTAAAATTCTGCCGTTGAAATTACTTTGAGAATTATTCCATGACCAATGTTTGGCATTTAAATCACCAATGAGAAAAAAAAATGACTTATTGCGAGTCAATTTTCGCAAGTAAGTTTGGAGCAAATTAACTTGCTGTCCAGAGCATTGAAAAGGCAAATAGGCAGTTATGAAATTATATTTACCAAGCTGTTTTTAAACTGAAACACCTAAAGTTTCAAAAACTTTGGTTTCAAATGACGGAAACAGTTGATGATTTCTACGCCTATGAATGATGATTGCAACTCCCCCACAGCCCCATCAAGTCGATCATTACGATAAACAAAAAAGTTAGGATCTCTTTTGAGTTTTGATCCAGGTTTCAAATACGTATCAGTAATAACTGATATATGCACGTTATTAGCTGTAAGAATATGTAATCGCTCTTCCACTTTACCATTGTAGCGGTATTTGTTAGAGTAATTAATTAAGGATAATAAAAGGCAAACGAACAGCAATATAGATTCATTTACGTTTCAAACGAACAGCAGTATAGTTCACTTGCACTGAACTTGCATGCAAGAGTGAACCCCAATCATTCGCAAATAAACTCTTCAGCGAGCTTCACTCGTACAAGTTATCGTTCACTCACTTGGCGCGAACATAACTTATCTCACGAAGCATGCGCCGGGGGCCGTTGGGATTGAGTATGCTCTCCCGTCGAGACCACTTGTCGTTAGATTTAAAGAATAAGACGTTACGGGAAAAATTGACACGAGCTAGCTAAATGCGAAATGTTTGAAAGGGAAAAAGACAATATTCGCTGATCGGCTCAAGGGATAATCGGGAACCGACTTTTGATAAGATCGTTCCACGATTTCCGGTACGAATGCCGAAAACATAAACTGCGACCTTTCTGAGGCATCTCAAGTTCTGTTTCGTCCACTTTGATCCAACCCGTGGTAGAGGCAGGAGTGTGAAGTGTTCTTCAAGTAGTTTCGCGGTGTGTTTTTTGAGGTAGTATAACGTGAGAAGTGTCTTATTTTTCAGTGTTAATTATTAGATTTTCCCTCCCGATAGGATTGCTACCATAGATCAGTTAGATAGCTTGTGCGGTACTGTGCGTGATAGTGAAGATATAAAAAAGGTAAATTGATTTAAACCAAAGCACAGATATGAATGATGAAAACAAAAACAACTTCGAAAAAATAAAACGAACACCAGCGCACCTGGTGGCGGTGGGCAAGCTTTTTACACTGTAAATAATTCCAGAAATAAACATATTTATACGAGAAAACTCGTCTAATTGGTTTTCCGTGATTTCTATTGCAAGGTGTTTGCAAAACAAGGGTAATCTTCAGAATGAGTTTTATTATTTGGATAATTAAGCAGAAGTAATGTTCCTCTATTCTGCATTAAAGCTAACATCGTATGGTGTCCAGTGAATCGATTATCAATTGACACGCATCAACAAAGACATTGGCCTCTCCTATTCTTGTTGCAACAATTTATTCCGCAACAACAGTTTATCACCAACTGGGGGGTGCGCCAAGCCTGTCAAGCTAAATTTGTCATGAAAATGATCCGAGTATGCCTAGGAGTGTGCGGTCATTACTTAGGCACGCTAAAAAATGTAATTCATTATAATAAATATGTGACACAAAAACTTCCAAGTTTTGAAAAAACGATTCACTTGGTCTTATTTATGCATAAGTTTGTCAAATGTCTGGTAAAATACATTTCTTACTAAGGCACGGTCAGAAACTGTCTGATTCAGTCGATTTGTTAGACTTATTACCAGCATAAATCTGCAGTAGTTTTGTGTGAAGTATGTTAAGGTGACACAGTTTGGAATCAACTTTTAAGATTGCACTAAAACTTCAAAGGCACAAATCTCGCGAAGAAAGCATCCAACAACAGTGAACTTTTTATTTTGGCTTTGTGCACTAGCAGAAAGCTTAAAATAAGAAGATCAGAAACGTTTGCCAACTATTTCTCCAGTTTTGTGCCTTTGAAAACGTGAGTAGGGGCACAAGTTGGCCATTGTGACGGTCATCTTTGGATTCCCAGATGTTTACCTTAAGTGTGCACCTTGAAAATGGTTTCCTGCGAGACAAGCAAACAAGCAACGGTTAGCACTGGTGGAAAAAGTTTTGTTCAAATTGAAAGGCTAAAATGTCGAGTTCGCACCCCTTAGATCACCACTTGAACAGCATATTGGCCGGTACGCTGATCATAAGTATTGTGCAAAAGGATAGGACAAGAAACGGTCAAGGAATGATTCCTCTACCGAAATTACTTGAACTGTACGCTGCTGAGAAGTAGAGCTGATTTCATAACGTCGGTAACGACTGCCGTACGAATCAAATGGAGCTGTCACTTTTCCGTACGGAAAAATGTGCCGCTCAATTATTCCGCAAGTAAAAGTGACACTTCGCTCATACTGGAACGGCTGTCAAAGTTACTTTGGTAAAAAAGATAAATTTTACTTGAGCGCTTTACGTTTCAGGTGCATACAACGCATATGACAGTGATCGTTCACCGCGTGCCCAGCGATTGTATAGGCCTTGTAGGGTTTCGTTCTACTTCGTCGTAAGAGCTACTATTCGTCGTATCAAACTTAAAATGTTCTACTACGGCGGGTATTCCAACTTACCTGCAACATAGATTCATTTTCCGAATGTAATTTTGTGAAAGCTTTTATGATTCGTCTACCTGTCAGTGCTGGAAAAGCTCGCATCACGATGCAGCTCACGAGTGAATACCAACGCATAACAAACATCACAGACTCGGGAACTGGCTAGGCGTGAGTAAGTCCGCACCCATCTGCTCGGGAGAACATGTCAAAAGAAGTAGCAACAAGCTCGGGAGC
The DNA here is from genome assembly GCF_002204515.2 of Aedes aegypti. Taxonomy (NCBI): domain Eukaryota; kingdom Metazoa; phylum Arthropoda; class Insecta; order Diptera; family Culicidae; genus Aedes; species Aedes aegypti. The sequence goes on along the minus strand of NC_035109.1, from coordinate 159,825,501 downwards.
GTTTACTCGCGAGTAACCGAGCAAGGTGTGATTTATTATGGTTTTGACAGACAAATTAATTATATAACCATCATATCGACAGTAAACTACTAGTTTGTAGTCAAAAGCCCTTGAAAACCATAAATCTCGGAGGGGAAGCAGCTTTTCCCCAAAAACACAATATGACTCTGAACAGCTCCGAACACGTTCACGAATCACTTTTAGCTTCAGTTACTCGGGAGCCGACAGATGCGAGTAAACCAGCGCTCTGACGCTCGGGAGCGTTTGGTTTTGTTTTTGTTCCAGTTCAGAAGAAGTGTTCGCCACTTTCCATCACTGCTACCTGTACACCAAAAATGCAATGAAACTACTGTATTTCGATAAATAACTTCAGTTCAATTATCCACTTTTCACTTTTTCACCGAAATCGCATGGACGAACACGATTTGAGAGAAATGCTTAGCGATCGACATCAGTCACACCACTTTCGAACACAAGTTTCTTCCCGCCCCCGTGGGTGACTTACTTCGCCGGGCACTTATTTTCACTATGGAAATCCTTCGTACTTCTTCACTGAAGGATTTCATTCCAATCACACGCCGTAAAACTTCAATTAATCATCAAACTTTACGAAATTTCCTTAACGGCCGCGTATAATTCAGAATGTAAACAAAGTTCAATCCGTCGTACTGAGAAAAAAAAGTTTGTGCGCATCAATGTGTGCGCGACGCTCGACGTAAAAATACGGTTCCTTTGATTGTGTTGTTTTCGCTGTACTGTGAGCAAATGCCATAATTGTACGGTCAAAAGGAATTGTGTTCATATGTTTGGCTGAATTTTGATGACGAACAATGAATTTTAAAGGAAATTAGTATATTCCATCATGCTGAAGGAATGTAGGGAGATGCCCGTAGATCTATATATTCTAGTAAAACATTTTATTATAGCGTTGATATATTGTGTTTCAACCACTCAATACATCACAGTGAGCCGTAAGTTGTGGGACGAATCTGGAAACTGATTGCGACGGAGTTGAAAACGATACGACGGATTGAGAATACGATAAGATGCATTTTCTTTGCATTATTTCCAAAAACAGATCAAGATTTATCAAAATGTTATTGTACAATGCTAAAGCCGTTTTGAGAAAGAATTGTTTGGCATCGGTTTGTATCAGCATCATTCACTGTAATATTGGGAAAATTGCAGCTCTCACTGATCAATGCTTAATACGATGGATACTAGCACATCACCCTATTGTAGTTTTCGAGAACTTTCTTCGTGTTGGTAAACATTGGCGCATTAGCGAACAACATCCATAAAACCAAATTTGTTTATTACGGTATTTAAGAAAATTTTCCGTTTTGCGGTAACTTCGAAATCATTCTATCATTAAAGCACAGAACAGATAGCTAACCTAGAACAAATGGAAATTCGTCGATCTGGAATAACAACAAATTGGTATATTGGATAGATATAAAAAATAGCATAATAAATATTAGTTAAATTTTGATGCTTGGTTGAAACAATAGAAATATTAGTAGTAGAACGCTAGTGGCGCCGTTGTCACAAAACTGAATTAATTTTAAATACCTTTAACTGTAGTTTTTCATTGATTATTCACCGCCATGTTGTAGAGGATTATTTGTTATGTTTTTAAAAATTGATTTGACACTTTGAGACCCGGTACTAAGGCTGTCATTGCGTGGCAAACTACATGTTGGTAACACGAACAGTAGCGCCATTAGCATTCTTAGGTTAATGCTTCAACTGTTGAAACTAAATTAACTTTTCTATTAGTTGACGGCACGGTAGACACAACAAGGTAGGCTATTCACTCGTGTAAACAACGGTTTGCAATCAAAAGATGTGTCGTCATTCCTATCATCAAGCATGAGGCTAACAGGATAGTAAAAGAGAGCAAGCCTTGCTATCTTTTGCACTCGTTCGAGTTTGCGATAGGAATGACGTGACTGCCAAATGTCTTTTTTCGGAGTATAATACCTTGTTTTTTTTTTTACCGTGGTTGACGAGAAGAAAACAACAAATAAAAATCAATGGTTGCTAAGAACGAAATTTTAGTTCACTGTGATTTTCATAGCAACCTTTTATGGAATACTGCAGCCTTTTATGGAAGTGCACCTAGATGTGCCCAAGCAGCGCCTGGCACATGAGCCTATATGCATGGTATAAAACGTTTGACTTTTACTGTGTGCCCTGTTTTCAATTTTCCCGCGAGAGAGAGCGAGACAGCACCAACACACGGCGCACAGTAGAAGTCAAAAGAACAAAAGAATTTATGGCACGTACAGAGGCTCATTGTGTAGAGCAGGCCCATGGCACGGGACGACTTTTAGCGTAGTCAACATCTTCATGTGTTTACTCATTTTCGGGTAATTTGAATCGAGAGTGCAATCAGCATGCGAAGTTTTGTTTAATGTTTATGATCCATAATCGACCAAGTGTCCCAATTAAATCACTGAATGCTTGCTTGGAGGCTTGCAGGATGCCTCTTAATGTTTGCTCTCCTTCCAAAACCATCGAAATGTTGAATGCTTCAACTTTTCGGCACATTATTAGCTGATTTAACAATATCAAAAATTGATAATCAAACCATAACAAACAATTAAACAAAACAATGGTCTTTGTTTTCACAGTTCTTGCAACTGACAGTGGGCGATAATCACTTACACACTGTAAACTCGGCATTACCCTTTAAGGAGTAAAAAATGCCCATTTTTTGCCGATATATGCAGCTGTCAAAATAATGGGTACTTAACAATTTCCAATAAAGGGTATTAAGTGCCCTTTTACATATTCCGTTTATTTACCCTTTAATGGGTGAAAAAATCCTTGGCAACAATCGGTAGATTTATGCAGCAGCCCAAATACTACAAAGTTTTGTTCTCATAAAAATACAATAAGTTCGAAGAAATGCAGAAAGGTTCAAAGTAGGTACATAAATTGCCTTTTTTGTATGTTTTATTTATTATCCTATCATATTTTGCAGGATTATTTTGCTGCTGAGTACATTCCGCATTCCCGAAACCTCTAGTAGCAGTGGCCCCATTTTCCAGATCAACAAATTAGTCAGATGGCTCATTCTCCTGCATTGGAGCAATAATAATTCATCGTAATAAATATATTGAATAAAATGTATTATATTCTCGAGATTTCATTGTTGATTATGCTACGAAAAGTAATATAAAAATTAAATTACATTTTCATCTTAAAAAGAGTAAAATTTACTCTGTCTCTCGTGAAAAAATATTTTGGATAGAGGGTAAAATTTACTCGTTGATTTGACGTACAAGCCGTTTACTCTTTAATGAGTAAAGGCCCTTTACTCTTTTTATGAGTTAAACTAGTTTCTCTCAAAAAGGGTACTTTTTTACCCTTTAAAGGGTACTTTGGTCTTACAGTGCACTGTAAACTTGACATTACTCTTTAATGTGGAAAAAGTACCCATTATTGTTTGATATATGGAAACGTCAAAAAGAGGGGTATTTTATTTTTCCAGATAATGGGTATTTTTTGCCCTTTTATATGTTCCGTTCTTCTTTTACTCTATAATAAGTGAAAAATTCCTTGCGATTCCACATTAGACGATGCAGCAGTTTTTAATAGATACAATAGAAATAAGTGTCCAGAAGGTCAAGGTAGGTGCACTAAATAAATTCTTTTTCCTGCTGTGTGGGCTAACTGAAAAATCAATTTGTACAGGGTGATTTTAATGCCAAGTATACCCGGTACATGAATGTCCTGCAGGAGAAGCAGCCCCATTTTCCCGGCCAGCAACCCTAAATGCTGATAATAAATGATACTCCTGCATTAGACCGAAAAATAATTGTTGTTTATTGTAATTATTTTATTGAATAAATTGATGTTTTTATATTATTAGGATACTAATATAGATTTTTCTACGAAAATAGCAACCGAATCATATTAAATTCTCATCAATAAAAAAGAGTAAATTTTACTCTGTTTCTCAAAATATGTTTTTCGGATAGTGGGTAAAATTTACTCGTTGATCTGACGTACAAGCCGTTTACTCTTTAATGAGTACAGGGCCTTTACTCTTTTTATGAGTTAAACTAGTTTCTCTCAAAAAGAGTACTTTTTTACCCATTAAAGGGTACTTTGTTCTTACAGTGTATCGCCCGGGACATCCTGGCTACGAAGAACACTGTGTATCGATGTATGGTTGTCATGGGCCTGGTGTAGAGTGCCACCTTCTTGGTTTTTTTACGGTTTGGTTTTATGCGGGCTCTTGACAATACATTTTGTTTCTCACAGATCAAAAGACAAGTGCACCAAATTTCGCATGGATCCAACATTTCATAGAATTAAAGATAGTTGTACCGTTGCACGCCTGTCTTTTTGCGGTGGATGTAACAGCTAAAAACGTGTATGCTTTTTATTGTGGAACACTTTTTCATTACCTTTAAAACCACCACCGTGTAGAGCATTTAATTTTGTGCCGTTGGATGTAGTTAAATTTCATGCGAAGTAAAGCAGTTGAAATATTTGTTGTTTCCAATGTTTTGCAACCTCGATTAAGTTTGATTTCGATCGAAATTGCGTTTTTGAGGCTCACAAATAGTACTGTAAGTCTGGGAAAAATAAGAAAATTCAATTCACCGAGAAGGGATTTTTTGCGTAATTTATGCTAGATACTTAACGTCCGAACACCCGAATAATCGAAGTTATGATTATCAAAATTGGGTAATTAGAAATTGGAAAACATAAAATTGTAAAACTTCCAATAAATCAATACAGGCGTTTCAAAATAGATGATATATGGGCCTATTCACAAATTTCATACCGCTAGAGGGGTGGGTGGGTGCCCTAACGATGTAACGGCCCATACAAAAATTTAATAATGTTCATACAAAAAGCGTTACAAGGGGGTGGCTGGGTATATGAAACGGCCAATTTCAGCGTTATGAAATAAATGAATGAGCCCTATTAATGGTTTCTGTGCTTGTGTACATACACGTTACATGTCACACTATTTCACAATTTTGGTGGAATATATCGACTGTTTAACGAGAAACTTCCGATGATCGACACGCCTCCATCATACGTATAACGAAGGGTATCAGCTGTTCCCGGCTAAATCAAATTGTGGCAGTTGGCGTGGACATAATGTGTAAGTGCAACATCAAAATAATAATGATAATGTTATAATTTCACGGGGTTTAATATCGACGTAAATTGCTCAAAAATACATACGACCGTCCCCTGAGGGTTTGGCTTCCTTTTAATTTCATTATTGTAAGAAAAATTACGATGTTTTATCGCCCACTGTTGCCTCTTTGCTGAAATATTTGCGTTGATTTTGAGGAAAATGTACGTTTTGTACATTGTTTAAAGCCGCGAGTATCATATACAGTGGATTGGTTTATTTGGATCTGGTAGAAATCATGACACTTATTTTAGGTTCCCGATCCATGCGACAAATATCTGCGTTTTTTTTTTTTTTTTTTTTTTTTTTTTTTTTTTATTAAGGCACTCCGTGCTCGTGGCCACTACTGTGCCGGAATCAGTTTTATCTGTATCTTCCTTACCGATACAGTTCTATTTTTAACTAATCTATATTTACATTTGCTTTCACTCTCTTCTGCTCTTTTGCTCTCACACCGAGCAGGTAGGAGAGTGCTCTGCTGTTGGTCCAATCGATTTCCATAAGCCATAGTCCGTTGCTCTTTTGCGGTGGTTCGTTTTGCCGTTTTCCTGAGTCGTTTTGAGGCTAGCTGCCTGCGAAGTGGGTCAGTTTGTCTCAGTCACCGTCTGAAACTGACGGAGGATGGATGTGCTCCCCTCCTAAGCACGGTCCTCCGTGCGGCGTCTTCTGGTGGCTGGACGGGTTATTTTTTGGAGGGGCTGGGAATTGAATCCATGACCTTCCGCTTATGAAGCGAAAGCGTAACCTCAAGGCTACGGACCCCCCTAAAAAAATATCTGCGTTGTTTTCTTTAAAATGGTAAGAATGCAGCGCCAGACTATAATTCCGGTTTCAAAACGCAGCGAGTTGGGGCACGGCGTGAGTGAGTTGAGCGCTTTCCATTTTGATGGCGGTGGGATAATAAGCTACACCATGAAATATAGATCGACCTTGCACTCGTCTAAAAGTATATTCTTCAGATGGGCAGCTTTTTGTTATGTTTCACTTACACATGACAATTGTATGGATGAAAATAATAAACAAGCCTTAGCGATCATGATGTAATTCAACGTGAATAATTTGAACACAAGCATTCAGTGTTAGTGTTAGTGAGATCGGGCCCGTGCGTGAAGTTACGATGCTTGCTCGTGTTTGAGTTGGAAATAATAAACAAATAAAAACATCGAGATGGGCAAAAAAGTGTGTGCCGTAATTCCATGTAAAAATATATCTGGCTCGGCGAAAATTTCGTTCTACGATGGAAGAAAAAGGTCAGTACGGTTTGAATACTCGTTTTATTTGGAAATACTAACTTACAACTAATTCCAGGGCAACCATTGTGCAGCGCGCGTGGAAGGAATTTTGTGGTCCGGAAAACATGATAACCACCACCAATTTGTTCATCTGCTCGGACCATTTCCTACTGGAGGACTTGATCAATCCGTCGTGTCCATCAAAAGGGTAAGTTAAAATAAATTTCTGATGGTTTTATCACCGAAAACGCCTGTCATGTACTCACATATCTACTAGTGATGCTGTCACAGTCGTTATCCAATTTTTTGAACAAAATCAAAATTTTATTTTCAATTATCGCATTTGAAACCTGTGTATATAAGTTCTTCTTCTTCTTTCTGGCATTACGTTCCCACTGGGACAGAACCTGCTTCTCAGCTTAGTGTTCTTATGGGCACTTTCACAGTTATTAACTGAGAGCTTACTGTGCCAGTGACCATTCTTGCATGCGTATATCGTGTGGCAGGTACGAAGATACTCTATGCCCTGGGAAGTCGAGAAAATTTCCAACCCGAAAAGATCCTCGACCGGTGGGATTCGAACCCACGACCCTCAGCTAGGTCTTGCTGAATAGCTGCGCGTCTACCGCTACGGCTCTCTGCCCCCCTGTGTATAAAAGTGAACACCCTGAATCTTGTTTCTTCAACATCTTATCAATCAGAATACTCACAATTATACAAATGTCATTAATACGTGGAAACATACGTGGTTTTTTCCATCGCACTTTTCACGTAGCACTCAATAAATCCAATATAATAGTTTATATCCATGCCCGATTTTATTACGCAAGATTCTCCTAAGTTTGTTTGTGTCTTGTTCTTTGGTCGGACTTACTTCTCAACGTTACAAACTCTGCAATTGATAAGTAATAAGATGTAAAATGTAAAATAATATGATATTTTCACATGAACATTTACGTTTCCCTGTGCTTCAAATTGCCAATTTCTTATCAATTAAATCATTGTGGTGATTTTTCTTCCAAAGTTATCACAAGTCACTTCGACTAGGATACGCCTGAGAAAGAGGAGACAACTCACTAACTGTTGGCATGTTTTCTTGCCTTCTTTAAAAGGATATTAATATAAACAATCAATAGCAGTTTGCCAACACAAAACTATATTTAGGTATTCAACTTTTTAAAATGGGCAATCTTCGAAAATCACTTAGAAATTTTTATTACTTTTACTTGAATTTTGAAGGTTTGTCACGTTCTTCCCATTGAATGTGCGTTTTTCCAGTGACAGTTAGTGACAGGTTCCACAGATTTAAACGCTTCTCGAACAAAAGCTTACCTCCGTCGAATAGCCGTTCGACGGCTTTTTATTTGCCAGTTTTGTCTCCCGCACCAACCCACCTCCCGCTCGGCACACCGCGTCCAATTTCGCCATCGTTCCACACTTCTGACCCCACGTGCCAGCTTCAAAGGTTTCCCTAACTGCCGGCCGGAGTTAGAAGGGATTGCGCCGTCACCATCGCACTCCAATAGAGCATTTCCCCACCCCCAGGGAAATTCATCGTGTCGACGACTGAACCCGTCACCAGTCATATTCATTTGGACGCCTTTGTTCACCCATTTGGGTAGGCGACGCAAAGAAGGAGGAACACGTGCCGGCAAAGCAGAAGTCCGGCCGAACAAGCAGCCGGTAAAGCAGAAGCCAGACTGTAAGTAGAAAGGCTATTTTTGTACATTTGCTCGATGGGGAAGCGTTAGAAAGTTGGTGAAGTGTTTGGAAGCTTTGGGAAGCGTTTGAAAGCTCCGGAGCGTTTGTTTCAAGTTTAAAATAGATAGCTAGAAAATCCGCACAGTTAGGTGAGAGTAGAAGGGAGAGGAGAGTTCAAGAGAAAGTTATGTGAAAGTGGGTATCCGAGTAGAAATTAATGTTAATAAAGTAGAAATGAATAAATGTTGATAGTAGTTTTGCGTTTCTTTAAATGTTGTAGTTGAAGTTATTGTTTCCTTATATTGAGTGCACTGGTCGTAGGATATTTTTCACGTTTCGTTGTTTGTTGTAGTATAGTTGTGTTGTTACTCCAAGTCGGACTGCTTGGGTTTCTCAGGCCTCCATTTTTGTCCTGAAGCGAGAAGGTGAATTGTGGTCGGGACGAACTTGGCCTGTGATGATACCTGTCGACCACGTGCATTCGGTATCGGTAGAAAGTCGAGTTGTCGGTTATGTTTTGAGCCGGTCAGAGGGTAGAGTTTTGAGTACTTGGATTACGTGGAGCATTTGCTAGATCGTTCGGTAGTTTGTAGGAAAACAGGCCGGACAATAGAAATTGACAAGTGGTCCTCTAAGGAGGTGGCGCATAAGCTACTTGTTTCTCTCCCAACCCGAACGCCCTAGCAGATTGGTTCGCTCGCCGTCTCGAGCCGGCTACACCATTCAAAGAACGAGCATTCCAATTTAAAATATTCAAATTATTATTTGGATCCATTAAAAAAACGTAATCCAATAACAATTTGATTAGTAACAATTTTCTCTTCATCCCAGAACATAGAGTATCTTTGAGCTTGTTGCGATAAACATATTTGAAAATAGTAAATTGGCAAAGCAAGTTCGCAGTTATCAATAAGGGGAACGCTCAATCTTTGTAACATATGGATATCTCTAGATCCTGATGATTTGGAAGGTTGGTGTCTTCTGAAGAGCTTAAGAGCTGACATACGGTGGTCATTCAGATACGGTACCCAAGTTGTTGGGTAACAAAAAGATAACAAGTTGTGTTATCCGATAACAAGCATTTGATAACATTTTTTTTCCTGTTCGGAACATAACCACTGCGACCAATGTTTGATCTATTGTAGTATAGCCCGTGTCCTTTGTTTAGTGCATGTCGTGTTACTTTGACACTATCGAGAAGTGATAAAGTATTCGTTTTTTTTTGCAGTTGCCATTCTCAACTTGATCACAGGAAACGATTCTAATTGAAATGTACCCTTCGAAGAGTGTGGTGGGTACACTCTCCGCAGGCACGCCCCTTCATCAGTCAAAATCGGATCCCATGGTAAAGTCAAGAAATGACACCGATATTGTCCATGCATCAGAACCCTAGTCCTTACTTCTTCAAATAAGAGAACTAAATAAATAAAAGATTAGAAAACAAATTGTTGATTTCGACTCAATTTTTCCTTGCCTAAAGATCATTCTCGGCTACTGGAAAGCCGAGACTTGTCACTTTTAACAAGGTTTAAAATGTAACAAGGACTAATAGTGTTCCTTTGATTACTATGATATTCTGTCCTCTTCGTTTGAAGCAGTCTGAACCAGGGTTCGTTGGTAGATCTATACCCCATAACGCACCACGAAAAGGTGATCTACCCGCGTTATGGGAAGATAACATAGTTTGTGTTCATTGGTTGAATAAGCAGGTAACATAGCAAACGTGATAACAACAGTTTATACTAAATATATTATATTAATATCTCATTGTGTTGTCATTTAAAACATATTGATAACAAGTTTTGTTACCCAGCCAATTCCCCTCATTGATAACTCATTATGATATCAATTAGTTATAACTATCGCATTATGATAACTAACATTTGACTCGTCCGTGGCATCCTTGATCTGACAACTAAAATCTCGTTGATAACAAGAGTCTTCGTATTGATAACAAAAAATTACAAAATGTAATCATGATGTACGTCTTGTTATCACTATGTTATGCGATTGTTATTCGACTTTGCTCGGGTATTACGTCACCAGGCGGTGCTAGTGAGCATGGAACAAGAGCCTGGCCTCTTAGAAATATGGCGTTTTCAGCAAAGTTGTTCAGTAGCTTAAGGGAGAGAATTAGATTAATTTGATTATTTAATATCTGAAAAACAAAATCGATGTGTGGAAGTACAGTTATATATGGAGGGATCAGCATGTTGGGCAGGAATCGCCCTAATAGTTACACAAAGAATACATAAAATCAGTAAAGGAATCAGCCAATTTCGTTGTTTTGATCACACAGCAAATATAAATTGATATCGACAGATGTAGTTTTTTGATACGTACCAAAAATCGGAAGTATGTATTCCGCTCAAAACGTAATCGGATTCGATCGACTAAAATGCAAAGAAACCCATTTCGAATAAGGTACCGTAGGGTAAGTGGATACAGAAAAATCAATAGTCAACTTCATTGTTATGTACAGCTAACGTGAATAATGTAATTCAAACTTTTTTCTGTGAATAACAAATGGACTTATATGGTTCATATCATCATTTCTTTTAATTTTTCTGATTTTTATGTATTGAGTATGAGAGACTTAAAAATTTGCGCCAAATGATCCACTTGCTACACCATGGTGGGGTAAGTGGATCACCAATAAAAAAAATCTGTTCTCAAAACAAATGTGGTGTAATTATTTATAGTAAGAATAATATTGCTCTCGTTCTTGTTGTTAGTGCTAGTAATGTTACATTTTAATACTTTAAAATTAAAAAAAAATCTTTATTAAATCTAATCAAAATGTAATGAAAAATATGTATGCATTAGTTTACACTTATTCGAATAAAAAACAACATTGTTACTAGATTGTTAATTTGGAGAAAATCCATCCATTTATACACATATGTTATACAGAAGTATTGTAGGATTATTTCTAATGATGTTTTCGAAAAAACACTCGTATTTTAAAAATATTAGTTACATTTACTTTTTAATAAGAAACAAAAATTCTTCCATTTTATATATGAATATCATCTATCTAGAACAATTTATATGGTCAAATAAGGTACAATACTATGCTGTCAACTGCAAAATTAGTATATTTTGCCCTTTTGCGACTCAGTTTAGATAAACCACGAAAAGTTTAGTGTGAAAAAAATCAATGACAACAACATTTGCGGATATTAAAACTTATTAAAATTCTCGTTAGCAGTCTACTAATAAATGATAATAATACTTGATCCACTTACCCCACCCCATTAAAAAGTAGAGGTTAGTAAACCATGTCCAATATATCTGTATTTATTTATAAAAATCACATATTTTTCATTGTGATTCATTCAGTTAGAACTGAAATGCTCATCATGTGTCCAAACAAATAATAGTATTCGATTTTAGACAGAGATACAATGGATTTTTGATTGATGGAAAACAGTTTTCAAATTAATCAATTTTAGCAGCTAACAAGTTTGCTTATGTTAGTGTACGTGTAGTACCAGTATTGCAATAGTATCAGTGTGGGCGTAAGAATATAACCTAAAACGAAGCAATGGTGCGAAAACCTTCAACATTCTCAAGTATTCATGCTTAATATTGACGAATGATCTATTACGCGTTGCAAGAAAAATTTTGATTCCTGGATAATTCACCTACATCGAGCAGGAAATTTTCCAGGCAAAAAATCAAAGACAGCTATGCTAGTTACTAGGTTGTTAATTGTTTTTTTTTTTTGATTGATGACATTGAGAAATCTTGAGGATGATCGTTACGACTGTGTATTGCATGCTATGGGAACTGAAACATTACTATGTCTCGCATAAAAATGGCATGTTGACCCAACTACAGCAGCTGTAGAGCGCACTTATTCTGTTTGGTAAGGCCTGGAAAGGTTTGTAATAAGTACCATCCACTCATTCAGAACCGCGTCCATAGAAATTCAGCACGATGCGATTCGGTTGTTCTTCTTACACTGGAGTGAATTACTCGAAATTAGATACGGGTTGCCATTTACGCGAATTATGCGATGTTAAACGTCTAAGAAACGTACCGACGGCAATTTTTTTTAGCAATATTTATTGGAAATCTGCGATGTGACATGAGAGGACCCCCAGCTAATGACTAATTTGATGATGCTTCTATCAAACAGCACGCAAAGCACACTTTGTGAATTTTGTTCTGTGCGGAAATAGCCGGGTGCGCGTTATTTCCGCGAACCTATCCAAATTTTTAAATTTCCCCGCAATACTTACCCCACTGATACATTTCCTCACTGTACCTTAGCAATACACACAACACAACCATGTTAGAGGTATCTGTGTGCGATTCCCGGTCGGTACAGGGATATTTTCGTAATGGAAATTTCCTTGACTTCCACAATTCGCATGATAGTTGTCATTAATTTAATCGTGATAAACTCTTGCGAGTATATAAAACAGGGTATATCCAGCAGCTCAAGAATTGTTCATGTGTACAACGTTATCTATAAGCTGGCTTACCCTTATACGCAAGGTATTGATTATGGAATTATCGAAAGATTAATGTGATATTGATTTTCGAGGTTTTTACGTACGATTAACAAAAACGTAGATAAGGGTTTATTCAGTATAAAAGTTGAATTCGGCAGCTGATAGCCTCTAGTAGAGATCGGAGTGACAATGAAGGCCTGTATCGTTCTAGCACTGTGTGTGGTGTCCGCTTTTGCCGGTCCCGAAGAGGACCTCTGGCTCAAGTTCAACAAGGTTCGCCCTGCTGACTTGGAAGGCTACGAGGTTCCAGAGTTCGAGGGTAGAATCGTTGGAGGAAACGAAGTTAGCATTGCCAACTTCCCATACCAATTGTCACTTCGCCACAATGGAAACCACATCTGCGGTGCTTCGGTCATCTCCAGCAACTGGGCCTTGTCCGCTGCTCACTGTACCGTTGCTCCAGTTTCCGCTGGTTCCGTACGTATTTTCTTAGGATTCTTCGGAGAATGTGATCAATACAGTTGATATTTTTCTCTGTCCACTTAGGCTACCCTGCGTGGAGGAAGCTCCAGCCGTCTTACCGGTGGAGTCATCTTTGCTGTAGCTCAAATCGTGAACCATCCTCAGTACAACGCCAACACCATCAATAACGATGTGTCGGTTCTGCGATCGACCACCTCCTTCGCTGGAGCTAACATCTCTCCAATCACCATTGTCCCAAGTGGAACCAACTTCGCTGGAGGCACTCGCTCCGTTGTTTCTGGATGGGGTTTGACTACTCCTGGAGGATCTCTGCCAACCAACCTGCGTGCTGTGGACATTCCAGTCGTTACTCTTGCCACTTGCCGCAACCAGTGGGGAGCCGCTCGTATCACCGATAGGTAGGTCTCATGATGTTCAATGATGTGACAAATCTTAAATGCCTTCTATGCCTTACAGCATGGTCTGCGCCGGAGAGCCAGGACGTGACTCTTGCAACGGAGATAGCGGTGGCCCACTTGTCACTGGAGGTCGTCAATTCGGTATTGTCTCGTGGGGTGCAACTCAGTGCGGTGGAAACCTGGCTGGTGTTTACGCCAACATTGGTGCTGCTGTTATCCGTAACTTCATCAGCTCCAACACCGGGGTGTAAATGGAAAATCTCCAAATAAATGAATCCTAGCATTATTACTTCTACTGTGTAGATGCAAAATTGGAATTGGAAGAATGTGCATATGTTTTGCATAATGGGTCTATCATATAAAATAATCTTACTATAAAAGGTAGCATTTAAAGAATATATATACTTTTCATTAGGCCAAATGTCCTTTATGCAAGACGTCCACGTTCAAAACTGTGCGAATCGTTCTTATGTGAAATGTCTTTATGCGAAAAGTCCCAGCTCTATTTATGCCAAGATCATGGCCAAGATATTCCAAACTTCACCTTTGTACATTAGCGCCTTGTTGGCTTCAGCGTTGTTGAAGTTTGTGTATTAAAGAAAGAGGTCGCGCTTACATGTGTTTTTTTCTTCTTGGAAATAACGTCGCCATTGCGACAGAGCCAGTCTCTGAGCGTAGTGCTCTAAGAGCATTTCCTCTCTCTTTGTGGCATTACGTCTTCAAAGAGCAAAGCCTATCTCTCAGCTTAGTGTTCAATGAGCACTTCCACAATTATTCACTCAAGGAAATTTCTATTGCGAATTTGTTTTACCGACCGGGAATCAAACCCAGACATCTCCAGCATGGCTTTGCTCTGTAGCAGTAGACGATGCCACCAGGCTGAGGGAGGTCTTTGATTCTTCCACCTCAATTGGAACGCAACCTGTTTTTTTTTTCAACTAATTTCCATGAGCATTTTCTCGATTAATAATTAAAAAATGCAACATGTGTTGTAAGCCCAGGGAGTCTGACAAAATTTTCAAATACATAAGGTAAGAATGTAAGCTTTTCTCAGTTTCGAAACAATGGTATGAATAAACAATTCATGTTCAATCGAGTTAAATGAAGTTTAAATATCGGCCACGCAATCTTTGAACTTCACAAATCTCATAAAAAATCAACAGCTTGCTTTTTGAGCTACGTAGGTAATCGAGCAGGGCTATCGATTCTTATCTGCCTTCCAGCTGCCGATAACTAACTATGATAGACGTAGTGCTAACGACCGGTACCTTCTTCGGAAATTGCCACGGGCATTCAAACAATAAACGGAATGACATTCCACAGCATCCATTCTTTGCCTTTACACCATGGCAGATAATATCGAAAACGGTTATGGGGACTTCGGTGTCCTTTCCCAACATTCATTGTGGCTTGTTCGTCGTATGTGGGTGGAGGTCCCAGGCGAGAGTATGGCTGTATCTCAGAATACAAAACTGTTAGAACAAGCAGAAAGCGGTCCTTTCGCCGCTCAACATCAATGCGTTACGAACAACGGTCTATAGCTCCGGGGAATGCCATGCTGAAGAAGTGCTGAATCAAAAATGTTTATTGGGTGATGAAACCAGTTTTTTACGATTTTGTTTGATATTTTATGGAGCTCATGTATAAATTAGAAGAGAACACTAGGGATGTGTGTACGGGACATGTTCGCATGTTTGACGTAGGACTATTACGGACTGCAGTTTGAACCATTAGAGAACATACCAATATTTAACATCACAATAGGAAAATACACTAACGCAATATAACGATACGTGCTCAATAAATTCATGTAATCGTCAAGCTCTCTATAATTAACACCAATGTAATGCTTTAATACGTCTTGTGTGTTTTGACATGCAAACACACATCAGATTTAATAAAAATTGGTTTTAAAATATACGTCTGAAATTAGATTAAGAGGCTTTGGTGCATTTTATATGTCCGATACTGTAGGTAGTTACATTTTTTTTTTAGTATTCTTGTTTATGATTTGAACAAGGTATACACCCCTGCCTTGTTCCTGAAAGTAGTCAGAATGAGATTATTAAAAAGAAACATGAATGTTGCTAGTATCCAATCTACGAAGTATACCGTAACTACGCTAACGCTATTTTCTCTAGATATTCCTCGCCGAGGATTTCCTTCAGGAATTTCCTTCAGAAATGCCTCTAGAAAAATTCCAAATATTACTCCGGGAATTCTTTTGGAGCTCTAAAAGGAATTCCTTCGCATTTCTTCCGTGGTTTCTCCTTTTTTCGGAATTTCTCCAGGAATTATCCAGAGTTCCTCAAATAATTCCTTGGAAAAGCTCCAGAGTTCCACTAGGAATTCTTCTGAAGCTACTTCGAAAAATTCCATACATTCCCTTGGAGAATTTTTGCAGAATTTCTCAGGAAATGTCTCAAGAGTTTCTTCGGGAATTCCTCTAGATTTCCTTCCCGGAATTCCTCAAGAGTTCCTCGTGAAGTTCTGCCGGAGTTCCTCCAGGATTTTTTTCAAATCCTTGCAGAAATTATTCCGCTTTTCCTCAGGCAATTCCCCTGGATTTCAATCAGCAATTCCTCGGAAATTTCTCCGGATTTCCACTGGAAATTCTTCCAAAGTTATTTCAGAAAATCCTTTGGAGGTACTCTAGCTATTCCTCATCCAGTTATTCCTGAAAAGTTCCTCTGGAGCTCCAACGCTAACTCCTCCGAATTTCCTCCTTAGTTTTTCCAGGAATTCCTCTAGAAACGCCTCCGGAGTTCCTCCAGAATCACATCCGGAGTTTCTACAAGAACGCCTCCGAATTCCTACATGAATTGCTCCGTAGTTCCTCCGGGATTTCCTTTGGAGATTCTCTAGGAACTTGTGCAGGGTTCCTTCAGAGTTCCTTCGAGAATTCCTTCGTAGCTTTAACGATAATTCCTTTTGAGTTGCTCCAGAAATTCTTCCGGAGTGTTTGCAGTACTTCTTCTGGATTGTATCCAGCTTATCCTCCAGAGCTCCACAGGGAATTCCATTGGATTTCCTTCATAGCTCCTCTTGGAGTTATTCCGTAGTATTTTCAGAAATTCTTCTAGGACTTTGTCCAGATTGTCCTCGTAAATTCCTCAGCAGATCTCCAGCAGTTCTTCTGGAGTTCCTTCAGCAATTTGTCCGGAGTTCCTCCTGCAATTCATCCGGAACTCCTCCAGGATTTTTTAAAAGTTCCTCCAGGAATTCCTTCAGAGCTGTTTTGGGCATTCTTTCAGGAATTCCTGCAGACTTCCTTCTGAAAATCACCCAGAGCTCCATCGGGAATTTTTCAAAGTACTCCGGGCTTCCAAGTTTCTCCAGGAATTCTTTCTGATTTTCTCCAGGAATTCTTTCAGAGTTTCTCAAGCAGTTCCATCGTAGTTTCTCTAGAAATTTCACCAAGAATACTTTCAAAATTTTTGCCGGGAATCCCTTTATGGATCTAGGAATTCTTTTGGAGTTCCTCCAGGAAATCCTCGGAGTTTTTCAAGGAGTTTCTTTGGAGATCCTCCAGAAATTTCTCCAAAGTTCCAAGACACCAACCCCGGGTCGAAACGTAGGACAAGTTATAAACCTCGTTTCATTTTCTGAAAGACTGCGTAGCCGTTAAATCCGATCGATTAAGAGTTACAGTCAAACCCCGCCAGATTCCTCCAGGATTTTCTCCATAGTTCCTTCAGGATTTTTTTTTCGTAGTTTCTCTAGAAAATATTCCGCAGTTCCTCAGGCAAATCTTTCGGTGTTCCTCCAGGAATTCTTTTGAAGGTCCGCTACGAATTTCTTTAGAGTTCCTCATAGAATTTTTGTCGGAGTTCCTCAAGCAATTCCTTCAGATTTGCTCCGGAAATTCCTTTGGATTTCCAGCAGGTATTTCTTCGGATTACCGCCAAAGTTCGGAGTTTTTCCAGGAATTTTCCAGAGTTCACACAGTAATTCATCGCAAATCCTCCGGAGTTCCGCTAGGAATTCCTCAGAGTTACTCCAGATTTTCTCCGCGAAATATCCCAGAGTTCCTGCACGAATTTCTCAACAGTTTCTCCTGGTATTCCTCCGGAGTTCCTTAAGTCTTCTTCTTCTTTTTGGCATTAACGTCCTCACTAGGACAGAGCCTGCATCTCAGCTTAGTGTTCTTATGAGCACTTCCACAGTTATTAACTGAGAGCTTTCTTTGCCAAAGTTGTCATTTTCGCATTTGTATCTCGTTTGGCAAGTACGATGATACTCTTTGTCCAGGGAAGTCAAGAAAATTTCCATTACGAAAAGATCCTGGACCTACCGGGAATCGAACCCAGACACTTCAGCATGGCTTTGCTTTGTAGCCGCGGACTCTAATTACTCGGCTAAGGAGTTCCTTAAGTGTTCTGTACGAATTTGTCCAGGGTTCCTTCAGAGTTCCTCAGAGAATTCCTTCGTAGCTTCAACGGTGATTCCTCCGGAGTTGCTTAAGAAATTCTTCCAAAATTTGCTTCATAGCGACTTCTTACGAACTCAGGAATTTTAGGATGAGGTCACAAGGAATTCTTGAAGGAACTCCCTATGAAAATTTTGAAGAAACTCCCGGGAAAGGAATCCTCAGAAATTCTTGGAGGAATTTGTGGAAGAACTCCTGAAGGAATTTTTGGAGGAACTCCCGGAGGACTTCCAAGAAAACTCTAGGGTGGATTCTTGGAAAATTCTCGGAGGAACAACCGGCAGGATTCCTGGAGAAACTGCGGTAGAATTTCTGGTGAAGCTGCCAGATTCTTGAAGCAACTCGCGTGTAAATTCCTAAAGGAACTACAGTACAGTTCCTGGAGGAGCTCCGGAGAAATTGTGGGAGGGATTCCAGAGGAATTTAGGAAGCAACGTTTGAAAAAAAAAAATCAGTGGAACTTCGAAGGAATTCCAGAAGAAATTCCGGAAGAGTACCCGGATGAAGTCCAAGAAATTGCCGAAGAACAAATTCTCGGTGGAGCTCTGGAGACTTTTTCGGAAGAACTGCTGAGAAACTACCGGTGGAGCTCCAGAGGAACTTCGGAAGAATAACTGGAAAAACTCCGAAAGAATGTATAGAAACATTCCTGGAGAAACTCTGGAGGAATTTCCAAATAAATTCTTTTAAAACTTTTTTTTTTTAATCCACTGCGACCACTTTTCTTTGATCTTTTGTGGTATACCCATGTCCTTTGTTTAGTGCATGTCGTTCTACTCCATTACTATTGAGAAATAATGAAGTAGTCGTTTTTTATACAAATATCATTCTTTACCATTTTGCATTTTTAGAAAAAGATACCGCTATTTATACCTTTTGGAGAAAACAGTTTGTCACCATTAAACTCTCAAAAGCGCGCCCCTTAAGCAGGTTGTGCCACTAAACTGGTTGAATGATACTGATTTTGACCATGCATCGGTACTCTAGCGTATCAAATTATTGCTTCTACTTATAAGGTTCAAAGTCGTTTTTTGGAACTGTGAACAGGTTTCATCGCATGAGACATTTAGATTCCTTGAAACAGAAAGCTTATTTTTGAATTTAAGAGTTCTGCTACTCCACCGATTCGGAATCGTTTCGATATCGAATGATAAACTCTTGAACTCGGAAAGAAATTGTCTCATGAGTTGAAACCAACCTCAGTTGCTGATTGAGCCATTTTTCCACTTCGACCTCCTTATCATCTAGGACAAATAGGTGGGTTTAGTGGCTTGTTACTCTTTTATACTTTTCCGACCGTAACTTATAAGTATTCACAAGAACAGATACAACAAGAGTACAATATGGTAGATCTTACCCCGTAACGCACCTCGTAAAGGTGATCTACCCGCGTTACGGAGAGAGACCCAGTCTCTAATAAGAAACCTACCACAAGTCCTGTCTTTTATATCAACTTTTGTTATCATTTATATAAAAAAAATAACGATGGGTATCCTTTATAATTTTATCTTTTTGAATCAATTTTATTGAAAAAAAAAAAATGACAAAAATAAACAAAACTGCTTGCCCATTACAATAAGTAAAGTAATTCTAATTTCCTCATCTATTTATTTAATTATTTTATTTTTGTAGTTATTTTTCTTGCCACAGATATGACTCTGATAATTGCAAAAATTATCGAGAGAAACTGAAGATGCTTGAAAAATGTTTCATTGTGCAGAAACTCCATCAATTATTTCGATGAAATTTCTCAAAAAATCCTGCGACAAAAAATCTCTAAATATTCTTATGAATGATACCACACAATGTCAGTAGGGATTTGATCAAATTATTTTTCAGTAATTTCTACAGCAATCCTGAATCAACCAAGAAATTGTAGAGAGTATGCTGTAGGGAACGTTAAAAGATTCAACAATACTTTGATAAATTATATCAAGAGTGTTCGCACGTTCAGAAATTACTAGTACCATCATACTCATACTGCGTATAACACGATGCGACTGGTATTAGATTAATCCATTACTCCATCCTTAGATTCTTCAATAATTTTCTAATAATTTTCTATTAACGTTTTTTTTATTTATTTTGTTATTATCTAAACAGATAACACTGAATTAGCAATTGCACGCCACAATTCTCGGTTCGTGGCCGCATCTCTCCATCCTCGGTTCTACCCCACGCTCGCCAAATCGATACGCACTTGATTCGCCCACCTAGCTCGCTGCGCTCCACGCCTTCTCGTACCAACCGGATCCGAAGCGAACATCATCTTTGCAGGGTTGTGTCCGGCATTCTTGCAACACACCCTGCTCATCGTATCCTTCCAGCTTTGGCCACCTTCTGGATACTGGGTTCGCCGTAGAGTTGGGCGAGTTCGTGGTTCATCCTTCGCCGCCACGCACCGTTTTCCTGCACACCGCCAAAGATCGTCCTATGCACCCGACGTTCAAAGAATCCAAATGCTTGCAGGTCCTCCTCGAGCATTGTCCACGTTTAATGCCCGTAGATGACTACCGGCCTTATGAGCGTTTTGTACATGATACATTTGGTGCGGGTGTGAATCTGTTTTTGACCACAGCCATGTTGAGGCTATAGTAGGCCCGACTGCCACTGACGATGCGCCTCCGTATTTCACCTAAGCGAGCCCTGTCGCGCTCGGCCCCACCAGCTAGCATGTACTTTGTGTTGGTCGCATTCACTGCCAGTCCAATTTTTGCTGCCTCGCGTTTCAGGTGGGTGTACAGGTCTGCCACCTTTTCAAATATCCATATCATCCGCGAAGCAAACAAATTGACTGGGTTTCGTAAAAATCGTACCCTCTTAAGCCCGGCTCTCCACATAACATCTTCTAGCGCAATATTGAACAACAGGCAAGACAGTCAATCACCTAGTCGTAGTCCCCGGCGGGATCCAAATGAACTGGAATGAATGTTCGCCTGAAACCTTCATACAATTTTGCACACCTACCATCGTCGCTCTTATCAGTCTCGTGTTTTTCCCGGGAAAGCGATACTATCGTATGCCGCCCTAAAATCGATGAAAAGGTGATGCGTTAGGACTTGGTATTCACGACATTTTTGGAGGATTTGCCGTACAATAAAGATCTGGCCCGTTGTCGAACAACCGTCAACGAAGCCGGCTTGATAACTTCCCAGGAACTCGCTTACTATAGGTGACATACGACGGAATATGATTTGGGATAATACTTTGTAGGCCGCATTTAGAATGGTGATCGCACGAAAGTTCTCTTGTCGCCTTTCTTGTAGATGGGGCATATCATCCCTTCCTTCCACTCCTCCGGTAGCTGTTCTGTTTCCCAGATTATGTCTATCAACCGGTGCAGACAAATGGCCAGCCTTTCCGGGCCCATCTTTATGAGTTCAGCTCCGATACCATCCTTACCAGCAGCTTTATTGTTCTTGAGCTGGCATCCTTAACCTCCCTCAAAATGGCATCCTTAACCTCCCTCAAAGTGGGGGCTGGTTGGTTTCCATCCTCCGCAGTACCGACGAAGGCATTTCCTCCGTTGTCCCGACCTTCATTTCCTGTGCTTTCAGCACCATTCAGGTGTTCGTCTAGGTGCTGCTTTCACCTTTCTATCACTTCACGCTCGTCCGTCAAAATGCTCCTATCCCTGCACATCTCGGCTTGCAGCACGAAGCCGTTGCGGGATGCGTTGAGCTTCTGATAAAACTTACGTGTTTCTTGAGACCGGCACAGCTGTTTCATCTCCTTGTGCCATAGAGTATTGCTCCATTTGGTTTTCAAACGGTTTAAGAAATTTCTTGTTGCAATTATTATAGATACTTTTCCAGGATTTTCACTAAAGATATTATCAATCGTTCTTCTCAAGAGTCACACCTTTTGGGGGTCATGCAGAAAACATGTCACGCTTTACTAGGCATGAGAATACCATGAAAAACCTTATCATGTCTATTACCTTTCATAACAACTTATTCGATGTTGAAGAAATAAACGATGTTGATCGAGTTTGTATGTATATTGGAAAGATGATAAATAATTTCATATATTTTCCTAGGCTACAGAACACCTTATGATTCTGCGGAATAGAAAGCCAAACTAAATCCGAGTACTAACCATTAACACGTTTCTTTTCGCAATCTCATGTCTCTTTTTTTTTGTTTGTCGAACAAATACACACTGCGTATTCTGATCACAAGTTCCCAAAAGTATGTTTCAGACATACCAGCAAATCTAGTATATGCCAGTAAAGGGCAAACATTTGTCACCTTCCCAAAGAAAGGTTGCATGAGACGGACACACTATGATATGAAGAGGAAGTAATGACCTTTGACTCACTCAATTCATTCGAAAAAAAAAGGTTCGAACGTGGAACCACCATGAAGCAAACTAATCGAATCATTCCGTAACAAGATATAAGTATAAGTTTTACATGCAAGAAATGAGTAAATGGGTTTTATTTGTACTTATGTCCTATTTTGACGACTTACTAGCTAGTTTAATTCTTAAACCTAGTGTTGTGTCGCGTCAGTGGCCAAGTGTATCCCGAAAGCGAGGATCTGTCCGGACAGAAGGGGGACACCGGCACCATGCTGATCACTCCGCAGCAGATCGCATCATCAGCCATAGCGGTACAGCGGCGCACTTTACCATGACGTGATGGCTACCAGGGCCATTGGTTTTAGAGTAGAACAGAAAGCCTAAATGGAGAGGCATATTGAGGGCACACTTTAGTAATTATTCAATTACTCCTGAGTGAATCTTGGGATTAGTTTTATTCTTCGTTCACAGTTCCTACCGATCTCCAATAATAACCAGCTCACTACTCCATTATGGTGCTAGCACCTGCATGTGAACTAGGTGGACTTAGCTGTAGGATGAAAGAACTTCATGTTCACCAAATCAAATACCCAATTCACCAAGCACTTTACCAACTCTTTCCCTTACACTCACATGCCCTCCACTTAAAGTGTTCTTGCCGGTCAGGCTTTTAATATAGTAACATGGCTAGCTAGACTAGCCTGCTTAGCGATTAACCGACGACTGACTCAACTTTCGCTTCAGTTTAGAAATGTACCCTTAGGTAGTGTCTATGGCGATCTAGTACATGGGTGACGATAAGTTGCAATGAGAGAGTTTATGAGAGAATGGTTCTGGTTAGGGTTTCCAAGGCCATATTATGGATACTCTTGGCGTAATCCCGTCTTCTTATCATAATAGAGATCAGGCCTCGCTCCCCATCTGCTGCGCTCTCGGCTTTAGGTAGCTATATAGATGATAGCTCTCATCTTGTAGCGTGATCGTATTGCGGTCTATTTAGGTATGCGACACTGGATCGATATGAAGAAATATGTATAATATTCTGTTGTGTTATTGTGTAGTGTAGTGGTGAACGATAGACAGTGGGAGCTATACTGATGCTCTCGCGATCTACGATTAGTGATGATGTTAAAGTTACACATTCATTAGTGCTTTTGCTGATCTGTGCTTGAATCGTTAGTAGGACAAAAAAAACGTCCTACTGGAAAAGTCTGGATCGCTTATATCGTATATGGAGAACCTTACAAATTATTTACAAAACCTTACAAATTCATTTCAAATTTTATCTGGATCTTCCAGATTTTTGTAAAATCGGACCTCAAAAATTTGGAATATTCCAGACAAATCTGGAAGGTTGGCAACGCTGTGTACAGGGGATAGTCAAAATAATTGAGGCTGGCCAATTTCAAATGCTTATAACTTTATGAAAAATGGATTTAATTAGATGCATCAGGAAGCAGTCGACGGCAAATTTGATCCAGTTTCAGGAATCAGCTTGGCCATGCATATTGGCCAACGTACACCGGAGATTTTCTGGATTTATCACCTTCAAAAATCTTGAAGTTTAATGGCCGTATTGGTATGGTTTCGAACATGTTCCTAATTGGCCACTTCCCCCAGGGCACCCGGAACCTACTATAGAGTGGTCAGTTCGTCTGATGGTACAGAATATGCTGTCGGAAGCATCATATTGAAGATTGATGCTCCCTTGGATGTAGCTCCGGATAATATATACATGATTGGAAATACAAAAAAGACTGACCATATTTTTCGTAGCCACTTTTACGGAAATGGTCATATTTTCGTAGATTTTCAACGAATCTTAACGCGGCCGCCGGGATTCAACTTCCTAATAGTTCTAGTTTCTATGAAATTTGTAAACATCTATACAACTTCACACCGCACAAAAATACAACTGACAGAAAAAATGGTATTTGGACATGACCTCGGAAAATTCGGAACATCTCCGGTGTCCAGTAGCCAATATGCATGGCCAAGCTAGTTGCTGATACTAGACCAAATTTTCCGTCGCCTGCTTCCAGTTCCATTCAATTTCATCAATTTTTCATAAAGTCTTGGTCATTTGAATTTGGGCAAAATTTTGCCTATCTCAATCATTTTGCCTATCGCCTGTACATAGCATTTCCATGCATGTTGTACGAATTAATTGATTCATATAGTATGATGTAGGGGGAGATCCCCCAGTACCGGACAGCACCCAATACCGGACAAAGTCGAAACATTGAGAAATCATGGTCCAATCAAGATGGTGTATTAGTAGTAAAGGAAGCTATTATGGAGACTAATGTTTGCGTGAAATAACACATCCTTGAAATATGCATGCCTTTTTAAAAAAGTACAAAAGATTGAAAATTTCAAAAAAATTGACGTATTGCCTTAATTTTGAGCCTATTTAGTAATTATTTTGAATATGAAAAAATACTTTCGATCACGCAAGCATATTCGAACATAATCCTAATTTGATAGTATGAATGAATTTTGTACCATAATTGGACTAAATATGGATAAATTACAATTTTGTTTAAGCACCTCCTGTCCCCCAGTTTCGGACAGCCTGATTTGTTATATGACATCTTTGTAATTATTGCACGAGTGTCTCAAAATACATTCATTTTTCATGGATTCCGTCGATCATAGTATCAAACATGCAATAAAATTAAGAAACATGAACATTCATAACAACATAGTAAAAAGTGCTTTTTTTCATCATATAAGAAAGAGGTTTTTGATGGACATCTTGCAAACTATGAAATACTCAAATTGTTCTTGTAAATGTTGCAAATGCATTGAATTGCCAATTATATACTATTCCTAAAGTAAACACATTCAATGATGTTCAAATTTACAGAATTCAAGGCATTTCCAGATTGTGTCCGGTATTGGGTACCACCTTTCAAGATCGATCAATTTGGTACTAAAATAAATCATCAAAATGCAATGTCAAAATTCATACTTATATTTTCCAATTTATTTTTGTACACTATAAAAATGATAATATTTATCGTAAATGGGTAACACGAGCACATAAAACCAATATTTTTCGAATTATGAATTTAGTGGCTTAAGTGTCCGTTACTGGGGGATCTCCCCCTATAGCAAAAATTATACCAACCAAAATGTTGACTCGTTGACTGTGTTGCCGTGTCAGGTTTTGCTAGTATAGCGTAGCTCAGTCCCTTGTTAAGTAGGGTCAACTGTTCCTCTGTAAATTGAACTTAATTAAAATAAATTTGTAAATGAACAATTAAACACTATTCCATCTATGTTTGATTTCTGAGAAGGACGTGAAAACTTTGGATTTTGATTCTTTAATTAATTAAATTTGTCTACACAATGTTTTCTACGTATCTGCAACTCTATTCAGATATTTTCCGTTAAATGTTTTTTTACCAACAGTGATCCATATTTATGTGTTCTTGATAACTATGGGGTGACTGTAAGCTAAGCGAAAAATTCACCAGCTTATATGGTGTTATTGCATGCAAGTTGACTGAAATCGTTGTATGCATTTTCAACAGTAAATATCTAAAAAACTAGATGTTCTGTGATATTTTAGAAAACTGCAATGGATTCAGTAACCCTTGGTGATTGAGACAAAAAAAAAACAAAACGTTCCGCAATGCAATTCAGGAATAAACCACTCAAGTTATGTTACATTGGGATTTGGGGAGCTTCCAGCAGTTATCAGCTCAGCAGTCATATTACACAGGTTAGAAATTGCATGTAGGACCATTATCAGCCCTACGTCAAAAAACCAGCCACACACGTACATGTTTGCTCACAGTTGGGCGAGCCGTTACTTCGTTTAGCGATGCCAATGCCAATAACTAGCTAAAAATGTCATTCCAGCGGCTTTGCGCGCAAAAACGAGCTTCACGTGAAATGGTGCGAACTAAAAGTAAATGCAAATAGCAAAGGAAAGCATTGAAAACCATGCATTTGCGGGTTGTTGCATTGCGGGGGATGGCACCGATGATTTGGGAGCATTTTGATGACGTAATGTTTTTGCTGCCTTCATCTCATTTTTCCACTAGTAATGCAAGTAGTGCTTTGAATAGATTTGAATTGGTCTATTTTTTTGTAGATGTGCAAATATTTATTCGCCTAGAGCTTTCGTTCGTATTTCGATTAGTTTTAGTGGAAAATTATAAAACATATATGCTCATGACATCACTGGAAGTTTGAAAGAAAAGTACGCAGTGCAAACTTGCCTTTCCTGAAGCTTTAATATTATTTAGATCACTTTTGTTAAAGTGAACTAAAAATATTCTTGAGGAAACCCTTTCCGCCAAATGCCAGATTGGGTTCTCTTTTTCATAAAGATTACTTGGACTGGAGAAAATCCAAGTAAATCATGTATTTCATATTTGATCTCGTCAGCTGACTTATAGTCACTAGAGAGACCTTTCAAGACGACATTGAACAAACGTTCAGTTTTGTCGTCATAAGTAAAAATTTTGTGCATCTTCTCTTCAAGATGTTTGAGAAGTTTCCGGCAAAACGAGTTCAAGATCTCTTGCCTAAAACCTCCAAACTCGGAAGAACTGATCGTGATAGGCGGCACTCTTCGCTTCCTCGCTTGAATTAAAGAGCCTGGGCTAGAAGCTGCTTCGATTTGATGTTCGGAAAGCTTGTCTGAAGCTTCGATGATTGATTCGATGCAATTATCAACATTAACCATTTCACCCTTGGAAGAAAACGTGCATTTCTAAGAAACGACCTTTTCTCCATTTTTGCCACGTTTAGTGACAGGTTTAAAAACCATGTTTTTGTAGGGAAGTTGTGGATTCAGAGATTCGCCTTTCCTTTTGTTCGTAGTTGCAACTATATTCAGTGAATAAACGAAAGATTAAGTTTTTTTCCCAAGAAGGATTACCACCGCTAGCTTTCTCTAAGGCGTCATCCACAAATTACGTAACGCTCTAGGGGGAGGGGGGAGTAGACTCAAGCGTTACGGCTCATACAAAAATTTGAAATTTTTCATACAAAAAGCGTTACGGGCGTGGGGGAGGTGGTCGAAAATTCCAAATTTTAGCTTTACGTAATAAATGGACGCTGCCTAACGGGTTTAACTAAAAATAGAAGGCACGGGTCCGAATAAGGATCCGAAAGGGATCAATAGTATGGTTGGTTTCCATACATTTCAGTATAACAGTAAAAATATAATTGACTTTTATTGTTAATCTTTTGACAGGTTCGCGTATTTCGACTACCACTTGCAGTCTTCCTCAGCTTCAGTTACTCTGCTGCTGAGAGGGTTCGAGAATAAAGAGAACAATTTTGGATTGCGTTAGTAAATACTAAAAAACTCCTATGATGTACGATACGATACATTTTAAAAGTGTGAGAATTCACTTTAGTGGCACTGATCGACTTGATAAAGCAGACAGTTTTTTATCACTCACCTGGAAAGCAGATTCATATCTTGTCAAGCTGCATCCCTCAAAGGATTATCGCCACTCGTGTGCTTGATGAGCGTAATAAAGTGGCAAAATCACATTCCAGAAAAAAAAAACACACACACACACACACACATACTCATTGCGACTGGCATTGCTTGTTGACATGTTGTTAGAGCTGCTGCAGCAGGGAGATTTCAAGTATCCTTTCTGCCCTCGGATGTTGCATTAAGCAAAAAAGCAAAGGAATGGTTTTCTAGCATGGTACATGTAGAGTAAGGTGGGGCGAAAGTTTGACCTTAGTGCTATAATTAATATTACCAAAACATGATGACAGTTGAATAGAAATAAATACCTAACTGAAGACATTTAACTTATTGGCTACAATTTTGCAGAACATACTTGCGTTAGAATATTAACCTATTTGCCTCAGGTAAGGCAATAGTTGAAAATTAGTTTAAGGCATAAAAATATTCATTAAATTTTTCTCAGAAATTTACCCAAAACAGGGTTAATTGACGGGGTTGGTGGTCTAATGGCTATCGTTTCTGCTTCATAAGCAGAAGGCTATGGGTTTAATCGTCCCTTTCATCGTACTTTGCAGTTGTATTTTTCACTTACTTCTATCTTTCGCTCTTAGTCTATCACAGATGATCTATTCGTTCATAGCATTTGCTAGAACCAGAGACGGACAAAAATCCGTTTCCCTACGTTTCCATTATTTCATCATTAAAGCACGCCTTTCCTTACGCCTGAAACGTAGCCAGTCTGCTAACCACAGAGGAAGCCTCTTTGCAATAAATCTACCTCCCCTACACCTTCCCGCATGAACTGACGTAGATGCAGGGGTATATACGGTCTACAGTAACATCATTTTCTCCCCCTTCCCCTCATTGGCCTGCATTCTGACGTGGCAGGCGCCATTGTTGCCTGAAATTAGAACATCATTAGCATTCAGCACTTCAGAGACTGATTTGGAAGAAGTGAGAACTATTATTAAAAAATAAAAAAATATGAAAGCTTTTGACAACGATGAAATTTTCTACATCCTCATCAAAAAATTTCAAGAAATTAGCTTATCATTCTTCGTTGATATATATCGAACAAATGTTTAGAGTTGGCATATTTTTCTGACAAATGGAAAAATGCCAATGGTGCACCAATTTTAAAAACGAGACAAAAATCTGCAGAAGCTTCCAGCTGTCGTCTAATCAGCTTGCTTTCCTCGATCAGTAAACTTTTTGGAAAGGTAATTTTGAACAGAATGATGGTCCACATCAACGAAATTTCAATTTTCGATGATCTACCAATCATCACCTTTAGTATTTGTTTTGAATTGAGCTGGAAATCTCGAAAATAAACTCATGCCCCACCTTACTCTAGTAAGAAACAGCGACGATGAAGGCAGTCGGAGGACATCAAAACTCGGCGAAAAATAAGACCCAGGAGATTTGTGTTTATTTGAAACGTGCATGTCAGATGGTTCTGGTGTAGCTTTGCCCGCCTGACGTCTATATATCCGAAGAATATACCTACCACTCACTTCCGACATCGGCGCTCAGATAAGCTGTGAAGTATTTCGCATGACGTGTCATGTCTTGCTCAAGTGGTTCTGTTGTGTACACATGTTTTTTTTCTTGCTCAGTTTTATCACGTTCTGAAATGGATTCATACGAACAGAAAAGAACCACGTCTTCCAAACGCTCGCTGATGCCGTTGGCTCTTATGGAGCTTTTTCGACAAACGAAGTGTCTGTGGCGGAACTGGCTCAATCTGACATTCGGAAGCGTTAAAAAAAGTCTGAGCAGTTATATTTCCACGACAGGACGGATCCCACGTGAGAGTTGCTACCTGGATGAGTACGGAAATGACGTGTAGTGTGCAAACAAATTTATTCATGCTTGCCAGTAATAAAACAACAAAGACAGACAGTGGAAACTCATGTGACGAATTCGATTTT
The DNA here is from genome assembly GCF_002204515.2 of Aedes aegypti. Classification (NCBI taxonomy): domain Eukaryota; kingdom Metazoa; phylum Arthropoda; class Insecta; order Diptera; family Culicidae; genus Aedes; species Aedes aegypti. The sequence goes on along the minus strand of NC_035109.1, from coordinate 159,795,946 downwards.
CTGTGAGTTTCTTCGTTCCCACATTTCAACGATGTTTATACAGTTTATTTACAGATTCTTCTTCTGGTGCTTTTGATCAAAGTCATAGCAAAGCCTCGAACAAACTTGCATCTTTTAGGGTCGATTTCTTCACCTTTGCTAAACCACGTTTACCCATATGATTAAACTACACACTAAGCTCTTACGGTGAATTTCACCGTAATCTCAACAGCTGAACAGTTCGGTGAAATAAAACACCGTAACTTCGTCGGAATTTAACGGATTCCGGTGATTTTTTACGGAATACTGTAAAAATTTACCGTACACCGTTAATTTATTTTACCGAACTGTTCAGCTGTTGAGATTACGGTGAAATTCACCGGAATCCGTAAAATAATTTAAGTGTGTAGGTTTAGTGCCAAAACGGTGGTGAAAAACCGCTTATTAGTCCGGTAAAACGGTTATTATTGGTCGGAATGACCCTCCCGTGAAGTTCGACTACCGTTTTGTCTCAAATTCCGAACACTCGGTTTTTGTATGGCGATTAGGTTGAAATGTTTCACTGAAATATATCATCAAATGACCAGGAAATGGCAGTAAATTACAATTCAATTCAATCATCTTCCAATCTATTTTATTCCTCGGCAGTAGTGATGATTCTCTAGTTCGAGACCAGTAAAACTAGCTCAGATAAATTTATTTGAGAAATTATTCTTTTGAATACGATTTATTCGTGCTGTTCGGAATTTGAATCAAGGTGTTCGGAATATGAGACAAAATGAACACAGTGTTCGGCATTTGAGTCAAAATGTGGTTCCATACTTTTACGTAAAAACAATACAAAACAATTTTAAATAATTTTTTTTATCAGTACACCCAACAGCTAACAGTAAGACATTGCGAAGAAACTAAAATTTTCATAAATATAAACTTATTTATGCCCAACAGGTGTATTTGAAGTCCCTGTTGACCTTAAGTGTTCGGAATATGAGTCAAAACGGTACACATTTTTGGTTAAAACCTGTTTAATGCATGAGTGGCACTCCTCTTTCTTATATTTATGAGCAGAGTTTTTCACAAAAGTTAAGCTACATTAGTATATCAATGTTTAGACTTCTTTAAACGATGATTTTTGTGATATTGGATGAAATGAGCAATAAAAATGCTCGTTTTACCAAAAATTGAATTGCCGAAGACGATTTTGTTGTCAAAAGTTTTAGAAGTAGGGGGAGATCCCCCAGTACCGGACACTTAAGCCACTAAATTCATAAGTCGAAAAATATTGGTTTTATGTGCTCGTGTTACCCATTTATGATAAATATTATCATATTTATAGTTTACAAAAATAAATTCGAAAACATATATATGAATTTTGACATTAGATTTTGTTGATGTATTTTAGTACCGAATTGATCGATCTTGAAAGGTGGCACCCAATACCGGACACGATCTGGAAATGCCTCGAATTCTGTAAATTTGAGCATCATTGAATGTTTTTACTATAGGAATATTATATAATTGCCAATTCAATGCATTTGCAACATTTACAAGAACAATTTGAGTTTTTCTTAGTTTGCAAAATGTCCATCAAAAACTTCTTTCATATATGATGAAAAATAGCACATTTTACGATGTTGTTCTGATTGTTTATTCTTTCTTAATATTATTGCATGTTTGATGGCATGATCGACGAAATCCATGAAAAATGAATGTATTTAGAGACACTGGTGCAATAATTACAAAGATATCATAAAACAAATCAAGCTGTCCGAAACTGGGGGACAGGAGGCGCTTAACAAAAATTTCAATTTGTCCATATTTTGTTCAATTATGGTACAAAATACATTCATACTATCAAATTAGGATTATGTTCGATCATGCTTGCGTGATCCAAAGTTTTTTTTCATATTTAAAATAATTACTAAATAGGCTCAAAATTAAGGCGATACGTAAATTTTTTTTAAGATTTTCAAACTTTTCTACTTTTCAAAAAAGGCATACATATTTCAAGAATATGTTATTCTACGCAAACATTAGTCTCAATTATAGCTTTCTTTTCTTCTAATACACCATCTTGATTGGACCATGATTTCTCAATTTTTCGACTTTGTCCGGTATTGGGTGCTGTCCGGTACTGGGGGATCTCCCCCTATGCTCAATTCAGAAAATATCGAACTTCCTCAGGGAATTGCCTACCTTTAGGTGTCTAAGACGTCCAGAATTTACGTATAACGAAATCACCTGTTGTGTTATACGATACTTGTATGTGCAAAGATTCCGTATAAGATGTTATCAAAAGGCCTCATGCGTACAATAGTGGAGGTGATATTGTCGCTTTTTTATACAGCTTTTTACGCTAGGTTGCTATAATTTTTGAATCACTCCCTTTTGACTTTTCTATCCCACCCTATAATTTTTTATGGTTTTATCAAAGCAAGCTCAGACATTTTCACTCTAATGTTCAGGAAATGTAAATAAGATTTTGTTCCAATTTTTTAATCTTTTGCTTTACAATTCTCGGAAAATAAGCAGCAGAAGCTCATAAGTAGCAGCCGTAATCATATAAATTGTATGCATATTGGACTGACTCTCTGAATATTTTTCAGTGATCAAAGGGGTTAGTTTTACTAAAAGGCTGATGCTCTTTCAATAATTAGTTGCAGACAAGGATGGAAATCAAGTGATCATGACAAAATAAATGATGCATCGCGGTTATTCTTTATCTTGCGATCATAGCAACAACGATTAACCTTTTGTCGTCAAGTTATCATAACAAACTACGCTCCGCGAATAATGCATCATTCAGCATGTGTGCTAACGATCAAATGTTCGCAAACCAAAGTCATAATTTATAGAGGATTTTAAGCTTTTACTCTGAGATTCAGCTCCTGGTATGCAACTCTTGATCTGGAAGTTTATCTGACATGGTTTGGGAAAAAATTAATGCCGTGGATGTGTTCCGATTTACGTTAATCGCAACATGTTACAATATCCGACAAACGGTTTGTCCCGCGACAAACAGTACATCAGATGCTGAATAGGGTAGGTGTACCAGTTATGGACATAGTGGTTCCCTATTTCGCCATATGTGATTTCTTTAATGTTTTCACATTTTGAAAAGTTTTGTATATTGTGGTAGTTAGATTTAAGATATATCTTCATTTTGAATCATTCGAAAAGATTAAAAATGTGAAAGTTTTTGAAATTTCACATATGTCCAAATAGGGAACCACTATGGCCATAACTGGTACACTTTCCCTATATCTGAACCAAGTGCACGTAATGAGGTGTTGTAATCATGCTTTTGCAAGAACAACGGCCCTCTTAGATCGTTCAAATACTGTGTTGTTAGTCGCTAGAGACGATTTTTTTCCATCCTTGGCTGCAGATTGTATAAAAAAAAGTTAATCCCTCTAGATGTGAAATTTCAATTTTCATTGGAATAATCATTTTTGTTATCTGTTCCAGATTTTAACTACTCAAGATGACCTATTTAATGTGAAGGTTATGATTTTATTTTCAAGGATATCGGTGGGTAACCTCCAACCGTCTATAACACTGTTTCTCAACCTTGGTAACTACGGAAAAACGCCTCGCTATAAGGTGCTCGTTTCAGCGAGCTTTTCACATGGTCGGGGGTCCGCGGACCCCCTGTTGAGTAACGTGGCTCTATAATATCAGCTTTTATATTGATAATAAAACTTAAATAGGGCTGTTGGCCGTTGAAGCAGTGATAGATCTGATTGTGCATTGAAATTTGATTGAACTAAATTTTTAGTAAAGATTCAAGAGTTATATCCTACATTTGGGGGATAGGGTTTCCATGAAGGTGACTATGCAACCTTCGATTCGTCTCGACTCACACGCCGCGCAGAATAAGTACAATTGTTCTAGGAGAGTCTTTTACAAGAGTCTTCAAAGATATTCGGAGTGAGATTTTTTTTGCGTCATGCACAGTTTTATTGGCTAAGCGATAAGAAGCGAAGTCTGTATTTCATGGAGTGAGGTATTGTTTTTACATCTAGTTTTTTGAATACGTTAGCAATTTTCTGCTTTAATTATGCTTATAATCAGATCTGCGTTATGGGATCGCCATGAGAAAAATAATACGATTTGAGTGGAATCCTTCGATTGGAAATCAAGTAGCTCCTTGAACAGCATCAACTAAGAAGGGTCTTCGGCAATACTCTCACTGTTTCAGGAATGTGGCAACTAACATTTATCCATGTACGTACAGGCAACATGAAGGGCATCTTGATAGCTAAAATATTTGAAAAGCAATTAAATCTCTGAAATATTTATGATAAATGTAAAAAATCAAGAAGGGTGATAACCATAACAAAGGTTGTGATGTTTTTTTACATATTAATCTACAAACGTAAAGTTCTGCCTACTAAGACTAACAGTACTGGACAGAATAAAGTACGCATTGGCCGTTTTTCCATACAAAATGATCAAGTTTGAAGTTTCATATCTCGGTTTCTAGTTGTCCAATTGACCTAAAATTTTCACCGCAGCTTGAAAGTAACCTCAAATTTGCTAGGCTAGAAATTTATAGTTTTTCATTTACGAACTTTTAAGTTATCGCAAATCTCAAATTTTGATAAAAATGACAAAATTTTAAAGTAAAAATAATTTTTAAATGAAAATACTTAGAGCAATATGTCCTTCTGCAAAAATGTACAATTTGATAAGACACACAAGTTTGCAAAACATAATTTTTCGGTAAAACTGATTGTTTTCAAAATATTTTCAAAACTAAATTTTGCAATTTTTTGCAAATTGAGAGATTTTCAATAATTTAAAAGATTGTGTTTCAAATGCAGTGATATTTTAATTGAGTAAAATCTATGTTATATCTAGGCTGTGGTGAAAATTTCGGATCAATCGGACCACTAAAAGCTGAGATTCAGATCTCCAAACATGACCTTTTTGTATGGAAAAACGGCCAATGCGTACTTTATTCTGTCCAGTACTGTATGTAGCTATAAAATATGTTGGCAAGAAATGTCAAAAACGAATCACCCCAGCATGTTTTATGGCAAGCGTAAAAAGCTGGATATGATAAAATTTGACTATCGTATAGATTTTATTGCGCAGTGCGCATCGTACCCTTGTGATGTGCGTAATTCTATCTGCTCTTTGCGATCCTTGTTTGGACCCGTGCCTTCGATTTTTCGTTGGAGCCGTTAGCGGAAACAAGCGATGATAATCCTTCTTGGAAAAAAATCTCCTAGTAAGTTTCTTATTTTTGGGGGGTCCCGTAGCCTCGAGGTTACGCTTTCGCTTCGTAAGCGGAAGGTCATGGGTTCGATTCTCAATCCTCCCTCACAAAAAACTCCGTCCAGTCACCAGAAGACGCCGCACGAAGGACCGTGTATTGGGGAAACACATCCATACTCCGTCAGTATCAGATGGTGACTGAGACAAACTGACCCTCTTTGTAGGCTGTTGCCTCACACGACACGGAAACATGGCAAAATGAACCACCGCACACCAATGGACTACGTATATGGATATGGATTCGATTGTACGAAGGTACGGTGCTGCCATCTGGGAAAAGTTTGCTCGATGCGTGAAGCGTCGAAAATTTTACCCGGCAAGGTATAGGAAGCGAAATTTAAAATGCTCATAAAAAATTAACTACAATAGTTATTTAAAATCTTTTCAGTACATGTTGATATACTTTTGGTGGGCTACATCTTCTTCTATCTGGTGTTACGTCCCAACTGGGACAAAGCCTGCTTCTCAGATTAGTGTTCTTTTATGAGCACTTCCACAGTTATTGACTGAGAGCTTTCTTTGCCGATTGACCATTTGTGCATGTGTATAATCGTGTGGCAGGTACGAAGATACTCTATGCCCTGGGAATCGAGAAAATTTCGTTTACGAAAAGATCCTCGACCAGCGGGATTCGAACCCACGACCCTCAGCATGGTCATGCTGAATAGCTGCGCGTTTACCGCTACGGCTATGGTGGGCTACATTATAGGCATATAATTTTGAGTTTTGTATTTTATTCTCAATATGCTGTTGATTCTATAGGTGATCAATAGTCTAACCCCGTACACTTAACAGAATTTAATTAAAAAGTGTTTTGAATTTTTTAGAAACAATTGAAAACTGACTTCCTATGCTTTGCCATGTTAAATAATCGGAGCTTCACGCATAGGGTCAACTGTGGTAATTACCTTCGTAGACGCGAATTGGACCAACGGCAGTTCTCTCCTCTACCTGCTCGGTATGAGAGAAATAGCAATAAGGATATAAATAGATATGATAATCGGCATAGTTGTGACCAAGTGCACGGAGTGCCTAATAATAATAATAATAAAAAAAAGTTTCTTATTCTTTATTTATTTAATATTTATATGGTTGCAATCACTAACAAAAGAAGTTGGTTTTAATACTGTCAATAAACGTGGCAAAAATGGAAAAAAATGATGTTTCTCCGGAATGCCCCCTTTCTTCCAAGGGTCGAATGAATAATGTTGGTAATGGATCATTGAAGGTAGTTTTTACAAGTGCTCACCGCATTAAAACAAAGGCGCCACTGTATATGGGATTTAACATTGTGACATCATTGCTGTTCTGTCAACCACACAAGGCTACGGTGGCGCTATCTATGATTTCCATAGCGGCCGTTTTGGTTATTTTAATGATCCTTTACATCGGAATGATGCGTTAGAGAAATTTTCCGAGCACCAAATCGAAGTAGCCTGTAACTTAGGCTCTTTGATTCGCGTGAGGAAACAAAGAGTGCAGCTAATAATGGTCAGTTGTTACGAATTTGGAGGATTTACGCAGGAGATCTTGAACTCCGTTAGGGGATCCAAGGTTTTCTTCCAAATCGCAAAGAGAAGATACTGCCGCGTTCTGTCGGAAACGCTTAAAAATCGCGATTTACTTCTAAAAGTATGCTTATGGTCGTCTTGAAATGGGTGTCAAGTGACTATTGAATAAATAACCCAAATTGCTTAGGTTCCAAGTGATTTTCACAAACCGGAAATCACCATCTTGGATTCCAAAATGGCGTCGGCTATCGATTTCCGTCATTTACTCGTCGGTTCCGTTTCAAAAATACCCATATTGCATGGGTTTCAAGACTTTTATGCCAATCGACTTTATGCTAAACGACTTCATGGCAAATGACGTACCAGCATGGGTTTCAAGTGATTTTCACAAACCGGAAGTCACCATTTTGAATCCCAAAATGGCGTCGGTCGACGATTACTCATCAGTCTCGTTTAAAAAACCATTCGGTATCATATGAATTCTTATGGAATTTTAAGAATTACTTCGAATATGAAACAAAAGTGCATTATGAATATTTTTTTAACTTAATATGTAACTCGAAAAGATTTACTCATTGCTTGATTTTCACCCCTGATAAATTGCTCACAAAATTAATTTGCTTCACTAGACACACCAAAGGGACGTCTGTGATATCGTTGAAAATGTTAAATATTAATGCTAGACGCGGCTCCAGGATTTTTTTTTGTTTTACAGTGAAGATGCATTGAAGCCAAATTTTACAAAGCATAAATTTAAAGAACCAGTCAACTATTTGAACGGAAAATTTGATCGATTGGTCATCACCAGCACAAACAGTTTTGTGTCTGGTTCTCTAGTTTTGTGCTTTGGACAATTCGAGGTATGGATTCGACGCATCTTTACCTTAATCAAATTATGATAGAAATTTATAATAGAAGTAAGTCATAAATCCTTCAGGTACAGTATATTTTAACTAAGAAAAATATCTGAAGTTATTTCTTTGATTTGCTTTTGGTCTTAAAATCGGTAGAATTTTTGATACATTTAATTTTATTAAGTTGATTATGTGCAACTTTCTTGTAAGTGTTTATAATTGAGTTGGTAGAGGAATGTAGTAGTGTTTGATCTTCCGACGATCGAGATGAGTGAAAAAGTGACGTGATCGGTTAGTTGTGTTTGATCTTCCGACCTTGACGCTTGCTCCTGTGGGGCGGGCGATGAGGGCAGGATCAAACATGTCGCGCGTCGGTCCTATAATGAAATGAAGAAGCGCCGCGGATCATTAGTAGTGTTTGATCTATTGATCGCGTTGCTTGCTGTTGTGTGGGCGAGTGATGAACACTTGTTCGGGGTACAATACGATTATCGAATTATATCGCGAATCCGATTAGGCGTGATTATATCATGGATCGCATCACCAACCACTGCACATTGGGGAATTCCGAACCCAAAGGTGGAAAAAATTGATAAACTTCACAATAGAAGGATAAAAAATAAGTTTTATAGCTCATTCAAAAGGAAATTTTCTCAGAAATCGATTGGTGATGGTTTCATGAATGTGGGGCCATTCTGGAATAAGCTATGGTGCCCGTTTTGCCCCAATTCCTTGAAAATTATAGATTTTCATGTTGTTTTGAGTAAAACTATTTTATTGTGGAGATTATTTTCCATGAAATCCATCATTTCTAGTCCATTCAACAATGTTTCACAGAGAACGTTATAAAAAGATGGAAATTTAGGGGATTATGGGGCCAAATGCAAAATGAAATATTTTTGAAGAGGAATTTTTGTTTTAATTTTTTTCAACGTGTTTTTTATTGAAATAAATTCTAAAATAGTCAAATAATCATGAATATAGCTTGCAGAAATAAGTTGTAGTAAAATTTTTAGAAGATGTATGATAATTATGTATGCTCTATGCAACATATTGTGAATAATTTACCTTCTTATATCACAAATTCCAAACATTTCCAAATGATGTGCGATAGTTTAGGTAAACGATATTGATCTAAATGATCGATTGTCGTTAGCCTCATTGATAGGAGATAGTGGGAGCATATAGTTTTTTAACTATTTTTGCCCCAATTCCCCCAAACACGATTTCTTTCGTAATTAATTCAACTTTTTTCCCAAACCAAATTTATTGTGTACTAAATTGTTTATTCTGTTTCTGATACAATATTTAAATCATAAACCATAGGAGATTTTGGGGATCTTTTACACATAAACAAAAAAATAACCAAATAAAAAAATCAAAAATGAATCTATCAAGAAATCATCAGCCGTTTTTTTCTGATTGCAACAAATTACCCAGAATCAGGTTAGTTATTCAATCATTACTGTAGCAATTTCGTGAGAGTTAAATTGCATTTTACAAGAAATTATTCGGGAAACAATTTTGTCTTTTCATGGATATTTGGTATTCAATATTCCAATTACCATCATACACTACAGATAAAGTTATCATAAAAGTGATAATGCAGTTGTTAATAATGCTCAATTCTATATTTCCAAAATCGATCATTCATTTCATTCAAATAATTTATAGTTACTATGTTTGTTATGTTGCCTCTACATTTGCTGTTAACAAATTACTTGTTGGTTGACATCAATGTTCCTCATGGTAAACTATACTTTATTAATATTGTAAACAGTAATTATGGTTACATCTGTTTACTGTATTTCAAGCATGTTCAAGAGCCTTCTAAAATGCATAACATGAAGAAATTTAAATTAATTAACTCATTACGCGTGGTAAAGATGGACAAATTATCAGTGTTAAGATGGATCTTCTTCGTGAACAATGATCGACGCATCTTCGCGATCCAACATTCGCCAAAATTCATTTTTAATTTTTGCGTCACGAAGAGCATCGCAAAAAGCGAACGAATGCAACGCCGAAGAAGCAAAATGAACACACTGATAAGTGGTTCGCGAAACCTTTCCACTCGTACACTCTGATAATAATCAAAACTAAATAGTTTAAATCCCTCACTAAATCTCTATTCGCCTGGTTGACCCCAGGTCTGGTATAGGTTACGACAAAACAGACCTATTATAACATGATGATAAACGTACATTAGTATAGGATAGCTGCTAATGAATACTAAAAAGGATACAAATTTCATCGTTGTATTCTTTCTATTATGGAAAGGTCAATAAATAAATATTTGCCACATTATTTTTATTTATCAACAATTATTAAAACCATACAACAGTTTTACAAGTTTCAACCAGAATCAGAAAAGGATTTTCATATCTCCTGACAGCACTAATTTGACTACAAATCCTTATGAAATTGAACATCGATAAGCTTAATTTACATCGCCGTTCAAGGGACTGTTATAGTTTTTTTCCTTCAGCTGCCGGAGTCAGGGTACTCGCAGATCTTAAGGAATCGTTGTCTGATGCTGCTGGCCATAATACAAATTGAATCACAATTGACTGCCATTTCCTTGTTATTTGGTGACATATTTCAGCGAAACATTTCAACCAGCTCGCCATACAAAAACCGAGTGTTCGGAATATGAGTCTGTTCGGAATTTGAGACAAAACGGTACACAGAATGAGGCAACCAATGCAGAACTGGATGACTGAGTGAAAATTCTGTGTAGGTCGCACTCATTCTGTGAGTTGCCGACGTGTTGGCCTTCGGCTGTGCGGGGATCGATGGAAACGGAACTGTCAATGATCTTCCGCTCGGCAGCAAATAGTTGGCCGTTGGTAAGATGGGGAGTTTTCTGAGATGTTTTCTAGCGAATAGCCGGAAGATGGTCGCAAATGCGATAGTTTTTTCCCCATTTGCTTCCACTTCGGCTATTCAAATGAAAAAAATCTCTGAAAAACTTTAAAATTGGAAGTGAATTCCGCATTCCAAGCGTTCTTCCTCTGTGCTCATTTCACTCATTGAATTTTGTTTACCACCGTTTGCACAAAACTGTGTACAGCCCCTTTGCACAGAATCTGTGCTGCACGAAAAGAGGCCAATTTTGTGCGCTCGGCACTCATTTTTGAGCGGAGCAAGTTTAGCGTGATTGTTGCGAGTACTCTCGTATGCTAGACGAGCACTTTACGGGCTCGGTAGCTTAGTTGGTAAAGCGCTCGTCGAGCATACAAGAGTCCTGGGTTCAAATCCCAGCCGAGCACGTGGATTTTTTTTCATAATTTCACCCATGATTTGTCCATCTTTACCACGCGTAATGAGTTTATTAATTTAATAACCATGCGGATTGGATTACCGAACAGCTCAATATAAGAGTCAATTTATTTTGAATTAAGCATTATTAACTATTACATCTTCAATCAAAATGTGCCATATTGAAATATATGGAAGACTTTGTTTGTTTATGATCACTTTTCAGTAGTAGGGTGCAGGCAGAGCTACTTGGGCACTTCCACGCAATTTTATTCTCATGAAAATTCTTCAAAATGCAATTTTATTCTCATGAAATTTCTTCATGTATGATTGTGTAACTAATTTAATTCTGAGTGATTGGCTTCAATCAGAAAAAAAACTGCAGATGGTTACTTAATGAATCCATTTTTGAGTGTTTTCATTTGTTTTTTTTTATTTATGTTTAAAAGATCCCCATAATCTCCTATGTTTTAGGATTTAAATACTGTATTAACTACTGAATAAACAATTTAGTACATAATAAATTTAATTCGGAGATATCTGTTCAATTAATTATGAAAGAAATTGTTTTTAGGGGAATTGGGGCAAACATAGCCAAATAACTATATGCTCCTACTATCTCCTATCAATGAGGCTAACGGCAATCGATCATTTAGATCAATATCGTTTACCCAAACTATCGCACATCATTTGGAAATGTTTGGAATTTGTGATATAAGAAGGTAAATTATTCACAATATGTTGCATAGAGCATACATAATGATCATACAAATTCTAAAAATTTTACTACAACTTATTTCTGCAAGCTATATTCATGATTATTAGACTATTTTAGAATTTATTTCAATAAAAAACACGTTGAAAAAATTTAAAACAAAAATTCCCCTTCAAAAATATTTCATTGTACATTTGGCCCCATAATCCCCTAAATTTCCATCTTTTTATAACGTTCTCTGTGAAACATTGTTGAATGGACTAGAAATGATGGATTTCATGGGAAATAATCTCCACAATAAAACAGTTTTACTCAAAACAACATGAAAATCTATAATTTTCAAGGAATTGGGGCAAAACGGGCACCATAACTTATCCCAGAGTGGCCTCACATTCATGAAACCATCACCAATCGATTCCTGAGAAAATTTCCTTTTGAATGAGCTATAAAACTTATTTTTTATCCTTCTATTGTAGAAGTTATCAATTTTTTCCACCTTTGGGTTCGGGATTCCTCAATGTGCACTGGTGACTCCCAGATCTTTACCTTATCCCACTAACCCAATATCCTTTCCATGACAACTGACAACAGAGGTATACTCGGTCTCTAGTAGCAACGGTTGTCTAACTAACATTCCTTCCCTTCCCCGATGACCGTAAGGACGTGGCCGGCGCCGTTATTGACTTTTAAATTTTGAGCTCTCGATTTGTGCACATTGAAGAATGGTAAGCTAATCCCAAGCCCCATTCATTAATTCCCTGTGCAACTTCGATTGTTCTGGTCAATCACGGAGTAGCAACTACGAATTGTACGGTCATCTATGCTCATGCTCATGCTCATGCTCATAATTGAGTTGGTAGAGGAATATTTGGCAGAATTCCCAAAGCAGATTCTATATGCAATTTATTCGTGTTATTAATCACAAGGTACTCCTAAAATACTAACATAATCTATAAAGGAAGTATAAATTCTAAAGACATATTTAAATGTAAACTTTAATCTTCAAGGAATCCTTAGAAATATTTCAGATTTTTTCATATATTTATGGAGTAAGCTAGTTTTGAAGTGAGTTTTGCTTAGAAATGTCATCAAAAAATTCATATTACATAGCAATGCATAAGCAACTGCTTCAAGGTTACACGACAAAATCTGGCATAACTTAGTCAAATTTACGATTACAAAACTTCACTTGAATATTTTTTTTGGCAATGGCACTTCAAAAAATCCTCTATAGATCTTTCAGATGTTCTTAAAACTCTTCCTTCCAACGGATTTCGTTGAAAATTTTGCGAAACAGAACATATTGTGTGTTTAGGCGAATATATATTCTCAGCAATGTTCTTTCCATGATTAGATAACTGGCAAATTTGCCTTTTATTTTATTGAGTTTCATTTGTCTTGTTTGGGATTCCGTCAAAATTTCTCTTATGTGTTCTGACAAAAAATGTCAATGAATTCCAAGACATGTTTTCCATAAGTGTCCAAGAATTTCATTCTGAATTGGTTTTCTTCCTTGATGATGACAATTTTTCGATCAATATCAGAAAGGAATAATTTTCTTCAGTTGTTTCTCCATAAATTCTTTAGGAAATTCCGTACTTTTTTTCGGTAATTTCAATAGGCAATTCTCCACTGAAAATTTTGCAAGAATTTTTTTCACTGATTTTGCTCTCGGAATTCTTTAAGAGGTTATCCTTAGGTACTTTTAAAAATAGTTTCTTAATGAAAACGGTTTTGTACATCGGTTTTTATGTCATATTACCTGTGGAAATTCTTGAAAGAATTCATCAAATATCCAGGAAGAATTAATTATAATTTTTCTGAATCTTTTTTTTATGAAACTGTGAGAAATTTATAGAACAAACATTGGAAGAAATGTTTTGATTAGTATTTTTGTAGTAATTTTTTAAAAAAAAATTCTTACTTTAGAAATGTATGATTCAGGCATTCCTGAAGTGATTTTTCAATAAAGGATGAATTAAGTAAAAGTAAAATACCTTTAAGATTTGAAAATTATTTTTTCTCACGTTACAAAATTCTTTGAAAAAAATATTGAACATACGATGGTTTTCCTATAAGAATCCTGGAACTGAATTTTACAGAAAACATTCTACGAATCTCTGAAGAAGTTTTATATTATTAAAATTGCACAAAAGGGTAGGAGTCATTGGTTGGAAGACTCGTACTCTTTCATACAGTGCCCCCCAGTTAGCTCTTGGCTAAAATATCTAGAGATCCAGATCCACCTGGAGTTAACTAGTTCGCCCATTAAGTCTTGGAATAGGGAATGGTAGTTTAAGCAAAAAGTTGCAGAATGATGATTTTTACAGCACGTGTTGTACATTACAACGAGTGCTGTAAAAATCGAAATTGACGCTTATATTGAGCTGTTTGGTAATCCAATCCGCATGGTTATTAATTTAATTAACTTATTCCGCGTGGTAAAGATGGACAAATTATGGGTGAAAATATGAAAAAATCCACGTGCTCGGCTGGGATTTGAACCCAGGACTCTTGTATGCTAGACGATCGCTTTACCAACTAAGCTACCGAGCCACTGAGTGACTCAAGAACTGAGTTGGTTACAAGTTTTAGAATTCAAATCACTACAGGCCCCTTTCATAACCCATATCCATCCATATCATGGATGCGGGAAGGCTATCAACGTGTCGTTCTCACTCAAGTGACGACATGACTACTACAGAGAGGCTGTAACACTCTAACATAAATTGACGCTTATATTGAGCTGTTTGGTAATCCAATCAGTATGGTTATTAAATTAATTAACTCATTACGCTTGGTATTTGAATTCTAAACTTGTAACCAACTCAGTTAGTGGGTCACCAAGTGGCTCGGTAGCTTAGTTTGTAAAGCGCTCGTCTAGCATACAAGAGGCCTGGTTTCAAACCCTAGCCAAGCACGTGGATTTATTTTTTTCATAATTTCACTCATAATGTGTCCATCTTTACCACGCGTAATGAGTTAATTAATTTAATAACCATGCGGATTGGATTATCGAACAGCTCAATATAAGCGTCAATTTATATTAGAGTATTAGGGGAAGGCGGGGCAGTATGGTCATATGGGGCAGTTTGGGCCACCCTTCATTTGAGCTTAAAAAACCGATTCTGATCCCGATAACCTTAGTATGCTTCAACCAGCCACCACCGTGAAAACCGTGCGAAAATCTTATTTTGTACTTCATATATTTATGAAAATAAGAAATGTTTACGCTATTACGAAAATTTTATAAGATTTAGGATGAACGACACGTTGATAGCCTTCCCGCATCTTTACTCTTCCACAATACAGTTGTTGTGGAAGCGATGTAGGTACGATAGGCAAAAAGTTTCAACCTTAAAACAAATCGCACTCGCTCCGCCCACGTGTGTAGTAACATGAGATGGATGGATAGGGGTTAAAGGGTGAACACGAAATTATTGCGACACATTCAACAGGGCATAACTTTTCTACCATTGGGCAAAAATCAACCAAATTTTGCACACTTTCTCATTGATGTGTATTGTTTACATGCTGTCAAACTCGAACTCGTGTTTTTCGATTCAACGAAAATGGAGGTGAACCAACGCAAGTCGAGAGAACAAATTCTTTTCAAACACCTGGAATTGCCTGACCTGTCGTACCGGCAGTTGGGAAAAATGTTGAACATTCACCATTCAACCGTCTCCAGAGTGTTGAAGCGGTTCCAGAAACGGTTGACGATGGACTACGGCAAAGGAGCTGGAAGAAAACCGGGACCGGAGAACAAAAATACGGAGGGAAAGGTGAAGCGGATGGACGACGAAACGTATATAAAAGTCGATTTTAAGCAAAATCCGGGGTTGAAGTTTTTCACCGGCAAGAGCAAGTTCGATGTGGACGACAAATTTAAGATGAAGAAATGTCGAAGTTCGCCTCCAATAATGAAACGGGAACTTCGGAAGAGCAAGAAGACAGTCAAAGACGAGAAGGACATGTTAAGAAAATGGGAAAAATAACTATGAATTCCACACTCAAGGCTCCATCGTTTAACTTTTTTTTTGATTTTTGAAGTAAACATATGTATTGCTGTGTGCGTTTGAAATGCAAATATCGAATGCGGGAACACCAAACGCGGTAAGATATTTTACAAGAAATGCGATGTCAAAAATAGATTTTTCTTGCTAGGGCGGCGGTGATTTATATAATCGTTGCTAGGTGTCCTTTGATTGTTTTGTGTCACCGCGTTTGGAGGACGTTTAGCCAAGATTTGCATCTCAAATGCAAACAGCAATATAAAACTACCCTCAAATTTTGGTTTGATTCTAAACATTAGAAGAAAATTGGCATGACATTTTCGGTGTCGCAATAATATCGTGTTCGCCCTTTATTTATTAAAAGGATCTGCGTGGTCTATTGAATTATAAACTTGGAACCAACTCAGTTAGTGGGTCACCAAGTGGCTCAGTAGCTTAGGGATGGTACACAAATTATTCCCCCCCCCCTTGGAGTGTGACGTAATTTGTGCATGATCCCTTAGTTGGTAAAGCGCTCGTCTAGCATACAAGAGTCCTAGGTTCAAATCCCAGCCAAGCACGTGGATTTTTTCCATAATTTCACCCATAATTTGTCCATCTTTACCACGCGTAATGAGTTAATTAATATGAAATTTTCATTTTCCATATTGCAATTAAACATATATGTTCATGAAAACTTATTATGAATAACAATTCGAGACAAAATGATAGAAACTATTAAATTCATAATAATTGTGATTATTGCGACGAAATTACATCCCTGACAACACATTACATACGCTAGGCATCCTCCAGGCAATCTCTAGAAAAATCCTAGCTACGCCAATTGTATTATTTAATTTTATTTCAAATATTATATGCATTTTGTGTTGGGTGGTACCATCAGGGCAACCGATTGAAGTGAAATGAATAGAAAGAATCCATCATCAATGTACATTTACGAGGATACCAAACTAAGTAACGTCAATAACAGACCGACAATGTCATCGGGGAAGACATTCTTTATTATTAGAGACCGAGATCACTTCTACATCACTATGGTTTTCACAGCAAGGAGTTTTGTTGTAGAAGGGGTTTCATTTGGATTAGGATTAGGAAAAATGTCCTCTGGGAGCATTAACGTGAAAGTGTCTTTAAAAATGTATGGATCGTGGTCTTTGGTCTGACTCCCCTTTCCAACCCACGCCTAAATGACCACGTGGTTTATGAATAGCCCCTAATATTATTGCTAGTGGAAACCAATGTGCGTATTTTATCGCTGTTAATGTTTATTGCAATTTCAAAACCATATTTTATGCATTCAGAGTTCCTAAAATATTCACTGTAAGTCAGGTTGTATTTCACACTCCAGTCGTCATTTTGATGAATTGTCGCACTTTGGGGTGCCCAATATTCGTATATACTGCAGGCAATGGACCTCCACATTCCGTTGATCCCCATGACACAATGCCGATTTGCTGGCCACCAGAAACCAACGGACCACCACTGTCTCCGTTGCACGAATCACGCCCTTCCTGACCTGCACAAATCATCCTAAAAAATGAACAATGCGACGCGATGAGCAGTTCGTTCAAAACGACGTATCACTCTTCCGAATACCTTTCCGTTATCAGATCTGTGCCCCAATAACTGGCGCATGTGCTTCTGGACACTATCGGGATATCGACAGCGTGTAGCTTCGTCGGTAGCCCGTTATCAGTCAACTACAATGGAAAACATTGCCCATCATTAATTGGATCTCGTATGTTGTATGATTGACCTTGATTATTACCGTTCTACCCCATCCAGTGACCAAACTTCGAATACCCTGATATGGCTCGTACTCTGCGGGGGCTATGAGGGTTGATCGAATATTTAGTCCGATTAAAGGAATTTTCACTCGCAAAACTGCCACATCATTGTCAAACGTTGCTGGATTGTACTCCGGGTGGACCACAATTCGGGTCACGTTCTGAATTCTGCCTCCTTGTAGGCGGTCGCTCGCTCCGGCAACAAGTGTAATCTGTAAAAACAATCATTAATGTTTATGAGGTAGGTAAATATATTTTGACATCTCTAGGGGGAGATTCCGCCGTACCGGATGGCACCCAATTCCGGATGTCGTTGGAAAATGGAGAAATCGTGATGAAATGCTTCTGAGCATGAGCGTGCAATTAATATCATGTAACTTTGACACTTGAATTACGCGAATATGTTTCATCCCTGTGGAAGAATGTTGTTTTGAGTGGCCATTTCTAAATTACTATCAGTTGGCCATTCGAACACATCTAGCCTTTTTTCCTATTGTGTATGGTTTTCACTGCGAACAGTTTTTAGATCTATTGTGGCAAGCCCGTCTTACTGGCTCTGATACTATCGAAAATGCTGATTCGTTCAAATATGTGCGTCTTTACCTTGATTGCACCTTATTTTAATCATTGTCTGCTCTAGTATGCCCATATTCATTCTTATCTCAAACAGTGCGCATCTTACCTTCGTGCTGTGCGTACACGAATTCTTTCTGCTCTTGGAAGTTTTTTAAAAACTACCTAAAGCAATAATACAGTACTTCTCAGTGCTAAAAAACAGTAGTTTTCAGTGCTAAAATAAAAAACGGTACTTTTCAGTCCTACTAAAACAATACTTTTCAGTACTATTTTTTCTACTATTGATCCCTTGACGATCCTTGTTTGGACCCGTGCCTTCGATTTTTCGTTGGACCCGTTAGCGAAAGCTAGCGGTGGTAATCCTTCGATTACTCCGAACGCTATTTCCCCGAATGCCATCACCCCGAATGCCATTACCCCGAATGTACCATTACCCCGAATTCCATCACCCCGAATGCTATTTCCCCGCACGATTATCTTGACATGATGATATTTATGACATTTCTCCATGATATTGGAATTCGGGGTGATGGGTCGTTCGAGGATTTGGAATTCGGGGTAATGGTGTTCGGGTTAATGGCATTCGGGGTAAGGGGATCCGAGGTAATGGGGTAGAATCGTTGCAACCTGAGAGAGACTCGCGAAGAGGAAAAATATCAACGTCATATGCAGCCCAGATTCCCCTCTCACGAAACGTCAAATGCAGCCCACCGTTTTTATGGCTGAAAAAATGAAAAGTATTGTGTTCAAAGCAAACTGTTATTAAAAACCTCAGTCGGCGGAGCAGTTTTTTCCTAAATTGTTGATAAATCTAAGCAGAAGATTAATTATTTCTAATGTCTGCTAGGTTTGCTGGCATGAAATTTCACTCAAACGGCTATTTATGATTCGATGTGATGCAAACTCAATCATTTTTTGCTGAGAAGTTCATGTAAGGATTTGAACAGCATGCGCATAATTGGTATAAACACAAAGTGGAATAAGAAAAAACTCAGCAATCACAGAAAAAGAAGACCGTCTTCGCGAGTCTCGTCTCAGGTTGCAACTACTAACAAAAGGAAGGGTGAATCTCTCAATTCACAACTTCCTTCCAAAAAATTGGGGTTCAAAACTGTCACTAAACGTGACAAGAATGGAAGAAAGGACGTTTCTCCGGAATTCGCGCTTTCTTCCAAGGGTGAAGCAGATAATGTTGATAATTGCATCGAAATGAGCAATCAGGTCGATGCTCTAGTCAACCTTTCTGAACACCAAATCGAAGCAGTCTCTAGCATAGGCTCTTTGATTCAAGTGAGGCAACAAAGAGTGCCGCCAGTCAGTTGTTCCAAATTCGGGGGATTTAGGCAGGAGATTTTGAACTCCATTAGGGGAATCACTTTTTCCTTCCAAATCGCAAAGAAAGCAGACTGTCGCGTACTGCCGGAAACTCTTAAAGATCGCGAATTTCACCTCAAACATCAAGATTTATATTCGATATCCGTGTGACATGGGAACATTTCCAGAAAGCTGGAGGAAATTTTCATAACCTCACTCAGTGCCGTGGGTTCCAAAAGAGGGGTCATGGTACAAAACAGTGCCGCATGGATGCTAAATGCATGATTTGCGGAGGTTCTTCTCACGCTAAGCACGTCTGTCCAGTGAAGGATGATACACTAAAACCTCAATTTACGAAGTCTTTTTTTACGCAAACTTTATTTACGTCACTTTTTTAACGTTACTTTTTTACGAAGTGCGTAAATTTAGATTAAACATTTATGTGGGAAATTATGTAATGGACCTCCGGATGGTGAAAACCATTGAAAACCCATGCAATATTGGAATTTTCGGCACGGACACGACAAGGGAATATGGCCATTCGTAGCACCTATTTCCAGCACAGCCTCCCGTATCGGTACACCTGGAGATCACCTCAGCAGACAGAATCGCAAATCGACCACGTTTTGATCGATGGACGGCACTTCTCCGACATAACCGACGTCAGAACCTATCGTGGCGCTAACATTGACTCCGACCACTACCTGGTGATGGTGAAACTGCGCCCAAAACTATCCGTCATCAATGATGTACGGTACCGACGCCCGCCCTGGTACAATCTCGAGCATCTGAAACAACCGGATGTTGCAAATGCGTACGCGCAGCATCTTGAGGCAGCATTGCCGGAGCTCAACACATCCCGCAAAGGCTTCGTGCCGCGAGCCGAGATGTGCCGGGATAAGGATGGGAGCATCTTGACGGACGGACGCGAGGTGATCGAAAGGTGGAAGCAGCACTACGATGAACACCTGAATGGCGCAGAGAACACAGGCACAGAAGGTCAGGACAACGAAGGCGATGGCTACGTCAGCATAGCGGACAGTGGAAACCAACCAGCTCTAACGATGGGGGAAGTTAAGGATGCCATTCAACAGCTCAAGAACAACAAGGCCGCTGGCAAGGATGGTATCGGAGCCGAACTCATCAAGATGGACCCGGACAGGTTGGCCGCTTGTCTGCATCGGCTCATAGTCAGAATCTGGGAAACGGAACAACTACCGGTGGAGTGGAAGCAAGGCGTTATATGCCCTATCTACAAAAAGGGCGATAAACTGGAGTGTGAAAATTATCGTGCAATCACCATCCTAAACGCCGCCTACAAAGTGCTATCCTAGATTCTCTTCCGTCGTCTATCACCTATAGCAAACCAGTTCGTGGGAAGTTATCAAGCAGGTTTCATCGACGGCCGCTCGACAACGGACCAGATCTTTTCCGTGCGGCAAATCCTTCAGAAATGCTGCGAGTACCAAGTCCCTACGCACCATTTGTTCATCGATTTCAAGGCGGCATACGATAGTATCGACCGCGTAGAGCTATGGAAAATCATGGACGAGAACAGCTTTCCTGGGAAGCTCACAAGATTGATCAGAGCAACGATGGACGGTGTGCAAAACTGCGTGCAGATCTCGGGCGAACACTCCAGTTCGTTCGAGTCTCGGCGGGGACTACGACAGGGCGATGGACTTTCGTGCCTGTTGTTCAATATTGCGCTTGAAGGTGTTATGCGGAGAGCCGGACTTAACAGTCGAGGCACGATTTTCACGAGATCCGGACAATTTGTTTGCTTCGCGGACGACATGGATATTATTGGGAGAAAATTTGAAACGGTGGCAGATCTGTTCACCCGCCTAAAACGCGAAGCAACAAGAGTCGGGCTAATGGTGAATGCGTCGAAAACAAAGTACATGCTGGTTGGCGGAACTGAGCGCGACAGGACCCGCCTAGGAAGCAGTGTTACGATAGACGGGGATACCTTCGAGGTGGTGGACGAATTCGTCTACCTCGGATCCTTGTTGACGGCTGACAACAATGTTAGTCGGGAAATACGAAGGCGCATCATCAGCGAAAGTCGTGCCTACTATGGGCTCCAGAAGAAACTGCGGTCAAGAAAGATTCACCCCCGCACCAAATGTACGATGTACAAAACGCTCATAAGACCGGTAGTCCTCTACGGGCATGAGGCGTGGACTATGCTCGAGGAGGACTTGCAAGCTCTTGGGGTTTTCGAACGCCGAGAGCTAAGGACGATCTTCGGTGGTGTACAAGAGAACGGCGTGTGGCGGCGAAGGATGAACCACGAGCTCGCTCAACTCTACGGCGAACCCAGTATCGTGAAGGTAGCTAAAGCTGGAAGGATACGCTGGGCAGGGCATGTTGCAAGAATGCCGGACAACAACCCTGTAAAGATGGTGTTCGCTACGAATCCGGTCGGAACAAGAAGGCGTGGAGAGCAGCGAGCTAGGTGGATTGATCAGGTGCACCAGGACCTGGAGAGCGTGGGTCACAGTCGAGGGTGGAGAGAAGCGGCCATGAACCGAGTGAATTGGCGAATTATTGTTGGCGAGGCTTTATCAAGATAATTGATGTAAAGCCAAATAAGTGAGTAAGTAAGTACGACAAGGGGATGAAAAAAATCGATGTCCAACGCCATTTTCTAATCCAAGATGGCGACATCTGGTTGGGTAAAATTTTTGGTAATCCATGCAATATTGGCATTTTCGAAACGGGAACGACGAGAATATGACGAAAATCGATGTGAAACGCCATTTTGGAATTCGGTTGTGGAAAATCGTTGGAAACCCATGCAATA
The DNA here is from genome assembly GCF_002204515.2 of Aedes aegypti. Lineage (NCBI taxonomy): Eukaryota > Metazoa > Arthropoda > Insecta > Diptera > Culicidae > Aedes > Aedes aegypti. Next base: position 159,773,838 of record NC_035109.1, on the reverse strand, counting down.
CAGTAATGACCCGATTTTGTCTACCCCCGATTTTAGCATCCTTTTTTCCCGATTTTGTCTGCCTAAAATTTATATTTATTTTAATTAGACTAAACAAGTCTATACTGGTAATATTGGGTGCATAAAGTCAGATATGACGTTGGCCACGTCTATACAATCATCTAAAGATCGAATTTTTGAAATTTGAAATTCTTTATAATTATCGAATAAGCTTATCATCAATGTTACCTTGGATTACGGTACATAGAAAATGAAAGTAAAAAAACAATATTTATATGAACAAAATCATAAAACTAAGTCTTTAAGTTAAATTAAACCTGAAACCAGTCGAAAAGTTTTAACCCGATTCTAGCTCTTTCCCGATTTTGTCAACCCAAAATGCAGCATGGGGCAAACGAAATCTGGACATTACTATATAGTTATTTTTTTGAAACGGGCACGACAAGGGGATGACTAAAATCGATGTCCAATACAATTTTGGGGAAAACTTTTGGAAACCAATGCAATATTGGTATTTTCGGAACAGGCACGACAAGGCGATGACGAAAATTGATGTCAGACGTCATTTTGGAATCCAAGCTGGCGACCTCTGGTTGGGGAAAATCGTTGAAAACCCATGCAACTACTACAACCTGTGAATCAAATTGTCATCAAAACAGACGAAAAACAAACAACAAAGGTAGCTCGCTCACTATCGTGTGTCCCAACTTTTGCGCAACATTGTTGCAACCTTTTCAACTCGCGATTATTCAGCTATTTTAAATACAAAACCAAATTTGTTTTATGGATGCTGTTTGATAATGTATCAATGTTTACCAACACGGAGAAAGTTCTCGAAAATTTCAATGCGAAGCCCAGAAAATCGCTGGGCACGTGGTTATCGATCATCGTCATATTCTGTTCAAGTGGTGACAAACTGATGTTGCGGAATAAAATTGTTGCAACAAGAATAGGAGATGACAATGTCTTTGTTGCGATTCTACCCCATTACCCCGAATCCCATTAACCCGAATGCCATTAACCCGAACGCCATTACCCCGAATTCCAAAACCCCGAACGGCCCATCACCCCGAATGACATTACCCCGAATTCCAATATCACGAGGAACTGTCATCAATATCATCATGTCAAGATAATTATTAATTCGGGGAAATAGCATTCGGGGTGATGGAATTCGGGGTAATGGTACATTCGGGGTAATGGAATTCGGGGTGATGGCATTCGGGGAAATGGTATTCGGGGTAATGGGGTAGAATCCTTTGTTGCTGCGTGTACGGGTGATAATTGATTCACTGACTACAACTACTTATGTTAGTAGATACTTAGATCAATATTCCGTGGAGTCCTATGAAGTCCAAGAATATCGACACAACTCAGTACAATACTTCGTTTACTAATATGGGTAGGAAGGGGCCTTCGCAATATTGAAAAACTATCTTTTCATTATTAGTTATGCTCATAGATCCTAAGGCCCATATTCAATAGCGATCTTGGAGGACCAAGAACATATGAATGGTTAGGAGTCTTTGGAGTATTTGGAAACTAAACTAACCTTTAATCACTTATTACAGTCGTGGATCCCAATGCCTGTATTCAATGGAAGACCAAAACATCCGTACAATCCGATAACATATTCCGGTGACTTAGAAAAATAATTAGGAGGCTGTACCATATTAAAAAACTATCGATAGACCATTGATTACGCTTGTAGCTAATCACGCTAAGGCCTATGTCCGATGAAGTCCTTGGAGGACCTGAATACCAGGTCTCAACGCATCACCTTTTTATCGATTTCAAGGCGGCATACGACATTATCGACCGCGTAGAGCTATGGAAAATTATGGACGAGAACAGCTTTCCCGGGAAGCTCACGAGACTGATAAGAGCAACGATGGAAGACCCCGTATGCAAAATTGAGCTCGCTGCCTCTAGTGCACGCAGCATGAGTACGAAATGCCACAGTAACAAATTGTTCTGCGCGCGTTGATAATCAGCATAGAAGTTTGTTTTCTTTGCGATGATTAAAATATTACGTATCGCAAAATTTGGCAATTTTAGACCCACTCCCTTTCTCACATAACAACTTTTGTATGGAAAAAATACAATTTTTGTGTGGACTGTAACACTACCTCTCCCTGTTGCGTTACGTAATATTTGAACCATCCCTTTGAAGTGAAGAATTTTATGTCAGCGTGCAGTGTTATGAAGATATCCAAAATTCTATGCTGATTATTGTTGCTAGTGGCTTTTCGTACTCATGCTGCGTACACTAGAGCAGCGAGCTTAATTTGGCGCACGGGGGTCATATACACCCAATACCTTTAGGGTCGTTGGGAGACCACTTAGCGTCCACGTACGGACTTCAAATTTTTACCTGATTTTTTCCATATCAAAACGAGCACTTTACAATGACGAACTTTTAACATTTCGCATTTTCGAAAAATAAGGGACGGCCTATTCCCAGCTGAACCGCGATACAGCAAAAGTTGGACTGGTGATGAATGCGACCAAGGCAAAGTACATGCTAGCTGGTGGGGCCAAGCGCGACAGGGCTCGCCTAAGTAGCAGTGTTACGATAGACGGGGATTCCTTCGAGATGGTCGACGAGTTCGTCTATCTTGGATAATAACGTCAGCCGTGAAATACAGAGGCGCATCATCAGTGGAAGTCGGGCCTACTATGGCCTCCAGAAGAAGCTACGGTCAAAAACAGATTCACATCCGCCCCAAATGTACCATGTACATAACGCTCAAAAGGCCGGTAGACATCTACGGGCATGAAACGTGGACGTCAGACAAGTAGTTGGAGTCTTCGAACGTCGTGTGCTTAGGACGATCTTTGGCGGTGTGCAGGAAAACGGTGTGTGGCGGCGAAGGATGAAGCACGAGCTCGCCCAAATCTACGGCGAAGGAATGAAGGTAGCTAAAGCTGGAATGATACGAAGGGCAGGGCATGTTGCAAGAATGCCGGACAGCAACCCTGCAAAGATGGTGTTCACTTCGAATCCGTTTGATACAAGAAGGCTAGGTGGGTGGATCAAGTGCGTAACGATTTAGCGAGCGTTGGGCAGAACCGAGGATGGAGAGATGCGGCCACGAACCGAGTATTGTGGCGTGAAATTGTTGATTCAGAGTTATATGTTTAGATGTTAACTAAATAAATTACCGAAACCGTCGGATAGTGAAGCAATACTGTTCTTGCTGCTCTCTAAGACTGAAACAGTCGAAAACATCTTGTTTACCAGCTATAATATCCAGTCGTTAAGCAACTTTTCCGTTTAATAAAAAAAAAAGTGTGCCTTTGGAGCCGACTTTTTGATACCTGATACCCGACAGGAGAACCATGCTACTCCATGAAATAATCAATAAGTCTAATACAACATATATATTAAACATGCTTAAATAAAAACAACGAAATACAGTACATATACGATGAGTGCCAGTACTTGTTTTAAAATCGACAAGAAATTTGCACGACCTTCATTTTGGAATTCAGAGTTTAACATCTTTTAGGTTCCAGTACTGGGGGTAGTCCTCTACGATTAAATATACTTACGGTTCGAAGCTCGCGTTGAGGGAAGACACAATGTGCTGCGGTGAGCGCCCAATAAGTGGAGATAATTGAAGCCCCGCAAATATGGTTATCATAGCTTCTCAACGAAAGTTGATATGGAAATTGGGTAACTTCAACCTTGTGACCTCCGATTATTTTTCCTAATTCATGTTGTCGCTTTGCATAACTATCATCGATCCACTTGGCCGCATTTGGAATGATCTGCTTCGCTTGCCATGCATCGTTGTTTTCATCTATTTAAATGAATGAACATGTTCTATTTTATTAAACCGACACTTTACTATCAAAAAGTTCTCACCAGCGCAAACAGTGACGACCGCAGAAACCAGAAACACAAACGTTGAAACTCTCATTGCACAAACTTCCCTCAACGGCCGCAATGCTTGAAATGTACACTGCAGTGAGGATATCAAACTTTTATAACATTCTACTCCCTAAAGGCAAGCAATGCAAGCAAAGCCGGCTGACCAGTTTCGTATGATGACACCATCCGGATCCGTCCGACTGTTCCATATCTGTCGAGATTTTTGGCACCATTCAATCATAGTCACGTCACCACATCGGAGTGTTCAAACGATACCCCGGTACAGCCAATTGCTTGTCACTTTTTTATCATTTTCCGCTGCGAACGGTAGTTCATCGTGCGACAGTAAACATGTTGTTCAATCAGCAGTCAAACGGTCTCCATATCTTTAGCATTGAGTCATCTGCACGCCTAGGGTCGTTTTATGCTTCTCTTGTTTTGTTATCATCCCACTGACGACACTTAAGGTAGGTTCATCTCAGAGCACACCTTTCCAACAGAGATACGACGAAAGCATACGGTTATAGGGTATTCGTCCTATTATGGGCTAAGCACGGTGTTGAAATTTGAATTGTTTTTCAGTGACCTAAACATTGTCGTATTTGGCAATGTTTAGGCATTGTATATTCTATGTAACTCATTAGTACTATATCAGGGAGGGAGCTTCAGAATCATTTTCAAAATATTACTTCCAACCTGTGCAAAGCTTTCTTTCTGCTATTACAACAGCTAGTCCACATTGGTACAGCATAGAACATGGCAGGCCTGAAAATTTGATTGAAAATCAAAAGCTTGTTCTTAAGACAAAATTTCGATTTTCTGTTAATAAGTGGCTACAGACATTTTATATATTTGCTAAATTTGGCTTCAATGCCCTCAATATGCCTTCTGAAAGTTAAATTTTTATCTAGCATGAGCCCTCAACTTCATCTGACCAATTTATTGGAACCCCTCTCAACGTGACAACATGTCTACTTGAAGGTTTCAAATAAAGAGCTTTTGGTTTATGTGGGAATATTATTAGTTCAGTTTTGGCATTAGGAAAAATCTTCTATTTTTACAAGTGCACTTTCCGATTTTCGCGATTTCGCGTTCCTGTGACTGCTCCCCGGCGCTTACCTATCTGCTTGGTGTGGCTAGCGAAAAAGCCTCCCTGCAGAAAGTAGCAGCATTTCAACCGCGGCCCATAGCATTTGCGATGGGTCGTAATCGAAAGCGGAAGACGGATTCCGCCTCGAAGTGCCCCGAAGCGAGCCCGCAATAAAGATGCTAATCCGGCGGCGTACAAAAGATTGTTGGCTAACAACCAGTTTGCCTCCTTGCCAGTGGATCAAGTCTCCCAGAGGGTGAAGGTTGCCCCCCTGTTCACGGCGGCGAAGGACATCTCGGCACAGCGGGCTGTGCTAGCGGCTCATCAAATTAAGCCGCTAGCAAGCTGCGTTACACCGGCACAAAGATCATGTGTGCATCTGGCGCCGATTACGAGAAGGCTGGCAAGCTACTGAAGGCAAAGGGGCTGGAATTTTACACCAACGATGCCCCCGGTAGCAACCCGTAGAAGGTACTCATCCGAGGGCTGCCGGAATACATCTCGGAGGCAATCGTCGACGAGATGAAGGTGGCCGGTTTGAAGCCGACGAATGTGTTCCCCATCCGGCGACTGCAAGGAGGAAGTGATCGGGACAACCTCTACCTGGCCCACATGGAGAAGGGATCCATCATCATGGCGGGCCTGTCGAAGGTGAGAGCGCTCTTCAACATCGTGGTTGAATGGGAGCGCTATCGTCCGAAGAAGAGAGACGTGATGCAGTGTAGCAACTGCCTCGCATTCGGTCACGGGACGATAAACTGCCACATGGAGCCCCGCTGTGGCAAATGTGCCGGCGCGCACGCAACGATGACATGCCAGCCGATGGAGGGTATCGAACCGAAGTGCGCCAACTGTGGTTCCAACCATGAGGGCAACAGCCGTAATTGTCCCAAACGAGCGGAGTTCCTGGCGATCCACAAATAAGCATCCACCAAGAAGCAGGGACGCCAGCACCGCCCACCCCCAACGCTGACTGCCCCATGAGGAGCACTTTCCAACAGGGAATATCTGAAAACTCAGTACTGTGCCAAAAACATGCGTGCCACTCAGAAATAAATTGTGCGTCTCGTATTCTTGCGAGTGATCTTCAGGAGACAATTTGTTTTTATGCGAGACAAAGCAAAGCACAATCTCTTTTCTTTCAGTCTGTTTTGTGATAGCACAAAAATTCACTCTAGAATATTTTCAACAAAATATGCTTTGAAAGCGGACAAGCTCAATAAGTGCTTTGCAAAAACTTATAGTAGTGGATCTTAATATATTTGGTAAAGTCAGAAACATAAGATAGTGATAAATTATGTGCATCGTGTTTAAGAGTCTTGACAGGCACATATTGATGAAATGAGTTCAAGTGAATTTGTTTACTCGTGTTCGAAACGCAGAGAGTGAAAATGAGACAACTCGATACCACGAAGCCCAAAGCACATTGCGAATCAACACTGCCAGGGTGCAGTCTAGAAAAAAAATACTCGTGCACGTCTCCTTCCAATTTAGGGTGCTATCTCGCAGCAGCGCGTGTAGCACCGGGATAGATTTGAGTCGCACCCCATCCATGCTTTCCAACTCCCCGATTCCAGGTACCCAATCTGCCACTGCTTCAACCAAACCACCGGCTGGCATCCCGCTAGTCGCCCCCTCCGTGCAGCATCGCCTCGCGGCCACCGCCGCTGCTCCACCGGTGTAGAGAGCACCCCCTCATTGTAGGGGTGATCCTGGACTCAGTGTCCCCGGCACTCCTCCCTCCGACGACGGCTCACTGTGCACACCGTAGAAAATGTTGGAATACACCAGGAACTTTTTCCAACGGCTGCGCGCCTGCCGTTCCAAGTCGGAACAGATCAACGCCGCCAACTCGGTGGTATTTACTTTCCTTGCAAAATATGGCCCGTGAGGCCATCACCTGGATCGCCAATTGGAACGCTTGCTCCCTAAGGAGCAAAACCCGGGAACTGTCCGCTTTCCTAGCCCAAGAAGGCATCGATATAGCCGTGATTACGGAGACGCACTTCAAGCCGGAAGTTAACCCAGACAACCAGAATGCACGTATAATGAAATCACCTTTTGCGTTATGCGATGCTTATATTTGCAATGTTTCACGTATAAGATGTCGTGAAAAGGCTCTATACGTACAATTTTTTTTTTTTTTTTTTTACTTATCTCGTTTATTTGGTAGGCTCGGGCGCCATAGGGCATAACAGAGCCGAAATCATTTAATCTTTTACATTTATTTTTTTTACATATTATATTTTGTAATTACTTTAAAACTATGTTAGTTTGGGTAACCGAAGTACTCGCGGTTGATTCGAGGTTAGGGATTACATTTGAACAATAGGAAAGGAAAGGATTTCTTAGGGTTTCTGTTGTACTTTTATAGTGATACTTAAACTACTTAGACTACTAGCTTGATAAGGTTTGATGGGACAGGTTGTCCAGAACTGTAACGAAACTAAAAAACGTATTAAACGGGGGAGACAGCGACAAGACGAGGACAATTTGAACGGGAAAACGATAGACAGGGGACGAACGACAATCAAACTCTGACATCAATACGTTTCAAAAACATATAGATCGCATTCATGTATTCAAAATCAAGGCTCGCCAACACTTCCCTAACAGGTTTCTGTTGTTTTCCTCGGACCCGGAGTGTTTCAGTCAGTTCAGATCTGATGCCACGGTGCTCATCGCATCTCCATACGACATGTTCAATATCCTGGTAAGCCTCGCCGCAAACACAGAGATTGCTTTCCGAGAGCCCAATACGGTAGGTATGCGCGTTTAACGAATAGTGATTGGACATAAGCCGACACATAACACGAATGAAATCACGACTCATGTCCAATCCCTTAAACCATGGTTTTTTCGACACCTGTGGAAATATGGAGTGCAGCCATCTACCCATTTCTCCGTCTCTCCATTTCTGTTGCCAGCTGATCAAGGTCTCCTGACGGGCCAATGCAAAAAATTCATCGAAGGTGATTTGACGCTCGTAAACATCACCTTCTATTGCGCCCACCTTAGCCAGAGAGTCCGCTTTCTCATTGCCCGGAATGGAGCAATGAGAAGGGACCCAAGCCAGGGTAATAGTGTATGAGCGATTTGACAAAGCACTCAATGCTTGGCGTATTCCATTCAGGAAGTACGCTGAGTGCTTTACCGGTTTCATTGACCGGACAGCCTCCAGAGAACTTAGACTGTCGGTAAAAATGAAGAAATGCTCGGGTGGAAGAGAACTGATGTACTCTAAGGTGTAATGTATAGCTGCTAGTTCAGCAACATATACAGAACATGGCTTTTGAAGCATGAAGGAGGCGCTATGGGAAATGTTGTAAACACCGAAACCAGTGATATCGTCCATTTTTGATCCATCAGTGAAGAACTGTCGGTCCTCGCTGACATGCCCGAATTTACTTGCAAACATGGGAGGTATAAACTTTGAACGTAAATGATCTGGTATTCCATGGATCTCTTGCTTCATGGACAGATCGAAAACTACAGAGGAACGGTCGAAGTCAGGGAAGTCACCTCGAGTGGTATTAACCGAAGATGGGCTGACCTCCAGCGTCATGTACCAGTAGTACACACTCATGAAACGAGTTTGAGGGTTATGTTCAAGCAGCTTTTCGTAGTTTTCAATAACCAATGGATTGAGAACCTCACAACGGATGAGGAACCTGAGTGTTAACTCCGCGAAACGATCTGTCAGGGGCTGTACTCCTGCAAGTACCTCTAAACTCATTGTGTGAGTCGAGTTCATGCAGCCTAGCGCGATGCGAAGACAGCGGTACTGAATCCGCTGTATCTTCAGCATATGTGTTTTCGCCGCGGATTGAAAACAAAAGCTACCGTACTCTAAGACCGACAAGATGGTTGTTTGGTACAGCTTGATCAGATCTTCCGGATGGGCTCCCCACCATGTTCCGGTTATAGTTCGCATGAAGTTGATTCTTTTTTGGCATTTTTGTGTCAGATACACAATGTGCTTCCCCCAGGTGCATTTGGAGTCGAACCAGACCCCGAGATATTTAGAAGACATGCTATGAGAGATTGTCTTACCCATGAGTGTAAGTGGAAACTTAGCAGGTTTGTGTTTTTTAGAAAAGACAACCATCTCAGTTTTCTCCGGAGAGAATTCGATACCCAGCTTTAAGGCCCAAGTAGACAAATTGTCTAGAGTATCCTGTAAAGGTCCTTGCAGCTCGGCTGCGGTTGGTCCTGTGACAGAAACAACACAGTCGTCTGCAAGCTGTCTTAACGAACAATTTTCCATGAGACAACCATCGATGTCCCTCACGTAAAAATTATAAAGCAGGGGACTCAGACATGAGCCCTGGGGGAGACCCATGTAGCTTATTCGAGAAACTGTCAAGTCGCCATGAGCAAAACTCATATGCTTCTCTGACAACAAATTGTACAAAAAATTATTCAAAATTGATGAAAGGCCACTTGCGTGGAGTTTGTCTGAAAGGACATCAACACAAACTGAGTCAAAAGCACCCTTAATATCCAAAAATACTGAACCCATCTGCTCTTTTTGAGCAAAGGCAAGCTGAATTTCTGAAGAAAGTAGCGCAAGACAGTCGTTCGTTCCTTTGCCTCTGCGAAAACCAAACTGCGTATCTGACAGCAAGCCACTCGATTCAACCCATTTATCCAGTCGAAAGAGAATCATCTTCTCTAACAACTTGCGAAGACATGACAACATTGCGATTGGACGGTACGAATTATGAACCGACGCTGGTTTCCCAGGTTTTTGGATAGCTATCACCCTCACCTGCCTCCAATCATCCGGAACAATGTTACACTCCAGAAACTGATTAAACAAGTTCAATAAGCGCCTCTTCGCGACGTCAGGGAGGTTCTTAAGCAAATTGAACTTTATTCGATCCATTCCTGGAGCGGAATTATTACATGAAAGGAGGGCAAGTGAGAATTCAACCATCGAAAACGGTCTATCCATGACATCCCTATCATCTGGAGGGGCTCGACGAACGCGATCTACTGGAACTGAATCCGGACAAACTTTCTTGGCGAAATCGATAATCCACCGCGGACTGCTCTCTCGATCTTCATTAATCGACGACGCGTTACGCATTCTTTTTCCGACGGTCCAAAGCGTTCTTAACGAGGTCTCGCGTGATAATCCTTCCACGAAATGGCGCCAATAACCACTTTTCTTCGCTTTGACCAAGTTTTTAAACTTACGTTCAAGGGAAGAATAGTGCTCATAGTTGTGAATTGTACCACGTTTCCGGAAAATTTTAAACGCGGCGGATTTCTCGCGATAGAGTTCCGTACATTCGTCATCCTACCACGGATTGGGAGGTTTTTTACGAATCGACGGACCTGGCACAGGACGACGTTGTGCTTGAAGCGCGCTGTTGAGAATCAACTCGGATAAAAATCGATACTCTTCCAACGGAGGAAGAACTTGTACCGCTTGTTCTCCATCAATGATCGTTTCAGCGTACTTTCCCCAGTCAATGTGTTTCGTGAGGTCGTATGCAAGATCAATGGATGAAGGCTGATGTGTTCCATTAGTAATTGACACTACGATCGGCAAGTGATCACTACCATGAGGATCCTGGATTACCCTCCATGAACAATCCAGTGATAGTGAGCTCGAACATATGGAGAGGTCTAAACGGCTATCCCTTGAACTTCCGTCTTGCGCTGGAGGTGCAACTCGCGTAACTTCCCCAGTGTTTAGAATTGTCATATTGAAGTCATCACAAAGGTCATATATCAACGTTGATCGGTGGTCGTCATACAGTTCCCCCCAGCCTGTTCCGTGGGAGTTGAAGTCCCCCATGAGCAACCGTGGCTCAGGCATAACTGAGCAGATGTGAGAAAGATCTCTGCGAGAGATCGCAGTTCTCGGCGGAAGATATATGGAGGCGACACTGAGGCTTTTGCCTCGGATAGTCACCTGACATGCAACGACTTCAATGCCTGTCATCGGTGGCAGATCGACTCGGTAGAACGAGTGATGCTTTTTGATCCCTAAAAGCACCCCTCCATACGAGTCGGGACGATCCAGGCGAATAATATTAAAATCATGGAAAGGAAGGGTCGCATCAGGTGTTAGCCATGTTTCTGACAACGCAAAAACATCGCACTGCAAATTACTAACTAAAAATTTAAAACTATCTAATTTAGGCATAATACTACGACAGTTCCAGTGTAGAACAGAAATCACATCTTCGACCTCGGTGGATAAATTATCCATCAAAAGATATGATCGTTGCAAGGAGGGGCATTGTTGAAGCAAGTTGCTTCAAAAGAGGAGTCACACAAGGAAGAAGACCGTTAACAATGTTCTTCACTAGGTCGGAAGCATTGAAGAAATTGAGGATGATATCCACGATGCCAGAGAGCGTGAACATTGCAGCACCCTGAGATTGCTCCTGATGCTCCATATGTGGGCTTTCTGGCTGAGAAGTCTGAAAAGTTGGGACATCTGGGATTTTTGATGTGCCCGGTAGCGACGGAAAGTCTCTTTCCTCTTGGAGTTTGTATCCAGGAGGTGAATACTTGGAGACTTTCTCGGCAGGCTTAGAATTTTTCATGGTTGGTGGGTGGTCACTGCTAGACAGATTACGAGGCTTTTTTGTGGGTCTCTGGAGCCTCACACGCTTCCTCGTTGTACCCTTGAAAACGAAGGGAACCCCTTCACCAACCTCAGAGTCAGAGCCCTGATCATCAAGAGGCAGAGAAGAGTAGATGTTCCGAGAATCAGCAGACGGAGCAGCCTTTTTTAGTATCTCAGCGAAGCTTCGCCGAGAGCGCTGCACTAAAGACCGTCGCTGATGTTGCTGCCGGCGTACGTACGTCGGGCAGTTTTCGAGAGCATGTGGAGGCCCTTCATTGCAATAAACGCATTTTGGAGGCGCACTGCAGGCACCATCCACATGTCTCTCCCCGCAAGAAGCACAGCGGGGTTTATTGCAGCAATACTGGGCAGTGTGGCCCAGCTGCTTACAATTGGTGCAATTCATTACCTTCGGTACGTACAACCGAACAGGTAGTCGAAGTTTGCCGATTACGACGAAATCCGGCAAAGCAGATCCGGAGAAGGTCACACAGAAGGAGTCTGAATTAGAATACACCTTCTTCTCTCCCACCAGAGACACCGAGTGTAATTGCTTGCACTCCAGTATTGGGACTGCCGGAAGAGAAGGGTTTTTGAAACGACCACAACCCTGCATCAACTCTTCGCAGGTCATACTTCCTTCGGTGACAACTCCCGCGATCTCGACCCAATAGCTTGGCAGATAAACATGGTACTCTCGTGTAAAGAGCTCATAGGCCACAATCTCATTGGCCTGTTTACGGTCACTGACGGTGACGCGAAGCTTACCGGTACCTACTGTGTCAATGGAGACAACGGTAGAAAACCGCTTAGTCAGATCCTTACTGATCTGACTAGTATTCAACCGTTTGCCTTTGGGTCGGAAAAAAACAACATACGGCCCGCTAGAGTCGGGCGGGTAGGCCTTGAGGCGGGGGCACGTGAGAGATGGTACATTACTGGTGTCCATTTGAGATGCACCAGATTGAGGAGGCACACAAGTATTAGGCGCATAGTTTGTGTTCTGTTGGCTCAACACATTCGGATCCAACAGCAACGACTCTGTGAGGGGATACGATGTACCCCCGCCATCGTTACTTTCGCCCATTGCGGTAGCTCAACACCGCAAAAGGTACACAAATAAATTTAACTAACACTAATCGCAGGAATGATAATTGAACCAAATTGTAAAAGAGAAAAAAAAGACAAGCACACACAAGGGAAAGGGAGAAGAAAAAAAAACTGCAAAAAATCTAATCAATTGAGACGGAGGAGGGGGGAACAACGAAGGTTACTTATCTTTTTACTCTCTACGCAGGCGTCGTCGATGCGATGAGCGCTACTATGTTGAATGTATTGTTGTTGCTCTCTGCCTTTCTCTCTGCCAACAAACAACCACTGACGTCGACCAACGATACGAGCGCACGGCGCGGGGAACAGCCGCCGTCCACGCGGTACGCGCTGCTGGTATCGAACAAACCACTACAGGCGTCGATTACGATGCACGATCACTCACTAGGCCAAACACGTGGCGTGGTGAGCCGCAGTAAATGATGCACGGATGACGAAAACCACGTCGTCTCGCGTGGCTGATTCAGCACCAAAACTTGATTGGCCAAAAGAATACCGCTTCCAATCTGAACTTAGGCTTCTCACTGCACAGAAAATAACTTTGCACCTCGAAAAAAAACCACGATTGGGAAAAAACCGAGAGAGAACCGGGAACAACGAGAACTGTCGACTGTCTCGCACGGTAGCTCGACAAAGAATGAACTATACGTACAATAGTGGAGGCGATATACGTGCATATTTTATACGATGAAACATAGCATTCAATGCGAGTGTGTAGATTTTATTGCGAACTAATCTATACTCTTATGCGACTTAATTTATGATAACAAAATTTATTTGACAGCTGCTACGGATTGATCCGAATTACTTTGTACGAGTATACGGAACGAAACGAAATGTACATATGAACTCGTAAAATAGGGTTTTATGCGAGGAAACTCATCGATGAAACGATTTTAACCACCATTTAGTGCGGATGTGACGCAATTTGTATGAGTAAACGACTTTGATCGTAAACTGTTATGCGACTTCTGGTTGTCTGGGAACATCTTCGTCCCCGACTTCCGGCATGTAAGGCTTAAGGCTTGGCTGCACCCTGCTGCCGAGCTACCAGCTGCAAATTATCGAGGCCCGAAGCAAGCTACCATCAACGACGGAACAGCGGCGGCCCTAAAGCACGACCTCACCAAGCTGATACGGCGGCAGGGGCAGTTCATCCTGGCTGGCGACCTGAACGCAGGGCACGAGACATGGGGAAACACCCGGTGAAACAGTAATGGCTTAATCCTACAACAAGACCTGGAGGAAGGCCACTATACCATCCTGAGCCCGGATTTGCCTACCCGCCTGAGTAAGTCCGGGGCCGACTCAACCATCGAAGTCTTCCTGACCAACATGGACGGCAACATCTTCCAGCCGGTCGTTAATCAGGACCTCAGCTCGGACCACTACCCGGTGGTGGCAGAAGTTGATTCCCTGGTCAACCGGCATCGGGTCACGGAGCGCAACTACTTCCGTGTCGACTGATGGTCGATTTCAGCGGTGTGTCGACGCCAACATCGGATACGAGGCTCCTTTGGCGTCCGTTGAAGATAACAACCGATAGCTGCAGAGTATCGAAGGTGGCATCTCCGTGGCTCGAGAGCAGCACGTACCAGCATCTGATCAGGTGAGCAACACCCTTTCTATCGATCGAGTTACCAAAGATCTCATTCGTTTACGCAGCACCAAACGTAGGCAGTACCAACGCACTGGTCTGCCTACGTTAAAAAGCGAATTTAATCGCATATCCAAAATTATCAAGGCCAGAATGGTGGACCATAGGAATGAAGATTTTTCCAGAAATATCCGCTCTGCTAGGCCATTCTGGAAGATTACCAAAATTCTTAAAACCAAACCCAGACCAATTCTACCGTTGATCCAACTAGACAACACCGGCTCTAAGGATTGCCTGGAAACCCCTGGGGAGGAGGCTGCTGAGATAGGTCAGCATTTCGTCAGCTCACACAATCTTGGGCTAAACATTCCTAGTCCACACGAAGCTGCTGTCTCCGAACATGCAGATAACCTACACCGATCTCCCAACGACTTTTTGGAACAGTTGGAGATCACTGCTGACGAATTGCTGGCCTATGTCAAAACATCCAAAAACATGAAGGCTCCAGGTTTCGACAACATCATGAACATAGAGCTCAAGAAATTGAGTCTCCAGTTCTATCAACATCTGGCACTGATTTTCAATCAATACCTCCGACTTAGCTACTTCCCCTCGTCGTGGAAATTAGCAAAAGTCATCCCCATCAGGAAACCTGAGAAGGATCCTTCTTCATCAAAAAGCTATTGCCCCATCAGCCTTCTATCAGGGTTTCAAAGCTTTTTGATGAACCGATCAAAAGACGGCTGCTTTCGGCAGCCGCTCAAAATAACATCTTACTCGAGCAACGGTTCGCCTTTCGGCTTGGTCGTTCAACCAACTGACTCGAGTGACCAACATTCTCAGGCGGAACAAGTCCCTCGCCAAATCCTCTGCCATGGCGTTGCTCGATGTTGAAAATGCATTCGACAACGTCTGGCATGACGGCCTGGTGTACAAGCTGCACCGATTTAATCTTCCCACCTACTTGGTGAAAATCATCAAAAACTGTCTATTTGACAGGACGTTCAACATCCCCGCAGGTGTTCCACAGGGAAGTATTTTAGGTCCCCTACTACCTGTTCACCTCGGCATGCCTCAGCTCCCTGAAGGTGGCTCTCTTTCGCCGTTCGCTGACGACACCTCAGTCGTCTACAGTGGTAGATACACGAGCAGGGCTGTGCATTTTCGAAAGCATTATGTGAAACACGAAGACTTGGCTGTGTCATCTCGATGGTGACGAACAACTGCGTCACTTCGTTCTTCGTTCCACGCTCACTCGTTTCGTGGCCCGATTGAAAACAACGAACAAGATAATATCTAAATTATCATACCGTTTTGTCTCAAATTCCGAACAGACTCATATTCCGAACACTCGGTTTTTGTATGGCGATTTGGTTGAAATGTTTCGCTGAAATATGTCACCAAATAACAAGGAAATGGCAGTCAATTGCAATTCAATATTAACGTCTCCAATATAATTTATACCGCGGGAGTAGTGATGATTCTCTAGTTTCAGACCAGAAGAACAAGCTTAAGTAAATTTATTTGCGAAATTGTTCATTTCTATACGATTTATTTGATCTGTTCGGAATTTGAATCAAGATGTTCGGAATATGAGACAGAATGAACACAGTGTTCGGCATTTGAATCAAAATGCTGTTCCGTACTGTAACGTAAAAAGAATATTAAAACTAATTAAATCAACATTATTATCGGTACACCCAACAGCTAACAGTTAGGTTTTGCGAGGGAATTGAAATTTACATAAATATCTGCCAATTTATGCCAATCAGATGCATTTGAAGTCACTGTTGGCCTTAAGTGTTCGGAATATGAGTCAAAACGGTACCGTGGTGAATCAAAATCCGGACGGCACCAATATCCGGACACTTTGAGAATATTCATTAATTTATGCATGATTCAAATACTTTTCTGTTTGGATTTTTTCATAATCTATAAGATTATTATGCTATCATTTTTAATCTAGTTAACATTGTCAAACAATTAATAAAAATAACAACACGTTAAACGTTGCTGTCGGACGTCATGCCTTCGTGGGGCATCATGTTAATTGAAGATTAACGGTTTTTGAACGCACAACCCTAACCAAAGGTTGAAGAACGAGTGTGTGAAGAATATTTTTTTGGAGTGTTTTGTACACAACTAAATACAGAGACATACTTTCAAGGTTTCGTCACATAGCTGTTGTGAATTATGATGCAAATGTAAATTTAAAGGAGTGTAAAGAGACTGTTCGGGATTACGGGTCAGTGTTTTTAAACCCAGACATTATGTGGAAGATCCACTTTTTACTAGTGTAAATTATATTTCTGATATATAAAACAAGAGAAGACTTGAAATATACACATATAAAGTGTTGTGAGTTATAAGAAAACGGTGTAATGTAAGATTTATTGTGTATATCTGAGATTTCAGCCACACGTTAACAAGTTCAAGCTACACGCGCTTCAGTCCAGGTAATTAAATCACTGATACAGTCGCCTCTCCACATCTCGATATCGAAGGGACCATCGAGATAGGGAGAGATCGAGACAAAGAACATTAATTTGATGAACACTAGATTGAAAATCACTCCGTTACTAGGAAAATAATAAACAAACAAACTTCATTTCGGGTTTCCAAATTGTTCTGAATCGCTTAAATCTGGTCTAGTAACCTTTGATAATGTTCATATCGACATATAGAAAGAAAATTGGGAACAAAGAACCAACAGGATTACATCGAGATACGGAGATATCGATATAAGGAGGATATCGAGATATGGAAAGAGAAATCGTATGCAGAATGAAAGGACCGAAGCAATCATCGACATAGGGAGAGATATCGAGATGTAGAACATCGAGATGTGGAGAGTCGACTGTACCCGAGCAGAAGAAAATAACTACTGAATACCAAATTGAGGTATTCCATACCAGATAATTTCCAATACTTACAACCTGAATGAGGTATGAATGAGCCCTGCATAAGAGGTAAAATACCTCAAATAATACCTTCTGCATATTCTACAAATACCAAGCTGATAACTAGATCAGGTATTGTAATACCTAAATAATACTTGATGGATTTTCATATAAAAGTGAAATTTTTCAATACTAGTTCAATACCTCCAGCAGTCCTCAATAGCTGTCGAATACCAAAATGAAGTATTTTGAATTGTTTTAAACATTTTTTTCAAATACCATTATAATACCAAAATGAGGTATTGATAGCTGAACAATACCTAATTGTGGTATGATACCAAAATATGGTATGCATAAGTTATTGGCGAGTTATTCTTTCCTCCTCGGGTATTAGTTACATGTTGTTCTTTGTGACAGTATAGGGAAAAACGTACGTCAAATTGAATTAAAAATATTATTTCGGCGAATTACTATGATTTTCATGAAAAGATATGCAAAAATATCATATAAAAACACAGGTGTCCGGATTTTGATCCAAAAATGTCCGGGTTTGAAAACATCATTTGATCAAGTGTCCGGATTTAAAGACATGACACGTTCCAATATTTCATTGATTTATTTGTAAAAATCATGAATAATATGACAACATTTTCAATATTATACTTTTATGAAAATCTGATGTGTAAAAATATGTTGAATAATAACACTACAAGAGTATTTTAACCAAACATATCAACATAAGTTTGAACATTGCTGTCGTCTTAAGCATCCGGGTTTTGATGCAGCACGGTATTATGTGAAATGAAAGAGTAAGAATTTCGTTTCATTCTATGTCATTGAAATCCATCAAAATGTTTAACATTGAATTTCAACTATTTTTTGCAATAGTAATGTATGCATTTTGACAGGTAACGAAATAAGTAAGAGGGCCATCACGTCGTTCATTTGAATTATTCGGCTCCTTAAAACAGAGAATACAGATTGAAAAGCCAGCTCGCTGTGGTGAGGCACCGATTCATGACGCGCAATTTACAAGCAGCGCGAAAGAAAGGAGAGACTACGCTTGCTGTGGTGAAAGCAAAGGTTTGTCGGTTTGAAACGAAGCAGTAGAGGATGATCCCCAACAGTCCTTCGAGAATGAGAACAACTTAAATCCACCGTCTGACCGAGATAAAAACACTCGATGAGCACCTTGGTGACACGATCGATAGATACAGGGCTCGTTGCCACCAATCTGGCCAGCAGGTTATTTGGGACCTCGTCCCCCCTAGGTAATCACATTTTTATTTTAGTCTTGTAAAAAGTAGTAGTTAGAATAACAAATTATATCCTTTAAAACTACCAGAGCCCATAAGGCCGAGCAATAACACTAGGGTAAAACCGTAACGTGGGTAGATCACCTTTTCGAGGTGCGTTTCGGGGTAAGATCTACCAAATTGTACTCTTGCTGTATCTGTTCTTGTGAATACTTATAAGTTACGGTCGGAAGAGTATAAGAGAGTAACAAGCCACTAAGACCCACCTATTTGTCCTAGATGATGAGGAGGTCGAAGTGGAAAAATGGCTCAATCAGCATCTGAGGTTGGCTTCAACGCATGAGACAATTTCTTTCCAAGTTCAAGAGTTTATCTTTCGATATCTATGAGGGAAACGATTCTGAATCAGTAGAGCAGCAGACCTCTTAACTTCTAAAATATGCTTTTTGTTTCAAGGAATCTAAATGTCTCATGTTTCAAAAAACGACTTTGAACCTTATAAGTAGAAGCAATAATTTGATACGCTAGAGTACCGATGCATGGTCAAAATCAGTATCATTCAACCAGCTTAGTGGCCAAACCTGATTAAGGGGCGCGCTTTTGAGAGTTTAATGGTGACAAACTGTTTTCTCCAAAGGGTATAAATAGCAGTAGCTTTTTCTAAAGAGGCTCTATGAAAAATGGTAAAAAATGATATTTGTATAAAAAACGACTACTTCATTATTTCTCAATAGTAATGGAGTAATGGAGTAATGGAGTAAAACGACATGCACTAAACAAAGGACACGGGTATACCATAAAAGATCAAAGAAAACTGGTCGCAGTGGTTCATCCCGAACAGAAACAAAAAATAAAAGCTCAGGACCCCAGTGCGCATCGTACCTTCGTGCTGTGCGTACACGAATTCTCTCTGCTCTTGGAAGTTTTCTTAAAAACTACCTAAAGCAATAAAACAGTACTTTTCAGTGCTACACAAACAGTACTTTTCAGTGCTAAAATTAAAAACGGTACTTTTCAGTGCTACTTAAACAGTACTTTTCAGTACTATTTTTTCTACTATTGATCCCTTTACGATCCTTGTTTGGACCCGTGCCTTCGATTTTTCGTTGGACCCGTTGGCGAAAGCTAGCGGTGGTAATCCTTCTTGGACACCGTCTAGGGAGAAACCCAAGAAACATTTGCCTATTTTAAAATCGTTTATAAAGCAATTTTTCACAACTACATACTGAATAGTTGCTTTATTATATTACTTTGCAGCTGCTACGCACACATTGTTCAAGCAAATCTGGCGAAATTATTAAGCTACTTATCATTTAGTGATTGTATTCATATATTGTAATGATGTTTATTCAGGTTTCACTTAGCCTAATACGGACTGTTGATTTAACAACGCTAATTTAACAAACAACATTATTGCAGTTTAATTCAGCATCATGTTTAACAACATTTTAATTATTTCCATGTGAAGCCTTTGTTCAGGCATTGTTCACACAAATTTGGAGAAGTTATAAAGCGTGTCGTTGTATATTGACTTTATTCTACAACTTAAAAATCACTTTATAAGCATTTATCTCAGCTTTTATTCAACTGCCACAAAATTAATTGAAAACAAATAAATGATCGAAAATCGCTTAACACCGTACTTCAAATGCAGTGTATATTTTTACCATGAATTAATAACCACTTCTGATAATTACCTGGATACTGGATTCAAACTCGAAACCTTCTCATCGTCAGCGGTATACCTTGCCATCTGCACCATCCTTGAATTTATATATCAGCCTTCCAGTGCCCAATATAAACCTCTTGTAGCTGAATATTGATCATGCTTGAGCTTCTATTCAACAATGTCTAATCAACACGTGCTATACTGATCAACAACTGAACAAGCGCCTTACTTCTGCTGATGTTCAGTACTGATGCAAGCTGTATTCAGTCGGCTATTTATAGCGCACAGTGAGAAAATTTATGTCAATGCTGGTCAAAAATAAAGTTTATTCACAAAGTAAAAACAGTCTGAAATGATTAATAGAATTTCATAACTTGTTAAAACTTTAATTTAATTGTTCATTTAACCATACTAAAATCCATTTATTTCATATATTATATATTATTAGGTTAATATTTTAATCAATTGCAGTATTTTTTCTATCTATTAGGCATTATAAAAATATAAAATATATTTCAATCATTTGTATTTTAAATGTGCCATTTTTCTTTTCAAAATAATCCTATATTAGAAGACTGGTTCGAAATATTTTCTAAACATAATTTAATAATTGTATTGAGAAAGTATCAGCTATGATTGTATCCAATATGTTTTTATAATTAGTAAATTAGCGACAAATTCACGGCTAAAAGCCATTCAAATAGAGATAAATAATAATAATATTAGTAAGTTGAACATTGCAGGAATACAACGCAATGTTTAGATATTTTGTCCATTTTTCTAAAGTTTTGGCTATGGTGTGACCTCCTTTGTAAGGCTTATTTGTTGCTGTACAATGTGTTTATTAATTGTTGTTTTGGCCCACTTTGGATTAACTGCTCGGATTATATATCTATGTTGAATTAGGATTTTATAAAATACCTATTCAGCTTTTAATCATGTTCATGTTAAACATGGAAACAGCTGAAGTGCGAAGCAACCAAAACGTTAGTTCGTCTCCTATACATCTGTTTATACAAATATATTTGTATGGTGGAATATTGGCTCTTTAATAGAAAGAAAAATGACTTGTTCAACTTATTAGTAAAACAATCTTGACAAGTTGACAGAGAAAAGTTTAATAAGTGTTGATTCTACTATTATTCATTTCAATGAAAAATGTTGAACATTGACTAAAATTTGGATCTAAATAGCATTTTCTCAGCTCTTTGAAGGGCATTTTTTTCAGCTGTCACCATTATTCAACAATAATTAAATATGTATGTTTATTTGTGACTCTGGACTGTTAGTTGGGTAACCACTTTCATGTAATTATTGTTAAATTATTATTTATTCGTCGATTATCATAAAAAATGTTATGATTAGTAACTATTTCCGATATCAATAACGTCGCAGATGATGATCACTACATTTAGAAAATTTAAATTATGATCTTTTTGATCCAATGTGATTCGAATTTTATCCTCGTTGATCCATAGTCGCCTACATGTCTTAGATTTGATTTGAAAAACATTTGAAAATAACATGAAAAAGACATAATATGTTTTGCTTGAATAAAAGCATACTCATATACTGTTATTCACATTGTTTATCAGTTTTACGAATCATGCTGGTCAACATTTTAAGTATTAGACACTGAAACTTTTGTACGATTTGTTGTTAATAAAATGTTCAATATTCTACTAAAGAGATGGCTACAACCTATAGAAGCTTTTAATCAGTCAATTGTTAAACTTCGTATGTGTTGTAGAACAAAAGCTACTATATTTGCACTTTCGGAGGTTTATTCAGCTCTTACTCAAAACACACACTTCAAGTGGAACAACAGCTTTTTTATAAGCGGAAAATTATTTTATACAATTAATGATTCAACTAAAAAATTGTTCAGCAATGGTTGCTGCTATGCAGCTTGTATTAAACACGTAAGTATCTTAAAAGCTACCAATTGTTCCTTGGGAAACCTCTCGAAGGTCACGTCTCGCTCGTTTATTAACTAAACATGGTATCAACAACTAACAAAAGGAAGGGTGAATCTCTGAATTCACTACTTCCTTCCAAAAAAGTGGGTTTTAAAACTGTCACTACACGTGGCAAGAATGGAAGAAAGGACGCTTCCCCGGAATGCGAAGTTTCTTCCAAGGGTGAAATGAATAATTGTATCGAAATGAGCAATCAGTTCGATGCTCTAGACAAATTTTCCGAACACCAAATCGAAGCAGCCTCTAGCCCAGGCTCTTTGATTCAAGTGAGGAAGCAAAGAGTGCCGCCGGTCAGTTGTTCCGAATTTGGAGGATTTAGGCAGGAGATCTTGAACTCCATTAGGGGAATCAAGGTTTCCTTCCAAATCGCAAAGAAAGGAGACTGTCGCGTTTTGCCGGAAACTCTTAAAGATCGCGAACTTCTTCTCAGACATCTTGAAGAGAAGAAGCACATTTTTTTACTTATGACGACAAAACTGAACGTTTGTTCAAAGTTGTCTTGAAAGGTCTCTCAAGTGACTATAAATCACCCGAAGAGATCAAAAATGGAATAAATGATTTACTTGGATTTTCCCCAGTCCAAGTAATCATTATGAAAAAGAGAACCCAATCTGGCATTGTTCGGAAAGGGCTTTCTCAAGAATATTATTTAGTTCACTTCAACAAAAAAGAACTAAATAATATTAAAGCTTTAGAAAAAGCAAGAATTATGTTCGATGTCCGTGTGACGTGGGAACATTTCCAGAAACCTGGAGGAAATTACCAGAACCCCACTCAGTGCCGTCGGTGCCAAAAGTGGGGTCATGGTACAAAAAATTGTCGCATGGATGCTAAATGCATGATTTGCGGAGGTTCTTCTCACGCTAAGGACGACTGTCCAGTGAAGGAAGATACCACCAAATTCATATGCTGTAATTGCGGGGCTAACCATAAGTTCAATTTTTGGAATTGTCCTTCACGCAAAAGGGTCATTGAGGCTCGTGCCAGGCAGATGAAAGATAATATCCGTTACGATAACGGTCGTTTCCGGAATTTGCCTGGTAGAGTATCGAACAATGCTCATTTTTCAGTTAACGATCGCTTGATCATGAATCCCATCAGGAAGATCATAATCATGCTCATTCACAAACTAATTTTAATCCGTCGGGTAGCCGTTCGAATTTTTCAATTTCGAATGTATCTACCCACGGTAAATCCTTTGCCGATATCGTAGCAGGAAATTCGAACTCCTCCCCTGTTCGATCCATGGGTACCCATTCTACTTGTTTCAAATCAAATGGAAAAAATCCTACCACCACAGGTAATTCCGCTTCTTCGTCTACCGGAAATTCCAATGGGAAATCACATGACATGTCTGCCTCTGATTTTAATTTTCTAACTGAACAATTGAATCTAATGATTGATGCAATGTTCAAAGCCACCACTATGACTGAAGCAGTCCAAGTAGGTGTAAAATTTACAAATCAAATAGTTATTGGATTACGTTTTTCTAATGGATCCAAATAATAATTTAAATATTTTAAATTGGAATGCTCGTTCTCTGAATGGTAAAGAGGACGAGCTGTTTAATTTTCTTACGGTTAATAACGTGCATATAGCAATTATTACCGAAACGTATTTAAAACCTGGATCTAAACTCAAAAGAGATCCTAACTTTTTTGTTTATCGTAATGATCGACTTGATGGGGCATATGGGGGAGTTGCAATCATCATTCATAGGCGAATAAAACATCAACTGTTTTCATAATTTGAAACTAAAGTTTTTGAAACTTTAGGTGTTTCTGTTGAAACACAGTTTGGTAAATATACTTTCATAGCTGCCTATTTGCCTTTTCAATGCTCTGGGCAGCAAGTTAATTTGCTCCAAACTGACTTGCGAAAATTGACTCGCAATAAGTCAAAATTTTTTGTCATTGGTGACTTTAATGCCAAACATCGGTCTTGGAATAATTCTCAAAGTAATTCCAACGGCAGAATTTTATTTGATGAGTGCTCTTCAGGATATTTCTCAATTCAATACCCTGATAGCCCCACATGTTTTTCCTCTTCTAGAAATCCATCTACGATTGATTTGGTCTTAACCGACTCTAGTCATCTTTGTAGCCCACTGATTACTCATGCTGATTTTGATTCTGATCATGTCCCTGTTACATTTCAAATATCCCAAGAAGCGATTCTAAATCCTATCAGCTCCACTTTCAATTATTTAAGAGCCGACTGGAATATATATAAAACGTATGTTGACTCTAATCTTGATGTTAACATTTCTTTAGAAACTAAACTTGATATTGACAATGCTCTTGAAACTTTAACAAATTCCATTGTTGAATCCGTGATTATAGACGATGATCTTAAACTCTTGATCCGTCTTAAAAACGTGAGGAGAAGGCAATTTCAACGCACTCGCGATCCTGCAATGAAAATTATATGGCAGGATTTGCAGAAAGAAATCAAGAAACGTTTTGCTCAATTAAGAAACAAAAATTTTGAAAATAAAATTTCGCAATTGGACCCTGGCTCTAAGCCCTTTTGGAAATTATCTAAAATCTTGAAAAAACCTCAGAAGCCAATACCGGCATTGAAAGAGGAAAACAAATTATTACTAACTAATTGCGAAAAAGCTCAAAAACTTGCTATGCAGTTTGAAAGTGCGCACAATTTTAATTTAGGACTTACTAGTCCAATTGAAAATGAAGTTACTCAGGAGTTCGAAAATATTCTCAATCAAGAGAACGTTTTCGAAAATGCCTGGGAGACTGATTTGGAAGAAGTGAGAACTATTATTAAAAAATTCAAAAACATGAAAGCTCCTGGCGATGATGGAATTTTCTACATCCTCATCAAGAAACTTCCAGAAAGTAGCTTATCATTTTTAGTTGATATATTTAACAAATGTTTTCAATTAGCATATTTTCCTGACAAATGGAAAAATGCTAAGGTTGTTCCAATTTTAAAACCAGACAAAAATCCTGCAGAAGCTTCTAGCTATCGTCCAATCAGTTTGCTTTCCTCCATCAGTAAACTTTTTGAAAAGGTTATTTTGAACAGAATGATGGCCCACATCAACGAAAATTCAATTTTTGCCAATGAACAGTTCGGATTCCGCCATGGACATTCGACCACTCATCAACTTTTACGTGTAACAAATTTGATCCGTTCCAACAAATCTGAAGGCTATTCTACTGGTCTTGCTCTTCTAGACATAGAAAAAGCATTCGACAGTGTTTGGCATGAAGGTTTGATTGTAAAATTAAAAAACTTTAATTTTCCAACATACATTGTTAGAATAATTCAAAGTTATCTGTCAAATCGTACACTTCAGGTTAATTATCAGAACTCCAGATCTGAAAGACTTCCTGTAAGAGCTGGTGTTCCTCAAGGCAGCATTTTGGGACCAATATTATACAATATTTTCACATCTGACTTACCTGAGCTACCTCAGGGATGTCAAAAATCTTTATTTGCGGATGACACAGGGCTCTCCGCCAAAGGACGAAGCCTGCGTGTCATCTGTAGTCGATTGCAAAAAAGTTTGGATATTTTTTCTTCATACTTGCAAAAATGGAAGATTTCTCGTAATGCTTCCAAAACTCAACTAATAATATTCCCACATAAACCAAAAGCTCTTTATTTGAAACCTTCAAGTAGACATGTTGTCACGATGAGAGGGGTTCCAATAAATTGGTCAGATGAAGTTAAGTATCTAGGGCTCATGCTAGATAAGAATTTAACTTTCAAAAATCACATTGAGGGCATTCAAGCCAAATGTAATAAATATGTAAAATGTCTCTATCCCCTTATTAATAGAAAATCAAAACTTTGTCTTAAGAACAAGCTTTTGATATTCAAACAAATTTTCAGGCCAGCCATGTTGTATGCTGTACCAATATGGACTAGCTGTTGTAATACCAGGAAGAAAGCTCTGCAGAGAATTCAAAATAAAATTTTGAAAATGATTCTGAGGCTTCCTCCCTGGTATAGTACCAATGAGTTACATAGAATATCCAATGTTGAAACATTGGAACAAATGTCAAATACAATCATTAATAATTTCAGGCAAACATCGTTACAATCTTCTATTGCCACGATTAATGCGTTATATGTTTAGGTTAAGTTAGGTTAAGTATATTAAAAACTTTTTTTTTCTCTTATAAGCAGGTGAAATCAACCCAGCTGTAAAAAAAAACTGAACTGCTACGGCAAATGAAATGTAATATGTTATTAACAAAATGTTAATTAAATCTTAAATTTGTTTTACCAAATTAGGATGATAGTGTTGTCTAATAACACAGAACACCTAGATATAAGAAATGAATGTAATGTTTGGAATGATACTAATAAAGAAATTAAAAAAAAAAAAAAAAAGCTCAGGACCTCTGGGTTTTTGTATCCTAATTTAGAAGAATATCCAGATAGTGCCATATAATTTTTATAGCAGGATCGCGAGTGCGTTGCAATTGCCATATCGTTTTCAATGTTGACATCAAGTATTGTTACACTTTTTTATATTAAATTTATGGGAGGAATTATTAGAGTATGTTTAAAACTATAAATTGAACTTTAACACTTCACTTTCTGCAAAAAAAAAAAAATACTCAAATCACTGGTAAGGCGTAATTACATTGATTTTGCCGGTAATTCAAAGTTTGCTTAACATCTAATTTGGCTAAAATTGCTCTAGTGGAATTAAATGGTATAGTACTAAATTCGGTTTTTTCATCCACTTATAATTACATAGTTCTTCAGCAAAACAATTACTAACGTAACAAGGATTTTCCTTGGGTAGACCCATTCGAAATTGAAAGATTCGAACGGCTACCCGACGGAACAAAATTAAATTGTGAATGAGCATGTTAATAATCCAGCCATCGTTAACTATAAAATGAGCATTGTTCGACACTCTACCAGGGGAATTCCGGGAATGAAAAACTTTACCGTTTATCTGCCTGGCTCGAGCCTCGACAACTCGCCTACTCGAAGTGCAATCCCAAAAGTTAGACTTATGATGGCCCCCGCAATTCGCGTATACAAACTTTGTGGTATCATCCTTCACAGGACAACCGTTCTTAGCATGAGAAGAACCTCCGCAAATCATGCATTTAGCATCCATGCGGCAATGTTTTGTACCATGATATCACTTTTGGCACCAATGACACTAAGTGCAGTTCTGGAAACTTCCTCCAGGTTTCTGGAAATGTTCCCATGTCACACGGACGTCGAACACAGGTCTTGCTTCATCTAAAGTTTCAATATTGTTTAGATCTTTTTTGTAAAAGTGAACTGAATAATATTTTTGAGATGGGTCTCATAGGGTCAAAATGGGATCTGCTACCTTACCATATGTTCCCCATCACTTAACGTGATCGTATGAATGCGTAATTTTTGACATGATTTTCCATACCTGGACCACCCAGATTGTCCAACCAGGGTTTGAAACGTTCTTTAAGGCCCGTTTTGATAGAGCGGAAGGGTTCGTGCTGAAATTAAATTTGGTTAGCATTTGATAAAATCGACAATGTTTCACTATTTATAAACGGTAATAACAAATAGCTCCAACAGCAACACTAGGTTCAACATCCTGTTGTTTCTTTTAATACCAATGATCCCGTGAAACAACCATTTGTTGCAGCCCTTACTTACTTGCAGCTTTAGCGTTATCCATGGAGAAACGACTTTAAATAAATAAAATTTGCTGCAAGGCATACCCCCCCCTCGCTCCGCACCGCGGTAACAAACCGAGATTCAGTTTCTGTCAGCATAATCCACTTAAATCATAACACGAAATTACTTGCTCGAAGCAAAACGATGAGAAGAATGGAAATCGCACCCTGTTTTGCACCCCCAAAGTTGTGCTTCCTTCGTCTACGTCGTCTTCTTCGTTCTTCGTAAAGCGTCTTTTGGATTCAATTCGCTCCGGTTCCAGTTCTGAGTGGGTTTAGAGTTTGCATACACATAGTTCTCCACTTGACGTCCTGCAGCTAAAACTCTTCCGTAGAACGACGTCTTAGTCCTGTTCTGGTGAGGACATCGGCGAAGGCGAACGGTTGCTGCTTGATGCAGCACATTATCTGCAAACACAACATGCTTCCAGTTTCCACCAGGACATGAGGAGCAGAGATAGAGCGAGAGTCAGAGTCTAACTGTAGTGGGTACTTGAAACGATTGCACCATGTTGTTGGTTGATTCGCTGAACGGCAAGAATCATATCGCTCGCAGCAAGGTTCCACGGTTTACTTTCCGTTGTTAGTGGATTTCTTATTTTTTCACCCTTCCGTCGGCCTACATCCGCCCATTGAATTTTTCTTCGTTTGGCTTCTGCTTCTGGGCGCTGCTATTCGTGGGCGTAGCTAGGATTTCAACTAGGGGAAGGAGGCCAAGCGTTCATTCACAAATTTATGAGCGTGTGCATCGATGGCCGTACAACTTGAAGTTGCTACACCATAGCTGACTAACATAATTGAAATTGCGCAAGGAACCAAAAGATATGGCTTGAGAGTATCTTCAGTGTATTGTTTTGTTTCAAATTCCGAACTTGACCCATACTCACTTTCGTGGATTCAAAATGTTATGGAGTCAATAATGGTGCAGACCATGTCCTCACGGACATCGGGGAACGAAAGTATTGCTATTGTGACACACATTGTTAATAGAGACTGAGATCACCTCTTTATCTTCATGGTTGTCACAGGAAGAAGTTTTGTTAGTTGAAAGGGATCGAAAGAAACATGACTGGCGTATACCAGATTAGCAGGAATGTATGAGACATGCTTTTTTTGGAAACTTGTAATAAAAGACACAGTGTGTGTTTGATTGACAAATTAAGACATGAATTTTTCGAAAACATACGCGTTCTAGTGAGAGTTGATCTCATGACTCTGAAAAAATTGAATTATATATTCAAATTATGATAAATTTTGATTTTCAAGATCAGTTTCGCATATTTGGCAACATTTCAGCGTTATGAAAAAAAAAAAACTTCGTGTTCGGCTGGAATTCTAACTCAGGATTTTTGTATGCTAGACGAGCGCTTTCCAAAATGAGCTACCGAGCCACTTAGAATGTTACAAGTTTCAAATTAAAATCCCCACATATCAGGCAGATCCTTTTCTTAACCCATATCCATCTTTCTCATGTATACTAGACACGCGCGCAGAGCGAGTGTGATTTATTTAGTGTTGAAACTGTTTGCCTGTCAATATACGTTAAAATATGTCCTAAAATTAAATCAGACTGTTTAATGTCTGATAAACACTATGAAATCAATAATTTAAAAACAAAAAAAAGCAGTGGTGGGCCGAAATTCGTACCGGCATTAAATCCGTATACTTCATACTACTTCTTCTTCTTTTCTGGCGTTACGTCCCAACTGGGACAAAGCCTGCTTCTCAGCTTAGTGTTCTTATGAGCACTTCCACAGTTATTAACTGAGAGCTTTCTATGCCAATTGACCATTTTTGCATGTGTATATCGTGTGGCAGGTACGATCATACTTTATGCCCTGGGAAGTCAAGAAAATTTCCAACCCGAAAAGATCCTCGACCGGTGGGATTCGAACCCACGACACTCAGCTTGGTCTTGCTGAATAGCTGCGCGTTTACCGCTACGGCTATCTGGGCCCCTACTTCATACTACTAGTAAGCGTTTTGAATGAAATAGATGGATTTAGATTCATTTCTTAGGAGTGTGTATTTCGATTCTGCACGGTACTCATTCAACGAAAAATCAATTTAATGTTTTATAATCCATCTATCTATATAAATAAAAAAGGAGTGGTGTTTGTATGTCACGAAATGGCTTGAGAGCGTACAACCGATTTGTACAATTCTTTCATTGGTGTCTTCTAGAAGGGTTCCGACGTGTTCGTGTGACGAAAAAGTTTAGGGAAGTTTTCGGTAAATTTGGTAAAACGAGTGAGTACTAATAAGTTATTTTGTATGGGAGGTTCCATGTCATTTTTCAACAGCCTACTTGATGGCAAGTAGTTTGCCGGGACCACTAGTTGAAAATAAATTTGACCACTCTGTATCCAACGAATTATGTTTTACTGGACTCCTTAAATAATTCTCTTTGAAAGTGCCGATGTTCATTTTTTCCATGTCTTATCTTGCTTTATAGTTTCGAATCTATACAGGAATGAAATTGGAATTTCAAAACCAAGAGCGTTACGTTGGCATGAAATGAATTATTTTAAACGCTTATAATTTTTTGCTGGCTTAACGAAATTCCTTGATTAGCACCTCAATCGAAAGACCAGGAATCAAGGGTTCATTTTGTTTTCTTACTGAATCCCACATACCAAATAGATTATTAACTGTTTTAAAAGAGAACGTTGATTTCAAGCGAATCTATATATAGGGGTGCTAGAGAAAAGTTGACGTCATTTCCTTCTCACTCTTCGCTTGAATCGCATATCAGCAGATCAGCTTGCTCTGACCGGGCGTGCTTCTCAGGCAAGATATCGATAGCAAGGGACCCCCCTGTTGGTCTTGCTTCGCTCAAATCAAACTGACCGTCGACCGACCGAGATAAGATGCCGTCCGAAGCCAAAGCCATCACCACTGCCGCCGCCAAGAAGAAGAAGAGGAAGCAGTTTACAAGAGAATGAAATGGTTGTGGCCGCCATCGCAGCTCTAAACGAACGGAACGGGTCCTCCCTACAGGTGATCGAGAAACACATCGGCGGAAACTACAACTGCGATGTCGGCAAGATTGCAAGATTGGTAAGAGTGAAGTGAAATCCCGGGAAACTGTGGCTGGCATCCGAGAAAGAGGAGGAGAAAAAGAAGACAGTTGCAAATCAAAACCCCGCCAAGTTTCAAAGTCCGCCGCGATGAAGAACCCAGACAACCAAAATATACGTATAACAAAATCACCTGGAGGCTTTGTATGTGCAAAATGTCACTTATAAGATGTTGCGAAAAGGCCTTCTACGTATAAAACTGGAGGCGATATACGTGCATATATTATGTGATGAACAATAACATATAATGCGAGTGTATGAATTTTCTTCCGAACTAACCTGTGATCTTAAGCGACTAACCTTATGATAATAAATGTTGATTTGACAGCTGCTACGGATTGATTCGACTTACTTTGTACGAGTGTACGAGACGAAACAAAATGTACAAATGAACTCAGAAAAACAGCGTTTTATGCGAGGAAACTCATCAATCTGACGATTTTACCCACCGTGTGTTGCGGGTTTGATGTAATTTGTAGGAATAAACGAGTTATTACGTGAACTTTCATGCGACTTCTGGTTGTCTGGGAAGACCTCGAAGAAGCCGCCACCGCAAACCTCATCGAGCGAGGAGGATTTCAACATGTGCGCCGTCAAAATGTGTCCGTGTTACTCGAATTCAACAATTCAATCGGTCCTTTTCAGGGCCAACAAAGATCATGTGTGCTTCTGGCTACGTTTAAGAGATGGCCGGCAAGCTATTGAAGGCAAAGGGGGTGGAATTTTACTCCCACTATAGCCCAGGTCGCAACCTGTTGAAG
The DNA here is from genome assembly GCF_002204515.2 of Aedes aegypti. Taxonomy (NCBI): domain Eukaryota; kingdom Metazoa; phylum Arthropoda; class Insecta; order Diptera; family Culicidae; genus Aedes; species Aedes aegypti. The sequence goes on along the minus strand of NC_035109.1, from coordinate 159,742,270 downwards.
GTACTCATCCGAGGGCTGCCGGAATACACCCCCGAGGCAATCGTCGTCGAGATGAAGGTGGCCGGACTGAAGCCAACGAATGTGTTCCCCATCCGGCGAGTGCATGAAGGAAGGCATCGGGACAACCTCTACCTGGCCCACCTGACGAAGGGTTCCATCACCATGGCGGGCCTGACGGAGTTGAGAGCGTGGTTGAATGGGAGCGCTACCGCCCGAAGAAGAGAGACGTGACGCAGTGTGGCAACTGCCTCGCGTTCGGTCACGGCCAAATATGCCGACGCGCATGCAACTACGACATGGCAGCCGATGGAGCCGATTGCAAAATATGGCCCGTGAGGCCATCACCAGGATCGCAAATTGGAAGCTTCTCAGCTCTCTGTTCGCTTTCCTAGACCAGAAAGGCATCGATATAGCCGTGATCACGGTGACGCTCCTCAAGCCGGAAGTTAGCGTCTTTATCCCCGACTTCCGGCTTGTAAGGCTTGACCGGTCCGGCCCTAAAGGAGGAGGCGTTGCGATTGCTTTGCATAGCAACATAAACTGCACCCTGCTGCCGACCTTCCAGCTCCAAGTCATCGAGCCCGTTGGTGTTATGGTAGAAACATCCATCGGTCCAATCAAAATCATTGCGGCGTACTGCCGAAGCAAGCTACCATCAACGACGGAACATCGGCGGCCTTAAAGCAAGACCTCACCAAGCTGACACGGCGGCAGGGGCAGTTCATCCTGGCTGGCGACCTGAACGCAAGGCACGAGACATAGGGAAACACCCGGCGAAACAGGAATAGCCTCATCCTACAACAGGACCTAGAGGAGGGCCACTCTGATCAGATGAGCTACACCCTTTCTATCGATCGTGTTACCAAAGATCTCATCCGTTTACGCAACACCAAACGTAGGCAGTACCAACGCACTGGTCTGTCTGCGTTAAAAGCGAAGTTAAACGCATGTCCAAAATAATCAAGGCCAGAATGAAGGACCTCAGGAACGAAGATTTTTCCAAAAAGATCCGCTCTCTCCCAGATTGTGGACCTTCTGGAAGATGACCAAAATTTTTAAAACCAAGCTTAGACCAAATCCATCGTTGATCCCACTAGACAACACCGACTCTAAGGATCGCCTGATAACCCCTGCGGAAAAGACTGCTGAGATAGGTCGGCATTTTGTCAGCTCACACAATCTAGGGCTAAATATTCCTAGCCCACACAAAGCTGTTGTCTCCGAACATGCAGCTAACCTACACCGATCTCCCAACGGCTTCTTGGAGGAGTTTGAGATCACTGCTGACGAATTGCTGGCCTATGTCAAAATATCCAAAAACATGAAGGCTTCAGGTATCGACAACATCCTGAACTTGGCAGCTCGAGCAATTGAGTCTCCAGTTCTATCAACATCTTCGACTTCGCTACCTTCTCTCGTCGTAGAAGTCAGTAAAAGTCATCCCCATCAGGAAACCTGGGAAGGATCCTTCTTCCTCAAAAAGCTATCGCCCCATCAGCCTTCTCTCAGGGTTACCAAAGCTTTTTGAAAAAGTGATCAACACATCCGATCGAAATAAAATCTAACTCGAGGAACAGTTTGGCTTTCGACCGTGAACCGAATCGTGCACCAACTGACTCAAGTAACCAACATTCTCAGGCAGAACAAGTTCCTCGCCAAATCCTCTGCCATGACGTTTCTCGATGTTGAAAAAGCATTCGGCAACGTCTAGCATGACACCCTGGTGTACAAGCTGCACCGATTTAATCTTCCCACCTACTTGGTGAAAATCATCAAAAACTGTCTATTTGACAGGACGTTCAACATCCCCGCAGGTGTTCCACAGGGAAGTATTTTAGGTCCCCTACTATACAACCTGTTCATCTCGGACATGCCTCAACTCCCTGAAAGCGGCTCTCTATCACTGTTCGCTGACGACACCTCAGTCGTCTACTGCGGTAGATACACGAGAGCGTTAACATCTCGACTTTAGAGAGGCTTGAATGTCTTGTCAGATTATTTGAACAGCTGGATGATCTGTATCAACGTGGCGAAGACCTAGGTCATCCTATTCCCCTTTCCAAATGCCCCAGACTTGTTCCGACTGAGGATTCCCTCGGTGGATCAACGGTGAAATGGTCTGATGTACCCAGACAACCAGAAATCGCATGAAAGTTCACATTATAACTCGTTTATTCATACTAATTACATCAAACTCGCAAACCACCGTGGATAAACTCGCCAGATTGATGAGTTTCCTCGCATAAAACACTTTTTTCTGAGTTCATTTGTACATTTTGCTTCGTCCCGTACACTCGTACAAAGTAAGTCGAATCAATCCGTAGCAGCTGTCAAATCAACATTTATTATCATACGTTAAGTCGCATAAGATCACTGGTTAGTTCGGTAGAATAAATATACACTCGCAATGTATGTTATTATTCATCACATAATATATGCACGCATATCGCCTCCACTTTTGTACGTAGAAGGCCTTTTCGCGACATCTTATAAGTGAAATTTTGCACATATAAAGCCTCCAGGTGATTACGTTATACGTGCATTTTGGTTGTCTGGGTAGCCGACTACCTTGGGCTAACGTTAGACAGCAAGCTTCTTTTCAGACAGCAGGTTGATAAAACGATCACCAAATGTAACATCTTGTTAAAGGCGAGATGGATCTATATAGGTCCAAGCCGTGTCCAAATCGAACGACACAGCAAATAAAAAAAAAACATCTTGCTAAAAGCACTATACCCACTGTTCAACCGAAAGTCAAAAGGATTCATCGACTCATGGTGGTTTAACTGTAGTTGTAGAATATTTTCTTATGTGTATACCACATACTTGCTATAATCTCTTAATTCTTCTCGTAGCATCATACACTATCTGATTTGTTATGAATAATTGCCAATTGCCAATAGGGGCCTTTCTGAGCCGAGTGGTAAAAATCCGCGGCAACAAAGCAAAGCCATGCTGAAGGTGTCTAGGTTCGATCCCCGGTCAATCCAGGATCTTTTCGTAATTGGAAATTCCTTGACACTCCTGGACATAAAGTGCGAATTCGAATGGACGAATGCGAAAATGGCAACTAAGGTAAAGAAAGCTCTCAGTTACTAACTGTGGAAATGCCTATTGAACACAAAGCTGAGAAGCAGGCTCTGTCCCAGTGAGCATGTTATGCCAAGAAGAACAAGAGGAATTGACAATACGGCAAATTGAAATTTACGGTGCCGATGACGATATCGATGACTGGAGCACTTCTCTTAACGGAGAGCTCTTCAGTGTTCTTAAATTCGCAAACCATTACATTCTGAATTATAAGTAAAGGAAGGTTGCAATTATGACAATTGACTTTAATTCAAATGCAACAAATCAAATCACGTAGTTACCGTCATGCGGTGACAGGTACGCAGCCCCCAATGATTTTTTAAATTATTTTACTTTGAAATCCAAACCAAATGACATATCTACCTTAAAACCTTAACGTTATTGAATATTCACAATCACAGCATATCATCTATCATCGAACATTCTATCATCTGCAAAAACCTACCGCACTCTTGTTAGAGTCTGACCCAGAATTGATCGAAGTTGTGTCCATAGTAGTCCTACGTCAACCCCGCGGTAATGTAACAGACATTACCCACTCCATTTTTTTACTATATTTCTCTGAACTCGATATCAAGATACTGAACATCGAACATTCCTCAGAATCTCATCCACCTATCCGTTGTAAAATCAAAAGGAATATTTTTCAATAAGTGATTTTCATTGTAATCTACAGATGAAACACTGGTGGCGTTTCTAGAGATATTCATAGAAAAATGATAGCAAAGCCTGGAGGAAGCGTTCAATGAACTCGTTAAGTCGTCGCGCGGTTTGCCACCATCAGAACCACCACGCTGCTGTTGTGATCGAAAAACGAGGTTTTTTAAACAGTGTTGTACAAAATACAACTGCGCGACGACTGAAGTGTTAAAAGACTCTGAATTACTTCCTATTATATCTATGTAATATTTTCTGTTTGAATTGTTTTTGAAGAATTGTATGAAATAGTTGCATTTTTCAGAAACATATTTTCATTATAATTCCTCGAAGAAATCAAGAGATTACATTTGAGGTGATTCTGGTTTATTTGTTGGATTATTTTTGTAAGGAATTCTTCAAAATTTCCGAAACATCCATAAGATTTTTTGGATAGCTTAAAGATTTCTTCTTTGGTAAAAGTTTGATTTTTAAAAAAAAGTATGTCATAACGCAACTTTATTCAAAAATGATCGCTGAAAACATTGTTAGAAAAAATCTAAATAAGGTAGTTTTTTTTTCCATTACCCCTCCCTTGGCTACGCCCATGCTGCTATTGTTCGCGAGTAGTACGACATCATGCAAACAAGAAATGATTCCTGTTTTGTCCTTGGCAGCATTGTTGTTACGTGTTGTCATATTTTCTCGGCAGACCGCCTTAGTAGAGCTCGCCAAAATTGGATGAAGTGAAACATGTGCATTTAGTTCCCAATTTGGATTTATGACGCTCCGCATAAATCATATGCGATACAAACTTATTTTCTGTTTTGCTTTGCGGGTCGAATGTTCGCAGTTTGATGACACTAGTTTACATTGAGATGAATGCTTCGTGAATTGAGAAACTGTGAAATAAAACGTATGAAAGCAGTGCCGAAGAAGAACACTTAAGAATGAAAAATAGAAGCAATTTTGTAAACCTTCCTCAACAAATAATGCTTCAAGGTATTGCTGAATTAGTAAATTCTTTGATACTTGGAATAAATTATCTCTGTAATTACACGTTCAATTGAAATTGTCTATAGCACATTCGAAAGGCAATGAGTTATTCTTACGTCGTAGGTATTTTGCTAAAAGATTTCTTGAATTTTGTATAATCAATTTTTACTTAAAGTTGAGACATTTAAAAAAACATGAAACCGAATTTAAAAACCAATGTGCCATTAGAATCGTTATCCTATATTCATTGAGGAGCACTCACGAAATTTCGACAGAAAAATCAGAAAGCTATTCATTGAAGAAACAGTTCTTCTTCTTCTTCTTGGCATTAACGTCCTCACTGGTACAAAGCCTGCCTCTCAGCTTAGTGTTCTTATGAGCACTTCCACAGTTATTAACTGAGAGCTTTCTTTGCCAAATTTGCCATTTTCGCATTCGTATATCGTGTGGTAAGTACGATTATACTGGGAATCGAACCCAGACACCTTCAGCATGGCTTTGCTTTGTAGCCGCGGACCACTCGGCTAAGGAAGGCCCCTAAAGAAACAGTTATTCAAGCCATAGTGCAAAAGTTTGGGTTCACCCCTTAGTATAATGTATGTATTGTGCAAAAGCTTGGAATCACCTAAGCCGCATGAATTTTGGTCGATCTAATGCTGAGAAAATTAGCTATTAATTTTCAGTGAGTTTTTTGAAAAATGTCGCTACTTTAAATATAAATTTAGCATAAAAAAAATCATAATTTTTTTTTTTTGGAAAAATAAATATGAATGACTCATTGTCTTTTGAATGCGCCATAGAGAGTTTCAATGGGACGTGTAACCACAGATATTTGGGCAAAACACTTTTGTATATTTTTTAAGGGTTGAACCCCAACTTTTGCACGGGAGTGTAAGTGATTTTGAATTTGGCTAAACATCTACTCGACCAAAAATGTATTAGGCAAATGCCCGTATGCCAAACATACCTCTCTCTTATGAATTGAGGGGATTCACCTGCCACCAGATCAATAAATTACTTGGAATCTCCAAAGAATATCTTCAGGAATTTAGCAAGAATCTCCATCAAAAATCTCAATTGAAATATAAACTTATTTGGCACTGAGCTCCATTACCAAATTCTACCGATTTGTTGCTATACTCCGAACGAAAACTGTATGTGCCATAAGTCAGTTCTTCTCCTTTCGAAAAAAAAATCCTCTTTCTCAACTACATATCACTTCGAACGATTGTCGTAAAACACCCTCACTTCAGCCACACTTGTAAAACACCTTTAGAGCCGGCAAACAACTACTAATCGAGTGTCATTTAGCAAATTGATCCCGTAAACATCGTTGAGACAATCGAAACCATTCCCCGAAAGTGGTTCGCAATCGATGAAGACCGAGGCAGCTTTAGCAAATTGTTTTCCTCGTGCGGAACGTGCAAGCCACCACCAACTTGGAGAATATGCATAAGGAAAGTCTCCCAACCGACGTCGAACACGCCTGGACAAAATTGAGCTCCCAAGCTTCATTTTTCAGATCCGACAAAATCCCTTGCATACATGACACTTCTGGCATCCGACGGAGTTTGGGTGGGAATCGAAGTTGCTTCTATTGCTGCTCAAGGAGATATACATTATCCGCAATCTATTTTCCGGTCGAGAAAATTTCATGCTAAAACTATCACCTAACTAAAAGCGAAACAATGTTCTCTCCCGAAACTATGTTCAGTATCGTTCTTTAGTTTGATCGTAACCTCCAGCCCTCTCTTCTGGAAGGTGGTTCCTTTTTGAGCACGCGTTCAGTTTATTTTTTCGACCTGCTCAGCTGTATGAATAGTTTACGTGGGTGGCCCAAAAAGATCAATCTACAAAAATTTATAGTGACACCCCACAAATCTGTTCATTTGCAGCCCGCAGAAGCTACTTTGTAATTTTGAGCGTAGTTCCTTAACTCCGAAAGGGGCTAAACGAGTTTGAAGTTTGTATAAAGAATATCGACCAAATATTTGTAAAAAAAACTGCTCCAACTACATTTTTGGCCATAGGGTGCGTCGCAGTTGATATTTTTTTTTGTTCGTTCGTGAGTTGAAGACTCTACCTGTTCTACCAGGGAAAACAAATTTCAGTTTCTCCAGGTACAACTTTATTAAGGTACCGCGGAGCAAGTGGGAACTAAAAAAACGATAGTTTAAACGATCTGTTCAATAAAATTTTCATATGTCAATATTTTTCAAATCCAACAGCACAATCACATTTTGGCAACATATTTGCTGGTGTGTGCTTGAAACTGGTCGAATAATTTCGAAATTGTGAAAAAATGGGAAGAAAGTTTTAGAATGAGCCATTTGACACAGTTACCTCGCTAAACGGGGCAAGTGGGACACATCCAGTTTCATGCGTCAATCCACATCAGTAAGTCAACCATTACAATAATAGGATTGATAAATCATAGATTTTTAATTTCGAGTACATTTCTGATGTACATAAGGGATCAACCATACAATGCGTAACGCTTTAGGAAGAAAACATTTATTTAATAGTATGTCACCTCGCATTCAATATTAACTGTAAATTTCTCAATAAAAGCGTAAAGAGGAATTAAACATGTTCAAAATATATCATTTATAAGTTGTTAATTAAAAATTAGCACATAAACAATCAATAATTGACGAAATTATAAACATGTTTTGTTTTTATTTATATGCTTTTACTATGCGCTTAATGGGGTGGAATTGTTTTCCGTCACTACTAATTTTGGTAGAAATAACAAATAAAGTTCAAATAAACTAGAAATATAATCGTTCTAATGATGCATTTTAAATTTCATCTTTGTGTTTGTTCAATTTTGAAGTCTTATTCTTAGAATAAAAAAATAAATAAAAAAATATAGAAGAATTAAGCATTTCTTCTCCTTTTTATGCAATAAAATAATTTGAGATTGGTCTTTTTTGATAAAAACATTTTTTTTTAATGTTTTAGTGCTACTCTCTAGGCAAATGTATCAAACGTCTACGAAAAGTTTTGATTCTTGTTTTTGTTTTGATTGGTCCCACTTACTCCGGGTACAGAGCTTTTTGGGGTAAAGTTAGCACCACCCTAGTAACACACCAGTTAAGCACCAGGCATCGACGATCCCAGAACCGACAGCCAGTCAAAACATCGTTTGGAATTTATCAAAACATAAACATAAATTAATATCCAATAAAAGAGCATGTGGCTCGATAGCGACAGCTTGTTCAGTTCATTCAGTTCAATTAGCTAGTTCAGTCTTAAGTTAGTCATCCGAAATCATTTTTTTAAAAAAATAAGTTTTAGTTCTTAATTTATTAACTGGCGCCCGAATAGGGACCAGCGCGAGTGTAGGTTAATTGTGTCGTGAGTGTTAAAATATCGCGAGCATTATCCGAAAATTTCAACTTTACCGCAGCACAAGTGGCAACCGCTACTACAGCAGCAGACGTGAAGAAAGCGTCCCTAGTCACCACCATATAGGAAAAACGGGATCAGCGCATCTTCGCTGGGACAGTTGAGGCTCGTGTCTGGTCTTAAAACAACAGGAGTTCCGACGTTAGAGGACGGATACCCGAACTAAAGAGTTTCGACGTAACAGGACGGAACCGACGGACAACTGAAGTACTCGCCGTTACAGGAATAGAGTATTCAGAGTATGATAAGAATACTATTGTAAGTATAATTAACAAATTATTATTTTTTCAGAGTAGAAAGAAAAATTAAGTGCATAAGTGTATTAAGTGTTTGTAAGTGTAGTTTATAATTGTGTAACTAAATAAAAAGTTCTCAAATAATTCCAATCAATTAAATAAAAAAATCTGGATCAAATAATAAAACAATTCGGCACATTAAATCTAAATATGCCTAACGATATTCAGAATATACTCGATCGCTTAGAATTTTTGGAAAAACAAAATGTGGTGCCAACGGAATTGGATTATAATGATCCAATTCTTTATTATTTAAATCCGGATGGTTCACCAGCTGATCCATCTTCAATAGAAAAGATTCCGGATTTAATAAACACCATACCTAATTTTGAAGGTTCATCAAACGAGTTAAGCAGCTGGATTCGAGATGTGGATGCTCTAGTCAAAGCTTATCAAGTTAATCCCTCAAGTTCTGTGCAGCAAAAAAATAAATTCTATGCAATCTGCACAACTATACGTAGAAAAATTAGGGGAGAAGCAAATACGGCTCTCGTAAATTCAGATGTGAATATAAATTGGAATCTCATAAAAAAAACATTGTTAACATATTATGGTGAGAAACGAGATCTCACGACTTTGGACTACCAACTGATGAATATCACGCAATCAGGAAGACAATTGAAAATTTATTACGACGAAATAAATAAATTACTTTCTCTAATTGCAGGACAAATTAAAACTAATCAAAATTACCAGCATCCAGAAGCTTCAAAAGCTATGATAAGTATGTATAACAAAAAGGCAATTGATGCGTTCATTAGGGGTTTAGATGGTGATATTGGTAAGTTTCTCAAAAATTATGAACCTGAATCTTTAGCTAATGCATATGCGTATTGCATAACTTATCAAAACATCGAATTTCGAAAAATAATGACAAAAACAAGAAACCATGAAATGCCTTCAACGTCAAAAGGTTTTTCATCTACAAAATTGCCACCTTTAATTCCACCTAAAGTACCATTTAGGATACCGAATAGCAATAATATGCAAAATAATCCATTTCAACACAGACAAATGCCAAATTATCAGTTTCAAAATAGGCAACCTATGATACCACACATGCCAAAACCTACACCACACTTCCAATTCACAAGACCACAATTTCCTCCACATATGATTTTCCCACCTAGAACACAATCAGTTCCTCAATTCACAACTCAGCTAAAACAACAACCAATAAATCAACCCAACACTTTCCAACCAAAGCCAGTTCCAATGGAAGTGGACCCCTCAATTAGAAGTAATATGGTAAATTATGCTAACCGACCTCGTAATTTCCATATTGAATCTGATGATTCTGAAAGTTATTTTCAAGAACTACCATATTTAGTAAATAATGAAGATCCAGAAATGACTTCTTTTGAAAAATATTGTAAAAATTTTGAATATCAACAACCAATTGATGATCAATCCAATGAAGAGCTTGTAGAAGATTGTGAATTGAATTTTTTAGAATAAAATCATCATTACCATATTTTCTACATTATGGTAATGGAAAACTGGAAAACCCATTGCAAATTTTAGTTGACACTGGATCGAATAAAAATTTTATTCATCCTAAATATACTAAAATATCCCATGCGGTTGAAAATCCTTTTTATGTTTTATCAATAGGAGGAGACATAAAAATTGAGAAATTTTCTCAAGGTAAAATTTTTGCACCATACTCAAATGTTAACGTGAAACTTTTTCATATGCCTAAACTAAAATCATTCGATGCAATAATAGGTCATGACACGCTTAAGGAAATAAAAGCTGTTATTGATACATCAAACGAAAAATTATTAATAGATTCAAAATTTGAAATTCCTCTATTACAACGTAAGCTACAAATGATCAATCAAATAAATATTCGGGATGACCATCTTCAAAAATTTGAGAAAGAAAAAATTCATGAATTATTACAACAATATAAAGATCTTTTTTTACCTCCGGATGAGAAATTGACATTTACAACCAAGATAAAAGCCGATATTAGAACCGTTGATGAAAACCCTGTGTATTCAAAATCTTATCCATATCCTCAAGCTTTTAAAAGCGAAGTTTGTAACCAAATTGAAAAAATGTTACATGATGGAATAATAAGACCATCCAGGTCTCCATATAATTCTCCCGTATGGATAGTTCCCAAAAAGTTAGATGCCTCTGGCAAGAAAAAGTTTAGACTTGTTATAGATTATCGCAAATTAAATCAAAAAACGATAAGTGATATATACCCGATTCCCGATACGTCTACTATTTTGGCTAATTTAGGTAAAATGAAATACTTCACAACCCTTGACTTAGCATCTGGTTTTCACCAGATCCCTTTGAATGATAACGATATTGAAAAAACAGCTTTTTCTGTCAATAATGGAAAGTATGAATTCGTTCGGCTACCTTTTGGATTGAAAAATGCCCCTGCCATTTTTCAGCGTGTAATGGATGATGTTTTACACGAATATATTGGAAAAATATGTTATGTCTATATTGATGACATAATTATATTTGGAGAAACTTTAGAAGAACAACTGAAAAATTTAAAAATAATTCTTGAAACACTTCGCAAAGCAAAATTTTAAAATACAATCAGACAAATCTGAATGGTTGAAAACAGAAGTTGAATTCCTTGGATTTATTGTATCCAAAAATGGGCTGAAACCAAATCCTAAAAAAATTGAGAGTATTCAAAATTATCCAGAACCACGAAACTTAAAAGAATTAAGAGCATTTCTTGGATTATCCGGATATTACAGGAGATTTGTAAAAAATTATGCTAAAATTGCTAAGCCACTCACTAGATATCTAAAAGGAGAAAATGGACATAGACAAATTTCAAAATATGAATCTAAAAATTTTAATATAACATTGGATAGTGAAGAAAAAAAAACTTTTAAATTACTGAAAGAAATCTTGTCATCAGAAGATGTTTTAGCATTTCCTGATTTTAATAAACCTTTTTTACTTACAACTGATGCATCAAATAAAGCAATAGGTGCTGTGTTGTCTCAAAACTTTCATGATGGAGAAAGACCAATTACTTTCATTTCTAAAACTTTATCAAGCACAGAAGAAAATTATGCAACTAATGAAAAAGAGATGCTTGCAATAGTTTAGGCATTGCATACTCTTAGAAATTTTATTTATGGTCATAAAGTTGTAATTTATACAGACCACCAACCTTTAACTTTCACAATATCTCCAAAGAATAATAATGCAAAACTTAAGATATGGAAGGCTTTTATTGAAGAGCACGACCATGAGATTTTCTATAAACCAGGCAAAGCTAATGTAGTAGCTGATGCCTTATCACGTATTCAAATAAATTCTCTAACTGCGACCCAACACTCAGCAGATGATGACGACAGCTCTTTTATTCCATCTACAGAAGCTCCAATAAATGTTTTCAAAAATCAATTATTTTTCAAAATTGGAACCAAATCAAGATACGGTTTAGTTGTACCATTCGATAATTACAAAAGACATATTTTCATTGAACCTAGATTCTCAAGAGATTTTTTGAAACAACAACTTAAGAAATATTTAAATCCAAATGTTATAAATGGTATTTATACAGATGAACCTATTATGGGTGAAATTCAAGAAATTTTTAAAGAAACGTTTAATCCTAGATTGATGAAAGTCAGATATTCTCAAATCAAAGTTCAAGATTTAAATAACCAGGAAAACCAATTAGAAGAAATTAAAAAGATTCATCAATTCGCTCATAGAAATGCAAAAGAGAATGCAGAACAACTTTTGAAACATTATTACTTTCCTAAAATGACAAAAATGGTTGAACAATTTGTAAACACGTGTGATATATGTAAAACAGAAAAATATCAAAGAAATCCACAGAAATTTATACCATTCAAAACACCAATTCCAACTTATCCATCTCAAATAATTCACATAGATATTTTCACATATGATCAAGATAATTTGTTTTTGACTTCAATAGATAAATTTTCAAAATATTTGAAATATAAAGCAATTGAAAGTAAATCACTTCTTGATATAGAAGATGCCTTATTAGATTTGATACACGAATGGAACATACCAAAAACAATTATTATGGACAATGAAAGTTCTTTCAACTCAAATATTATTGAACAGCGGTTAAGAGATTTGAATATTGAAATTTATAAAACTCCTATAAACAGATCAGAGACGAATGGACAAATTGAACGTTGTCATTCGACTTTAAGGGAAATAGCAAGATGTCTTAAAAAAGAGACACCTCAAATAGATATACCACAATTGATTCGTTCATCAGTTTACAAATATAATAACACTATACACAGTTTTGTAAAAAACACGCCACACAATATTTATATCGGTGAAACGAACCAAAATTTGGATGAACAGGAAATAGCCAGAAGAAAAACTAAAAGTCACGAGAAAATTTTGAATTTATATAACGAAAAAAATGAGAAAATATTAGATAAACAATATCCAAATTTTCAACCAGGATCTTATGTATTTGAAAAAGCGAAAGAAATTTCTAAAAGAAAAAGTAGGTATAAAAAGATTCAAGTTAAAGAAGATTTCGACACATATATTATTGATTCAAATAACCGTAAAATTCATAAAATGAATATCAGAAAAAAATAACACATTAATTTTTATTCTTTTATTTTTAGAACAATTCTTGTTTACACGATGTACAGCCATGTGGAATCAACTATCAGAATACACGACTTGAATAAAAATCCTTTAGCCATCATACCCATAGGAAAAGCCAAACTTCAATTAGGACATGTAAGAATAATCCAACCAGTTAATTTCACATACTTTGAAGACATAATTGAAAATTTTGATGAGATGTTAAGAACTAATAAACTAAGTGGAAAATTGTATCAAGTATTGAAGAAAAAACATGCACATTTGTATAACACTTATTATAAACTAAAACCTAATGTTCATCGAAGAAAACGTTGGGATAGTCTAGGCACTGCATGGAAATGGATAGCAGGAAATCCAGATGCTGAAGATCTAAGGATTATCAACCAAACGATGAATAATTTGATCGAATATAACAATCAACAAGTTTTTGTCAACAATGCTATGGATACAAGGATTCAACAAATCAGCAAAATTACAAACGACCTTCTTGAACTGGATTTCAAAACAAAATTACAACATGAAGTGGAAATGAATATACTTATTGCGATACTCAATATAGATGCTGTACAAAATCAACTAGAAGTTTTGGAAGATGCGATATTACTAGCGAAACATGGTATTCCAAGAAGCAGAATTTTGTCAATGACAGAATATGCCAAAATAAAACCATTTTTAGAGCAGCAAAATGTTCATGTTACAACATTTGAAAAACTCTTATCGAAATCATCAGCCCAAGTTACAATGAATAATACACATGTAATTTATATGCTAAAAATACCTCAATTATCATCAGAAACATATGAATATGAATTCATAGACTCTTTGGTACAAAATCAAAAAAGGGTACATCTTTATTCAAATTACATTCTCTACAATTCAACAAAAATATATGAAATCAGCAATGAATGTACACAAGATGAAACTCTCTATATTTGTGATACCAAAATCCTAAAAACTCCAAGTCAATGCATCCGCAATCTCATCAGGATACAACACGCCAACTGTACATATGAAAAAGTGTATACAACTGGAAACATCAAACACATAGATGAAGCAACTCTTTTACTCAATGATGTAAATGTTAGTTTACACTCGAATTGTACTAACAATACTCAGAGGTTAAAAGGATCTTATATAATTCAATTCGAACATTGTGAATTATATTTGGATAATAATATATACCGCAACTCTATCATCAACCTCAACAGCAAAACCTTTAGACCAACAACAGGATTATTGGTAGAAGAAGATTCAATAATCGATATTCCATCACCGGAATTTTTGGCAAATTTAACGCTAAACCATAGAGGTATTTTGGAACATGTGTATCTACAAAATGAGTCACTAAAATGGAAACAGCATATTTTTGAAATAATGGGTAGTTCTGGAATACTTATTATAATCATAATGCTAGTAATTGGAATAATAATCAAGTATTGGAAACCAAAACAAACAAATATCAATATCAAAATAAGTGAACAACCAACTGCTACAGCTCCCATATCAGAAGAAATTCGTAAACCTGAAAATGAATCATCAAGTTATACAGACATTTCTACAGAACGTTTCTTGGAAATTCAGAAATTTTTAAACATGCCGACACAAGAACGCTCAATAAGACTTTGAGGACAAAGTCTTTTGAAGGCGGAGGAGTTAGCACCACCCTAGTAACACACCAGTTAAGCACCAGGCATCGACGATCCCAGAACCGACAGCCAGTCAAAACATCGTTTGGAATTTATCAAAACATAAACATAAATTAATATCCAATAAAAGAGCATGTGGCTCGATAGCGACAGCTTGTTCAGTTCATTCAGTTCAATTAGCTAGTTCAGTCTTAAGTTAGTCATCCGAAATCATTTTTTTAAAAAATTAAGTTTTAGTTCTTAATTTATTAACTGTAAGTTAGACCATCGAAAATTTCATGTGAAATGAAAACAAAATACCGGTTTATCGTTAGCAGCTTGTAATAATACTGAAAGTTGTAGCTTACTGATGGAAATTCGATTTAAACACATTTATTTTTTGCGGGTCAATGCAAGACGTGAAACGTGTCACAATTTATCAGGCAAGTTCAAAAAAGCGCTTAATTGACAAGTGTTACAAGAACCACATGGTAATAAAAATAACAATATGTTTCATACTTAATAAAGGAGTGTATTTGTATCTTCAACTTTTTAGAAGAATACCCCCCTGAAAAACTTATCCTAAGTGAGCTATGACGAAACGTCCCACTTAGCGGGATTTGGGGCAAGTGTGCCACCTTAAGCAAATTGTTCTCTAACTTTGTCTAAAGCTTAAAAAAACCACCAATTTAGCCTCACGATGTTAGTTTCGCATCTTTTCATAAGCACTATGCCATTTAAAATGGAAATAATTTCAAAAAATATTAGTTTTGGAGTTCCTCAAAAATCATCCAAAATTACCTAATTTTCAACACTATGGGGCAAGATGGCCACCGAATGAACAGCAAATATAATTCTACTTGCAATAAAAATTTCTTTATTTCATATTGATATTACTTAAAAAGCAGAGACTTATTGATAATTTAAAAAAATATTTTTAAGTTTACCGTCATAAGGGGATGCTTTATAACAAGGGTCATTACATGCGGAACTCTCTACTAGTCAATTAGAATAACTCAAATGTTTTTTTTTGTCTTCATTCAATACGCTATATAAATTAACCTTTCATTACGGAGGATTTGTATAATATTACACTAGATCAGCAATAAAAAACGGTAAAATATTGATAAATATAAGTAAAACAGTTCTTAAAACGCCTAAAACCATGTTATTATCGAATATTTGGAGAAAAAATCACTTTGGGCACGAAAATTCTCGCTATTCCCGTTCTACACTACAGAAACCACTACTGGTGCCTCATTTTGGTTCATTATTATGATTATGTGGATGATGTTTACATTTTTATGAATTTCACTCCAACCATTTTTGTTTACCAAATAGGTGGCACACTTGCCCCAAAAAGTATAGATTTCAACCAAAATGGATTTCGTATGTGAAACTAAATATTTTTTTCGTCCAAATGCTACAATAACTTACTCTTTTGTATAGCTTCACGATGTACAATACGTTTGAAAAATCTGTTATTAATTTACCTCTCACCATGCTATTTAGAAACAACGAAATCTTATAAAAATTCACTGAAATCTGTTTGTTCTTACAAAAGTCGATGTAAATACATGAAAAATAGAGCAATTTTTATGAACTATTAGGGACCATATAGTAAAGCTCAAAGAAAAAATATATTTTGTAGTTTTTATAAAAATAAGGGGTGGCACACTTGCCCCTATGGCACACTTGCCCCTATGGCACACTCCCCAAATTCCGCTACCCCAGACTCTCACTTGCCCGTACCCCGGGGCAGAAAAAAGAAACATACATTGTTAGAATAATTCAAAGTTACTTGTCAAATCGTACACTTCTGGGTAATTATCAGATCTCCAGGTCAGAAAGACCTCCTGTTAGAGCTGGTGTTCCTCAAGGCAGCATTTTGAGACCAAAAAAAAACATTGATTCAAAGTCATGAACAAAATGCAATTTTCGCAAGAACCTCAATTTTAATAGCATATGAATGCAAAAAAGAGAGGCATCATTCATGCTTTGAAAATGTTCCATCAATAAATGATGATGCGAACTTTTTACGAGTAGGTCATACCGATCAATGTTACCCCGCTGATCTATGTTACTCCGGATTACGTTACAGGTCGGACTCGATTATCCGGAGTATAACAGAGCAATTTCCTTGCTTGAGTTCCCATTTTGCATTCGAACATAGATGTGTACAATCTCAGAAAGGTCATTGATAGTTTTTCGCTTCCAAGTTCCGTTAGTACGTGGCTAGCCACGTTGGGTAAGCTAATTATACAATATTATACGGTAGTTACCTCAGGGATACGTCAGACTACGTCATCGAGTCTTCGTCACCATAAATTCTGCACAGATACGTGGAAACCTTTTTCATGTCCATGATTGTTTCCCTACCTACCCGATACCGTCAGTAAATAGGTCCAACCCGAATGAGTTTCCGTAAATGAAGAGTAGTTGAAGTTCTGAAAGTCAATTTATTTTTCTGTTCTGGGCAATTCTTAAAGAAAATTCACTTTTTTACGTAAGTTTGGTTCTTTCGTTTTCTGGTAGGTTGACCTTTCAGACTTCCAAACTCCATTTAGGTTCAGTTAGAGAACTTGGGACCTTGAACGAGTTTAAGGTCTTTGGGTAACAGTACTAATGGGTTGAAGTGCACAAAATGCAATTGTGTAAAACGAGGAGGAGACAAGTCAGAATAATATTTGTAGAAAAATTGAGGAAATTTTGAAATCTTTTGATCAAATAATATTTATGGAAACTGAGGAGACGTTGAAAGATCTTGTTAATCCACAGCAGATTAAGAAAGGAATGAAAAATACGACTGGTGTTGCGCATGCAACGAAGGAAACAGATTTTTCCGCAATTTTAATCGTGTTTATTGGCTCAGCGGCAAGCGCCGCGATTAAAATTTTCCTGTAGGGTTTCGTTCTACTTCGTCGTAAGCACCACTATTCGTCGTATCAAACTTTAAATGTTCCACTACGGCGGATATTCAAACTTACCTGCAACATAGATCCATTATCCATTCATTAGCTGTTATGGTTTGTACCTGGGAGGGAGAAACCAATACAAAATTTGTGTACGTCATAGTGAGCCGGGATTCCGCTGTCACGAACTGTCACTGTGAGCCCAGATCTCAAACATTGGACTAACATGGAAAAAGTGCGTAACTGATTAAAACACATTTTCGCATTTCATCAAAAGTGACAAAAATCGAATGAAAACAAATTCATGCACACAATGCAAGTAATGTCACGTGAGCACCTTTCAATCGGATTGAATATACAGTGGATCCACAATTAAGAATCGCCCACAATTTATGAATCAGCTGACTTTAAATGACAAAAAAACAACAAAAATCAACACAAAACATCACGTAAACAATTTTAATCAAAATAAATTATAAGTGAAAATGTTTCCGTGATGTTTTGTGCTATTTTTTACTGTTATTTTGTCCTTTAAAGGCAGCTGATTCATAAATTGTGGGTGATTCTTAATTGTGGATTCACTGTAAAGCATTTAAAAACGCATCTTTTTACTTTTTCCAATAAAAATGAATATTTAGTGCATAGAAAACTGTGGCCCTTTTTCCATGTTTGTCAGGAAAAATCGAAAGTACACAACAAAAGAAAACTAGCGATTTTCCCCAAGCCTGTCTTGATTGTTGTTGGCAAGCTGGAGTTATCTTGCAGTTCAAACAAACATTGTTCTATATTTCGTGTGTAGTATCGGTGCCTCCCTCCCAGGTTTGTACACTTGTACACCAAAAATGCAATAAAACTACTGTATTTCGGTAAATAACTTCAGTTCAATTATCCACTTTGCATTTTTTCACCAAAATCGCATGGACGAACACGATTTGAGAGAAATGCTTAGCGATCGACTGAGCCACATTCACTAGATTGTGCGATATTTGCCAGAAAACCATTCGCCAGAAAACTATTCGCCAGAATGACATCTGCCAGAAAACCATTCGCCAGAATGTACCATTTACCAGAAAACCATTTGCCAGAAAGTACCATTCCCCAGAAATATTTTTCTTGTCGATTTTGATCATGAAACATCTCGGAATCCAAGGATGGCCGTCACAATTTTCCACTTGTGCTACTTTTTACATGTCCAAAAGCACTAAATTGAACAAATAGTACGGTAACTATCTCGTTCTTCTCATTTTAAGCTTTCTGCTAGTGCACAGAGCGGAGACAATATAACACTGTTATTCTAAATCTTCTTCTTTCTGGCGTTACGTTCCCACTGGGACAGAGCCTGCTTCTCAGCTTAGTGTTCTTATGAGCACTGCCGTAGTTATTCACTGAGAGCTTACTATGCCAATGACCATTTTTACATGTGTATATCGTGTGGCAGGTACGAAGATACTCTATGCCCTAGGAAGTCGAGAAAATTTCCAATCCTCGACCGGTGGGACTCGAACCCACGACCCTCAGCTTGGTCATGCTGAATAGCTGCGCGTTTACCGCTACGGCTATCTGGGCCCCTATTCTACATCTCTCACGAGATTTTTGGCTATGAGGTTTTGATACAATATTCTAAGCTGTTTTACCTAGTTTTAACCTTCCAGTCGTCGCGCGGTTTCCTACCGTCAGAAGCACCACGCTACTATTGTGAACGAAAAGCGAGGTTTTTTCAGCGGTGTTGTACAAAATACAACAGCGCGACGGCTGAAGTGTTAAGAAAATTTCATTTCCTGTCACCGCGAGCTGTTCTTCTTCAGAATATTGTATTGTACAGAATTTCTCGTGCAACTACCAGATATTTTTTGCTTTTCAATTGACAGTTTATTGGGGTTGTGCTACTTTCTCCCGAATATCGATACCCCGAATGTCGTTTCCCTGGATACCCCGTTTTCTCAAGTAGCCTATTTCCTCGAAATGTTTTGGCACTCATAATTATCAGAACTTATTGATTATTTCAGGGTGATGAACGGTTCATATGAAATACACCCTTCTTTTTTGATCAGCGGTTCTTTAAAGTTTCTCCGTACTCAGCATTTTTTATTGTTTTCTTTATCGTTCTTTCTAGTTCACCACTCTGTCTCTGAAGATTGTTTCTTATCCATTTTGAACTGCATCTATTTTGGGGCCGTCCATGAATCACGTGGTCGTTCAAGAGGGAGTGGAAGTGGGTGGTTCTATCATAATACCATGATCCATACAAATTTCAAATTTAAAATGTCATTCGGGATAATGGATTGCAGGAAAAAGTGTCATTCGGGTGTCTGGAGTTCGGGGAAATGATATTCGAGGGAACAACATTCGGGTAAAAATAGACCAAAAGGTTTTTAGTAGTAATTTCAGTACATGAAAAAGTATTCAAAAAAGAGTATTTGCTTACCGCTACTTGACATGGTGTTTGGCAAATAAGAATTCTACATTCTCCATGTATAGGATGTTCTTATTAATTTTACAACTGTCTTATTTGTCCTCCTCCTGAAAAATGTTATAGTAAATGTAAATTTGGATTGCGAGTGGAGGCATTAATAACTTCATCGAACTGACGGCACAAATAGTTGCAACGTATATCGAAATCTTGTAAATATCCATTGAACTAGCCCTTAAGAAGCAACAAAATTTTTAAGAACAGCTTATGATGAAAAAAAGGGAGCAATACTTGTGAAATATTCCAAACCATAATTTCCTGTAAAACTTAATAATATATAAATAAAAAATTAATTGAAACTGAAAAAACAGAAAGATGGAATTTAATAATTATAAAATAGCATAATCTCATGCTATAACATCTGTAGAACGATGGTTGTAATGTATATTGAAATCTCGTAAATATTAAATGAATTAGTCCATAAGAAGCAACTAAACTTTGAAGAACAGCTTATGCTGAAAAGAAGGGTGAACCTCTTGTGAAGCCTTTCAAACCATAATACCATTTTACAAGGACAACGTATATTAAAAATAACTTACTATGCTATCAGTCATGCTAAGTATTAAACTTTACATCAGTAAGCAGTATCTTTCATGCATAGTGAAGCTGCTTTTAATGAATGCAACTGTTATAATATTGTATATTCTTTCTAGTTCCACGGTCCCCCTGTATTATGTGTTGCTTTTTCAATTCATATTTATAAAACTTCAAATATTGATGTTGATCGTTGAATGCTCTAGAAATCGATATTTTCATAATATGTACAGTATTGGACAAAACATTTGCAACTTTTTCGATTTTCCATACAAAATGACCAACTTCGGAAAGCTAGATCTCAGTTATTTATGGACCGATTCGAATGAAACTTTCACAGAACATCAGATATAACTTGAATTTTAACATATATTTTTGAATAATTTTTACAATCACGAGTTTATAAGTAATAACGATTTGACTAAAGTGTAATTTTCGACAAAAAATTCAAAACTTTTTATCTCAAGATCTGATAGGCCTACACAAAAACTGTCTTTGGCAAACTTATTCATCTCGTCAAAATCTACAACTTTGCTGAAAATACCATGAAGCTATTCCTTCAATATGTTTAGTTAAGTCAAATATAAAAAAATCGTCAAAAAATTCACTTTAGTCAAACCGTTACTGCTTTTCAACTTGTGATTGGAAAAACTACTCAAAAATATATGTTAAAATTCAAGTTATGTCTGATAGTCTGTGAAAATTTCATTCAAATCGGTCTATAAATAACTGAGATATGGTTTATCAAAGTTGGTCATTTTGTATGGAAAATCGAAAAAGTTGCAAATGTTTTGTCCAATACTGTACCTAGTCCAACAATTAGAATATGGATATTCGTAGCTGGCTAACTAAGTCAACGGTAGATTGTGTCCAAGAGACCCTGTACTTTTTTGAGTATATTACCAAAATAATCTGACACATTTTTTTAAGGCTCTACAATTGCAAACTTGATTTACCTGAAAATAAAATAAAAAAAATTCTAGGGGATAGTAAATTCTGGGGAATGGTACATTCTGGCGAATGGTTTTCTGGCGAATGGTACTTTCTGGCAAATGGTTTTCTGGCATATGGTACTTTCTGGCGAATGTCATTCTGGCGAATAGTTTTCTGGCGAATGGTTTTCTGGCAAATATCGCACAATCCATTCACTATGGAAAACCTTCGTACTTCTTCACTGAAGGATTTCATTCCAATCACACGCCGTAAAACTTCAATAAATCACCAAATTTTACGAAATTTCCTCAACCGCCGCGTATAATTGAGAATGTAAACAAAATTCAATCCGTCGTACTGAGAAAAAAAAAGCTTGTGCGCATCAATGTGTGCGCGACGCTCGACGTAAAGATATGGTTCCTTTGATTGTGCTGTTTTCGCTGTACTGTGAGCAAATGCCATAACACTGTTCGACAAAAAAAGTCGATCTGAATGCACAGAGACCGGACAACCCGGGCTTGACAGTATAAAAATAAACAAAAATAATGGCGTTTTCAGAATGTTCGTGTCTGCCCCAGGTCATTTTTAAAATATACTTGAACTTTTTGCATTTTTTATTTAAAAATTTAATCTAATCAATAAACCGACACAGTGTTTTATATTCAGGACAGCGGAATTCATGTGCCATATAATGTTTAAAACGTTAAGTCCAATATGAAGAGTTGTAATAAGATTTGCAGGAAGCCCTCCCCCTTTTTTGCACCCTCCCAATTTTTAAAGTATCGCAAATGATGGAATATTTGATATACAGGGGGTTGTCAAAATAACTGGGACAGGCAAAAATTGGGCCAACTTTGGAATGCTGTAACTTTGACAAAAATTGACCGATTTCAATTCTTTAAGAAGTAATGGACGGGTCAACTAATCTAGTTTTGAGGTGAATCCACGGAGATGAACTATGACCACCGGATACCGGTGATAATCCGGATTTCCGGAAGCATGTCTTACGCAGTAAAATTATGACATGTTTTTAGTAAAGGTCTCGGCTAAAAATTCAAAATTTTACTACACATGGAGATAGAAAATTTTATTACACATGAACATGAAATTCAAAATTTTATTACACATGAAGATCCCAAAAGTGGCCACTGTAGTCAAATATCCACTTAAGGTCTACAATAGCCCTATTTAGCACAAGACATGAAAAATGAACCATCGCACGATATGTATTGGAGTTCAATTTCAATTGTCCCTAATTACAGGTTCCCTCTGGAACATCCGGTGGTCCCGGAAGTAGTCACTTCCATTATTTCCAAAAAGAGATCAAAATTTATCAAAATGTTATTGTACATATTGTCAATATGTTATTGCCTAATGGTTTGGTTATATTGTGGACGATGCCAATTTTAGAGGATAATTTTCTGAAGTTTTAACAGCAATTATTAGCATTTAGATTTTAAATTGTGATATAACTTCGGCGTAAATTACCTTAAGGCTCAGAAATACTTGTTCAATAGAATAACTGCATGTGCGATCAGCTCTCTCCCTCGCTAACCTATAAGGTGTACATTTTTCTGGTTAGTTTAGGTTTAACAGCTATGGTCACAAGACAAGTTACCGGCAAACTTAGGTTTAAGCAGAACTCACTAGGATTGTAAGGTAATATTTAGGCATTAACTAATTTTGGCAATAATTAATCGTAGAATATCGAATTCACTTAGACGGGGTGTTAGCCATTACAATTCACCTTTGCTTCTCTTCTAATTGTGACGTTTCCCTATCTGTCAGTTAACCACCGACAACTTCACTTCACCGGTGTCCTGAGACCGTGCAAGGTACGCTCTTTTGAAGTAGATGCAGCGTTACAACTAGGGAATTTGAAGATAAGGAAAAGGAAAATGAGTTGGGAGAAGAGAAGAAGAAGAGAAGAAGAAGGAGTTAGAAGCAGAATGGAAATAATTCATAGTTTGGAAGCAAGAAAATTTAATTAATGAGGCTAAGATAAGGGGTCATGCACAAATTATGGCACGCTCCTAGGGGGGAGGTCAAGCCAAGCGTGACAAGCCTTACCAAATTTTTGGAGGACGGATACGGAATACGGAAATCTGAATAGAGATCGAGGATAAGAGCACAAATAAGGGAGCTGAAGCAAATCAAAGGTGAGACTTCCATTGCTTAAGTGACAGAGGTCGAGAAATTGAATCAATGTTTGCAGCTTTCTTTTTCGTCAAGGACGTTGTTTGAGTTAATATGGGAGATCATGCGCACGAATTATCGCTCAAAACTATCGGTCTAGATATTGAAGATTTGGATTATCTAATCGAGATCAATCACAAAATTGATGCGAATGATCCTGGCTTTTATAGGATGCACCAGGGCAACAGGAACAATCTTCATCACCTCGAGGTGGAGAGCAACTATTCAAGTCATGAAGATGAACCGGTATGCAACAAGAAGTCTGGCCAGCGAGGTATAAAACACCAATTAAGACTAAACAGGAAGCGCAGTATCAGAAAACATCGACTGACCGTGCTCACAACAACCGCAGCCGAACAAAATTTCAACTGTAACACTACAGTTGAACTGTCGTAAAACTGGTCAAATTTTCAGAGAATGCAGAAGTCCAAAGCAGATATTTTGTTTTTCCTGTGGAAATGTAGGGAAAACAACAAAGACTTGCGACAGACATCATTCCTTTTTTCAACCCTCAAAGGCAGCAGAACAATCGTTCAACAAACTAGATGCGAGGTGTTTGAAGGGGAATCCAACCATCTCGCGGTCTGAAGGCATTTTCGAACGTAATAATTTAGGTCATTTTGAAAACTCCGTTTTAGAAGTCAGAGTAAATCCTAGCTCGTGTCCTCATAATAAAGTTAGTAATAATAATTTAGAGGACAGAAGTCGTAGCACTACTAGATTTCGGAGCTGGACTCAGTGTAATGAGCGCTCTTAACATTGTGGAATCTCATGGCTTAAGAATATTGAAGGGCAATGTTAAAATATGTACTTCGGATGATACAGAGCAAATATTTGATGAATTTCATTATTCGATATAAGGTCGTTATATAAAACAATCTATCTTCTATCTTCTATATAAATAAAAATGGAATGATGTTTGTATGTCACGAAATGGTTTTAGAACAGGTCAACGGATTTGAATGATTCTAGTTGCGTTTTGTTCGTCAAGGGTTCCGACGTGTTTGTGCGTGCAAAAATCCCAGGATATTCACCTGGAAAGTTGGAAAAACGTGCGTGATCGGAACTGTCATTTCGTATGGGACGATCAATATCGGTTTTCAACAGCCTACTTGATGGTTAAACGAAGTTTGCCGGGACCACTAGTTATAAATACACTTCCAGCATGTTTCACGGCTTTAACTCAAGTTAACGACATCTATCACGTGTTTTGTTTACTCTTGTTTGACTCCACAATTTCTTGTGCTATTCGTTCAAGTGCATCACGTTTCGCAAGTCTCTGGTTCATAAATTTCAAATGAACGAATATTAAATTTATGGAGCACTGCCAATAAACATTTGCCACAGGCTAAGCATATGGTGCTCTTCATACAGGTACTGCTGCAGAACAGATGAAAGGCTGCACTTTGGAACCTCACTTTATTCTAGTGTAAGCTGTGCGTAGTGTGATGAAAAATGCTCTTGTATGTCCCAAACTATATGTTTATGATCACCATAACCCGTCAGAGTATGTTGTAGGGTAGAAGCACCGGTTTTGGCCATTGCGCATATTGTAGCCGTAGTGAATTTTACACCGTTTTGCACAGTAATTCAGCATGAAATGTGGTGGAAGGTGGATCATATTCATTCGTTTGAGCTGCAATTTCTTTATTCGTCCAAATTGATTGAGTATTGGTACGAGATTTCACAAAAGTTCTAGTGAATCCAAACCTTTGCTCGATACACCCAAACTTGAACTTTGGGTGAACCCAAACTTTTGCACGATGACTTGCATGGCTATTTTATTGAAATTTAATTCTTTTCAAATTTTTCCGCCAAAATATAGATTTGCTTTTCAAACCACATAATATTACGATTCTTATGATGCACTAATAAAAAATATAAATAATATAAAGTTTTAACAACTACCGAAAAACTAAACATTACATGTACTTTGCAATTGGATTTAATGGATAAATTGATGGGAAATTTGCGAAAAAGGTACACGTTTTCTCGGTGACAATCTAATTCACGACTCCCTGTTCACTAGATAGGGCACGTTACCCCTACACCAAGAGAGGACTCATGGATGCAGAAGTTTCAGGTTAACTTCTGCGTCCATGAGACCTCTCGTGGGGTTGGGGTAATGCTCACCGAAAAGACGCGTAAGTTTTTCGCAAATTTCACATCAAATTGTTCATATAATCCAATTTCAAAGTATTAGTAATGTTAGCAAATGAAACAAAAAAACTGTTTTTGACGAAATACCTTCTTGATGTTTTTCGAACGCGCCACAAACAGTTTCAATTGGATATTAAATCATAGAAATATGGACGAAGCACTTTTGTATCTTTTTGAAGGGGTGAACCCAAACTTATGCTCTGAAGTATTATAAAGATATTTTGACGTATAAAAAACAACTTCAAATATTTATACAATAGTGCTTGACTAGATCCACCACTTGAAGTTTGAAACTGTAATTCAATAGAAGTTTGTTACGGTGTTATTGTTTAATCTTTATTCCATTTGGTCCAAGGATAATTATAGATCTTGAGCTACTGAAAAGCTTTGCCGCATGCTAACTAGTGCCGCCTGGTGACTAAATTTCGAATCTCATTGCTTCTATAATGATAGCGCTTGAGCTACTGAGCAGCTTTGCCGAAGACGCCATCTTTCTATGTTGTCCGGACCCTGAGATATCAGAAAAACAAAATTTCGATGCCCATTAGCGTCTCTTGGTGGCGGAATTCCGCAGCCCTGAATCTACTGAACAATTTTGCTGAACATCATGACCCTCTATTTTGATTACTTTTTAAGATATTGATCATTTATGAAGTAGTCGTTATTCTGAACTTTGGTCGTAAAACGAGGTTGGAATGTACTGAATCTGGAGATCCAAACATCCGTTTAAGATGAAAACTCAATCGATTGGTCACTAGCTGGTGGTGACCTATCAATTAGGTTTTTAGCTCAAACGGGTGTTGGGTTCACCAGGTTTGTGCTCTTGAAAATTTGAAGTTTGGCTTCGATTCATCTTCACCTTAATGCGTTAATTATTTAGGTTAAGTTAGGCTGAGTAAATTGAAAGCATTTTTTCTCATATAAAAGCAGATGAAATCAAGTCACCCATGGGCGTAGCCAGAGGGGGGCAGGGAGGAAATAAAATCAACTAGTTTGCTTTCAAATATTGTTTTCAGCATTCATATTGATAAAAAACTGCGTCATGATAAACTTTTGGAAAAATTCTTGGAGTCCAGTTCTAACCTTCTATCAGCCAAAGATGTATTGCTGTTTGCATTTGAGATGCAAATGTTGAGTAAACGTCTTCCAAATGCGATAACAAAAAATAATCAAAGGACACCTAGAGGGATTCCACGGAGGCATGCAAGTCGATTCTGATCGACCATTTCAAAAATATCTGAAACTTTGCTCAGTTTTTCAGTTCCATCTAAATCGTCACTTTCCGATATCAAATCTTCAAGTTGAGTCACGACTAACTTTTCAAAAGGGTGTATGTGAAAATGGTTCAAAAATATTAAAAAAGCTGCACAGCAAAAACGGTTCGTTCGATTGTTAGACAACTGAAGAAACAAAGTTAGACAACTAAATAAAGATTCCAAAAAAAAAACACACAGTAAAAAAATTTTTTTTTGCATTAAAAAACATCATTTTTGTCACAAAAACTCAAACCCTATCGGAATACCAACGTAATTTTTTGAGGGAAAACGGTCCATTATATTAGCTATCTACCATAAAAATTTGGTGATGGTAAGCCAATAAACAAAAAAGTTATGACATTTCAAATATTTCACAAATTTGACACTTAGTGAAATTTTTTTTTTATTTTTCATTGTTAATTTTTTTTAGGACCGCAGTTTGTTGCTGAATTTTTTGTTAAGGGTACCACATGAGGTTAACAAGTTGTTTTCATGATATTTTATTTAATTATTCATAACTATTATAGCATCTATTAGAAAGTTAGACGCGATCCAGTGTTGTGATCTAAAGTCTTGATAGTGTCATATTTTTTATTGTACGTAACTGAAGAAAAATACTCTCAATAGTGTTGAAACCTTTTGATAAAAGAAACCTATAAGAAATCTAATATTGAAGACAAAAGCTACAAAAAATTTTTCTATACAGGTATACGACTAGTTTACCTGCAAAAAGTTTACCTCGTAGAGAACAAGGCGGGTCTATACCCAGGTGATCTAGTATACGTAGAGCAGGTCGGTTTTCTCGGCGCTGGTTTTCTCCACAAAGTTAAAATCTGATTACACCTGGGTATAGACCCGCCTTGGTAGAGAATAGACTTTGTTAATCATATTTGGGAGAAAGCGAGTAACTTCAACAACATCAAAAACATGATAGGTACATACCATGAACATACTCACGAAAAAGCTAAAAATATACTACCACTATGGTTATAAAAGATTTAATTGTAAAATTTTTCTTCAGTCAAGCAAACGACACCAAACTAGTCAGTAAAAACTTAAAAGTGATTTTGTTTATTAAAATCTAACGAGCAACATGAGTAGTCGGATGGTTATGCTCCAATGTCTACATTGAATACAAATTTACGCATTTGTACGTCCTGCCGTTTAAACGTTGACAAACGGGCATCTGTACATCATCGGTGGATTAGGTTGCAGGAAGTTCGAAAACAACAACTGAGGAATTACTAGATGCACCGACAACAACTAAGGAGTTACCAGAAGTACCAAGTGCAGATAGTCTTGCCACGGTACCATCAGCGACATCTGTTTCAACAAATCAATCAGAAGATGAGTGCATCCAGAAGGTCAACATCGAACGCTTCAACGAAGGGATAGCTGGAATAAAAGTGACTCCGATTAAATGGACGAAGATGGGTTACGTCAATTATCCCGAGAAAAAATACCGTGAAATCAACGAAGCTGTACGAAGAAACCTCTTCAAATTAGGACCTGAGGATGTGGAAAATACAGACTACGATGAGGTAATTATGAATATGAAGGAAAGGTTTTCGAATCTAGCCACGACAAGGAAAGAAAAATTATTGATTTTGTCGATGCTGCCAAGCTCGTGGTCTATTCAAGACGCCATTGATGAGTTCAAAACCAATAGAAATACAGCAAAAGAGGCAAAACAATTCAAAAATAACTGTCTTGCAACCAAAAAATGCTAGGTCATTTTGTTTTACTACTACTGAAGAGTACGAATTAACGGCATCAGAGCTCAGCGAGCAATATAATAACGCGAAAACGATCCAAGGAACCCAAAAATTTCACTGTTTCATTCCATTGTCAGAAAATAAAATTAAAGCAAAACTATACTCGAACTGTACTGATAATGATGCAAAAGTGTTCGATATTGTAAAAAAATTGAATAACAATAAATAAATAAATAAGTATTAATAAAATGTTTTCATGATCTCATAACGCATACCCAAATCCAAAACTTTTAAAGTTTATATATAACATTTAGAAACTCATCGATCATACTCTAAAAAAAAATATCCTGGTAAAAAAAAATTTATTTTCGTGTAATCTGTTAATTCATTTTAATTTATACATATATACATATACATATAATATTTATACATATACATAATATTTATACATATAATATACATAATACTAATGAATACATGAAAACGACTTGTTTAATTCACGCAAGGCCCTTAACAATAAAATCAGCAACAAACTGCGGTTCCCGTAATAATTTACACCGAAAAAATTTTTTTTTTTCTACTAAATGTGAAAATTGTGACATGTTTGAAATGTCATAACTTTTTTGTTTATTGGTTTACCATCACCAAATTTTTATGGTAGATAGCTAATATAATGGACCGTTTTCCCTCAAAAAATTGGTATTCCGATAGGGTTTTGAGATATTTGAGTTTTTGTGTCAAAAATTATGTTTTTTAATGCAAAAAAAAAAAATTTTTACTGTGTGTATTTTTTTTGGAATCTTTATTTAGTTGTCTAACTTCGTTTCTTTAGTTGTCTAACAATCGAACGAACCGTTTTTGCTGTGCAGCTTTTTGAATATTTTTGAACCATTTTCACATACACCCTTTTGAAAAGTTAGTCGTGACTTAACTTGAAGATTTGATATCGGAAAATGACGATTTAGATGGAACTGAAAAACTGAGCAAAGTTTCAGCTCAATAGAAAAAAATGAATTAAAAATTTTACCAAATTTTGGTGCTGTTGCTTGGAATCACTCCCTAGCAACGATTACATCGCATTTCTTGTGAAAAATCTTACCGCGTTTGGTGTTCCCGCATTTGATATTTGCATTTCAAACGCACACAGCAATATTTTGAAATAATTCGGAGAATTGCCCCTTCTCAAAAATGTCATTTATTTATAGTATTCATGTTTATACAATATTGCATAATCATTGATTTTTTGAAGAAGTTATGAGTTTACTTTGCTTTTTTCAAAGAACTTATCATAAATTATTCGAATGTTTATTAACAATCTTATCTATAAAGGAAACTGCCAATATGTTTATGGAGTTTAAAGGATTTAAAAGAATCTGCCTAGTTATATTTAAATAAATTATCCAGCAATTCTTCGAGGAATCCGTCAAAGCATTTGATTAGAGATTGATGATGATTCTGAGGAATTCTTATTTCAGAAAATATTCAAAGAATCCCCAAGAAACTGCTCCAGCTATTCTTCAAAGTAATTTGTCTTTAGAAAATCTTATATATTATCCTTGCAATTCTCCTAAAAATTACTTTTGAGCAAAGAAGCTTACAGAATACCTCAAATAATTTAAATATATTTAATAATAGTCCTGTCAATGTTTTCTGAGATTTACTTATCGAATTTTCCCAGAAATTACTCCAAACAGAAAGGCAGAATGCTGAAATTTCTTCGAAAAATTTCCCTTAATTTTAGTATTAGGACCTTTCCCTGGAGTTCTCTTGAAGACTCCGAAAAACGTCGCCGAAGAAAGGCTTCGGAAAAAATTATTTAAGAAATTAGATTAAAGTACCACAAATGATTTGAATAATTTGATTTCATACTGGAATAATACCCAAAACGAATCGCAGGTAATCCTGCGATTTCCGTAGAATAATGCGTTATGATTTTTCTCGGAGTTCCTCCAAATATTACACAGAAATTCATTAAAAGATGCATTAGGAACAATTTCAGTGATTTTTCAGGAATTTGTCTAATGCGCCAGGTTTTACTATCATATATGTATCTATGAATACCTCTAAGAGCACTAAAAAAATCATGTTTGGAATTCAAAGGATTTTTTTTATAGATTTTTGAAAAATTCTTGGGAAAATTTGTATAGGCTGACATTCTTGAGAATTTGTTTTAGTTTAAACAGTGACTCCGAGACAAGCTCCTGTGGGATTTAGTGTAATTATTTAAAAAGAGTTTCTAACAAGTGTGTAAAATTCGTGCCAATAATCTCTGTAGAATTTTTGGTGATCGAAAAAAAAAACTTGGATTCTCTATGTTGGTTTGGGTGTTAATTTTAAAAGAATCCTATACCATGAAGAATTTTTGTAGGTTTTTCTCAGTGATATTTCTTAAAAAACTTTTGATAAAATCGTTGTCGTTCAGGAAAAAAAATCGATGGTACAATCTTTGATAAAATTCATGGAATTTAATGGCAGAATCCCATAAGAATAACCATTTCCAAACAATATATTAATGATATCTCTAAAATAAAATTTAATGTAATATGAGAAAATTCATAAAAATGAAAAAAACAGGAAAATAATTGATTCCTGAGAATAAAAGTATTCCTGGATCAATACGAGACCTGGACTATACGAGACCATGCTGTGTGGTACACTCTCCCTCTTTACTAAGAATACCATGTACAAGACGCTGATAAGACCAGTAGTCCTTTATGGGCATGAGATGTGGGCAGTGTTCAAAGAGGAGCTGTAAGCGCTAGGAGGACATGTGCTTAGAACGATCTTTGGCATAGTATGTGAGAACGGCTTATGGAGGAAAAGAATGAACAATGAGCTTGCGCAACACTACGGTGAACCCAGTATCCATAAAGTCACTAAAGCTGGAAGAGTACGATGGGCGGGACACGTTGTGAGGATGTCGGACAACAATTCCACAAAAATGGTGTTAATTTCCAATCCGGCCGGTACAAATTGAAAAGGGGCGCAGCGAGCTAGATGGTCTGACCAAGTGGATCAGGATCTTGGAAGTGTAGGACGAACGAGAAACTGCAGACAAGCAGCCATGGACCGAGTTTGTTGCCGTAGCATTGTGACAAAGGTCATATCTTGAAGGACATAGCGCCATCAAAAGTAAGTAAGTAGGATTTCAAACGTAAATTCAAAGAATTGGCTCCTTCATATACTTGCAAGAATTTAAGTTGTGAATCACTGAAATCTGATAAAATCCAAACTTGAAGTTAAATTCAAGTTGAAATCCCGAAAGTGGTCGACCACCACCAAAAACAAATGTTATCATTCGGGAACATAAGCTTTCGCTTATTCGGACGTCCTCCCAAGCTTGGCCCAAATCCGAAGCCACAGCATATTTTACGGGCTTTTAATATCGGATTTCAGGCAAACCAACGTGCATCCGGTTTGAGTTTTATGTGCAGAGACATAAATTAATGCTTTCTCGCTTCCATCCATACCTGCAATATCACATGTGCGTTTTATGATTTAATTCTAAAGAGATTATTTATCGTTGTAATTTGTGGGAGAAATCCTGGCCCATATTTTATTCAGTTGATTGCATTTATCAAGGTGCTTTCGATTCTGCACCACATGGATTTTTTTTTATTTTTCTGACAATTATTACACTATTCGAGAACTAGATTTCGTTAAACCGTCTTCCGATTCCAGCAAGCCTTTATACCATTCCTCGGGCATTTTCAATGCTTCGTCATGCTTTCTGTTGATCAAGAGTTTTTCGGCAAAGGATGATTCGAACCAAAAAATGTAAGACTCACCGAAACAGAGCATATAAAACGAAAAACGGACGATTACTGTATAGTGGTTGAGATAGGAATTTTAGGTGAAGATCTCTTATATCGGTTCATACGTGCCTCACGAACGCTCAACATTGATATAAATCTGCAACGAACTTCTAACTTTCGCTTGAAAATTTTTCCTGCCATAAAAACCGTTGGTCCACAAAAAAAAAAAACATATAATTGCTGAATCGGAGCCACTGTTCTACATCGTTACAAAAAGGGAAAACATCTCCCCTAGCTAGCTTCGTTTTTGTGTCATGATGCGCCAACGGCGGGTAAAAAAGCACTCTCAAATTACGGATGCCGGGGAAAAATCCGAGCATGATAAAATCGCAATTTATACTGGGTTGCACAAGCGAGGTCTAGTAATGCGATTAAAGGAGAAAGTACTATTCATGAGACTGTCATCAGATGAAATTATTTTGGTCGAATAGTTTGGCCACTGCCATCGGAAGCACAAATAGATGATGTTGCGAGCAGGAAACTAAGATTATAATTATTCCGGGGCTTCATGCTCAAATATTCAAAATAATTGATTTCATAGTCGGAACCATGAAATACGTTTGGTTAAGGCATGGACGAAAGCAACTGAAACAGCTAAAAATAACACACTTGACAGGATCTTTTGACAATCTCAAAACCCTCTCTAATATAGAAAGAATACTTTTATGATTATTGTTGAAAACTCTTCACTGATCGTCATGCTCTCCAGATTCTCATCAGACTCCTTTCAAGATTCTACTCAGATTACTCTCAGGATTGTCGACAGAATCTTCTCAAGATTTCATCAGTATTCTTTCATCTAAATCCTTTCATGATTTTAAATGAATTCCTTTAAGGGTTCTTATAAATATTCTGTCAAGAATCTCACCAAGGGCTGAAAATCTCCCTAATAAAGATAAATAATAATAATAAGAATCTCATTAGAAATCTTATCACAATTCTCTCAAGGTTCTCATCAGTATACTCTTAGGATTATCAGCAGAGATCTTAAAAAAATAAATCAAAACCCTGTGAGGATTCTCATCAATATCCTCCAGGATGCTCTCATGATTCTCATCACAATTCTTTCAGGATTCATATATTATTTTTTAAGATCCTCACCTGAATCCTCCCAGTATTCTAATCCGAATCCTCTTAGAATACTCGCCGAAATTTTCAAAGAATTAGCAGCTGACTAATCTAGGTATTTTCATCACAATTCTCTCAAGATTTTTAACAGAATTCTTTCAAGATTCTCATCAGAGTTATGACAGGATTCCAATAGGAATTCTTTCAAAGAGTGCGATTCGTAAAGCCCAAGTAAACGGTTTTGTAAAGTTTTTGTGTTGTCGGAGTGAACGTTTTGATTCATTCTCGCATTTTGGTATGGAGCATCTGGTGGGACAATAGAAATATTAGTACAGTCATACCTCGATATAACATAACCTCTTTATAACGTAACTCGATAAAACGTAACTTTTACCTCGATATGACGTAGCTTTTTTTTGCTATATAAGCTCAATGTTAAAATCAACATTTTGTCGGTGATGTACATTTGTATGCATCATTCTTCTTCATTTTTGTTGCATTTACGCTCCCACTGGAACTGTTGGCACAAGAATGATAGTTGGTAACCCTAGAGAGATGCGATCATTCTTTTATCTTAAATAATACAAAGGAAAGTAAAAGTAGACTAATAGAGAAGGAGTTGCGATCAGATCTATTGAATCTATCAGATTTGAAACCAGTTAAAACATCGTATAACAGCACTGATAATTGCGAGTTATTATAATTATTTTCTTAAATCAAATATGTATCTAATAAAACTATTATTCAACGGAAATATATCCTTTCAATCTGCTCTGTAAAACAGTGTCGTGTTCGTGGTTGAACCATCTTAACAGGATCCAAGCTTACTACTCACTCACACAATTGTCTATGAAAACATTGATAATTATTGATTGAGATTATGCATTCGAGAAATCTAGATCAAACTCGGATTAGCCTTGTGTGTCCTTGGGCCACGCTGCCAACGACGATCCATTTAAGGTATATTTGACAAATCTCGATTTTGCAAAATTTTTATTTTTAAATTATATATATATATATATATATATATATATATATATATATATATATATATATATATATATATATATATATATATATATATATATATATATATATATATATATATAATTTATATAATTTTTTTTTCAAGGTTTTCTACTTTTTTCTATTTTTTCTGAAAAGTTGAGACCTTAAGCTTTCATTCCATAAAAAAAGATTGGAAATCGGTTGAGCTGTTAAAAAGTTATGATAATTTTTAAACATTATAAATCTAATGCGCTGAGATCTACAGTGTGTGCCGATGAAAAATGACTGATTTTTTATTTTCAAAAAAATATATATCTTAAAAACTAAGAAACATACATCGCTGAAAATTTGACAGTTTACGTAAATTGACTGCAAAAGTCGAAAATAAAAAAAATAGAATTTGTTTGTATATTCCTCCTAATGTAAATTTTTCATTATCTGAATTGAAAATGGTTTCAGATAGTGTTCCTCATCCTTTTTATATTTTGGGTGATTTAAATGCCCATAATTTTGCTTGGAGTAGTGATAAAATTGATGGTCGTGGATCATTAATATTGGATTTGATTGATTAATATAATTTAAACATTTTAAATAATGGATCGTTCACCAGAATTGCTGTTCCTCCATTACAAAATTCATGCATTGATTTATCTTTATGTTCAAATAATTTATCTTTTAGGTCAACTTGGAGTATAATAAATGATCCAAATAATAGTGATCATCTTCCAATTTTGATTCGAATGAGCCATTGTATGCAAAACAATCTTCAAGTAAATTCTTCTATTCCTGATTATTCAAAAAATGTTGACTGGGTTAAATTTTCGGATTTAATTTCTTTTTCACTTATTAACCCTCTCATACCCAACCCCGCCTTTAGACGGGGTACACTTTGGAATTTAGTGTATTTTTTCGTAGCTAGGAAATCAAAATGATTTTATTTTTGGCTTATACCTTGAAGTTTTTTATGACTTTTGAAACTTTTTTGTATTTTTAGAAATTGTTTGAAAAATTGCATTCTTATACAACCTACAAATGCCTGGGCTTCATTTAATGTGTAATATAAAAAATCGTACCTTTTATATTTTTCTACGATTAACCTATCACAAACGAAGAGCCTGGTGGTATTAAAATCATTTCAAACCGGTCTTTTCCGTTAGTTACACGGAAAATAAAATACGCTCGGAAAACAAATTAAAAATTTAATATTCTTCAAAATACCGTAACAATTAAAATTTTTATAATTGCCAAAAATCAACAACTAGAAAAGGATTAAAGAAAAAATGAAAAAAGCTAGGGATGTTCGAAACTAAAAATTATAAAAATCAAAAACCAAAATTTAAAAATTTGCGAATAAAAATAAATAAATGCCCAAAACGTGTTTAGAACGATTTTAGATAACGAAAAATAATACTTAAATCGAAAATAAAAATTTGGGTATTAGAGGGTTAATCTTAAAGATTCGAATACTCCAATTGAAAATTACACTGAATTCATCAAAATTTTGTTCAATTGCTTACTTAAATCTCAGAAAAATAAAATTGTTTGCAATAATAAAAAAAATAAACGTCCTGCATCTTGGTGGGATAATGATTGTTCAATTGCTTTAAAAAATAAATCGGAAGCTTCTAAAAAATTTCGTTGTTTAGGATCTAGAGAAAATTATGTCTATATTGTAAAGCAGAATCTTGGTTTACCCGTACCACAAAATTTAAGAAAAGAAATTATTGGAAAAAAAATATTGAAAACCTTGACAGAGATACTTCATTATTCACATTGTGGTCTGTAGCAAGAAATTTGAGAAATTATGATAATTCTTCTCCTGTTTTAATGGAGTATTCTGATAATTGGATTGATCAATTTGCATCTAACATTTGTCCTCAATCTATAAATTTTAGAACAAAGCAATCGAATAATTATTTTCCAGAGCTTTGTTCACCATTTTCATTAGAAGAATTGGATTTGGCATTATCTATTACAAATAATACTGCACCAGGTATTGACAATATTAAATTTATCGTACTTAATAATTTACCCTATGCAGGGAAAGTTCATTCACTTGCAATTTACAATTCTTTTCTTTTACAAAATGTTATTCCATTAGATTGGTGTTCAGTTAAAGTAGTAAACATACTTAAACCAGGAAAAGATGCTTCATCGGCTGATAGTCGTAGACCAATAAGTTTGCTATCATGTCTTCGTAAACTTATGGAAAGAATGGTTTTAAATCGTCTTGAGATATGGGCTGAACATAATAATATTTTATCTCCATGTCAATTTGGTTTCAGAAAAGGATGTGGTACTCGTGATTGTACAGCACTTTTGGCTTCTCAAATTGAACTTGCTTTTAATAAAAAACAGGATACTATTTCTACTTTTTTAGACGTGTCTGGAGCTTATGATTCTGTACTTATTGATTTGCTTTTTAATAAAATGAATTCTTATAAAATTCCTTTAATTTTATCCAATTTCATATACAACTTATTTTCATTCAAAATTATGCATTTCTATCACAATGGGTCGTCTAAATTTACTCGTAATAGTTATTTTGGCCTTCCTCAAGGATCTTGTTTGAGTCCTTTTTTGTACAATTTATTCACATGTGATTTTTCATCTGTTATCCCAAATGGTTGTTTTTAAGTTCAATTTGCTGATTTTAATGTTATTTCCGTAAGTGGATATAATAGAGAAATAATACGTCATTATATGCAAATTTGTTTAGATAATATTGATTTGTGGGCTTACGATAATGGTTTTACGTTTTCAGTGCAAAAAACTAAATATATTATATTTTCACGTAAACTTTCCTCAGTAAGTGTAGATTTATTTCTTAATGGATATGAAATCGAACAAGTATTTGAATACAAGTATCTTGGTATTTGGTATGATTCAAAATTAAATTGGAACTTTCAAATTGAATACATCTAGAAAATTTGTTCTAAAAGGATTAATTTTCTTCGTACAATTACTGGTTCTTGGTGGGGTGCTCATCCTTCTGATTTGATTATTCTTTATAAAACTACAATACGCTCAGTTTTGGAATATGGTTGTTTTACTTTTGGTTGTGCCACTCAAACTCATTTTTCTAAACTTGAAAAAATTCAATTTCGTTGTTTAAGAATTTGTTTAAAATTAATGAATTCTACTCATACTAAATCTGTTGAAATTTTGGCAGGAGTGGTTCCACTCAAAATTCGTTTTCATGAATTAAATTGTAAATTTCTAAGTCAATGTTTCACAAATCAGCATCCCCTTATTAAAATTTTAAGTGATTTACACGGAATAAATCCTTCTAGTAAAATGTTAAACTCATTTAATCATTGTTCTACCGAAAACATATTACCTGGTTTTCCAAATACATTTTATAATTGTGATATTAATGCACATTCTTTTCAGACCTTTGTTGATAAATCTTTACATTGGGAATTAAATCAAATACCAAGACATATGTGTGTTCGATATGCCAAATTATGTTTTGAGCGAAAATTTTGTGGCTTCGACCAAAAATTTATTTATTACACGGATGGATCATTAATTCAAAATAGTGCAGGTTTTGGAGTTTATAATATTGATGTAGTCCGTTTTTACAAATTGAAATCTCCTTGTTCTATTTTTGTAGCTGAATTGATAGCATTGTACTTCACATGTAACATAATAAAGTATCATCCTCCAAATATGTTCGTTATTTGTACTGTCCCCAAGTTTTCTGACTAAGTGAAATTTTGAGACACCCTTGTGTTCAAGCACTAGTTATAAACTGAGGGGTGCGGTCTCGGACATTCTGGTCATTCAATTTGAACAGAAATTTTTCCACCAGTGCTAACCGTTGTTTATTTGCGTGTATCGCCGGAAACCACCAGTCATGGTGCACACTAAAAATGATTCATACTAAGCTTCTGCAATTTGATGATGGCAATAATAAGTCCAATGAATCAGCTGAATCAGATAGTTTCTGACCGTATGTGAGTATAAAAAAAAAACACAAAAGTTCTGAAAATATTACGCATCAATAAGACCAAGTAAGATGTGTTTTCAACAGTTGATTGTTTCATAAAGTGTATAAAATATTTAGCGTGACGAAATAATGACCGCACACTTCTAGGCATACTCGGATCATTTTAATGAAAATTCGAGCTTGACAGCATCCTGGATGCTTGTTGATATCCAGTTCTCACCCCCTAGGTTATAAAAAGTGTTCAATTATGCATAATCAATATTTGAAAAGTAAAAATATTCATGTTTTTAACTGGCAGAAAAACGACAAAACACGGGTGAGTCCACCTGGACAACATAATATGTAAGGCTTTTGAACGCATATAAAAATGGTTGCAACTGTTTGCAAAGTTTTCGAGATAATTCAGTAAAAAAGCTAATTTTCCCCAATAAAATGCTTATAATTCATAGAAAATATTATCATTGCAGCCTAGGTTGTCTTGGTAGCGTTATTCTAACAACACGCCAAGCTATTCCCATAGGGGACGTTAGCCACAAGGAATGACGTTTCAAGTAATACTTTTTCATATGGTATGCCCTCTTCAACATCTAATCCATTTTCTTTCGTCGTTCCCTTACGGTACCTATCCATCTAGTATTCATTGCTTCCTCTTACTTCGAACAAAGTAGACCGATATGCCGGTAAACAACTGAAATATGTATAGGTTGATAGAATAACAGTATTTTTTTCTCTCAAATAAAAAACTATTATTTCATTTGAAAAGGTTACAATTGTGAGATAGATTTATGATTCAACTCATGGCGCATCTCGAGATGATATGCGGTGCACTAGGGCGCCATAGCGCACAGTTTGTGGAGTACTGTGTTAGGGGCACTATCATTTCTACTGGTCTCGTGATGATGCTTTTTCCTGATTGGAAGAGGTGTGGCGCATTGGATTAATATCAGAGCTTATCGATCATTTGACTAACATCCTACTTGAACCTGTAGATCCAATTAAATTTATTTTGTTTCAGCTCAGTTTACCTACGATCGCTTTTCGCTCTCGTATTAAAAAAGCACCCCTCTGGGAAAGCTGCATACCACCTCATTAGTTGTTATGGATATGACAATAATCTCATTAGAGTTCTGTTCGCTGAAATCGAATAATCTTCTCGAGCGTGATACATATCTTTGAGCATCGATAAAACTGATACCGTCTAGCCCAGGCCTATAATTAGAAATCATTCATCAAAAAATTATCACATCTCATCCCACCCAATTATCACGTCGATGTGGGACTTCTCGTCTCAGGAGAAAGAATCCGAAGGTTAACCAAACGTATCAAGAAATGTGACGTGATGTAGCTGTGCTTCTCATGAATTGGCAGCTGAGAATGAGAGAGGGAGCGAGGGAGGAACACATTAAGAAAATTTATTCGCCTCA
The DNA here is from genome assembly GCF_002204515.2 of Aedes aegypti. Classification (NCBI taxonomy): domain Eukaryota; kingdom Metazoa; phylum Arthropoda; class Insecta; order Diptera; family Culicidae; genus Aedes; species Aedes aegypti. The sequence continues at coordinate 159,702,168 of NC_035109.1, read as the reverse complement.
TAAAACAGCTCCCCGCACGCGAGACACGCGGTCATTGCACGGTTGGTCCTTTGGGAAATCGAAGAAATGGATCGGTCGGGTGTGGATTCATCACGGAATACGCCCGTTTCTAATTATCGAAGGCAGAAAATGTTTGATGGCTGCTGCTGTGCGCGTAACATCCACGGTGGAGTCATGCTTGTAGTGGGAGGTCACAACCGTGCGAAATGCGGCGACAAGGCGGTCCGTGAAATTATTATTACTTACAGTTGATTGGAGTCTGAGGGTCTGCAGTTAAATATTATTTGTGTCATAGGTGGTTACCTGAAATGCAGGATCGGACAGTAATAAACTGAAACTTTTCCACCAATACGGCTGATTTGGCGGAACAGTTTTCATAAGACCGGGTGTGTTTCTCAGCTTTCTTATGGTGATATCAGGATTCAAAACTAGCGGTAGGCTAATGGTGAAGAAACGAGTTTTCTGAAAAAAAAAATCAAGATGGCGGACAACTTCAAAATAATCACTAAAATTGTTTAAGCTCATGAGAGAGATCACTCGTAACTCTTGTAGATATGAAGGTCTGTATCCGAAGAGTTTATTGGATTACCGTATACAAAAGTAGAACTTAAAAGTAGATTTTAATAAGCCCGTTTGGGTATGAATTCTTTTTATTCACACCAGACCATTGCGGATCTGGAGGCTAGGGCTAGTGGAAGGTCTCTCTTTATTGACTTGGTCTATATTTTATCACAAGTCACTATTTTCAATGGAAGGTCTCGAAAGTATTTTTTTTAACCAAAATTGTATCTAAACTCACTACTTTCCCCTGTACAAGAATTCATCAGGATTTTTTGCTGAAGTTTTATCAGAGATTTCTATATGGATTGTTCATAAATATTTTCCGAATTTTTTGTATAATTTCTCAAATAATTTCTTTGAAAGATTTAACAATTCCCTGGGAAAATTCCTGTATAAACTCTTTGAGTTCTTCTTGACGAAATTTCTTAAGTAATTTCAAAGGATTGTAGGTTGCCTTATGAGAAGGTTCAGGGGTATAATATAATCTAAAGGTATCCTCAGCGAAATACCAAAGCGAACGGTAATTTGGAGGAAATCCTAGTACCACTGATTTTTTAGAATTTCCAAGGCTGGAGAAATTATTGCTTAAATGTATGAAGATGTTCAAAACTGATTTCTTGAATGTTATTCAAATTTGTAAAAATTTTAAGGGTACATCCCTATGGGGTTGTACGAACTGGTGACGTAGGACCACGATGGTTAATTTAACTGAATTTGATGTCGTTCTTGGGGGCGATCCAATAATTACATAAGGCTTTATGGGGGGAGGGGGGGTCTGAGATTACTTACTTGCCATACAATTTATTTTTCATTGTCATACAAATAATCTTACCATGGGGGGAGGGGGGTTGAAAAACCCCGAAAATTGTCTTACGTAACTAATGGACAGCCCCTTGTTGCTCGTTTTGACTTCATACTGTTTTCAGTGCTCGAAACTTTCGTAAATATTTATGCATATAACGATTTGCAGTCAAGTGTACGTTTAATCATGTCCCAAATAAACATTATCTTTATCCGATGAATTCGTCATATATATCTATGAAAATGTGAAATTTCATTTCAGATTGTAAGATCATTTTGAAATTATATCAGTAACCTCCTATGAAATATATGGTAGCATTGAAAAAAACAGTAGTGATTGAGACTTGTTCAGCAAGCTGAAGCAAAATCTAAGTAATTCTAATTAAAGAATATTTAACAGCAATGTGTCTATAGGAAGTTATTCGAGGATTATAATGAAAGCTTCAGTCATCGCTTTGTTGATCTTATGGTTTGAGAGAAATATTATTCATTGCTTGGCAATGTGATAAACAAAGTCGGAAATATTACTCTGTTAACTCTCTTACACACATTTGGTGACCCTGAAAAGAGCCAAAGGCTTCGTTAGCTCGGATGCTGTCATAGATTAATCGCACTACAGGATGTTATCAGTTAATTGCCATGGTTAAACGAAGAATCCCCAACGCAAGTATAGAAATTTGTATAAGTTCTCTGCTTATAAGACGAACCAGTTGAATGTTTCGTGGTGTGGATGGCACACATCAGCAACAGGTATTAGATCACACGGCTGAAGTCGAAAACTGAAAACGTAGCTTAAGTTTGAAATTTTGAGCGATACCACAAGCCGGACGCTCGATTTGTCTACAAATAGTAGTAATGATGCCTAACGGGCTTGATTCTTGACTGCACCACAGATGAGTGTATCACGAGCCGAAATCTCATAAACCAGATGCTGATCAACAGCTCAGCAGGCTTCTGGCTACGAGGTGCTCCTCGCTAAGCAGGTTCGGAGGAGCTCTTACCAGCTTGAAAGCGAAAATGTAATGAAACCGAATCCGGCGAAGGAAGCATGCTTTAAACCCAGATTAGCAGATGATGCTCCTCCCAGTCGTGCTCTTCTCTTCTAGTCGACCAATCTGGAAAATGGGTATGTGCCAATAATGTGATGGGCTTAGCATTACTTGAATATTGCGAAATATGATAATGCGTGAGAAATTGATCAAACATGAATAGTTGGAATTCTTGACATTTACTAAATATTCTTTAGTTAGCTATTGATAATCAATAGTCTTCTTTAGTATGAAGGTGAATTTCTGATGAATGGGTGCCAAAATGATGAAAATTGTTCAATCAGAATTTCTCTTGAAAACCATTCTAAATATGTCGCAATTTTGTTACATGTGATAATTTTCGTAATCGAAGTGTTCTCATAAAATATGGCAAATCAAAGACACTGTCGGAAATTCCACTCTAGTTTACAATCGTTGTGAAATGTTGAGCACTCACCTCGACGGCACTGCAGCAGCGTCCATTGTCAAATTGTCGTGCCATCAATTATTCATAACAAATTAAATTTTGTACGAAGCTGCGAGATTAATTGAGGAATATAAGATGTAATAAGGTCGGAAATATTATTCCTTCAACTCTATTCTACAAATTTGATGGCCCTGACAAGGGCCGATGGCTTTCTTAGCCTCGATACGGTCACAGATAAACAGCACTACGGGATTGATCAGTTGATTGCCATGGTCCGTGGATGGCGCACAACAGCAACGGGTATTGGATCCCCGGGCACAAGTCGAAATCTGGAAACAATGCTCACTCTTGAAATCTTGAGCGATTTCACTAGTCCGACGCTCGATTAGCAGCATCTCCTCGGATCAGCAACTCTGGGGGCTTCTGCTTTCTGGTTCCTAACGGGCTTCCTTCTTGACCACCGATGCTATTTTTATCACGAGTCAAAATCTGGGAGCGCGGATAAATTTGCGACGGCAATGACGATGGCTTGGACGCTTCTCCGAGCGGCAGTAGTCCGCCGCTCGGAGAAGCGCCCAAGCCATCGTCATTGCCGCCGCAAATCAATCTTGCGTCTTCCTCTTCCGACGACACAAATTGGACTGTGACGCGAATGCAAAAGCAAAGCGAGAATGACTCGCCCAACCGTGTTCACAGTCCGACCACAATAAGAAGACTGAGGGAAGAAGCAGGGACCCGTTTGCTTTTATAGTGGGAAGCGATACCTTCGAAAAATGCTCGAACGTGATTGGTTAGATAAGAAAGGGGTCAACATTTATCAAATTTTCAATAGTTAAACAACAAAATTCACTTATCTGATATATTACTAACGATGCCTAGATACATTTCTGATCGAATGATACTAAAATCGTAATAATTGGTTCATAAACAACTGAGTTATTAACGTTCAAAATCTCCCATAATTTCGTTACATGTCTCATTTTCCGTACTTTTAAAGTGCACCCCAATATAGAAAACAAAGACGTAGTCCTACGTCAAAAAATCTTTGGTTGAATTTCTGTAAAAATAATGGTTATTGTAATTTTTGGGGATATCCTTGGAAAAAAATCCAGTTTTAATTCTTAAAGGAACTTGTACAAAATTTCTTAAGAAATCCTTTGAAAATCAAAGAATGAATTTGTGTACAAATCTTCCGAGTAATACCTAGAGTGAACTTTGAGCAATTCCTGAAACAGTTACTGAAGAAGCTCCTGGGAAAACATTGAAATACAATCATATGAACAATAATCTTGTTCTTATTTCTGGCATAACGTCCCTCCTGGGACAAAGCCTGCTATTCAGCTGTTCGTATGAGCACTTTCACATTTATTAACCTAGATTTTTTTGCCAGTTTACCATTTTTGCATGTGTTTATTGTGAGGCAGGTACGAAAATATTCTATGCTCGACCAGCGTGTTTTGAACCCACGACCCTCAGCTTGATCTTGCTGAAAATTATTTGGTTCATATTCGTAAGCATTTATCATTAGACTCAAACATATGTCGATTTGTCAATTTGTTTATTCAATTCCATTGAATTTTCTGGAAAAATCATGCAAAAGGTTATTCAGGCAAACATTGCATTCCGGAGATGCTTTTTTTTGCTTCTAACATATCATCTTGATTGAATAAGGATTTTGTTAATATTTTACCTATATTCGCAATTGTATGCTGTCTGGCACTGGGGTATCTACCTCTATTTTTAAAATTTTAGTGAAAACATGAAAACCGAATTCAGTTCTATATCATTTGGTTTCACCGAAGGTTTAAATCTTTTGACAGATATGCGAATTTTTAATATTCACATAATATCTGTTCTTGAACCACACACGGCATGGTACATAACCGCAATTTCTAAAGTTGATTAAATTTGCATGAAGATGAAATAAGTGCATCTGACATAATTTTTGTTATCGAATTATGCACACGTTCCACGGCTCAGTAGGTTGCAAACAGACAAGCGAGTAGCCCGCTGCGACCATAATTTCATTATTTCAACACTTCCCGGCCAGTTGATTTATTAGCGCTGGCCAGCCCTCTGCTGTCAGTCCCCATGTACGACTACTTTCCGGGACGCATTATATCATAACGGTCTCAAACAGCGAGCAAAGGCTCAAGCAGGCAGATAGCAAGTAATAATTAACCAGTGTGAAAAATTCCTCTGCCCTTCCGCATAACGCAAACGATTGAGGAGGAAGTTCTTCAGTTTGTACAAAGACTCTGTCCCACCCCATTCCCACCACGATCTAAGAAACTCCAGAAGGTTTCCCTGTGGAGAAGTAAATCAGTCACCTGTCGAGTCGAAGGAAGTCCAAAAGTCAAACGAACTCTGCTTTATTCCCCTTTCCCTTGATAACCACAAACCCTTTCCATGGAACACCGGTTCGTTATAGGAGAAGATGGTTCAAAATGCTGACTCAAGCCCAAGCTCAATTTTACTAAGATATGACAAAGTTTTGCCAGTAGGGTTAAAATTAAGAGTCTCCCAATAGTCCCAATAAATGGAAGCAAATTCACCAAATTCTTCAAATAAAGTTAAATAAAAAAAATATAAACTATTTTGAATGTTTTTTTGTTAGTGGAACCAGAGCAAATCGTTATATTTTTTTTTGTTTCATCAAAATATTGTTAAGAAGTTCAATTCCTAAATAGTAACATGTTAAAATTGGAAATTATTATATTAATTGATGAATAGCGATGGAGCAGAGTTCGGTGCGAATTTTTGAACACAATTCACTCAATAGCCTTTTCTCAGTGATGTTTGTGTAAGTAATTCACTAAAGGAATATTGCAACAGTTCTAGAACACCTTAGTTAGTAATTAGTTAGTAATATATCATCTCCACTAAAAAAATAAAATTAGAAAAAAATAGAAATAAATAATATTCAGTCGTATCCAGTCTAGGGAAAAAATCAGTCTTTTTAACTCATGTTTGTTCTTCACTGACATAAAATTCTCAGAAAATGTTGTTCAGGATTCTGTGAAAGTTTTTCCCATGTTCATATGTTTTGAATAGGGGCCCAGATAGCCGTAGCGGTAAACGCGCAGCTATTCAGCAAGACCAAGCTGAGGGTCGTGGGTTCGAATCCCACCGGTCGAGGATCTTTTCGAGTTGGAAATTTTCTCGATTTCCCAGGGCATAGAGTATCTTCGTTCCTGCCACACGATATACGCATGCAAAAATGGTCATTGGCATAGTAAGCTCTCAGTTAATAACTGTGGAAGTGCTCATAAGAACACTAAGCTGAGAAGCAGGCTCTGTCCCAATAGAGACGTAACGCCAGAAAGAAGAAGAAGAATGTTTTGAATATTTTGACAAGCTGTTCAGAAGTTCATAAAAGAAATCCTCCCAAAACTCGCTTTGCATCATGTGAAAGGCCTGTTTAGGATTTTCTGTAATAACTATGTCCAATACTCTGAGAACTCTGGAAAAGAATATGTGAATTCCATTCAGGGTTTTTTGAGAATTCACTCTGTGATTCAGTGAGATTGAGTTTGAAAAAAAAAAATAGATGTTACACAATAACTTTCGTTCACACCCGACAGAATTTTTTTTGGGTTGTGTTTTCAAAATGTCTTCATGATCCTCATCAAGTTTATTTGAATATTTCCTTATCAGTATGCACCTCTAATTGAAAGAACAAGAAAGATCACTTAAAGATTTAGCAAGTAACCATTCAAGTTAAAATGTTAAATTTTGAAATTAATGTATGAGAATCATTCACAATATCATTTACTTATTGAAAGCTATTCAGGAACCAAATATTTCATTATTACGTTAAGGAATTTCCGTTGAAATTGTGACTTAATAGGTGCCCTTATTAAATAAATCTCTAGCTCGTTTGACGCATTTTGGCGCCCCCCAAAATCTGGCGCCCTTAGCGGGTGCCAACCTGGCCAACCGCACGCTACGGCACTGACTATACATAATTACACCACATTTGTTTTGACAATAGATTCACGTTAGCTGTATATAACAATGAAGTTGACTGTTTCTGTATCCACTTACCCAACGGTACCTTACATAAATCGCTATCTTGAAATCATGAATACCTTCAAACTTTGATTTCCGACATCTACTTATTGATATAGTTAGAAAAATACCCGTAGTGCTTGTATTTTAAATAATTTTCACAAACCGGAAGCCACCATCTTGGTTTCAAAAATGGTGTCAGACATCAAATTCCGTCATCTACTTATCGGTCCCATTCCAAACATACCCATATTGCATGGGTTTCAGGTGATTTTCAAAAACCGGAAGCCACTATCTTGAATTCAAAATCGCGTCAGACATTGATTTCCGTTATCTACCCATCGGTCCCGTTTCAAAAATACCCATATTTCATGGGTTTCAAGTGATTTTCAAAAACCGGAAGTCGTTATCTTGGATTCCAAAATGGCATCTCCTCATCGGTCCCGTTCCAGAAATTCACATACTACATTGGTTCTCGTGGGTCGTTATCAGGCATGAGCGTAAGTTGGAATTTGGAGTGTAAAAAGAGGGGGCGTGAAAAGAGGGAGCGTTAAAAAGTGAGCGTAAAAAGAGGTTTGGCTGTATCATGAAAAGCATTTTATTCACTTATATTTTCTGTAAATTTAAATAATGATTTAACTTTAGCAACAATCTGAAATATTTGTTTAAAAGAACTGTCTGAGAGTTATATTATAGAAAAGATTTTTTGACCAAATTCCAAAATATATAATATTTATATGTCAAGAAATAAACCCTCAGAAACTACTGGATGCATTAGGCAACTATTTTTATGTTTCCAGGACTGTTAGTTTGAATTTTTCATTAGAAATCAATCGTTGATAGTTGATAGTTTTGATTCATATTCCGGACACTTAAGGCATCAATGAACTATAACCCATCAAGAAGTATATAAATTAAATCATTCTGTATGATTCCTCGGTGCTATCGAGCCTTCAAAACGCTTAAAATTTTAATGGTGGGCAAATATTTTGATTCCAATACATGAATAATCAATATAAATAAAAATTGAATGGTGTTTGTATGTCACGAAATGGCTTGAGAACGGGTCAACGGATTTAAATGATTATATCTCCCTTTTGTTTATCAAGGGTCAGTTGACGATCAGCTCTCGTTCGGTATTGACGTGCTTTGTTAGATCGAAAACAATAATTCAAAAGCTGGCTCACAGCTAAGGTGCTTTGTGTGAAATAAAGTGGAACAGTGCGAGAAAAATGGAAGGCTTGGTGAAAAACACGCTCATGTTCAGGTTTCCGGATGGTGCTGCAGGGCCAAGTGTAGTGGAGATGGCAAGATTTGCTAAGGCTTTCGATGCGGACAGGTTCACTATGGAAAGTGTCTACAAGATCTCGGAAGAACGATGCATATGCATCAAGTTCATGAATGAGCGAACGATGAAGGATGCTTTGATGCAGAATCACGAAGAACACGTGTTCGAGTATTTGAATGGGGACAAAGTGCAAATCAAGATGTCTGTCGCTGGTGGATGCAGTAAGTACATCCGGATTTTCGATTTGCCACCGGAGGTGCCCGATCAGGAAATTTCTACCGTTCTCTCGAGATATGGAGTTGTACGCCGGATGGTCCGGGAGAAATTTCCAGCGCAACTGGAGTTGGACCTGACAACAGGAGTTCGTGGAGTCTACATCTAAATCAAAAAGGAGATCCCAGCTACTCTGTTCTTTCTCAATCGTCGAGGAAGAATTTATTACGAAGGAGTCAAGCACAAGTGTTTCCTGTGCAAAGAGGAAGGACATCTTAAGGCGGATTGCCCGCGAAATGCGGCAAACCAGAGAAAGAGCCAAACTGCCGATACAAGTGGCGAAACGGTGGGTGCCTCGGCTAAAGTTGCTCCTACTACTTCCGGGCGTTCGAGTTATGCTGAAACGTTGAAGAACAAAGTGTCAGTCGCTGAAGTGAGCGGAAGTACGATGACGGTGCTAGTACCGGCTGCAAAAGTAACACATGGCAACGTTAAGGAGGGCAGTTCTTCGGTTGTCGGTGTGATTGGAGATGACTCGCGACCACCTGCTGCCGAAATCGTTGGTAACGATGGAGATAGTCAGGAGTCTGAATCGGATTCTGCGGCTGTCCTGGATGCAGAAATGGATGAATCCGGCCACGCGGTGAAGAGACAACACGACAGTTCCTCGACGGAGGATGAGGGCTTTAATCGGGTTACGAGAAGCCGAAAACAAAAGAAAGATGAGGATGCTCTGGAGATCATTGCAGCGACGTCTGCTCAGTTGAAAAACACTGGTAAAAGCAAGTTGAAAAACTAAGGTCAGTTGAAGGTTAAAGCCCTGTTTATTCATGACGACAATGGCTATGTTTAAGGTTATTGTTTTGGAAACGATATAGTACAGCGTCAGGATCGATTTGGCCATAGTTGATGACAATAGCAATGTTTCGAGGTTATTGATTTGGAAAGTGATTTATAGTATATGCAAGTTCTTGATCTTATTATGATAGTGGCTATGATTTGAGGTTATGAGATTGGACTATTCTATTTTTGGTTATACTACTTGAACATTTATGATGAAATATGCTACCCCAAGTAGCACGCAAAACATCTTCCAAAGAAATGTTTTTCAAAAATGGTTTCAATCGCGTATCAATAAAAGCATCTGTAACTTACCTGGTTCTAGTTCGGTTCCATATCAATATCAAGGCTCATTAAGTTTCATTGCCGTTCCAATGAACATGCATTTCACTCCGTGTTTGACGTTCAAAATATTTGAAATGACAAGATTTGCTGCAAATGTCCCTTACAAATAGCAATAAAGTCAAATTTATCAAGATGTTTTCTGCAACATTTCAAACAAACTCTTGAAACTCCTCCCAAAATGCCGGTTTGTATGTTATGTTTCACATTAGTTTCATTTAAAGCATCCGCAACTTGCATTCAATTTTCGTTCCCATAGAAGATTCATCTCAGTTGCGAGAAAGTTGCACTAAACTTCGTGCATGACAGATAAAAGTTTGTTTGTTTCAATCCAGTTGCAATATGGTTGAGTTGCACCTTACGTATCATCTAACAAAGAAAACATGGTCTAGCAACAGTTTGTTTGTTTAAAAGGTGTTTCTCAAGTGTTGCGCGGAAGTTTTTGCGAAAAGTATAGATTATTTCAAGCGTGGATTAATTTCGCCAGTAATGAACTTGTATTCCGAAGGGTGCAGTCAAGTTATAAGCAACAAGCTTTGATCAATGGGCCATGTGGTCGCTTTTATAGTGCATTGGTGCAGCAATTGTTTGAAGAGCTGGTGGAGTAGTGAGTAGAGGGGAAGATTGGTGATCTTGAGGTCGGAAGTTCGATTCTCGTTCATGTTTTTGTTTTAATTTTTTTTCTTTTAAGTATTTTGCAACAAATAAGCAATTTCGATATAACTTAAATATGTTGCAAACAGACTCCGCCTCTTGCGCTTTTTGCGTTGCTATTCAGTGCAATTGTAAGTGATATTTTCACCAATTGCAAACTCTGATTAGTTTCAAGAGATAATTTTATTCTTGAGTTGCAACAAACTGTGCTGCTTGGGACGTCTTTAAGGTTTGATTTGGATATGTGAAATAACTCTAACTGGCACACTTGAACATTGACGATGACAACAGCTACGAAAAACGGTTATGATTACGGTTTTTCTGCGTCTTTTTCGGTAGTGCAGTTGTATGTGAGAGATGAACTTTATCCGGAAAGTTGTATCCATTAACATTAACACAATCAAAGTGAACGTTAAAAAATCTTTGTTAAAAGAATTCATCCTGGACAATGATATAAATGTATATGTTTCTACAGGAAGTAGCGTTTGATGATTTTTCATTCCTGCCATCTCACGAAGCCTTTGTTAACAGAAATGAAGCTAGTTCTGGTACAGCTATACTGGTGCGTAAGTCGATTGATACACGTGATTGTTTGAAGTGTCCATCTGAAAGAATAATATCGATTGTGATAGATAATGTTAACTTTGTAAACATCTACGGTCATGCTGGATCGCAACAGAGAGCAGAACGTGATGAACTGTTTGAAATTTCAGCTGTTGATCACATGAGCAAAACTGCAGCAAACTCAACGGTGATAGGGGGTGATTTTAATTGCATTTTGGAAGAAGATGATACGCGTGGTAGTTTCAAAAATATCTGTCGTGGTTTAAAAACATTGACAAACCTGTTTGACTTAAAAGATGTTGAACTCAAGCTTAAGTGTCAGAAGAAACAGTTCACCATTTTTAGAAATGACTCCGCTTCAAGGATTGATCGCTTTTATTCGACGAAATGTTTTTTAAACGAAATTATTAAATTTGAAACAAAAGCCGTACCGTTCTCCGACCATCATGCAATCCAGTTTTGTTATAAGTTTGATCCAAATCACAGAATCCCTGTGTACGGTAGAGGATATTGGAAAATTAAAGGTTTTTTATTGCAAGATGATGATTTAACAGCCGAATTTGCAAATACTTATGAAAGTTTGCGCTCCAGGGCGAAATACTTAAATAATTTTGCAGAGTGGTGGTGCTTTGATGTTAAAACCAAAATTAAGCAGTTTTACAATTCAAAGTTTTTTGAGTACAAGCAACGCGACCGTGCTAAAAACAGGTTTGGTACACAAAATTGAAAGAGCTAGAGGAAAGACAACTGAATAACGAAAATGTAAGTAACGAGATGTTCGAAGTTAAACCGCGTATTGTAAGTACAGAACATCAGCGGCTTCAATTACTTTGTTCGGGATTTCAACCTAATACGATGCTAGAAGCAGAAAAAATGGGTATCTATCAAGTTTCAAAGTATGTGGCACGACTATGGGATGACGAAAATCGATGTCCGACGCCATTTTGGAATCCAAGATGGCGACCTCTGGTTTGGGAAAATCGTTGGAAACTCATACAATATGGGTATTTTTGGAACGGGCACGACGAGGGGATGACGAAAATCGATGTCCGACGCCATTTTGGAATCCAAGATGGCGACCTCTGGTTTGGGAAAATCGTTGGAAACTCATACAATATGGGTATTTTCGAAACGGGCACGACGAGGAGATGACGAAAATCGATGTCTGATGCAATTTTGGAATCCAAGATGGCGACCTCTGGTTTGGGAAAATCGTTGGAAACTCATACAATATGGGTATTTTTGGAACGGGCACGACGAGGGGATGACGAAAATCGATGTCCAACGCCATTTTGGAATCCAAGATGGCGACCTCTGGTTTGGGAAAATCGTTGGAAACTCATACAATATGGGTATTTTCGAAACGGGCACGACGAGGAGATGACGAAAATCGATGTCTGATGCAATTTTGGAATCCAATATGGCGACCTCTGGTTTGGGAAAATCGTTGGAAACTCATACAATATGGGTATTTTCGAAACGGGCACGACGAGGAGATGACGAAAATCGATGTCTGACGCAATTTTGGAATCCAAGATGGCCACCTACGATTGGAGAATATTGTTGACGAAAATCGATGTCTGACGCCATTTTTAAAATAAATTCACCTAAACCTCAATCAAGGAAGTCTGATTTAACGCAAATTCAATAGACGTCACTTGTTTAACGAAGTACAGTTAACTCTCCTTTGCTCGATATTCCGTATCTCGATATCGAGTTAGAGAACCATAAAAAAATTTGGTTTTCATGGCTGACTTGATGGTCCCTTAGATTGCAGATGCACTGGTTTTGTGTTCGTTAAGTCGATACCTCCTTAACTCGATGGTCCCTTCAATATCGAGTAAGGGAGAGATGACTGTAAATTCATGAACATCAGTACAGATCAGTACATTGATCCGTTTACTTATAATAAGACGAAGTAGGCCGTCATTGAAATTTGTATTGGGCATCGATGATTGTGGCCAAACCATCTCACGATTGCGAATTAAAGAAAATCACTAGGTTTTGCACTGACATTGCTGAAAATGTATCAGCAAATTTTCTAAATGTAAGCTCAAGTAGTAATACTTTTATGAATCAATATTACTTAAGATGACTGAGTTTTATCACTTTGAAATTGCAATCTGGAAAATCAACAAGGCTACCAAACCGAATGACGGGCTACTTAGCCTTAAGAGTTTATATTTTATGCTATAATTAAGTATCATCAATGTACAACTACTTAAATTTGTAGATACTCAGGTCTATATATCGTGGAGTCCTCGGAAGTACAAAAACATCGACACAACTCAATAAAACACTTCGTTTGCAAATATGGACAGTAAGAAGCCTTTGCAATATTGAAGCTCTATTGATGATTGGTTACGCTTGTATATCCTAATGCTCATATTCAATAGAGATTTTAGAGGACCAAAGACATCCCCACAAATTCATACAATACACCGTTTACCCACAGAAATAGTAAGGGGCCTTTGGAGTATTTGAAAACTATCTTCTAATCACTTATTATGGCCGTAGATCCAAAGGCTTTTATTCAATGGAGTCCTTGGAGCACCAAAAACATCCGTATAAAACAATAAAATATTCCGTTGACTTAAATGAATGGTTAAGAGACTGTGCCATATTAAAAAACTAACTATAGACCATTTATCACGTTTGTAGATTCAAAGGCCTCTATTCAATGAAGTCTTTGGAAGACCTAGGATATCGGTACAAATTATAACAATACTCATTTTACTGCTATATATAGATAAGGGCCTGTGCCATATCAAAAAAGCATCTATTGATAATTGGTTACGCTTGTAGATCCTATATATAGATAAGGGCCTGTGCCATATCAAAAAAGCATCTATTGATAATTGGTTACGCTTGTAGATCCTAAGACCTATATTCGATATGGATCTTGGAGGACCTAGGACATCCACACAAATCATTACAATACACCGGTAACTCACATGAATGGTTAGGGGCCTGTGGAGTAAATTAAAAGTAACCTCTAATCTCTTACTACGGTCGAAGATCCCAAGGCCTATATTCAATGGAGTCCTTGAAGGACCTAGGACATCCGCATAAATTATTACAATACACCGTTTACTCACATGAATGGTTAAGGGCTTGTGGAGTAAATGAAAACTAACCTCTAATCTCTTATTACGGACGTAGATCCCAAGGCCTATGTTCAATGGAGTCCTTGGATGACCTAGGACATCCGCACAAATTATTAAAATACACCGTTTACTCACATGAATGGTTAGGGGCCTGTGGAATAAATGAAAACTAACCCCTAATCTATTATTACGGTCGTAGATCCCAAGGCCTATATTCAATGGAGTCCTTGGAGGACCTAGGACATCGGCACAAATTATAAAAATACTCATTTTACTACTATGAATAGATAAGGGCCTGTGCCATATAAAAAAAAACATCAAAGGATCGCTAAATATGCCAGTACATTGCAGGTATATATTCCAGGAGGTTTTTGGATGAACTAGAACACATGTTGTACTCACTTAATTACCAAAACTTGGATCTGACAATACAAACGCTTCTTAAAAATATAACAATCTTCTAGGGTCCAGTATTGTGAGACATTCTTCTACATAGAAATGATAAATTGGCAAAACCTCGTTTTACGAACTGAGCTCCCTCGTTTTACGCACTGATTCAATTTACGCACCAACTCAATTTGCGCACCCCCGATCTAGTTCGTAAATTGAGGTTACAGTGTATTACGATACCGTTTTGATTCGAATCCCGGACAGCTACAAATTCCGGACACTCTACTTTGTATGGGAAAGATTTCACTCGAAATGGGCCGTCAAAAAGTTCCCAATTTGAAAGATGATTTTTATAAACATTTTACATAGCAATCCATGAAAATTTACAAAGGTTCAACTAGTTTTGACTTCTTTCTATCAGATTAGTGCATTTAGTTAATGATTCGACTATTCTAATTGTGTTTTTCATGAGCTGTCCGGGATTCGAATCAATGTGTCCGGATTATGAAGCAAAAGTGTGGTTGTGTCCGGAATAAAAATCATGAAGAGGCCGAACATTTTTGTTGATTAAAGTGAATTAAAGCTGTGAAATCCAAATCTTCACCCAGCATTCGAAATTTAAGTGTTTGCAAGACCTAATTACACTTAAGTTGTATAGGGAATGATTCAATTCATATATGTTTCGATTAGTTGAAGTTCACTGAAGCCTAAAGTGTCCGTAATATGAATCAAAACGGTACATTGGAAATATGACTGCGCTAATTTTCCCCTAACGTCGTACCGATTTGAATCATATTACGGACAGCTTCAAATTCCGGACACTCTAGTTTGTATGGGAAACATTACAGACGAAATGTTTCAATTTTTGCTGTGCAAAAGTTCTCACTTTCAAGGCTCGTTTCAATAAGCTTTTTCCATAGAAATCTATGCAAACTGATAGTGTCTGACTGTCTTAGACGTCCCTTTAGCGGCTTGACGACTTAAACTGATGGTTTGACTTTTCTAATAATGATTTCCATGAGCTGTCCGGAATTCGAATCAAAGTGTCCGGAATATGAGGCAAAAGTGAGGAAGCGTCCGGAATAAGAATCATGAAAAGGCCACACATTTAGATTTATTTAAAATTATTGAAGTTGCAGAAGCGTATTCTTTACCAACCATTCGGAAGTTAAGGGTTTCCGACGCTCAATAACGCTGAGAAATCATACAGAATGATTTATTTTGTATGCTCTATGCTGAGTTATACTTCACTAAGGCCTTAGGTGTCCGTAATATGAATCAAAACGGTATCTTCGAATGTTTTTCCCCGTACTCCAATTCTCCATTGTCCGATTTTACAAAAATGACCCGTTCTCAAACACTGTTGCAATTGAAATGTGCATTAGTAGTTTTCTGTGACAGGGTAGAGATAAGCAAACAAAAGAAGGAAATATATATATTCATTTCCGACTAAACACGCATATTTTGAAAATGCTAAAATCAGTGATATTATACTAATATGATTTTGATTCTTAAATAACATCAAAATGTAAACTGAGCCATTTTACCCCTTGAGTTCATTTTGAATCACTTTGCCCTCATCACCCGCTTCAGCTGAACGAATACTCTACCATCCAACGCGCACCGATTGGAGGAGCCTCCTACTGCATCGTTTCGAATTTCCCACCCCAACAAACACCGATAGACGCCCACCCACCCACGCGTGAATCCTTTACACCGTGTTTTCAACTTCTCATTTCAACTGCACACAGGAACTGAGCCATATTTTAATTATTCTCAGTCACGGCATGTTTTAAATTTCACTTTTCCGGAACCGCGCCGTCACTTCCTCCCCCCGGGGTGCGGCCAAAAGTGAAACAGTGCCTCTCTGATGGGAATTCCTTTCCAATTGGAATTGCGGTGGAGGACGGGAGGAAAAAAAAACAGTTATCTATTCAATTTGTATTTTAATGCTCAGTTTCCTGTTCGAGTTTCTTGTTTTATGAGTTTGGTTTGTGCATTGGCTTAACGACCCGAGGAGGAAAGAATAACTCGCCAATAACTTATGCATACCATATTTTGGTATCATACCACAATAAGGTATTGTTCAGTTATCAATATCTCATTTTGGTATTATAATGGTATTTGAAAAAAATGTTTAAAACAATTGAAAATACTTCATTTTGGTATTCGACAGCTATTGAGGACTGCTGGAGGTATTGAACTAGTATTGAAAAATTTCACTTTTGTATGAAAATCCAGCAAGTATTATTTAGGTATTACAATACCTGATCTAATTATCAGCTTGGTATTTGTAGAACATGCAGAAGGTATTATTTGAGGTATTTTACCTCTTATGCAGGGCTCATTCATACCTCATTCAGGTTGTAAGTATTGGAAATTATCTGGTATGGAATACCTCAATTTGGTATTCAGTAGTTATTTTCTTCTGCTCGGGGAGGCGCGGAATGGTTTGCCATGGTATCCTTTAGGCTAGGAAAAAGAAAAAGGATTTAATAATTCATCAGTCAACAACTTTTTCCAGTTAATGACGCCGTTCAATTACTTGGTATGTGGTTAGTTCCTAATAAGATTATTCAAGTATAATTGATTTCTCTCCCCATGTGGTCCTAAAACTTTGAAAACAACTACTATTTTTTCAAACAGTACTCTAGTTGAAATTATTATTCCAATAACAAAAATAGAAACCTCTTCAATAATAAAAAAGACATTGATTGTTGTTAAAAATCGTTCGAGTTTTTCACTACCCTAATCAGTGAATCACGCAGAACAACCGCGAAAAGGCAATATATTTCCGCAATCGGTGCAAATAGGTGCAGCACCGTAGGGCCATACTTAAACTCAACGCCCAATCGTATCAGATGTTGTTGAAATTTAGCGTAACATGACCATGCTCAGCACTCGGTTCCCTAAGCATCCTGCCCATATTTATATTGCGCTCACCTATGTAACATGTAACGGTGGGTCACTGAGAATTTAAAATCAAATTTTAGAGTGATAAGTGCCTTACGTAATATTTAAACGACCCTTGAGTAATCCTTGTACTCAAGGTGGTGAAAGGTATCGCATGAACCCTGAAACAAAAGAGAAATTAAAACAGAATTACAATTATCCGATAAGGTATCTGGCTAACCGAAGGCAAAGGATTGCATTCGAGCACGACTGTCTCACCGCACATAACAGGAAGGAGGAAACTTGAACCAATTCAACGCTTTTGTTCTTCGTTATTATCGATATGTGCATAGTTGACCAACTCATTATAAAAGGGATAGTCAGCAATCAGCATATTACTGATTAGGAAACCCAATTTTGTCCAAAAGTTTTCACCACACCAAGAAGCCACTCAACGTTTTCAACATGTGATCAGAGCTGCATGCATGGTTGAAAGTGTCAGACCGGAAACTGACTGCAATGAAACCAACTTTGTAAATTAATTTCTCATCACACGAGATTGATCGATCCTTTTTTGCCATCAACAACAGAGAGACTTTTCCAAGGAATTAATTAAATGTGTTTTGAAGCATCTTCGTGCACCAGAAAGCGTGTAATTACTTGAACAAACTAATCTGCACTGCGTCGGTTTTTGTGTACACGTACGAGCTAAACATTTACAAGACCCTGATGGAAGTTAGTGCCATTTTCGTCTGCGCTTTTGCGAGCAAAATTTTCATTCAAGAAACCACGTAACCTGTACGATAAAGTTTGAAACAGCTCTAGTGGATTCCAAGAACGTATTTATCCACGCTTTCCGGGATCTACTTGCTTGCTTACAGCTCAGCCAAGGTGGCACACCTATCGTCTGTTCATGTATAAGCAACATTACCTTCCAGGTACGCCATCCGGATATCTCTATGTAACACATTTCCATCACATGTATCCCTGCTGACTTTAATTAAACATGAAACGATCTGTTTCTTGCAATTTGCGTTTGGAAAAGTTTTCACCCGTTCCGCCTTGACTCAATATCTCCGGCATTGAGCTCCATGCAGCTATGAAAAAAAAAAATCTTTGGATCAATCGGATACTTTGGTTGCATGATTTAAGGGAAGGTATTTAACTGACTTCGAAAGAGTAATGGTATTCAATGCTTGAAACTTGATACGCACTAAGAGGTATTGGGTGAAATAAGCTGGCTAAAAGTCATTTTTAAAGTTCGTAAAATTTTTGAAATTATAATCGGCAAATGGCATATGAACAGTTGTAAAATAATTTCTGGATTTGGAGACGGACCTGGTGTAGTGGTTAGAACACACGCCTCTCACGCCGAGGACCTGGGATCGAATCCCATCCCCGAGATAGTCACTAAAAAAATTTCAGTGACGACTTCCTTCGGAAGGGAAGTAAAGCCGTTGGTCCCGAGATGAACTAGCCCAGGGCTAAAAATCTCGTTAATAAAGATAGAAAAAAAAAACAAAATTTCTGGATATGAAAAACTGCGAATTCATGCTGGTCCCATAATGAAGCTAATGCTCATAAAAATAATAATTTCCGTAATAATTTGTTCATCTTCTAATATATTGTGGTGGAGTTGCAATCATCATCCAAAGGTGTATAAATTATAAATTTTTTTCGTCATTTGAAACTAAAGCTTTTGAAACTTTGGGTGTTCCGGTTGAAACCAGAGCTATTAAATGCCATGAATATCTCGTGACTTTGACAATTGAATATTGCTCATATCATCCTTCAGCGTGGAAAAAGTCATGTTGTTCGTGATGATTTTTTTCCGAATTAGTATCGGTTTTCAATATTTGCTGATACGATGTTTTGCATAGGAGGGTGTTATAAGCATATTAATTTTTCAAAAATGTTGACATTTAACAGCACTGGTTGAAACACATCTTGGTAAATATACATTCCTAGCTGCCCATTTGTGTTTTCAATGCGTTGAACAGCAAGTTAATTTGCTTTTCAATGGCATTTCCATTTTCACCGCTCAACAATTGCTGGAAGTGTTCCTTCCACCTGGCAGCCACCGCCGTTTTATCGGTCAGCAAATTCCCTTCTCGATCATTGCACATGACGGGCAGGTACGGTATTATGCTTCGCGCCATTGGCTGTTGCAAAGAATTTCCGCATATCATTCCGGTTCATGCTTTCTTGAGCTTCAGCTATCACACTTTCTTCGTGCTGCTTCTTCTTTCTGCGGTGGATTCGCTTTCCTTCAACTCACGCTGCCCTGTCCGCTCTCTGTTCTGTCGGATACCGGCCACATGCATACGGTTTCAGGCGACATTCTTCATGTCTGTCACTCTCTGGTACTCTTCATCGAACCTCTAACTTCTCGTAATTTTTTCGCGTTTATTGCAAACGATGCAGCTACGGCATTTCATGACATTCCGTTTATTCAAGAGGGCGTTTCTTGTCCCAAAATATACAGGTTTTTCTTCTTTTGCTTTCTTTTATATCGCTGCACGTCTCTTCGCATTTCTTACTACAGCATTCCTGCTTATATTCCTCTTCGAACCTTCGAACGACTGCTTTAATGATGGCTGATTTCACGGTTCTGCAGCAGTCCTTAAGTTGGGCCTCATCAAGCTCACATTCTTCCAGCAACGCTGCCGCGTATCCTGTGACGTCGTTCGGTTGTGTCAATCGCGCTGGATTGTTATAACAAAAACAAAATAAAGACCTCCATGTTCCTTGTACTTACCCCAAATTTTATGGCACATAGTTTTTCCATACTATTTAAATCGAGCACTATCATTTGCACGAAATGTCGGTTCGACCACATATCATATGCTCTCTGTTGCAACTAAACCTGTCCGACCAAATGTCCATTCGACTAAATGTCATTCGACCAAATGTCTTTCGACCAAATGTCATAGATTCATTTTTTGCAGTAATATGTCATGCATTAAGTTGAAAATCTCTTGATTTTGCGCACTGATCCATAATATGGTTTTCAGAAACCGATACAATTTTTAATTTTTATGCAATCCCATGTAAATATTACACTCAAAATAGTTTACTAACCGAAGTTCCAATTTGCAACGATTCAATTCGTGCTTTTGAATTAAAATTTTACGTTTTCCTCGTTGTTTTACTGAATTTTATAGGTTGGTCTCCACACTATTTGATCCATAACTATGGGGTCATGGTACAGTAATACCTCGATATAACGTAACCTCGATATAACGTAATCTCTTTATAACGTAACTCGATATAACGTAATTTTTACCTCGATATGACGTAACTTTTTTTTTGACCCCATTTATTTTTACAATTTTTATCAAAAACATGGTTTATGAACTGCTTTAAACATTTTTGAAGATTCAAACACCAACCAATACTAAATCAAAGAAATTCAAGCGTTTACCACAGACAAACAGACGTAACACTTATAACAAATAGCGATCAAAATCATAGTCGAGAGAGCATGTACGCCCAATGCTAAAATTGATGTATTTGGTATATTGTATGGTATGGTATGAGAAAATGGATCTTAAATTGAGATTATTGACCTATTTTCAGCCGTTCTCACATTTTTTTATATTTTTCTGTGTTTATCTTTTATTTTTATTTTATTTTCATTTTTTTACTTCTCTCTTGGAGTAATCCTTAAAGAAACCATAAACACTGAGAAAATTTTAAAGAAATTAAAAAATGAGATATTTGTTGAACAGTCCATGAACATTTCTAGCAGGCAATTATAAAACATTAAAAATTTTATTATGAGGAACTCGAGGTAAAATTTTTGAAACAAATCCTTTTGTAATTTCTTGATAGAATTTTGAAATAAATCCCCACGAATTCTTTTGAAAATGTATAAGATATTTCATGAAGAAATCACTAGAAAACTCCATTAAAACAAGAACTGTTTTTGAGGGATTTTCCAAGAAAACGTATCTGAACCAATACTCGGTGGGATTATCGGCAGCATCCAAAGAGAATTTTCTGAGTGATCTGAGGGTCAGTTTTTGGAACCCTGAATATATTTTTGTGATGAAAAACACCGTAGAAAAATCTCTAGACGAATACTTTGAGAACTATTTGGAGAACCCACTGAAAAAAAAAAAACAAAGAGAACTGAAACTCCAGATGGAATCGATAATGTATTTTGTTCCACATAGAGTCCTTAATGAAACTTAAGTGGTACATAGAATGGTTCTTGCATAAACATTTGGAGAAAAATCTGCAGAAACTCATAATGAAATTCCGGGATGAATATTCGAACCATTTCTTAGTGGAATTCAACGAGATTTTTCTGATGAAATTCCTCAAGGAATCCTTAAGACGGGAATCCGCTAAGTCAAAACTGATCAAATGTTCCTAAACACTCTTGGAGGAATCCCTGAAATCGCTAAGAACAAAAAACATCTGGTGGAATCATTCCTGAAGAAAATAATAATAAATTTTTGGATGAAATTAGTAAAACATTAATTGGAATTTGTTTTTTTTCTGAAAAAATACCACAAATGGACCAGCAAAAGAAATGGGATATATTTTTATACGAAATGTTTTAGCAGTAGAAGATGATGGTCCCGGTGGAGGATCACCATCTTTTAAAACAGAATTATGCACATCAACATCCATAATTGGGGTGCAAAAATATCAAAATTTGAAAGAAAATCAAAACTTTAAATGAAAACAGTAAATAAAAATAATAATAAAAAGATACTTAGGAACTCCAAACTTAAATTTCCACGCGAAGATGAGATTTTAAGCTTCAAACTTGATGTAACGTCCTCTTGATAACTTTCTCCTCGCGCACCACACAGGAAAGATGACCCAAAGTCGAACACTCCTTTGAATCTTGTTCAGGAGATCTTGAAATACCGACGAATAACGTCCGCTTGCAAATCTTCAAACACCGCACCACACAGGTTATATTCTCCTACCGCACCACACAGGATATATTCTCCTACCGCACCACACAGGAATAGCAATAATCAGCCTCTCTCCAAACCGTATCACAAACGGTCCAAATCCTCTCAACTTGAAAATTTTCTCTCCTGAAATTCAGAGAAAAATGTCAGTTGGTTGAAAAAAGAACGTCCTGCCAGATCAACGCCTACTGCAGCAATCAAGTGGTCACTAGTGCTACCTGGTGGAAAAAAAATCTGAATCCACTGGCCTGAATAATGATCCACATTGACCTATTGAACAACTGAAGATGGTAGCGTTCAAGTGCCTTGAATATAGGAACTTTAGAGAACTTGAAAAAATGGATCAAAAGGGTACCATATAGGAAAACTTACTTTAAATTTCTAATTGGTTTACGTTCATAGGGGATTCGAAATATTTTGTAAAGTTATAACATAGTTTGACTCTGGTAATGAAAACCTTATAAAACATTACAAATATCTAGCCTATGATAAAGTATCAAAATGATTTTTTTTGGGAAATGGGCCCCCACAAGATAATGGCTCCCAGGCCCTCACTTTTGTAAATCCGGCCCTGCTTTTACGTTAAAATGATACTCGTCGTCGAATTACACTCGTTTTATCAAATTATTATTTTCATATAATTGCTTTAATCGTTGGAAGGTAGAAGATATCCGTGTTGTCTATCGTTCTGCTGTGAATATTTTGTGTAATTGAAGAATAAACTACATAAATCATGACCGAATTGAAATCAGTTGTCAGTCAAGAAAACATTTACTGCAAAAAATGCTCTGTTTGCATTTACACAGAACTTAAGCTATATGTTGTGTGTAGTGGACCGTGTGGCAACTCTTTCCATGCTGCGTGTATCGGTGTGAGTAAAGAACAACTGCGAGCCTTGACGCATGGAATGTTATGGATGTGCCATGAATGTTTACCGGCTTTCTATGATTGGAAAAACAAGCAACTGGAACCGTCACCGACCGTCGATATAAGCCAAATTTGTTCCAATATGGCTGATTTGAAAAGCCAGGTATCATTTATTGTAGAGAAACTACATAAAACCAACCAGAACGATGAATCATCTGCAACCGTAATTCGGCATCATTCTACTCCCATCACTTCTGCTACGCTAAATGGAACAAACCAATATCACGACTTTGCTGTAGAACGTGATCCAATAGAGCAATGTGATGACGCGCCAACTTTATCGGATGATCGTTATTTTTCACTGTTGTTGACCAACGTTGATAGTGCTACTGCTGAGAGCGAAATAGAAACGATGGTTTATCGATGTCTTGGAGCACCTGTAGGAGACTGCGTGAGCACAGTGAAATTAGTTTCTAAGCGAACGGATTAGGGTAAGTGTTCCCTTAGTTGTGGGTGTTCCGATAGTTGCGGTAGTGTCGTTTTCACTGATTTTATGACATTAGCCACAGAACCGAAACTGCCAATCGACGTATTGGCTTGTTGATACACGGAATAGTTGAAAGGAGCGTTCAAATTGCTTTAAAACTGATGAAATATCACAAAATTGCTAAAATTTTTCTTACTTGTACCAATAGTTGCGGTAAAGTGTTCCTATAGTGGAGGATCCCATAAGAAATCAACGGATACCGCAACTATAGGAACACAAATTAAAGATATACCACAACTAAAGGAACGGTGTACCAATAGTGGAGGTATTATTTTTCACTGACATGCCGTGGATTACTGCGATGAAATATTTTTTCTCATTAAGTAAATGGTCGTTACTTCCCGTTACAACATTAACATGTACATTAATTGCGCTTCTTGAATTAAGGGGGTTAAATGAAGTTCAATCGTGCTTAGTACCTCCACTATTGGTACATCTACCCTATAGGCTACTTGATTACATTTCATTCAAAGTTACTCTGAAATGGAAATGGAAAGATTTGGCCATGCTGGCATCAACTTGGCCGGTCGGCATTCGATTTCGAGAATTTCAAAAACACCGACAATGCAACACTTGGAAGCCTTGATAACGTTCTATCGTACTGTGGAATAAAATTATTGTAGAATCCAGATATGTTTGAATACGTTTGTGAGTGTTTTTGTGTTAAATTTTGATGTTATTGTTACGATTATGTTGAAAAATTGAATGAACGAAATAATTTGATTAAGATAAGATGTACTATTTAGTTATAAGATGTGAGATGCTTATTTTTTAATCTAATCAGTCTGTACAACATTATAAGTTGAAGATGGTGAAGGAAATAAATAAATAAAATAAAATAAAAAAAAATTATATAAATTAAATCAACATTTTTATTGACACTATCAACAGTCAACAGTTACGTTTTGAAAAGAAATTAAAATTTTCAGAAATATCAGCTAATTCATACGTATCAGATGTTGTGGTCAGAGATTATCTGAAAACTCAGTGATGTGCCAAATAGACCTGTGCGCCACCACACAACGCCACCGCCGCCGCTGATTCATTTTACGTCACGCCGACGCCGAACAGGGTTTTGGCGGCGCGCCATACAGCGATCGGCGTCATGCCGCCAATTTTGGGTTTTCACGCCGAACAATTATCCATCTTTAAAAAAAAAAAATGATAATATTTTTAAGAAAAAATGCACCAGAGAGTATTACTTTGGAAGTTCTTATAAGGATTCGCAAAGATAGGATATTCTAAGAATTTCTCTTGGATACCCTTTACGACTTCGGTTTTTCGGAAATGATTCCTACAATTTCTCCAGGGATTCATCCTATAATTTTTCCTTAAATATCTGCCAGGAGTTTAACGTCCACATCCAAGTTTCTAGTAGCCTTCAAAGTTTTTTTTTTTCATAAATCTTAATTAACCACAGCACGGTTTTCCAGGGGTTTATCTAGTATTTATTCTGTGAATTCCTTCAAAAATAATTCCAGGGATTCCATGAAAAAAATTACCCAACATTTTTCCAGATATCACTTCATAGATTATTCTATCAGGCCCTTGAAAGAATGTGTTAATTATTTCTTTAAATCCGGGATTACTCAAATCTTGTCATGCTTTATCCAAAGTTTAATAAATCCTGAGAAATTACTGCAGAAATTTATCTAAAGTTCTCCAAGAAGTTTTTACAGAACAAGAAATACTTTATGGATAACACTTAACGTTTCTCTGGAGATTCTTCCACAAATTTATCTTGGAAAACCTTCAGTATTCATTCTGAGATTCCTTCAGAAATCTTTGTAGTGATTTTGTCAAGAGCTAAACAGGGATTTCCTTAGGAATTCCTATTGTAAATGCACTAGGACTTCCATAGAGATTTCTGTGGGTATAATAATATTTTCCAAGTTCAAAAAATTATTGAAACCCGTGTGAATCCATATGTTTGATGTCATAAGCGCTTCAAGAATCGTTGTGATCTTGATGTTCCTTGCTCGGAGCTTTGAACAGCCTAGAAATCTCATCCTTGTATTGAAAAATCTCTTTGTTACCCCATAGAAAGTCGTTAAAAATAATCCCCTCAAAATTTACGGTCAGCGTCATGTTTTGAAAGCATGTTTTGAAGTGGCCCACATAATCAATTAAACTGAGGAACACTGTTTAGTTGATTAACACTTAACACTACTACAATTTTCTTCAATTATTTTATTTTCTTCAATTATTTTATGTGAGAACTAATCCTTCAGAAAGTCCTTTAGGAGTTTATACTACAGAAAATCATTTATTTTCGACAGATACGTTAAATGAAAGTTCTGCTAGGATTCCTTCAAGGAGCTGTTCAAATATTTATCAGGAGATTTTTCTAGGAATTCCGTCAGTTATTCTTCTTGGAACTTTTCAAAGGAAAAACCTTCATATTTTTTAAAGACTTTTCAATGGTTTCTTCGAATGAGATTTCTTCTTATGGCTCTAGCCATAAATTATGTAGACAATTTTGGCAGTCCCTCCCATCATGGTAGGACTTTTTGTATTAAAATGAAAAACATTTTGTATGACGCGTAAGAAATCTCACACCCCCTCTCCATCTATAAACTCTTACGTAACCAATAGACGACCTCTGTATTCCTGCTAGAGTTTTCCAGATTCTTCTTGAATTTCATTACCGGTTCCATCGGGTAATTCATCGAACCTTTTTGAAAAACTGAGTTTTGTTTCAGATAGTACCGTAAACATTCATCCAACTATACTTTGAAAAATTTCTGCGGCAAATTCTCCACATATTCCTGAAAAAAAAAAAAACCCTATAGTCATTCCAGCAAATATAAGTCCTGGCTTTTCCATTTCTACATTTTGACAAGGAATTATTGAAGGGATTGTCCAAGAGTTTCACAATAAAAATCTATCATAATAATATATATATAAACATTCCGTAGGTTCGTCACCATTTAATTCTCAAGTTTTTTTTTTCAAGATTTGGTGAAAAACATTTTTTGAGATTTTTTGAAAATTCCAGGTATGTTATGTTAGAATGTTCTTAGAAATTCAAACAAAAAATCCTTCACGGATTCCTTTAGGAATCATTTAATATAAACAAAAACAGGTGAGCGTATTCCAGCTCTGTTAAGTACTTAAAGTATGTTTCAAATGAAATAATTAATGTTAATGGAACACTGTTTAGTTGATTAACACTTAACACTACTACAATTTTCTTCAATTATTTTATTTTCTTCAATTATTTTATGTGAGAACTAATCCTTCAGAAAGTCCTTTAGGAGTTTATACTACAGAAAATCATTTATTTTCGACAGATACGTTAAATGAAAGTTCTGCTAGGATTCCTTCAAGGAGCTGTTCAAATATTTGTCAGGAGATTTTTCTAGGAATTCCGTCAGTTATTCTTCTTGGAACTTTTCAAAGGAAAAACCTTCATATTTTTTAAAGACTTTTCAATGGTTTCTTCGAATGAGATTTCTTCTTATGGCTCTAGCCATAAATTATGTAGACAATTTTGGCAGTCCCTCCCATCATGGTAGGACTTTTTGTATTAAAATGAAAAACATTTTGTATGACGCGTAAGAAATCTCACACCCCCTCTCCATCTATAAACTCTTACGTAACCAATAGACGACCTCTGTATTCCTGCTAGAGTTTTCCAGATTCTTCTTGAATTTCATTACCGGTTCCATCGGGTAATTCATCGAACCTTTTTGAAAAACTGAGTTTTGTTTCAGATAGTACCGTAAACATTCATCCAACTATACTTTGAAAAATTTCTGCGGCAAATTCTCCACATATTCCTGAAAAAAAAAAACCCTATAGTCATTCCAGCAAATATAAGTCCTGGCTTTTCCATTTCTACATTTTGACAAGGAATTATTGAAGGGATTGTCCAAGAGTTTCACAATAAAAATCTATCATAATAATATATATATAAACATTCCGTAGGTTCGTCACCATTTAATTCTCAAGTTTTTTTTTTCAAGATTTGGTGAAAAACATTTTTTGAGATTTTTTGAAAATTCCAGGTATGTTATGTTAGAATGTTCTTAGAAATTCAAACAAAAAATCCTTCACGGATTCCTTTAGGAATCATTTAATATAAACAAAAACAGGTGAGCGTATTCCAGCTCTGTTAAGTACTTAAAGTATGTTTCAAATGAAATAATTAATGTTAATGGAACACTGTTTAGTTGATTAACACTTAACACTACTACAATTTTCTTCAATTATTTTATTTTCTTCAATTATTTTATGTGAGAACTAATCCTTCAGAAAGTCCTTTAGGAGTTTATACTACAGAAAATCATTTATTTTCGACAGATACGTTAAATGAAAGTTCTGCTAGGATTCCTTCAAGGAGCTGTTCAAATATTTGTCAGGAGATTTTTCTAGGAATTCCGTCAGTTATTCTTCTTGGAACTTTTCAAAGGAAAAACCTTCATATTTTTTAAAGACTTTTCAATGGTTTCTTCGAATGAGATTTCTTCTTATGGCTCTAGCCATAAATTATGTAGACAATTTTGGCAGTCCCTCCCATCATGGTAGGACTTTTTGTATTAAAATGAAAAACATTTTGTATGACGCGTAAGAAATCTCACACCCCCTCTCCATCTATAAACTCTTACGTAACCAATAGACGACCTCTGTATTCCTGCTAGAGTTTTCCAGATTCTTCTTGAATTTCATTACCGGTTCCATCGGGTAATTCATCGAACCTTTTTGAAAAACTGAGTTTTGTTTCAGATAGTACCGTAAACATTCATCCAACTATACTTTGAAAAATTTCTGCGGCAAATTCTCCACATATTCCTGAAAAAAAAAACCCTATAGTCATTCCAGCAAATATAAGTCCTGGCTTTTCCATTTCTACATTCTGACAAGGAATTATTGAAGGGATTGTCCAAGAGTTTCACAATAAAAATCTATCATAATAATATATATATAAACATTCCGTAGGTTCGTCACCATTTAATTCCCAAGTTTTTTTTTTCAAGATTTGGTGAAAAACATTTTTTGAGATTTTTTGAAAATTCCAGGTATGTTATGTTAGAATGTTCTTAGAAATTCAAACAAAAAATCCTTCACGGATTCCTTTAGGAATCATTTAATATAAACAAAAACAGGTGAGCGTATTCCAGCTCTGTTAAGTACTTAAAGTATGTTTCAAATGAAATAATTAATGTTGTGGCGAAAGGCGATTGATTGCTTTGCGGTTATAGCCTCGTTGAAACAACCAACGAACAAACCATGTTTTCGATTGTCTCGGTCATATTCACAAAACAAATGCAACATCAATTCCTCCCCCTTCCCCTCATTGGTCAGCATTCTGACGTGGCAGAAGAATAGAAGAAAACCAGCACTTACACGCTAAGGATGCTTGTTAATCTCAAGCAGTCATTTAGTTGGTTCCTTGTGTAAGTGCAGCTGATCTGGCGTTACTGAAGTAGCAACCACGTGCAACGAATTAAGTCGTTTGTCTGAACTTTACAAACTTGCAACAGTTCTTACAATTTGATTAATGTACAAATTTTTTTTGTGCTTATTTGGTGACTTGAAAGAGAACTTCTGATTTTGAAATTTTATCTAAGCGTAACAAACTTATTTCCCTTGGTGTCAAAATCTCGATTATTCAAATTTTAATGTACGTCGGATAATTTACGAAAATGTTCGATTTGTTTTGGGCTCATAAAATGTGAAAAGAGGAATATTAAAAAATATTCTGTGGACGAAAATTTTCCCACTATATTTTGTCAAGTTTAAAAAATCTCTGCATTTACAGAAAATGCTAATGGCGCCACAATCGCAAAAAGCTTGAGAACCACTCAAGCTGTTAATATAAAATAATTTCCACCCAAACCAAGCTGACGTAGCGATTCAGTTTCCGGACCAAATTTTGCAGATTCAATATTGAGTTATGCTTCGTACCTCCTGTGTTATTTACTAGCAAGCGGCAACGGCGGTGCACCAAACAGCAAGCAGGAAAATCAAATTCTGAAATTTACGATCAATAACTTTCTGCCAGTGCACGCAAATATACTTACAAGCCGGTCGTCGTTTTTTGAGCTCTCCACTTATTGCGACCCACGCTTGCACAGATTTCAGTCGCTCCGTGTTTTGGTCATACGGCTACTGGCTACACTCTTTTTTTTTGCTCCCAAAGTTTCGCATAAATTTAAGCGCATGCTATACAACGTGCTCAGCGTGCCTCATGGATATAGTTTTCGAATGTGTGGCATAGGAAATGAAGAGATTGTATCTTTTCTACCCGACAAACCTTCACACAAGTGGGTCTGAGCAGAACACTCGGTGAATAGAGGGGTCTTGCGCCGGATGCCCTCGCCATACTCCTGCGGCTTTTCCTATAACGAGAAAGTTTCCTTCGCCCGGTTTGTTGTGAACATGGCGATACTCAAAGCGTCCCGGTGCATGGTGGGCAAAACCGGATCCATAATCGGTATTTTTTACTTGTTGCTGAATTTTGCGCCCAAGCATTCCAAGCAACATTGGCAAAGCTAGGATTTTTTTCTGGAGAGGGCCTAGGGGGGGCATAGCAAATACTTGTTTTACAGAAGTAATGTCGGTCGCAATAATCACGATTTTCACAAATTTGGTAGTTTTTACAGATTAGTATCGATTTCATTCATTTCTTATTTTGTATCATTTCGCGGCATATCAGTGATATTTGTAAATTTCAATTATCGCTGCGAAAATGATTCATTTTTGTTGTAACCAGTCAAACATATTTTAAAGAATCCTAGCAAAAAGCTCACAAAGATTTTCTTTTGTGTTTCTTCCTTGATTTTTTCAAGAATTAAATGCTTTGAAAAGTTTCCTCTGAGAATTCCTACGGGAATTTATTCATGAATTATCGTATTTTTCGGTGCTTTTTTCAAGAACTCCTTTATAAGTTTTCATTGAGTTCGTCCTGGGATTCCCCAAGAGAATCATTCTCAGACTTTTTGATCTCATCAGAAAATTTCTCGAAGAATCTCTATCGAACTGCTTGAAAATTCGTTTGAATAATTCCGCTTGAGAATGCCTTAATACTTTCCAAAAATGACTTCACAATAAACAAGCAAGGATTCATTCCACAAATTCTTCAGAGAGTTCGCCAACAGTTTTTCCAACTTTGCTTTTGAATTTCTTTTCTAAGGTTTCTCTATAGAAATGTTTTAAAAAATCGTAGCAAAATTATCCAGACATCCTGCAACAATATTAATTGACTCTACCAGGTGTTACTTTAAAGATTCCTAGCAATATTCCACAACAATTTTATGAGCAATTTAAAAGAATTCAATTGGGAAATGTTATTCATGATTGCTCAGAGAAGCTCTCCCCAAAAAATCTGAATTTTTTCACAGATAATTATTTTTTTATTTATCTACAATCAAGGTGCATCTTCCGTGAAAATAATCAAAAATTCCTGAGTAATTTGTTCAGAGATGTCTTAAAGAATGATATTATTGTTTCTCGTAGATTCTTCTGAAAAATTACCAAATATTCATCTTAGCATTGTACAGAGCTTTTTTTTTTTTTCTTAAAACCGCACCAACGATTCCTTTGGTAGTTTAATTGAAGAATTTTTTCACCAGATTCACTAAGCACTTGCAATTCATTCTTAAACTTCACAAAAAAAATCTCCAGAAGTTCCATCAAGTATTCTTCTAGGTTCTAGAAATAATTTTTTTTTGCGAATATAAATCTCAGGAATCTTCCATAAATAAAGCATATAAAAATTTTAACACTCTCCATTTTTTGGTTCAAAAACTACTCCTGAAACAACTTAATATTTTTTAGGGATTGCTTTATAAATTCCTCTATGAATCACTCCATATCAAATTTCTTAAGAAAAGAAAAGTTTGAAATAACTTTGTTTATAAGTTATTGAATAATTGCAACTTAAATATAATTCGGAAAAAATCACTGAATTCCTGTCGTAAAATTAACAATGGTAACAATGTACCTCACAGAATAGCTTAAGTGGTTCTTGTAGGATTTACTACATAAAATCGTGTTCTTTTTCGACGTCTTTAATAATAGAAAATGATCCGTGTTAAAACGTATGAAATTTTTACTGAAAGTATTTGTAACTAGAATCTTATATATTATTTAGTATGATCTCTGAAGATTCATGATACTATGATGAACCCATTTTTTCCTACCTCTAGAAATTTTAAACTGTAGAAGTTTAACGCGAAAATGTAAGATTCTAATTAACCCTTTCTTTCCCACAGCTTTGTTTGACAATTTAACTATCAAAATGGCTTGTTTTTAAATAATTATGAATCTTGGTTTACGGCTAACCATCCGAATGGAAGTTTAACAACTACCGAAAAGCTAAACATTACATATACTTTGCAATTGAATTATATGGACAAATTGATGTGAAGTTTTGCGAAAAAGTTACACGTCTTCTCAGTGAGAATCGAACTCACGACTCCCTGATCTCTAGTTAAGGCACGTTACCCCTAAGCCATGAGAGGACTCATGTACGCAGAAGTTAACCTGAATTCGATTTCAGCTCAATAATCACATGGTCCTTTTTCGCAAAGTGCACCTCTTTCGGAAGAATTAGATGCCCATCCAAACACAACGTTTTTTATATATATATATATATATATATATATATATATATATATATATATATATATATATATATATATATATATATACAATGCCTAACCCGAGAGCGCATTATTTCTTAGGTAGTGAAAGTATCACAAATCACTCACCACCGACGTGCTGGCTGAGATTTCTATTGTGTGGGCTTCCAATGGGAACAATAGGTGGGCAATGGTACAATGAAAGATAATTTATAATATCTTCTCTACAGATAAATTACAGAATAGTAAAATGTTCTCTAATGAATTAACAAATGAAGCAAATTTCTCAAGGTCCATCAGAATCTTCTTTGTCCTTAAAAGCTATCCTTCCTTGATTTCTGGTTTTTTAGAATTCTGCCAGAAAGCCTCTAGAAATTACGCTTTCGTATCGCACAAAAATTTCTAAAGCGTGTTTTAAGTAATATCAATAAAAATTTCTTCATGAATATCTTAATAAATTTCCCCCTTTCCACTTATTTTGCTACAGACTCCTCTACCGCTTATTTCAAAAGCAAAATTTTCTTGGGGGTTTTCAACAAATTTCCTGTAGAGATTCGAGGGCAAGAGACATTTTGAAAACATTTATTTTTACACTTCTCTTTTTTATTTTCGACTTTTGCAGTCAGCTATTTTTACTTTTAGGGTAAAGGTATTCAATATCGGCAGATGGAGATATGTTTGCCAAATTAAGTGTAATTGTGGTAACATTGTACTAAAAGATTATGTAGCCGGCGGGACTTGAACCCACAATTTCCATTCTGTACACGGACGCATTACCAATTATACTACAGCTACGCTACGGTATACTGAAGTATTTGGCTAATGACCTTTGTAGCATCCCCAAGCCCCACAATCCTACTAGTCCAATATACCACACTTATCCCTCACCATATGTCTATATGCCGGCATTGAATACAGCCGTGTGATCATATGGGGATGTAGGTACAATAGTGTTGCGTTTTCTCACACCGACTGTATTCAATGCCGGCAGATAGAGATATGGTGAGGGATAAGTGTGGTATATTGGACTAGTAGGATTGTGGGGCTTGGGGATGCTACAAAGGTCATTAGCCAAATACTTCAGTTTACCGTAGCGTAGCTGTAGTATAATTGGTAATGCGTCCGTGTACATAATGGAAATTGTGGGTTCAAGTCCCGCCGGCTACATAATCTTTTAGCACAATGTTACCACAATTACACTTAATTTGGCAAACATATCTCTATCTGCCGATATTGAATACCTTTACCCTAAAAGTTTATTTTTACAATTCTTGAATTATCCGGGAATTTGAACTTAAATTTCTAAAAAAGAAAACATAGAAGACTTTTTGACGCAATTTGTGAAATATTTTAGAAATATTTCTTAAAGACTTTTGATGAAATTTGCGGAAGAATTTGTAATAAAATTTTTGGGAAAACTATTTAAAGCAATTCAATAAAGAATTTCTAATAGAACTTCTAGCAAAATATCTCTGAATTAGATTTAAAAGAATTAATGATTTTTTGGAGGAATTGCGAGCGAAAACTAAACTTTTGAAAGATAAAGTAACATTTTTAAGGTAAATCCTGGAACATTTTTCGAAACCAATTTGATAATAGAAAGTAGAGATAGGAGTGGATGTCTACCAGGATGAATTCGCTTTGCAAGTACACTAAAACTTAAATTTACAAAGTCTTTTTTACGCTACCTCAATTTAAGTCACTTTTTTACGCAGTAAACTCAATTTACGTCACTTTTTTACGCAGTGCGTTATTTGAGTATTGACAATTCTGTGGGAAATTATTGACCTTCGGTTGGGGAAAACCGTTGGAAACCCATACAATATGGGTATTTTCGGAATGGACACGACGAGGGGATAACGAAAATCAATGTCCGACGCCATTTTGGAATCCAAGATGGCGACCTCTGATTTAGGAAAACCGTTGGAAACCCATACAATATGGGTATTTTTGGAATGGACACAATGAGGGGATGACGAAAATCGATGTCCGACGCCATTTTGGAATCCAAGATGGCGACCTCTGGTTTGGGAAAACCGATGGAAACCCATTACAATATGGGTATTTTCGGAATGGGCACGATGAGGGGATGACCGACCATTTTGGAATTGAATCAACAAGGCTACACAAACGAATGACGGGCTACTTAGCCTTAGTTTAGATTTTATGCTATAAATAGTAGAGTGGTTCAAAAAATCGTTTTTGCTCCACACCGCTCATTCGATTCTAGATAAAATTCTGAGTGACCTCCCAAAATTTGAACTCATTTGGATGAAAACTGAGACTGCACAAGTCCTTTAAAGTTTATATGGGAATAACTATGGGAAAAACAAGCAATTCATTCAACCGATCATAGTTTTTGCCCATGTGCTCTTGGGGATTAGAGCTACGTTGATACTGTGCGATACATTCATCAGCTACAACTTTGCTGAAGACCGTTTTCAAATCGGACGCCTCAGTAATTAGTTATTGATTTATATCCAGTCACACATTCTTCAGCAGTGCTCATTTAACTTCTGAATAGGCAACATTGCTGCACCTGGCGCGAAAGATAGCACGCACAAATCATGGCTACTATGTTTTACTGCATATATCCAGTGATGCCCGAAGAACAGCTCAATAATTATAGCCAAAGTTTTACTACTCATTCAAAAATCAATAACTAATTACTGGGGCATCCGATTCAAAAACGGTCTTCGGCAAAGTTGTAGCTGACTATTGTATCTCACAGTATAAATGTAGTTCTAATCCCCAAGAGCACATGGGCAAACATTATGATCGATTGAATGAACTGCTTGCTTTTCCCATAGTAGTTCTCATATAAACTTTAAAGGGCTTGTGCAGTCTCAGTTTTCATCCGAATGAGCTCATATTTTAAGAGGACACTCAGAATTTGATCTAGAATCGAATGAGCGGTGTGGAGCAAAAACGTTTTTTTGAACCACTCTAATAAATAGATATCATCAATGTTCAACTACTTAAGTTTGTAGATACTCAGACCCATAGCTCGTGGTCCTCGGAAGTACAAAAACATTGACACAACTCAATACAACACTTCGTTTGCAAATATGGACAGTAAGTGGCCTTTGCAATATTGAAGAACTATCTATTGATGATTGATTTTGCTTGTATATCCTAATGCCCATATTCGATAAAGATCTTGGAGGACCTAGGACATCCACACAAATTATTACAATACAACGTTCACTCACATGAATGGTCAGAGGCCTGTGGAGTATTTGAAAACTAACCTCTAATCACTTATTACTCTTATTATTAAGTGAGGAGTATACCCATAGCGATCACCAGGCAATCCACTATACCATTGGTCGATGCGGTCGAGCTGACAAGGACGATGGTCAGGACGTGTGACATAACAATGCCTAGAAAACGAAAGCCATCAAACAACCGGCGTCCCGTACACTGGCGGAACAAGGCACTCTGCACTCTTCGCGCCGCTTGTCTTAAAGCCAGGAGACGATATCAGAGAGCGAGATATGAGGTAGTCCAAGAAGAGTGGAGAATTGTGTTCCAGCAAGCCAGAGCGGCTTCCAAAAGTCAGACTTAAGCTGATCAAGTCTAACTGTTTCAAAGAGCTGTACCGAGCAGCTGATTTTTGGGGATGCCTACCGAATAATAATGGCAAAAATCAAGGTCCCGTCGACGTCGGTAGAAACATGTGTGGACAAACTGAGTGTCATTGTCGAGGGTCTATTCCCAAAGCATGACCCTACAATGTGGCCGGCCACAATGAAGAGATAGGAAACGCCGAAGCTCGTAAGATCTCCAACGAGTAGCTTATAGCAGCTGTCAAAGCGCTGAAGCTGAACAAGGCCCCTGGTCCGGATGGAAGCCCCAACGTGGCACTTAAAGCACGTATTCAGATATGGTAAGGCAGGTTATGCAGAAATGCCTGGACGTAGGTCAATTTTCAGAAATATGGAAAATTCAGAAACTGGTACTGTTGCTAAAATCAGGAAAGCCGCCTGAGGATCCAGGTCATATAGGCCTATATCTTTACTGGATACACTCGGTAAACTCTTCGAACGGGTCATCCTCGGCAGGGTGATGACATGCACAGAGAGCAAGAACGGGCTATCAGAAAGGTAGTTTGGATTCCGGAAAGGAAGGTCGACGGTGGACCCAATTCGGACAGTGCTCAAGAGGGCCGAAAAAGCATTGAAACAAAAGCGTAGAGGAGATCGTTACTGCGCCTTGGTCACGATAGATGTGAAGAATACGCTCAACAGCGCCAGCTGGGAGGTCATTGTCACAGCGCTGCACATAATGCGGGTTCCCGACTACTTATGCCAGATTTTAAAGAGCTACTTCCAAAACCATGTACTAAGGTATGAAACCGATGCCGGTCCTAAGGAGTTGAGAATAACGGCTGGAGTCTCACAAGGTTCGATATTGGGACCAATGCTGTGGGATGCGATGTACGACGGAGTCCTATCGCTAGCGCTACCTAAAGGGGTCGAGATCGTCGGCTTCACCGATAACGTCTACCTAACGGTAATAGGTGAGACGCAGGAGGAAGTAGAAATGCTGGCAACGGAGGAAATTGGTCTGGTCGAAGATTGGATGAAGGGAGTCAAGCTGAAGATAGCCCACACAAAATGGAGGAGCTTTGTTAGCAACTGCAAAGCAGTCATGCACGTTGAGGCCACTATCGGGGGGCATGCCATGGCGTCATAGCGAAAGCTTAAACACCTGGGCGTAATGCTAGACGATCGCCTGAACTTCAACAGTCACGTCGATTATGCATACGAGAAGGCGACGAAGGCGAGCAATGCGCTAACAAGACTTATACCCAACATAGGTGACCCTAGAAGCAATAAGAGGCGTCTTCTGGCTGTCGTATCAACATCGCTACTAAGATACGGTGCGGCGCTACAGACCAAGTGGAATCGGGATAAGTTATACAGCACGATAAGTTATACAGGCGGCATGCGTGATGGCTGGGATGATCCCAATCAGCAAGATCTGCATCATCTTGTCTGAAAACATCGACTGCTATAAGCGAAAAGAAACATGGCAGGCAAAGAAGTTGGCAAGAATTCATTTGCTGACTAAGTGGCTGCAAGAATGGGATGCCTGAGAAAGGAAGGAGGACCTACAGGCTCATCCTGAATCCGGCCTGGGTGAACAGGGACACGGAGAAGTGAACTTCCACCTGATACAGTTCCTGTCAGGTCACGGCTGCTTCAAGCAGTATCTGCATCGATTCGGTTATGCGTCTTCACCATTCTGTCCTGAGTGTATGGAGATTGAGAAACGCCAGAACATGTTGTCTTCGACTGCCCGAGGTTCAACATAGTACCAAACACGGTGGCGGCTGCTTTTGATGAGTACTTCAGCGTAGAAGGTATGGTGCACGGAATGATAAGCGATCCCGATCATTGGAATATGATGACCAACATGGTGATGCAAATAATATCTGGCTTACAGCGTAACTGGCGAGCAGAGCAGCGTAACAAGACGCAGAGAGTAGCGCTTGACGTCGGGTCGCCGGGGCGCTGATGAACCGGAAGCCAACCTCCCACCGGAGTTGTCGAACCGACCGCGGCACTCGACAAGTCATTCTGTTGATGAGACGAGACCATCGCCCGCGATCGGAGTAGGCTAGATCCTCCCTCGGTTACTAGACAGAGTAGAACAAGCGTAAGGTAGTATCGGTAATAAGTCGTCGAGGCACCTGCAAACAGGAATTCACCCTCCGACGGGAATTGCAGAACCGACCCTGACACTTGGCTGACTACTATCGATTCGGAGTAGGCTAGATCCTACGCCGGGGACTAGCTGAGTAGATCGTGAAACAGCACCGGCAAATGGTCGTCAGGGCACCTGTGAACTGGAAGTATCCTTCCACCAGAATCACAGGACCGACCTCGGCATCTGCCCGGATAGCATCGGCTCGGAAGATCTTCCGCCGCCCAGGATAACTTCGTCAGAGTAGGATAGATCCACCGTTGGGGTCTATTCTGAGTAGTACGAGCGTATCACCAGGTCGAGTCGTCGGAGCGCCAGTGAACCAGAAGCCTGTGAACCAGAAGCTACTCTACCGGCCAACAACGGAGTATTTAAAGTTCAAGTTAAATTTTATCAGCGTGCATTCGAACTGCTTTCTTTCGGTTTGTTTTATACCATGGCTACCATGGTTTAAACCAATGTTTCAAACCGAAGTTCAAGTGTACCGGGTTCAATATGCAACGCAGGTTTTTTTTTGCCGTCGTGCGTTTGCTGTTGAACACGAGTAGAAAGATGCGAACCCAAGTTGAACATCGGTAGTGTTCATGGGAAAACTGGATATAACAAAATATGTGTGTCCTCTTTTGACACTAAAACGTCTCCGCAATGAACTGAGTTGTTTTATGTTTTTTAATAAAACTCAATGAAATTTACTTTGCAAAAAAGCAAAAAAAAAGAGGATCCGTTTGAATTTCAAGAAATTATAGTGATTTGAATTTGGAGTCAATATGACCCCAAGGCACAGACAACATACCTTTTTCATGTAAATTTCCTTAAATAACAATTTTACAAGATACTTAATTGAAAAATATACTTGCGTAAATCGATCCCGAACAAAAAAATGTTACAGCCTTTCAAATTGCTATGTGGCCATATTAACCCCAAACACTGATGTTACGCCTAGTTTCTACAAAAAAAAGGATAAAATGACATTACGTATAAAATAGCTGAAAAGGCAGTAATTGGGGATATAATGTAAGAAATAGTTCACTTCCTGAGGATTAAACTTGCACCAATCGATTTTTCCATCGGAACTGCATTGTTTCAAGATTTTATGCCAGTGGCTTCTGAATATTTATGTCCAATCATTAGTTCGATTTTACCCACTGTGCGGTGGCGAATGTATGAGTTGGTAATTCAATTCTGGTTTTTGATTGGCTCTTTTCTTCGCTCATTTCTGCGATATGAGAAACACTTTTTCCCCCATTACGCAGCGCTGCAGAAACGGGTTCTGTTGCGCCGGTGGGAGAACTGTTTAGTTGATTGACTGTAAATCAAATTCCAACTTTGTATGGTTATATTTCCATTCGGGAAAAAAGTATTCTGCAAAAAGATCGATTTGAAATGCAAATTGCATCCAATGCAAAGGCCCAGGACTGCCCAGAAATATTTAAATTCTAAATTGAAGCTGTGTCCAGTGTGGGATAAAAGTTACGTATTTGAATCCCAATAAGAGACTAGCTTGTTCGTTTGTCAGTAACGGCCTAACAGTCGCGCAAGGTTGTTATCAGCTCGTTCCGAATTTTTTGTGCAGAGAACTAGGAAACTAGTTTTGTTGGATAATAAATCATTAATTCATATTTCATTTTATTTATTTATTATTCATCTCTGTGTTCAGAGGTTCTGTGTTAAAATACACTGTCATCCTAATTTGGTAAAACTAAAGTAAGCGTTTATCAACTTTTTGTTAACAACATTTTACATTTCATTTGCAGTATCAATTCAGAATAAGTTTCAAAGTTTTATATTGAATTCTCTGCAGAGCTTTCGTTTGTTTTTAAAAGCTTTTCAAAAGAAGATTAATGTTTTGATTTTTTTGAAGATTAAGTATTGATTTTTTCTTTATAAATGGATAAACACATTTTATATATTTGTTGCACTTGGCTTGAATGCCTTCGATGCGATTTTTGAAAATAAGGATTTTATCTTGCATGAGCCCTAGTTACTTAACGTCATCTGACCAATTTATTGGAATCCCTATCATCGTGACAACATGTCTGCTTGAAGGCTTCAAATAAAGTGCTTTTGGTTTATGTTGGAATATTATAAGTTAAGTTTTGGAAGCATTAAAGAAAGAATATTAAACTCACGTTTTCACCTATATGTGACTATTAGAACTTGACCTCGTCTGGTATGCTGCATTTTCTGTTGGATATTTTCGAAGCTCAATATCTCCACTCATTACAATGTTACTAAGCAATGTTATCCTGATCATTTGGCTATGCTGTAACGACTAGTCCCTCCGACGCAAGTCCTGAACAGAATTCAGCGGTATTTGCTTATTGGCTTATCGTTGTCATCCTTCTCTTTCTCTCTCTATCTCGCTTTACTGATGCGGTATCATAATTATGCAGCAGCATCATCATCATCGCACTAACCAAAGTTCACCCTTTAACTTTCACCCGGTTGACCTTGCACGATTCAGTGTGCAAAGTAAACAAGCTAAAATTTAATTAAAATTCAATTAACTTGTGTCGAAAGCCATTCACGGATAAAGCGTACTGGGAAGCTTATAGCCCAGATCCACTACTGATGGGAGTAAGTTTTCGTTCTGCGATGATGCTAAAAAAGACTTTGGGGTTGTTGGTTTTTGCTTCTTTTGATTGGGGGATGATGTTTCGACGTCGTTTGGCTTGGCGAAAGGATTAAGCTTTGGCCAGACACGATGGTAACTATGAAAATGAGATTGAGACTTGAAACCACCCGGGCAAGATGAACTCTTGGAGCAACGTGCGGATTGAGTGGCTTCAAATGAAGATGACTGCTGACTTTTGGCTGTGCGATTCTGTAAAGTACATGTCTACAATCGCGTAAAGCATCAGCAATTATCCGCAACCCAAGGAACTCCTGCTGTGAATACTAATCACGACGGCAGTAATTGAAATCGCAAACGAGCTTAAACTTCATCGGGAAAGCAGTTAACATCCTACGAACAACAAATGGCCTGCAGTTGTTCTGGATTGATTCTGGCGAGAGTTTGTCGAAGGAGAAAATAAAAATTAGCCTATAAAAGTTTGCTATGTTTTGCCAGAGGGTTTTTCTGTTCTATTATTAAACAAGAAAAAACATAAACCGTGCCTCAAAAAACCAATTAAGTCGACTCTCCACATCTCGATATCTCTCCCTATGTCGATGATTGCTTTATTCTGCATACGATTTCTTTCTCCATCTCTAGATATCCTCCTTTTCTCGATAATCTCGATGTGTTCCTGTTGATTTTTTGTTCCCAATTTTCTCTCTATATGTCGATATGAACATTATATAAGGTTACCACACCAGATTTAAGCGATTCAGAAAAATTTGGAAACTCGTAATGAAGTTTGTTTGTTTATTATTTTGAGTGATTTTTAATACAGTGTTCATTTATTTATTTATTTATTTCGTCAATCAATAGTAGACTACACGTTTGCTTAATTCTATGTTGTATTATATCTTAAGGAATTAAAATATTGTCTTAGCTTTGTTCGCGACATGGTCAGATCAACTTCTGTGCAATGCTGATTATACTTCGTTTAATTTATTTATTTCGTCAAGCATAGGTAGACTACATACAATAATTACAATACTTTCTTAGATGCTATGGATTACGTTTATTGTTCTTTAGTCGTGTTTTAAACTGCTCTTTGGACATTATACTGACGCATCATACGGTTTATTGGTCCGTTTTGAGCATAATGTGTTCTGCACGATTTTTCTGAAAATAATTTTCTTGTTCTTAAATGCCGAGAGGGTGTGTAGAAGTTTAGTTGAGAAAGAAGTGCAGCAGAGTCTACACGGTTCGAAATAATGTTGTTTATAAAGAGAATCATTGCGAATTCCCGGCGTTGCTTAAGATGAGCATGCAGTGTGCTTTATACGACGGAAGTGGCAGTATAGTCCAATTCAATTTCCGAAGGGCGTATAACAGGAATTGCTTCTGTACTGATTCTATGCGTTCTTCGTGTACGACATGGTACGGGTTCCATACTAGGTGACAGTATTCCAGAATTGGTCTTACATATGTAATAAACAATAGTTGAATAGTATATGGGTCTTGAAAATTATTACTGAACCTCTAAATGAAGCCAAGCATGCTGTTTGCTTCGTTGATTATGGAATTATAATGTTCTACAAAAGTGAGTCTAGGATTTCACCCAAATCTCTTACAATTTTACACTTCTGCACTACTTGATTTCATAAAAATATTTCAATTGGAGGTGTCACATATTTTCGACTAAATGCTATTGAATTACATATTTTTATATTGAGTTTGAGTAGACTTTTGACGTTTACTACGTCTTACGGCAATATACTGGGTGTCGATTGAAAATCTAAATTTTGCGACCGTCACGAAATTATGTAAGATTTTGAACGCTAATAACTCAGTTATTTATCGCTGGATTTTCAATATTTTCCCACCAATCGGTCGGAAATGTATACAACAATTTCCTCGAATGGAGAAAACTATTGATTATCTATATAAATAAAAATGGAATGGTGTTTGTTTGTCACGAAATGGCTCGAGAACGGGTCAACGGATCGACGCAAGGTTTTCACTGTTGCAATCCACAAGGGATGCGACGTGTTTGTGTGAGGAAAAAGTTCAGGAAAGTCTCCGGAATAATCAGGAAAACGGGAGAAGACTGAAGTGTCATTTTGTATATGGGATTTCTTGACGTTTTCCAACAGCCTACTTGATGGCAAGACGAAGTTTGCCGGGACCACTAGTTGACAATAAACTATTGAAAATTGTGAAAATGTCGACCTCTTTCTTACGTAACCAATCACGCAGTTTTCTACGCTTCTTTTGCGTTCCGCTTCGCACTATAAAAGCAGACCGAATCCTGCTTCTTCGCTCTCTTGAGGGACGAATGACCTTCGGGTTAAAGTCTCTCTCAAACAACAACAACAACAGCTTCTTCGCACATTCATCTTTTTGCCGTAAGACTGTGAACATGATCGGTGAGCCTTTCGTGTTCTCAACTCAGTTTTCAATGGGACGCGAATGGAACAACAACAAGCCGCCGCGACAAGCGGCCTCGCCACGGCAAACCTCATCGGGCGAGAAGGATTGCAACCTGTGCGCCGTCAAAAAGTGTCCGTGTTACGGAAATTCATTCGGCCCTTTTCAGAGCCAACAAATGTGTTTTAAAGAGTTATTTGTGTAATATTCCCTAATGTGTTCACCACACACCTACTATAATTTCTTAATTCATCTCATAGCATCATACAATAATTGGTTTATTACGAATAATTGACAATACGGCAATTTGAGGATGTTTCCGAGGACGCTGATGCAGTGCCGTTGTGATGAGTGCTCAACATTTCACAACGATTGTAAAATAGAGTGGCATTTCAAACAGCGTCTTTGATTTACTGTATTTTAAGGGGAAAATTTCGATTACGAAAATTATCACATGTAACAAAATTGCAGAGTCGAGTCTAGTACACGACACTGAAGATGGCCTTACAGTTGAGGTTGAAATACGCGTATCTGTCAAAGGATACAAAATCTAGTGGAATTTAATGGTATAGTACTAAATTCGGTTTTATAAGCTACTTCAAGTTGCACAATTGTAATAATTCTGGCAATTGTAATAATGGATCAGAAATTTACCATCTTAGTAAATAAAAACTAATGATTATCAATAGCTAAGTATTGAATATTTAGTAAATGTCAATGCTTCCAACAAATCATTCATTTCTCAAGCATTAGCATTTTCTGAGATTTTTAAGTAATTCTCAGTCCAAAACATCATTGGCACATACCCATTTCCCAGATTGGTCGAACAGAAAGAGAAGAACACGAAAGGGAGGAGCATCATTTGCTATTCTATGGTTATAAAACATGCTTTCTTCGTCGGATTCGGTTTCATTCCATTTTCGCTTCCAAGCCTGTAGAAGCGCTCATCGTCATCGCCACAGCAAACCTCATCAGGCAAGGAGGATTTCAGCCTGTGCACCGTCAAAATGTGTCCGTGTCACTCGAATCTAACAGTTCAATCGGCCTTTTTCAGGGCCAACAAATGTGTACTAAATAGTTAATTGTGTTATATTTCCTAATACCACATACTTGCTATAATCACTTAAATTTAAAATCTGATATGTTAAGAATAATTGCCAATAGTGGCCTTCCTTAGCCGAGTGGTTAGAGTCCGCGGCTGCAAAACAAAGTCATGCTGAAGGAGTCGATTCCCGGTCGGTAATTTCATAATGGAAATTTCCTTGACTTCCCTGGGCATAAAGTATCATCGTACCTGCCACACGATGTACGAATGCGAAAATAGCAACTTTGGCAAAGAAAACTCTTAGTTAATAACAGTGCTCATTGAGCAATAAGTCTGTCACAATGGGGACGTTATGTCGAGGAGAAGAAGAATTGACAATACGACAAATTGAAATTTACGGAGGCGATGACGATATCGATGACGGAGAGCTCTTCACT
This sequence comes from Aedes aegypti, assembly GCF_002204515.2. Lineage (NCBI taxonomy): Eukaryota > Metazoa > Arthropoda > Insecta > Diptera > Culicidae > Aedes > Aedes aegypti. Next base: position 159,657,939 of record NC_035109.1, on the reverse strand, counting down.
GTTCTTAAATTCACAAACCATTACATTCTGAATTATAACGAAAGGAAGGCTGCAAATATGACAGCTGACTTAAATTCAAATGCAGCAAATCACACAGCGTAGTTAACGTCATGCGGTCGTGCCTTGTACACAACCCCCACTGATTTTTTGTTTGCACCAAAGTGAAGAATAAGCTAATGTCATTTTGGAATTCTTCTGCTACGCTAGAATTACTTACTTCCATGAAGAGCTTCATGTCGTCTGCATATCTAAGAAATTTTATTTTTCTAAGTAAAAACGGAATGTCGTTTACATCCAAAATAATAAGAAGTGGGCCTAAATGATAATCTTGGGGTATTCCAGAGGTTAAAGAAATAAGTGCTGATAATTTATTTTGAAAGCGCACTATTTGTTTCCGATGTGATAGATATGACTGCATCTAACTCAAAAGTCCTGGCTCCATTCCTATTTTTTGCTAGTTGAAGTTTAACCCCTCTACCGGCAGCTTTATATTTTATCTCACATAAATAATTCGAATCGCGATAACTTTTTTGTTTCTCGGTATTTTTGCACCATTTTTTCACAAGTTCTTAAAAAACTCTTCTAGTTTTAGAATCTGTGTCAACATTGATCATTAATCAGCTGGATCCAGAGATATTCCGAAGTTCCTTGGAGGACCGACGCGTTACCATAACCCTCGTATATATCTCAGGCTACAGATTTTTTTTATCGGATATTCACTCTTCGGAGCTATACATTGATGAGAGTATGCTGTGAAAAAATGAAGAAAATTGGTGCAGCTGTTTTTGAGTAATGAGCATTTATGTTGCTTATACCATGCTGGTCAAATAAAGATCTTTAAAACATCAAAAAACCTTATATCTTAATTCTTAGATATCTCTTAGAATGCAGCTCCTTATTACATGGCATTGTAAAGCCCATATATTATTTTTTCGATAAATTGACATAAAACAAAATGGCTGCCTAAAACATTTTATATGGAGAATGTTGGTCCCCTAAGGAATATTGAAATATCTTGAAATCCAGATCACCAATCATCAATATCAACACGGATTCTCAAACTAGAAGAGTTTTTAAGAACTTGTGAAAAAAAATGTGCAAAAATACCGAGAAACAAAAAAGTTATCGCGATTTGAATTTTTTTTTCTTGCGATAAAAAATGAAGCTGCCGGTGGAGGGGTTAATAATGGTATGTCAATTCGGTCAAATGCCTTACTGAAGTCAGTGTAGAGGGCTTCTACGTGCTTGCCGCCATTGTCCATTGCGTTGAGAATGAAAGATATAAATTCTATCAGATTGGAAGATGTTGAGCGGCCTTTAAAAAGTCAGGCTGCCCACAAGTAATTAGTTATTTTACTTGCTGGAACATTTTGTTCACGAGAGATTCGAAGAGTTTGGGGAAACAGAAGATAATGGCAATTCCGCGATAGTTCCGTATGATAGTTCAGATGAACTAAAAGTGAACGTGAAAAGCCTTTACTGAAGACTTTACTGATTTAGTGTTTTTCCCTTAAGTAGATTTAGCTAGTTCAAAGATAAGTGCTAGTAGAACTCTGTGTGATATATTGGCGGTTATAGTGCGAGTGTGGACCATTGGATGAGACAGGTAATTCAGGTGTTGAGTACTATGCTAGGTGCAATTTTGGAATGTCCCGTATTGTGCTACGTTCTTTTCGAATAGATTCGTGACAAGCTGCAAGGCCCGTCATGCCACACCCCCCTAGCGACCGTTTTCGACCCCGCATTCCAGCTTCGGAGTTTTCCCGGCGGTACACGTGGGCCGGAGAGGGCAAGCGTACATCAACCCGCGCCCTTGGCAAGGCAGCAACAGCGAGCGAGTCGGTTTCGGACCGATATACAGCAACCCAGCAGATTTACGTGTCAACAACCAGTGAAGTCCCGTTGAGCGTCCCGAACCGGTTTTGAACCGATGATTCCCGCGTAAGAGTCACGCACGCTACCGACTAAGCCATCGTTGGTGACGACCACCGATGTGACGGCTGTACCCCGTCGAGCAAGACCACGAATCACGCGTGAGGCGCCTTCAAGAACGGCAACCCGATGAGCGAAGTACGGAGGAGAAACGCGTGTCGGCCACGTGAGGTGCCACAGTAACAGCAGCAACCGCCGATGCCTCCACGCAAGTAAAGACAAACCGTGAGTACCCGTTCATTTTTCCCATGCGCATGGTGAAGTTTGCCCCTAGCCTGAGTTGAACCGCTAGCGTGGCCACATCGTTCATTTTGGCCTTAAGTAGTAGAGCTAGGTCTAGAATAAGATTGTAAATATGGATTATCGATAAAGAAGAAGTTAAGGAATGAATTGAATATAGGATGAAATAAAAGTGAGAAAGTTTTAATTCGAAGTAGAGGTGATTCAATAAATGAGTACACTACAGTCCAAACGTGTTTTGAACAGCTTTTTCTTGGAAGAAGTCTTGAAAGGCAAATGTAGAGGGATTTTCATGTTTCGGGTAGTTTTTATTTTTCATTTTTGTTTGGATATTCACTGAAGAGGTTGACTCCGAATTCACTCAAGGAACAGCTCTTTAATGGAACGAAGATTCGTTCGAGATGTTTGAGTCTTTTTTCCCGTGATAATAACCATCGCGAACACTACTTTGTCGTCGGCAAAAATCACCTTTACACACTCTAATTTCTTTATTTGCACAACTTTAGTCGTGAGGCATTTCGTTTCCGGCCAGCTTTTTTCCCGCCCAATCATTTGGGAAAAACCAGAGCCCTCCCCTCAGTTCAGTCGGGCAACCTTTCAATCTCGGTAAGTGCTCTCCCTCAGGAGTGGCGCGTAAGCCATTTTTACTTGCTCCCGGGAAACTCTCAAGGCTGTCGGCACCTGTCGGGATACATCTTCTTCTTCTTCTTCTTTCTGGCGTTACGTCCCAACTGGGACAAAGCCTGCTTCTCAGATTAGTGTTCTTATGAGCACTTCCACAGTTATTAACTGAGAGCTTTCTTTGCCGATTGACCATTTTTGCATGCGTATATCGTGTGGCAGGTACGAAGATACTCTATGCCCTGGGAATCGAGAAAATTTCCTTTACGAAAAGATCCTCGACCAGTGGGATTCGAACCCACAACCCTCAGCATGGTCATGCTGAATAGCTGCGCGTTTACCGCTACGGCTATCTGGGCCCCGTCGGGATACATAGTGATGGGTGATATGCAGAGGCGCGTGATCGGGTGGTGGACGATCAATGCGAGATTGTATTAGAAGGCTGGCTCCAGAGGCACGTTCCCCGGTACGCGCACAGCCCTCACTCCGGAATAGTCAGGACCTATCGTGGCGCTAACATCGACTCTGACCACTATGTGGTAATGGTTAAACGGCGACCAAAACTCTCCATCGTTAACAACGTACGGTACCGACGGCCGCCCCGGTACGACCTAGAGCGGCTGAAGCAACCGGATGTCGCAGTGGCATACGCGCAGCACCTCGAGGCTACATTACCGGAAGAGGGTGAGCTGGATGAAGCCCCTCTTGAGGACTGCTGGAGAACAGTGAAGGCAGCCATCAACAATGCAGCTGAGAGCAACGTCGGGTACGTGGGACGGATTCAACGGAACGATTGGTTCGACGAGGAATGTAGACAGATTCTGGAGGAGAAGAATGCAGCGCGGGCGGTCAAGCTGCAGCAAGAGACCCGACAGAACGTGGAGCGTTATAAACGGAAATGGCAACAGCAGACCCGCTTCTTTCGGGAGAAAAAACGCCGCCTGGAGGAGACGGAGTGTGAGGAGATGGAACAGCTGTGCCGTTCTCTCGAAACACGCGAGTTCTTTCAGAAGCTCAACGCATCCCGCAAAGGCTTCATGCCACTGCAGGGATAAGGTTGAGAGCATTTTGATGGACGAGCATAAGGTGATCGAAAGGTGGAAGCAGCACTTTGACAAACATCTGAATGACGCTGAGAGTACAGGAAATGAAGGTCAGGAAAACAAATGCATCAGGTATTGCTTGTGGAGCAATTCCTTCGCAACAGAACGGTAACAGTGATTTGCCTATTGCATATACCAGCAAGAGTTTTACAAAAGGAGAAAAGTCAAAACCAGTGATTGAGAAAGAGTTAACTGCCATATATTGGGTAATTGACTATTTCAAACCGTACCTTTATGGTCGACGATTCAAGGTTAGAACCGATCATCGACCATTAGTTTATTTATTTGGAATGAAAAAGCCTACTTCTAAACTAACAAGAATGAGGCTTGATCTCGAAGAATACGACTTCGATATCGAGTATTTCCCTGGAAGAGCAAACGTTTGAGCGAACGCACTTTCCCGCATACCGACTAAATCAGAAGATCTTCAAGTCCATGATACTTGTGGTCAACACACGCTCAATGACAAAAAAAAATCAAAGAAATAGTTCCAGATGATTGGAAAAAACAGCAGAGAGACTGATCACCTCACTGTTAGGCGAACTAAAAATCCGCCTGAGGTTAAATAATTATTAAAAATTGGTTGTGAGGTGCACCATAATCGATTGAAAATAATTGTACATAATCATAATTTTATGCAAATTCTAAGTTCAGTTACAATACCTATAACATATTTCAATGGCAGTCGAATATGAGAGTTCGTTCTTCTGGAAATATCGAAAATTTTGCGAGCATACGGAAGAGATAAGGTAGCGCTATCGGAAGATGATATATTTTCCAATTACATTTCCCTGCAATCATTAAAGGAAATCCCAAGAAATGTCATTTTCTATTATCAAATCATTATTTTCAAACCACCAAGGTTTATACGCAAGCAGGATGAAATAAATGAAATTTTGACGCGTCACCATATGACCCCTGGACATATTGGACAACACCGGTTATATTTAAAGCTGAGAGAGTATTATATATGGAAAAAATATAAACCTTGATATACGGAACTTCATAAAAAGTTGTGAAAAATGTAAAATTAATAAACTGCCTAGACATACAAAGGAAGCGACAGTTGTGACGACAACACCTTCAAAACCCTTCGAAGTGCTTTCTGCGAATACAGTCGGACCCTTTGCTAGAACAAATAAAGGAAATAGATACATTCTTACAATTCAATGCAATTTAACAAAATACATTGTTTTAATCCCTACACCCTCAAAACAGAGTTGCTTAGTATCAATCATATCAGCTGATGACTGATGCTCTTAACCTAGCATTATCATTTGAGAGCTATCAATATCACTTTGATTTGACAACCAACAGCAGTGATGCGATATCGCACTCTAGATCATAATCACTGCAGAATGAGTGATCACGTGGTAATTATCCAAGCCATTAATGTTTTTCAGTGTCCAACACATAGTTTCAATCCATCTGTAGCACTGTCAAAAATATCGTACTGATAAATTCCAATTTTCTTTGCTTAATTTAAGGCTAAACTTAACCCATCATCCATATTCTATCGCCATCAATGCACTTGTGATGGAGTAGACAGCATGATGGTGATATGAAATAGATTAATTCGAGTTGTATCGCAGTTGGCCTGTACAAATCAGCAAATTTCAAGCGTTGATAGTGACAGCGAGCAACTCTGCCTCAAATGAGGCGAATGTGATCGCAAAAGCACTCGTTGAAAACTTTATATTTATTTATGGTAATTTTATGGAATTGCGTACTGATCAAGGAACTGAATATCACAATGAAGTTCTTAATCAAATATGCAAATTGTTAGAGATAAAACAAACATTTTCGACACCGTATCATCCACAATCAAAAGGCGCATTGGAGAGAAATCATAGATGCCTCAATGAGTATCTACGATATTTTACCAATGTTCACCAGTCTGATTGGGATGAATGGATTAAATTCTATTCTTTTACATTCAACACAACCCCACACACAGAACACAGTTTCACTCCATATGAACTTATTTTTGGCCGCGAAGCATTACTTCCACATGATCTAGAATCAAATAAACCTTATGTAGATCCCATATTCAACATAGACGAATATTATTATGAATTAAAGTTTAGATTACAAAATACTAATCAAATAGCTCGTAAAAAATTCTATTCATAAAAAAAAGAACAAAGACAACAAATTTTGAATAATCAATTTAATCCTATCAATATAAATATTGGAGATCATGTTTATATAACAAACAAAAAAAGAAGAAAGCTCGATCCATTTTATATAGGTTCGTTTGAAGTTATTTAAGTTGAAGATCCAAATTGTACAAAATACTCAAAATACTTTTACTCAAAAACAGAATACCATTCACTAAAAACAGATTGATTGAACTTTAAAAAAGCATAATATTTAATTAAAAGCAATATTGATAAGGTGCTTAATCGATTACCACTTTTTTTTATTATACAGCTTGTTGACAACAATTTACTGAATGCAATTATCTCAAATTCCATGGAGAGCTGCTTTTCGCAGACTCTCCAAGTTGACATTAAATGATAGCATGAGAAACAAACTTGTAAACTCATGACAACAAATGGCAAGTGCCTTCCGCACTTGCTTTCCCAGAAAAAGTGCCACATTTGAAATTATTGTTACCACATGTTACTTTTCCGGTGGTCTAGAATGCAATACCAAAACGCAGCACGATTGTTGTAATAACATAACTAACATCCAAAGCAGCACAGTTTGTTGCTACTCAAAAATAAAATTATCTCTTGAAACTAATCAGAGTTGTTGTCAATTGTTGAAAATATAACTTACAATTGCACCGAATAGCAACGCAAAAAGCGCAAAAGGCGGAGTCGGTTTGCAACATATTAAGGTTATATCGAAATTGCTTATTTGTTGCAAAATACCTAGAAGAAAAAATTGAAAACAAAAGTATGAACGAGAATCGAACTTCCGATCTCAAGATCACAAATCTTCTCCTCTACTCGCTACTCCACCAGCTCTGCGAACACTTGCTTCACTATAAAAGCGACCACATGGCCCATTAATCAAAACTTGTTGCTCATAACTTGACTGCACCTCTCGGAAATCAAGTTCATTACTGGCGTAATTAAGCTACGACTGAAATAATCTAAACTTTTCGCAAAAAACTTCCGCGCAACACATGAGGAACACCTTTTAAACAAACAAACTGTTGCTAGACCATGTTTTCGTTGTTAGATGATACGTAAGGTGCAACTCAACCATACTGCAACTAGATTGAAACAAACAAACTTCTAGCTGCCATACACGAAGTTTAGTGCAACTTTCTCGCAACTGGGATGAATCTTTTTGAGTTGTGGGTATGGGAACGATAATTGAATGCAAGTTGCGGATGCTTTAAATGAAAGTATTTTGAAACATAACATTAAAACCGACATTTTGGGAGAAACTTCAAGAGTTTGTTTGAAAAGTTGCTGAAAACATTTTGATAAATTTGACTTTATTGCTATTTACAAGGGACATTTGCAGCAAATCTTGTCGTTTAAAAAATGTTGAACTTCAAACAAGGAGTGAAATGCATGTTAACTGGAACGGGAAACCGTTACAATCAACGACTCGACAGTGAAGTGTGTGAAGCTAGTACCTCGAAATAAGAACATTAACGAGTTGTCTTTTGTATCTTTCAAAATAAGTGTTTCTGAAGATCTAGCTTCCGTAATTGGTGATCGTTTTATTGGCCTGATGGCGTTGAAATCCGTGAATTTCAGCCAAAAAACGGGGTACGACTCAATCAAGTAGCCTCGATATAATGCAAGTATGTGACACTAATGCCAATGTAGCTTCAAACAGTGATTCATTACCAATAATCGTTCCCTCACACAATACACATGCTCATGAAAGGATTTACGAAAAAGGAATAAACTTGCAGTATATTGATGACACTCAAACCAAAATTTTACTGGCGAAGTTCTCTCGTATTTTTTTGAAAATTGTTTTGCATAATGCTCGAAGTCTTCCTAACAATATTGATAATTACCGAACATTTCTCGGAAAATCAGAACTAAACATTTTAGCCATTGTTGAGTCATGGTTAAAACCATCAATCACTAACAAATCCGTTGAATTAGATGGTTTCAAGATAGTTAGATCTGACCGCAGCAATAAAAACAAAAAGCGTGGTGGAGGAGTTTTTTACGTTAAATCAAATTTAAAATTTTCTGTCATTTGTAAGTCTGAGAAAGACTGTGAAGTGGAGTATTTATTTATTAAACTTCGATCAGCTAACCTAATATGTGGTATTGTGTATAAACCACCAGATGTTAGTATTTCAAAATTAGTTGCTCTTTTTAGCAAAATTTCGGAAATCTCCTCTACGGAAGCTAATATTTTGGTAATGGGAGATTTTAATGTCAATATAGGGGGAGATCCCCCAGTGCCGGACAGCACCCAATACCGGACAAAGTCGAAACATTGAGAAATCATGGTCCAATCAAGATGGTGTATTAGTAGAAAAGAAAGCTTTTGTGTAGACTAATGTTTGCGTAGAATAACACATCCTTGAAATATCCATCCCTTTTTAAAAAAGTAGAAAAGTTTGAAAATCTTTAAAAAATTGACGTATCTTCTTAATTTTGAGCCTATTTAGTAATTATTTTGAAAATGAAAAAATACTTTGGATCCCGCAAGCATGATCGAACACAATCCTAATTTGATAGTATGAATGTATTTTGTACCATAATTGAAGTAAATATGGACAAATTACAATTTTGGTTAAGCACCTCCTGTCCCTCAGTTTCGGACAGCTTGATTTGTTATATGATATCTTTGTAATTATTGCATCAGTGTCTCAAAATACTTTCATTTTTCATGGGTTCCGTCGACCATGGTATCAAACATGCAATAAAATTAAGAAGAATGAACAATTCATAACAACATCGTAAAATGTGCTATTTTTCATCATATATGAAAGAGGTTTTTGATAGGCATCTTGCAAACTAAGAAAAATTCAAATTATTTTTGTAAATGTTGCAATTGCATTGAATTGGTAATTATAAACTATTTCTATAGTGTACACATTCAATGATGTTCAAATTTACAGAATTCGAGGCATTTCCTGATCGTGTCCGGTATTGGGTGCCACCTTTCAAGATCGATCAATTTGGTACTAAAATACATCATCAAAACTCAATGTCAAAATTCATATTTATATTTTCAAATTTATTTTTGTACACTATAAAAATGATAATATTTATCATAAATGGGTAACACGAGCCCATCAAATCAATATTTTTCGAATTATGAATTTAGTGGCTTAAGTGTCCGGTACTGGGGGATCTCCCCCTACTTAACTATCATTCGTCAAAAAGTCGCAATCTATTTGACCACCTAAATAACTTGTCATTTAAGTTGATCGATACTTGGCCTACCTATCACAAACCAGGATGTCAACCGTCTGTTCTAGACGTGATAATTGGCAATTGCACTGATAAAGTTTGTAATGCTTACCAATAGTCTGTCGGGGGCATAAGTAACCATGATTTTATCTGTGCAGACTACAGGTTCAAGCACTCAAAACCAAAGGCCGAAGAGTACTGAGCCAGAGATTACCATAAAATAAACACGGATTCTTTTCTATCTGATTTGCGTGATTGTCGTTTTGATAGTTTATACTACTCCCCTACTGTTAATGAGAAACTAAAATGCTTCAATGAAATGCTTTTTTCCACACTCGATAGACACGCTCCTCTGAAGAAAAAAGTTGCAAAAGATCCAAACTGTCCATGGATAAACAGTTATGTAAATCGAATTTTCAAACATAAAAAGTTTAGGTCTCAAACAAACTAATTCAAAAATGGGTGGTGGCGATGTAAACGCAACAACGTTAAACAATTACTTTGTTCCACATTACATACCTACCACATTTGTAGAAAATTCAGTCGAATTTGTTGAATCACATTCTGAGTTTTCATTCCGTGGGGTAACTAGTGATGAGGTACTCCAAGAATTTGTTTCTGCATCGTGTGATTCCGTTGGAGATGATCTTATTTTCTTGAATGTTTTAAAAATATCTTTACCTGCAACTTTGCCTTATATCACACATATAATCAATTTCTGTATAACTTGTTCTGAGTTTCCTGCTGATTGGAAAGTTGCAAAAATAATACCAATAGGAAAGGTTGATAATCCTACCACTGAAAAAGAATTTCGCCCGATCAGCATTCTATGTGCCTTGTTCAAAATTTTTGAATCGATACTTTCAAAACAGTTGAATGAATATCTGGCAAGAAAGAAATGATTGAGTCCTTTTCAATCAGGATATTGTAAATCTTGTAGCACGATAACTGCATTGATTAAGGTTGAAAACGATATAAGAGAAGCGTTAGACAAAAAGATGGTTACGATTATGGCATTACTCGATTTTAGCAAAGCTTTTGATACAATTAGCCACAGTTTACTTTGCAACAAACTTATGCATATTTTCAAATTTGATATTCTATCGGCTAAGCTGATGAACTCTTATCTGACGTGTCGTTCACAATACGTTAATTTTAATCACACCAGATCAGAGAAAATTTCTGTTCCCTGTGGAGTACCCCAAGGATCAATCCTAGGTCCGCTTCTTTTCTCGATGTATATTAACCCTCTAATACCCAAATTTTTGTTTTCGATCTAAATATTATTTTTCGTTATCTAAAATCATTCTAAACACGGTTTGGGCAATGAATTATTTTTCTTCGCAAATTTATGAATTTTAGTTTTTGATTTTTATTATTTTTATTTTTGAACATCCCTATCCTTTGCAATTTTTTTCTTGAAGCCTCTTCTGGTTACTGATTTTTGACAATAATAAAAATTTGAGTTTTTACTATACTTTTGAAAATATGAATTTTTTTAATTTTTTTCTGGAACATTTTTTATTTTCCTTGTAACTAACGGAAAAACAGATTTGAAATCATTTCAATACCATCAGGCTCTTCTTCTGTGATAGGTTGATCATAGAAAAATATAAAAGGTACGATGTTTTACAATACACGTTGAATGAATCCCAGGCATTTGTAGGTTTCATAAGAATTCAATTTTTCAAACAATTTTCAATAATACAAAAAAGTTTCAAAAATCATAAAAAACTTTTCTTATATGCGTGTTATGAGTCAAGGTTTAAGCCAAAAATAAAATCATTTTAATTTCCGAGCTAAGAAAAAATACACAAGGTTCCAAAGTGTACCCCGTCTAAAGGCGGGGTTGGGTATTAGAGGGTTAACGACCTGCCAATGGAGTTGTCTTTTTGCAATTTTCACTTGTATGCTGATGATTGTCAACTGTATATATCAGATACAATAAACAGTCTAGAAAATAGTATAGAGAAAATTAACTCAGATATTCAGAACATTTTAAACTGGTGTGAACGGAACGGACTAGTATTGAACTCGAGTAAAACACAAGCGATTATATTTAGAAATAAGCGTACTACAATTACATGCCCTTTCAAAATTAAGATAGGCAACGATGCCATTGAATTTTCAGATACTGTAAAGAATCTCGGATTAATAATGGATTGCAGATTAAATTGGAATGACCAAGTCAATGCTGTATGTAATAAAGTGTATAAGACTCTTCATTCTCTTGTTGTTATAAGAAGTAGCACTCCACAACACACACGACTTCTATTTGCTAGATCATTAATTATTCCGTTGTTCGATTATGGAGATATTTTATACTCGCTTATTTCGATGAAAAATCTACGAAAACTGCAACTAGCCTTCAACACTGTTACTCGATATTTTTTTAACCTCGGAAAATTTGATCACGTATCCAGATATGCAAACTCGATACTTGGTAAAAGTTTCGCTAGCCATTTAAAACTTCGAATCTGCACGCAAACTTTCAAAATCTTAAATGATCCTCCATTGTATCTAGAAAATTTCTTTTCATATGCACGATCCATGAGAGCACCTTTATTAATTGTGCCAAGATGTCTTTCTGGTGATCTGAAAGATTCGTTTCGCCATCGTGCAATCAAAGCCTGGAATGAGTTACCGAGAATGTGTAGGTATGAGTGAAATTATATTGCTTTCAAGAATTGTTTAAGTTTGTTTCATAACTAGTTTGTGCATCGGCTTTAATGTTAAATAGTAACATATACTTGGAAAACCGTTAGTAGGTTATTTGTGTTATTATATTGTGTCATTAAATAAATAAATAAATAAATAAATAAATAAATAAATAAATAAATTATTGATTTAGTGTTATCTGTTTAAATGCTAAAAAAATAAATTAAATGTGACAATGATCGTGAAATTTTTCAAACCCCGGGGAGAAGAATTGATGATGGATTTAAAACTGGCCCCTACAGTAGCCCAGAAATATCCCTGTAATGACGTAGTTACGTAGTTCACGAGGAATATCTTCTTCTTTCCGGCGTTACGTCCCAACTGGGACAAAGCCTGCTTCTCAGCTTAGTGTTCTTATGAGCACTTCCACAGTTATTAACTGAGAGCTTTCTATGCCAATTGACCATTTTTGCATGTGTATATCGTGTAGCAGGTACGAAGATACTCTATGCCCTGGGATGTCGAGAAAATTTCCAACCCGAAAAGATCCTCGACCGGTGGGATTCGAACCCACGACCCTCAGCTTGGTCTTGCTGAATAGCTGCGCGTTTACCGCTACGGCTATCTGGGCCCCATATGTAGGGGTGAGGAATATGTAGGGGTGATAATTTAATGGCTTGCTTTTTGGTTTGCCGACTACCTATGTGCATATCTGGGATAAGGAACGGCGTGCTCTAACGATGGGAAAATGGAAGCGTATCGTTTCCTGTCCGTCTCTGGTTTTAGCAAATGTTACAACTGGAAAGTGCTAACAAAGGGACGGGACTGGGATTTAACCCATGTCCTTCTGTTTATGATGCAGTAGGGTTAGCCATTAGACAACCAACTCCGTCAAATATATTCATACACAGCACTAATGTGGTAAATCAATAATAAAAAATTAATACTACGTTTTATCATGTTGAAACAACATTATATACTACACAGCTAAAAATGTTCTTAATTTATTTATTTTTTCATGTACAATAGGGAGATTTGAGTTTTAAAGATGGTTGAAAATTTCATCTCCCAAATCTTCCTTACCTTAAAAACCTTAATGAAGCTTGATGCTGAAAAAACAAATCCCTTTGAGGTGATTTTGTATTTGTTTGCAGGGCTATAATCCCATATGAAACTAAATAATAGCAAACAAACTCATGAATATCTCTTCTCCTATCCGTCGAATTGAACTGCTCTCTTCAGCAAATTTCTTTATTATAGTTTGAAGAATGAGTTTTCACTATGGGATGATAAGTTGTACTTACATTGAACAATTAACGTGTTTGGAACATTTTTTTTAATTTCTCCAAAGTAATTTACATATAATGAAAATCACTCCGGACGTAATTCAAATTATGACTGAATGACACATGATGTAAGTGATGAAATGACGTAAAAATGGGTTCTGAAAGATGTATTGAAAGAAAAATGTAATTTTACATGATGAATGACATTAAAACGATGTCGCTATAATTGACATTTCCCGAATCAAACACCATTGTAATTGAAATGTGACACAAATTCACGTCATTTGGCTCGCTATTTTTATGTGCATCCAAAAGACGTAAAATCGTATGATTTTTTCGGAATCACAACCTAGAAAGCTGAAAATTTCACAGAACATTATTTTTATGGTAGAGAGATATGGGACTTATTTTTCATTCGAAATCACTTCATATTTACACTATCATTTAAAGTTCAGGTGTTTTTAGTTTATAAATATTCAATAAATTCACATAATGCTGTAATAATACTTTTTTTTACAGTAGTCTTCAGTTTAAACTACAATGAAATTTAAATATTTTCATCTGTGTCCTCTGTTAGAATAATTCAAAGTAATCTGCCAAATCGTACACTTTATGGTAATTATCGGAGCTCCAAATCTGACAGAGTTCCTGTGAGAGCTGGTATTCCTCAGGGCAGCATTCTGAGACCAATATTGTACAATACTTTCATTTCTGACTAACCTATCTCAGGGATGTCAAAGATTTGTGGATGACACAGGCCTATCCGCCAAAGAACGAAGCCTGAGTGTCAATCGTGGTAGATTGTAAACAAGCTTGGATATTGTTTCTTAATACTTGCAAACATGAAAGAATTCTCCTAATGCATCCAAAAATCATCTTATAATGTGTCATATGCTTGTTATAATCAAAACCTTCCAAATTGATCTACTCTAGTGAGTTGTAGCCCCATAATACTTTTATCTAACGAAGATATATTTTTATTATTAACCCATAAATAGTTAGAATAAACGCGCAAATGTGCCAGTAAGCAATCTCCTATCGATCGGTATACGGTACTATTATTTGTGGTCCTTTCCTTGCCTTGTATGGCACTCCGGTAGGAAATGGTGGAACACTATCAACTTCGGCATACAACCTCCCGCACTTAGATCTAATCTATACGTGTGCCTTTGCGTTCCATGAAGCGAAGCACGCACAGCCCAACCGGATACGGATTCATTTTAACATTCTAATCAGACGGTACATGAGAATGAGGCGTAATGACGATGTGGAAAAATAAGCATTAGCCAATTCGAGACTAATTTGCCATTTGATTAGCACGAGATGTAATCACAAACGCCTTTCCGTAGGGCTTCATCCAATAATACCGAACACCGATCCATACCAGGGCGATGATGACTTTGTTCAACGATGCTGTACCAGAGACCATGGTGCTTACGGTGGATCTCTTCGAGTTGAAATTAGTATTTCCAGAGAGAATGGATTTTCACATAGATCTTTTTTAATTAGCGAGCTTAGAGGGATTTTCGAGACGAAAGATATTGAAACGTAAAATGTTGATAAAAAAAATCAAAGGATCGGTTTCTAATTAAAACAACGTATTCCTGTTGAGTGCTATCAATGTTTGAAGATGTGTTTAACACATTTCCTTGTGAAGGCAATGAAAATGCTGAACATTAGCATTTTTATTGCGCGAAAATTGGTCTGTACGATAAAGAGACAAGGTTAAATGCTGGGCATAACACACATTTTTTTTTGGCGTTACGTCTTAACAGTAAAAAAGGCTGTTTCTCATCCTTGGAAACTCATGAGCACTTACACAGTTGTTGACTGAAAGGAATTCGATGGAAATCTTCAAGGAATATGACCATTTCCGTGAACTGGTTCCTAAAAATATGATTAGTCATATAAATTGAAGCTTATATTGAGCTGTTCGGTAATCCAATCCGCATCGTTATTAAATTAATTAATTTAATATTTAATTATTAATTTAATGATTAGTCATGTTTGTATTTCCAATCACGTATATATGGAATGTATATACGGAATTTTGTCAATATGAGTATCAAACTTCAAGATTTTTAGAGGTGATACTTCCAATGCTGGAGGTAACCACTGTATAGCAGGTACGAAGTGCCCCGGGGGAATGTCCGAAACCATATGCATGTATAATAGGGCGATTCAAATTTTGAAAATGTTTGCAAATCCAATCTCCCATATGCTTCTTACCGTCCTTACCATAAAAATAGTGTTCTGTGAAATTTTCAGCTTTCTAGGTGGCGATTTAAAGGTGGGCCAAAGACAATGTAGGTTTATATGGAAGTTACTATGGAGAAATTTTGAGAAATGTTCAAAGCACGCTAGTACTGTAATGTAAATATTGAAAACTCATTCTTCAAACCATAATGAAGGATGTTGCTGTGTTGTGTTGTGTTACTTCTAGTGACACTGAACAAATGCCAAGACATATCAGGATTTTCTCTATTGAACCATCCATAAATTTCTTGAACCCCAGTATGGATTTACTGCATTATCTTTAAAAGAATCGTTGAATAATTTTGGAGGAATCTGTATATATACTTTTCGAGAATCTATCGAAAAAAAAAAAAAACTTTGTGAGGTATACAATTTTTCATAATTCAGTGTCACATTCCTAATAAATGTGACCAAATCTATGACAGAAGCCTATAGCATTGGAACATTGGCTACCAAATTTAACATTAGTCGCCGTTGCTGTCTCTGACATTAGTATGCTATATCCGTGTAGCATAGTAGCGTGAACATATCGAACGTAGCCTAACCAAACACATGACGCCCATTTTCCCAAATAACTCAACATAATCAGAACACAGTGACAAAGGCTTTCAGGTTTCAGCCTCGGCAATATGTATCACAACGAATGTATGACATTTGGTCGAAAGACATTTGGTCGAATGACGTTCGGTCGAAATTACATTTGGTCGAACGGACATTTCGTCGAATGGACATTTGATCGAAAAGGATTAGTTGCAACAGAAAGCATATGATATTTGTTCGAACCAACATTTCATGGAAAGGATAGTGGTCGATCTAAATAGTTTGGAAACGAAGTTTTACGCTTAGTCTGAATATAGTCGAGAGTACACACTTAAATCAGAATGCCGATCTCAGCTGTGCAAATCTCGGTTAAAGTTCGTTTGCTGACATCTCAGCAAAAGTGACGTTTGATGTCAGCGGCACTCACATGGGCTGCTATAAACAAATTTGATTTTTGCAGACATATCAGCTAATACTCAGTTGCTGATCACTCGGCTGTGCGGATCTCGGCAAAAGAATGAAAATTAGCCGGACTCAACTGAGTGTGTAGCATTTTGTCGCTAATACAAGAGTGATTGAATAATTGAAAAAAAAAATATCAACCATTTTACCAGCAATCTCTATGCGATTAGGAAAATTTTGTAATTCAATTTGATGGACGCTCTCCCAACATATTGATCAACCTCTTGCGTTTTTAATGTTTCATGCTGCTTTTTCGTTCAGGCATGTTCTGCGACTCGAGATAATCTGATCTCAGATGGAAGCAAACCAACTTTTGTTTTCTCAGTTCGCATCATCGGTTCGCCATTTTTATCCTAGCGTTACTTTTGAGAAGAAAAAGCCTTAACAATTTTCAAAAAATTAAAACTCAGAAACTATTTGTCTGATCGGTTTGGTGTCTTTCGCAAAGTTTAAGGTTATTGTTGGAACTATCTGGAAAAATATACACTGTAAAAATATGTTGTAATTTTTTTTTATTTCGAAAATAAAGCTTAAAAATCCATTTTTCAATATGGTTTAAATAAACTTTTTGAATGCTTTTCGACCCGATTTTATGAAAGTACGCAAAATTTGCATCAAAAAAGGTATTTAAGAAAATTTAGCTAATTGCTACCGTTTCCGAGATACAGCGATTTTAAAATTAAATTTACTGAAAATTCACAACTTTTGGTTGTTTTCGGATGTTTTTTGAGTTGATAAAATAAAGAATATTTTTTTTTTCTGAAGGCATTTTATTTCATGTTCTTATACAATGATGGAGCGTCCTAGTTTGATACAGATTTCTTACTTTTTCATAATGTTTACAATTTTTTTTACTATCATTACAGTTTGAAAATTGCCTAACTTCTATTTTATCTACGGAAACTGGAATAAATGAATGGTATTTTTGTGTTTCCTGAATAGTTATTGCTTTCGAATATTGTTCATTAAGCTGCTCCTTGATATGTTCATACCCTGTTGTAGTTGCGTAAGAAAAGAAAATTTGTGTTAGTTGCTCCTCCTTTCGCTTTTGAGCCCAACCAAATAATTCCTTGGCATTTTTGATGGGATGTTCACGTTTTTTTTTAGCTAGACTAGCCTTTGTAGCCATGCGTTTTATTATTCCCCCTAATGCATCACAGAACCCTTTGCCATGCGATGTTGCGAAAAAATGCCATTCAACATATAAATCATAGCTTTTCTTAAATTGGCTAAGACTAAAAAAGTTATTTCTATTTTTATATTGTGATACAGCTTCACGTATTGATTGCTTTATATTCGTTATTTTGTTATTTTTTAACTTTTAACATTTTGTTCCATATTTTCTTGATAATTACATATCAAAATATCACAATGTTGAATGTTGAAGTTGTGTTTCGTTAAAAAAAATCATAAATCATTTTACAGGGCACATTTTTTATTTCGCCTCATACCAAGAAAAATTACCAAATCAATATATTTTCAACCATTTTCGTCAAAAATTATCTGCTCTTTCAGACAACAAATTTCTAGGCTCAAAAAACATTCAAAAATGACCGAAAATTGAAAATTATATTAAAATTTTGTATTAAAATCGCTGTATCTTTAAAAAGGTAATAGTTTGCCTGATTTTCTGGGAAACCTTTTTTGTTGTAAGTTTTTCGTACTTTCATAAAATCGAGTTGAAAAACATTTAAAAAGTTTATTATGACCATTTTCAAAAAATCACCTTTTTAAAAAAAATCATAAATTTTTTGTCCATGATTTCTCTATCTTGACTCACTGTGCAAAAGACTTCATTTTTTGTCTACTTTAACATATAAAAAAAAAAATCAGAAATACAATTTTTGAGAAAATTGATATTTAAGCTTTATTTCCTAAATATAAAATAATTACAATATATTTTTTACAGTGTTTATTTTTTTCCAGATAGTCCCAACAATAACCTTAAACTTTGCGGATGGCACCAATCTGATCGGACAAACCGTTTCTAAGTTATAATTTTTTGAAAATTATTAGGGAAGTTTTTCTTAGGCCCTTCTCAAGAGTAAGGCTGGAGTGAAAATGGCGAACCGATGCATCGCGATGATGCAAAAAGGCATTTTTGGGCATAAAGAAAGCATTTGCAAAATTTCATCCAAATCAAGAAATATAAAAATTAAATTTGGGGGAAAAAGTCGTCATTTCCTGTGGAACCGCTCAAGAATAATAAATAATGAAAAGATTATGTTCGCTTCAATGAGTAATAAAAACTTGTTTAGCAGATTTTCAAAGAATGACTTTATTTTCCTAGAATAATAAATGCACTAGAGCTTAAGATTTTAGTCAATGTATAAAAAAAACTATTTCTAATAAGTTCATTTGTATAATCATCACAATCCAAGATTTTGGCATAACTTCAAATTACAAATCAAAAGATGTATAAAATTTGAAAATAAGACATCTTCTTCTTCTTTCTGGCGTTACGTCCTCACTGGGACAGAGCCTGCTTCTCAGCTTCTTACGAACACTTCCACAGTTATTAACTGAGAGCTTACTATGCCAATGACCATTTTTGCATGTGTATATCGTGTGGCAGGTACGATTATATTCTATGCCCTGGGAGGTCGAGAGAATTTCCAACCTGAAAAGATTCTCGACCGGTGGGATTCGAATCCACGACCCTCAGCTTGATCTTGCTGAATAGCTGCGCATTTACCGCTACGGCTATCTTGGCCCCTTATAAGACTACATAAAACGTCCCATTTTTTATTCAACAATGATTCAGATTATTCAAAAGAATACGTGTTCTTACCAACTTTGAAAAACTTAGAAACAATAATTAATTCTACCAAATGATATTTCAATAAACATTTTTTTTAAATGAGCTTTCAACAAAATTTCCGTTTAACTTAACGTCATTGCACAAAAAAAATGTTCCGAAGCAATTCGACCAACTGTCCATTCGGCTAAATGTCCTTTCGACCAAATGTACTTTCGACCAAATGTCATTCGACCAAACGTCATTCGACCAAATGTTATTCGACAAAATGTCCTAAAGCCATCACAACAATAACACAGCGATAGCAGCGACCGAAGCCGAGCGGCATGCATAATTTAATCGATTTGAAGTTTAACACAAAAACGTCAATTAAATTCGCGTGATTTAACACCCTTTCAAACTTAATTTTCATTTTCTGGTTCCGCTGGCTTTGGCTTGCACAGCTACTACCTATTAGCCCCAGCTACAAAGGAGGCTAAAGCTAGCCAGCCAGCATGGAAGTTGCTCGAAGCGGTTGGAACGATGCACAGTGGCGCACATTCTGACAAAAGTCGGGCAAACCCCCAATGCGACCAGGTCTGAGTTCACCTTTATTTCTCTTCTTATTCTTCTTGGCATTACGTCCTCACTGGGACAAAGCCTGCTTCTCAGCATAGTGTTCTTTTCGCTGGCAGATGATACTTTATGCCAAGGGAAGTCAAGGAAATTTCCATTACGAAAAGACCCTGGACCGACCGGGAATCGGACCCAGGCATCAGCATGGCTGTGGCCGTGGACTCTAACCACTCGGCTAAGGAAGGACCAACGGAAAGGAAAAAATCAACGTAGGTGGCGAATTCAAGAACCGTAATTAAAAATTTGGCGAATACTGGTGCAAGTAATCCAATATTCACCAGATGAAAGATGATTTTTTTGCAAGTAATCCAGTATTCACCACCCTAATTTGCAATACAAATACAAAATTTCTGATCAGTTTTTATATTTTCACTGCTGAACATGGATTGAAAACTTTTGTTTAACGTATTTAAAGTAATCAAAGCTCTTGTGATGTCTTTATAAACAATATTTTTTCTTAGAATGGCAAATACTAATGCACCTTCCCTATACAAATGTATATAAATATAAAATGAAATTCTTACATTTTTTGAGATTTTATCCGGCCATGCGCCACTGTGCGATGGCCTGGTGAGCTGTGCTGGTTGAATGGAATTCCCAAGGTGGAAACTTTCCGCCATTTGATTTGTCAGGCCACCAAAGCACACCGCAGCCTAGACAGGGATGTCACAGCGAATCACATTACCGGGCTCTGGGAGGTGGGGTTTTCTTTTTTCCATCGAGTGGCAACATGTCGCAGCGGAAAAAAGATTAATAATGGCGATGTTGAAATCAATTTAAATTTGTTCACGCCAAACTGTGTGGTGGGTGGGAACATTAATGATTTTGACCATGGCAGAGGTGACTGACAGAAGTCAATTATTCGGTGAACTGCATTTAATGCGGTATTTTTTGATTTTTTTAATTCTTAATGTACGATCGGTTCCCCATGATTTTCAGCTATTCAATGTTGGCACGATTTCGCTACAATATGTTCGCATGCATTTTCCCATGAAATCAAAGTGACAAAAATCGATGTAAAATAAATCAATTTCATTGAAGTAACAGTAGTGTGGAACTGCAAATTAATAGCGTAGTGCCCAATTACAGCTCGACTGTTAACTACGCTATGATTTTTCATATATTACATCCAGGGGTCGATTATAAACCACTTGAAGGGGGTTCTATCACACAAAGATCATGTAAAGTATCAAGATGCTACCCGCAGCAGTAGAACAAAACCCTTAATTTGTCCGATGTAATCGGCATTTTCAATCTTAGCAGTTTTTAGTCTTATCAGTTTTTACGCAACACAAATTCATCGATTTCAAAGCGGCCTATGATACCATCTACTGCGAAAAGCTATAGAAAATTATGGAAGAGAATGGTTTTCTCGGGAAACTGACTAGACTGATCAAGATAACGATGGATAGTGTACAGTGTTGTGTGAAGATATCGTGTGCGTTATCGGACCCGTTTGAAACACACAAAAGACTTCGACAAGGTGATGATCATTTCTGCCTCCTGTTCAATATTGCGCTAGAAGGTGTTATGAAACGGACGGGCTTCAACATGCAGAGCACAATCTTTAATAAATCCAGTCGGTTTGTTTGTTACGCTGAAGACGTGAACATTAACGGAAGAACATTCCAGGTGGTTGCAAAGCAGTATATCAGGCTGAAACGTGAAGCAGAAAGAGTTGGATTGAAGGTAGATAGTATGTCGAAGACGAAATATCTGGTAGTTGGAGGGACCGAGCGCGATAGAGCTTGCATTGGTTGACGTGTAGGGTTTCATTGCTAGTAATGGACCCCTTAGTAGCTGAAATTCATTCTCAACGCTTTTCCGCAATGATATCTCACATGGATATAGGAATTTTCAACATTGTTTGCCAGACTTATTTTGTTCACATCGGGGTTGATTAGATATGTTGTGAAAAACGTTCGACACATAATGAATTATTTATTCTTCCGGAAGAGAATCATTCTTCCAAGAAATTTTGTTTTCTTCGATTTTTTTTTACTTTTTGATGTTTTGTTCTTTCGACGTTTTATCCTTTTGACGTTTTGGCATTCGATGTTTTGGGATTCGTTGGGGATGGTTGTTGTTTTCGGCTGTTTTCAATGCTTCGGACTCTACTAGCATACTTTGATTGGATGGTTTCGATGAACGATTCAATGACTCTCAAGGCTGCGGTAGAACTTGGGGACTACTGCGGAACGGAAAATTTTTAAATGAACCATAATAGTCAACAATTTTCCGTTACAATGTGGTTTGTAACTTTGCACAAAAAAATTAGATTTTTTAAAGATTTTTTCAAGTTTTTCCTTTTGTTAATTTCTTAACAGATTCCTAGCAATTTCATTCATTTATTTAGTTAACATCTAAACAGATAACACTGAGTCAACAATTCCACAATACTCGGTTCGTGGCCGCATCTCTCCATCCTCGGTTCTGCCCCACGCTCGCCAAATCGATACGCACTTGATCCGCCCACCTAGCTCGCTGCGCTCCACGCCTTCTTGTACCAACCGGATCCGAAGTGAACACCACCTTTGTAGGGTTGCTGTCCAGCATTCTTGCAACATGCCCTGCCCATCGTATCCTTCCAGCTTTGGCCACCTTCTGGATACTGAGTTCGCCGTAGAGTTGGGCGAGCTCGTGGTTCATCCTTTACCGCCATACACCGTTTTCCTGCACACCGCCAAAGATCGTCCTAAGTACCCGACGTTCGAAGACTCTAAGTGCTTGCAGGTCCTCCTCGAGCATCGTCCTACGGGCATGAAACGTGGACGAGCACCGTAGAGGACTACGGGCCTTATGAGCGTTTTGTACATGGTACTTTTGGTACGGACGCGAATCTTTTTTGATCGCAGCTTCTTGTGAAGGCCAGATTCCTTGGAATATTTTTTTCTTGATTTTACACAGAAACTACACAGGGTTTGTTTAAGTAATGTTTATTTCAGGAATCGATTAAAACATAACTCTTTTAAAGTGTCATGTATTATTTTTTGAGATATCGTCAACATATTTTTTTTTTGACATTACTCTCAATATTTTTTTTCTGTGACTTAATGTGACCACCGATCTCTTTGGTGTTTTTTTTCAGTATTCGTTCAGGAATAAATATGATAAAAACCGCTAAAATCTTTTATTTTGTTTTTGGCGTACCGTAATTCGAAGTAAAATTGATTTCAATGAACTTCCTCGTAAAAAGTTTGAATAAACATTTATCGCTGAAATATTTTCAATGCGTAAATGATGATTCTCTTCTTTCTATTAATGAGCTAAAAAACATCAAGGATCTTGCAAAAAATAAGTTGTGTTTATGCGTAAATTTTTCAACTTTTGGAAACAACGATTTTCATGATTAGGAATGACACTATCAAAGAATCAGGTGGGCATTATTTAAATTATCGGATAGGTTTGGGCCGGAGGTTATCCGACTTGTTCATAAAAAATATAGTGGCCTATTTTCCCGGAAAACTCTCGATGAATTTTCACGATTTCCCTATATACCTCAAACTTTGAAAAATCATATTTCCTGAACTATGCATCTTAGAACGAAAGTCTTTTAGTGAAATCGAAAGGAATCTATTGAAAATATGTAAACAAAAATATTTCCCGTAAAAATTTTCACCATGGATAAAATCGTCGGAAAAATAGCGAAAAAACTATCGTCTGTGTCATGAAAAATTTTCAAAAAAATATTTTTTGTTTCATCAATCCATACTTTAACTTTCGTCCATAGACGCCAAAGTGGTATCTTTTACCGTTTAGCCGACAGAACTGGAAAACCGATGACCACCCGCACGCTTCCCATAGGAAAATGTGTTCTATTGTGGGCCTCATAACCGTGCGCTGACGGCGGCAGTAATTTACACGCATTGTAAGTGTAACACAGTAAACCATCCCTCCCTTTCCAGTCCGAAGAAGCTTTCCGTCAGTCGGAGCACTACTCATTGGTCTGTTGGCCTTTATCAGCAACACTATTTAGTATTAAAGCTAACAGCCTCTATGGGAGCCGCACGGGAAGTTCTTGTAACAATCAACTAACGTTTGAAGGAGCAAATCTCAAGATCCTCTTTCTTTGAAAACTTATCAATATATTCTAAATATGTTGTTTCGGTCAGGACATCTTTCCTACGCTGTGTCTTTTGCGATTCAACAGACGAAAATTGTCCGATAAAAAAAAAATCCCCATGTCTCACATGAGTTCTGAAAACGATATGAGCAAGAGAAATGCGGTTGTTACTAAAAATGTCATCGCTGAAAAAGATGCCGTGGTCAAAACTTTCAAAAATATGTTAAGTCTGCTTAGCTTAGCTTAGCTTAGACTGACTACACTTATCAATGGTTACTATTCCGTGATTGACCGAAGTCAGTGAATATGCACAAAGAATCAACTAGAAGTTCGGCTGGGATTGGCCATAATCTTCTTCAGTGTGCATATTCAGTGCCTCTATTCATACATGGTCAATAACGGCGCCGGCCACGTCCTTGCAGTCAGGTGGGTTTGAGGGAAGGAATGTTAGTGTTTATCCTTTGCTATTTGGAGACCGTGTTTTCCTTTGCATCTCCACAAAGGCTACTGGGAGGGATGGTTGTTAATGGGGAGGATCGTTGGGTCACAGAATTCACTTTGATAAGCGATTAGACCATGATAAACGATTATTTGTGAGATATAAACATGGTTAGGAATATAATATTTTCAATTGACATGGAAAATTTCCAAATAGGAGTAAATAATGTCGTTACTTGAAGTGACGAACCATTCAAAGTTTGTTGAACAAATAGCTAAAAGTAACATTCCTACAGCTGTTGGAGC
Organism: Aedes aegypti; assembly: GCF_002204515.2. NCBI lineage: Eukaryota > Metazoa > Arthropoda > Insecta > Diptera > Culicidae > Aedes > Aedes aegypti. The sequence goes on along the minus strand of NC_035109.1, from coordinate 159,633,313 downwards.
ATTTGGTGATCCAAGAGTATTTCTTGATTCTTGGAGTGGTTCTTATTCTTCTTCTTCTTGGCATTACGTCCTCACTGAGACAGAGCCTGCTTCGCAGCATAGTATTCAATAAGCACTTCCACAGTTATTAACTGAGCCAAAGTTGTTATTTTCGCATTCGTAAATTGTGTGGCAGGTACGATGATACTTTATGCCCAGTGAAGTCAAGGAAATTTCCATTACGAAAAGATCCTGGATCGACCGAGAATCGAACCCGAACACCTTCAGCATGGCTTTGCTTTGTAGCCGTGGACTCTAACCACTCGGCTAAGGAAGGCCCCCATAGAGAGTTTCAATTGGACGTGTAATCACAGAGATATGGACAGAACACTTTTGATGGTTTTAAGGGGGTGAACCTAAATTTTTGCACGGGAGTGTGTATACAAATACTTTATACGAGTGGGATATAGTCAGCCAGTTCGTGGGTGAGAAAGTTGTAGATACCAGATCCGAATCACGAAAAAGAATCATTCATTCTTCTCCAACAGCAACCGTCAGAAAGTCAAATCACTAGACGGGAATCTTAATACCAATTAGGAGGAACCGTACGACTTGGCAAATCCTGCACTGGTGGTGACTCTAAATCACAAAACATGCATACATAACATGAACTTATGTGTTGTGTTTTAATAAGTTTTAATTGTATTTTAATGATGTTTTGATAACAATACCGGAGAAAAAAGTGTTAATAATAATAATCGGAAGAAAAACGTTATTCAAATTCTGAAGAAATGTAAAAATCAATTTTTCGTACTTTAAACAAAATGGAATTTATCAAACCGTTAAAGGACATGCTACTCAGAAAAAAAAAAATAACCAAGAAGGTTTTTCAACTCCACTTTGCTAACTGCGAATGAAAAAAAAGATGCATGTCCTTCATAGTTCAAAGTTTCACTATCGTGTTACAAACTTCTTATATCTAAAAATACCTGAAAAAGTTGGCAATTTTTCTCTATTATAGGAATGGCCCTGAGCTTATTGATTACCTGGAACTTATTGACACTTCTGCCATACGAATGAAGAAATTTCATTTTTATCGAACTAGATGTTCATAACAAGAGATGCTCTAACGCTTAAATTAAATATTTATCATCATATCTTCGTTCATTCAAAGTGAGTCGAATTTCCCTGCTTTTTAGTACTTCTTGTGCCAAAACATTTTACGAGTAATTAATATCCTGTCATAAAATGGAGAAGCTATTATGCCAACATCAAGAAAAAAGGTTATTTGTCTTGCACCGATATGATGGCTTTCATTATTGGCAAGGCATCAAACGTTTCCTAACCGAACGGAACCACTTTACTTCCTCCGTGTCACGTTCCAACCCTGGACTCATCAATGACACCATACCTATTAGCTGATGTTCCTTCAATGAAACCGTGCTTGAGTCCTTCTCTCCGCACTTGTTGGTAACGGTATTAAAACACTGTTTTTTTGCCTCAACAAAACTGATATCTTTTCCTGTAGGCATCTTATATTGGCAAGGAAACTTTGTCTCTTAAACTGTGGCACCCATCAGTGCAAGCGCAGGCTCCCTTTTTCCGATACAGTAAACCCCTCACCGATACCGGAAGCCATCGTCGAAGGGGAAAGATCATGAGCCGCCATCATCATCACCATCATTTTTTGGAGCGACGTAGATGTGAGTGAGCCATCGTAAAAATTTATTACTTCCTTGGTTACCCAAATCTCACTCACGTCTACCAGCATCACTTTCCGACAGAAGTCACGTACCTTCTGCTGATTCTGGGAAAAGTGCGCACCTTTTTCCCTTGGATTCATTTTAAGGCGAAGTAGGCCGTCATTGAAATTTGTACGCGTCGTTGATGATTGTTGCTAATTCATCTCACTATTTCGAATCAAAGAAAATCAGTTGGTTTTGCACTGACATACCTGAAAAAGTATCAGCATACTCTATGCATGTTAGCGCGTGCAGTGATACTTTTTCAAGTCAATATAAACTATCAAGACTGAGTTTTATCACTTTGAAATGCAAGCTGAAAGTCATCATTGTTGCTAAAACGAATGACGGGCTACTTAGCCTTAATAATTTGGCGTTTGTGAACAGAACAGTGACAAATTCCAACTTCATCTACCTGATGGCGTTGTGATGGATCGTTTCGAATCGGTCAAGAAGCAGCGAACGCTATTCTTAAAGTGACATGATTAAGCAATTAATGCTCAAATAGAAGAAGAATAGCCCCAGCAACATTAGTGGGTGGAGTCACAATATGAGTGCTACTCTAATAAATAAAGAAGATCTAACATTGCTTCAATATCGAAAAATGGGTACTTTTTCAAAGTAAGCATTAGGTCAAGAATCAAACCAAATTTGAGTTTATTTTCAATGGAACCGACGGCTAAGTCTTTGATTCCATTGACAAACTGCTCAAATTTGGATTGATTCTTTGCAAAATTAAGTTTTTTCAACTCATCATTGGCTTATTGGACCACACTACTATAATTTGGTAGATGCATATCTCTTTACTTTTGAAAACGTTTAAGAAGAGTAGAATCAAGAGATATTAGGTTCCAAGTATATTCAATTCATTTTAAATCGATTACCATAATAATCAAAAGATTGGTATCGATTTGTAATAAGTTTACACACGCAAATCGATTGCAAAATCAGCAAAGTTTATTTGAAGATTCAATTTTTCCAAATATTTTGTCCAGGTACCATGGAGTTCGTCTACGTATTGTTTTTTTCAGGTAAACTTCATTAGATTTTTCCCCAGATCTTGCATTTTTTCGTGATTTCTTCCATGAATTCTTCTATTTTGTTCATAAGAATAACTTAAGTAGTTCCAAAAGATATTTCCTTACAAATCTTGTACTATACTACCATGAATTTTACCAAGAATTGCTTATTGCTTCGCCGAGTGTTTTGATGTAGATTTTATGGATCAATTCGAGCATGAGCATGAGCATGAGCATTGATGACCGTATAATTCGTAGTTGCTACTCCGTGATTGACAAGAATCATCGAAATTGTACAGGGAACCAACAGATGTAGCTTGGGAGTAGCATACCATCTTCAATGTACATTTTCGAGGACTCTGAAATTAGTAATGTCAATAACGGCGCCGGCCACGTCCTTACGGTCATCGGGGATGGGAAGGAATGTTAGTGTAACATCCATTGTTACTAAAGACCGAGTATACCTCTGAATCTTCATGGTTTCCACGGGAAGGAGTTTTGTTAGTGGGAGGGCTTCAAGGCTACATGATTAGGATTCACCTTGGTAAGTGATGCGATTCATGTAACCTCTGTTTAAAAAGTTATCTATCAATGCGTCGACATCTTAAACATCGAACTATTCAAAGGTTTGAATCTCGATTTTTTTTTTTAAAATATGAATAAGCGCTTATGTCAACACTTAAAGTGACGAACTATTCATAGTTTGTTCAACAAATTCATAAAAAATACATATTATGATACAAATGTGTTATTACAAGCATGGAACGAGCTCACCAATTGGTAATCCATCCTCGACTGAACAGTTACAATTGCAGCGTCAACACGTATAAGCAGGAATATAAAATAACCCCGATGGCGCGCGAATGAAGTGCTAACTGAAAAAAACCCTCTGAACGCGAAAATGAATCGGACTGTTTGGGTCTTCGCAAAGCACTGGGCAATAGCCTGAGACACGGTTGTATGAGAAATTTAGATTCTCGCTCCAGTCCACCTTCCGGATTGCATTCAGGGCCCACAACAACTGTGCAAAATCTCAGCTCGATCGGAGAAACCACATTTCATTTCAGCGCCAACCGTTCAAAGCTTGTATGGGACTCACCATGTAAAAACTTAGTTTCGCAAAGAAAAACCACCAGAGGTCGCCCATTGACCTCCTTAAAAGCTCTGAACGTAGACCTCCATAGGTATTTCCACGATGAACAACACTGCCGAAGACCGCAAAGCAATCCGACGCCTGTAAAAAAAGTTATTAAGCAAAGACTATTCGGAAATTTCGCCCGATTTTGTTGTGATTGTTATTCCTTTACGTGTTAATCAACGTTGCCTTGTCAATGGATCGATGCACGAGTTCACTAATTTGACGTTTGAGCGGTGCCGAATTCACTCGTTGCCATGGTCACGTAAATAACACGGCACCGCTCAAACGTCAGATAGTGAACCCGTGCATAGGTCCATAGGTTTTCATTGAATAACTTTTTTCACAAACGTCGGACTGCTTCACGGTCCTCGGCAGTATTCCTCATCGTAAAAACACCCATCGAGGTCTGTGTTCAGAATTTTAATAGAGGACAATGGGGGACCTCTGGCGACTCTTCTTTCCAAAAGTAAGCCTTCCCATAGTAAATCCCATACAAACCTTGAACGCCTGGCGCCAAAACATAGTTTCTCCAATCGAGCTGAAACCCTGCACAGTCGTTACGGGACCCAAATGCAATCCAAAAAGTGGACTGGAGCGAGAATCTAAATTTTGTCCCACACAACTGGGCAAACGAACGAAGCCAGCCAACGTAGATTTTATGGATCAATTCGGAAGAAGAACTATTTTTAGAACACTAATCATCTAATAATATCGCTGAACACATATCCAATATACCAGTGGATAACCAGCACATTTTGTTTCGTCTCGTACACTCGTACAAAGTAAGTCGAATCAATCCGTAGCAGCTGTCAAATCGACATTTGTTATCATAAGTTAAGTCGCATAAAATCACAGGTTAGTTCGGTAGACAATTTATACACTCGCATTTGTATGCTATTATTCATCACATAATAAATGCACGTTTACCGCCTCCACTTTTGTACGTAGAAGGCCTTTTCGTGACATATTATAAGTGAAATGTTGCACGTACAAAGCTTCCAGGTGATTTCGTTATACGTACATTTTGTTGTCTGGGTACTGGCACCACTTCTGGTCACGACACTGTGACGGCTAGAATAGCCGTTGATATTCCTGTCAAGCTGACAGGTCAAAAAGAGAAAGTCAGAAAGATATGAAATGCTTTGTCAATCTTTCAACCATTGTTAGAGCAGAAGTGAACTCGATGAGGTGAAATTTCATAATGAAATATGCAGAAGAATTGAACTATATCTAAATTTCTTACAGATAAATTACAAGCTAAAATCTGTTAAAACCTAAAAACTACCTAAGTGTTAGTGGTTTCATGCAAATTGTAAGTAACTTAAAACTATTGTTAAACTTAACCTAATTTGGAATGATCATGCAGGAATCACACAAGACATAGAGAGTACGGGAGGATTGTCTTTAGATCTACACATGCAAACCGATTTATGTGAGTAAACTTAAAACTAAACAAAGATACTAGAACTAATTTGAAAATAAACTTTGCTGCAAAAGATACGTAACAAAAAACATCAAAACCCTTGTAATTTGCTCGACGAAAATCGACCTTGTGAAGGACGTTCTTAACCCCTCAAAATTTTGGGAACAATACCGTTTTGATTCATATTACGGACACGGCCTCAGTGAAGTATAACTCAAGGTTTCTATAGTGACAGGTTTACCGATCTAAGCAAACAGTGGGTGCGCGGTGTGGTTAGCTGCGGGGAAGGTGGAAGTGACAGTTGGCGAGTTGGCTAGCTGGCGGGTTTGTGTACACTGTTTTTCACTCTACCGTTTCTATGGGATTGTTAGGGAATGTTTACTCCAACAAACATAAACACAGTGAAGTGAAAATTTTCTCCAGCATTAAGGCTCCCCCAAATCTACGCGACTGTTTACGGCGACAGCGACAAAAAATCGTCGCTATTTCGTTGTTGTGTCGCTGCAAGCACTCTTCTATGAAACCATCTTGACTGACACGACGCGATTCGCTGCGAAATCGTGTCGCTGTGGCTTAGATACGCTTTCAAACAGTGCATGCAGCGAAACATCAGCGAAATCGCGACGATTTTTTGTCGCTGTCGCCGTAAAAAGTCGCGTAGATTTGGGGGAGCCTTTAATGAGCTTTTTCGTCGCGAATCAAATTTTCGTTGTTAATGTAGTATTCCGGTGTTTGAGTCGAAGAAAAGTAGATTACTTGAAAAGTAGGTTGTAATGCATGTTAATGTGGAAATTTCGAATAGTTCTGCGGGTGAGAGCCTCCCACCAACGACGGTCCACCGATGAGAGAAGATGTGCTAAGGTGTTCTTGTCTGACGGTGACGTTTGGATTCTTGTAACTTTAACTCGTAAGTTTATAGTCATTCTACTATCAGTGCATTACCTAGTAAACGAAATTCAGATACTCTGCCGCGTATACCATACATATATGTGTATAAAAGAAACATTCAATAGATACACCTACGTTGTCACGCCATGCACCTGATATCCAAACAACCAAAACAAACTCGTCAGCTGTCACTTGGCATTTCAAAATGGCGGAATGAGAAATCTGACACATTGGACTACCTGCGTCTAAGGCAACTGAACATTATAAATTTTCATAGACATCTATGGGAAATGTTGACTAAAACGAGCCTCGAAAGTTAGAACTTTTGAACTGCAAAAATTGAAACATTTCGTGTGAAATGTTTCCCATGTAAAGTACAGTGTCCGGAATTCGAAGCTGTCCGTAATATGAGTCAAAACGGTACTTTCACTAAAAAAAAACCTTAGTAAAATACTACGAAACTTTGTTCATAAAAGCTTGAGTAATAAGGTTTGGTAATAAATCTTGGCACAAACGTGGATATGGTGGTTTTACAAGTGTTTTAAGTATCAACGTCTTTGGGGCACCATGGAATCGTTACCAAAATAGCTTGAAATTTGACAGAACTCTATCTTAACTCCTCTATCAGCAGCTTCAATTTTCACCACAAAATATATAAACCGTAATATATTTATTGCTCTCGGTAGTTTTACACCATGCTCAATTTCAAAAACTCTTCTATTGTTATAATCTGTGTTCATCGGTTTATTTATTAAAAATAGGCGGCGTCCACAAATTACGTAACGAAATTTAAGGTCGACAGTGACTCCAGTCGAGTCGTTTTTGATCGACTCGACTTTTAATATAGGGCCCCGAATTTCCATACAAAAGCGTTACGGAGGGGGGGGGGTCGAAAATTTCCAATTTTAGCATTACGTTATAAATGGATGCCGCCCTATAAATAATAAAAAATCTTTTTTTGGCCTGAGTTGTACCACAATCAATGCTTATTATTTTAAAATGTATTAAACCGATTTGCTTTATTTTTTCACGAAAGACTTTTATCAAAGTATTGTTTTGACAACACACATAAACAAAAATGAGAAAATTCTAAAACTTTTATTTACTGAGTAATGGCTACGTGTCAGTCGCTCAAATACGGAATATCTCTAGAACCAGTTGACCAGTGATCAAAATTAGATATGAGAAAGTAATGTAATGTTTGAAATAATACTAAAAAACAGAAGAGCTTTTCACCACTGGTGAATAAACGGTGCAAAACATCGAAACACAAAAAAAGCTATCGCAATTTATTTCTGTTTTGTGTTTTAAAAACGATGCTGCCGGTAGATTAACTATAAAGAATGTAAGAAAGATATGGAAAATGAGAATGAGAATTATTTTGTTAAATTTTCCCTACACCGATGTACGCCGCTGCCGAAAATTGTCAACGATGTGACGCCGATGACGCCGCCGCCGCCGGTGCAAAAACACCCTGAAGGCGCCGCCGATTGAAACTATTTTGGCGCATAGGTCTATTTGGATCGCTGTTAGATTTTAGTGAAATATTGTATATCGCTGCAATGATAGATTAACAGTTACTTCCCCTTGTTCCAATATTGACATTGTTAGAATACATAATTCTCCTACTAATAAAAGTAGACTCCAACTAAAAAAAGTTTCGCTTACTCAGTTCCTTTGTTTACAAACCCCATCAATTGACGTTGCAATAATTTCTTCAGCGGTGAAATTCAACCCTTTATTACGACCGTCCATTTTCGCGTCGATTCTTAGAAGGGTCTGCGAACGAAAGTTGCTGCCTACACTTTTTCTGCCCCAAAACAAACCGCGTCACAATAACGCAAAATTATTTATTGCAATGTGCGAAAGCCATAAAACAACTCAGCAACGGCCATAAAGAGCCTATGGATTTGATTTACGCGTCATTTTATAGGGCTGCGTTGCGTTCTGCTTGTTCCGTCCCGGTCGATGGCTTGTCGTTATATTTCACTTATCCTTCTATTTCTGCGTTTGGGAAGGGAAAAGGATACATTGCTCCTTGCCCTGCACACGTGGCACTCTGCTGTTAAATAGTAATTGATGACGAAGTATGGAACGGCTTGACTGATCGACTGAGTTATTTTTTCCTGAGTATTTTTAAATGGTTACTATTTTGGTTGAGCATTGTTATCCGCCTTCATATAGTAGGTTTAAGGCGACACGGGAGACCGTGTTATTTTCCCTATATTTTGTCTCACTCTAACAATCATCATCAAAACTTTGTGGAAGCAAATCTCGAGTTTTAGTGAACCGATGAAGCTGAAAATTTATCGGGTTGTGCACTACATATATAGAATCATACTGATACATTGTTCGCATCGATATATGGAGTGGTTCTTGGAATTTGCTTCTTGAAATGGATAGGGTGATTATGATGACGTCCCGTGCGGCCTTAATTTTGTAGATACTTTGTATACCTTCGTATACAGACAGTTTATTGAATTACCATGTGACGAATTCCTCCTGACGTTCTACGCATGTACCCAATTTACGTTAGCAAATATGTAATAAGCCACAACGTTTTACTAAAAATGAATTCCTCTCAAAAAAAGAGACACGTCAATCCCGTTGGTAATAATTGAGCTTTTATAATTAAAACTTCCACTTTTCTAAACCGTGTACAGTCTCAGGCTGTATCCTAACTAACTGATGCATATGTAATGGTTCATTGTCTTTCAATTTTATCGTTAGCGGAATGTGTCTCTCGTATGATTTCTTATGGTCAGAGAAAAAATAAATAATGCTCTTAAGATTGAACATCTGCTTCGTTAGAAGCGCTGGACAGTGCCTTTGTTTTATGAGCTCATATGGTGAGTTCTATCGCACATTATGCCACCAGAGTAATGTATTCTAATGGCGAGCAGAACCACAGAAAGTTAGCGGAATAAATATAAGCACGTAATTGAAAGAGTGAATGGAAAATTTTGATTTGTGCTCCGGAATTGAAATGTCAGTTGCAAGATGTTCATTTCGCAAACGCAATCAGGAAAACGAGAAGGAAATTTGATTTATGCTTCAGAAAGCTAACAAAAGGGCATCATCGTGTGGTTTGGGACCATTACGATAATTTAAACAAAGGGGGATTATAGAACAGTATAAGTAGCTTTATAATCGAATGTGGTTTTACCAGAGTAAATATGTTTGAGGGGGTCAGAAGCAAAGGTGTATGTGACAAAAACAAGATTTCGAGGTAATTATTTCTAACTTTGGCATCTCATAAGCAAATGTTAAATTACCAATGGATCATTAAAATAACCAAAACGACCGCTATGGAAAGTATAGATTGCGCCACCGTAGCCTTGTGTGTTTGACAAAACAGCAATGCTGTCACAATGCACTATGGTCCAGGAATCAGTTTTACGCGGAAAGATGCATTTAGAGCTTTAGAATGAAACATTAGACAAAAACGGTCTTCTACAAAGTTGTTTGTATTAGTTAAGCCCTTTGTTTGGTGTTATTGAAAGTTAGGGTGGACCACATTTTCATAGAAATTGTGTAACTAACTTTCTTATTGTAGAAATTATACTACTCATATTTTCAAAAATGTCTGGAAACTTCCCAGTCAACCAATACTTTGATTTTTCATTGCAAAATGAACTTCCGCCCAAAATTTCACTCAATTTAGAGTAAATTTAGGTGAGCTTCAAATCAATTATGTGTTTTTGGGCTATTTTCAAGCTTTAAAAAATCATAACTACCGAAAGAAACATGAAAATTAATCGGAAATACCTCTACATAGTAGTTTATCAAATTCTACGAACTTTTGCCGAACACAATTTAAAGATTGGAGCAAGTTTTAACATTGTTTGATTGAGGTTTGTATCTCAACTCTCTTGAAAATCTCTTTTTTTCGGGAAGTGTTTTCACTAAAAAGTATGCCTGCATGAAAATTTCGGATTTTTAATTTCCAGACATGATGACTATGCATATCTTAAAGGCAAACCCGTTCAAAAATACCATTTATCTTACGAAAATAAATTGTAAAAAATAGGTAATTATGAACAACCCTGTCGTCGTAAAATTTGAGCTTCTTAGTCATTCCCTTTTGAGGAGGGCGTTGCTATAGCCCAGAGGGCGGTTGTACTCCCAGGCGTTAATGAGTGAGTCTCACACGAAAATTGTATCAAATTAATATATATTCCAAACACATGAGAACTAATATGCGTTTGCACGTGTTTAGTTTGTGTTCAATGCTCATTCCAATTCAAATGTCAAACGGAGAAACACCTTTAAATTTAAAAAAAATATATGGATTATGTCGAGCCCTCTAGACACATCGGAATATCTGTGTTTTTTTTTAAATAGAGAGTATTTGCTTTCCCAGGGGGGTGGACGTCATATTTGAAACTTCCCTAAGAAAAAACTGAGTTAGAACAGCTGCAAAAACTTGGTGAGCAATGGTATTAGCCGTTTGAAATAAACGATTTTCTAAATTCATGGAAACAACATATTTCATACAACAAAGTAAAATGTATTAAATCGTTGGTTTTTTCTTCGAGTAAACAGTAAAATGGGATTAAATTTTGGGTAAAAAATCTGGCGGCCGTCTTAATTTTAAGCAAAAGTATGAGTTACTTAGTATGATGATACTCATCATGTTGAAATGAAATAAAAATTGAGTTGAAGCAAACACTTCTTCTTCTTCTTTCTGGCGTTACGTCCCCACTGGGATAAAGCCTGCTTCTCAGCTTAGTGTTCTTATGAGCACTTCCACAGTTATTAACTGAGAGCTTACTATGCCAATGACCATTTTTGCATGCGTATATCGTGTGGCAGGTACGAAGATACTATATGCCATGGGAAGTCGAGAAAATTTCCAACCCGAAAAGATCCGACCGGTGGGATTCGAACCCACGACCCTCAGCTTGGTCTTGCTGAATAGCTGCGCGTTTACCGCTACGGCTATCTGGGTCTGCGTATGTCCGAGAAAATTACAAATGAATCACGGCATTGGCTTAGAATGCTGAAAATGCGTAAATTCCCTTATATTATTTTATATAAAAATAGAATCGAAAAATTAAGTTCATGAAAAAATGCTCAAGGTTTCTTAAAGCAGGACATCTAGAAAGTTAAAACCTAATTTTTGGATTAAACAAGAGGTTCGAACTTCAGCCAAATATATCGCTTAATTTTAAAATGAAATGTCGCTCTTGAAGTGATATCAAAGTTCAAAAAATTTGACAATTGCCCATGATTTCCAAATATTACGCGTTTATAATAGTAGTTTGGCGTTGGATCTATTAGTGGATTTTAGACTTGTTAATTATTCATTACAGCAGGTTTTCAAACTCATTTCAGCAAATACCGTTTTTGATGCGTACTTGATAATGAATTTTCGTCACTATCACATGAAAACTATTGGCCCAAAATGAACAAGAATACGAACTGATTGTCTTTAGAACATATTGTGTACATTATTTTTTTCTGCTTAAAAATTTCATGTATCTCATCAAACTTCAAGAGTTACTTAAGATGATTCTGAGTTACTGAGACAATATCAAATTACTCCAGTGCGTTAATACAGCTCGGGTTAATTTCGATTGTTGTCATAGAGGGCGTTAAGATGCAGCTGATCTTAAATTTACTCCAAGGGATTTATACAGCTTGACAATTTTGATTCATACCATACAGAGCGTTGATATGCATATGATCTACATGGAATTAGGTCAATATACTTCAGAGCGTTGATAAAGTTTGAAATATTTGATTGATGCCCTACAGGGCGACGAGATGCAGCCGATCTACATATAATAAAGTCAAATTACTCCAGAACGTTGACACTGCTTTGAATTTTCAGCTTATGTCCTCAGGTCTGATCTAAATAAGACATGATCAAACTTCATGACTTTAATGTAGCTTAACAATTTTGATTGATGCTATAAAGGGCGTTAACATGCAGCTGATCTATGTAGGGTAAGGTCACATAAATCCAGTGCCTTGATACAGCTTGAAAATTTCAAATGATACAGAGTGTTAAGATGAAAATGATCTACATAAGACAATGTCAGATTACTCTAATGTGTTTTAGAAGCATGTATTTTACAATTGATATCCTTCAGGGCGTTAAGATGCACCTAATCTTCTTGAATTAAGGTCAAATCACTCCAGGGCGTCGATACAGCTTGGAATTTTCAATTGATTTAGGGCGTCTACATAGATTAAAATCAAATTTGTCGTATGTACCGATTAGAATTTGCAATTGATCTTAATCAGGACGTTAAAATGCAGTTGATTCACATAACACAAGATAAAAAAATTCAGTGTGTTGAAGCAGCATGAAAAATTTCGATTGATTTTCCAAAGGAGTTTTTAGATCATTCAGATCTTGCAAAGATATAGGTGAGATAAAGTCAAATTACTCAAGGGCTTTGATATGGCTTACCAATTTTAATTGATGTTGGACCAATTTTAATTTGATACAGGACGTTCAAATACACCTGATTTATTTGGAATACTGTCAAATTTCTCCTGGGTGTTGATACATCCTGTAATTAACAATTGAAGTTCTACAGGGCGTTAAGATGCACTTAATCGACAAAGGATAAGGACAAATTACTCCAGGGCGTTGATACAGCAATGAATTTGCAATAGGGCGTAAAGATGCTTCAGATCTCGCCAAGATCTTTGTGGACTCTTACTTCAGGGCGTTGATACAGCTTGGAATTATCAAATTAAGCCCTAAAGGGCGGTTACATGCACCTGATCTACATGGAAAAATGTCAAATTAATCCAGAACGTTGATCCAGCTTAGAATTTACAATAAATGTCGTACAGGGCGTTAAGTTGTATCTGATATACATGAAATAAGCTCAAATTACTCCAACGCTCTGGAGCACGTAGGTTATATTTATTTTCTACAGAGCGTTCAGATGCTATAGATCTCGCAAGGAGCTGTGTAGAATAGAGCCAGGGCGTTGATAAAGATAGGAATTTACAATTGATGTTCTACAGAGCGTCAAGATGCACCAGATTTACATGGAATAAGGTCAAATTACTCCATGACGTTAATACAGCATGAAAATTTCAATTGATTTTCTACAGGGCGTTGAGATGTTCCAGATCTCGCAAAGATCTATGTGGAATAACGTCAAGCTACTCCAGGGCGTCGATACAGATGGCTCGATTTATTTCATACAGGGAGTTAAGATGCATCTGATCTAGGTGAAACAATATCAAATTACTGCACGGCGTTGATAAAACTTGGAATTTTCAATTGTTGTCCTACAGAGCGTTGAGTTGAACCTGATCTACATAGGGCAAAGTCAAAATACTCCAGGGCGTTTATACAGCTCGGAAATTTAGATCGATTTTCTACAAGGCGTAAAGATGCTCCAGATCTCGAAAATTAGCCTAGGGCGTTGAAACAATTTGAAAATTTCGATTGATATCCTACAGAGCGTGAAGATGCAGCTGATATACATAATAAGGTCAAATAACTACAGGGCGTTGATACAGAGACATTTCAATTGATTTTTTACAGGGCATAAAGATGCTCCCGATTTCGAAAAGATCTGTGTATAATAACGTCAAACTATTCCAGGGCGTTGATACAGCTTGATCGATTGATGTCATACAGGGCGTTGAGTTGCACTTGATCTACATTAAACAAAGTTAAAATACTCCAGGGCGTTTATACAACTAGGAATTGATGTTTTCATACTGTTAAGATGCACCTGATCTACATAGTTCAAACTATTCCAGGGCGTTAGTAAAGCTTGTAATTATTTAATGATATCCTACAGGGCGTTAAAGGCCACTGATCTAATTGAGACAAGGTCAAATTACTCCAGGGCGTTGATACAGCTTGACAATTTCGATTGATGTTACACAGGGTGTTTAGTTGCACCTGATCTACATGCAACAAAGTTAAATTAATTCAGGTCGATGATACAGCTTGAATTTTCAACTGATGTCCCAAAGGGCGTTAATAAAAAGTCTGAGAAAAGCTTCTTAGTCGTCGACTAAGCGCGACTAAGCAGGACGACAGGGCTGATTATGAAGCACATTTGTAAATCCATTGTGGATGAGCCAAGAGCACCACCGTGAGCTTCAAGCAGCATGTAAGCTGTTGATGTTCAATGAATTCATAAATGTATTATGTTTGATTCCCGTCGACTAGGGCCTGAAAAAATAATGTCAATGGGTGTTTTATATACCATGAATATTGAGAAAACTGTAATTTCTGGGTACTGTGGAGAACACATTTGGATCAAACAATGTTAAAACACAATTTAATCTTATTAGCGTGTTCGACAAACTTTAATAGAATATAATTAACTTTCAAATAGTGGTAATAGCAAGTGGTTTTGATTTTCTACATGCTAGTTATGATTTTTCAAACCTTGAAATAAGCCCAAAAACATATTTTCAACTTGAAGCGTACTGAAATCTTTATCAAATGAGCTGAAAATTTGACCAGACATTGTTCTTGGCATGAGAACTCCGAATACTGCTTGACCGGTAGATTTCCAGGTCTACTATACATGATTCAGCAAAGTTGTAGACCATTCAATTTCAAGCAACTTTGCCAAAAAAAGTTTTTTTGTATCTCTTAAATTGACCGATTTAGAGCTTTTTTCCTACGGTGACATAGGGTGGTCCGAACAAAACTGGTTTTCTGGCTCTAGAGTTATCAATTCAAATTTCTCATCAAAGTAGTCTATGAAACACTTTTAGAGCTTTGAGAAATGCTCTATTTGGTGAGTGAAGAAACTCGCTATCTCCTTCCGTTTAGGAGTTATTATTGTTTTTCTCTCAAAAACATGCCTACTTTGATTGTGAATATCTCTGATTGGGGCAAACATAAAAAATATCTATTGACGGCGTTCAAAAGACAAAATAAAATTGTATATTATATCAACAAATTTCAGATGTGTTATTTTTGTAACTCTAATAAAACGCCTTGAAAAACAAAGGATTTTTATCACAAAAACTTTAATAACATTTAAACTAAAATAGATATCAACAATACTTTTGCATGAAAATTTGCGTTTTGTTAAGTTCTAAAAGTCTTTCATAGACGACTTTGACGAGAAAATAATATTGAAAAAACTAGAGTTAAAAAACTTATTTTTTTTGGACCACCCTACGATGATTAGGAAAAAATGCTCTAGATTGGTCAAATTTTGAGCTACAGAAAAAAAATTTTTGGCAAAGTTGATCAAAATTTCAAGTTCTACCGCTTTTCCTAAGAGCATATACCAGTATTTTTGCAAATAAAAAAGTTGATTATATGATATGTGTGATATTGTGGAATCCCCTAGTTTCAAATGACACAGTATGAAAGCTTACATATTTAGAAACAATTTTGTAGAAGATCATTTTTGTCTTAAATGTCATTTTCATGCTCAAAATGCAAAATAATAAAGAAATACAAACTATGAAAATCTTCAAAATAGTTTTAGAGCCCTATCTTTCTTATTTCAGATTTCTCGTCAAAGCGGTCTATAAACGACTTTAAGAACTTAACAAAACGCAAATTTCCATGCAAAAATATTGATGATATCTATTTTAGTTCAAAAGTTATTAAAGTTTTTCTGCTAAAAATCCTTTGTTTTTCAAGGCATTTTATTAAAGCTACAAAAATAATACATCTGTAATTTTCTGATATTGGGAAAAAATAAAAAATATCTTTTGAAGGCCGTCAAAAGATCTTCTTAATGTTTGCCCCAATCAGAGATATTCACAATCAAAGTAGCATGTTTTTGAGAGTAAAACAACAATAACTCCTAAATGGAAGGAGATAGCGAGTTTCTTCACTCACCAAATTACGCATTTTTCAAAGCTCTAAAATTGTTTCATAGACTACTTTGATGAAAAACTTGAATTGAAAACTCAAGAGCCAGAAAACCAGTTTTGTTCGGACCACCCTATGTCACTGCAGGAAAAAAGATCTAAATCGGTCAATTTAAGAGATACAAAAAAAAACTTTTTTTGGCAAAGTTGCTTGAAATTGAATGGTCTATGACTTTGCTGAAGTATGTACAGTCATCTCTCCCTTACTCGATATTGAAGGGACCATCGAGATAGGGAGGTATCGAGTTACAGAACACAAAAGCAGTGCAACTGCGTTCCAAGGGACCATCGAGTTAGCCATGAAAACCAACTTTTACTATGGTTCTCTAACTCGATATCGAGATACGGAATATCGAGTAAGGGAGAGTTAACTGTATAAAATAATTTCTACAAATTAGAAACTTAGTTACACAATTTCTATGGAAATGTGGTCCACCCTAACTTTCAATAACGCCAAACAAAGGGCTTAACTAATACAAACAACTTTGTAGAAGACCGTTTTTGTCTAATGTTTCATTCTAAAGCTCAAAATGCATCTTTCCGCGTAAAACTGATTCCTGGACCACTGTGCAATGTTAAATCCCATATACAGTGGCGCCTTTGTTTTGACGCGGTGAGCACTGACAAAAATTACCTTAAATGATTCATTGTTGTACCTGGCGACTGCTTCTTCCCTTTGGAGTAGACTGTAGACTCCTTCCTTGGATAGTGATGGGCAACGATGTTGGGTTTTCTTCGATTCGTGTGAGTAATAAGGCTTCCTTTTTTGCACAACACGACACAATACAAGTTTATTACACTTATCACATTATTTTTAAGACATTAAACACTTTATTAACAACACACTACACCACATTTATTCGCTTAAAACTAAACTAAAATACAATTTTGGTCCCTGACCACCTATCGATCTGCCTGTTGATCGTCTTCCTACTATACTAACTTAAGTTTACATTGGCGGGTATCGACCTCAAAAAGTGCATATCTCCTGCTACTTCTACACTATTCGTCGCTGTCTTCAGTATTGGTGCTGAGGAGCTATCATTGGTGTGGTTGGTAACCATATCACACCGTGGTAGCAGAATATGATCTACAGCTCCATATCCAATATCCAGCTCCATATCCAACAGGGGGATAGTGGATGAGGATTTTGATTAATTCCATGAAATTCCGGAGTTTCTTAAATGAAATAAAACCTCTTCGAACACAGGATGGGTGGCATGAGATCGACCTAATGTGGATGGGTTCCTTCAGAAGGTTGGGACGAAGGGGGCAAAGGGCATATTTTTTCAACTGCGCGTTTTGACAATCCTGAAACGGCCTTCAGTGCTACGACCCTAACAACTCCGTCTGCCCCCGGATGGACCTCCGGAATTCTACCCATTTTCCACCGAAGCGGCGGCGTATTATGCTCCTTGATTATAACGAGTTTTCCAACTGATATCGGAACAGCCGGTTTCCATCGTTTTACCCTCCCTTGCAGTTGGGAAAGATATTCCGTCCTCCAACGATTCCAAAACAACTGCAGCTTTTTCTGGATCAGTTGAAACATACGCAACCTGTTCATGGGTAAATCGGTGTAATCGTGATCTGGAAGTTGTTGTATGGGTGCGCCGATAAGAAAATGACCGAGTGTAAGCGGCTCTAGATCCGATAGGTCATCTGATAAGGGGGTCAATGGTCTGGAATTTAAGCAAGCTTCCACTTGACTTAGGAGTGTACAGAAGTCCTCGAAAGAAACGACCGTATCCCTTAGAACCTTCAACAAGTGACCTTTTGCGGAACGCACTGCTGCTGCAAGCTTTGATAAAAAATCTTTGTTTTTCCGATGCTTCGATTGAAATATGGGTTTTCAAAGAAAAGGCTTATCTGGTAATTTTCCACAAAGTTGGCCATAACTCAAAAACGAAAAAAAAGTGCATTTCAAAAATTTCAGCGATTAAAGCTTATGAAATTACCTTCTCAAAAATATATTTTTGAAAGTTTTCTACTAATTGGAACATAGTTTTTCCGGTTTTTCTTTACGAATTTTCTCAACGATGGCAAATTTTGTGGGAAACTGTTTCCAGTTAATATTCTTTTCATTCCTGAGAAAATTTGCTTTTATTTGCATAAAAAAAACTTTGTTTCTACGATGCTTCTTTCTTGAGTTATGATTTTTCAAAGAAAAGGCTCAAAATGGCACTTTTACACATTTTTTACAAAATTGGCCATAACTCAAAAACGAAAAACAAGTACATTTCAAAAATTTCAGCGATTAAAGTTTATGAAATTATCTTCTCAAAAATAATTTTTTGAAAATTTTCCATGAGTTGGAGCATAGTTTTTCGGCTTTTCTTTACGAATTTTCTCAACGGTGCAAAATTTTGTGGAAAACTTTTTCCAGTTAATATTTTTTTTTATTTCTGAGAAAATTTGCTTTCATTTTCATAAAAAAAACTTTGTTTCTATGATGCTTCGTTCTTGAGTTCTTCTTCTTCTTCTTCTTCTTCTTTCTGGCGTTACGTCCCATCTGGGACAAAGCCTGCTTCTCTGATTAGTGTTCTTATGAGCATTTCCACAGTTATTAACTGAAAGCTTTCTTTGCCGATTGACCATGTTTGCATGTGTATATCGTGTGGCAGGTACGAAGATACTTTATGCCCTGGGAATCGAGAAAATTTCCTTTACGAAAAGATCCTCGACCAGCGGGATTCGAACCCACGACCCTCAGCATGGTCATGCTGAATAGCTTCGCGTTTACCGCTACGGCTATTTGGGCCCCGTTCTTGAGTTATGATTTTTCAAAGTAAGTAGTGTCAGGGGAAAACAAAAAATTTCCAACTGAGTTTTCCGTGAAAATAGGCGACCCTGAATTTTTCTCATTTTTTTTTATTTATATATTGATGAGCCCTGCCTGTGGAAAAAGTTTCATGAAAATCTGAGACCTTTCGGCCCAAACCCGTACGGAAATTAAAAAAATCCCCTAATTACAGATAAATCTGTGTGGGCACAAAGCTTGATCATCATGCGTCGGCAAATCCAGCGTCTGGATTGTGAAATCGCTCAAGAAGAAGAAGAAGAAGAAGAAGAAGAAGAAGAAGAAGAATTGACAATACGACAAATTGAAATTTACGGCTGCGATGACGATATCGATGACTGCAGCACTTCTCCGAACGGAGAGTTCCTCACTGTTCTTGAATTCACAAACCATTACATTCTGAATAATAACTAAAGGAAGGTTGCAAATATGACAATTGACTTAAATTCAAATACAGTTAATCACATGGCGTAGTTAACGTCATGCGGTCGTGTCTTGTATACAACCCCCACTATTTTTTTTATTTCCTCGTGGTGATTAAAAATTAGTCTATGTATTCTGTTGGTTTGGAATAAGCCAGTTCATTTACTTTGTGATCTGTTTTAAAAGCTCAATGATCCTCTTCAAGGACAGAAACGCTTGACAAAGATTATCCAGATAATGGCCTTCAAAGCATGAATTAGTAATTCTTCGAAAAAGTTTATCGACACCTTAGCAATTGAGAAAAATGCTTGTTTATTCAATGTTTTCGTCTATTATCGCGAAATGGGGCCTATCTCCTTGCCATGGGGGCTGAGTGGCATGGCGTACGGTATGCGAAAGTCAATTGATTGTTTATGCATCGCCGAACTTTTCGAGTGCTTTCGGAGAATTCCTCCCAGCAACGAGGCAACTTCTGGTGCGACTTTTCGCCCGTTGTTGTTGAGCTCGCCTTCCGATAAACCTTGAAAACAATAATGCAAGCAATCGAAAGAAAACACTTGACAGCTCGAAAGGCAGCGCACAGTTGTGTCTGTCAGCTCGTTTACCGTCTTCGGGAGCAACACACATATCGATGGCGGCACATCCTGAAGATTGCACAAAATGGTTTGACTTATTCCGTTGATATCACCAACCCTGAGCCAGGATTTGTTTGTTTATCCGAGCATTGTAAGCAGATGTATGTTTCTGTGTTTCATAGCTATGCGCACTCGGAAGGAGAGTTCAAGGTGGTACTGTGATAGGAAGAGATAGTAGTATTGGGAAATATGTGACTGTAAATATGACACAAAAGCGTGCCTCGATTGTGTTACGAAAATGTGTGGCTGAAATTTCCTGGTCACAAAAATGTTCATTAGGGTGCAGCATAAAAAAAAAAATCAATGCTCAAAATACATGGTGCTCAACCCAAGAATGAAAGACATGCTTATTTATAGCTTAGCATAGACTGACTACACAAATCAAATCATGCTATTCCGTGATTGGCCATAATTTTCTTCAGTGTGCATAATTCAGTGACTCTTTTTATACAGGGTCCATAAAGGCGCCGGCCACGTCCTTTGTTGTCAGGTGGGATTGGAGGAAGGAATGATAGTGTGTAACCTTTGCTATATTTGGAGACCGTGTTTACCTCTGCATCTCCACAAAGGTTACAGGTAGGGATGTTTGTTAATGGAGAGGATCGTTTAATTAACTTTGATAAGTGGTTAGACTATGATAAACAATTATTTGTTAGATATAAACATGGTCATATATATAATACTTTGAATAGATAGGAAAATTTTCAAGTAAAAGAAAATAATGTTGACATTTGAAGTAACGAACCATTCAAAGTTTGTTGTTACGATTAAATGTGCAGTCGTACATATTTTGCAGATTTAAAATAAAAGCATGAAACGAGCTCACCAATTATCGTTGACTGAGCAGTCACAATCCGCTTTCAGATTCACTTAACGGATACAGACTAACTGAGAAAGGAATACTCTGGAGACGCTCGAAAAATCACACTTTTGCGTTTCTTGCTAAAAACGACATAAAACAAGAACACGAATTTCAACTTGGGCCTTTGCCTAGCACTGCCAGTAACCCGTGAAAAAATAAATCATGTGTAAAATTCTGTTAAGCTTCTTTCAGAACCGGGAACTGGTTTACTGTGAAATATGATGTACGATAGAGTGCTAACTTTGTCACTGCCAAATGGATTCGAGATCGTCCGGTTTGCACATGACGTCGTTCTTCCGATAACTGGCGAGACTGCGGAGAAGGTGGAAATGCTGACGGCAGAATTGCTAGATACCATTGAATCGTGGATGACTGGAGTCAAGCTGCAGTTGGCTCATTACAAGACGGAAGTGGTGCTGGTCAGCAACTGCAAGGAGGTTCAGCAGTTTGAGATCAACGTCGGAGGACACGCAATCCCATCGAAAGGACGCTCTCTAAAGAAGGTTGGAGTAGTGGACGACGACAGGCTAAACTTCAATAGCCACGTAAACTATGCCTGCGAAAAGGCAGCGAAAGCAGCAAACACTGTAGCTAGGATCTTACCCAACATTGGAAGTCCAAGAAGCAGTACGAGACGTCTTCTGGCGACCGTAGCATCGTCCATATTGAGATACGGAGTCCTGGCTTGGGCTGCTGCGTTGGAAATCAAACGTAACCGAGAGAAGCTGGCAGGTACGTTCCGGCTCATGGTTATACGGGTGGCGAGTACCTACCGCACTATATCGTCGGAGGCAGTGTGCGTTATCGCCGGAATGATCCCTATCTGCATCACTCTGGCTGAGGACATAGCAAGCTACCAGCAAAGGGACACATGGAATGTGAGGAACACCATCAGAATAGATACAATGGTGAGGTGCCAGCAGGAGTGAAGAATGACTCGGAGAAAGGAACGTGGACCCACAGGCTAATTCTTAATGTGCCGGTGTTGATACCTTGATACCTTGATACCTTGATGGCTACAGCGTAGCGTCACGCCATTGCCGGGCGTATTGTAGAGCTCCATCTTCGTCGGTCTTGGGCGAAACTTCTCCAGTTGCCTCGAACGTTTAGGGTCGCCAGGTCCTCTTCCAATGCGTACAGCCAGCGTATTCGTGGTCTTCCCCGAAGCTGCCGACCTCTACCTGGTTCCCTGCTGAATATTATTTTCGCAATTCTTTCTTCCGAAATTCGCACTAAGTGACCAGCCCACTGAAGTCTGCCGTATTTTACACGATTGATAATATTCGCATCTTTGTACACTTGATACACTTGATGATTCATGCGTCTGCGCCACACACCATTTTTGAGTTTCCCACCGAGTTTTGTAAGCTGCGGGACCTAAGCTGGTTACGTAGTCCGTAAAAGGCCCTATTCGCAGCCGCAACACGTCTTTTCACTTCGCGGGAAACGTCGTTGTCACATGTCACAAGTGTTCCAAGATGAAAAAAATCTTCAACAACTTCAAACACATCGTTGTATCGGTAATCAGTCATCATGGAGGACGTCATCCTCCAACCGGAATTGCAGAACCGATCCTGGTACTTGGCCGACCAACGTCGAGTCGGAGTAGGCTAAGTCCACCGTCGGGGATTAGTTGAGTAGTTCGCGTTGTTGCACCGGCAAATGATCGTTGGGCGCCTGTGAACCGGAAGTTTCCCACCACCGGAAGTGCAGGACCGACCTCGGCATTTGCCCGCCGCGGAAATCTTTGTCGGAGTAGGATTGACCACCGCCGGGGACTACTCTGAGTAGTACGTAGCGTATCATCGGCTTGAGTCGTCGTAGCACCAGTGAACCGGAAGCCATCCTCCAACCAGAATCGCTAAACCGACTTCGGCACTCCACCGACCAGTATAGAAGCATGAAGAAGCGCATAACCGGAGTAGGCTAGCTCCACCGTCGGGGACTAGGCCGAGTAGCATCGATCGGCACAAACCAGTTTTGGGTCGTCGTGTTATAAATAGGTATCGAATATGAAACACTATTTTTTCTTACTGTTCGCTGCATATAGACTAGAACGCGGGCCTTCCTTAGCCGAGTGGTTAGAATCCGCGGCTACAAAGCAAAGCCATGCTGAAGGTATCTGGGTTCGATTCCCGTTCGGTCCGGGATCTGTTCGTAATGGAAATTTCCTTGACTTCCTTGGGCATAGAGTATCATCGTTCCTGCCACACGATATACGAATGCGAAAATGGCAACTTTGGCAAAGAAAGCTTTCAGTTAAAAACTGTGAAAGTACTCATAAGAACACTAAGCTGAGAAGCAGGCTTTGTCCCAGCGAGGACGTAATGCCAAGAAGAACAATAATAAAATGTGTACGAGTGTAATATTTTGGGCTGCAAAACGGTGAGTCGACAACTAGGAAGGAGCGTTCAACACAGCTCTGGTCCTCACAAGTTCCTACCTCACGCTTCCATGGGTCAAACGATGACAAAGACCGCCAGCTAAGGATTGCGTACTTAGCTGGTAGTGCAGCCTGGGCACTGTTGTCCTTCTGACATCAGCTAGATTGAGAAGGTACGTCTCGAGCGTCTGTTCACCAGGAGGTGCGGCTCAAACAGCGTCTGTTCTGGTATCCAGCGGCTGAGTAAGAAATGCTGAATCGTGCACAGCTAAATCCAAGGTGGTAGCCCCATCAGCGCGATCGTCCTAGTGTTAGTTGGGACGTTAAACAGAGCTGGCACGATGGCGCTCCGGCGAGACAGGAGTGTTGGCGTAGGCCCAATAAGCCACCCGTAAAAAACCTTATTGCGAATAATATAGGAGATAATACGACCCGGAACAATCGGCAAAGACCCACGCGACGAAATAAGGATTACGATTGGAAACTTGGGACATGGAACTGCAAGTCACTTGGTTTCACAGGTTGCGACAGGGTAATCTATGACGAACTACATCCCCGTAACTTCGATATCGTAGCGCTGCAGGAACTTTTTTGGACTGGACAGAAGGTGTGGAAAAGCGGGCATCGAGCGGCTACCTTCTACCAAAGCTGTGGCAACACAAATGAGCTAGGAACTGGCTTCATAGTGTTGGGTAAGATGCGACTACGCGTTATCGGGTGGCAGCCGATCAACGCAAGGATGTGCAAGATGAGGATAAAAGGCCGTTTCTTCAACTACAGCATCATCAACGTGCACTGCCCACACGAAGGGAGACCCGACGACGAGAAGGAGACGTTTTACGCGCAGCTGGAGCAGATTTATGACGGATGCTCTCCGCGTGACGTGAAACTCGTTGTTGGCGACATGAACGCACAGGTAGGACGAGAGGAGATGTATAGGCCGGTGATCGGGCGGAACAGTCTGCATGCCGTATCTAACGACAACGGCCGACGATGCGTCAACTTTGCAGCCTCTCGTGGTATGGTAGTCCGAAGCACCTTCTTCCCCCGCAAAGATATCCATAAGACCACCTGGAGATCACCCGATAACCTAAACGAGAACCAAATCGACCACGTTCTAATCGACGGAAAATTCTTCTCTGACATTACCAATGTTCGCACATACCGCAGTGCGAATATAGATTCGGATCACTATCTAGTTGCTGTATGTATGCGCTCAAAACTTTCGACGGTGAACAACTCGCGTCGAAGCCAAACGCCGCGGCTTAACATCGAGCGGTTACGGGACTCAGAAGTAGCCCAAGAATACGTGCAGCAGTTGGAAGTGGCCCTACCAACGGAAGAGCAGCTTGGCGCCGCCACTCTTGAAGATGGCTGGAGGCACATAAGATCCGCCATAGGTAGCACCGCAACAGCAGCACTAGGTTCAGCGGCCCCGAATCAGAGAAACGACTGGTACGACGGCGAATGCGAGCAGTTGAAGAATGAGAAGAATGCAACATGGGCGAGAATGCTGCAACACCGCACGAGAGCGAACGAGGCACGGTATAAACAGGCGCGGAACAGACAAAACTCGATCTTCCGAAGAAAAAAGCGCCATCAAGAAGAACGAGATCGCGAAGCGATGGAAGAGCTGTTCCGCGCTAAAGACACACGGAAGTTCTACGAGAAGCTTAACCGTTCGCGCAAAGGCTTTGTGCCACAAGCCGACATGTGCAGAGACTGTGACGGAAATCTTCTCACGAACGAACGTGAGGTGATCGAAAGGTGGCGGCAGCACTACGACGAGCACCTTAATGATGATGTGGCCAGTAGTGGAGGTGGCACGGAAATAACTTTGGGAGCACGCGCGGACGACGAAAGACTTCCGCCTCCAGATCTCCAAGAGGTAGAAACGGAGATTAGACGGTTGAAAAACAACAAAGCCGCTGGAGTGGACCAACTTCCGAGCGAGTTGCTAAAATACGGTGGTGAAGCACTGGCAAGAGCGCTGCACTGGGTTATTTCCAAGATTTGGGAGGAGGAAGTATTGCCGGAGGAGTGGATGGAAGGTGTCGTGTGTCCCATCTACAAAAAGGGCGACAAGTTGGATTGCGCCAATTATCGTGCGATCACAATTTTAAGCGCCGCCTACAAGGTACTCTCCCAAATTCTATGCCGCCGTCTATCACCAATTGCTAGAGAATTCGTTGGACAATATCAGGCAGGATTTATGGGCGAACGAGCAACAACGGACCAGATATTCGCCATCCGCCAGGTGTTGCAGAAATGCCGCGAATACAATGTACCCACACATCATTTATTCATCGATTTTAAAGCGGCCTATGATACAATCGTTCGAGAACAGCTATGGCAGATTATGCACGAATACGGTTTCCCGGACAAACTGATAAGATTGATCAAGGCGACGATGGAGCGAGTGATGTGCGTAGTCCGAGTATCAGGGACACTCTCGAGTCCCTTCGAATCTCGCAGAGGGTTACGGCAAGGTGATGGCCTTTCGTGTTTACTGTTCAACATTGCTTTAGAGGGTGTGATAGGAAGAGCGGGGATAGACACGAGTGGCACGATTTTCAGAAAGTCCGTTCAGTTACTTGGTTTCGCCGACGACATTGATATTGTTGCACGCAACTTTGAGACGATGGCGGACACGTACATCCGACTAAGGGCTGAAGCTAGGTGAATCGGGCTGAACATCAATGTGTCAAAGACGAAGTACATGATAGCGAGGGGCTCAAGAGAAGACACGGCACGCCCCCCACCTCGAGTTCATATTGACGGTGATGAAATCTAGGTTGTCGAAGAATTCTTGTACTTGGGCTCACTGGTGACCGCCGACAACGACACCAGCAGAGAAATCTAGAGACGCATCGTTGCTGGAAATCGTGCCTACTTTGGACTCCACAGAACGCTCCGATCGAGCAAAGTTCGCCATCGCACGAAGTTGACCATCCACAAGACCTTGATTAAACCGGTACTCCTCTATGGGCACGGAACATGGACCCTACGTGCACACTATGGCTTATCAGGTGGCCAATAATCAAAAAAGTGATGTGCCCCAAATTTCAATTCTTGTTCGCCATTTCATTGTAAACATGTCTGCTAAGAAATCCCCAAAATATTAGGGCATGATTTGCATTGCACACTCAGATATGAGATGCCAAAGTTGAGCCTATGAAGAAAAACTTGTTTTTATTAACAAAAACTATGGTTTACTCA
Organism: Aedes aegypti; assembly: GCF_002204515.2. NCBI lineage: Eukaryota > Metazoa > Arthropoda > Insecta > Diptera > Culicidae > Aedes > Aedes aegypti. The sequence continues at coordinate 159,606,968 of NC_035109.1, read as the reverse complement.
AATAAATATAACTTTTTTTCTATAATACTTACGTAAAATGTTTTTACACCATTTGAAAGCTTACAAAAAAAGCTTCCCAGAAACAATAAAAAAATAACAAAAAGCTTCAAAATAGTGGCTTTTATGATGTTTTTTTATAAAGCAGTTAAAAAAATCGAATAAGCTTATAGTTAACACATCGAGTACTTTTTTGTCCCAAGTTGTCCCAGGCTTAAATTCAGTTCCAAGGGTTCTTTGAGATGTAAACTAAAGGATCGTGAAGAGTTTAGCTGCACAAATTTGCACTTTTTTAATTTAAGGCTTTTTGAATTTTTTCAATATTTTTAACCATTTTCTATTGAAAACAGCTAAAAACTAATTCAGAAAATAACTTAATGACGCTAAATCATTCAAATCATCATTTCTATGTATGTTTTAACATTTATAATGATTTGCACAACGTTAATCGCATAAATGGCATATATGCATTATAAGTAACAAAGTTTAATATTTCGCTATAGGCCCTATTCAAAAGTTAGTCTCGAAAACTTGTGTTTGAAAATAAAACATCAAATTTGTATCATAAAACTCATAAATACGACATGAAATGGAAAAAAATATTTTTGGCCGCCAGTCTGTATGGAAACCGCCCATAGTGGTGCAGAGGATCAACGCGCCCTTGGTGTTTTCGAACGTAAGGTGTTGCGGACCATCTACGGCGGAGTGCAGATGGAAGACGGAACGTGGAGAAGGCGGATGAACCATGAATTGCACCAGCTGCTGGGAGAACCAACCATTGTCCGCCTCGCAAAAATTGGGAGGCTGCGGTGGGCCGGGCATGTCACCAGAATGTCGGATACCAACTCGGTGAAAATGGTTCTCGAAAACAATCCGACCGGTACAAGACGACGTGGTGCGCAGCGAGCAAGATGGGTCGATCAAGTTGAGGACGATCTGCGGACCCTTCGCAGAATGCGTGGCTGGCGACGGGCAGCCATGGACCGAGTCGAATGGAGACGTCTCCTACGTACATCAGAGGCCACCCAGGCCTTAGCCTGACTGGTAAGGTAAGTACGAGTGTAATGACAAAAAATATTGAAATCCGTTAAGTAGGTATTCAATGAACGGTGAGAGTTTTAGTTTTATTTTCTTTCACTCAGGCCTATTATAATACGGTTTAAGCATATCTTTCGTTTTAAGACTGACTGCTAACATTGATTTTTTTCTAGGACACCCTAATGTCCTCGTACAGGTGCAACCAGTAAAAGCGGACTCTTGGCTCAATTTACTGCAATGTTTTATTTCCCCGTACTCGAATCAGCTGCTATAACAATGGGAAGTCAAGATGGTGTGTGGTGGTGATGGTGAAGGCACAGTAACAGTAAAAACAGGAGACTCGCATTTCGTTTGCTGTCAGCTCACATTACGATCGACAGTGTGGAAGGAAAGATAATTCGCACTGCTCGAATGGAGCTGATGTTTTATGCCAAAACATATTGCGTTTCCGCTACAAGGGTGTCGATGATCGCAGATGGCAATGATAGGAAGACGGCGTTTTGGTGTTTATTCGCAATCCTGCTAAATTGGATATTTGAATCACAATTCAACGAACATCCAACGTTGACAACGATTTGACAGTTCTTCATATTAAGCGCTTTGGTGCTAATTTTTGAAATTTCAAATTCAAACGCTTGCTACATTTTCTATATTCATGGGAGATTATTCGAGTATGTTCAAGAGAAACACTAAATGATTTTTGACACTTCACTTCACTTTTGCAAAAGAAAAAAAGTAATATACTTAAATCATACTTACATACAGACATACATACTTCTTCAGTGTTGAGTGCCTTCTCCTTATGTTTTTTAAACGGATCAAGAGTTTAAAATCATTGTCTGTAGCCACGAATTATAATTTTGGTATTGCAATGCCCCTTATTTCAACAATGGAGCTAGTTAAATTTTCGAGAGCATTGTCAATATAAAGTTTTATTTGTTCGATATGTTGAGAGATTATTAATATGTTTGCTTTAATTCAGGTCTTTACGGGTTAAGAAACAGAAACTGAAACATAAAAGCATGAGATGAAAATGAGGTTTAAGTTGATTTCCTGCTAACAAAGATTATTGCAAATGAAATTTTAACGCGTAACTTGATTTATTAACGTTACGATTGCCACACAGGTAATGACTCTTCATTTATTACATACACAGTCAATCCTGCTGACATCATTATGGAGCTTAACATTTGTGGTGGATTATTTTATTTGCATTTTTCATTACATCCCATTAGCACCACCTGTGTGCCGAAAAACCACAGCTCGAAATTCTTATGAGAGGTGAGTCAGCTGTTTTGCGTATGCCGTAATAACGTGCTGCAGGACGAAGGAACCCCCAGCTTTTCTGCTAGGGCCCTCGATGTCACGACTAAAATATAAACGTCCCATTAATAACTTCGATATTTACAATAAAAAACTAGGGACAGTAGCTTTGAAAAAATAGAACATTTTCATGAAGAAATAAAAAAAAGTCTTTTGTAAACTAGTGGACCCCGCAATCTTTGTCTTGCCATCAAGAAAGCTGCTTGAATACGCTTTGAAAACTACCATACAAAGTCACAGATTAAATTTCTCTAGTTATTTCAACTATAACGAAGACGATCCTAAACTTTAAACACAAACACGTCAGAACCCTTGACGAATGTAACAGTGAAAGAAACAGGTCAATCCGTTGACTTGTTCTCAAGCCATTTTGTGACATACAAACACTTACAATTTTTACTTACATATATAGATGCGATAGCAGTGATTCACCCACCTCTTAGGGTACATGTAGAATGAAGTCACACGTTGAATTTTGAAGATCACCATTCTTGAAAAGCACACAGAATTATTTTCCTAAATTTCTGCTCTTTGCTGGATTCGTCCAATTTTTAGCTACAATAGAGCAAAAACGGAGTAGCAACTGCACGCAGTCAATCGTGCTCATGCTCGACATTTTGTCTTTCGACGTTTTGGCGCCGAACCAGTTGAGAAACAGGTTCTGACTAATGTAGCGCCAAGATACTTAAACATCATTAAAAGGACGCTGCACTCTTTTGGTTTTTATAGAGTATTTTAACTTTTGCTGACATAGATCTCTAATCCACTTTCCTGAATCTCGTTCTTTATCTTTCATTTTCATTTGTTTTTTTTTCTAAATTTTCCGTGGGAAACATCTTTACAGAATTGCTGTCCGGCATTCTTGCAACATGCCCTGCTTGGCCACCTTCTGGATACTGGGTTCGCCAAAGAGCTGGACGAGCTCGTGGTTCGCTGCCACACTCGTTTCCTGAACACGGCCAGAGATCGTCCTAAAACCCGACGCTCGAAGAATCCAAGTGCTTGTAAATCCTCTTCGAGTATCGTCTACGTTTCATGCCCGTAGAAGACTAGCGGCTTTATGAGCGTTTTGTACATGGTACATTTGGTGCGGGGGTCAAACTATTTTGACCGCAGCTTCTTATGGAGGCCATAGTAGGCCCGACTTCCTCTGATGATGCGCTTCCGTATTTCACGGCTAACGTTTTTGTCAGCCCTCAGCAAGGATCCAAAGTAGATGAACTCGTCGACCACCTCGAACGTATCCCCGTCTATCGTAACACTGCCAGCTCGGCGGGCCCTGTCGCGCTCGACCCCACCAGCTAGCATGTAGTCTGCCACCTTTTCAAATGTTCGGTCGACAATATCCATATTATTCGCGAAGCAAACAAATTGACTGGATATCGTGAAAATCGTACCCCGGCTGATATTCCCGGCTCTCCGGTGGTATTTTAAAACATACACAATAATTCATCACCTGGTCGTAGTCCCCGATGGGATTCAAACGAGTCAGAATGTTCACCTGAAATCTGCACACCACTTTGCATAGCTTCCAACGTTGCTCTTGATAGTTTTGTGAGCTTCCCGCGAAACTGTTCTCATCCATGATTTTTCCATGCTCTACACGGCCGATGCTATCGTATGCCGCCTTGAAATCTATGAAAGGTGATGCGTTAATTTTAGAGGATTTACTGCACACTTAGATTTTTTTCACGAGCTCGGCTGTGCGAATCTCGGTTTTCTGATTTTAACCAAGACTCAACTTACAAATTTTCCGGTTGCTTAGCAACGAAGCTCGATTTACTGATACTCGGCTTTTATTTCCTGAGATCCCGCTTTGAATATACTTAAGCTAACTTAACCTAAACATATAACGCATTAATCGTGGCAATAGAAGATTGTAACGATTTTTGCGGGGGCACTCTAACACTTGAACCTGAGGAAGCCAGGGATTGCTTTGATAACATTTCTAATATGAGCAATATTCTATGCCATGCCGGTCTTCAAGCCACTCAAAATCTATGTTTGTACTTTTAGATAACTACGTGACTATTCCATAGGTATAGTAATACCTCATGAAAAAGTAATAACTGGAGAAGTATTCTTGCAGAAATACTTCTGAGCAATTATACATAGGTTTATACTAGGGTTGAAAAAAAAAATCGTGTTGAAAGTTTTTCGAGAAATCAAACAAGAAATCCTCGGAAAGCTCCCTTTTTCCAGTATTTCTTTGTGTCAATTTAAGAACCACTCCATCAGGAATCACTACACTTTTCTTCAAGTACTCAACTCGAGATTTTTCAGGGATTTCCTCTTGAAAATCTTACATGCAGTTAAATACGGCTTCGTTTGGAAAATTTTTGCAATAATTATTTTATCAGCTTTTTCCTGGAGACACAAAACTTTTTCAAATATCCAAATCCGGAGATCTTTGAAAGGCTTCTCTCTTGTTGGAATTTGTCATGAATTCCAGGATCAGTTATTTCCTTAGAATTCAGTTCAAAAATATACCCCAGTTAATTCCCTTCAATTACTTCTGAAAAAAACACCATAGCGTCGCCTTGGTGACATTCTTAGAGAAATCCAGGATGAATTCTTCAAGAACTTCATTGGTAAGTTTTTGGAAGAACCTGTTAAGAAATTCCTACAGAAAACTTGCGAGAAATCACTCTAGATATATTTAGATAAATTTCTAGTTGCAATATTTATGAAACTCTGAACGAAAATAAGGGAAAATTAAAAAAAATCCCAAATGGTTGTCTGGAGTTATTTTTGAATTCTGTACATACATTGCTAGGTGAGTTCCGGTAAAGATCAATTCCTTGGGTAACGAATCATTTAAGGAATCTCTGGAGTAATTTCAGAGAGGATCTTAGGTAAAAAATAATCAGGAGGATTTTTTCAAGGTATCTCGAGCGAAAATCTGAGAGGAACTACTTGGAAAGGATGTCAAGAAATCGTTCAATGAATTCCTGACCAAATCTTCGAAATAATGACTAACAGAAACTTTTAGCAAATACATGAATTTCATTCTCAGAAAATTATTACACACATAAAGTAATATTTGGCGTTACATCCTGAGGAATAACCACAGAAACTTTTAGAAAACCCCTCTAAGAGAATGCTTATTGAAACTACGTTCCTGTTCAGTAGGGTGCGGTTTATTTTTCAAAAGATCTAAAAATAAAAAAATCGTGAGCTTTTCTGAATTCAAATCACATAAGAAGATAAACGTCAGAATTTGAGCCAAAAGTATTAACATTTAGAGGTGGCGCAAGCGACTTGAAGGTCAATACTCAAGTTATTAAAAATGACCTTCAGTGAAGAAAACATAACATTGTTATTTTCAACCGATTTCGAATCTTTTATCATCACTCCTTTCAAAATTACATTTATGAAAACTTTGGAGGACACCAAATTTGTCTAATATCAAAACTAATTTTGGTTAAAAGTAGTTTACTCCGAATTTTCCTCATTTTACTAAAAATTCCATCTCTCTTTGACCATAGGGTGCTGGTGCCATTAGTGGACTACCTAAGCTATAAAAAATCATAACAAAATAACGAAAAGCCTTAGCAGAGATCTTTTGGCGTCAACAGAAAGATTTCAACCTCTACTATATGGGAAAAATATAAAAAGAGTGATAAAACTATTTTTTTAACATAAAATCGCTTGAGCCACTATTGGTACACGTGTTCCAGTAGTTGTGCTAGTGCTCCAGTAGTAGACGTTTGGGAATTATACAAGGAATTTTAAACAAAAAGGCAAATTTTTACACAGGTTTAACATTTTTCCCTTCGAACAGCAACTAATATCTTTCGAATGAAGTATTAAGAACATCTCTGGGACTTTTCTTCATTTTTATACATCCATTTTAAAAACTGCTTCCATCCGTTGATCCACTACTGGAACACGACGGCAACTATTGGTGCAAGGGAGCAAATTTTTTGCGTAAACTTAATTATTTATATGCCTTTTTGATAAAATAAAAAGCTGAAATTTGGCAAATCGACTAAACTAGAGGCGATCTATCCACCAAAAATAGCACAAGTCGTTTTTATCGAAATATGTACGTTTTATTCTATAGTCCAATCTACTGGTACATTACAACCATTGGTACCGGCACCCTAACTTCATAAATACTAAAATCAATTTCAAATCATTTTACATGTTTTTGAAGCAAATTTAGTCAAACATTTCATACAATACCTTTCACTAAACAATGGTTTTGACAAATTTATTCAACAAAAACAGCAAAACACCTGATTTTTTAACGAAAAATTACAGTTTTTCCAAATGTCTACCAGTTAAACAGTATCTCTTAAGCTGAAACTGGTCTGTCTCATTTTTCAAACCTTTGAAAAGGACTTTGCAACAATTTTTAAATAAATTAGAAACAAACACATTTTTGCACATGTTAAAAAATATTTGCACTTTTCAACTCGCAATTGAAACAGAATGCTTTATAAACTTAGGTTTCATATAAAAAATGCAATTTCCGGCGAAAAAACATAAATTATCAAAAAAATTATCATTAAATGTTTTAGGGGAAGACGGGGTAAGACGGACCATTTTCAGTTTGGCATAAAAATGGCGGTTTTCTAAAAAAATCACCAAGCATTTTCCATAAATACAATATTTTTGACATTCCGAACCATTTAGGATGGTATTTACATAATATTTTTCATAACAAATATCAAAAACAAAGATTCTGCTCGTCAATATTGAATTTGATCTAAACTTAACAGATGCTCACTTAAGCATTTCGGAAGGGATTTTATTTTTGTAATAACATAACAAACTACCCGACTATGCATCAACAGAAATGTGAAATATGCTTCAGTGAAGTGAAATAAAAATTGTAAACATTTTGTTTTAAAATTCGTAAATTGAAATCCGTATATTTTTCCAAAATATGGGTGTCTCAAGGTAAAAATAAGTGAACATACATTGTTTTTTAAATTAATTAACCCTAAAAATGTTTCAATATCTTCGTTAATCAATGTAGACTTCATGAAACATTATACTTTTCAGAATCTTAGGTAGCTGATATATTTTTCGCAAAATTGTGTTCGAAAATCGCGGTGGTCGCTTTTACCCCGTGGGTCGCCCACCCACGGGGTAATCCGTCGCTAAAAATAATCGTGATAAGACGTTACTTTTTCAAGTGTTAAGAAATAAATATTTTTTACAAATACTACACCTGCGATATTTTTTTATCATGCCTAAGGCTTCAAAAAACGACATGCTGCTTCGAAAAAGGATTTATTAATTCTTGATTTTGACATATGAATTAACATGCTTAGGCGGGCGGTCTTACCCCGCTTTCCCCTATGAATCGTTGGAAGACAACAAAATTTGCTTTGAAAACATGGAAAAAGATTTGAAATCGATTGAGTATTTATGATGTTATGGTCAAACAGATATGATTTTTTTAAAATAAAATGAGGAACAATTTGGGAAAACTATTTTTAATTAAAACTAATTAGGACAAATTTTATATTCTACAAAGTTTTCATAAATTTAATTTTGATGAGAATGGTGCTAAAAGTTTTAAATTTGGTTAGAAAGTAACGAAGTTATGATGACTTTACTGAAGGCAATTTTTTAAAACTTGAAAAGTCACCTTCACGACGCTTGCGCCACCGCTAAATCATAATATTTTTAGCTCAAATATTGAGGTTTATATTTTTATGTGATTCATAAGAAGAGCACACGAATTTCTGGTTTTGAGAACTTTTGAAAATAAGCCGCACCCTAACTGTTCAGTCTCTTTTTGTTCACGTTTTTCAGGTGTGAGATCTCTAAAATTCCAATTATTTGCTACCAGCCTTAAGTTGATCGTATCGACATATTGCCTTTCATCAATTGTCATCTTGATCATTGAATAACAAGTTAAAAACGACTTCAATAACAGATGAAGTAAAATTCCATTATTTTCATTCACAAATCTTAATGATGATAGGAGGGAAATTTCGATTTCTATTACTTGACTTCAACATACATGTCAATTGTAGCTAACATAAAAGTGCACACCCCTATTTTAAAGAGTCGCCGGGTTAGACTCAGCAGCGAGCCCTGAAAACCCGAGCTTCCTTCCACTCTTCCGGTGGCTGTTCTGTTTTCCAGATTGTGCCTGACAGTCAGTGTAGACAGCAGTTTTATTGTTCTTGAGCTGTTGAATGGCATCCTTGAACTACCTCAAAGTGGGGGCTGGTTGGTTTCCATCGTCCGCAGTATTGGCGATCCAAGCAACTTAAAGTTCTGATTTTACTTAAGGAGCGTTCCAATGAAACTATTTCGCTGAATGAGAGAACATATAGGATACTGAGAAAATTTTAAAGTAACTCATACATTTATCAACAAATAGAAAGTTCAGAACAAGTTCGAGTCGAACTTTGCCTATCATTATCTATCATCCACAACACATCTTTCCATTTAAGCAACTTAAGTTAAATTTATGTAATCTGAAGTTTGGTTAGGTACTTAAAAAGATAGCTAGTATGTATGTATGTATGTATGTAAGGGTAACCACTCATTGTTGCATGGCACAGCCGTTAGACAGTAGACTGTCCATTTTATATGATGTTATCCAGTTAACTGTTTCAGCTCTTTGCTATTATTTAAGGTTTACCTGAGGCATTCCAAAAATTATAACCTAGATACTGGTCATCGATCTACCGGTCATTTCATCATACAAAAGGATGTCTCAATGAATGGGGTTTAAGGACCATCCCTCTATCAACAGTATGTTAGCGATAAGGAGTTGGCAATTCCACTCTCCTCATCCATATTGCTTCAATTGGGTGTCCTGTTTGGTATATAAAATTGATTTGTACTTACAATACCTTTATTCTGGCAATGCACAATATGGTGATCTTCTCTCCTCTCTTCTTCAACTCCAGTCGTTCTGAATCGCATCATTTCTCATTCCTCCTTTTCCATTTCCAATGTTTGTATCTCGAGTTTTGGTCCTCATCTGAAGACTCCCCATCCGAAATTTCGCTCTCCTCATTTTTATAAATTTCATCTAGTTTCTTTTTAATCCTTTCCCTGTCTTTTGATAGCTCCTCCCAACTACTTCTATTCATATTCTGATACCTTTCAAAGTCCTGATCTAATGATTTTAGCCATGTTAAGGATGGTCTGCCTTCTTTCTTTTTATCAAATTTCAATTTGTATGCTAACTTCAGTGGATGGTTTTTTTCTCTTCGTCTTACATGACCAAAATAACTTATTCTTCCTACTCTAATTCTTCTGTTAATGGTTTTTCCGTCTAATAATTTTCTAGCATTGAATTTCAAGTCTTTTGGTTTTTTACAATATTGATAAATATTCCTGAGTATAAGTTTCTCATAATTACCTATTTTTAACCTGCTTTTCTTAGTCATAACAGACACTTTAGTTCCGTATAACAAGGACGGTGCTATCACGGTCTTATACATTAACTTTCCTAATTCCCAGCTTGGCTTGAAAGTTTTGCAAAATTCTACTATTATTCTCGATGATTTCACTGCACTCAAACACCTTTGCTTACATGTAAGTTTACGATTTAACGTTGCAGTCAAACATATTCCTAGGTAAGCTAAACTGTCGCTCACTTTGAATATCTTATTATTTAAAAGAATCTCCTTTGGGTGTTGAGCTTTATCATTTGGATATCTAATTAAAACTTGACTTTTGTCGCGATTAATTTCAAGGCCTACTTTTGCGAGTTGCAATTCTAATTCATGCAATATTTTCTCTAACTCCGCCTTCGTTCTAGCTATGATTAGAATGTCATCTGAAAACACTAGAATCAGTGGAAGAATCAATTGATTAATACCCATTAGTTTCAATTCTGGGATTTCTGCAACTACTTTTTTGAGAACATCTTGCATTAAATAATTAAAGAGTAATGGTGATAACGGACATCCTTGTTTAATTCCTTTCCCCCTCTTAACCTCAGCTGAATATTGATTCTCCCACATAATTCTAGTAACCTCATCTTTAACACAGCTCAGAACTCTATCTACTAATCTCGAAGGAACTCCTAAATCAAGCAACACTTTTCCTATCGATTGTAGCTTCACATTATCAAATGCTTTACTAATATCTAACGCTAGAATAAAGAGATCCTGACCGGAGTTCCAGTATTCCTCCATCATTCTCCTAGCCACAAATATATGATCGTCTGTTGACCTGTTTGCCGTGAATGCTGCCTGATGTAATCCTGGTTCACCTGCATATGCTCTTAACTGCTTTGCTATCCATTTTGCATATATCTTATACACTACATTACACAGCGAGATTCTTCTGAAGTGATCTGCTTCGGAAGCTCCTGACTTCTTAGGTATTGGTATCTGTGTTGATTTCTTCCATTCCTTCGGCATATCATTCCTTATGTAAACTGCTTTGATAATTTCTATTATTCTTTCTAAGGTTTCCTCATCTGCAGCTTTAATGTATTCGGCTACCACTCTATCTGATCCTGGAGATTTTCCATTACATGCTGAGAACAGAATACTTTTAATCTCATCATTTGTTGGAGGATTAGGCAATGGAGTGTAATCATGTTCAGCACAAAACTCTACTTCAGGTCCCTCACATGTCTTCAGTATATCTTCCCAAACTCTCGAGCTAATCATGGCTTTTTTCTGCTTTTTCCTCTTTACGAAGTCTTTCAAATAATTATACGTCTTCCTTACTCTCACTCCTGCATCATAATCATTGAGGTTCTTGAAAAAATCAGTAATTTCCTTTTCTCTATGCTCCTTTACAGCTATCTGATATTCATGTCTTCTATTTGCGACCCTGTATTTATAATTTATCATATCCGGATGCTTTTTCGAAACTTTTAGTGCATCTCTTAACCTATCCAGTGCATATTTCCTGCGTGGTGTATTGGGTACTGTAGATACTTTAAGCGTATTGTAAGCTGCTATTCTCAATCTACTGGCCATTTCCTCGTAGCATTTGTCTAACGTATCTGTTTGAATATCTGTTTTCGTTGGAATCGATGACAGTTTTTCTCTAAAACATTTTTGTTTTTCCGGAATTTTAAGGAGGTCTACGTTGATCCTTGCGCTTTCCTTATTACTCTTCTTTAGGACTGGATTATTTGTAAAAACTAGTCCTATAGTTAACATTACGTGGTCGGTTTTCAAATCTGTCCAACAGCCTTTAATGTATCTTATTCTGAAAGAGGTGTACTGTGGTACCAAAACATGATCAATCTGGCTTGATTTGTCCTTAGTTCTCCAAGTGATTTCTATACTTTTCCCTATTTTAGTCGACACATTCTTAAGTTTTGATAGATGTAAAAAATATTTGAATAGCTCTCCGTTATCGTTACAGTACCTGTGCCCTAGTTTTGTTCCTATCCATACCCTATCTTCTGGTTGTAAATCTTCAGAACCTATCTGAGCGTTAAAATCTCCTAGTACAATAAGTGATTTTCGGTCACTTTCTCTAGTCACTACTTCATTGAGATAGCTGAGGAAATTCTTCTGGTTACTATTTGGTGCATGTACGTTGATCATTATTAGTTTAACTCCATTTATTGTTAGCTTAATCCACATAATACCTTTTCTGCATTCCTTTGCCTGAAGAATTCTGATTCTCTGATGTTTCCTGACAATGATTGCTAATCCTCTTGCCTTGTTCATATGATTATCCTTTACCTGCCAACTATAATTATTTGTACTCAAATCATCTCCAATCGTGTTGACTTCTTGAAGTGCTGCAATCATTACGTCATTTGCAACTAAAATTTTGTCGATCTCGTCTCTTTTTACCTTTCGTCTGCATCCTCTAACATTCCAACTAACTATCTTCAGAACCTTGTTTTCCATACCTTTAATTCCTGTATCTTGACTCAATTGTTTCTCAATTTGTTTCTTGCTTTGCTCGTGGTTGTTTGAATCATCTGTTGTGTTGGTTGATTGCTTTCCATGCTGTGTGATTTTCTTTGAATGAGAACTTGATTCGTTGACCTCTCTAACCTTATTATTTTTAACTGCCCTTGATTCTTCTTCTGCTTGCTTTTCGTTTCCTGCTGCTTCATTTATATTTATCATTTCTGCTTCTATCTCTCCTGCTTCTTCTTCAGCAATACTTATTACACTGTCATAATGATTTCCATTATAAAAAATTTTCAATGCTGATTCATTGCCTTTTCTAACACCAATCCTTACACTCAAACCCTGATTCGTGTACACTTCCACTTGCTTCTCAAATAATTCAGCGACTGTTATTATTGCTTCCTCTCCTAACCAATATGATTTCTCTCTTATCTTTTCTATCACTCGTTCAAATGTTCCTACCTCTTCAATATGCTCATACAGGTAAACGTTGAATCTTTCCCTACTGTTGTTGATATAGCTTGCAATATTGTTTCTTAACTTCATCACGTTGTAATCTGACATATAGTAGTTTTGATCTATTCTTCCCATTTGATCCAGCATTGCTCTGATCAGACAACTGCCATCTCCATCAATTCTTTTTATAACTGCCTCTTGATTGCTCTCCTTGAATTTTAAATTGTATGATACTTCTTCAGCTCGTTTCTCAAATACGTCTATCGCTGGCTTAATACTCATGTTTTCTTTCCATTCTTGAATTAGTTTACTGCTTTTAATTGAGTAATAACGGACTCCCGCTTCCTGAAATTCTGCTACCAACCAAAATGAAGCGAATTTTCGTTTCCTTTCAGTCACCCCTAGGACTATCTCTTCACCTCCTCTCATTAAAACTATAATTTCTCTGTTCAATGCTACAGCTAACTTACTGACCATTTTCCATATTTCGTATAATGCGTTTCCATTTATCATTACTTCTTCTTCAAGTCTATTCAAAATCTCGCCATACATTTCAAAAAACAGATCAATTTGTTTTAACATCTTCATCATCTCTTGCTCCCCAATTTCTCCTTCATTCATTTTCTGAATAACATTCATCATCAATCCACTGTATAATTTGCCATCATCTTCCCCCTTCGATTCTATCTCAATTATCCAATTTCCTATTGTAGTGTGCCACAAACATTCTTCCTTCTCTATCAACGGTTCATTACCCTTCCCTGCCATTCCATTTACATGCACCTCTTTCTCATTTACGCCTAACTCGATCATACTTGACTCTTTTAGAGCCCGAGTTAAATTTTCAACACTTTCGCTCCATTGCATACCAATTTCAAGCACTCCAAACCAGCTATTTTTGTACCCTTCCCCAATAATTTTACAATCATCCTTATCGTTTCTAACCCTCACTTCACATTCAAAGATTTGAGCAACAGCTAAAAGCAAACAATGATTTGCCATCTCTGCGATATCAAATCCCTCATCTTGAATATTATCAAAAAACTCAACGAACTTATTTAAATCTTCCTCCCATCTTTCAATTTTAGATAAAATAATTGAATTCAATTCATCTACATCTTCTTGTCTAAAATTAACTCCGTTCAATTTCGTACAAATCTGCTTTAGTATCAATTTACTCAGCCCATTCGATTCATGGCTGCTGTTGAATAATCTCTGCTTTATTAAAAATAATACACGTGAGAACCACCCTAACCTCCTAATTCCGTTAGACGTCATCGTCATCATGAGGACCAAACTTCGAGATACTTGGAAAAATTATTGGAACGAGAAAGTGAATGACTCACCAATACTGCCACCAATGAAACCGGTGCACTCAGTCTCGCTGCGTTGGGCTCTTCCTTCGTGCTCTCCACAGTATTCGCTCCGGATCGACCAGAGCCCTGCTTCTTATTTCTGCCTCACCGCTACAGATGCGCTTTCCCCTTACTCTCTCTCTCGCTACTCAGCCGCTTGCCTATTTCGATGCTCCACTTTCCTCTCACTTTCGCTTCTACGTGGCACTCACTCTCGCTTCCAATTTTTTTTTCCGCACTTTATTCTCCGCTTTACCGCCAAAACCGATCAAGGTCTTCTCACTAACACCACTCGTGTATTCTTCTGGTGAAGCTGTCGACCGCTTCCCCCCGCCACTCTCGCCTCAAAACTTTTCTTCTTTCTTCGGCGTTTCAATTTTTTTTTCCACCAACTTCCTCTGGCCAACACTTCTTACTCCCTTTCTGCTTCCCCGGAACAATCCCTTATCCACGCCAGCTGCCCCAATTACAGGATTTAGCCTTCTCCTCAGTACACAAACAATCAGCAATCTGAAATGCGTGATTTACCGACTGCAACCCTCACCGCACTTTCACCCCCTCCGCACTCCTCCCTAGGCCCACCCCCTCCGCACTCCACAGACAGCTGCTTTTTCGTTTTCTCACTACACTCCGAAAAGCACCCAGCCGTTGTTTTTGGCCAAATCACGGTCCAATCCGTCGGAAACCCAGCACGGTTACCACCCAACTGCTCCACTTCGGCACTTCCGGAAACCCCAAAACCCAGCCCAATTCTTCCTACGGCAATCGCAAAAACGATCTTTTCACTCGACCACTGTAACAGCACGCAAGCACAGACACGTCCGCTCTCAACGGAATTTTGTTTGCTTTGAGGCAGGCATTTCATCTGTTGTCTCGACCTCCATTGCCAGCGCTTTCAGCGCAATTCAGATGTTCGTCGAAGTGATGTATCCACTTTTTGATCACCTCACGTTCGTCCGACAAGCAATTTCCTTCCTTATACCTGCATATCTCGGCTCGTGGCACGAAGTCGTTGCGGGAAGCGTTGCGCTACTGAAAGAACTTCCGCGTTTCTTCAGACTTTCATAGCTGTCCCATCTTCTCACACTCCGTCTCCTCAAAAATGGCGTTTTTGCTCCAAAATGTATTTTTTACTCCCAAAAGAGTCGGGTCTGCCATTTCCAACTATAACGTTCCACGTTCTGTCGGGTCACTTGCTGCTGCATGACCACCCGCGCTCCATTCTACTCGTCCAGAATCTGCCTACATTTCTCGTCGAATCAATCGTTCCATCGACTCCGTCGGTACCGTACGTTGTTAACGACGGAGAGTTTTGGGCGCCGGTCTACAATCATCAGATAGTGGTCAGACCCGATGTTAGCGCCACGATTCTGACGTTGATAATGTCGGAGAAATACCGTCCATCAATCAGAACGTGGTCGATTTGTGATTCTGTCTGCAGTGGTGATCTCCAGGTGTATCGGTATGGAAGGCTGTGCTGGAAGTAGGTGCTACGAATTGCCATATTCTGGAGGTGGCGAAATCAATTATTCGTAAGCCGTTTTCGTTCGTCAGCCGGTGGACGCTGAACATTCCAACAGTCGGTCTGAGGTCCTCATCCTAGCCAACCTGAGCGTTTAGATATCCGTTGATGATTTTGACGTCGTGGCTTGGGCAGCTGTCGTACTCGCATTCGAGCTGCGCGTGAGAAGCGTCTTTATCATCATCAGTGCTTCTGGAGTGAGGACTGTGCATGTTTATTATGCTGAAGTTGAAGAACCGGACTTTGAGCCTCAACTTGCACATACTCTCATTGATCGGCCTCCACCCGATCACGCGCCTCTGCATATCACCCATCACTATAAAAGGTGTTCGCAGCTCGTGTGTATTACCGCAGCTGGTAGATTGTATGGTTACTTCTAAACGTTCGCACCATTGATCCCTTCCAACACACTTCCTGCAACGCTGCGATGCCGAATCCGCGGTCTTTCAGCACATCGGCGAGTAATGCGTGTACCGTAATCCGGGGTAACATTGATCAGCGGGGTAACATTGATCGGGATGACTCATCTTGTTAAACGTTCAAATAAAGATTTATTGATGAAACATTTTCGAACCATGAATGGTGCCTCTCTTTCGTATATTCATAAGCTAATGATAATTAAGGTTTTTGCCAAAATTGCGTTTAGTTCATGCACAAATTTGTCAACTTTTTGAAACAATGATTTCTATCATTTTCACTGACACTACCGAAAATTCATGTCTCACATAAGTTCTGCAGACGATGTGATCAAGGAAAATGCGGGTGTTACTAAAAATGGCATCTCCGAAAACGATTCCGTTGTCAAATCTTTCATAAGTTTATTCAATTAGGCAACATTAACTAATTATAAATACGAATGTAGGATTTCATGAGGAAATTGCCTACTTTTAGGCGTATTCCGCGGTTCAAGGTGTTTTTAATTTTGAAATAACTCAAAAAGTAAATGACTTGTAAGAGTTTGGTCTTCATATTCGGCTTCAGGGGCCCTGATTTTAGTAAGTAACGACATTTCCAATATTAGCGAACGTTGTTTACTTGGGTGATCAATTTTACCCCATATCAGCTGAATCAAAAAATCACTTAAAACATTTATTTTAACATGTTTAAATCTTTCGAAAAACAAAATAAAGTACATAGTTAGGAGCGGTGGGTGCCAGTACTTGTTTTAAAAATATGAAACTTGTAACATTTGTATTGTGAAATGAAAAATTTAAGAAAAACTAAAAAAATGATCAATGTTACCCCGGATTACGGTACATAAGTAATCCACGTACCGAGTTCCCAATCGCTAGTCCCTTTACGTCGCTGTGGTAATCGCCGATTGTCCTAGTTCATATTCTCTCGTTGATTATTCGTTGCTCGATTTTTTACGGCTGATTCGCAGGGCCTGACACCAACCCCCTAGATTTCCTAGATTAGGATCATTTCCCTTAAATTTTCGGAAGGCAATAGTACACAGTTTATCTTAGAGTCCTTTTCTGGCACTCGGACGATGATCAGCCGCTCCTGACATGGAGAACAGATGCTGTTGTGAGCCACTCCTAACATGGAGTACAACCGCTCCAGGTTTACAGAAGAAATACCCCCTTCTTAGTCAGCATACGACCAAAGTTTCTATCGGGGTTGATTGACCGATCTTCCCTAAGGTTACTCGAACCCCAGGCAGTACCGTGAGGAGATAGGGATTGCAATTACTGGGTAGGATGCTCAGGACCACACAAAGGGATCTATTTTATTCCTTCGGTTACGTGAAGTACCAGTGCACAGTGGTCCAGGAATCAGTTTTACGCGGAAAGATGAATTTTGAGCTTTAGAATGAAACATTAGACAAAAACGGTCTTCTACAAAGTTGTTTGTATTAGTAAGGTCCTTTGTTTGGTGTTATTGAAAATTAGGGTGGACCACATTTTCAGTGGTCCAGGAATCAGTTTTACGCGGAAAGATGAATTTTGAGCTTTAGAATGAAACATTAGACAAAAACGGTCTTCTACAAAGTTGTTTGTATTAGTAAGGTCCTTTGTTTGGTGTTATTGAAAATTAGGGTGGACCACATTTTCAGTGGTCCAGGAATCAGTTTTACGCGGAAAGATGAATTTTGAGCTTTAGAATGAAACATTAGACAAAAACGGTCTTCTACAAAGTTGTTTGTATTAGTAAGGTCCTTTGTTTGGTGTTATTGAAAATTAGGGTGGACCACATTTTCATAGAAATTGTGTAACTAACTTTCTCATTTGTAGAAATTATACTATACATGCTTCAGCAAAGTTGTAGACCATTCAATTTCAAGCAACTTTGCCAAAAAAGTTTTTTTATATCTCTTAAATTGACCGATTTAGAGCTATTTTCCTACGGTTACATAGGGTGGTCCGAACAAAATTGGTTTTCTGGCTCTAGAGTTTTCAATTCAAATTTCTCATCAAAGTAGTCTATGAAACACTTTTAGAACTTTGAAAAATGCGTAGTTTGGTGAGTGAAGAAACTCGCTATCTCTTTCCGTTTGGGAGTTATTGTTGTTTTTCTCTCAAAAACATGCCTACTTTGATTGTGAATATTTTTGATTGAGGCAAACATTAAAAAGATCTTTTGACGGCATTCAAAAGACAAAATAAAATTGTATATTATATCAAAAAATTACAAATGTGTTATTTTTGTAACTCTAATAAAATGCCCTTAAAAACAAATGATTTTAAGCAGAAAAACTTTAATAACTTTTGAACTAAAAAAGATATCATCAATCTTTTCGCATGAAAATTTTTGTTTTATTAAGTTCTAAAAGTCGTTCATAGACCGCTTTGACGAGAAATCTGAAATAAGAAAGATAGGGCTTTCAAACTATTTTGAAGATTTTCATAGTATGTATTTCTTTATTATTTTGTATTTTGAGCATGAAAATAAAATTTTAGACAAAAATGATCTTCCACAAAATTGTTTATAAAAATGTAGGCTTTCATACTGAGTCATTCAAAACTAGGGTGGTCCACAATTTCACACAAATCATATAATCAACTTTTTTATTTGCAAAAATACTGGTATATACTCTTAGGCAAAGCGGTAGAACTTGGAATTTTGACCAACTTTGCCAAAAAAAGTTTTTCTGTAGCTCAAAATTTGACCAATCTAGAGCATTTTTTCCTAATCATCAAAGGGTGGTCCAACAAAAATCAGTTTTTCAATTCTAGTGTTTTTAATATTAGTTTCTCGTCAAAGTCGTCTATCAACGACTTTTAGAACTTAACAAAATGCAAATTTTCATGCAAAAATATTGCTGATATCTATTTTAGTTCAAAAGTTATTAAAGTTTTTGTGATAAAAAATATTTGATTTTCAAGGTGTTTTATTAGAGTTACAAAAATAACACATCTGTAATTTTTTTATATAATTTACAATTTTTTTTTGTCTTTTAAATGCCTTCAAAATATATTTTTTATGTTTGCCCCAATCAGAAATATTCACAATCGAAGTAGGCATGTTTTTGAGAGAAAAACAATAATAACTCCCAAACGGGAAGAGATAGCGAGTTTCTTCACTCACCAAACTACGCATTTTCCAAAGCTCTAAAAGTGTTTCATAGACTACTTTGATGAGAAATTTGAATTGGAAACTCTAGAGCCAGAAAACCAATTTTGTTCGGACCACCCTATGTCACCGTAGTAAAATAGCTCTAAATCGGTCAATTTAAGAGATACAAAAAAACTTTTTTTTGGCAAAGTTGCTTGAAATTGAATGGTCTACAGCTTTGCTGAAGCATGTATAGTATAATTTCTACAAATAAGAAAGTTAGTTACGCAATTTCTATGAAAATGTGGTCCACCCTAATTTTAAATAACACCAAACAAAGGACCTTACTAATACAAACAACTTTGTAGAAGACCGTTTTTGTCTAATGTTTCATTCTAAAGCTCAAAATGCATCTTTCCGCGTAAAACTGATTCCTGGACCATAGTGCAATGGTACGCCATGCCCAGCATTCACCAATCCAATTTATTCATAGTACAGTTACCCCCACAGTTATGGATCAACTAAGGGTCATTTTTCAGAACAAAATAGGATTGAAAATCATGATGACGCTGTACAAAACTAAATTACCTTCCTGGTACTGCAGAATATAGTTGTTTATGGGAATACATATCAGAATTCGCGATTATTTATGAAAAAGTGTCGTTTTTTACAGGAATTTCACACGTTACTCATCCCACAGATGTTGATCAGTGGGAGAGGAGGATCCCTTTTATGGATCAAATAGTATCATATTATGGATCAGAACATTACAACAGCAATTTCCCTGAAAGGCAAACGAATGGTGTATTAGTGAAAGCACGTTTAGTGTACGTTTTGGCGTTTCTCTCGGAATCGTCTTATCGTTGATTCATAACTGTGGTATGGTTTTCAATGCCCCACAGTTATGAATCAACGTTTCTAGAACTGTGGTTGACATTTTATTTCCTACTAACGGAAAAAATATGCTAAGACATTTTATAATTGATTGCGCTGCTGTATAAATGTATGGTTCACGTAGGTAAAATTTGTTTTGCGTAATTGCAACTCTATTTGTTAAGATATTCTCCATTCAATCCAACTCTGATCCATATATGTGTGCTATGCATAACTGTGGGGTGACTGTACATCTTCATTGGCAAAATCGAATGTATTCATGGAAATTTTCATTTTTCTAAGGGTCATTTAATTAGCTGCCTCGATGCCACTCTTTCGCACCTCGCACGCAGTTATGTTTGTCCACCTCGTCGCCAAAGTTTCCGGAACAGATGGAAAATGCGGGGTTGGGTGAAGACACAATGCTAGATTTGCCATTATCGCATGCCTGAATCGCTCCTGACAATGGAGCAATTTGTCTTTCCCAAAAGCATTAAACCAAAGCCCGGCTGGCTGCCATACTTTCCCAACTGTGTAGCTACTTGACTGCTAGAACTACGTAACGGTACGTCGCCCTGGACGGACGGTTGACCGAACTGCTAACCAAGAAACGGGAAGTCTCCGAAAAGTTTCTGTCCAGCGAAGGCGCAGCAGTTCATTCGTCGTCGAAAACAATTAATCATTTTCGTTTTTGTAATATTGTTTCAGAACTGCGTGCGACAACAACAGACAGTTGGTTGGTATGTAATACCGGTACATAGTCTCGAGTCCTTCGTAGACGAGAGGAAAAAAAGAACTACAATGACGAAGACATTTGTAACAATCTAAAGCACCAGCCTTGTCTCGCTGTGGGGCAGCATTTGTCATGAAGCAATCCGTTCAGCTTTTGTTTCGGCATTGAGGATTGACGTTAGATTTATGGGAATTATGAGTGGAGGACAATCTGGGCGGTATGCTCAATACGGAGCATAATTTACGATTAGGGCCTTCCACAGAAGACTTGTTAGCTTCAACCAAATTCGATTTCACAGAGAAGATTGTTTGAAGTTTCTAGTTGACAGGTTGGGTTTTTCAACAGATGGTTATAACTTTTTAGGATTTTTTCTTAAAAACGTATGGAGAAGTCAATTTACACGCATTAGAGATCATTATGGAATTTATATGGCAGAATCAGCAAAAAGAAATTACAACGTTCTTTTTTTTCGATAGAGAAACAACAATTTTGAAAACAAAATTTCTTAATTGGAAGCTGGTTCTAAGCCCTTTCAGAAATTACCTGAAGTTTAAAAAAAAATACTCAAAGACAATTGCGTGATTCAAGGAATTTGAGTAGTAGAGTACAAATTTTTATTAACTTAATCAACATTTTAAAAACAGACAAAAGTCCTACAGAAACTTCTAGCTATCGTCCAGTCAGCTTGCTTTCCTTCATCAGTAAATTTTTGGAGAGGTCATATTGAACAGAATGAGGGTCCATATCAACGAAAAATCTTTTTTTGTACTATAACTAGTTTTTCGGCTTCACAGTCATTAAAACGATTGCGTTGATTACTTTGTTATCTTCGCCTACGTTTCGGTCCGGGAGTGGACCTTCTTCAGGGCTCGATATTAAATCAACAAATCAGCATAATTTTGAAAAAAGTGAAAAAGTCGTTGCTTCTTCTCCACAACGGGCATCGATCTAATTTTGTTTTTCAATGAAAGTTCGGATTCCGCAATGTACATTCGACCACTCATCAACTTCTACGTGTAACAAATTTAATTCGTTCCAACAAATCGGAAAGACATTCTACTGGTTTTGCTTTTCCATATATAGAAAAGCATTCAACAGTGTTTGGCATGAAGACTTTGTAAAATTGTAAAATTAAAAAATCTCAATTTTCCAGCATACGTTGTCAGAATAATACAAAGTTATCTGTCGAATTGCACACTTCATGATAATTATCAGAACTCCAAGTCTGGAAGACTTCCTGTATGACCTGGTGTTCCTCAAGGCAGTATTTTAGAGCCAATATTATTCAATATTTTCACATCTGACTTACCGTAATTTCGGGTGAAATTGATCATTTTTCACGGTTTGTCTAGTCTGTTTTCTATAATATTAACAATGTTAAACAAGTAAATGCAGGAAAACAAGTACGAAGGTGAGCCTCATCGACTTATGTACCGAAAATTTCTAACTAATGTCATTTTAGTGTTAATAAACATCCCTAAAATAAAAAATCAGACGATCTCATTTCGGGGTGAAATTGATCACTTGTCAATGCCATTATTGTTCAAAACAACTCTATATGATAAATTCGAGCTCCCTGAATCCGAATATGCTTGTCAAATTCTTAACAATGCAATATTTATCTTCTTCTTCTTTCTGGCGTTACGTCCACACTGGGACAAAGCCTGCTTCTCAGCTTAGTGTTCTTATGAACACTTCCACAGTTATTAACTGAGAGCTTACTATGCCAATGACCATTTTGGCATGCGTATATCGTGTGGCAGATACGATGATACTTTATGCCCTGGGAGGTCGAGAAAATTTCCAACCCGAAAAGATCCTCGACCGGTGGGATTCGAACCCACGACCCTCAGCTTGGTCTTGTTGAATAGCTGCGCGTTTACCGCTACGGCTATTTGGGCCCCTCACAATATTTATATAAATAACGAATAGTTAAGTTTCAAGAATTACGCGAAAACGCCTAAATGTATGCAATTTCCTAAGGAATTCAATTATATCTAGCAGAAATTTAATTATTTCAACCATATGAGCTAATTAGTACGAGTTTTGGTGATGAAATCTGGTTTAGGGATATATCTCAAGCATCCTCACAAACTGTCAGGTTCATACCATGTTCAAGTCCTTGCTTATAAATAGAAGTTTATAGGTGTTTGTCAATACTGTACCGTGCATGATTTTGAAATTTTACATTATTTTCATAGTAATAAACATTTTTTAACGCAAAAAAAAAACTTCACAACACACAATTCGACAATAGTTGAGCTTGAGCTTGAGCTAGACCTGTGCGCCGAAATATTTTCAATCGGCGGCGGCGCCAGGGCATTTTTGCACCGGCGGCGGCGGCGTCATCGGCGTCACGCCGTTGACCAATTTCGGCGGCGGCGGCGGCGGCGTACATCGGCGTGGGGAAAATTGAACAACAAAATTTTCATAAAGAACAAAAAAAAATATAGAAACCAGATTCCCATTTCTTTATGAAATAGTTTTTTAAAATGTTCGGTCATTTTAGTAAGATATCAAAGGTGGCATTCAAGATTTCTTTATAATTAATCTTGGGCTAGGTATTTTATATTTAAACAATATATAAAGAAGATACATTACCAAACCCTAATGCTCCATATTATATAAGCAGAGCTGATGAATGAATAATTTTATTTTGTGCAAATTATGTTAAGGGTTTTGTAAAAAAATTCACATGATTTTTTTTAGAGATTGCATTATATTTGGCGTTTTTTTAAGAATCGCCATATCTTTCATTCATTCATAGTCTTCTCCAACGTTGTATTGACTTTACTGGGCCGGATAAGGCAGCATCCATTTATTACGTAACGCTATAATTGGAAATTTTAGACCCCCTCCCCTCCTCCGTAACGCTTTTTGTATGAAAATTTTCAAATCTTTGTATGGGTCGTAACGCTTGAGCCTACTCCCCCCTCCCCCTAGAGCGTTACGTAATTTGTGGATGCCGCCTAAGGGGAACAAGAAACGAATGTTTTTGGATCAACTAATAATTCATTACTACGGTAGGGAACGGACTAGATGGTAGAAGCTATACATACAAAATTACAATTTCGAAACGTTCTTTGACGGGAAAAATGTATCAATTTCTATTATAACTGATAGCAAAGCTGTATGGGTTTTAAGCTAACATATATTTTAAAACGTTATTTAAGAAAAAATAAATGAGTAAGTTTTTATGTATCTTGACCTGTCCTCAAAATAAATGATGAATATTCCATCAAACATTGATCCATATTTGTAGAAGCACCGGTTTTGGCCATACGCCAGTTGTAGCCATAGTGGATTATACACCGTTTTACATAGCCAATCAGCATGAAACCTTTTGTGTGCAGTAGATCACATTCATATAATAGAGCTACATTCATTTACTTGTCCAAATTGATTCAAAACATAAGAAAAACAAATAATTTGTCTTATAATTTTAACTCCCATACACCTAATTTGGCCAGGGCACTCCTAATTTGGCCACTCTCATGAGAAATCAATGCAATTGGCCAATTTAGGAACCGAAGTGAAATCTCTAGCCGAAACTGGTTCCGTTGGCCTATATTGACCAACGGGATTTTCAAAGCGAAGAAATGGTTTTGGCTCAGTTTTGATATTTTACACATATAATATGGATTGAAAGTTTGCATTTGACATATTGAGGATTTTGCCCTCTAATAGACTCACACCTAAATAATTTTGTCACACCAAAATATTCTCCCACCATGTTTGCCATATATTGGATGGCGTCGTAGCTAACAAAACCAACAAGTAACGCACATGTAACGCATTTTGTTGGATTGTACATTGAATGCAAGGTGTGTGCTTCTATGAAAGTGCCATATAAACTGACGTGTGAGTATTTATTTTTCCACGTTGAAAATGTGCACGAGAATCTATTCCTTAACTAAACGAACAATATTTGTTGTATAAATATATCTTCCCATTCAGTTTTTATTGACATTTTCTCTTAGGTCGGCCAAAACTGGTGCTTTTACCCTAATTTGATTTTTTTTTTGCAGAAATCCCTAAAGGTACAAGAACACGAATGTTCAAAAATAAAATCCACGTGGAACCCCCGAATTGATTTAAGTAAACCCAAAAAACTAGTCGGTATAAATGGAGAAATCACCCAAAGGCTTCCAAGAAAGAACTTGTGCAGAAGTCATTTGAGGAATCTCTGAAGAAATTCCTGAGAAATTAAAGAAATGTGTTGAAATATCCTTAGAAAAACGCTTAGGGAAATTAGATGAAGAATTCCTGAAGTGACGCTTGAACTAATCTAATAAAAAAATCCAAAATGAATCTTTGGCAGGATTCCTCAAGAAATATCTTAGAGACCTACTTAGAGAATTTAAAAAATTATATTTAGAGGAAGATTTTTAGAATTTTTTGAAATATCAATGTGTAGGGGGAGATCTTCCATTACCGGACATCTTAGCCGCTAAGTTCATAATTCTAAAACTATTTATTTTATGCGGCCTTGTTGCCGATTTACGATAAATATTCATATTTGAATTTCTTCAATTTTCTGAAGATTAATAGAAGTGTATTTTAGCCAAATAATTATTTGAAGAAATTGAAACATCCTTTATTCATGTTATATTTGGAAGAACTACTTGAGAAAAAAAAACTGCAATACTTTTGGCACAATCATTAAAGAGATCCCTTTGAATATTCCTTTTACTGATCACTAGAGGCACGTATGAAGTAATTGTTGGAAAATACCTTGGAGTTAAATGCATGCATTTTTGGTTAATTGCGTGCAGATATTTATAAAAATATATCTAATCAAATATTTGGAAGAATTCTTACATATTTTTGTGAAATCCATGCATTTCCAAGAATAATTTTTGAACGTTTTCGAAAGCATTCATGAAGAAATATCAAATATAATCCTTGAAGAATATCCGAAAAAAATTCAAATATTCCAGAAATACAGTCATCTCTCCCTTACTCGATATTGAAGGGACCATCGAGTTAGGGAGGTATCGAGTTACAGAACACAAATGCAGTGCAACTGCGTTCCAAGGGACCATCGAGTTAGCCATGAAAACCAACTTTTACTATGGTTCTCTAACTCGATATCGAGATACGGAATATCGAGTAAGGGAGAGTTAACTGTATATGAAACAATTAGCGTTGGGCGATTTTAAATCGATGTTCCGAAAATCGATGTTTTGATTCCGATTAATCGATTTTTTGAATCGATGTTCAGGGCATCTAAAATCAGGTGAATCGATTTTCTTCATTCGATTTTTTTATTCGATTCATTTTATTGAACTTGATGAATTTTTTATGTAATGCTGTTAAAAAAGAATCCAAATTTTGAACAATCCTTGAAGTAGTAAATCTATTCTATTGAATTTCCGAACTGATTTAATTTAAGGATGGTAAAATTGAATGTAAATGCATTTGGTCGCATGAAAAATTTCATAATTTTTAATTTTAATTCGATTCGAATCGATTCAAAAACATCGATTCAAAGGATTCGATTAAATCGGTGAATCGATTCGGCAGTTCAGATTTGAATCGATTCAGCAACATCGATGTTATAGACAAATTTTCCCAACGCTAGAAACAATCATACGATGAGTTCTTTGAAGAATTCACAGTGGAATCCTTCAAAATACACAAATTTCTGGTAGATCCTGGCAGACATATTTTTGAAGCAATTTATGAAGAAGTCACAGGAGAAATCAATGAAAAACACATAGGAAAAATCGTTGAAGAGATTTCATGAAATAAGTTCCTGTATATAAACTCGAAGGTGTTCTTGGAGGAATTCCTAGTGAACCTTTACAGAGTTTATGGACAATTACTTAAAAAAAATCTGTAGAAAAAAATCATGGAAACAATTTTGAACAAAATCACATTTATTGAGGAATTATTAGAAGAATTTCTGATTCTCGATCCGTATTACAATTCCTGGAGAATACATTGAGTAATTCTCTGAAGTACTTCTTGAAGAAATCCCTTGACGCATTATATGTACGATATTCTGTAAAAATTTCTAATTTAAGGCTTTAATTTTTCCTAGCCCATTTTTCAAATACTAATCAATTTTTCGAGATGAAATATTAATCGGCGTGAAAATACAAATTCGGCGGCGGGACGCTGACCGGCGTATGGCGCGCCGCCGATACGACCATCGGCGTCGGCGTGACGTAAAATGAATCGGCGGCGGCGGCGTGGCGCGGCGGCGCACAGGTCTAGCTTGAGCTTGATTGGTCGCCCGTGGATGCTACTCCAGTATCGCCAGATCAGCTGCACTTACACAAGGAACCAACCGAATGACTGCTTGGGACTAACAGGCATCCTCAGTGTATAAGTGCTGGTGATCTTCTATTTTTAGCGACAATGGTGCCTGCCACGTCAGAATGCAGACTAATGTGGGGAAGGGGGAGGAATTGATGATGCATTGAACTGGCTCCCACGTAGACCGTATATACCACTGCATCTACGCCAGTTCATGCGGGAGTGTATGGATTGTGGGAAAGGCATGGCAGAGAGGTTTGCTTTTGTGGTTAACAGACTGCCCATGTATCAGGCGTAAGGAAAGGCATGCGCGTGGAAGAATGGAAGCGTTAGGGAAACGGTTTCTTGTCCGTCTCTGGTTCTAGCGTTTGCTATGAACGGATAGTTTGAGTGTGATAGATTTAGAATGGAAGATAGAAGCAAGTGAAAGTTACAACTACAAAGTACGAGGAAAGGGACGGGCCTGGGATTGAACCCATGACCTTCTGCTTATGAAGCAGAAGCGGTAGCCATCAGACCACCAACCCCGTCTCATTCACAACACACAATTCGACAATAGTTAAGACAAACAACTGCAGCTTACATTGATATTTGTGCTCCATTATGAATAAATGAAATCGTGTGATACGATGATCAATTTCACCCTTCTGATCAATTACACCCGATTTTACGGTACTAATGGTACGCATTGTCCAGTCATTTACCACCCATATATCTTAGTTTTTTTTTTAATTAATCAACCCCAAAAATGATTTAATATCCCCGTTAATCAATGTAGAATTCATAAAACATTATACTCTTTAGAATCACAGGGAACTGATATATTTTTTCGCAAAGTTGTGTACGATAATCGTGGTGATCGTTTTTACCACGTGAGA
The DNA here is from genome assembly GCF_002204515.2 of Aedes aegypti. NCBI lineage: Eukaryota > Metazoa > Arthropoda > Insecta > Diptera > Culicidae > Aedes > Aedes aegypti. The sequence continues at coordinate 159,579,210 of NC_035109.1, read as the reverse complement.
GGGCGGTTTTACCCCGTAGCTAAAAATAATAAGGCCATTCAACCAGCTGGTGAGCAATTTTTTGTCCTCCCATACCTTCAGAAGTACTCGGTGGATCGACTGATAAAGCTGCTCACTTCCGTGCTTGAGAAGCTCAACCGCGATCTCGTCCTTCCTAGCAGCCTTACAGTTCCTCAGCTCGCTGATAACCTTTTTAACCTTTCCTATTGTCGGTGGGTCCACAGGTTGATCGTCATCATAAACATTTATTTATCCTGTTTCGTGCTACAATTCTATTTTCACCGTTCAACAATTGCTGAAAATGCTCCTTCCACCTGGCAGCCACCGCCGTTTTATCGGTCAGCAAATTCCCTTCTCGATCATTGCACATGGCGCGCACTGGTACGGTATTGTTTTTTTTTTTTTTTTTCCTTCTAAGCAATGGGGGGATAATCTGCTCAACAGACTCCGGACCGAGGTCCGGGAGTGTGGGGTTGGGGACCATTTACTACGTACAAGCAGTAAACAGGACTACACCCCCGACCCACTAAACCATTTCCATTGCCGCCAAACCCTTCGTCTCTCCGGGACCACCAAGAAGGCATTGCTTCGGAGAGGGGCTATTGCACATCGCATCCTCCAGGTTAGCTGCGTAGCCATGCAGCAACGAACATCGATGACACGCTTATGGGGGTCCACCAAGGTAGCATGCTGGCGCATTGCCAGCTTCCCGGGTGGTCCTCACCTCCCGTTGTCCGCTGAAGGCGGGCAGGGTCGACCACTAAGCCCGCGCCCAGCTGCACCGCAGGTATCAAGAACTGATACTGCGGGCTTCGCGATTTGACCTACTGAAGGCTCAGGCCCTATCAGCTAGCACGAGCTGGGATTGCTGACGAAGGGGCCTCCACCTGCCCCGAACAACCAGAGGCTCGTACCCACCCAGTAGGCCGGCGCCACGACAGCAGCGCTACCAGGATTTGAAAATACCTGGAGGTCGTAGACACAAAAGTCAATTTGGACAAATTGAGATGTAAGATTGTGAAAAATAATAGAATCGTTCTGGTGGGCTTCGATCCCACGACTCCCAATACGCTAGACTGGGCGCGTTAACCAACTACGCCACAGAACGGGTAACGATTCTGCAGCGCAATCGGCCAACCTGAAACCAAAGTCCGTCACGACCCCATTTTCTCCTTCACAACCCTACACCTCCTTCGGCTCTCTGAGATGCCCAATTCGACTCTCCTAAGCGTGCCTACGAACAACAGTGAGAGATTTTATTTTTAGCGTCGCACTGTTGCCTTGTTTGTGCCACACTACTCATTAGCCAACGTTGGCTCAATGAGATGGTTAGTATGGGTCCGGCTTTCGACGTGGTCGTATCTCGTCATATCGACCCCTTTTGCGATAGAGAGATCGCCGCTCAATTTTACTCAACTAGGCTGGTTAAGCCGTAATAGACATGACAACCCTAGTTGAGCTACCAGGATGTTCTCCCCGCGGCCACTTAATCGCTGTAAGGGTCGATTTCGACCGTAGGGCACCGGTATGACCTACGTAGCCGACTGCGAACCCTTGGACCACCTGTTGATTAGCGTCTGCACTAGTCACTCCTCGAGTCCACACGCTACCTCCTTTGGAGTTCCGAGACGATGTGGGTGATAGCCGATGAAACGGCATTCCAGCCAAACTCGTCTGCACACATCCTCTGGACCAAATTGTCCGGAGTCGTGTCCCGACCGCATGTGGCAAACATGCGGTCACGCATTGTGCGGAAACGCGGGCACACGAACAAAACGTGTTCCGCCGTTTCCTCTAAACCTGCACAAACTGGACATTCGGGAGAACCCGCATGACCGAAACGGTGTAGATATTGTCTAAAGCATCCATGACCCGAAAGGACCTGTGTTAGGTGGAATGTTAGTTCCCCATGGCGCCTATTGACCCAGATATCTAACCTCGGAATCAACCTGTGAGTCCACACTCCCTTGGTGGAACTGTCCCACGCACGCTGCCATTTGACCATGGAGGCCAGTCTGGCAGTCCTGCGTATGCCTCTTGTGCCGCGCATTTCGAAACACTCTATGTCTTCCATGATAAGGATACCAATAGGCATCATACCGGTGATGACACAAAGTGCATCGTGTGACACGGTACGGTACGCGCTCGCAACCCTCAGACACATTAGCCTATAAGTACTCTCTAGCTTGCTACGGTAGCTATCGGTACTCAAAGCCGTGCCCCAAGCCGGGCCACCATACCTCAGTATGGACGAGGCGACACTGGCCAGAAGCTTACGCTTGCTGGCGTACACCGCAGAGCTATTGGACATCATCCGGGACAGTGCCACAATAGCTGTGGAGGCTCTCTTGCAGGCATAATCGACATGGCTACCGAAGGTAAGCTTGTCGTCGATCATCACCCCCAAGTGTTTGACGGAGCGCTTCGAAGTGATTGTGCAGTCGCCTACACTGATCACCGCTTGCTGCGCCGACTTTCGGTTGTTGACAACAACAGCCTCCGTTTTGTGGTGAGCCAATTCCAGTTTCCTGGAGCTCATCCACTCCTCCACAATTGCGATCGAGTGGGCTGCAGTCAATTCCACTTCTTCGATCGATTCACCGTAGACCTCCAGCGTAATATCGTCGGCAAAGCCAACGATGACCACACCCGCCGGGAATTTTAATCTCAACACCTCGTCGTACATGACATTCCATAACACCGGACCCAGGATGGAACCTTGCGGGACTCCTGAGGTTATGTGAAAGCACTTCCGACCCACCTCTGTGTCATAGACTAATACCCGATTCTGGAAGTAACTTCCGAGAATCTTGTACAGGTACTCGGGTATCCCCAGACGCAGGAGCGCATCAGCAATAGCCGCCCAACTGGCACTATTAAATGCATTCCTTACATCCAGAGTCACTACTGCGCAGTAGCGAATACCCCTCCTCTTACGCTGGAGTGCTATCTCAGCGGTTTTCTTAACCGTCAGAATAGCGTCTACAGTGGACCTCCCTTTCCGGAAGCCGAACTGGTTGCCTGAGAGACCATTTACACCCTCGGTGTACCTCGACAGTCTGTTGAGGATGATCTTCTCGAGCACTTTCCCCACCGTGTCAATCAAGCATATTGGTCTATACGCCGACGGGTCACCGGGTGGTTTCCCCGCCTTTGGCAATAGTACCAGGCTCTGCCTCTTCCACGCATCTGGAAATACTCCCTCGTCCAGGCATATCTGCATAGCAGATCTGAACATACCGGGAGCCTCCAAGATTGCGACTTTGAGGGCCAGGTTTGGAACTCCGTCCGGACCTGGTGCCTTCCCCATGCTTAGGGATTTTGCAATCCCTACAAGTTCCTCATCAGTTACTCTATCCTCATCGCCAGCCCCAATCCCCGGCTGCCCTACAAAAGGAGGCCATGGGCTAGGGTTGTGGCGCGGGAAGAGCCCCTCGATGATCCCCTCCAGCATCTGTGGAGACTGCTCCGTAGGAGCAATTGCACCTCTTGTCTTCGCCATTACGATCCTGTAGGCATCACCCCACGGGTTCGCGTTGGCACTCTGACAGAGTCCCTCGAAGCAGGCCTTTTTGCTTGCCCTTATCTCAGACTTCAGCGCGACTTTGGCAGCGGTGAACACCGCCCGTCGTTCTTCACGCTCCTGCTTGGTACGTGCTCGCTGCATCCGTCTCCTGGCCCGTAGGCAGGCACGGCGCAGGTTCGCAATAGCTTGAGTCCACCAGTATGTCGGTGGTCTCCCATTCCTAGGGTGGACTTTTCTAGGCATGGTCGCATCGCATGCACGCGTAAGCACCGCTACCAGTTCGTCCCCGCTTAGGCCGAGTAGGTTACGCTCACGGCGGAGCGCCTCCCTAAGTACTTCATCATTGAAGTACGATGTCTTCCACCTACGAGGGCTTGGCCTTGACCTAGCCGCTTCCTCAACCCGCTGCCTGCTGTTGTTGTAGTCGATACTGTAGCGAACCGCCAGGTGGTCGCTGTGAGTGTAGGCATCGTCTACCCTCCAGTTCGAACTACTCGTTAGGCCAGGACTACAAAAAGTAACGTCGATAATCGACTCCGCTCCGTTACGGCTGAAGGTACTTTTGGCACCAACATTAGCCAGATCGACATCTAGCACGGCCAGTGCCTCTAGCAGGATTTGACCTCGCTGGTTCGTGTTACGGCTTCCCCATTCCACGGCCCAGGCATTGAAGTCACCCGCTATTACAACTGGCCTTCGCCCTGTCAGCGCGGTCGTCATACAGTCCAGCATCTGCGTGAACCGCTCGGTCGACCAACTCGGAGGCGCATAGCAGCTACAGAAGAGGACCCCGTTTACTTTGGCGATCACGAAGCCCTCGTAGGTAGTAGACACCAACTGCTGGACAGGGTATTTACCCGTTGTCCATATCGCCGCCATTTTTCCGGATCCATCCACGACCCAGTTGCCGTTGCCGGCGGGTACTCGGTATGGGTCCGATATGATGGCGATGTCCGTCCCCCACTCAGCAACTGACTGGTACAGCAGTTGCTGAGCTGCGTCACAGTGGTTCAGGTTCAGCTGCGTTACCTGCACTGTGATTTTTCGTTGATGGCTCGTTTGAAGGTCGGGCACCTTGAGCCTCCCGTTGGGTGATTGTTGTTCACGGACTTGCCGGAACAAATCAAGCACTTGGGAGGGTTCTTGCAGCCTAGTGCCTTATGACCTTCCTCACCACAACGCCTGCACAACTTAGTCCTATCAGGGCCTTTACAGCCCCAGGACTTGTGTCCAGGTTCCCTGCACCTAAAGCAGATCACTGGTTGCTCATGTATGTTCAGTGAACATACTGACCAACCAACCTTGATCTTACCTACCTTAGCGGACTTATTTGCGTCTGCCACAGGTAGGTGTACTAAGGCCACCTGAGTACCTGCCGGACCTTTCCGTAGCTGAACGGCGGTGGTGGGCACCTGCACTTCGCACTGTTGCCGCAGTGCCGTGACGAGCTCTTCTGCGTTAGTGATCTCGTCAAGGTTCATCACCTTCAGAGTCACTGACTGCGTCAGAGCCCTCACTTCAACACCAGCGCCAAGGACCTCTTCCGCCAAACTTTTGTAGGCGGCGCCCTTGCGCTCCTTGTCGCGCTTAAGCTCGAGGATCATTTCGCCTGTACGAGTGCGTCTGACACTGCGTACGTCGGCTCCTAGATCCGCAAGCTTCGCGTCACTGCGCATCGCCTTCAGGACTTCCGAGTACTTGGACTCTTCCGTCTTGATGATGATCGCATCACCCTTTTCGCGCTTGGCACCTACCCTCCTACCTTTCTTGGGTCTGGTATCCCTGCGCTCCTGTTTCTCCTGTTCCTTCTTCTTCTTCTTCCTCACTACGGTTGTCCAGGGGGCGTCCCCCCCCCTGCTCCGCCCTGACCTGTGGTGATGGAGGACCTCTCAAAGGTCGCAACCCCCTGTTCCCATCACTCCGTGAGGGGCCAGCCTTTTCGGGCCCACCCTTCTCGGCTTTCCGGGACGCCTGGCTGGGGTCCGATTTTCCGGCACTTCTGCCGGTTTTCGGGGTCAGTATCCGCCTGGCCTTACGAGCGCCGCCGGGTAGCTCCTCCCCTGACGGCTGCCTCGCGCGCTTCTGCGATTGCTTGCTGTAAGCATTCGCTTCCACGCTTTTGGGGCTGCCCGCGAAAACGAAGGGTTCCGTCTGGGTAGACTTCGGCACCTTCAGTTCCACGGGTTCTGCCGCAGCCACAGTCACCATGGGTTCAGCATGGTTCTGCTTGGCCGCCTTTTTAAGTAACATTGACTTACGAAGTCTAAGCAAGGCCTGCTTGAGGTCCTTGCTGATGTTAGACTTCGAGGACGCAAAGTCAATTATGGAGTCGAGCTGCTGTGCAGCCACTTCCATCGCAGAGAGCCCATCTCTACTTTTATTGATGGCCCTCATCAACCACGCTCCATCCATAACTTCACCCGATGCGTTAGCCGGGGATGAAATATGGGTTCCAGCACTGGCACTACGTGCACTGCTGCCTCCTCCTGCTTCTACTCTCCTCAACGGAGATCTAGCTAGCCCACTTCTTGCGAAGGGGTTCGCTTCCCTACTACTGCTACTACCTGCACTACTACTGTTGTTTTGATTTGATATTGTACTCATTTTGGATCCCACGAGTAGCACGGGAAAAGAGGTCAACCACGCCAGAGCCCTGCATTAACGCGGTAAGGGACAAATACTGTGAGGGGTGCCCAGGTGCCCCACAGGCTCCGTTAATGGCCGAACATCTTTTTCACCCCTTCGACCATTCATTCCTCAGCACGGTTTTTCGCATCACACCTTGAATTGGGGTTACCCCGTTTGGTGGACTCTTACCACCGGAACGGGTTGTCCGTAGTTCTATTCTGGACGCCGGAACTACACGGCCATGGTACGGTATTGTGCCGCGCACCATTGACCGTTGCATAGAATCTACGCATATCATTCCGGTTCATGCTTTCTTAAGCTTCAGCTACCACACTTTCTTCGTGCTGCCTTTTCTTTCTGCGGTGAATTCACTTTTCTTCAGCTGCCCTGTACAACTCTCTGTTCTGTCGGGTACCGGCCACAAGCATACGGCTTCTGGCGACATACTTCATGTCTGTCACTCTTTGGCACTCTTCATCGAACCAGTCGTTTCGTTTTCGTCGTTAACCAGTGCCAATCACTTCCCGCGCCGTAAGTTGTCACAGCTTCGTGGATAGGGTCCCACAAGCTGTCGACATCTCCAGCAACGTAGATTCTTCCCAACTACTCGTCTAGCTGCTGACGATACTGTGCAGCTACCCCATCAGTCGACAAGCGCTGTATATTGAAGCGCAGCGTTCTGTTTGTTGTGGAATTAGTGACGCTGGATAACCGCGCCCTACGAGATATTAAGGCTTCGGAAGGTCCTGACATCCATGACATCTGAGAAATGTTGCCCATCAACCAGCACGTGGTCTATTTGGGAGCAGGCATGGCTACTCGGATGTCGCCAGGTGTGTGTGCGGATATTCTTTCATGCGAATCAGATACTGCTGATTGCCTTCCCTCTAGCAGCAGCGAAGGTTACTAGCCGCAGGTCATTTCCATTGGTAACGGAATGGAGGCTTTCCGTTCCAATGACGGGTCGGAAGAAATCTTCTTTCCCGATCTGCGTATTTGCATCACCGATGACTATCTTGACGTCTTGTTTTGGACACTCTCCGTAGGCTTTATCCAGGTTCTCATAGAACTCATGCTTCATGTCAACGGGCTTAATGTTCGTTGGCGCATATATGCTAATCAGGCTGTAGTTGAAGAACTTGCCCTTCATTCTCAACACACAGATTCGGTCGCTTACCGGTTTTCACTGAATAACTCGCTTCATCTGCCTACATATCACTATAAAGCCATCTCCACGTTCTGTTCTGTCCAGGGATGCCAAGGCCATTTTTCAAAAATCTGGAAGATTTTGAAAATTTGTCTGGAAAAGTCTGGATCGCTTCTGTCGTATATGGAGAACCTTACAAATTATTTACAAAACCTTACAAATTAATTTAAACTTTTCTCTGGATCTTCCAGATTTTTGTATAATGGGGCCTCCAAAATCTGGAATATTCCAGACAAATCTGGAAGGTTGGCAACGCTGGTTCTGTCGCCATCGCTGTAGTAGATGTGGTACTTGAATGAAGTGTTGGCGTTGGTGTCCATCGCTCGGAATTCACGTTCTCCAGTTCTTGGCCAGCGTATTTCCTGGATAACTGCCACGTTCACGCCGATATTCCGCAGTTCACAAGCTAGGAGCCCAGCATGCGCGGGTTCATTCAAAGTTCTCACGTTCCAAGATCCAACTTTCCAATCGTTGTCCTTCATTCGTTGCTGGGTCTGTTGCGGTAGAATCAATCCGTTTCCTCTACTTTTGCCTTTCTTGGACGGTGACGAGTCATCGATAGGTCGGCCACCCAACCAGGGTTGCGCTACCTTCATCGTGATTGAGGGGCTGCCTCCTTGGTGCTGACACGATACAACATGGTCATTTTTTTCTTTACTTGATGACAACGGTCATAGTCATCACAACCATCTACTTTTGGACCTGTAGATATGGTTCTCAATAGTTTCAAGTTCTTTCGGACATGCTACTATGGTGAGCCATCATGTGCTAACGATGTTAAATTTAAGATCTCTAATTAAAAAGAAGCTCTTGCCCCACTTTACTCTATATTGCAAAATAGTTTGGATATTTTTTCTTCATACTTGCAAAAATGGTAGATTTCTCCTAAGGCTTCCAAAACTCAACTTATAATTTTTCCACATAAACGAAAAGCCCTTTATTTAAAACCTTCAAGTAGACATGTTGTCACGATGAGAGAAGTTTCAATTAATTTGTCAGATGAAGTTAAGTATCTAGGGCTCATGCCAACTTTCAACAATCACATTGAGGGCGTTTAAGCCAAATGTGTCATCTTCTTAGCAGAAAATCAAAACTTTGTCTTAAGAACAAACTTTTGATCTTCAAACAAATTTTCAGGCCGGCCATGTTGTATGCTGTACCAATATGGGCTAGCTTTTGTAATACCGTAAAACGGGGTAACTTTGATAATGCGGGTAACTTTGATAGTACGAGACCCACAACATATTAAACGAAATAACGAAGTTTCTGTCAATCAGTTAAGAAAAACGAATGCAAAAGTAAAGAGAATTAGTAGTCAAAGCTATCTTCCTGTCAAAGCTATCTTCGATGGAATCAAGTGCATTTGAAGATTTCTATTTGATCACTATTTGATTATACACACTTAAATTGGAATGCCGAATCTCGGCTAATTTTAACCGAGATCCGCACAGCCGAGAAGTCGACAAACTAATTTTCTGGGATCTCAGTAAATAAAAGCCGAGTATAAGTAAATCGTGCTTCGTTGCTAAGTAACCGGACAAATTGTTAGCTGAGTCTCGGTTAAAATCGGAAAACCGAGATTTGCACAGCCGAGCTCGTGAAATAAATCTAAGTGTGTAATGAGTTTATCAATTATCCATGACAGCCTAGTTATAGTAGAACATGAATTCGGTCTCAAATCTCATAGCGAAAAACAGTGACCATTTTTGTAATCTATGTCAGAAATTTCCATATAGCGTTAAACGCCTAGAGGTATGCAACGCCTTATAAATGTTCCGTAATTCATTCAATTTTGTTCGATATATACTCCATTATCAAAGTTACCCCAAAACAGACAATCGACTTTTGATTACATGAAAAAGAATATATCCAATCAGAGTTAATCTTTTGGCAATCTATCAAGTGCAATCGGTAGCTAGGATGTCAGTACTTGTTTTAAAAATATAAATTGTAATTCTTTGAAACAAAATGCATAAATATTGAAGTTTTCTTCGAAAAAACTATCAAAGTTACCCCGTTTTACGGTACTTGTGTTTGGGAGCACCTGAACCTCCCTCATCCAAACTTTCATACAGTCCACGATGCGTACAACTGTTTCATGTGCATGGCATACAAACAGGAGCTTGTCGTCGGCTATGCGTTATCAGCATCTACCTACCATATTCAACATGTGGTGGTGAGCGAGAGAAATCGTTCGGGTTTATCTCCTGGATCGGATCAGTATCTTTGGATTGGTTTGGGGTCATTTACGAACCCTAATCATCGCACGATCATCGGCTACCCTGTTAGCTATCGGGTCAAAAGAGAAACTCTAGTGCCTGTTGAATCGCCGGTGGAAACGGTCCAATTGAACTTCCGCTCGGTATTGTTTTATTAGCCTAAATAGTTTTAAGTAAGTTTTAAGAAATAAATGTTTAAGTGTAAAATGCCGTTATAAATGTGTTTAGCGTATAGTGTGTCTATATAACCGTAGCGTGTGCTTAATCCAATAAGGAAAGATGAATGATCAATGAGGATAATCGGTCTACACCATATTCAATTGGAGCTAAGGAACTAAGCCCATTGTTCGTAGACAAAAGAAGCCAACTAGAAATCTCATCTGCCTATGGAGGAATAAGGTGAACCACTATCGTGTCGGCCAGAGCTATCGGAGCCGACAACTTGTTTCAAAAATATAAATTGTAATTCTTTGAAACAGTATACATGAATATTGAAGCCTTCTTCGAAAAAAAAACTATCAAAGTTGCCCCGTTTTACGGTACCAGAAAGAAAGCTCTGCAGAGAATTCAAAATCAACCTTTGAAAATGATTCTGAAGCTTCCTCCCTGGTAGTGTTATACCAGTTAAATAGATTATGTTGAAACATTTGAACAAATGTCGTATGAAATTTTTAATAATCTTAGACAAAAATCGTTGCAATCTTTAATTTCTGCTTTATATATGTAGATTTAGTTAGGTTAAGTTAATTAAAAGCGCTTTTTCTCTCTTATATGCAGGTGAAATCAACTCACATTTAAAAATCTGAACTGCTACGGCAAATTAAATGTAATGTTGTTAACGAAATGTTAACAAATGCTTAATTAAGTTTTACCAAATTAGGATGATAGTGTTTTGTAACACAGAACACCTAGATATAGGAAATGTAATGTTTGGTATGATACTAATAAAGATTCATAAAAAAGCATGTTGTGTTCTATTCTATTATAAAACAAATTCGAGTAATGCGTTCTCAGTCATGTTCTGTAGTTTATGTTTTTAAAAAATCATAACTTTTTTGTCCATGATTTCTCCATCTTGACCCACTGTGCAAAAGACTTCATTTTTTGTCTACTTTAACATATAAAAAAAATCATTAATACGATTTTTGAGAAAATTGATTTTTAAGCTTTATTTTCGATATATAAAAAATTACAACATATTTTTTTCAGTGTATATTTTTTTTTCAGATAGTCCCAACAATAACCTAAAACTTTGCGGAAGGCACCAAACTGATCGGACAAACCGTTTCTAAGTTATATTTTTTTGAAAATTATTAAGGATTTTTTTTTCTTAGGCCCTTCTCAAAAGTAAGGCTAGAGTCAAAATGGCGAGCCGATGATGCAAAAAGGCATTTTTGGGCATAAAGAAAGCATGTGCAAAATTTTATCCAAATCAAAAAATATAAAAATGAAATTCGGGAAAAAAGTCGTCATTTTCTGTGGAACCGCTCTTATAAGAAATGAAGGACCGATACTAATAAAAAATAACACGACTAATAACAATACACTAAACTTAAATCTTATCCCAAACCATACTTAGCTAGGATCAATTTTCTTTTTATCACTTCGTTGAAATCCCATTTCTTGGATCAATTTAATACTTTTCAAAGTATTTGACGCTTCAGCAAAATTCTCATTAACGAAGGTATTCATCAAATCTAACTTTCGTGTTCGCACCTTGCCAAAAGGTAGTCAATACCTTGGGATTTTTTCTTTCGTTTGAGCCTGTCCACAACATCCTGATAGCAGGAACGAGGAAAAAAAATCAATACCCGAATCGTGAACATTGCACAGGATCAGCCGCAACCGAGTGTCCACAACACTGTCATTCAACAAGAGTAATGGCTGTTTTGGGATTGTGTTTCAATTTACAACTCCCAGCTTAATGTGCGACGCGGAGATAAAAAAAACGAGAAAAGATCGAAACTTGTTTCGAACAAATGGGTCAGTCCTTTGGTCCAGTTCAATTTTCTGGATCTCGTCATCGTTCGATAAACTTTCCGTGTGCTTCTTTTCAGTTTTTTTTACGGAGATGTTGTTTTTGCGTCCAGTCAATGAAGCGTTACAGTTGGAAGGATGGACTCGGTGTCATATGTCAGTCCTGCCGTAAATGTATTGGAAGAAAGCATTTCAGTTTTTCAGTTGTCAAAAGTTTTATCGAAATTGAAAACAACGATTGAACTTTTGATGTGTATAATAATGTTTAAAGTTTAAAGGATTGTGGAAAGGGGATGTTATGCACTGATATAAATAATAAAGAATACCTTTCAGATAGGTCACTCAAGGTCAGTCTTGGGAACTGTGACCACAATTCACCACAGTTCATCGATTCTGCCATTCCACCAAAACACAAAGCAGCAGCAGCAGCATCAATACCATCAGGCGTTGCGCTGCCAACGGTTCGCACACTGCTTGACTGTTTTTGTCTCTCCACTATGACCATTTTCGGGCAGCCATTCCAAGCTGAATGATTGAAAAAAGTGTTAAATCATTCAATCGCTAATATTTTGCTTGTGTTTTCAACTAATTGAAATCTATTAGCTCTAACAGAAAGACCACAATCATTCCGTTACGATACATATAAACAAGTTCAATTTCATACTGCCTTTATCGAGCAAAAATGCAAAACCCCGAAAACCGCAAAAATCGTGTCACCACTGTGCTCGAGTCATTTCGCATTCGGGGTTGAAAAACGTTAGGAAGAAGAAGATTACATTTTTGAAGAGCCGTGACATTTTTTTGTTTTGAACCGTCATGGTTTGCTTTGGATTTTGATGGTCGTGTAGAAAGATGTAAATGTAGAGGCGGTAAATGTTTGCTCCAGTACTTTTCTCATCCCTGCTCAAGGTATACTTGGTGATAGCTGAATAAATTTGAGATAATTATATTAATACTAAATTATATTAATTACCTACCTGGTGACAGAAAAAGACCTGGCTATCGAAGCCATCAATCATTGCAGTTATAAAAATTGTAGATTAAATTTCTCATATTGATGACTGTTCCAGGGCTGGTAGCAGAGTTTTAAGAGACATTTACGTTGTTATTGTTCTTTTTGGAACGTGTGAAATATTCGTCCAAACTTTTCAGAGAAAGGAAATCACTTTGCTCCATTTCATGAACTATAAATGGGACCTTCCGATTGATGGCAGAAATAAATATTACCCGTGGCGTTTCTATATTTTGTGTGCATCGTTTTTCTGCTTTTTCGATCGCAGCATGGCAGAATCAACCTCCATGTGGTTATGCACCGTAGTCATGAATTTATGATGAACCATGAAACATTTTTCGTCCCAAGGATCGCCATTCTTTGATAAAGGCTTGGAATGCTATGTATATAATGAAGTTGTGGTTCCATCTGTCTGTCCGGAGCATCTGTCTGAATAATATACAATCTGCTCAATAGCACTTTCCATTCCGTGTAGATCTTTCAGCAAACATGATCTAATTTCCTGTGAACCGCGTCTTGACTCGAATTTTGACTCATCCCATAAATAACAATCAACGATGTTATTGTCTTTGTGAGTGTAGAATATAGTGAGATTCAGGGTATAGAGCTGACGTTTATAATATGCAATTCCATTGGTCAAATGCCGTGTAGCAAGGCACTTCTGTAAATCAAACGATGCTGTACGAAAACGTTAATTTGATTTTGAACTCGCAATAGTTTTTTTTTCTGGCGAGCACAATTGTGATGTGCATCTCGCAAAGCTACAATTTCCGACTTGTGGTCATCATTGGATAACTTGAAAGCGGTGGCAAACCTGTTGCATTCTCCGCACGTATCCATCTTAGGTTTTCGGAAACTAATATTCATTGTTTTGAATACTCTCCGGTATGTAGAGTAATGCGCCGATTGCTTGTTGTCCTCGGTACATTATTGCTTGTGTAATTCGTATATTCTCATCAGAGACAAGTCGGAGCTCAAGAAAAGCTTCCGTAACTTCTCGCGACTGTCATGAGACGTAAAAGCCGGAAACAAGCGAATATGCTGAAAAACGTGTTGCAAGTCTTCTTCAGATAGTGCCTCATGTGCTCCATTGTTCGATCTCAAATCGTCTGCTGAAATACCTCGGCCGACCAATTGTTTTTTTTTTTCGTCTGCAGCCGAAGTTTCTTGCTTCGGACGTCGAACGTGGCCATTAGAGTGATGCAAATTTTGAAATGTTGGCTCCCCTATGCTTAAAAGTTATATTATGGTAAATAGCATCCTCCCAAAGTTTGAAATGATTCGGAAAAAAAATTTGGCTGTACACAAGCCATTTGAGTTTATATAGAGATTACTATGGAAAACGCCATCCTTTTGTGTTCGCGCCTCTATGTCTTCGATATAATATTTTATGGAAAAGTGAACAACCCTCAGCTCATGTGAAAACCTTTCAGCTACAACTTTGCTGAAGACCACATTTTGATAGGATTTAAGGATAAATTGCTATTCCTAATCATAAACTAGGCTTGCATTTTGCATGCTTAACCAACTGCTCGGCAGGCAACAGTGGTGCACCTGGCGGGTAGAGTAGATCAAAGTAATCCAGGCTACTATGTTCTACAGCAAAACAGCAGTGTTGCTTTCAAAGTACTGTAAAACGGGGTAACTTTGATAGTGTGAGACCCACAACATATTAAACGAAATAACGAAGTTTCTGTTAATCAGTTAAGCAAAACGAATGCAAAAGTAAAGAGTATTGGTTTGGCACTCCATGTTAAAGTTATTTTCGTTGGAATCAAGTGCATTTGAGCAGACATCATGTATGCGCGCTTCACATCAAGAGCTTGAGATCAGCTTGCCATGAGCGCACAAAAATAACCGCGCGCTTGAGCACGTGCTATGGTGTGTAACTGCCTTTTTACACGGCCCGCTAGCTCGCATGAACCTTAAGGAATACTCAGGGTCGGCTCAATTCCTTGCCGTTGAAGAGACGCGGATAAGAGGGAAAACCACATGAAATAATGTGATGGCACGTTTATTGCGGTAATTGCCCTATCGGCCCTAACCACCTAATTCCCTAGCTATAACCTACCAGGTACAGAGTACTCACGTGGTGTGGGTGTGTGTGTGGGTGTAGTCTCGTTGGGGCCCGTACGCTGCACTCCGGTTGGCGGATCGTCGGTCAGTCCGGACTAGACCTGTGCGCCGAAATATTTTTAATTGGCGGCGGCGTGAGAGCATTTTTATACCGGCGGCGGCGGCGTTATCGGCGTCACGCCGTTAACAAGTTTCGGCGGCGGCGGCGGCGGCGTGCATCGGCGTGGAAAAAATTGGACATCAAAATGTTTGATTTCGTCTTCTTTTTTCCGGCGTTACGTTCCCACTGGAACAGAGACTACTTCTTAGCTTCGTTTTATACAAGCACTTTCACAGTTGTTAAGTGAGAGTTTTTCTTGCCAAATCGATTCCATTTTCGTATTAGTGTTTCGTGTGGCTTGTTCGATGATACTTTATGCCCAAGGAAAGTATGGATATTTCCTAATATACGAAAAAAATCCTGAACTAGCCGGGGACATTGCCATTAGGCTAAGAAAGGCCTCCAAGATACTCTATGTCTTGAAATGTCAAGAAAATTACGTTAAAAGCCCTCTAGCGGTGGAAACTCACAACCCGAACCCCAACATCATGCTAAATATTTTCGCGTTTAATGCTAGACACATTTGGGTGCATTAATATTAACTACAATTAAAACGATGAAACAGTTAATGCACCATCAACATAATTCAAAATATCAGCGATTGAAATTGTTGTCCCATGGTTATTTTTATGGTGAAATCTTTTCAAGTAAACTTATGGAAATATTCTTGGTAGCAATCACCTGATATATCCCCTGGTAGGATACTAACCGAATATATTTGAAATATTTATTCATTATCATTAATCTTCGGACAAAATCTGAATAAAGTACCTGGACGAATCCTTGAGAAAATAATTAGGAACCAAAAAAAAAATACTCGAAGAACCAGAAAGGAACTCACAAGAATATTGGGTAAAATTACCAATGAAAAATATGTGTGATTTATCAAAAAACTGTGGTGGGGCAAGTGGATCATTGGCGCAAATTTTTATGTCCCTCATACTCAATACATAACAATAAGATAAATCGAAATAAATGACGATTTGAAGAATAATAGTCCCTCATTTGTTATCCAAAGAAAAAAGTTCGAATTACATTATTCACGTTTGCTGTGCATAACAATGAAGTTGACTATTGATTTTTCTGTATCCACTTACCCCACGGTACCTTATTACCCAAAAAAGTATATTGAAGAATCCCTAGAAAATGGTTTAAGTAGTTACTGGAGTAGCTCTTGAACAGGAGCTCTAAGAGGAATATCTGTAGTGCGTGGAACTCCAATTAGCACACAACTTTTCCATCAAACACAATACATTTTCGCTGATTAAAATAATACTATATTAACCCCTTCTACCGGCAGCTTCATTTTTTACCACCAAAAAAATATTCCGATCGCGATAACTCTTTTGGTTCTCGATATTTAAGCACCATTATTTCACAAGATCTCAAAAAACTCTTCTAGTTTAAAAAGCCACGTTGATATTAATCATTGGTGATCTGGTTTTGAAGACATTCCGATGTTCCGATGTTTCCATTTTCCATATAAAATGTCTTTGGCGGCCATTTTGTTAAAGGTAAACTTTTCAAAAAAATAAAATGTGTACTATACAAAACCAGGTAATGAGGAGCTACTCTGGAAAAATCATACAAATCGGTTCAGTATTCTTGAAGAAATCTGGAAACTACGATATGAGGTTTTTTAGAGTCTCCAAGATCTTTATTTGTCCAGGGTGGTACCAGAAACATAAATGCCCATTACTCAAAGACGACTGCACCAAATTGCTTCATTTTTTCACAGCATACTCGCATTTATAGATCATTTCGAGGAATGAATATCCGAATACGATAAACATTTTGTAGCCTGAGATATTTACGTGGGTTATGACTACGCATCGGTCCCCCAAGGAATTTTGGAATATCTCCGGATCCAGATGACCAATTACCAATATCGACACATATTTGAAAACTAGAAGAGTTTTTTGAGAACTTGTAAAAAAATGGTGCAAAAATATCGTGAAACAAAAAAGGAATCGCGATTTGAATATTTTCTAGCGGCAAAAAATGAAGCTGCCGGTAGAGGGGTTAATACATAAGCATAGGCATTGATGGCCGTACAATTCGTAGTTGCTACTCCGTGATTGACCAGAATAATCGAAATTGTACAGGGAACCAGGAGATGTAGCTTGGGAGTAGCATACCATCTTCAATGTAGATTTTCGAGGACTCTGGAATCAGTAATGTCAAAAACGGCGCCGGCCACGTCCTTACGGTCATCGGGGAAGAGAAGTGTGACATCCATTGTTACTAAAGACCGAGTATACCTCTGCATCTTCATGGCTGTCACGGGCAGGAGTTTTGTTAGTGGGAGGGCTTAAAAGCTACATGATCAGGATTCACCTTGGTAAGTGATCCGATTCATGTAACCTCTGTTTAAAAAGCTATCTGTCAATGCGTCGACATCTTGAACATCGAACTATTCAAAGGTTTGAATCTCAAAATTTTATAAAACATGAATAAGCACTTACATCAACACTTTAAGTGTCGAACCATCCATAGGTCGTTCAACAAATACATAGAAATACATGACATGGTGCAAATGTGTTATTACAAGTATGAGACGAGCTCACCAGTTTGGTAATCCATCCTTGACTGACCAGTCATAATCTCAGCGTCAACACGCATAAGCAGGGATACATAATCACTCCGATGGCGTGCGAATGAAGTGCTAACTGAAAAAATCATTCAAAGCACGCGAAAACTGAATCGGACAGCTTGGGCCTTCGCAAAACACTCATAATACTATAATATTACAGTATACAAACTATGAAAAATAACCGAAACTCTAACTAGAATGAAAAATTGAACCAGTTATTGACTTGGTTATCATGTTATTTCATAAGAAAATTGTTATTGTTTTCTATATTAACAGAATTCCTAGTTCAATGTAAGAAGTCAAGTCAATAACAAGTATAGAAATCTATCATTCAACCGCTCGGATAGAACGATAAAAATGTGCATAAAATAATATGTTTGAGTTTATTTAAAACAGTGCTTCCCAAACTTTTTCAACTTTCGCCCCCTTGAGAACAATTGTTATCTGAAATCGCCCCCCTCATATGTGAATTCAATATTTTAATTTAATTCAATATGTACATTTTAAAATATTTTCTTAAATATCAATAACACCCAATAACTAGGAAAAATTTATCGGACTGATATTTATAATAGCAATTTTCACAATATTTTGCGTGCATTACAGGCTACTGAAACAGTTTTCGATAGAAGTTCGGCCCAGTTTAAACAATTTTAATGTAATATATGCAAATGTGCTAACTTGTGGCATAGTTGGGGGATGATTCGTTAATTGTGATTTCACACTGATTGTGATTTCATACTGTGATTGACGCTATTTTTAAAATTACTGCAATAATGTTTGATATTTCTGGGAACGCTTTTTATGTAATCAAAAAATACTAAAAAGTATATGAAAACTCAGATTGTTTTTCAATTTTTCAAATATGCAATGATGCACGATTTTTTTTCTACATACTGAAGGTTCAAATCCGACGCATCTCTGGTATTTCTTCAAATTTATTTTTAAATAGAGTGTTTTTCATCTTCGGCATCAAACGGTATTGCCGTTGGAACTCGATTTTTGTCTGCTAAATTTTTCAAATTTATCTAAGAATCAGTGCAACCGAAACTTTAAAATGGGTACTGTAGATTTTTTTAGTGAAAAGCTGGATGCCAATAAAAGAAATATTAGCTTCCGAACCTCAAAGGTCTCACACAAAAAAATTCTTGTATAAAATATTGGGCATTTGCAAAAATTCTCAGATGCATGTTTTGTACATCTAAAATTTGCTGTGTTTTAAATGTTATCCGACCTTGTGAAAATCTCAAATACCGACCATTCTCAAAATTCACAGAATATTTAAAAAATATGGATGCATAACACAAACATTTTGTGTTTGACAATTTATCAAGTTTTGCCTATCATAAGATTAAAATGATCATTATTAGAGATATATCGATCTAAGGTAAAATATTCCTGGAATAAGTTAAGTTTGGAATTGATTAACCTTCATATGTGTGTCCTCCAAAGGTTATGCGTGATTATTTTCAAATGATCCAGTAGTAAGCCTTTTCGCCCCCTTTTTGGATTTTTCGCCCCCCAAATTCTGTTTTACAATTTTTCGCCCCCTTGAGCTTGAAAATCGCCCCCAGGGGGGCGAATTCGCCCACTTTGGGAATCACTGATTTAAAAAGTGGTATTTTTAACTTGTGAAACCACTATTGTTACATTTTTCTGATGGAAAACAAGCGCTGTGTTTGGAGAATTACTTTCTTTAGCAATGGTTGCTTATTTAGTTTATCAATCCATTAAAAATTTACATTGAAAATACAGGTGCGCTTATAGAAATCTACATAGCCACCATACAAAAATCAATCTTTATTTTAAACCGTTATGAAATTTTTTGAAAGAATTCTTTTTGAAATCAGCAAAGGTATTTTTGAAACTACATTGGAAAATTTTTTAAATGAACATTTGATGGATAAAATCGAAGAAGTATCTTCGGTGGTATTCCGGCAGAAGTCGATGAAGAAAATCCATGTGAAAATTACTGGAGAAACTCTAGGAGATTTGATTGAGAATGTTCAGAGTGATTCTCAATGGATTACCTACTTACAAATGCGATTGAGAAATGTAGGAATCCTATATCCATGTAATCCTTTGAGAAATTCCAGACTGCTGGCAGAAATCTTGAAGACATCTTTGTAACAATTCCTCGATAAATCCGTATAACAACGTTCGAAGTTATTACTAACGGAATTTCTGAAGTGCTTCTTAATCAAATAATTGGAGGAATTAATGCAGAAATATATGAAAAAATCCGGGAAGGGTCCTTTTTTGTGGGTTTATAAAAGAATTCCTACAATTTTTTTTTGAAGAAACCCCTGCATTATTTGTTATAACACTATTGTTTTCAAAAAAAGAATTTAGGGTAAATCTCTGAAGTAATTTATGAGAGATTATTTAGAAGAATTCCTTCAGTAAGAAATTTTTAATCGGTTCTATAAGAAACGCCAGAGGAATCTTAGAAATATCTGTGAAATTATTTAGGAGGAAATCACTGGAGGAATCCCTAAAACAAGCATATGAGAGAAAACATTGAAAAAACTTCTTTGGCAATAATTCCTGAGCATACATTTGCTTCAATTATTTGAGAAATATTTTATAATCCTCCTTTAGAGATTCCTGAGTAGTGTCTTGGAGTAACTCCTGGAAAAAAAATCAATTGATTTTTATCGAGGATATTTTTGAGATTCGTTGAAAGCTTGCTGGTGGAATCTGTGTAAGCATTCTTAGAGTAATTGCTGGTCTTATAAGAATGCTAAAGTAAATTCTGAAGGAATTCGTACAGGAAACTCTGAAGGAGTTCAAGGAGAAATCCGTGTATGTATTCCAGGATAAATCCCTGAAGAATCTATGGAGGGTTTCAAGATGCAGTTGATAGTTAAATTCCTGAAGTTCCCAAAGAAATACAAAGGAAATTTATTCATTAATTCCTTGTTGAATTTCTGTAAGAATCTCTATAGGAATTCCGTAACCAACATTGAATTATTTTGTTAAGCTTTTTTTTTTTTTAAATAAAATTACCAAATTTTACGAGCCGAATTATTTATCGGCGTGAAAATACAAAATCGGCGGCGAAGTGCTGATCGGCGTATGGCGCGCCGCCGATGCCTCATTCGGCGTCGGCGTGACGTGAAAATGATCGGCGGCGGCGGCGTGGCGCGGCGGCGCACAGGTCTAGTCCGGACTTCTGTCCTCCCTCGTGCGACCTTGGATGGTACGTTTCTTCGGATTCTGGATCGTTTCAGGGATATCTCGGAACCAGGGGTCGGTCTCAGGCTTCCGGCTCGGAACCCTCTCCCAAAACGGGCTTGCACACGTCGTCGGCCTTGGGTTGAACTAGTCCGTATTCGGTACAGCAGGCTTCTTGCTTCGGCTTACACAACCGTCTTCGTGGTGTCGTGTGGCGCCTTCTCGGTACACAAGGTGTCCGGCCTTGAAGTGGTAATCCGGAATGGTGACAGAATACCGGGAATACAACACTTCTACAACCGGTTCTACGGTTGAGATTTGTGGTCACTCTACACAGAAATTGGGTTTTCTATAATCCTTTTCGGACACTTCTGATTGGCTTCGCGTTCTCGAACTAAGTGACCGAGTGGTTTACAATTCCTGGCTCTGGGACCTTCGACCGCCCATTCGAAGGCGTTCCTTTGAGACTGTATAGGTGTAATCCACCCAGAACCTCCCAAACGGAGAAATTTGGCCAACACTGTTCAGCCTCGTTCACACTGTCAACCAGTGCTGACATTATGTATAGTGTTACCTACTGTATATAATGCCTAGGAGTTTATTCAATTTAAACGTTATGCCATCCATCTATCTAGCTTTTGATAAGTTCTAGCTTCAACTTGGTTTTTATTTATTTAATTGTAGATTTAGTTTGCATAGTATTTTATATCTTAAAGTCTAATATTTCCCTACTAGCTATTTTATATATTTGTAGTTTTACCTCTTAAAGTTATTCCGTATAATTTACCCTTTATGGACCCAATGCCAAACAAGCAGTGAACGGAGTAAATCGACTGGTCACAGGTGAGACACTTTTTTTTAGATCTCAAGTAGCAATGTACTAGCTCAAACGATCACATCTGCACTGGCTCATGCGACCGAATTCGTATGCTTCCGTGGGGTCATTGTACTAGGCAAACATAACTGCATGAAAGTACTTCTAGTAAGCGCATGTGACGAGCCTCACGAGATGTCTCATGAGACTCGCTCACTAGGATATATTTTGTACGTATCTGCTGCCCATAACTGCATATTTGTAACATTCGACAAAAGTAGGCATTGAGTAAATGGGATACCAAGTTTGCATTTTATTGCAGTATGGGAGGGAACTGATATTTCAAAAAATCACTAAGAATTCAAAAGTGTTTATTTGAGGCTGAAATTTTGTACAACTCATATCGCTTATTGGGTGAATAGTCAGAAAAAAATTCTGATAGAAATTTCGTTGCCACTGCATTATAAGGCTCATGTATAATCTCAATGTGACTGTTATGCGGTTACAATTGCCAATGTGACAAAACAACTTGGTATTTTTTTCGAATTTTCTAGAACAATCTCACAGATTTTAGTAAGTGGGTCGAAAGTATTTGTTATTTGATGACTCTCCCCGGTATTAACTCGAAATTTCCAAAAATGTCGAATGTGACTGTCATGCAGTTATGGGCAGTCTGCATCTTGTGTCTCACATAATCTGTGAGCTGCGATATGGAATATCGCATGGCACACTAGCTCATTCAGGTATACATGAGAAATAAGACATTTTGCATTTGAGGATTCTTATGCAAATATTGAAAATTTGCAAGATTTTAGCATTTTTGCAACGCTTACAAACAATCTGTTCTACGAACACTATTTGATGAAGTCATAATGAGTTCGTCACTTATCTTTGACAACCTAGTTATAGTAGAACATGAATTCGGTCTCAAATCTCTTAGCGAAAACCATTTTATAAACTGGGACCATTTTTGTGATACAATTTAGAAATTTCCAATTTTGTTCGATTTATACTCCATTATCAAAGTTACCCCAAAACAGAAAACCGACTTTCGATTATTTGAAAAATAATATATCCATTCAGAATTAATCTTCTGGCAATCTATTAAGTGCAATCGATAGTTAGGATGTCAGTACTTGTTTTAAAAATATAAATTGTAATTCTTTGAAACAGCATGCATAAACATTGAAGTTTTCTTCGAAAAAACTATCAATGTTTCCCCGTTTTACGGTAATTGAATGATCATCTCAGCATGATTTACACTTTGTTATCAATAATAAGAAATTATCGTTAAGTCCCACCAAAATGTGTTCTTCGGCAAAGTTGTAGCTGGGAAGATTTCACATGAGTAGAGTTTGTCCACTTTTCCATAAATTATTATTACGGGCGGTTAGAGGGCTGAATATAAAAGTTCTTTTCCATAGTAATTTCCATAGAAACTTCAAATGGCCTGTGCAGAACCAAATTTCTTCCGAATCAATTCAAATTTTGGGAGAATGATTTTCATCATAATTGACACCGTTTAAGCATAGGGGAGCAAAAACTTCAAAATTTGCATCAGTCTAGTGGCCATGAACATATCTTTACAGACACGAATTATTCCGTTCAAACCCGGTAAGAAATATGTACGGATGAAGAGCCGTCTGGAGTTTAAAACCTATTGAAGACAGTTTATATTATTAGACTTTTGTTATTAACGAAAATAAAAAAAAGGTTTGGTCTCGCAGTAGTTGTGTCGTCATGTGATTGCTCAAAAACTGATTTTGCCCAGAAGATGAAAATTTCAACAGATTCATACACAATTTCTTTCGGGTGCTATCATCGTATTTTTTGAAACATTCGTGCTTTGTACAGCTGCATGGTGGCTTCACACTGCGGGCAGCAACTAATTTACCATTAGTATTAACATATGCTATACCTCGCATACGGGCACGCTGAGCTTACTTTCATTTATTGGTGTTAGGCTTCTTTTATGGGATGAGAGACTTATAGATCTCATCAAAGCCCAAATCTTCCTCTCTTGGCTGTTTTGCACACAATGGTTTTGACGACGTGAAGGCTGTAAAAGAAATAAATAGAAAATTATAGAAACTGGAATAAGATCAAATCTTTCCGAATAATTTGTACTGTTTGCAGTTATGGATCAACTAAGGGAAATTGTTCAGAATAAAATGTGATTACAAATCACAGTGACGATGTTCAAAGCAAAATTATCTTCCTGGCACTGTAGAACATAGTTGTTTTTCGGAATACACTTCAAAATTCGTGGTTGTTTACGAAAAAGTGTCGATTTTGATAGAAATTTCATACGTTGGGATAGACAACGTATGAAATTTCTATCAAAATCGATATGGATCAGTGAGAGAGGAGATCACCTATTTACCAAATCGACTCATATTATGGATCAAAACACTATAACAGCAATTGATCTGCGAGGTAAACGAATGGTGTGTCAGTCAAAACATACGTTTTAGCGTTTGTTTCGGATTTGTCTTATCTGTGATTCATAACTGTGGAATGGTTTTCATTGCCCCACAATTATGAATCAACGCTTCTGGGAATACGGTTGATATTTTATTGTCCACGGATGGAATAAAATATGCTTACGCATGTTATGATTGATTGCGATGCTGTACAGATGTATGGTTCTCGTAAGTAAAAATAAATGAGGCTATGGACCTTGCTGTGGCCGTGGAAGTTCCACTGCGGCCTTGCTCTCAATCTGTTGCCGCTGAGATTGAGGCGGTGGACATTACTGTGGCCGTGGGGTTCCCACAAAGGACTGGCTTCACCCGTAAAGGACCCACTTACATGAAGGCGGTGGATCCTGCAGTGACTGTGGGGATTTCATTATCGACCGGCTTTCCCTCTGCGGATGCCGC
This sequence comes from Aedes aegypti, assembly GCF_002204515.2. Taxonomy (NCBI): domain Eukaryota; kingdom Metazoa; phylum Arthropoda; class Insecta; order Diptera; family Culicidae; genus Aedes; species Aedes aegypti. Next base: position 159,554,999 of record NC_035109.1, on the reverse strand, counting down.
TGATAATATCCGCTCCGCTGATTGTTTTGTCTAATCTGTTGTCACTGACGCCGTTGATTCTTCGCTTCTCTGACATGATCCTGGCCTGGTGTTGATGGAAACCAAACGCCTTACACAGGTGGGGACATTGCAACACCTGCGGGGCCATTCCATATATCGGCTGTGGCACACCTCCGTGGTAGAGGGGCGGGATTTGGATGGTTGCCGCCGCTGGTCCTTGCTGCAGGCAACATACCTACAAAAAAGTACGGCTAAGGAATTAATATTAAAACAAAAAATCGAGCTGTTATAAGGTTTTGATGATTTTGGAAGTTTACATGTACACGACGAAACACGTGTCAAATTTACAAATTGAAATTGAAACTGCGAAAAGGAATCACGTGCTCCGATGGGGATCAAACCCATGACTATTCGCTAGATGGGCGCTTCAATCTATAAGCTGCAGTGCCCCTTGAAGGACGACGACGCTTAAAGGCAAACTGAACTCGATTTCCTCAAAGCACACGGGATAATCATTTCGCAGTCTGCACTTCGTTCGAATATATGAGTTGTATATTTGACACATACATCGTCGTGTACATGAGTATACATCAAAGCGAGTGAGATGTTATTTTTGGACATCGGCTTCGTGACTACATACATTGGGCCTTAAGGCCCAAACGCAATGATAGCGGAAGGGCACCGGAAAGCGGTATCGATTCGCCAGCATGAACTATAATATGCTTGTCGATTCAGTGTTGATTCACTATCATTCGTTGACAGCTCAGTCGAGATGGTGTGATTTTTGCTAGCGAACCGGTTCCGCATTCCGTTGCCGTTCCGCTATCATTGCGTTTGGGCCTTTTGTTGATCCGCAACTGTGGGGTGACCATATCTTACTTCGGAAGTACGGCGCATTAGACGCGAATCGAAGGCACAGCTTCCGAAGTTGGGTAATCCGCATGGATTTTGAGGAAAATCTAACTTTGGTGAGCAACTGTTTTTAACTACAACAGACACAGACCTCCTAAAGGACACTCTAAGAAACGTGTCTGTGATTGATTTAGGTTGGAACTCGGTAGAACTTTTTTTGAATCGATAATCAAAGTTACATGTAAGTATTTCATAAGTTTTATTTTATAGCCAACGCAACGTGCCAATTTCTCATATTCAAAGTTAAAATTGGGGTTTTTATCACATCAAATATACTTTACCAACCTTCAGTCATGTTCTCTTTTAGATTTTGATTGAATAGATTGATTACGACACTCTCCGTGCTAGTTGAAAGGCATGCTGAAAACATGCGACAAAATTTGGTTTTTCTGCTACTTCGAAAACTGTCCCTTCCGACGCTTGTTGTAGATGTTTTAGTGCTTCGTAAAGCTTATAAATACTTGTTTTGATAACGGATGGTATCTATAGACACTTGTGGATACTTATTACCGCCGGAAAAAATAACTTGAAATTTGATTTTTGTCTATGGAGCAACGCACTGTGCGGTGTGGACACTCTAATTCAAATCTATGCTGTGAGTCGTGACGACAAAAACATATCGACAATGAATCGCGTCGATCCTCGGGAAGCGCTATCACAGTTTATTTACATGTTAGACCACGTCATTCCGCATCAAACTGTTATTTCGATAGACGATAATACACTACCCGTCATAAATACGGACTCACTGAAATAAGTATTCCAACACTCAGCTGAATAATGAATCACCCCCGAAAAGTTTAGCATCACCTCAAAACAGGTTAATTCACATTGTTATATCTCGAGATCCTTACGACTTGCAAAGAAGCGATCTTCAGCAAAGTTGTTCAGGGGATCAAGGACATCCGGAAAACGAACTAGTTAAAAAATGCTCAATTTTAAATGCTCACTAGCGCCACCTAGCGGCAAAATCGCGAACTAAACTGTAGCCTTTCCGGATGTCCTTGAACCCCTGAGCAACTTTGCCGAAGATCGCTTCTTTGTAAGTCGTAAGGATCTCGTGATATAGCAATGAGAAATTACCTGTTTTGAGGTGATGCTAAACTTTTCAGGGTGATTCAATATTCAGCTGTGTGTTGCAATACTTATTTGAGTGAGTCCGTATTTATGACGGGTAGTGTATATGAATGAACACAAATATTCAAAAAATATACAAGAATTTGTTTTGCTTTTGCTTCTGCAAACCTTGAGCGTCTGTACTCCATGTTAGGAGCGGCTCACAACAGCGTATGTTCCCCATGTCAGGGGCGGCTGATCATCGTCCGAGTGCCAGAGAAGGACTCTAAGTTAAACTGTGCACTTTGGTCCTCCGAACATTTAGGGGGAATGGTCCTCCGGAAATCTGAGGGGTTAGTGTCAGGCCCTGCAAGCCAGCCGTAAAAAAATAAAGCAACGAATAATCAACAAGAGAATACGAACCGAAAAGGGACTAGCGATTGGAAGCTCAGGTACGTGGAACTGTAAATCTCTCAACTTCATCGGGAGCACACGCATACTCGCCGACGTGCTGAAGGACCGCGGATTCGGCATCGTAGCGTTGCAGGAAGTGTGTTGGAAGGGATCAATGGTGCGAAAGTTTATAGGTAACCATACAATCCATCAACTGCGGTAACACACATGAGCTGCGAACACCTTTTATAGTGATGGGTGATATGCAGAGGCGCGTGGTCGGGTGGTGGCCGATCAATGAGAGAATGTGCAAGTTGAGGATCAAAGTCCGGTTCTTCAACTTCAGCATGATAAACGTGCACAGCCCTCACTCCAGAAGCACTGATGATGATAAAGACGCGTTTTACGCGCAGCTCGAACGCGAGGACGACAGCTGCCCAAGCCACGACGTCAAAATCATCATAGGAGATCTAAACGCTCAGGTTGGCCAGGAGAAGGAAATCAGACCGACGATTGGAAAGTTCAGCGCCCACCGGCTGACGAACGAAAACGGCCTACGACTAATTGATTTCGCCGCCTCCAAGAATATGGCCATTCGTAGCACCTACTTCCAGCAAAGCCTTCCATACCGATACAACTGGAGATCACCACAGCAGACAGAATCGCAAATCGACTACGTTCTGATTGATGGTCGGCACTTCTCCGACATTATCGACGTCAGGACCTATCGTGGCGCTAACATCGACTCCGACCACTATCTGGTGATGGTCAAACTGCGCCCAAAACTCTCCGTCGTTAACAACGTACGGTACGACGGCCGCTCCGGTATAACCTAGAGCGGCTCAAGCAACCGGATGACGCAGCGGCATACGCACAGCAACTCGAGACTACATTACCGGAAGAGGGTGAGCTGGACGAAGCCCCTCTTGAGGACTGCTGGAGAACAGTAAAAGCAGCCATCAACGATGCAGCTGAGTGCAACTTCTGGTACGTGGGACTTTTGGTCAACGGAACGATTGGTTCTACGATGAGTGCCAGGAGGTTTTGGAGGAGAAGAATGCAGCGCGGGCGGTCATGCTACAGCAAGGGACCCGGCAGAACGTGGAACGCTATAAACGGAAATGGCAACAGCAGACCCGCCTCTTTCGAGAGAAAAAACGCCGCCTGGAGGAGACCGAGTGCGAGGCGATGGAACAGCTGTGCCGGTCTCAAGAAACGCGTAAGTTCTATCAGAAGCTCAACGCATCCCGCAACGGCTTCGTGCCGCGAGCCGAGATTTGCAGGGATAAGGATGGGAGCATTCTGAAGGACGAGCGTGAGGTGATCGAAAGGTGGAAGCAGCACTTCGACGAGCACCTGAATGGCGCTGAGAGCACAGGCAATGAAGGACGGAACAACAGAAGAAATGCCTTGGTCAGTACTGCGGAAGATGGAAACCAACCAGCCCCCACTTTGAGGGAGGTTAAGGATGCCATTCACCAGCTCAAGAACAATAAAGCTGCTGGTAAGGATGGTATCGGGGCTGAACTCATAAAAATGGGTCCGGAAAGGCTGGCCATTTGTCTGCACCGGCCGATAGGCACAATCTGGGAAACAGAACAGCTACCGAAGGAGTGGAAGGAAGGGGTAATATGCCCCTTCTACAAGAAAGGCGACAAGTTAGATTATGTGAACTTTTGGTGCGATCACCATTCTAAATGCGGCCTACAAAGTATTATCTCACCATTCGTCGTCTGTCACCTCTAGTAATCGATCGAGTTAGTGGAAAGTTATCAAGCCGTATTCATTGACGGCCGATCGACAACGGACCAGATCTTTACTGTACGGCAAATCCTCCTAAAATGTCGTGAATACCAGGTCCCAACGCATCACCTTTTCATCGATTTCAAGGCGGCATACGACAATATCGACCGTATGAGCTATGGAAAATCGTGGACGAGAACAGCTTTCCCGTGAAGCTCACGAGACTGATAAGAGCCACGATGGAAGGTGTGCAAAATTGTGTGAAGGTTTCAGGCGAACACTCCAGTTCGTTTGGATCCCACCGGGGACTACGACAAGGTGATGAACTTTCATGCCTGTTGGTCAATATTGCGCTAGAAGGTGTTATGCGGAGAGCCGGGCTTAACAGCCGGGGTACGATTTTTACGAGATTCAGTCAATTTGATTGCTTCGCGGATGATATGGACATCGTCGGCCGAACATTTGAAAAGGTGGCAGACCTGTACACTCGCCTGAAACGCGAGGCAGCATAAGTTGGAGTGGTGGTGAATGCGGCCAAGACAAAGTACATGCTAGCTGGTGGGGCCGAGCGCGACAGGGCTCGCCTAGGTACCGTGATTTCGGGTGAAATTGATCATTTCCCACGGTTTTTCTAGTCTGTTTTCTATAATGTTAACAATGCCACACAACAAAATGCAGGAAAACAAGTACGAAGGTGAGCCTCATCGACTCATGTACCAAAATTTTCTAACAAATGTCATTTTTGTGTTAACAAATATCTCTAAAATAAAATATCAGAGGATCTCATTTCGGGGTGAAATTGATCACTTGTCAATGCCATTATTGTTAGTTTTCAAAACAACTCTACCTGATAAATTTGAGCTCTCTGAATCCGAATATGCTTGTCAAATTCATAACAATGCAATATTTATATAAATAACGAACAGTTAAATTTCAAGAACTACACGGCAAACGCCTAAATGTCTGCAATTTCCTACGGAACTGAGCGATATCTAACAGCTGTGTTACGATAGACGGGATACTTTCGAGGTGGTCGACGAGTTCGTCTACCTTGGATCCTTGCTGACGGCTGACAATAACGTTAGCCGTGAAATAAGGAGGCGCATCATCAGTGGAAGTCGGGCCTATTATGGCCTCCAGAAAAAGCTGCGGTCAAAAAAGATTCACGCCCGCACCAAATGTACCATGTACAAAACGCTCATAAGGCCGGTAGTCCTCTACCGGCATGAAACGTGGACGATGCTCGAGGAGGACCTGCAAGCACTTGGAGTCTTCGAACGTCGGGTGCTTAGGTGGTATGCAGGAGAACGGTGTGTGGCGGCGAAGGATGAACCACGAGCTCGCCCAATTCTACGGCGAACCCAGTATCCAGAAGGTGGCCAAAGCTGGAAGGATACGATGGGCAGGGCATGTTGCAAGAATGCGGGACAGCAACCCTGCAAAGATGGTGTTCGCTTCTGATCCGGTTGGTACAAGAAGGCGTGGAGCGCAGCGAGCAAGGTGGGCGAATCAAGTGCATATCGATTTGGCGAGCGTGGGGCAGAACCGAGGATGGAGAGATGCGGCCACGAATCGAGTATTGTGGCGTGAAATTGTTGATTCAGTGTTATCTGTGTAGATGTTAACTAAATATATGAATGAATAAATGAACAAGAATTTTAGGTGATCTATTCACTCGTAGAATGTTCTGAAACTTTTGAAATATTTCACAGCAGAAGAAACTCTACAAAAGCATTTGAGGCTGTGAATATTCGAGATTAGAACATTGCAAAAGCCTTTAGGATATGGACTATTTTTCGAGCATAAATTGTGGCGACGCGTGCGTCGATGTCGGGCATCGTTAGCAAAATTATAACCATTTCCCTCAACTTCTAGACATTACATCTCCACTGGGACTTTTCCTCAATTTTGTATTCTTAGAGCATTTTCACTTTTGTTAATAGATACATTTTTTTGTCCAAGCTGCCAATTTGGATTCAACCATAAAAATTATCAATCAGCGGCAGAGCATACATAGTTTTCCGCTTCCAAATTTCGTTGGAACGTAGCGTGCCACGTCAGTAACGTTTTGAAATGTTTCATCGAAAAAATTCATTGAGCACTACAACAGCAATTTAAGAGCTCATTAATAGTCAACTTCATTATTATTATTATTATTATTCATTATTCAACATTAGAATCGTAAATTGTTAAGCACTATAACAGCTATTTGGCAAAATATTATAGAATTTTCTGGAACATAGCTCTTGCAATTCGTAGAATATTCTTGAACTTTTCATCATTGGTGTGTTTTCAGGAACTTGGTCGGTGATTAGAATGTAATAAAATCATCTTTAAGCAAATTGTAGTTCGGTTGAACTTGAATCGTTTCGGGGTTAAAAATGTGGTTCAGAATGGGTCTCGCCAGTTCCAACTCAGGTTCGAAAACGAATTCAACATATGCAGAAGCAAGATAAACATGAACAAGATTAATTTGCGCCAAATATTCGAGTTTTATTGTTTTACAATGAAACTTCCATGGTTCGATTTTCCATGACTCGTTAAAAGCAAAGTCTTAAATAGCTTTCCAAGCATTCCTGTCCTATGACTCAATATTTCCATGAATCGATGGTCGCTTCATCACAACTGTGATTTTGAAGATGGTAATAATTTATATTACACCGCAGCCCCTATTCAGCAGAATATTCTAGACTTTTCGGTAATATTCTACTTCCTTATTTATAAAATCTTCAGGAACTATTGAAATGTTTCACAACATAAGAAACACTACAGCAGCAAATGCTGTAGTTTTTCGGATTAAAATATCGCAACATCATTAAGGCCACGTGCGCGATGGAGTATGGTCAGAGCATACATTAAGGCGATTTTGAAAGATTATACAGTCAACTCTCCTTAACTCGATATTGAAGGGACCATCGAGTTAGGGAGGCACCGAGTTATAGAACACAAAATCAGTGCAACTACGATTCAAGGGACCATCGAGATATCCATGAAAACCAACTTTTACTATGATTCTCTATTGTAAGGTTCCAATTTGCGCAAAACTTCACAGTTATGGAAGGGTCATTTTTCAGAAAAAAAATCATTGTGACGCTGTACAAAATAAAATTACCACCCTGGCACTGAATATTGTTGTTTTCTCGAATACATTTTAAAAATCGCGGTTTTGTACTAAAAAGTGTCGAGTTTTGTAGAAATTCCAAACGTTGTCCATCCCTCAGATGAGGATCAGTGGAGGAGGAGGATCCTTATTATGGATCAAATCGACTCATATTGTATTGATTAGCAGCTCCGGATGCCCAAATCGCATTCGAAGGGTCTAGATCACCTGCGGTACTGCTGCTTAAAGCACGAAGCGACTGCGCACTGTTTCGAGAGCTGGCCCGGATAAGCATTCTCTCCATCCGTGAATCCGCACGCATCGGACGTACCCCACATTGGACAAGAACGCTGGGTTGCTAGGATAGTGCTGCCTACTCAGCACAGATAATTGAAGCTGGCTGTTGAGGATACGGTGAGATGTAGAGCAGAAACAATGGACCTATGCACGGGTTCACTAATTTGACGTTTGAGAGGTGCCGAATTCACTGGTTTCCATGGTCACATAAATAACACGGCACCGCTAAAACGTCAAATAATGAACCCGTTCATAGATCCCTAGAATGGGCTACTGCTGCTAAACGTTGCGCTGTTTGGTATTGGCTCCACACAGCCGGTGTGAACGCCGTTTGCGCTATTGCTTTGCTCGGCAGTGTTTGGATTTTGATCCGAATAAGCCGATCGAACCATATTCGGAGAGTGTAACTGTTCGCGAACCATAACAGATCGTGGCACATCGCAATTGGAGAGACCTATGAATGTAAAAATTCACTCTCTCGTTTGGTACGTGGCCCGAAAGCGTTCAAGAGCAGTAACTCTCACAAGCTATAACGGTATCGAGCCATTCGGGTGATTTATATTTTGCATTAAATTGGAAATAACTTTCATATTTTCTGGTAATGCAGCCTTTAACAACCTAATTATAATCTGTTGGGTCATTGAACACCGCTTTGGTTGCAAACATAGCACATAAAATGGAAAATATTGGCCTCTGTATCTTGATCAGAATGAGAGTGGGTCAGCGAATATTACATGTGTTGAAACACAGTGATCGGCGCCAAACAGTAGGTGGTGTGTATCTGTCTTGCTTTCGTTCATGGCTCGTTATTTTCCACGAACGATAAATGCGTGTTGTATGAATGCAGGCGGATAAATGGGATGAAATTATGGTTCGTGTGTCAATGATCATTAAATTTTTCAAAGCCTGTTGCTCGGTTATACGCTTGCTGTTGGTTCGGCTTTAGTCGGCTGATTGAAGAGCAGCAAGTTGAATTAGAGCTTTGATGAGATGTGTGAGCAGATGACGATTTCGTACTCGAACAGTATGAACTGTCGTTCATTGAGTACGCGAGTGAATCTCGCAGCTGCTTTGGGATAGGAGTGTATGTCTCTACCAGGCGCGCGTTATTTCGCAGCTGCTCTCGGGAAGGTTGTATATTGGTCGTAGGGCAATAATAAGTGGCATATTGGTTTGAATCATCGATAGATTTACTAAAGATTTGACGCTAACCTGGATGTTCCATCGCTTTCGGGCGCATCGAGTTGTTTAGTTGACTTACCGAGAAAAAATCTGTTTGGCCGACGCTTTGCGTGGCCACATCTGCGGCGGGATGGCGCCTCCAACTGCTCCGGATTCATCCAAAATTGTTGGAAATATCCGGCTCACTTTTGGAATAGCCCTGGTAGAGTTCTTCAAGCGCGACGTTTATACAGCTGGATGTGGTTGAACTCGCTCTGGTGGTTGATTCGGTCCGATGGATTGCTTGCCGGTTTGGAAATTTTCGAGCAGTTTCCTACCATTTATAGCTGGCCATGGAGATCTGCAAGTTGCTCCGGTGTCGGGTTGGCGCGCTGCTCGCACTGCTCAACCCTTTACTTGAGCTTCTTCATGGCAGCCTGAGGATCCTTCTTGAGCTTCAGAGATTCCACAGTACTCGTCTCGAGCACCGAAAGAAGAATCGATATAATAACCTACATCACAGCCCTCGGCGTTTCAGTCGATGGCATCGACCGACGGACATCGGCACTAGAGGAGCACTGGGAGGAGGTGGCGTCGTAAGTCGCTTGTTGGATGAGGGCGACGAAATAGCATTGGTGGGTAAGGCACCACCGCTATTGCTTTTCGCGTTGGCCCCTTCATGTACCTTGTCTAGCAGTTTCTACTGCTCATTCGCTGTAGCTCAATCTCCATACGGGTGCGTTCTAGTTGCTGTTGTTCCACCAGCGTACTCAGGCAGACGAAGAACGTAGACGACAAACCACAACGACTGGATGCGCTATGTACGGTGATTGCCTCGTCAATTTGCCGGTCGGTATAATGGCCGAATGATTGGCGATATTATCGTCCACTCCAGCACGTGTGTAATAACTTCACACATCGCAATGATCGCACTGCAACATGTCCTCTACCTCGTCCGGTCGCCGGCAGGCCACGCAGCTTGGCTCCATCTGTTCACCAGTAGGGTGATCATCGTTATGTCCTTCCAATGCACTATGGTCTAGGAATCAGTTTTACGCGGAAAGATGCATTTTGAGCTTTAGAATGAACTTACTTGATACTTGATGGGCTACAATCCGCTACGTTGAATCTACGCTGAATGGATAATTTTTCTCCACTGGGCTCGGTCCTGAGCCAATCGCAGGGCTGTTACAACAGGCGCAAATTTCGCGATTCTCGCGGAATTTCGCGATTTTCGCGGATTTGTAGCGGATTTGGCCAGCCAAGCGCGAAAATCGCGGGTGAATAAAATTCTGTCGCGAAAATCGCGGATTTTCCAAATCATGCAACAAAAATTGCAGTTATATACATACAGTCATGATTTCATAATTAGAAAATTTCTATTTAAAACAAAAAAATCATGTTTCTTTTCGAGAGCACTAAAGTTCAGTTAGTATAGTCACTGATATCGAAAATGTTGTTCAGGGAAATATAAAAAAACAGTATATTTGTAAACCATTCTCATTTCATTTGAAGTCATATTTCTCGAGGGTTGCTAGGCAATCAAGAGATCGTTCTTCCCTAAATTCTTAATGACACTTATCTAAATTTTTTATTTGTGTTTACGGCGATCGGTAGGTTTTTGGTTAAATAGGTTAAACTGGAAATAGAAAATTTTCATTTCTTTCTCGTTGAAAATCTTAGAAAATGGCGCTCATTTGGCTTGATTTTTCAAATATCTGAAATCAGACATGAATGAATATAATATATCAAGACATTAAACCATGTAGGAATTTGTGGCACTCTGGCTGAGTTTTGGCGCTGCAGTCATAGTTGGTTACCCTATGAAATCTTATCATCAATAGAAAAGTTTAAAACAATATATAGCTCCGCAGTCAAATTAGGAGATTTGTCAGTGAAGAGCATTGTAAATCTAGAAGATAAAAATTACTTGAAGTTAATAGCAACACTGAAAATTGTATGTTTAATAAATGCAATAGTGGATGTTAATATAACTAAATAAAACCTTTTGCAGTTTAAGCTGATCACCATAAAACCGTTTTACGATCTGCTTTGAAAACCAGTACAACGATTACAACACACAAGTTTAAAAGTTAGCATATGTTGAAATCGCCAAATTTATAAATTTGTAACTCTGGAAGAATTTTTTTTTACCTAAACGTTTATTTAACAGGCTCAAGCTGGAAGAAATTGTTGAACACCGATGAGTGAAGAAAAATTTAAACACAGTGTAAAGGGACATTTAAGGTTCCATACATTGTGCGTGATATGGGCTCAACATAGTTTAAAGAAGAGTTTTTTTTTGGTTTTGTGCTTCAAAGTGCATTTCAAGGTGAACGGGCATGTATAGTCCAATGCACTGCCAATGACTAATGAATATTACTGAAAAAAAAAAATATTGCTGTTTGCATTTGAGATGCAAATGTTGAGTAAACGTCCTCCAAATGCGGTAACACAAAGTAATCAAAGGACACTCAGCAACGATTACATAAATCACCGCCGCCCTAGCAAGCAGTGTTGCCACATTGTTTTCGAATTTCATCTGTGTTTTAGGTTGAAAAAATCTTTTTTATCATAAAACAACCTCCAAAAATCTTGGTAAAAATCTGTGTTGCGCAAAAATTTGAAATTTAACTTTTTATTTCAAAAAGAACCTTTACAAACTAATTATGGCTGTTCTTGGCATGTCAACAATTTTTGATTTGAAGTTATTCTACTAAAACTAAGATGAAAATGCATAATTGTTCCTAAAAATTTAAAATTCTAAAGAATTCAAGAAAAAATAATCAGAGTAATGGCATTTTTTCTCAATATCTTCCACATCCATGTCTCAAACTTGTGTAATATCCTAAAATCTTTATCTAAAAAACCTGTGATCTTTGATCACAGATATTTGTAGGCAAGAACAAGTAATAATATGTGTACTGCCTTTATACGCATAATTGTCCCATGTTACTTTTTGTGCAATTTGACTTTTTGTCATCAAACAGTTTATTTTTACGTATAGTTTTAGAAAACACTTATCAAAAATTAACTTTGTTCGGTAAATCAATGAAAAGCAAGCCAAGTCAATTTGTCTCATTGTTGAATTTCCTCGCATAACTGTCCCACTACTGTATTTCTACGCATAACTGTCACACTATACAATTCGCTGCGCTAATCTTGAACAAAATATTCAGTTGTGAGTTTTGAATTAGCTGGTGTTTGTGAAAATCGTTACGTTGACTTTACATCCCATGTGGAATACATTCTTCTTACGTTGACTTTACATCCCATGTGAAACACAACCCGTTTTATGTGTTTGTTTTATCGGGATGCATTCGTCATTCATGCTAGTCTGACGTCAAATTTGATTGAAATTTTTAATTTAATAATATTATTTCCCATCGGGTTTTCAATGAATTTCAGGGTCAATCACAATTTTTTTTCAATTTTTTTGAACCGCCATCATCGATTAGAAATTCACCATAATTTTGGATTCACTTGAAGAATCAGTAATTACTTTAATTTCAAGTCCATGGCTTGCGACAAATCAACTTCATAATTTAGCAAACCAAGTCCAAATAAACTGACTTGGCCATATGCTGGGTTGGTCCGAATACCGGTTCACTGGTGGAAGTGACCATTATATTGGCGAATCTGAAACCTGGCTTGCGACATATCAATTTTCATGAATTTGCAAATTAGGTTTACAGGTGGTTCAAATGTATTTGAATGACTTGACCACATGTCGGATTGTCCTGAATTCCCGGTTTTCTGGGGGAAATGGCCTCTAAACTGTCGGTTCTGAAACCTAGCTGGCAACATCGAACTTCATAAATTCACAAATCAAGGCTAAAGAAGGGTAATTCAAAGGTTCCTGGATGACTTGATAACATGCCAGGTTGTTTTGGATAACCTGTTCCCCAGAGGAAGTAGCCATTATATTGGCGGTCTTGAGACCTATCTTGCGACATATCAAACTTGATGAAGTCAAGACGAAGTCAAAGTCAAGTCAAAAGAAGAATAGGATGACCTGGCCACATACTGGGTAATTCCGCATAGTTGGCTCTTCGGTGCAAGTTGCAAATATGTTGGTGGTTCTAAAACTGTATTTGTGATATATCAAATGATATGTATTGCAAACAAAGTCCAAAGAAATGTCAAATCGTGTGAAGATTTGTGACGTGAATTTTGAGTTAAATATTTACTCGGCAGATTAACCTTGAATTCGCAGATGAGTTTTTGTCAAGCCTGCAGCTGGAAGAGTCGATTTAGGAATTTATTACATCTTATAAACTCTCTTACTTACTCATCCACTCTTTCTTTCACTAACTCATACATTTTCTCACTATCACACATACAGAAAACTTTGCTTTCCATCCCAAATTTGGAAACTATAAAATCGTTTTTTTTTTCACTTCTCCACACGTGGCTCCATATGGCACATGTCACTTGAGCCTTCATTAGGTGCCTTAACATAGTCTTGAGGATATATGTCCTCTACATTCGGTACAATCTATACGTTAGAACGGTCATCCACAGCAGTATGTTTAGCATATAATTGGTCATTACACTCAGTGGGACTGTTATGCGTAGAAATTCACCAAAAACCCCGTATTTCTAGGCATAACAGTCCCACTTTGAATTTCGTAGCTAAATTTACTTCATTCCCATAATGCAAACTCTTGACTCTAATAAACACGCTATTCTTTATACTATTGTGAAGATTTCAATTCAATTTACCACACACCTAGTCAATACGAGGCCTAAATGTGTTAAAATCTTTAAACGCGTTTTTCTCGATTGCATATTTTGGAACATGGGACAATTAATCGTATAACGGCAGAGTAGTTACAGATAAATCTGTGTATGTGGCATCACTGCTAGCAAGAAAAATCTATCTTTGACATCGCATTTCTTATGAATAATCTTACCGCGTTTGGTGTTTGCGCATTTGATATTTGCATTTCAAACGCACACAGAAATAACAATTTTAATAAAAACAAATTTGTTAAAGATATTAAATTATCACAACAATCTTAAGTATTTTTGGCTCAAATTGATTGAATATTAAGACTTGAAGTTTTATAAAAATAAAAACAGTATTTTTGCAACATTATTTTCTTAAACAATATGATGGTGTTTGCCTATCCATGTGTTGCATGAAAAAAATACAATATTGACGATCTAATTTTATTATTGGCAATCTTTTCGCTCTCGATAACATAACCACTTAAAATATAGTGTGACTTAGATTAGTGAAAATTAATGTGTACGTTTTTCTTCTTAAGTTATCATTAATAACTTCATTTTGCATCTCTTATTGTATGCAAAGATCATATCGAATTGTGTTAAGTATAGTTGCAAACTAGGCCTCCTCTCTGCTTGTAGTGACGCTACCATTTATTGAATTGCACGATTTTCTACAAAAAAAAATATATATATTGAAATGTTGATGACAATATTGATGAGTGATATTGTTGAATACGATTTTTTGGATTTTTCTACAACTTGTTTTGCTCAATGGTAGATACTTTAAGATAAGGCGAAAATATTCACTTTAAGTACCATTAAAAACTAGTTTTTGGTCATGCACGTTTTCGCATTTTTTTTATAATGAATAGTAAAGATGTCAATGAAACAGATTTTTTTCGGCGCGGATTGGTGTTTCTAGGCGTGGATCGAATAACACCAGTCACGATTTTCGCGGATACGATTTTAAGATTTTTGTAACATCCCTGCAATCGCTTCCAGTCGCCCTGAACGTGAAGTGCTTTTAAGTCCTCTTCAACTGCAAAAAGCCAACGTGTGCGCGGCCTACCACGAAGCCGACGGCCTCGTCCGGGTTCTCTACTGAATATTATTTTTTCTTGTCGTTCTTCTGGCATTCGTACCACGTGACCAGCCCAACGCAGCCTGCCGTGTTTTATGAGCTTGATAATATCTACTTCTTTATATACTTGGTACAACTCATGATTCATGCGACGCCGCCAGATGCCATTTTCTTGTTTACCGCCGAGTATTGTTCGCAGCACTTTACGCTCAAAAACTCAAAACGCTTTCCGGTCGGCCTCTTTTAACGTCCATGATTCATGGCCGTATAGAGCAACCGGAAGGATAAGAGTCTTATATAGCGCGAATTTTGTTTTCGTCTGCAGGCTACGGGACTTAAGCTGGTTACGGAGCCCGTAAAAAGCCCTATTCGCAGCTGCAAGACGCCTTTTCACCTCGCGGGTAACATCATTATCGCAAGTCACTAAAGTACCAAGATACTCAAATTCTTCCACTAGGGGGCGTCCACAAATTACGTAACGCTCTAGGGGGAGGGGGGGAGTAGGCTCAAGCGTTACGACTCATACAAAATTTTGAAAATTTTCATACAAAAAGCGTTACGGACGGGGGGGAGGGGGTCGAAAATTTCTAAATTTAGCGTTACGTAATAAATGGACGCTGCCCTACTTCAAATTTTTTACCACCTAGCACCACTTCACTACTATTAGAATGAAACATTAGACAAAAACGGTCTTCTACAAAGTTGTTTGTATTAGTAAGGTCCTTTGTTTGGTGTTATTGAAAATTAGGGTGGACCACAATTTCATAGAAATTTTATATTATACATGCTTCAGCAAAGTTGTAGACCATTCAATTTTAAGCAACTTTGCAAAAAAAAAAAATTTTTTTTGTATCTCTTAAATTGACCGATTTAGAGCTTTTTTACTACGGTGACATAGGGTGGTCCGAACAAAACTGATTTTCTGGCTTCAAATTTCTCATCAAAGTAGTCTATGAAACACTTTTAGAGCTTTAAAAAATGCGTAATTTGATGAGTGAAGAAACTCGCTATCTCCTTCCGTTTGAGAGTTATTGTTGTTTTTCTCTCAAAAACATGCCTACTTTGATTGAGAATATCTCTGATTGGGACAAACATAAAACATATCTTTTGACGGCATTCAAAAGACAAAATAAATTTGTATATTATATCAAAAAATTACAGATGTGTTATTTTTGTAACTAATAAAATGCATTGAAAAAAAAATTTTTTTTATCACAAAAACTTTAATAACTATTGAACTAAAATAGATATCAACAATCTTTTCACCTAAAAATTTGCGTTTTGTTAAGTTCTAAAAGTCGTTCATAGATGACTTTGACAGGAAACTAATATTAAAAAAACTAGAGTTGAAAAACTTATTTTTGTTGGCCTACCCTGCGATGATTACGAAAAAATGCTCTTGATTGTTCAAATTTTAAGCTACAGAAAAACGTATTTGGCAAAGTTGATCATAATTTCAAGTTCTACCGATTTGCTGAAGAGTATATAACAGTATTTTTGCAAATAAAAAAGTTGATTATATGATTTGTGTGATATTGTGGACCACTCTAGTTTTAAATGACACAGTATGAAAGCTTACAGTTTAAGAAACATTTAGGTAGAAGATCATATTTGTCTAAAATTTTATTTACATGCTCAAAATGCAAAATAATAAAAAAAAATACATACTATGAAAATCTTCAAAATAGTTTTAGAGCCCTATCTGTCTTATTTAAGATTTCTCGTCTAAGTAGTCTATGAACGACTTTAAGAACTTAATAAAATGCAAATTTTCATGCTAAAAGATTGTTGATATCTATTTTAGTTCAAAAGTTATTAAAGTTTTTGTGATAAAAAATATTTGTTTTTCGAGACATATTATTAGAGTTACAAAAATAACACATCTGTAATTTTTTGATATAATATACAAATTTATTTTGTCTTTTGAATGCCGTCAAAAAATATTTTTTATGTTTGCCCCAATCAGAGATATTCTCAATCAAAATAGGCATGTTTTTGAGAGAAAAACAACAATAACTCCCAAACGGAAGGAGATAGCGAGTTTCCTCACTCACCAAATTACGCATTTTTCAAAGCTCTAAAAGTATTTCACAGACTACTTTGATGAGAAATTTGAATTGAAAACTCTAGAGCCAGAAACCAGTTTTTATGTCACCGTAGGAAAAAAAGCTCTAAATCGGTCAATTTAAGAGATACAAAAAAACTTTTTTTGGCAAAGTTGCTTAAAATTGAATGGTCGACAACTTTGCTGAAGCATGTTTAATATAATTTCTACAAATAAGAAAGTTAGTTACACAATTTCTATGGAAATGTGGTCCACCCTGATTTTCAATAACACCAAACAAAGGACCTTACTAATACAAACAACTTTGTAGAAGACCGTTTTTGTCTAATGTTTCATTCTAAAGCTCAAAATGCATCTTTCCGCGTAAAACTGATTCCTGGACCACTGTGCAATGCAGCGAATTTTTAAGATTTGTCAAGGGGCAGGGGTGGGAAAAAAGCGTTTCAATAGCAAACTTTATAATGTATGTAGGCTTCAAGTAGAGAAAACAATCTAAGGTAAGTACAATTTGTAACTGATTCCTTACTCCAGTCTTACAATTCAGTGGGCTTTGTCTCGCTCACCCCACTGGACGAATTCTCACGCTTTTAATTGCAGTACCGTAAAACGAGGTAACTATGATGAAAACTTGAATATTTATGCATGCTGTTCCAAAGAATGACAATTTATATTTTTTAAACAAGTAGGGTCGATGTACCAATAGCCGCATAGCTAAGAACAAAAAATCATAGAAAATCGAAAAATAACGCTAGCGTCATTATTTTTACATCATCTGAAAACTTTTTATCTTGGTTTCGTGGGAAAAATATGAAAACTACGAAAACTCAAATGTTTGTATTTATTATCGCGTGTGCCACTATAGGAATACATGTGCCTATAGTAGCACTATTTCTAATTCCTGTTCCTATAGTAGCACTAGTATCACGGCGTTGGAAAAATACTTATCAAAATCGTATTTTTACCAAACTTTTATATTTTTCCTACACAGTGTGGATCAAAAGCTTTCGTTTGATGTAAAAAAAGTTCTTATTTCATCAATTATTATGTATAATAAAAAATAGTTTCTCTCAGTAGTGTTACTATAGGAACAATAGGTTAACTATAGGCGCAAGGAAGCTCAAATTTTAAGCAAAACAAATTATTTCGATCATTTTTTGAACAAAATCAAGCTGTGTATAAATGGTACTTAGATTAATAGCTCCTGATCTTCATGTCAAAAAATTTTTTGAAAAGATTTATAGCAGAACGGCCGTAAAAAGCCACTAGTGCGACTATAGGGGACTGTCCACTAAGGGAACACCGACCCAACTGACAAATTTTCAAATCCTAATCACACGGATGCTTCTGAAATTGAAAATCGAGTCCAACTCAAGACAGGATCTATAAAACTCTTTCCTTGTTGCTAGAAGGTGTTGAAAAATTTCAAACATTTCTTTTGCAGATAGAAAATAATAGCTGGCATATTTTACCTGGCTGGAAATTAAATAATCGTGATAATGGCACGGTTACAAGGAAGTAGAAGTTTTCTTTTTCTCCAGTTTTGTGTCACCGTTACACTGTTGGACCACTTGGGTACCCGGTACATTCAATGCACGGGACTTGAGGCTGACCAGATTCACCCGTACAACAGAAACTCTGCAGTGAAAACCAACAAAATGACGTGGGCTCCATGCAGGTAATAGAATTTTCTCAAGTCGTAAAATAAATACACCAATTCTTGGGGGTCAAATGACACTGGCCCAAGGCCGCAGATAATGGCGAACGGGAATAGCACTGCGGAAAGTGTGAGGGGAAATTTCGATCCCGATACCTCCGAGGATTCATTTCGGTTAGTCTTATGAATCGGGAAAAAAACACATCAAAAAGGAAACGAGCGAAGCCGAAAAGAGATATTCAAGGCACTGATATCGTTCAAAGGATTTTTCCCTCTTTGGTGGTTGTGACTTTGAGCAGGAAAAAGGTCTTACAAGTATCGAACAGTGATGGTTGCAGTATGTGATTGAAGGGGATGAAATAGGTGAATAGAATATATGGCTTGTTATACTTGCGTAATTGTGCTATTTTTCCTTAAATTTCTCCGAAGGTCATTTTCCCGAATGTCAGTTTCTCAAATTACACTTTTCTCCAAATGCTGTTTCCCGAATGACCTGTTTCCCCGAAAAGAGACACAGTGCAAAAAGTTACAATAATAGTTTTTAGTAACAGTGTGGTAAGCTTAAAATAATAATAAATGGAGACAAAGGAGATATTAGGCCATACTTGAATAAACACATTATGTAATTTGTGTATTATTGTGAGATGAGGGTGGTTAGAGAAGGTGCATACGAAAATTTGTATAAAATACCCTAAACGTCTAACGTGTGGTATTTCACATATCAATAGATTTTTATTGCGAAAATATATAAGTTATTGGCCTTCAGGGGAACGTTCCTATTCGGGGAAGGTAGCACAACCACGTTCATACAGTAGCCACATCATTCTTGTTTGATCGGCACTTTTAAAGATGCGAATTTGGGCGTTGTTTTATCAACTATGTGAAAAACAACAAGTATGCCCACGTACGCCTCTGAACCGACCCGGAGAAATCCCCCTTTTCACTTCATTTCCTATGGGAAGATACCGGTACCGTAAGGATGTCTTTCATCAAATGGGTTCCTGTTCTGATGTGGGTCTCTACTTCTTCTTGCATTAACGCCACCGAAGAAAAGGGATAAAAAGCACAAATTGGCAGACAAAATGTGCGCCGAGTCATACCTTCCCAAATTCCCACGATCAATGTTCACAATCCTGCCGCCATAGTTTGTGGACCAACGAAATACTTCCCTCCCAAACACACTCCCCACAATGACAAAGGTATAAGCTTGTCCCTATCGGAAGATTCCCATGAGTACTCATTAGGGTGTGGATTTTTCTGAAGTGCTCAAAAGAAAAATTTCGAGAGCGCTGTTGAATTAAAATTACACAAAAATAAGAAACCCTAAAGTTTAAGGTAAAAGTATTGTGATTTGAGTAAATTTTCAGGTAATGAAATTCGACCTTTATTGAAGTTTGCTTAACTTTACTATTTTTCTAGTTTTCTTTAGTTTTGTTGAATAATAAATTTAACTTAACCTATAATTAGGTTACTACTATTTTCCCCATTCATCTAAAATAAATATGTTTCTGCAATAACCTCATCAATACTTACCATAGGCGCCAACTTGTGACGTATTCCCAAACACACATGAATTTGTCAGATTTGGATAAATTGCATCAATATGACGGGTTAAGGAAAAATGAGAATGATTTCAATGGACCAATGCCTAAGTTCATGTTGCCGGCGCGCAGTCCACTGTACTGGCAACGCTTTCCGATGCACTACCACACACAGTGGCCCAAAGCTGGCCAAAAGTCAAAAAATTTAAGTTTGCAAATTCCTTCTCGAATATTTTTTCTTGATTTCTCCATTATTGAATAACAATTCCCCAAAGTTTCAGATCGATCGTGTATATTTCGATTTTTCACAGCATGCGACCTGGAGAGATGTCAGCTGAAATTGAAACTTTTGAATTTTTCAAATATCGTGAATGTTGTTCTATATAAATTGCAGTTTGTGTACTAAATCATGACCAAACCTTTCTCAACCGGTCTCATTCGAAAGAATATACCTTAGGCTTTGTGTTGAAGATATTTCAAACCATATTTGACATGTTTACCATTTGAGAATGTCAAGAAGTGTATAACATAGAGCTCCTTAAAAAATAAGGCATTTTTTCAAAGGTAGTGCAAGATATCTGGGAAACGCTCTAAAGTGATCATATACCCCTCAATGTGTGGCAAATATTCCAAAATATTCGATGTACTTTGGCTTCTCTTGCGCTTTTTTGCGCCAAGATAAGAAAAAAATATTTTTAGTTACACTACGAATCAGCCCATCAGACCATCATACTTGATATAAATATCGCATTTTTTACCTTTATAAGCTCCCGAATAGATTCAAAAATCACCTCAAGCTTGCCCACGATATTTAACTTCAAATTGGCATCAACATAATGACGTTTCATTTGATTTTGATCTGAATACGGATTTCATTGATTGAATTACAAAAATGTGCTATTATAAACAAATTCTGTCAAATGTACCGGAAATATCGATTTTCTGTTTCAGCGACTATTTCTATCAAATTAACTCTAAAAATCATGTTTTGTCAAATAATTAGCATTTTTGAACGTTTTGTGTGAGAATTGTACTTTTGACCAGCATTTGTATGGGATGCGGCCACTGTGCCACAGGAAGACGTAGTTGTACCTAGTGGAATCTACTGATACGGTGAGCTGTCAGATGCAATGATAAGCGATATGTAGGTAGTAAAATATGAAGATTGGAATCAGAAGAAAACATAAAGATTAAATGTACAAGTGAATTGGTAGATAATTGAATTAGTTATTATTGAACTTAAATCTAATGTTAGTTTCTGATAGAACTTAAATCTAATGTTAGTCGTTGTTAAGACTTTAATCTACTTGAGAGAAATGATTTTTATCAATAACATGCAGTATAATATTTACTAAAACAGTTTCCCCAATAGTGTGCCCCAACCGAACGAACTGTGCTAAGAAGTTTGCGTTGATTAATATATCCGAATACGTTGATCACAGAATAGAAGAAATTGTTGGTAAGTTGCTGAAAATGTTAAAGATTGATTTAGAATCAGAGTACCGTAATCCGGGGTAACATTGATCATTTTTTTGAATATTTTATAAATATTTCGTTTGAAAATGCGAATGCTGCAAATTTCATATTTTTAAAACAAGTACTGCCAGCCATAGCTCGTGACTACATACTGAATTTTGTTTTTTGGAAGATTTAAGCATGTGTAAAAAAATGTTTAAAGTGATTTTTTGATTATGCAGATATGGGGTAACATTGATCACCGATGTAAACAACATTCGATAATATTGAAATTCTCGTTACTTACTTAAATCATGGCCCCCGAAGCCGAATATAAAGGCCAAACGCTTACAAGTCATTTACTTTTTCAGTTATTTTAAAAATAAAAACACCCCAAACCACGGAATACGCCTTCAAGTATGCAATTTCCTGAGGGAATTCTATATTCTTTACAGTAATTCGTTAATGTTGCCTAATTGAGCATACTTATGAAAGTTTTGACAACGGAATCGTTTTCGGCGATACCATTTTTAGTAAGAACCGCATTTTCCTTGCTCATATCGTTTGCAGAACTTATTTGAGACATGAATCTTCGGTAGTGTCATCCTTACCCATTGGAATCATTGTTTCGAAAAGTTGACAAATTTACGCAAAAGGTAAACGCAATTTTCACAAAAATCTTCACTTTCATTAGCTTATGAATATAAGAGAGAAAAACACCATTCATGATTCGGAAATGTTCCATCAATAAATGATGATACAAACATTATACGAGATGAGTCATTCCGATCAATGTTACCCCGCTGATCAATGATACCCCGGATTACGGTACATGCAAATGTAGTTAAATTTGATATACAAAAGCTATAAATTAGACCGTCTGTGAACTCTAGGTACCGTCACGCAACAACTACCGGCAGCAAAATCAAAACTGCCTCGCTGCGGTATTAAAAATTAAAACTGCGCACTCAATGTGAGTAATAAATAATTATATATAGTTATTAAGACCAACCAATCGCATTATTCTAACAGGAATTTTGTAATCCTCCGGCTTGAATAAAATTGCATTTCAAATACAGAGACTGCTCCTGTCGCACGGTGTGCCAACAGTTCATTTTTTGACGTTTGAGCGGTGCCATGTTATTTATGTGACCATGGAAACGCGTGAACTTGGCACCGCTCAAACGTCAATTTAATGAAGCCGTGCATCGATCAATGGACCAATGCACGAGTTCACTAATTTGACGTTTGAGCGGTGCTGTCAATCCAAACGAAGATGGCGTCAAAACATTCCGAAGATGGCAAGCACTCCGCGAGCGTATTGTACGGTTTTACTGTTTTATCCTACGTGCCGAAAATAAGGACCCGAAGACTAGTAGATCAATTAATTTGAAATAAATTTTAAAGTAATTGCGGTTACCATCTTTGGGTGGGACATGTCCCCTGACCCCTCCCCCTTTTCTAGGTAACAGAAAAACCGTGGACACGAGGGGTCCAAAATCGGCCTCAAACGGATATCTCTACATTCAAAAGAGGTAGAAGTTTGGTGTTTTCGTAAAGTTATTCAGCAATTTTTCTTTAATTGTCTGCATCTCAAGATCCTAATCAGCTAGAAGGTTGGTGTCTTCGGCAAAGCAGTTCAGTAGATCAAGAACTATCTGACGGTGATGAGTCTGATTGAAGATTTTTTATACTTGCACCACCTAGCGGATGAATTTCCAATCAGACTCTTTAAAAAATTGTTACTAGCACCACCTAGGGGATGTGTTTCTAATCAGATATTCCACCATAAGATAGCACTGAATCTGTGGATCAACTTGGCCGAAGACAGCAGAATACAGCCGAGTATCTTTGCCGAAGACAGGATCTTGAGCAATAATACTGTTGCATTCATTCATTTATTTAGTTAACATCTATACAGATAACAATGAATCAACAATTTCACTCCACAATACTCGGTTCGTGGCCGCATCTCTCCATCCTCGGTTCTGCCCCACGCTTGCATATTATTGCTTATATAATACAGTCATGTTTTGAGGGCCATTCCAAATCAGCAGTAGAGAAGATTGGAGATTTATTTTAACTAGCGCCACCTAGCGGATGAATTACTAATCCACCTCTTCACTGCTAGGTAGCGCTTGATCTGTTGAACAGCTTTGCCGAAGACATCAACCTTCTAGCAGAAATGGATCTTAAGTTACAGACAATAGAAAAAAAAAATTGCTGTTATCGCCATCTATCGGATAAATCATCATTCAGACTCTTCATCGTCATATAGCCCAAATTCTGCTGAATAACTTTGACGAAGACACCAACGTTCCAGCTGATAAGGATCTTGAGATAGTGACAATTGGAGAAAATAATGTACTAGCACCACCTAGCGGATACATTCTCAATTAGAGTTTTCACTGTCAGATAGTCCTAAATCTGCTGGATATATTTGCCGAAGACATCAGCCTTCAAGATAATAGGGATCTTGAGGTATATAGGATTGAAGTTTTCGTTTTACTACCCGAGGAGGAACAAATAACTCCCCAATAGCTTATGCATACCATATTTTTGTATCATACCAAAATTAGGTACTGTTCAGTTGTCAATACCTCAATTTGGAATTTAAAAAAAATCTTTAAAACAATACTTCATTGAGGTAAT
The DNA here is from genome assembly GCF_002204515.2 of Aedes aegypti. NCBI lineage: Eukaryota > Metazoa > Arthropoda > Insecta > Diptera > Culicidae > Aedes > Aedes aegypti. The sequence continues at coordinate 159,531,155 of NC_035109.1, read as the reverse complement.
GAACAGCTATTGAGGTCTGCTGGAGGTATTGAACTACTATTGAAAAATTTCACTTTTATATGAAAATCCATCAAGTATTATTAAGGTATTACAATACCTGATCTAATTATTAGTTTGGTGTTCGTAGAATATGCTTGAGATATTATTTGAGGTATTTAACCTCTTATGCAGGGCTAATTCATACCTCATTCAGGTTGTAAGTATTGGAAATTATCTGGTATGGAATAACTTAGTTTAGTATTCAGAAGTTATTTTCTTCTGCTCGGGTAGCGCTACCAATCGGATGAATTTCCAACCAGACACTTCATCACCAGATAGCTCTTGATTTACTGAACAGCTTTGTCGAAGACAACAACCTTGTAGCTGATTAGGGTCTTGAGATTCAGATGGTTGAAAAAAAAAATACACTAGCGCCTCCCAGCGGGAAAATTCTGAATTCACCGCAAGATAGCCCTTGATATGCTGAACAACTTTGCCGAAGACACCAAACTTCTAGCTCATTTGGAAGTTGAGATATCCGTTTGAAGTCAATTTTGGACCCCTCGTGCCCACGCTTTTTCCGTAACCTAAAAAAGGGGGAGGGTCAGGAAGGATGTCTCACCCAAGGATTGCAAGACTAACTAACCGCGTTAACTTTAAAATTTATTTCAAATTAATTGATCTACTAGTCTCTGAATTGTGGCCATTTAAAAAAATCAAGGTTCGTCTCGGGCTTTCGAGGGTTAACAGAATACTTCCAGGAATCTCATCAGAATCCTTGCAAGATTCTCATTAGAATCCTCCAAAGATTTTTACCAGAATCCTACCAGGATTCTCATCAAACTTTTATCAGTATTCTCATCAAAATCCTTTGAAGATCCTCATCAGAATCATCCTTTGAGGATTCTCATTTGTACCTTTCCAAGATTTTCATCTGAATCCTTCCATTTGAATCCCTCAAATATTTTCACTAGAATCCTTCCAGAATTCTCATCATACTTAGTAATCCTATAAAAATTCTTTAAAGATTATTATCACAATCCTTCCAGGATTGTCACCAGATCCTTCCAGGATTTTCATCTGAATCCTTCCATAATTTTCATCAATCCGGAATCCTTCCAGGTTTCATTCATTTATTTAGTAAACATCTACACAGATAACACTGAATCAACAATTTCACGCCACAATACTCGGTTCGTGGCCGCATCTCTCCATCCTCGGTTATGCCCCACGCTCGGCAAATCGATACGCACTTGATCCGCCCACCTAGCTCGCTGCGGTCCACGCCTTCTTGTACCAACCGGATCCGAAGCGAATACCATCTTTGCAGGGTTGCTGTCCGGCATTCTTGCAACATGCCCTGCCCATCGTATCCTTCCAGCTTTGGCCACCTTCTGGATACTGGGTTCGCCGTAGAGTTGGGCGAGCTCGTGGTTCATCCTTCGCCGCCACACACCGTTCTCCTGCACACCGTCGAAGATCGTCCTAAGCACCCGATGTTCGAAGACTCCAAGTGCTTGCAGGTCCTCCTCGAGCATCGTCCACGTTTCATGCCCGTAGAGGACTACCGGCCTTATGAGCGTTTTGTACATGGTACATTTGGTGCGGGCGTGAATCTTTTTTGACCGCAGCTTCTTCTGGAGGCTATAGTAGGCCCGACTTCCACTGATGATGCGCCTCCGTATTACACGGCTAACGTTATTGTCAGCCGTCATCAAGGATCCAAGGTAGACGAACTCGTCGACCACCTCGAACGTATCCCCGTCTATCGTAACACTGCTTCCTAGGCGAGCCCTGTCGCGCTCGGCCCCACCAGCTAGCATGTACTTTGTCTTGGCCGCATTCACCACCAGTCCAACTTTTGCTGCCTCGCGTTTCAGGCGGGTGTACAGGTCTGCCATTTTTTCAAATGTTCGGCCGACGATGTCTATATCATCCGCGAAGCAAACAAATTGACTGGATCTCGTAAAAATCGTACCCCGGCTATTGAGCCCGGCGCTCCGCATAACACCTTCTAGCGCAATATTGAACAACAGGCACGAAAGTCCATCACCTTGTCGTAGTCCCCGGTGGGATCCAAACGAACTGGAGTGTTCGCCTGAAACCTTCACATAATTTTGCACACCTTCCATCGTCGCTCTTATCAGTCTCGTGAGCTTCACGGGAAAGCTGTTCTCGTCCATGACTTTCCATAGCTCTACGCGGTCGATACTGTCGTATGCCGCCTTGAAATCGATGAAAAAGTGATGCGTTGGGACCTGGTATTCACGACATTTTTCCTTCCAGGTTTCTGAAGGGGAATTTGTGTAATTTATAGGGCAATTGATAATATCAGCAAGCGGTTTTAAACATTCCCATTTTCAAGAAACTACGGATCAATTGGTCCTTTTGTCTTACGGTATGCGACGGTACATATCCCGACCGCACCCGAGCAACCCAGTTAACACACCATCGTATTTGATGGGATATAAGAGTGCAAATGTGGAGGCTATATACGTACATCTTGCATGCAGCCTTATGGCGCATGTACGTATATCGCCTCCACATTTGTACTCTAATGCGCTATCGTATACGAGCTTGTGCTTATTGGGAAAAATACGTGGCAAACAAATACCAATTCATGGTATTAAAATTAAATTTCAGCAAACCGTAATTTGCGATTTTTTAGTTTGGTTTAAACCATTAATTTCTATGAAGACATTTGCAAAATAACAGACTATATTTTTTTTATTTTAAGCAATGCATAACAAAAATTTTGTAAAAAGTTTTCAAGACCTCCGTAAGTGATTGAGTTGGCATTGAGTAACGAATTAATGACAAACCATGTATTTGAAGTGGTATTTATTGACAAACCCAACTAAGAAAATCAGGATTCAAATCAGAATCCTTTCAGGTTTTTCATTAAAAAAAACATTCAGTGATCTTATCAGCATTACCACCTGAAACCTTTAGAAATTTCATCGGAGACTTTCCAAGATCTAATCAGTATTCTTCCAGGATTTTCATCAGCTTTTTAACACGGTTCTCATAAGAATCGTTACAGGATTTTTATAAGAATCCTTCCGGGACTCTCTCACTCACTCTCACCCTTCCAGTAAATCAGGAATGAAAAAAGCATTTTTCTTCCAAAATTAAAAGCAGGAACTTTGTTCAAAAGTTTGAATGCTATTTGCTATTTGATAATTGGGGCAAATGGGTGTTATCTAATGAAGAAAATTAGACTTTTTGAACAAAAAAAGGGGTTCTAAAACTAGACCAAAAGTGATAATTATCATCACATTATTTTACATATGTGTATTTAATTTTGAAGAGAATGATACTTAGATATTAAAAACAAGTACAAAGCAATAGAGTTATGTAAATTTTACTAGAGTTCATAATTAATCTATTTAAAGTCGCTTGCAGCGCCTCTAGGTCTAAATTTTTTCGACTTTGAAGTTTCTCTGCTTATGAGATTTAAAATCAGTAGTGCATACAAACGTTTGGTCTTGAGAACATTCGAAAAATAAGCCGCACCCTACATCCCACCCAAACCGCATAGTTCTCCTTCCGCGTCCGCTTCCGAGCCGCGTCGATGCTTGGAAACGGAAATCTGCCATTAGATTCAGAGCCTGAGAATAAATTCTACCGGTCGTCGTTGTCGGAGGGTATGTGAAAGAATCCTGTTTTCATTCGCTTATTAAATTTGGTTGATTTGGAAAATTGGATTTTATTGGATGATCTGTAGATTTGAGCGACTGAACCCGATGTATTATGGAAGCACGGTTGCCTTTAGTTGCGCGCGATTGGAATGGAGAAGGGAAAAAAAGGTCTCGGGACGGGAAATTTTCCTTTTAAAGATATCGAGAGCGAAAGACGTGATTGTATTTATTGATACTCAAAGGCGTACAGCAGCAGCAGGCAGCATTGACTGTAGTGCTGAGTTGATTTTAATGACCAAGTCACATAACTCAATGAAGGGTTCGTTAGTATCGGCGATAAAACGAACAAATACAAAGCTTATGGCATAATGTATCACAAACAACTAGGAATGTAGAACGCAGTTTGTACTGGTCGATTGTAAATAAATCTGGCCATCGGGGTTTTGTTAGATACTTATAGCCGAACTCAAGATCATTGATTTTTTCTTGAAAATTGTTCCAATTGTAATTTTCAGTTCTTATACTGGGAGAAAAATCAGAATCAAAGATTTTTGACATGAACTAAAGTATATTGCAATATATTGTACAATATTGGTACGAAAATCTGCTTATATAGGAAGTATTCCAGACTTGAAGTTCACATAATCAACCTGTAGTGTGCGGAAGCCTTACTCAGTCGAGTAGTTAAAGTCCATGGCTCCAATGCAAAGCCATGCTAAAGGTGTTTGGGTTCGATCCCCGGTCGGTCCAGGATCTTTTTTTATAATAAAAATTTCCTTGACTTCCCTGGGCATATAGTATCATCGTACCTGTCACACGATATATGAATACGAAAATGGCAACTTTGGCAGAGCAAGGCTCTCAATTAATAACAATGGCAGTGCTCATAAGAACATTAAGCTGAGAAGCAGGCTCTGCTCAGTGAGGACGTAGGTCAAGGAAAAGAAGAAGAATGAGTCGTTTCAAAAAAGTATTCCAGTAAACTTGTGTTGCTTTGTCCCGCTAATAGAGCATAATACCCACTTGTCGTTGAAATTGATAGTTGATGTCATAACTTTTTTTTATCTCCCTTAAATTCAATTTACAAAAGAAAATAACAATGCATCAAAAGTTCAAACATGCAATAAATTTATAACAGCTCAGACAAAATAAAAGTTTCTCTCCAACAAAACTGATTATCGTAAAAACAGAAACCAGAAGCCGTGTTCGCTTAGTTTAAACGTTAATTTGCCTGCGTCTGCACAATCCCCATTCGTAAACTGCTGATGGCGGAAGTTGTGAACTAAGGACGAACAGGAAAAAGTTGCTTACCTCTTCTGCTTTTCTTCTTTTTGTTTTCCCATTCCGCCTTCTGGCTTACGATTCGACTCACGATAGATCTCCCCTCGGCCTCCAACAACGCCAAGACAGGCCGCTCTGATAGAGAGACAAAAGTAGGAAATTGTTTTTCAATCACTTCCGCTTCATTTGCAGTTTTCCTTGCTTTCGTTGTCCCTTCGGAGCAGGAGTGTTTCTACAAATGTGACTCTGAAGCTCATGGACCTTTCTGCTAGACTTTTCCGCTGTCACCGTCGTTGTCGGCTCAGAATACTCTCATTATCACCACTTGGTTTATGTTTATGGCGATTTAATGCTCTGCACAACACCCATCGGAGCTATTTCGGTTTATGTCTGATACCTATTTTCGCACTCTTCGGAAAATCGGAAACTCCCCTACCTACCTTTCGATAACCACAACCAATTGCCTTTCCCAATAGTCAATGTCTACTAATGCCTTGAGGCGTCTCATCTTTCTTGTACCTCGTGGAATCCATTCGTTTCTCATTACGCCTTTGCACAGTGTTTCAAGGTTCCACGAACAAAATAGATAAGCTTCAAAATTTTAAGATATTTCGTGTAATATAAATAAGCTTTTCTTGTGGTTTTAAGAGTTTGACCAAGTAACACACTTAAACAAGTTTCTAAACAAATAGAAATAGTACTCCCCAGGTTAGGAGCTTGTTTAGATGGGTCTTATTATACACTGAGAGCTGTAGCAGTAGACGATAAACAGAATTTCATGATGTGTTGCGGATCATGATTGTTACAGAGAGCGATAAGTGAGAGATACTCTCAATTTTCCTAGAATTCCAGCGTTCAGCAGGATACCTGACTTATTTCTTCGATTTTTTTTTATCTCATCATTTGGTGATTTGATCACCAAAAGCCTCTTCGTATCAAAAAACTTTTTGTAAATTATCATATCTAAAACCGATAGTTTTGATGTTATTCAATTTTCTTTCGTGAAATCTACGAATCAAAACACTGTGGCTTTAGTTTGCTGATGCTGGTATGAACCGGGTTGGAAGTCGTAGAGCATCCCCGGGCCATCTATAGGCAGAAACTCGTCTCACTAAACGAGGAAGAGATTTGACATTCGTCAGAATGTTTTCTCATCGGTCGGTGGCAATGCCAGGAATAAACCTTCGGCCACGTCGGTGTCCCGGCACAAGCATAGACAATCAAATGGAAAGTAGATTGAATCGGTAATAAAGTTTTGTTTGTAACAGGCTAATGGAGTGAAATTTGAATTGGAAATGGACTGATTGACTTCCTGTCGGTGCTTCTGGCAGATCAGACAAGGAGGATTATTCTTCTCCAATGAGCAATGCGCTACCGCTTTTGTACGAACGGATGGGTTATTGGGTGAATGGAATGAACGGTTTTTATTTTATTGTTCGAATTATGATGGAAAAATCAGCTTGAAAACAGAACATTGCTGTCATGAGCGTCCTAAGCGATAGAAAAATTTAGTTTTATTTGAATTTGATACCTAATCTGTCCTTTAATATTATACCAAATATCAATTCTTCGAATAATCAAGTACCGTAAAATGAAGTAACATTGAACGGAATGTCTCTCCCAAGAGTTTCAATCAACCCTTATTGGTGGAACAGTTTCAAAGCATGAAAGGTACAGGAGCTAATGAAAATTCAAGTTTGAGTAAATATTCATAGCTGCCTTTTCAATGCACTGGACAACAAGTAATTTACCTTCAAACCGACTTGCGGAAATTGACTCGCAATAAGTCATTTTTTTGCCATTGGTTACTTCTATGTCATATATCGCTCATGGAATAATTCGCAAAGCATTTCCAACGGCAGAGTTTTGTTTGATGAGTGCTCTTCAGGATATATCTCAATTGAATATCCTGATAGCACTACTTGTTTTCCCTCGTCTAGAAACCCTTCTTCGATTGATTTGGTCTTAACTAGTCACTTTTGTAGCCAACTGGTTACTCTTGTTGATTTTGATTTTTATCATGTCACATTTCAAATACCTCATGGAGCGGTTCTAAATTCTATCAGTTCCACATTCAATTATTTTAGAGTAGACTAGAATATATATGAAACATATCGATAGAAATTTTTCCTTGCAAAAAATAACTTTATATTGACAGTGCTTTTATGTCGCTTTGTTACTTGTTTTGAAGGAACACATAAAAAAAAAACGTTTTTTTTCGTAATTTTTTAGTAAAATCGATTTTGCGTGTGTCCAAAAATTACTATTACAGGTACTTACTTACTTACTTATTTGGCTTTACATCAATTATCTTGATAAAGCCTCGCCAACAATAATTCGCCAATTCACTCGGTTCATGGCCGCTTCTCTCCATCCTCGACTGTGACCCACACTCTCCAGGTCTTGGTGCACCTGGTCAATCCACCTAGCCCGCAGCGCCCCACGCCTTCTTGTTCCGACCGTATTCGTAGCGAACACCATCTTTACAGGGTTGCTGTCCGGCATTCTTGCAACATGCCCTGCTCAGCGAATCCTTCCAGCTTTATCTTTCACGACACTGGGTTCGCCGTAGAGTTGAGCGAGCTCGTGGTTCATCCTTCGCCGCCACACGCTATTCTCCTGTACGCCGCCGAAGATCGTCCTTAGCACTTGGCGTTCGAAAACCCCAAGAGCTTGCAAGTGCTCCTCGAGCATAGTCCACGTCTCATGCCCATAGAGGACTACCGGTCTTATGAGCGTTTTGTACATCGTGCATTTGATGCGGAGGTGAATCTTTCTTGACCGCAGTTTCTTCTGGAGCCCACATGATGCGCCTTCGTATTTCCCGGCTAGCATTGTTGTCAGCCGTCAACAGGGATCCGAGGTAGACGAACTCGTCCACCATCTCGAAGGTATCTCCGTCTATCGTAACACTGCTTCCTAGGCGGGTCCTGCCGCGCTCAGTTCCGCCAACCAGCATGTACTTTGTTTTCGACGCATTCACCATAAGCCCGACTCTTGTTGCTTCGCGTTTCAGGCGGGTGAACAAATCTGCCACCGTTTCAAATTTTCTCCCAATAATATCCATGTCGTCCGCGAAGCAAACCAATTGTCCGGATCTCGTGAAAATCGTGCCTTGACTGTTAAGTTCGGCTCTCCGCAATGTGGAGTCCGCATAACACCTTCATGCGCGATATTGAACAACAGGCACGAAAGTCCATCGCCCTGTCGTATTCCCCGCCGAGACTCGAACGAACTGGAGTGTTCGCCCGAGATCTTCACGCAGTTTTGCACACCGTCCATCGTTGCTCTGATCAATCTTGTGAACTTCCCGCGAAAACTGTTCTCGTCCATGATTTTCCATAGCTCTACGCGGTCGATACTATCGTATGCCGCCTTGAAATCGATGAACAAATGGTGCGTAGGGACCTGGTACTCACGGCATTTCTGAAGGATTTGCCGCACGGAAAAGATCTGGTCCGTTGTCGAGCGGCCGTCGATGAAACCTGCTTGATAACTTCCCACGAACTCGTTTGCTATTGGTGATAAACGACGGAAGAGAATCTGGGATAGCACTTTGTAGACGGCGTTTAGGATGGTGATTGCACGATAATTTTCACACTCCAGTTTGTCGCCCTTTTTGTAGATAGGGCATATAACGCCTTGCTTCCACTCCTCCGGTAGCTGTTCCGTTTCCCAGATTCTGACTATCAGCCGATGCATACAAGCAGCCAACCTGTCCGGGCCCATCTTGATGAGTTCGGCTCCGATACCATCCTTGCCATCGGCCTCGTTGTTCATGAGCTGTTGAATGGTATCCTTAATTTCCCCCATCGTGGGAGCTGGTTGGTTTCCGCTGTCCGCTGTGCTGACGTAGCCATCGCCTTAGTTGTCCTGACCATCTGTGCCTGTGTTCTCTACGCCATTCAGGTGTTCGTAGTGCTGCTTCCACCTTTCGATCACCTCGCGTCCGTCTGTCAAGATGCTCCCATCCTTATCCCGGCACATCTCAGCTCGCGGCACGAAGCCTTTGCGGGATGTGTTGAGCTTCTGATAGAACTTCCGCGTTTCTTGAGAACGGTACAGCAACTCTATCTCTTGGCATTCCACCTCTTCCAGGCGGCTTTTTTTGTCCCGGAATAGGCGGGTTTGCTGTTTCCGCTTCAGTCTGTATCGTTCCACGTTTTGCCGCGTACCATGCTGCAGCATTGCAGCCCGCGCTGCATTCTTCTCCTCTAAAACCTCCTGGCACTCCTCGTCGAACCAATCGTTTCTTGAGCTCCGTTCCACATATCCGACAATGCTTTTGGCAGCGTCGTAAATGGCTGCTTTGACTGTCCTCCAGCAGTCCTCAAGAGGGGCCCTATCGAGCTCACCCTCATCCGGCAACGCTGCCTCAAGATGCTGCGCGTACGCATTGGCGACATCCGTTTGTTTCAGCCGCTCGAGATTGTACCGGGGCGGGCGTCGGTACCGTACATTGTTGATGACGGATAGTTTTGGGCGCAGTTTCACCATCACCAGGTAGTGGTCGGAGTCAATGTTAGCGCCACGATAGGTTCTGACGTCGGTTATGTCGGAGAAGTGTCGTCCATCGATCAAAACGTGGTCGATTTGCGATTCTGTCTGCTGAGGTGATCTCCAGGTGTACCGATACGGAAGGCTGTGCTGGAAATAGGTGCTACGAATGGCCATATTCTTGAAGGCGGCAAAATCTATCAGTCGTAGGCCGTTCTCGTTCGTCAGCCGGTGGGCGTTGAACTTTCCAAACGGTGGTCTGAACTCCTCCTCCTGGCCAACCTGAGCGTTCAAATCTCCTATGATGATCTTGACGTCGTGGCTTGGGCAGCGGTCGTATTCGCGTTCGAGCTGTGCGTAAAATGCGTCCTTGTCATCATCAGTGCTTCCGGAGTGTGGGCTATGCTTGTTGATTATGCTGATATTAAAGAATCGGCCTTTGATTCTTAACTTGCACATTCGTTCATTGATCGGCAACCACCCGATCACGCGCCTCTGCATATCACCCATCACTATGAAAGCTGTTCCCAACTCGCGTGTGTTGCCACAGCTCTGGTAGATGGTACGATTAGCTCTAAACGTTCGCACCAATGTTCCTGTCCAGCACACCTCCTGCAGCGCTACGATGTCGAAACCGCGGGTCTTCAGTACATCGGAGAGTATGCGAGTACTTCCAATGAAGTTGAGAGATTTGCAGTTCCACGTACCGAGTTTTCAATCGCTAGTCCATTTTCGTCGCTGTGGTCTTCGCCGATTGTTCCGGTCCGTATTCTCTCGTTGACGTTCCTGTGCTGATGTGTTTTTACGGTTGGCTTGCAGGGCCTGACACCAACCCCTTAGATTTACGGAGGACCATTCCCCCTAAATGTTCGGAGCGCTGTAGTGCTCAGTTTAGCTTAGAGTCCTTCTCTGGCACTCGGACGATGATCAGCTGCCCCTGACATGGGGAACAGACGCTGTTGGGAGCCGCTCCTAACATGGAGTACAGACGCTCTAGGTTTGCAAAAGCAAAAGCAAAAGCAAACCCCCCCTTCCCTGTCAGCATACGACCAAAGTTCCCACAGGGGGTTGGTTACCCGATCTTCCCCAGGGTTACTCGTACCCCGGCCAGTACTACGAGGAGGTAGGGATAGGAGTTGCTGGGCAAGAGACTAAGGACCGCACAAAGGGGTCTGTTTTATTCCTGCAGGTACGCGAGGTACCAATGGTACGCCATGCCCAGCCATTTACCGCGCCTACTATTACAGGTATGTTCCGTTCTTATCACGTTACGATTTTGTCACGCTCCAATTTTGTCACGTTCCGATTTCGCCAACAAATTATTCCGTTTTTATCAACACAAAAACAAAACTTCCTGGAATATATACCTGCAATGTACTGGCATACTTAGCGATCCTTTGATGTTTTTTTTTGATATGGCACAGGCCCTTATCTATTCATAGTAGTAAAATTAGTATTTTTATAATTTGTGCCGATGTCCTAGGTCCTCCAAGGACTCCATTGAATATAGGCCTTGGGATCTACGATTGTAATAAGAGATTAGAGGTTAATTTTCAATTACTCCACAGGCCCCTAACCATTCATGTGAGTAAACGGTGTATTGTAATAATATATGTGGATGTCCTAGGTCCTCCAAGGACTTCATTGAATATAGGCCTTTGAATCTACAAACGTGATCAATGGTCTATAGGTAGTTTTTCAATATGGCACATTCTCTTAATTCAAGTCAACGGAATATTTTATTGATTTATACGGATAATTTTGGTGCACCAAGTACTCCATTGAATAAAAGTCTTTGGATCTACGGCCATAATAAGTGATTAGAAGATAATTTTCAAGTACTCCACAGGCCCCTAACCATGCCTGTGGGTAAACGGTGTATTGTATAAAATTGTGCGGATGTCCTTGGTCTTCTAAGATCTCTTTCGAATATGGGCATAAGGATATACAAGCGTAACCAGTCATCAAAAGATAGTTCTTCAATATTGCAAACGCCTCTTACTGTCCATATTTGCAAACGAAGTGTTGTATTGAGTTTTTCGATGGTTTTGTACTTCCGAGGACCACGATATATGGGCCTGAGTATCTACAAACTTAAGTAGTTGTTCATTGATGATACTTATTTATAGCATAAAATCTAAACTCTTAAGGCTAAGTAGCCCGTCATTCGTTTTGGTAGCCTTGTTGATTAAATTCCAAAATAACGTCGGACATCGATTTTCGTCATGCTCTCATCGTGCCCATTCCTAAAATACCCATATTGTCTGGGTTTCCAACGATTTTCCCCAACCGGAGGTCACCATCTTGGATTCCAAAATGGCGTCAGACATTGATTTTCGTCATACTCTCATCGTGCCCATTCCGAAAATACCCATATTGTATGGGTTTCTAACGGATTTCCCCAACCAGAGGTCGCCATCTTGGGTTCCAAAATGGCGTCGGACATCGATTTTCGTCATGCTCTCATCGTGCCTATTCCGAAAATACCCATATTGTATGGGTTTCCAACGGTTTTCCCCAATCGGAGGTCAATAATTTCCCACAGAATTGTCAAAACTCAATTTACGCACTGCGTAAAAAAAGTGACGTAAATTGAGTTTACTGCGTAAAAAAAGTGACTTAAATTGAGGTAGCGTAAAAAAAGACTTCGTAAATTGAGGTTTGAGTGTACCAAGAAAAAGAAGAAGAAGAAGCAGACGGATGATGATGAAGAGAAGAATATAAACTTGTTTGTTGTGGAATCTTTTTTTGGAAAAGAGAAAAAAAAAACAATAATTCAGCTTGACCAACTTCCTTGTAGCTATTTTTACAAATACGACCCATCGCATGATGCAAAGCACATTTATATAAGTATCGTTTTAATATTCCATTCTTCTTCTTCTTTCTGGCGTTACGTCCCAACTGGGACAAAGCCTGCTTCTGAGCTTAGTGTTCTTATGAGCACTTCCACAGTTATTTACAGAGAGCTTTCTATGCCAATTGACCATTTTTGCGTGTATATATCGTGTGGCAGGAACGAAGATACTCTATGCCCTGGGAAGTCGAGAAAATTTCCAACCCGAAAAGATCCTCGACCGGTGGGATTCGAACCCATGACCCTCAGCTTGGTCTTGCTGAATAGCTGCGCGTTTACCACTACGGCTATCTGGGCCCCTTTTAATATTCCATATTCTATTATTCAAGTCTGACCAAGAAAAATAAAATAATTAACGATTTATCGCAGAAACATTTTGATTGATTGGAGTTGCAATCAACATTCGTTTCGAACCTAAACGAATGAACAATCTAAATGCTCCTCAAAGCTCCTAAACATCAATACTGTGCATTAATATGAAAAAATGTGTATTATCCTGACGAAACTGCAATTTTCTTTTCGAATTTGTAAAATATTTTGTCTAAGACAATTATTTCGTTTTTGTCACAGTTCTGTTTTTGTCAACTGAAAATTGCTGATCGTGTTGATCAAAACGGAACACTACCCGTACTACCCAAACATATTTACTAGATTTCTAAAAAAGAATTCATGCCAAAAACACTACAAGTAATTGCTTTTAATTTTCTTCTTTTTTTTGCAAACAATATGAAAATTTAGGATTTCTCGTAGGTTTTTCTATAAAGAGATTTAAAGTGTAAATCAAAATTTAGATTTCTGCTCAAACATGTTTACTGAACTCATTCGATATACTAACGCCGAAGAACTACATGTTATCACTTTGCAATTTGATTAATATAAGAACAGGTTAAAATATTTGAATTTTTTAAGTTTTTTGAGTATAATACATGTTGAGTGTAACTTTCTATTACTGATCACTTTTCATTTTCTCTGGACTACTGCAATCATATTATTGTTGAAAAACTACATACCATTGCTTTATTTTTCAGTACATAGGTAAACACTTAAGAAAAATAGGCATTTCTTAGTTCGTTTTCAGTAATATAAATTTTTAATGTGAACAAAATTGTTACTCCGTGACTGATCGAAATAATCGAAATTGTACAAGGAATCATCAGATGCAGCTTGGGAGTAGCATACCATCTTCAATGTACAATTTTGAGAACTCCAACTTGTTAATGTTAAAAATGGCGCCGTTTACGTCCTTGCGTTCATCGGGAAAATGAAGAATGTTAGGGTGACGTCCATTACTACTAGACACCAAAATCACTTTTGCATCTTCATGGTTTTCACAGGAAAGAGCTTTGTTAGTCCCTCCTCCTTTCAAAAGTTCATGATCAATATTCATCTTGATAAGGTGATTCAATTAGCCAAAAGGATAATAGTTACCTATCATTTCTTCGATTTTTTAGTGTTGAGCTATTCAAATATCATTTTTAGTAGCTACGACAAATAAATGCAAAAACAGGTACGCGTATCTTATATGTTTTTTTTGCAATTCCATTGCATCGCTTACTTTTTATCGATGAAATGAGCAACATAACGGCCTACTTTACCTTACAGAAGAAACGATACTGAAAAGTGCTACTTTTCAGCACTGTTTTGAGTGTCGCAAACTACGAATCTGATTGACTTTTACAGCCATTCTTAGAATGTATGTGTATTTTCCAATGACTATCTACACAGATAAAAATATCTAACCTCCAATGTAGTGTAAACTGAGGAATATAGTAAAAATGAACCAAATTCATCTATTGTTACGGCATTTCGTTTAGTTTTCAACCAAAGATGCTTGAATGTTACACGATCGTGTAAATTTAGAGTGTATTTGATTGAAAAATAAGCGATTTATCGTTGACATTTCAGTTTTTTTTTAAGGCACTCCGTGCCCGTGCTTGGCCACTACTGTGCCGGAATCAGTTTATCTGTATCTTCCCTACCGATACAGTTCTATTTTTAACTAATCTATATTTACATCTGCTTTCACTCTCTTCTGCTCTTTTGCTCTTCACACCGAGCAGGTAGGAGAGTGCTCTGCTGTTGGTCCAATCGATTTCCATAAGCCATAGTCCATTGCTCTTGCGGTGGTTCGTTTTGCCGTGTTCCTGAGCCGTTTGAGGCTAGCTGCCTGCGAAGTGGGTCAATTTGTCTCAGTTACCATCTGATACTGACGGAGGATGGATGGGCTGGGAATTGAATCCATGACCTTCCGCTTATGAAGCGAAAGCGTAACCTCAAGGCTACGGACCCCCTATTTCAGTTTAAGTTTATGTTGATGCTCCAAATATGTGCATGAAAATAAACTTAAATTCACAACATATTTATAGCTGTGTAAGCTACTTGCTCTACATCCATTTAACGATCCGAATAAGATTCGTGTGAGCGATTTTGATTTGACATTGGGTCGTCTAGCAGACGTAGATGAGGCAGTAGAGACTGGATGTCCACGTGGATTCTCTTAAAATATGCTTGTAATGCTGGATACAAACCAATAAAACGGATCGTAATAGCAAAAAATGTTGTACCGTTTTGATTCATATTACGGACACTTAAGGCCTCAGTGAAGTATAACTCATCGAAAAGCATATAAAATAAATCAGTTTGTAAACTTGGTATGATTCTTCTACGTTATCGAGCCTTCGAAACACTTGTCTTTCGAAAGGTGGGTGAAAATTTTTATATCCGGAACGTAGATAATTTTTAAATAAATAGAAATGTGTGGACTTTCCATTATTCTTATTCCGGACGTTTCCTTACTTTTGCCTTGAACTCTGAACACTTTAATTCAAATTCCGGACAGCTCATGAAAACAATAAATCGAGAGGTCAAATTATCAATTGAAATCGCCAAACCACTAATCAGACGTCTAAGGCAGTTGCGCATTGACAATTTTCATAGATATCGATGAAAAATGCATAAAATAAATACCGTTTTGATTCATATTACGGACACTTAAGGCCTCAGGGGAATATAGCACAGCATAGAGCATTCAAAATAAATCATTCTGTATGAATCCTCAGCGTTATCAAGTGCCGGAAATCCTAAACTTTCGAATCGTGGGTAAATAATACGCTTCCGCAACTTGAATAATTTTAAATAAATCGAAATGTATATCCTTTTGATGATTCTTATTTCGGACGAGTCCTCACTTTTGCCCCATATTCCGGACACTTTGATTCGAATTCCGGGCATCTCATGAAAATCATTAATAGAAAAGTCAAATCATCAAATGAAATTGTTAAACCACTAAAGAGACGTCTAAGGCAGTTGTGCATTATAAATTTGCATAGATATTTATCAAAATAGCTTATTAAAACGAGCCTCGAAATTGTGAACTTTCGAACGGCAAAAATTGAAACATTTCATGTGAAATGACATTGACTCTTAATTGTAGTTTTTGAATATCATTAATTTTTGAACAAAGCAGAATTAAATCTTTTTGCAATTTCTAGTCGTAATAGGCTGATTTTCATCACGCCAATCTGTCATGAAACGGCCTACTTTCTTGCACTGAAGTATGCTGTGCGGGAATGGACCAATGTACGAGTTCACTAATTTGACGTTTGGGCGGTGCCGAATTCACTGGTTTCCATGGTCACATAAATAACACGGCACCGCTCAAACGTCAGACAGTGAACTCGTGCATCGGTGCATAGTTATTACGCAAATGAAACCACTGCTGTAATGCTTCATTACGCAACGCTTTCTCATTACGCAACTGTTTTGACTTGCGTAATGAATCATTACACAACCATTTTGAGGAAATTGTAAAGTGATGGTGAATGCATTCCGATATTAGTTCTAACATCTTCAAGAGGTCTTCTACGAAATTGCAAAAAATGTTGTACGTAGCTTCTGCATCTTGTTCCGTAAACTACTATTTTGAAGGCATTAGAGCTGACGAACCGTTTTTTTTATTTAATTGCTTTAAAAAATGATTCAACTATAACTAAGTAGTCGCAGTCTCTGTAGAATTTGGGCAACATTCCATTGCAGCATAGGAGGAGTCTTCATGAACAATTTCCGAGATGGTTCTTCCAGGTTTCCCTTTAAAAGACTGTAAACATCTGGATAATACTGAAATTAAAAATACAGGATTAATTTTCATTTTTTTCTTTGGTAAACCTTTGTTGGCACCACTAACTGCTTGATTTTCTGGCGTGGGATGATACCCAAGAATAACCTCATCCAAAGGAGAACATAATTCTTCAACCGTCACTACAGCCGCTTTGAGAGGATTCACCATCACTGTTCCAAATGTCTGCTCTGGGCAACCCTCAATCACTTGACGACTTTGAAACAGAGCTTCCCTAAAAGGCGCATACTTATTCCAGAAACAGTTCGTGAAGTTGTGCGTCAAACAAAAAGCCGCCATACATTTTAAGGTGTGGATTTCCATGGATTCGTGCTTTGGTGTAGTCATTTCCGTGACGTAGAATGGTGCATCCACGTCGGGAAAAATGTTCAAGTTTACTTTGGTTAGATATTTAGCTAGCTCTTCCAGCGAAAGCTCTTTTGTGGGTGCAGTGATATCCTGGGGAGCAGCTCCAAATTTTACTGTGTATCCAGATTTTGTAACGTTGATACTGAACTGTAGACCAACGCAATCCAGAGTTAGACAAGTCGTAAGATCCGATCTGAAACAATCAAATTACAATAAAAATCGGACAGCAATTAGATAGTACTCACAGCTTTCCAATTCTTCTCATGTCCCATCCTCTAAAAGGTAGATTATAATATCTTCTCATGGCGAACCCGAAAGTCCCTAGTTTCTCCGTCCATATTGTAACAGTTCTACAATCTGGATCATATTCCTGTTTGTGTATTGACCCAGTTGTCCAGCGTCCCGGAGGATGTGCTATCTTCTTCAGTTCCATCGGATCAACTTCTTTCGGTTCACGCTCTTCGTCAGTCGATGCATCAGAAGCGCATGCTTCAATTGTTGATTTTCTACGCTTTCGTTTCTTTCTCGCTAGTTTAACTGAATTTCTAGATTGTGGACGTGGTGCTCCCGTAACGGAAAACGAGGACAATCTCCTTGAAGTCCTTGTACCACGTATATCTGTCCACGATGAATGATGATGTTTTGAGTCTCTCGAGATGACTCTAGATTTATTTCGTAGAGCCACTTCTGTATCCGCTTCTGGTTCTTCTTGCTCTATCACATCTGGAAACACAGGTTGCTCTAGCTCTCGGAGTCGATCCAGAAATTTGATAAACGTTGAAAACAATTTGTAGACTGCTTCGGAACTAAAATCATCATCAGATAAAACACTTTCTAGAATATCTTGCATCATTCCGTCGAGTTCCAGATCGCTTGGTTCCGATTGCTGTTTCTCAGCAATTATCAAAAATGGAATCTTCCGGCATGGTGGAAATAAATATGCTGGAGCATATTGCGCTTCCACAAGTTCTTCGAGCATCGATGTTACCGGTGTTTGAATTTCCGAACTAACCAATGAACCATCTAACGATGCCATGCTTTCTTTACCAGCCGGAATATCTGAGAGACTAGGAACTCTAAAAATTTGTTCATACTCTTCAATGCTCTGCCCAGCTGCTTTCATCTTTTGAAACGTTACGTTCAGCAGATCGTTGAGCTTTTCTTCGATTTTCAATCGTTGATCCCGCACGAAAAGACCTTGTATGATGGAAAACTGCTTGTGCATCTCTGCGTAGAACTTAAAGCGTTGAGGCAATCTTGGTAAGATATGATCTTTGATTAAAAAGTGTATCTTTACATCCATCGGAATATCTGTGATAGGAAAATCCGATATAATCGTAGGTTTTAACATTTGCTTCTGCTGCTTCGGAGCACTGAAGAGTTGTTTCGATTTTTCTTCCATGATGTTGTCGAAGTTCAAATGAAAATTTTGCAGTTCTTCGCTAAGAGAGCTGAATTCAGTGCTTTCTGTCCAGTCCTCCCAAAAGCAAACTACAGGGCTATGCCACCAGAAATATTGCTCCGGAAGCTTGATGTTGAGAACTATCAAGTCGATATCGCTTTCGCATGTGAATTTATTTTCAGTGAGCTTGAGATCATCCGAAAAGGTTGTATATATGAAGTCACCTCTGAGCTCTGATGGTTGAGGTAACTTCTCGAAACGTTGAATCGAGAAAATTCCTCCGTTTATAACATGCTGCCTAAGATTAATGTAATTAGTACCGACGTTTAACGAGTTTGGTCCAATTTGTTCCATTTTTCGTTCGTAATTTTGTTGTTCCTGTAGCACATATAGATCATCAATATCGACAGTAGTATTTTCAGTAATCACTGGTGGTGGAGCTTCTAGCGGTTTGACCTCTGCCTTGTCCTTTGATTTACTTTTCTTTTTCTTTTTTGTAGGTTTCTTACCGCCTAATGTTTTCGGCGCGTTTTTCGCAGAGCCAGCTATAATAAAAAAGGACAGTCTTACTTGATCATGATTCAGTAAAAATAATAAAAATATGGACTATAGGTAATAGAAGTTCAATGAACAGATTGAACGATTTAAAGAAAGAATTTTTGAGTATCATATTTTGACGTAGGACTACGTTTTTATTCTCTATGCAGGAGTGAAATTGGAATTTAAAAACCAAGAGCCTTACGTTGGCATGAAATATTTTAAACGTTTATAACTTTTTGCTGGCTTAACGATAGTCATTGATTAGCACCTCAGTCGAAAGACAAGACATCAAAGGTTCATGTCGTTTACTTACTGAATCCCACATACCTGTCCAAATAGTTTAATAACTGTATTGAAGAAGAACGTTGATTGCAAGCAAATCTATAAATAAAGGTGCAAGAGAAAGTTGGCGTAATTTGCTTTTCACTCTCCGCTTGGATCGCATCTCAGCAGGCAACAGATCGGCTTGCTCTGACCGGACGTGCTTCTCAGGCAGAGATTAATAGTGAAGCCACCCCCCTTTGTTTGTCTTGCTTCGCTCAAATCAAACTGACCGTCGGCCGACCGAGAGAAGATGCCGTTCGGAGCTAAAGCCATCACCGCTGCCGCCGCCAAGAAGAAGCAAAGGAAGCAGTCCACAGGAGAATGAGATGGTTTCGGCCGTCATCGCAGTCATAAATGAACGGAGCAGGTCCTCCCTGCAGGTGATCGAGAAATACACCGGCGGAAACTACAACTGCGATGTCGGCAAGATTATAAGATTGGCAAGAGTGAAGTGAAATCCCGGGAAACTGTGGCTGTGGCTGGCATCCGAGAAGGAGGAGGAGAAAAAGAAAGCAAAACTTCACCAAGTTTCAAAGACCGCCGGTGCCGCGATGAAGAAGACCCCGAAGAAGCTGCCACCGCAAACCTCATCGGGCGAGAAGGATTTCAACATGTGCGCCGTCAAAATGTGTACATGTTACTCGAATTCAACAATTCAAGCGGCCATTTTCAGGGCCAACAATTGTGCACTAAAAAGTTATGTGTGTAATATTTCCTAATGTGTTTACCACATACTTGCTATGATCTCTTAATTCAGTGGTCATCAAACTGCGGTACGCGGGCCGCATGAGACCATCATAAAGGTTTTGTGCGGCCCGCGAACGAATTTTGATTATTAATGTGAAGTGGCCCGCGAGTAAAAATAAAATATATAACGAGGCTTATATTCTTTTGTCTTTGTGATTATGTTTTTGTTTGATCATTGATATATAGAAAATCTTGCTGTAGGGTATTAGTAAGAGTTCATTGAATGCCGAATAGCTCGAAATAACCCGAAATCTGTCTAAGTGAGCCTCTAAAATTTTGCATATCTAGAATCACTCTTAAATTAAGGAAGCTTTGTAAGCCAAAAATTTAAAATTAGCTTCAAATGCTTTTGTTGCGACGCCACTTGAACAGGCCTAACCTGTGAACAGGTTTAGCCCAGAAGCATAAATGCAGCATGACAGCTCGCGTGTGCGATGGTAGTACAGTTAACTCTCCCTTACTTGATATTCCGTATCTAGATATCGAGTGAAAGAACAAAAGTGAATGTTGGTTTTCATGGCTAACTCGATGGTCCCTTGGATCGCAGTTGCACTGGTTTTGTGTTCTGTATCTCGATATCTCCCTAACTCGATGGTCCCTGCAATATCAAGTTGGGGAGAGTTGACTGTAGTAGCAATAATAGATAGCGTAGCGAGATAGTGAAGTAGTAGGTAAACAATTAGATAGTAAATAATCAGAGGTGATATAGATTCGTGGAGCATATCGCCATTGCGGGAAAACACAGAAATAAGATCCCAAATGAATTGAGTGAACGTTTTAGCTTAATGCAAGTGGATTGAAGTATACAAGTTAGATAGATTCGTTCTGTAGTGAGATCTCTAATCTTAGGTAAGCTTGTGAAAGACCAAGAGCGAAAATAAGGTTCAACATATGTGAATACCTAATTTGATACTTACTTAAACATTCCCTCAGCTACGGTGAATTTTCTTCCAAATACCTAGGGAATACTTGTTAAGGAAAACGGAAAAACATACCTACCTATCCGGTAAAATTGATTGTAAGTAGATGCATGTAGAGAAACCAGAAATACTTAACTGATAATCATAAATATTGTGTACATATAGATCCACGTATAGTTAGTTAGTAGGGTAGTGGTACCCATTAGAGTGGTTCAAAAAATCGGTTTTGCTCCACACCGCTCATTCGATTCTAGATCAATTTCTGAGTGTCGTCCCAAAATTTGAGCTCATTTGGATGAAAACTGAAACTGCACAAGTCCTTTAAAGTTTATATGGGAATTACTATGGGAAAAGCAAGCAATTCATTCAATTGTTCATAGTGTTTGCCCATGTGCTCTTGGGGACTGAAACTATGTTGATACTGTGAGATACATTCATCAGCTACAACTTTGCCGAAGACCGTTTTTAAATCGGACGCCCCGGTAATTAGTTATTGATTTTTGAATGAGTTGTAAAACTTTGGCTATAATTATTGGGCTGTTCTTCAGGCATCACTGGATATATGCAGTAAAACATAGTAGCCATGATTTGTGCGTGCTATCTTTCGCGCCAGGGGCAGCAATGTTGCCCGTTCAGAAGTTAAATGAGCATTGCTGAAGAATTTGTGACTGGATATAAATCAATAACTAATTACTGAGGCGTCCGATGTCAAAACGGTCTTCGACAATGTTGTAGCTGATGATTGTATCTCACAGTATCAACATGGTTCTAATCCCCAAGAGCACATGGGCAAACACTATGACCGATTGAATGGATTGGTTGTTTTTCTCATAGTAATTTCCATATAAACTTTGAAGGGCTTGTGCAGTCTCAGTTTTCATCCAAATGAGCTCAAATTTTGGGAGGACGCTCAGAATTTGATCTAGAATCGAATGAGCGGTGTGGAGCAAAAACAATTTTGTGAACCACTCTAGTACCCATATTCAACTCGGGGAAGTCAATAAGAAATTGTGGATAAGGAAATCACTTCTTGTGAGTATTAGATTAGTTAAATTTGATAATATTGAATGCAAATAAATTTCAGTTTTAAGCGTTTCTGAAAACAAGTCAGCCGCTGTCGAAAAATTTGGTTTCCCTTCGGGATCAGCTTTTAAATTTCTTTGCTTCGCTGAAACTCATCGCATAAGATTATTTATAACATTTTAGTTCCTTTGAAGCAAGATTCATTGGCATAACATTTAAGGGGGTTAGAAACAGGTGTATTTGACAGAAATCTTGTTTGAGAACATTTTGCCTACAAATTAAATAAGAGCCGGAAAAACAAGCCAATCTTCTATGAATTCTGTTATTCTTTTCTGTTCGACGGATAAATCATGTAAAAATACCGTTGGAAAGCTTGGAAACAGTAGAATTTTTCAGTATACCTAACTCAAAATAGACCAAAATGTTGCTTACATCCCTTTACGTTTATGCCCCTCATTTAAAGAAGGTATCTGAGTATTGCATGAGATTTCAGGAAGCCCAGACATATCTCCAACACTCTTTTATTTGGACTCTGATTTTGCTGATAGGACAATACTTTCTGGATTGTTTTGATCAAGATCTATAAGAGAGTCCTGAAGGATTACAAACATCATCTCCATGTTGATAAAAAGGAGTTTTGTTTTCACATTTTCAGTGAAAATTATAAAAAGTAAGAGGTTGTTTCCGAGATACGACCGCCAAGTTGACGTTGGATAACGTTAGATTCTTCTATTCCCTGGCTTGAGACCGTCACAAACTTATGAAAGATTTCTACTTATAAAAATCCAATCAATTTTCGTATTATGGACATTGTGTGTTATTATTTTGGTGGTTCGGTTACCACTTCAACACCGATAGAATCGGTCGATGGAAGAAGAAGCATGAGCGGTAACTCTTGCTCCCTAAACAAAGATTTCGGTTGAACGTTAGGTCCACGCATAATCCACTAATAAGCGGTTTCTTCCCCACCGCTTAGGCCTTAAACCTGGTTTAATCGTATGGGTAAACGTGGTTTACGGCTTAAGCGAAGGTGAAGAAATCGGCCCTAAGATTGGTTGCTTTAGTGAGTTTCGAAGCCAGTTTGAGGTTGAGGTACTTCTCCATCAACTGCGAACTCTTTGCTCAAATCGATGTTAAAGTTTCGTGTACATTAGCCTGGGACACGGTTATATGAAAAATTTAGATTCTCGCTCCAGTTCACTTTTTGGATTGCATTTAGGTCCCATAACAACTGTGCGAAATTTCAGCTCGATCGGAGAAACTATATTTTAGCGCCAGCCGTTCAAAGTTTGTATGGGATTTACTATGGGAAAACTTACTTTTACAAAGAAAAATCGCCAGAGATCGCCCATTGTCATCTATAAAAATTTTGAACAGAGATCTCGATAGGTATTTCTGCGATGAACAACATTGACAACGAAGACCGCAAAACAATTCGATGCTTGTGAAAAAAGTTATTAAGCCTAGACTATTCGGAAATTTTGCCCGATTTTGTTATTATTGTTATTCCTTTACGTGTTAATCAACGTCGCTTTGCCAATAGGAATTCATTGAATGACTTTTTTCACAAGTGTCGGATTGTTTCGCGGTCTTCGGCAATATTCTTCATCGCAAATATACCTATCGAAGTCTGTGCTCAGAATTTTTATAGAAGACAATGGGTGACGTCCGGCGATTTTTCTTGGTAAAAGTAATTTTTCCCATAGTACATCCCATACAAAATTTGAACGGTTGGCGCTAAAATATAGTTTCTCCGATCGAGCTGAAATTTTGCACAGTTGTTTTGGGATCTAAATGCACTCCAAAAAGTGGACTGGAGCGAGAATCTAAATTTTGTCCCACTCTAGTGTACCGTAAAACGGGATAACTTTGATAGTTTTTCTCGAAGAAAACTTGAATATTTATACATGCTGTTACAAAAAAATATAATTTATATTTTTAAAACAAGTACTGGCATCCTAGCTATCAATTGCAGGCGATATATTGCCAAAAGATTTATTTTGAATGGATATATAATTTTTCATATAATCGAAAGTTGGTTTTCTGTTTTGGGGTAACTTTGATAATGGAGCATGATTCAAACAAAATTGAATGAATGAAGAACATTTGTTGGGCATTGCATACCTCTAGGCGTTTAACGTTATATGGAAATTTCTGACTTAGATTACAAAAATGGTCCCAGTTTGTGAAAATGCTTTTCGCTAAGAGATTTGAGACCGTATTCAAGTTCTATGATAACTGGGCTGTCAAAGATAAGTGGCCAACTATTCAAAACTACATCAAATAGTGAACGTAGATTAGATTGTTTGTAAGTGTTTCGAAAATGCTAAAATTATGTCAGTTTTTAACGTTTTACGGTACATGTAAACTTCAAAACGTCAAAACCTTATAACAGCAAGAAAAATGTGCTTTTCTATGAAAAATAAGACATATCTCGATATTTCCCAATTTTTCAATAGTTTAGTCATGAGAATCAATAGTTTTCATTAATGGAGTAGATTCGTAGAAAGATTTCCAATCGATTGGTGCACGAATCTTGAAAATTTATCCCGGCGTTAGTAAGCTATTAAGAGTCAAAATCTAACCACTTTTCGTGACGCGAGCGATTTTTCGTTTTTCGAAATTGTACCCCAGTATGTTGCCGTAAGACGTTATCCAACGTCAAAATAAATGCTCAAATACCTTGTGGCCCACACTGCGTTTCGAAAGCACTTAGGTGATCCGCATAAGCATATAAGCTGAGGACCACTGTCTTAATTCATCTCGTAGCGTTATACAATATCTGATTTATTACGAATAATCGACAATACGGCAATTTGAGGATGTTTCCGTGGATGCTGCTGCAGTGCCGTCGGGATGCAATAACAGCATAATGCTCATCTTGTACATCCCTTGCCAAGACATCAATTTCATATAGCCTATTTCCCAGATCAGAAAGCGAAGAATACGAAAAGGAGGAGCATCATCTGCTATTTTAAGGGTATAAAGCATAAGCGGCATCCACAAATTACACAACGCTCTATGGGGAGGGGGGGAGTAGGCTCAAGCGTTACGGCTCATCGAAAAATGTGAAATTTTTCTTAAAAAATCGCTCCAGATTTGTAGATTGACTTGCGCTTCCAGAATTGGCCCTGAAAGAATCGGTGCGCCAATGCAAGATTTGTTCGATATGACTGAAGGAAATCAGCCAAAGCTGCTCGTGGAAGCGCCCATCGTCATCGCCACCGTGAACCTCATCGGACGAGGAGGATGTGCGCCTTCAAAATGTGTGTTCGTGTCACTCGAATCTCACCGTTCAATCGGTCCTTTTCAGGGCTAACAAATGTGTACAAAAGGTTTAATTGTGTAATATTTCCTAATGTGTTCACCACATACTTGCTATAATCTCTTAATTCATCTCGTAGCATTTTACAATATCTTATTTGTTACGAATAATTGATAATTGCCAAAAGGGGCCTGGTGTTTAGAGTCCACGGCTACAAAGCATAGCCATGCTGAAGGTGTCTGAGTTCGATTCCCGGTGGGTCCCGGATCTTTTCGTAATTGGAATTTCTTTGGCTTCCCTGGGCATAGAGTCTCATCGTATCTGCCACATGATATACAAATGCGAAAATGGCAACTTTGGCAAAGAAAGTTCTCAGTTGCAGAGCTGGTAGCAGTCAGACAGTAAAATAATAGTGACTTTAGTGACCAAAATGATAAAAATAGTGACCAAATAGTGACCAAAGTTTTTCAAATTTTCGAATGTCCAAAAAAATTAAAAAAAAAAACTTGATATTTTAGTTTTTTTATACAAAATAGTCAAAATCGGAAGACTTGAGATTATGAATTAAATTAAAACTGCAAGAACTGCAAAGTTCAATAACAAACCTTCTAAGACTGTCTTCGAAATTATACGTTAGCCATAGACCATGATTGATACCTGGAAAATTTTTTGATCTGGTGAAACTTATGTTGAATCTTTTTAACAGAAACGGTATCTTTGAAAACATTTTATTTTTCTCCTTTGAAGCTGGCTTAATTTTTGACATAAATCTAAAATTGCATCTTACAAGCAATCTATCAAAAATACGGCTAAGAATTGCGTAAAAAACTTAACAAAAATCTTACCAAGATTAATTAAAGATTACCTAAAGGCATTTTATTTACGTTTAAAGATTTTTCCATGAATTTATGAACAATTTTACATGAAATTTGTTGGGAATGATTGGAAAAATACACTGTAAATCTGCAGAAATCAATGCAAAATCTCGTCAGGGGCCTCATGAGAACTTTGTCATAGATCAAGGAATAACTAATAGGTAATCCATCAAAAATCAGTAACATCTCAGAAATCCGCCAATCGTACTTCAGAATTAATCTGTCTAAGATTTCAGTGAATCTCCCAAGAAATTTGTCAAATATTCATTTAGCTCAGGTTTTCATAAATAGCAATATCATCAACCATAACAACTTACTACAACTTATTTTGGTGGTTTGTAGGTTTAGTGCTTGGAGATGTTCGTTCCAAATTATTTTCCCGGTGACCATCTCAATTTTCCGGTTTTCCCGTCTTTTCCCCGGTCCAGTAACCACCCTGGAATTATTGAAAACTAATCGTATCAATTAGTCACGACTCGTACATTTTATATGTTTTACGACCCGTTTTGTATAGAAATAGTTGACCTAAGATGAAGTGATTCCTATTAATATTAGTAGGTACTCGCTTTTAAAGTCCTGGACGAGTTTCTAACAAACTCTTTGATTTTTTGTTTGTTTTTAAAATCCGTCTCTGGCTTATCTCCGGAAGGAATTTTGATGAGGATCTTTCAAATAATAGGTTAAAGATTCCTTATACAGTCACATATTATTGCAGAAAGTTAGATAGGGTCAAGATATTCGCCAAAGTTTATTAAAATATTGCGACTACAAAATTCAGCCCAAATGTTTTGCCAGCATATTCTCCAAAACCTTTCCCAGATTTTTTTTTAATATTTTCCGTTGCAAATGTCTACGACATATTCAGGAATCCTTATTTTTTTTGAATCTTAAATTTTCAAATCATACTTATTTGTCTTTATAATAATACATATCTATTTCTTGCTGTTTGTGTTTGAAAAAAAAAAACCAGCCTTAAATTTCAATACCGTTAGATCACGAAAATAGTGACTTTAGTGACCAATTTTCTGAAAAAAGTGACTTTAGTGACTTTTTGTTGGAAATAGTGACTTTTTAGTGACTAGGTCGAAAAAAGTGACCAAGTCACTAAAAAGTGACTTGCTACCAGCCCTGCAGTTGATAACTGTGGAAGTGCTCATAAGAACAAAACGTCCCAGTGAGGACGTTATGCCTAAAAGAAGAAGAATTGACATTATAAATTATAACTTGAGAAGGTTGAAATTACGACAATTGACTTTAATGCAGCAAATCACATGTTGTAGTAAACGTCATGCTGTCGTACTTTACCTATTTTACTTTGAAATCCGTAACTCTGAAAAAGCTGCCAAACCAAATTACTGATTTCCCTTAAAACCATAACTTGCTTTTCACAACAATATCTTTTAGCGAAAAATATAAAGATGATCAAAAGAAGTTATATGTTTGTGTTACACGATGCAAAAGTCTGTAGTGGGACTGATATGCGGTTACTTTTAATTAAAGGACAATTTGACTTGCTGTTTTTTCCTATTTTTTCCGAACAAATCATATTATTTCATTAGTGCAGCTGAAAAAGTAAGAGGTTGTTTTCAAGATACGACCGCCAAGTTGACGTTGGAAAATGTTAGCCTCTTCTATTTCCTGGCTTGAGACCGTCACGAACTTATGAATGATTTCAAAAGATACAAAATAATCACTTTACATGTATTCAGAAGCTTAGGTCATTATATTGAAGAATTGATTTTCCAGTGTATTAATCATTGTTAATTTGGATCAATTAATTCAAAATAACTCTTTTCCATTATTTTTGGGTTACGTAATGTTTGAATCATTCCTTAACAAAAGAAAATATATTGCATTCCGACAGCAGTGCAGCAGCGTCCTCGGAGACATTCTCAAATAGTCATTTTGTCAATTATTCATAACTTATCATATATTGTATGATGCTACGAGATGAATTATAGCAAGAATGTGGTAAACATATTAGCAAATATTACACAAATAACTCTTTAGTACACATTTGTTGGCCTTGAAAAGGGTCGATTGAACTGTGAGAATCTAGTAACACGGACACATTTTGCCAGCGAACAGGTTGAAATCCTACTCGCCCGATAAGGTTTACCATGGCGATGACGAGGGCGCTTGAACAAGCGGCTTTGGTCGATTTTCTTCAACCATCTCGTACTTGCCTTTGCTCCCCGATTCCTACAGGGCCAATTCTGGTAGCGCGTGTCCATTCAGGAATCTTAAGCGATTTCACACTCCGGACGCTGGATTTGTCGCCGCTTGATGATCAACAGCTGGCCTCTGGTAGCGAGGATCTGAGCAGGTTTGGAGGAGCTCTTACCAGCTCGAAAGCGAAAACAGAATGAAACCGAATTCAACGACTCGCCCGATCGTGTTCACAGTCCTACCGCAAAAAAAAAAAAGACTGAGGGAGGAAGCAGGGTGCGGTGCGCTTTTATAAAGGGAAGCGGAATCCAAAAATGTGCTTGGACGTGATTGGTTAGATAAGAAAGGGGTCAACGTTTTACGATTTTTCAATAGTTTGTTGCTAATAATCAATGGACCTTTGCACGAGTTCACTAATTTGACGTTTGAACGGTGCCGCATTCACTCGTTGCCATAGTCACATAAATAACACGGCACCGCTCAAACGTCACAAAATGAACTCGTGCATTGGTCCATTGGTAAACTGTTCCTTTAGTTGCGGTATCCGTTGTTTTCTTATGGAATCCTCCATTATTACCGCAGCTATTGGTACAAGTGAGAAAAGTTTAAAAAGTATTGGTGGTATTTCATCAATTTTGAAGCAATTCGAACGATGTTTTCAACTGTTTCGTGTATCAACAAGCCAATACGTCGATTGGCCGTGTCGGTTCTGTGCCTGATTTAATGAAATCAGTATAAATGGCACTACCGTAACTATTGGAACACCCCCAACTATTGGATCACTTACCCTATGAGATATTCAATAATACCTCAAAAAATGAAATCTCATAAGTTCTAATGTTCGCGTAGTAGGAGTGCGTCTAATAGCAGACCTGATTCTATTCGAATGTCAACTACACGAAAGAAGGAAAGCATACTGTGGAGCTGATGTAACAGGTAATGCTATCCCGCTTCCTCCACAAGAGAATCGAAGATATTTTTAGACATGGCTGCGTGCGTTTCAGTTTAAATGGGGATGTTGCATGTGTTGGATAAAATGAAATAAAACGATATAATACAATGAGCTGCCGGTAGGTACAATACAATTCTTGTTTTGTTCTTATGCAGAGATTTTATTAGGTGGGATCTTGCAATTTTTGTAGACGATTTTTATTTTGCGTGTATAGTACTAAATTCGGTTTTTTATACACTTAAGTGATATTAGATTTTTGTCCGAATTAATTAATTGCACAGCGTAACCAAGTCAAAGGACATGTCAAAAATTTAGAGAAAAACTTCCTCCACGAGATAAAAATGCCCATACGGTCACGTAGGATCTAAAAAAAATGGGGTGGGTAATGTCTGTTACATTACCACTGGGTTGACGTAGGACTACTATGGACACAACTTTGATCAATTCTGGGTCAGACTCTAACAATAGTGCGGTAGCTTTTTGCAGATGATAGCATGTTTAATGATTCGTAAAAATTGAGTTGAGTTCAGTTTTTAACATCTCTTCCAATGCTTTTGACGTTGGATAACGTCTTTTGGCAACATATTGAGGTACAATTCGGAAAAACGAAAAATTGAGCATGTAACGAAAAATGGTCAGGTTTTGACCGCTAATAACTCAGTCATTTATCGATAGATTTTCAATATTTATTCATGAATTGTTTGGAATTTTTCTACGCGTCGATTTAAATGGAGGACACTATGGACCGATGCACGAGTTCAGTAATTTGACGTTTGAGCGGTGCCAAGTTCATTCGTTACCATGGGGACATAAATAACACGGCACCGCTCAAACGTCAAATAGTGAACTTATAAATACGTTTCGCATAAGGACGTTTTGCATAAGGACGCTTCGCATACGGATATTTGGCATAATGGACGTTTCGCATAAAGTAGTTTCATAGAAGAACGGGTAGCATTTTAAAGAAGGCATATAATTCTGATTATGCCAAAATCCCATCATGCCAAACGCCCGTATGTGAAACGTCCTCACGCGAAACGTCTTAATGCGAAATGTCCTACCCCCCAGCCAGTCTAATTACTTGGGACTCGCTTACTTATCGCGCACATTGACACTTTTATTCTCAAGTTCACAATAGATCATAAGGCATTTTCCTTTTGAAATTTTTAGTACTCGCCTGGCCCCCCCCAAAACATGGGCTTGCCATCTAGAGCGGTTCCACAGAAAATGACGACGTTTTTTTCCCAAATTTCATTTTTATATTTTTTGATTTGGATGGAAAATCATGCTTTCTTTATGCCCAAAAATGCCTTTTTGCATCATCGGCTCGCCATTTTGACTCAAGCCTTTAATTTTCAAAAAATTATAACTTAGAAACGGTTTGTCCGATCAGTTTGGTGCCTTCCGCAAAGTTTTAGGTTATTGTTGGGACTATCTGGAAAAAAATATACACTGTAAAAAAATGTTGTAATTTTTTATATATCGAAAATAAAGCTTAAAAATCAAATTTGTGATTTTTATTTTTTTATTTTTTTTATATGTTAAAGTAGACAAAAAATGAAGTCTTTTGCACAGTGGGTCAAGATGGAGAAATCATGGACAAAAAAGTTATGATTTTTTGAAAATAGGTGAATTTTTGAAAATGGTCATAATAAACTTTTTAATAATATTTAAACTCGATTTTATGAAAGTACGCAAAATTTACAACAAAAAAGGCATGCAGAAAAATCAGGCAAACTTTTACCGTTTTAAAGATACAGCGATTTTAATACAAAATTATGGTATAATTTCCAATTTTCGGTCATTATAATATAACTTAGAAACGGTTTGTCCGATCAGTTTGGAGTCTTCCGCAAAGTTTTAGGTTGTTGTTGGGACTATCTGGAAAAAAAATATACACTGTAAAACAAATATGTTGTAATTCTTTATATATCGAAAATAAAGCTTAAAAATCAATTTTCTCAAAAATCGTATTTGTGATTTTTTTTTATTTTTTTCTATGTTAAAGAAGACAAAAAATGAAGTCTTTTGCACAGTGGGTCAAGATGGAGATATCATGGACAAAAAAGTTATGATTTTTTAAAAAGGTTGATTTTTCAATATGGTCTAAATAAACTTTTTGAATGCTTTTCGACCCGATTTTATGAAAGTACGCAAAATTTTCAACAAAAAAGATCTATGAGAAAATTTTGCTAACTGCTACCGAAACATTTGAAAAGTTTATTATGACCATTTTCAACAAATTCACCTTTTTTTTAAAATCATAACTTTTTTGTCCATGATTTATCCATCTTGACCCACTGTGCAAAAGACTTCATTTTTTGTCTACTTTAACATATAAAAAAATAAAAAAAACCACAAACACGATATTTGAGAAAAATGATTTTTAAGCTTTATTTTCGATGTATAAAAAATTACAACATTTTTTTTACAGTGTATATTTTTTTCCAGATAGTCCCAACAACAACCTAAAACTTTGCGGAAGACACCAAACTGATCGGACAAACCGTTTCTAAGTTACATTATAATGACCGAAAATTGAAAATTATATCACAATTTTGTATTAAAATCGCTGTATCTTTAAAACGGTAAAAGTTAGCCTGATTTTTCTTCATACCTTTGTTGTTGTAAATTTTGCGTACTTTCATAAAATTGAGTTGAAAAATATTTAAAAAGTTTATTATGACCATTTTCAAAAATTCACCTATTTTCAAAAAATCATAACTTTTTTGTCCATGATTTCTCCATCTTGACCCACTGTGCAAAAGACTTCATTTTTTGTCTACTTTAACATATAAAAAAATAAAAAAAATCAAAAATACGATTTTTGAGAAAATTGATTTTTAAGCTTTATATTCGATGTATAAAAAATTACAACATTTTTTTTTACAGTGTATATTTTTTTCCAGATAGTCCTGACAATAACCTTAAACTTTGCGGAAGACACCAAACTGATCGGACAATTCGTTTCTAAGTTATAATTTTTTGAAAATTATTTAGGATTTTTTTCTTAGGCCCTTCTCAAAAGTAAGGCTAGAGTCAAAATGGCGAGCCGATGATGTAAAAAGGCATTTTTGGGCATAAAGAAAGCATGTGCAAAATTTCATCCAAATCAAAAAATACAAAAGTAAACCGACATTCGAATTCAAATGGAACCGCTCTCTAGTCACCCTAGAACCGTATTTCTGGTTACCTTTTTCGTTGTTTCGTTTTGATTTTGCGCTCCGTTCCACAGCGTTCCGTTTCACTTTACTCCGTTCCATGGGCTAGATGACGTTTGAACCATTTTTTAATCTGAACGATGTGCAAATTAGCGGGGTACACATTAAAAAGTGTTCAGATTCAATGTGGTCTTACCAACGGGGGTACCCGGTACTGCCATACTGTTTCCATTTTGCCCTTTCCCGATATCAAAATTCATTGAAGCATGTTTTAGAATTAGCAGAACTGGCTTGATCCTGGGAGGGAGGCACAGATACTACACACGAAATATTGATCAACACTTTTCCAAATTGCAAGATAACTTCCGCTCACCAACGACAATCAAGGCAGGCTTGAGAAAAATCGCTAGTTTGTTTTTTGATGTGTACCTGCGATCTTTCTGGACAAACTTGGAAAAAGGGCTATAGTTTTATGTGCATTTAATTTTGATTGGGAAAGAGTAAAAAGATGCGTGTTTCAGTACTTTATATTCGATCAAATTAAAAGGTGCTATCGTGGCATTGCTCTTGGGTGTGCAGGAATTGATTTTCAACCGATTGTTATCAACTTTGTTGAAATGCAAAAATATGTTTTGATCAATTACGCGCTTTTTTCATGTTTGTCCATTCTTTAAGATCTGGGCTCACACTGACAGTTCGTGACAGCAGAGTCTCGGCTCACTATGACGTACATAAATTTTGTATCGGTTTCTCCCTCTCAGGCTTGATCCATTTGTAGTGATATTGTTAATTATAAAACCAAAGTCTCTTAATATTTTTATATACGTATACGTTTTTCGCGAACTTTTAAATGTTTCATATTCAAATTTATGTGTAATTCATAAATTTGTCTCCGAGACGTCGGGAACCGATATGAACTGCTGGTAAGTAGACGACAGTAAAGCAGTTGCAATCAAATGCGACAGCAAAACTGTGAACATTGAACGTATAGTAAGATAGTGGCGGATTCGTACAAAATACAACATTGAACCGTGTAAAGTCGTAGATGTCGCAATTTTTTTTTTGTAATGTTATATTGACACCAATTTTCTGAAGTTTTTAGATTGAAAAGATAATAAGACCATGTTACTATTTGTTTATGTAGAACAAACGTGAAACCTTGTTCATACTGAAGATTGTATTGGACACGCTTTTAATTCTTCTATAAGTGTTTATAATTTGACCTATTTTGTATTTATATATATATTTATTTTTCTTACGCAACATTTAAGTAAGAGACAATCACTACAAATATCATAAGAATCGATTGAGATTTGGAAAAATCATGGCCATTTGTTGTTTTTTGACGTAAAATATATAAATTTGGTCAAACATTTATTGCATGGAAATAAATAACTCGCGCTTAGTATCATACAGGCGTATCTGCATTGATCGATTTCTCTTCGTCGATTTTCTTTTTAGGTTAGTACATAAAAATCAAACCGTTTTCGTCACATTTTGCGATGCAGCATAAAGAAGGATGATGACTACTTTCTACTGAATCGAAAAAAGCAGTTGAAAATAGTCATCCAGCCGAGTAATCAGCCAAAGAGAAAATCGATGAAGAGAAATCGATCACTGCAGTTACGCCCTTATGATACTGAACGCGAGATAAGGATTCTTTGATTTTTTATGTAAGGGCGTTATCATAAGGATGCCTTGAGGTGTATTAGTTACTACATAATTGCTTTGAATCAATTTTTAGCTCATAGTGTGGCAAAAGTTCGAATCAGCGGGGCTTTTGACACATAAATGCTCGCAGAGAAATTTACAAATTACCCCAAATTCACATATTATCTTCAAGTAAAGAAATTTGCCTGATCGTGAAAAACAGTCACCAACATTTCACATCTTTACTTAGTTTTGCGAAAAACTGCTTTTTTGGGCTTTGGGAAATTTTTGATGAAATATAAGTGTGTATTTATCTGTAAACATAAGTTTATGGCTGGTATAAAGTATGTCGGTCGTAAAAGTGTCTGTATTTTGTGTTTCGGCCAGCGAACTTTTACTCCACCGGTGGGGCAAAAGTTTGTTTAAGAAATTATAGCAAATATGTTGAAGGTTCACTTTATGGTATTTATTGCTTTTCAATTGCTATTGTTTTTAGGAAAATTTTGAATAGACCACCAAGTCCGAACTTTTGCCCTACCTTACTCTGCTTAGATATTAATAAATCCAAAATACCTTCCATCCTGCTTTCTTCAAACAACTGTTATAGGGGATGAACACAAATTATGTCACGCTAAATTTCAACTTTTTTATGAAAATACCTCTGTATGAAAATGCGCCACTATTATCGGTTCACAAATATTATCGATACAAGTTAAGTTATCTAAATCCTTTTTTTTTTATATTTCTTTATTAGTATCATTCCAAACATTACATTCATTTCTTATATCTAGGTGTTCTGTGTTATTTGACAACACTATCATCCTAATTTGGTAAAACAAATTTAAGATTTAATTAACATTTTGTTAACAACATATTACATTTCATTTGCCGTAGCAGTTCAGTTTTTTTACAGGTGAGTTGATTTCACCTGCTTATAAGAGAAAAAAAAACGTTTTTAATATACTTAACCTAACTTAACCTAAACATATAACGCATTAATCGTGGCAATAGAAGATTGTAACGATTTTTGCCTGAAATTATTAATGATTGTATTTGACATTTGTTCCAATGTTTCAACATTGGATATTCTATGTAACTCATTGGTACTATACCAGGGAGGAAGCCTCAGAATCATTTTCAAAATTTTATTTTGAATTCTCTGCAGAGCTTTCTTCCTGGTATTACAACAGCTAGTCCATATTGGTACAGCATACAACATGGCTGGCCTGAAAATTTGTTTGAATATCAACAGCTTGTTCTTAAGACAAAGTTTTGATTTTCTATTAATAAGGGGATAAAGACATTTTACATATTTATTACATTTGGCTTGAATGCCCTCAATGTGATTTTTGAAAGTTAAATTCTTATCTAGCATGAGCCCTAGATACTTAACTTCATCTGACCAATTTATTGGAACCCCTCTCATCGTGACAACATGTCTACTTGAAGGTTTCAAATAAAGAGCTTTTGGTTTATGTGGGAATATTATTAGTTGAGTTTTGGAAGCATTAGGAGAAATCTTCCATTTTTGCAAGTATGAAGAAAAAATATCCAAACTTTTTTGCAATCGACTACAGATGACACGCAGGCTTCGTCCTTTGGCGGAGAGGCCTGTGTCATCCGCAAACAAAGATTTTTGACATCCCTGAGGTAGCTCAGGTAAGTCAGATGTGAAAATATTGTATAATATTGGTCCCAAAATGCTGCCTTGAGGAACACCAGCTCTTACAGGAAGTCTTTCAGATCTGGAGTTTTGATAATTAACCTGAAGTGTACGATTTGACAGATAACTTTGAATTATTCTAACAATGTATGTTGGAAAATTAAAGTTTTTTAATTTTACAATCAAACCTTCATGCCAAACACTGTCGAATGCTTTTTCTATGTCTAGAAGAGCAAGACCAGTAGAATAGCCTTCAGATTTGTTGGAACGGATCAAATTTGTTACACGTAAAAGTTGATGAGTGGTCGAATGTCCATGGCGGAATCCGAACTGTTCATTGGCAAAAATTGAATATTCGTTGATGTGGGCCATCATTCTGTTCAAAATAACCTTTTCAAAAAGTTTACTGATGGAGGAAAGCAAACTGATTGGACGATAGCTAGAAGCTTCTGCAGGATTTTTGTCTGGTTTTAAAATTGGAACAACCTTAGCATTTTTCCATTTGTCAGGAAAATATGCTAATTGAAAACATTTGTTAAATATATCAACTAAGAATGATAAGCTACTTTCTGGAAGTTTCTTGATGAGGATGTAGAAAATTCCATCATCGCCAGGAGCTTTCATGTTTTTGAATTTTTTAATAATAGTTCTCACTTCTTCCAAATCAGTCTCCCAGGCATTTTCGAAAACGTTCTCTTCATTGAGAATATTTTCGAACTCCTGAGTAACTTCATTTTCAATTGGACTAGTAAGTCCTAAATTAAAATTGTGCGCACTTTCAAACTGCATAGCAAGTTTTTGAGCTTTTTCGCAATTAGTTAGTAATAATTTGTTTTCCTCTTTCAATGCCGGTATTGGCTTCTGAGGTTTTTTCAAGATTTTCGATAATTTCCAAAAGGGCTTAGAGCCAGGGTCCAATTGAGAAATTTTATTTTCAAAATTTTTGTTTCTTAATTGAGCAAAACGTTTCTTGATTTCTTTCTGCAAATCCTGCCATATAATTTTCATAACAGGATCGCGAGTGCGTTGAAATTGCCTTCTCCTCACGTTTTTAAGACGGATCAAGAGTTTAAGATCATCGTCTATAATCACGGATTCAAATTTTACTTCACATTTTGGAATTGCAATGCTCCGAGCTTCAACAATGGAATTTGTTAAAGTTTCAAGAGCATTGTCAATATCAAGTTTAGTTTCTAAAGAAATGTTAACATCAAGATTGGAGTCAACATACGTTTTATATATATTCCAGTCGGCTCGTAAATAATTGAAAGTGGAGCTGATAGGATTGAGAATCGCTTCTTGGGATATTTGAAATGTAACAGGGACATGATCAGAATTAAAATCAGCATGAGTAATCATTTGGCTACAAAGATGACTAGAGTCGGTTAAGACCAAATCAATCGTAGATGGATTTCTAGAAGAGGAAAAACATGTGGGGCTATCAGGGTATTGAACTGAGAAATATCCTGAAGAGCACTCATCAAATAAAATTCTGCCGTTGGTATTACTTTGAGAATTATTCCATGACCGATGTTTGGCATTAAAGTCACCAATGACAAAAAATTTTGACTTATTGCGAGTCAATTTACGCAAGTCAGTTTGGAGCAAATTAACTTGCTGCCCAGAGCATTGAAAAGGCAAATAGGCAGCTATGAAAGTATATTTACCAAACTGTGTTTCAACAGAAACACCTAAAGTTTCAAAAACTTTAGTTTCAAATGATGAAAACAGTTGATGTTTTATACGCCTATGAATGATGATTGCAACTCCCCACATGCCCCATCAAGTCGATCATTACGATAAACAAAAAAGTTAGGATCTCTTTTGAGCTTAGATCCAGGTTTTAAATACGTTTCGGTAATAACTGCTATATGCACGTTATTAACCGTAAGAAAATTAAACAGCTCGTCCTCTTTACCATTCAGAGAACGAGCATTCCAATTTAAAATATTTAAATTATTATTTGGATCCATTAGAAAAACGTAATCCAATAACAATTTGATTTGTAAATTTTACACCTACTTGGACTGCTTCAGTCATAGTGGTGGCTTTGAACATTGCATCAATCATTAGATTCAATTGTTCAGTTAGAAAATTAAAATCAGAGGCAGACATATCATCTGATGATTTCCCATTGGAATTTTCGGTAGACGAATAAGCGGAGTTACCTGTGGCGGTAGGGTTTTTTCCATTTGATTTGAAACAAGTAGAATGGGTACCCATGGATCGAACAGGGGAGGAGTTCGAATTTCCTGCTACGATATCGGCAAAGGATTTACCGTGGGTAGATACATTCGAAATAGAAAGATTCGAACGGCTACCCGACGGAATAAAATTAGTTTGTGAATGAGCATGATTATGATCTTCCTGATGGGTATGATTCATGATCAAGCGATCGTTAACTGAAAAATGAGCATTGTTCGATACTCTACCAGGCAAATTCCGGAAACGACCGTTATCGTAACGGATATTATCTTTCATCTGCTTGGCACGAGCCTCAATGACCTTTTTTCGTGAAGGACAATTCCAAAAATTGGACTTATGGTTAGCCCCGCAATTACAACATATGAATTTGGTGGTATCTTCCTTCACTGGACATACGTCTTTGGCGTGAGAAGAACCTCCGCAAATCATGCATTTAGCATCCATGCGACAATTTTTTGTACCATGTCCCCACTTTTGGCACTGACGGCACTGAGTGGGGTTCTGGTAATTTCCTCCAGGTTTCTGGAAATGTTCCCATGTCACACGGACATCAAACAAAAGTTTTGCTTTTTCTAAAGCTTTAATATTATTTAGTTCTTTTTTGTTAAAGTGAACTAAATAAAATTCTTGAGAAAGCCCTTTCCGAACAATGCCAGATTGGGTTCTCTTTTTCATAATGATTACTTGGACTGGGGAAAATCCAAGTAAATCATTTATTCCATTTTTGATCTCTTCAGGTGATTTATAGTCACTTGAGAGACCTTTCAAGACAACTTTGAACAAACGTTCAGTTTTGTCGTCATAAGTAAAAAATTTGTGCTTCTTCTCTTCAAGATGTTTGAGAAGAAGCTCACGATCTTTAAGAGTTTCCGGCAAAACGCGACAGTCTCCTTTCTTTGCGATTTGGAAGGAAACCTTGATTCCCCTAATGGAGTTCAAGATCTCCTGCCTAAATCCCCCAAATTCGGAACAACTGACCACGATAGGCGGCACTCTTTGCTTCCTCACTTGAATCAAAGAGCCTGGGCTAGAGGCTGCTTCGATTTGGTGTTCGGAAAATTTGTCTAGAGCATCGAACTGATTGCTCATTTCGATACAATTATTCATTTCACCCTTGGAAGAAAGTTCGCATTCCGGGGAAACGTCCTTTCTTCCATTCTTGCCACGTGTAGTGACAGTTTTAAAACCCACTTTTTTGGAAGGAAGTAGTGAATTCAGAGATTCACCCTTCCTTTTGTTAGTTGTTGATACCATGTTTAATTAATAAACGAAAGAAGACGTGACCTTCGAAAGGTTTTATTCCCAAGACGGTGTCCAAGAAGGATTACCACCGCTAGCTTTCGCCAACGGGTCCAACGAAAAATCGAAGGCACGGGTCCAAACAAGGATCGTAAAGGGATCAATAGTAGAAAAAATAGTACTGAAAAGTACTGTTTTAGTAGCACTGAAAAGTACCGTTTTTAATTTTAGCACTGAAAAGTACTGTTTTTGTAGCACTGAAAAGTACTGTTTTATTGCTTTAGGTAGTTTTTAAGAAAACTTCCAAGAGCAGAGAGAATTCGTGTACGGACAGCACGAAGGTACGATGCGCACTGATATCTAAATCCTTAACTACTTCTATCTCTCATGAGAAGGGGCCGTGGCCCCCCTCAAGTCTGATGGCTATTTACGCCCATGTAGGTACCATAGATAGTGTTGAAAATTTTCCAAGATTTGATTTGACTATTCCAGTTGGTCGCTTAGTTGAATCCACATACACCTTGGGAGCATTGCATTTGAGCCATACCAAGGAATAAAATAAGGTTAGTTTTAGATCTTTATAACGACAATCGCTTGCTCAAACTTGCTATTCCCTATAATTGGATGTTACTGTTATGTGCCCAGAACAGAACCATCCTTTTCCGGTATTAGATGATATGTATATACATTACGAATATAGAAACTCTGTCGATGATGCCAATGACGATGGTCGAAAAACCCCTCCCCTTTCATTCCGTTGGAAGTTGAACCTGCTGGAGATTTCGTTGACAATTGGCCAAATGAGGATATTGATAGCCATCAGTAGCATTGTCTCAAAGAGATGCTATTTTGCTTTTTTTTAGCCTCACAAGGACAAAGTGTTAGTTGTGGTTCTACCACTTATCGCAAAAGAAGTCGCTCTTGAAAACTTTCATGTCAAGCCAGAATATGTATTTTTCGTGAATGAATATGGTTTTAATCAGCATTGTTTCTATTCTTTCTTCTTTTAACGAAATTAAAACCATGATGCAAGATAATAAAAATTATAATTGAAACTGGTAAGTTTCAATTTCGTCGTATTTAACTAATCGGACTATTATGCGGGTATTTTCAATATGGAACGCACATGGTTGGGTATATTTTCACATATTGTCCATACAAAGATTCAATTTTAATCATGATTTTGGAAAGTTCACTAAAAATAAACACCATTAACGGAGCTAACTAAAATAAAATAAATAAATGCAGCTAAAATTAATAAAATTCATTTGGGACTATTATGCGAGTATAGGCAGAAAATATTACGAGACAGGAAGGGTTTGAAAATACATGAAAAAAAAAACATGTGTTTTATGAACAGCCCTCTAATAGACGATGTCTTCTTTTTCCATTAAAAGATATAAACAAGTTTCTGACCAATCAAAAAAATATGAAAATTTTATGTTCAAATTCGAATGGCTACTTTATAGCCATTGTTTCTCTGTATATCCACTAGACTGGCCCAGCCTAGTATGGGAGAAAATAAAAGTTGTATAATTCCACGAGGCACCATCCAGGATTATTCCTTAGAGCTAGAAGAAGACTTCCTGAAAGTTTCAGCTCATTTGGTCGTTCCATGAGCTGGCGCATTTGAATAAAAGTTTCTATGGGATTTCCAGCTCAATCATATGGGAAGCAGCACATTATCTACTGTTTTGTTCAGGAAAATCGTTGATCGCGTTCAGTTGCACCCAGAATGTCAAAAACACTACTTGATACCATAACGAACAATATTGCAGAAGGTTGTATCATGACTAAAATTGATAAAGTTGGTGTTTTAACTAATTGAAGTAGGTTTGCTAATCTCATGCTATACTGCTTTGTATTTCTTCAACATAGCCACTAAGCGCATCATAGCCATCTATGACGCTGGGCGAGCTGCTGCATAAGGTGCATGCATATGTGTGATTGTACGGGAGACTGATCTAAGCCTAACTTTCAATAACTGAAATGTCAATGAAAACCAACTTAAATCCAGATACAACCTTCTGCAATTATGGTCATTAGGGTATCGACAAGTGTATTTGTCATTCTGGGATCAATCAATCGCGATCAACTAGTATACGGAACGAAACAATGAAATTGGGTCAATTCTCTATATATTTGAAACGAATATCTCATACAAACTTCAAATTGAATGCGCCAGCTGGTGGTGCAACCAATCGAGTTGAAACTTTGTGAGAGCTTTTTTCTTACCATAAGGCACATATCTAGGGGGTGCCCCGTTGAGTTTTACAACATTTTTGTTTTAGGGCCAGTCTAATATCCACGTTCTGTAATTCCTAGGACAATTAAAAACATTTCTTACCTTTAGCAGCCTCCAACTCTTCGAGTTCTTTCTTCTTTTGCTCCACTTCATAGTGCTCCCTGGCCGATTTCATTTCTTGCAGCTTTTGCGCTCTTAATAAGTTCCTGTCGGCCCATTCCATTTCCTGCGAAGCAATCAGGTCCGGAATGGGTTCCGAAATCGGACACCTAAACGACGGATCCAAATCGGAAAAGTGATCAAACTGAGTCCACATTCCCCGCATAGAGCAATTCTTCAGATCAAACGATGGCGGTTTTTGAAATTTGATTGAAAGAGATTTCATTTCGATTACTTTCACCAAATAGTTGCTGAGGGAATAATGTGCACATTTATTGGAATGATTGGATGTAACAAAAAATGGACGTTCTTACTATTCTGGGGGAAGTGGGACGTGTTGAAAACTCCACAAATAGAAGTTGATGATATCCGACGTGAACATAAACTCGGCCCTTATTGGATCTATTGGGCTGGAGAGTTATTTCTCTTTGTGAGCTCGGCTTTTTCCCATCAATTTATTACCCATACTCACATCATATCACGCCATATATTTCCACCAACTCGCATCGTTATTTCATCCAGCACCTGAGCTATTTTAACGCGTATTTCATCCCGTACCTTGACAACTTCTTTCTGGGAGAAGCTTTTCAGGGCCGAATCTTCGATAAGAGCAAGAATGTGGAGCGCATTACGAATTCCTGGAAGGAGTGACGACCCAACGTCTTTATTTTCGTCAAACAGACATTGCCAAGTTTTGTTGGGATCAGTGTCGTCTTGAGTCAGCCAGGTCCGTTCGTTCACGTCTAGCGTCCAGCTGACGAAATTTTTCTTTTGCTGTTCCAGCTCATAATTCCACTGGTAGAGAAAGTCTCGCAAATCGGCAGGATTGGCGGGGTCAGGAATTTTTTTGCATGAAAGGTAATGGTCCCATTCTTGACTTTTGCTCACTTGGCGGTATGTTTCTGCAGCGGTTTTTTCAAGCTCTGAAAAGATTCGAAATTTTCATTGCATGAAGGAACAGACGTTGCTACTAATACTTCTAAAGAATTTGTTCGTTTCAACCAAAACGACGCGCCGCTGATTATACTCTTTGAGTTCTAGGTTATTTTTCTCCACCAGCGCCACCTGTTCGGCATTCCATTTCGTTTCTGCCTCTTGTTGAAGAATCGCGCTGAAATAAATGGAAGTGGTAATTTAGGTAATTGCAGGGCCAAAACCCGCCATTCTATTTTGCTACCCACAGTTGTTCTTCTGGAGAGATCTTTGGCGCTTTCTTCTTTTTCTGATGAATGAATGATTGAAAAAAAAAAAAACATGAACAGTGGAAATTTCAATTCAACGTAAGATATATCTTACCTTTGCTTGTTTTTTATTCATTTTTGTTGAATGTGGTCGGAAATTTTCTATGGACGTTTCAAGATGTTAAATTCTTTGCGAAAGTTTACAGCTAAGAAAGGCCTACTTTGTATGATTTTCAGAATTTAAGGAAACTAAGGTCGGTGCACGGCATAAAAATTAACAAGGCAGGCTCTTTACTGATGTAAATATCAAGTTTGATTGTAAAAATGTGACGTCACCCCTATCGTACCATATACCTTCCGGACCACTAGATTTTTTGGTCCATATATTGCGGGGAAATTTAAAAATTTGGATCCCTTCGCGGAAATAACGCGCAGCGAGCAATCCCCGCATAGAGCAAACGAGCCTCAGTAAGCAGTGCAGTTTTTTTCTCAGTAAGTAAACATAATGATGGGGCAGTCACTGAGAATTTTTCTTGTAGACTTGTGATTTCATTTCAATTTTGATTTCAAGACCATTGAAACCTGATCCCTAATTCCCCTCCATTATAAGGATACTGACTGCTACCTTTGTAACGTTAATCAATTTGTGAATGCGTCAAAAATATGTTCTCAGTAGTTCCTCTCAAGGAAAGACTATGGAAGGCAAGCAGCATACATAAATATTCTATGTTGCCTTAATTGGTTAATAAGTCACTGTCGATCCACACATTGGTTTACTGATCTGGTTTCTGGTCATCTGGCCAATTTGAATTGTATTGAACGGTTTGTTTTTCATATCTCTTATCAGAGGTATAGGGGGAGATCCCCCAGTACTGGACACTTAAGCCACTAAATTCATAATTTGAAAAATATTGATTTTATGGGCTCGTGTTACCCATTTATGATAATTATTATCATTTTCATTGTGCATTTTGATGATGTATTTTAGTACCAAATTGATCGATCTTGAAAGGTGGCACCCAATACCGGACACGATCTGGAAATGCCTCGAATTCTGCAAATTTGACATCATTGATTGTGTACACTATAGCAATAGGTTATTATTACCAATTCAATGCATTTGCATCAGTTACAAGAATTATTTGAGTTTTTCTTAGTTTGCAAGATGCCTATGAAAAACCTCTTCCATATATGATGAAAAATGGCGCATTTTACGATGTTGTTCTGAATGTTTATTCTTCTTAATTTTATTGCAAGTTTGATACCGTGATCGACGGAACACATGAAAAATGAAAGTATTTTGAGACACTGACGCA
This sequence comes from Aedes aegypti, assembly GCF_002204515.2. Taxonomy (NCBI): domain Eukaryota; kingdom Metazoa; phylum Arthropoda; class Insecta; order Diptera; family Culicidae; genus Aedes; species Aedes aegypti. The sequence continues at coordinate 159,487,384 of NC_035109.1, read as the reverse complement.
ATAATTACAAAGATAACATATAACAAATCAAGCTGTCCGAAACTGAGGGACAGGAGGTGCTTAACCAAAATTGTAATTTGTCAATATTTAGTTCAATTATGGTACAAAATACATTCATACTATCAAATTAGGATTATGTTCGATCATGCTAACGAGATCCAAAGTATTTTTTTCATATTCAAAATATTTATTAAATAGGCACAAAATTAAGAGGATACGTCAATTTTTTAAAGATTTTAAAACTTTTCTAATTTTTTAAAAAGGCATGCATATTTCAAGGATGTGTTATTCTACGCAAACATTAGTCCACATAATAGCTTTCTTTTCTACTAATATACCATCTTGATTGGACCACGATTTCTCAATGTTTCGACTCTGTCCGGTATTGGGTGCTGTCCGGCACTGGGGGATCTCCCCCTAAACCAAAAGCTCTTTATTTGAAACTATGGCTCATGCTAGATAAGAATTTAACTTTCAAAAATCACATTGAGGGCATTCAAGCCAAATGTAACAAATATGTAAAATGTCTCTATCCCCTTATTAATAGAAAATCAAAACTTTTTTCTTAAGAACAAGCTTTTGATATTCATAAAAATTTTCAGGCAAGCCATGTTGTATGCTGTACCAATATGGACTAGCTGTTGTAATACCAGGAAAAAAGCTCTGCAGAGAATCTTCTATCTTCTATATAAATAAAAATGGAATGGTGTTCGTATGTCATGAAATAACTTGAGAACGAGTCAACGGATTTTCACAGTTCTTCTGCTGTTGCATACAACAAGGGGTGCGACGTGTTCGTGCGTAGGAAAAGTTTAGGAAAGTCTTCGGAATAGTCATTAAAATGGGAGAAAACTATTGTGTCATTTTGTAAGGGGGATTGCATGTCATTTTTCATCAGCCTACTTGATGGCAAGACGAAGTTTTCCGGGACCACTAGATCAAAATAAAATTTTGAAAATGATTCTAAGGCTTCCTCCCTGGTATAGTACCAATGAGTTACATAGAATATCCAATGTTGAAATATAGGAACAAGTGTCAAATAAAATCATTAATAATTTCAGGCAAGAATCGTTACAATCTTCTATTGACACGATTAATGCGTTATATGTTTAGGTTAAGTTAGGTTAAGTAAATTGAAAACGTTATTTTTTCTCTTATAAGCAGGTGAAATCAACTCACCTGTAAAAATTCTGAACTGCTACGGATATGAAATGTAATACGTTGTTAACAAAATGTTAATAAAATCTTAAAATTGTTAAATTAGGATGATAGATTACTAACACAGAACACCTAGATATAAGAAATTAATGTAATGTTTGGAATGATACTGATTAAGAAATTAAAAAAAATCCTATCACTTTACAGAAGTATACCAAGATTTATTTCTATTTGTGCATTTGTGCATGCAAAGACGTCATTGAATATTAGTTCCACAGCTTCAAGCGTAACCATGCTGGTGGTCTATTGATAGTTTTTAGTTATGGTACAATCTCTCAACCGGTCAAACTTTTGCGCGATATACTGGGTGGTGAACCGAAACTTTTGCTCGATGGCTTGAAAGACTGTTTGATTGATTTTGAAAAGTGCTCAGGATTTTCCGCAAAAACTTCGTGAGTGCTCTTCAAAGAATATAAGATTACGATTCTAATGACACCTTGTTTTAAAATTTTGGTCGATCCAATGCTGAGGAAACCAACTATGTTTTTTATAATAAAGTTTTTGGAAAAATACATACGAAGTAAGAACTATTTGCCTTTCGAATGCGGCTTAGAGAGTTTCAATTGGATATGTATTCACAGAGATATGGACAGAACACTTTTGTATGTTTTTTAGGGGGTGAACCCAAACTTATGCACGGGAGTGTATGACGTACATAGATCTAGAAAGCTGAATCCCAGATGGTCCTTGATGTTCTCAGAACTTCTCTTGAATGCAACAAATTATTATTTCATTACTTGAACGGCACTTAAAACGGCCTTACAATTAGTGTCGAACTGCACATATTTGTCAAAAGATACAAACTCTAGTTAAATTATATGGTTCAGTAATAACTTATTTTCTTATTTACTCATTGAAATTGTGTTTATGATATTTCTCAAAACAATTTGAAAATTGTTAGAAGTTTTAATTTCTTGTCATAAAAAATCGCTTTGCTTTCTTTTCATTCTCTTATTCCAAAAACTGTAACAATTCTGGTTAGAGGAGGCTGTAGGAGTCTTTCCAGTAGACATAATATCTGCTCATAAGTTAATGCCTTGCGAAAATTAATTCCAACCTCTGCTTAAAAGGAATCGTTGTCTTGTGTTAAGGTGCGTGGGCTCCGCCCTCAAGTAGCGAATCGGCACAAACATTTCCCTTTGGAATAGTTAGTCAGCCGTAGAGGACAACGAAGTGCAAAAGAAACATAATCCCACTGAACGAACGCCTAATGTGTAATTCGATTTGCATGTCACTCTCAATTAATTTCCTAACCACATTTGCAACTTGTCTCCGGAAGGTGTTTCGCATAATTAATTACTGCTTCATGCAAATTATCGCCATCTCCTGCCATTTTTTTTTACGGAAGGACAGACCCGAAAATGACTTATTCATTCAAAGTAATCGTCAACTTACCTGTAGGATAGCACGGTGTAATATGCTCCCAAGGGGTAATACGCCCCACGGTGTCAAAATCTCGATTATTATTGATTTTTCAGGTATCTTGGATACTTTTATAGAAACGTTCAGCGTTTCAGCTATCTCAGCATATAAACGCCAATGAACGATAAGTTCGATGACAAGGGAGTTGAGATAAGGCCTACGGAGAGTGCAAATACCAAAATGTCGGGATTGCCATCGGCTATGCAAATGCACACTTTGCACGCAAGAATATCTGCAAATACATCTTTTTTTCCCAGGGGCAAATCTGTAAACAGACGCCTGAGAAGGCAACTCAGGGAGTGTGGGGATGCCTCACCAACGACGACCCACTAAAACCAGGTCATGCACTGTACATGAGCAATTCTCGCTGAATTGCTCAAGTGGTGACAGAGTGCACCGACGTTATCCTTGGCCTTAGACCCTTATTTCCAAAGAACCACCTTACGGTATTTCTTCGGGGAGGGGCCAGTGCATATAGCACTTAACACACGTAGCAGAAGTAGCCTAGGCAAACTGCTTCTTCTAGCCGACAATGTTACAGGGGACCAACATTGGTCGCACGCCATAGGCACTGTAATTCTAGAAGAATTTGAGTGACAGCCGTAGTTACTGCATTCCAGCACTCGAAATCCGCACACATTATCTCTATTATATTGTCGAGGGACGTGACCCCCCCCGCATGTAGCGAGCATGTTATTTCTCACAACGATGAAACAGGTGCAATCGAACACATGTTCCGGTGTTTCCTCCACACCACACAATTGGGGCACGAAGGAGATTCTGAATACCCGAACCTATGCAGGTACTTCCTATAGCAACCATGTTCTGACAGAAACTGCGTGAGGTGGAAATTCACTTCATCTTGGTTTCCTTTATACTGATCTGACATATTTGGTATTAGCCGATGAGTCCATCTTTCTTTAGTGGAGTTATCCCATTCCATCTGTAAAGAGTTGCCTCTTTATACGCGTTGCGGATTTCTCTGGTACCTATTGAAGCATTGAACATCACGCAAATACAACTGGTGACACCCAAATGGCGATGCATGCTCCAAAATAGACTACGTGCTTGTTTGCTGGGCGACATATCTCAGATGGTATGGATGTCAGGACTTTTCGGGGCCCTAATATCGACTCGGATCATTATTTCGTTGCAGCTAAAATTCGGGGGCGGTTATCCAGCGTCACGAGTTCCAGAACTCACAGAACAATGTCCTTCAGTATCCATCGCTTGATGGGGTAGCTGCATAGTACCGCCAGCAACTAGACGAGCAGTTGGAACATTTCTGGAGATGTAAACAGCCTACTGGATCTTTTCCATGAAGCTGTGACCACAATGACGCGGGATGTGATCAACGATAAGATGTGGTCAACGACGAAGGCGAAAGGACTTGTTCGATGAGGAATGCCAGAGAGTGACAAACTTAAATAATGTATGCTTGTAGCCAGTAGCTGACCAAACAGAGAGCGGTCCAGAACAGCGAGTGCTGAAGAAAAACGAATCCACCCCATCGAAAAAGCAGCATGAAGAAAGTGTGACACCTGCCACGAAAGTGAGCAGCTCCACCAATCGATCCATCGAGTACTCACCTAGTTAGCCTATCTTACGAAAAAACGATTTTTCTAACAAAATTCAAGATGGCGGCCAAATTCAAAATGGTCGCCAAAATGTTTTTAACTTAAAATGAAAGCTATATCCTTTCTCTATATGATTCCACTAAGTTTGCTATGTGTTCCAAGGGAAATATGAGACATATTGCGTGAAGAAATACCCTAGGTTTATAAAAAATGGTCCTTTTTGCAAACTGTTCAGCTAGCTGGCGTACGAGGGGTCCACCAATTTCAGAAAACCGAAAGGACCACCCTTAAGTTTTATCGAAAACTAGCGATCAGTGACATAAAATTGGAATTCAAACGATGGGTGCCGATGGCGGCATGGTTTCAGCAAGAATTGCTCAAGACTCTATGAGAACTATGAGAAATATTCAAACATGGAAAACAGCCTATGATCAGAAGAAGGAAAAAAAGCAGGTGTAATGCAAATAATTAGCATATCAGTATAACTACAAAGAATTGCCAATAATTTGAAAAAGGTCAAATTCCGAAAAAAAAAATAGTTTAATTATTACCAATAGTTATGGAACCAGTACAAATCGAAAGAATACTGTTTTGATTAATATTACAGACAGTTTCAAATTCCGGACACTTTATATGGGAAACATTTCACACGAAATGTTTCAATTTTTGCCATTCAAAAGTTCTCAATTTCGAGGTTCGATTCAATATGCCTTTCCTTAGATATCTATGCAAATTTATAATGCCCAACTGCTTCATACGTCTATTTAGTGGTTTGACGATTTCAATTAATGACTTGTCTTTTCTATTTGTCATTTTATGAGCTGTCCGGATTTCGAAGTGTCCGGAATATGAGGCAAAAGTGATGTAGCGTCCGGAATAAGAATTATGAAAATGCCACTCATTTCTATTTATTTAAAGAATCGAATTCTTTACACACCATTTAAAAGTTAAGTATTTTGAAGGCTCGATAACGGGAAGGAATCATACAGAATGATTTATTTTTGATGGTTTTTGATGAGTTATACCTCACTAAGGCCTTAAGTATCTGTAATATGAATCAAAACAGTAGTCTATTTTTTAAAGAAGAAACATTTTTTGATGAAAATCACACTGGAGTAAACCGGGCACACGGTTGGTAATCCAGAAACGAACCAACCATCAGCTTAGAGTCTTGACGCGAGTTCACAACTTTGTCCTGAATTTACTGATCATTTTTTCTCTTATTATCTTGGAGCACTAATATAGCGACAAACATGACTTCCGGCCACATTATCAAAACACTTATGACTTTTACTCATCATCGTTTAAGCAATTTGATTTTTTGCCCGTTATTCGGCCAAACGGCATTCGGCCAAATGGCTGGACACCAACCTTATGTCCTTATCCCACAGTTACGGTGCATTTTTTTCCATTTCAAGTTGTCTTAAACTAGTTAAAAAAATGAAACAAAAGAATTATGAGCATAATAACACGTTGAAACGTTACCTTTGACCCAAAATTTTGGAAAATTTTAAGTGTCCGGAATATGTTGCCACCGGAAAATGGAATACGTATGGTTGTAATGTGTATTGACGAAAACTCTATGGTCAAATTCGAAAATCAAGGCAACTAGCTCTTTTATGGACTTTTGCAAGTAACAGTGAAAATTATATATACGAAAATGAATGAATGCTTATTAACCGATATTCAATAATTGCTAAATTGTATAATGCAATCTTCAATCTAATCATGAAAAAAAATATTGAATTAAGATTCTTTTCTTTCTTTTCTTTTTTTCTTACTAATATTTTATGTTATGGGTTGGGTTCAAACACTGGTTTAGGATACTACTTACTATTTATTCCGTGCTGATGTTGTATGCTCGAGGAGTGAGTAAATAAAGAGACTGATACAAGGTTGATCGATCTTTAATATGATTAACAATTACATGGTTAGGGATTATCAGCTTTGACCTTAGCCATACCTACTGATGAGTGATCGATATTATTATTTCGATATGTACAAGGAAACTGTATCCGTTTTTTGGTATTTTCGATTGATTCAATTTTCGTCTTGAAATGTTGAGTGAAGTCTTTCTAAGGTCACGAGCAGTGCTGGGAACATTCGACATTTTGCGCGACGTTCGTTTCGTTGCCATGGTCAGCAGTCATTTTATTTGTCTGCATTGATCCACTACCGTCACCTCTCACACACACTATGAGCGGTATAATGAACAAAAAGAGACACAAAAAACTATCAATTAAATGTCGTCTGGCACGATGACATTTGCATAAATCATAAGTTTTACATAGCATTCATACACATCGGATCATAAACAACACGAATAGTTTGATCTTGCTTGTTATGTCGAATGTGACTCACATACAGAGAAAGCAGCATCTATTACAAAGAATGAGAACAACAAACAGAACCGCAACGTTTCTAATTCGTTTGATCGTTCGTGTTGTGAATGTTTAAGGGAAACGGTGCCGAATATCAGGAAAACGTTCCAACTACCGTGATTGCCCTGGCATCGGTAGCGCCTCTAGTGATCGGTTTGGGAATCACACAAAACCCCTTTAACGCGCAATTATAAGTCACTCGCCGTTTTTCTAAAAAAAAAAAAAACTGATGAGTAGAAAAGATAAATTTTATTCATCTTTTATTTAAAAATTACACATGTTTTATGAAAGATAAAGAAATGCCAATCAACAGCTCTTTCCGAGTTAAAAGACTTATAAAGCGCACGTTGTCCTTAGACAGTGGAAGTTTGAATTGAAATTGTTCAAAATTATTGATCCACTCCACGCCAAAGTGAGCTTTTATAGCCAAGTGATTGTTCTTTACGTGTTGTACATAATGCTTTTTAACAGTTAACGGAAAAATATCTTAAAGTTTAGTGATATAGCTGACAGGCTCAAGTGCATGGAAAATGAATTTCCATTGTGAGCTGTTCGTAAAAGTAATTGTTTGTAGAACGTGGTTTAATGTTAAATATGTTTGTTAGAGTTTTTTGCTAGAACAGTGACTACAGATAGTATGCAAAATTAACAAGTGGCTACTGGAGGTACAGGTAAGGGTTTACAGCATATTTCGATTATTTGTCGAATGCAGGCAAAAGTCGATGTCCTTGGTGTATCTGATTTTGTGTGTTTTTCGTCTATTTCTTATTTTCTTAGATAAAATCCTGAAGTATAAATGGCAGACCCACGATATATTTAATGATTCCAAGACTGCGAACGATTCAATGAAAAGAAATTGACTGTCACAGATATTTTCTGAACATGGTTTTCCGGCGAAGCCAATTAAGCTGGTATGTGTAACGCTGGATGGTTCAAAATCAAGTGTTCGGATCGCAGACGCAGTGCTCGTTTTTAACGTTGGACGAATTGAAGCAGAAAGAAGCCCTTTCAAATTAACTGTACAACATTGCACTCGAAAGTGCTGTTATGAAACACGATCGCACATGTTCCTTGGCTTTGTGGATGATATCGATCTTATTGGAATCTATCACAGTTCAGTGAAGGATGCCTTCATGCCTTTAAAGAGGGAGACAGTGAGGATAGGCCTGACTCACGGTGTACAATACTAAGAACGTGATATATTCCGAAAACTGACAGTTAGCCTATTTGACGACGTCATTCCTATCTACTACCTCGAACAAATTTGTGAAAAAATGATCCTCTGGTCCGGATGACATATGCTACGATAGGAATGACGTCACATGTTTATAATCAAATGTTTACTCTAGTGAAGAGCCTGCGTTAATAATGTTTATGCTGTGGGCCTGACCATAAATTCTACCATAACAAAGTACATGATTGCAGATAGAGACAGCGGTAGGCCTAGTAGTGTTTATGTTGAGATAGTGTTTGATAAGTATGTGTTTGAAGTTGTTAAAGAGTTTGTTTACTTTGAATCATTTGTGATATGTGACAATGACGTTTCTCGCGAAGTGAAAAGGCTGATTGAGGCTTTAAAAAAAATATGGATCACTTGTTGGAACTTTTTCAGAATAAGAATCATAAATCAGGGAAATTGTTGTAAAAAGATCATACTGAAATGAAGTGAACGAGCCATTTCCATCTTAAAATAGTTAAATTCTACCATCCGTAGGGGTTTATAAATGTTGATGGCACTTTTTACCGAAAAGACAATGTTTTGATAGCTGTATAATACCAACTCAACCTTTGTCAAAATCTTAGTCATTTTGCGGTTGAATTATGCTATTACATTACAAAAGATAGAATCACTGAACTTCAAGTCAAAATCGAGAAACAACAAAAACCACAAAAGATAGAATACGATTAATAAAATTTGGCAAAAATATGTCTAACGTCAAAGTGTTGAGCAAGATATTCGGTTTTGGACGCCAAAGTGACCTATAATCGCGTGTGATCCGTAATTGTGTGGGCATGGTATCATATTTGGAAGCTGCCTGGCAAGATATATTTGCTTACAGAACATGACCAACTAAACAAACAACATCTTGACATAAAAAACTAAAGAAGTAATGCATTTGCTTTTTCGAAAATTTTTCTTCAAGGGGGTGCATATCATACCTTTTTACCCTACCTGTTTGAATCATACGGATCGGTATTCCCACGGCTGGCAAAAGTTTTCGGAAAGTACTAATAGTAGAGAGACAGAGGGGCAGAAATTTTCGCCGGTGTTTTCCACGGTCCACTGGATACAGGGCCTGTCATCATCGTTTTTTGGGCAGGAATCGGAGAGGAAAAAAGGCTGGGAAACAAAGCACACACTCTTTGAGCAGAACCGGTCCCGATGGACTGCCGCCCGTCCGAGTCATGATTATGCATGAGTATAAATAAAATTCATCTAGCTTCATAAATAAACATTAAGGTTATCTCATTTTCACTTTCGCTTTATTCTCGTTCACTCATTTTTATTTCCCTTATACAATGACTGAGATTCCTTTGGAAATCTTCATCGTGCTAATTTTATACATTTCTCTATCTTCGGATGATCCCTCCCATCTGCAGCGCGTAATTTTAACAAATTTTAGCACTTCGTAAATTGGGGCTAAAATGGTTCGTTTGACTCTTTTTTTTTTCTTTGATAAACTTTTAATTAGACTAATGATGCATTAAAATGTATGTCTCGGGGTTGTACACCTTTTATTTTACATATTTATACAAGATACCACAAAATGTCTTTCACTTGCGTGAAATGTTCTCTCTCTTCTCTGTTTCTTGTTGTTGTTGTTGTATGGTTTCGCTTAGTATTCGTTTGGTTTGGGTCCGATGATTTAGGAAAGCACTCTTTCAGTTCTTACCCCAGCATCCGATTACATTAGCTTTTTTCACCCTGGAAACAGAAAGGCTATCCCAAGAAGGAGCTTGACTGAGAACTTCCATTTCGGCTAACGTTTAATGTATGGAAAGAAAGGGAGATCGGTATTGATTGGCCGAAGTGTATCAGCTTTGGTAAAATTTTCCGTTCCGGGGTATGAGTTAAGACTGGAATTTTTCTTTTAAGGCAAAATCTGTTATCGTTGATAAAAATCGCTTTAACAGTGCTTTGTGATTATTTCGATAACAAGTCTATTTTTCTGGAGATGTTCAAAAATACTTTATTTCGTGGAATAGCAAACATTTTCATGAAAGATTTTATTTTATTTTTGTTTAAACTTTCGAAGGGTCACAAGGTGAAGATCTGGGAGGGAGGCACAGATACTACACACGAAATATTGAACAACACTTTTTCAAATTGCAAGATATCTTCCGCTCACCAACGACAATCAAGGCAGGCTTGGGAAAAATCGCTAATTTTCTTTTGATGTGTACCTGCGATCTTTCTGGACAAACTTGGAAAAAGGGCCATAGTTTTATGTGCATTTAATTTAAATTTTGATTGGAAAAGAGTAAAAAGATGCGTGTTTCATTACTTAAGCGATCAAATTAAAAAGTGCTATCGTGGCATTGCTTTTGGGGGTGCAGGAATTGATTTTCAACCGATTGTTGTCAACTTTGTTGAAATGCAAAAATATGTTTTGATCAATTACGCACTTTTTTCATGTTTGTCCATTCTTCGACATCTGGGCTCACATTGACAGTTCGTGGCAGCAGCATCTCGGCTCACTATGACGTACATAAATTTTGTATCGGTTTCTCCCAGGTGGAGATCATTGCGCTGTTCAGGGTGGCTTCAAAATCTCTGATAGTTTTTTTGTGATGTATGATGTGTAGTATCGCAAGTAGTTTAGGGGAAGTTGAACAATCACGTCGGACAATTTTGAAGCATTTTTGACATTGAATATCGTATAATTCCTCTATGAAAACGTTTCAGAATACTTTCAGAAAAGATTCCAGGGGTTCCAGAGTATTTTTTTTCTGTATGTGTTCTATATATGAGAATTCGTGAGGAGATTTCTTCAATAATTTCTACAGCATTTTATGCTCGAGTACATCGATTATCGATCGCAGTAGCTCGGTCATCGTTTCCGAAGGGGCCACTGCACAAAAATCATCCTCTCTTTTTCACTCTACCATAAATTTTGTAAACAACAAGGCCAGTAAACGTCAAAATCCTATGCAAAATCAAAACAGTGCAGATTCCCAGACTGACTGCCAAAGCAGCTGCTGGACTGCATCACAGTGGTTTAAAATTAACTATGTTACTTTCGTTTTGGTTGCTTTCATACTCCGCTTGTGCTTGGGCATTTGGGTTCACCCGTTAAGTGTCCATTGTATGATTTGTCGACACATATAAGGAAATTATCGATTTGCTTACAATCGCTCACAATCGGTGCCGAATTTTCTTCACAGCTTACTTCTGTCAGGATCAATGCGTTTCTACGACTTATTGTCCTTCCCGAAACACTTGAAGCAATCTTCAGGAGGTTGTTGTATGCTCAACCGGAAAACCGATTAGTCTTCCTTGAGTATGCTCAAGTTCTTCGCTTCGTTGGCCTCTGCAACCGGCAGCCTGATCGCCGCCACTTGCGGGCCATTTATAAGGTGGATGGCCTTACTAGCTACGTCGATGTCATACTGCTCTTTGAGGGCAGCCGATACCTCCGCTGCATCGGTGACCTCATCCAGATTTTTACACTGAAGAGTCACTTCTGCAGTTAGGAATCTCACATCAACCTCGTCGCCAAGTACTTCTTGTGCTAGTTGCTTATAAGCTGCACCCTTTTGTTTGGCATCTTTCTTTCAGACCTGTATTATTTCACCAATCCTAATCCACCGTCAGAACCTCGGCGTATTTCCCCTCCTCCGTTTCGATAACGAGGGCCTCTCCTATGTTCTACGTTTCACTGTCCTCGGTTTGAAATTCTCTTTGGGCACCGTTTCCGGTTTTCTCTTTACTTTTTTCTTTCCAACTCGTATCCACGGGTTGCCTTTGCTTTGCGCCCGAGGTTCCTGTGGAAGCACTGCTTGATTCGCTCTATCCTGTGGCTCTTTTTTTCCTGGCTTTCGTGGCCTTAGACGTTGTATTGGCCTCTCCACTGTTTTCATGTCCTCTTGATTGTGGAGTTTGGTTCGAGCCAGCTTTTCCGCTCTGGAGGACAGCCGCGTAGGTAACTTTTCCCTTAGAAAACATGCATCTTTTCGCCACATATTCATTTGCGGAAGGTCGCATCGCGTATCAAATAATACCATCGGATATATTCGCGTTGCCTGTGAAGGAAAACACTCCAGTCTGACACGTTAGCACACCTGGCGACACCTCGTTGACGAACTTTGCAACCAAACGGTTATCAACCGTTTCGAGTTCTGGAAATCGGGAATCGTTGCGTTTCAATATCCAACGCCTGTCAGGAGATGCTGTAGTAGTGGACTACCAGCAGAAGCTCGACGAGCGGAATAGCGAAATCAAAGAGAACATTAAGCACAGTAGCGCGAGAAGTGATATGTACCTACTACTCAACGAAGAGAAATGAGAATCAGATAATAATGAACGGAAGAACGTGGCTATAGCAGCCGGATGTTGGTGTATAATACCCGTCAAAGCATGTAGCGGTACAAGGAAAAATGGGAAGCCGAAAAACGGATCCCTAGCAGTAAGAAAAAGGAGCATGAAAAGGCAACAATTACTCAGGCGCAAGGAACTATGGAACAGAACGAAATGCGACGTTTTTATGAATCTGTCAATGGTATGTGGAGAAAAACAGCGTCGTCTCCCATGTGCCATGTGCAAAGATCGCGAAAGAAACTTACTGACGAATGAAACTATGGTGACCACCAGGTGGATAAAATATTTCGAGCCATAGTTAAACGGAGTTAACGGAAGCGGATCTGAAATTTACTTTACTTTTGGTGGCGCTACGTCCTTCAAGACATGACCTGCGCGACAATGCTACGCCAATAAACTCAGTACATGGCTGCTTGTCTCCAGTTTCTCGATCGTCCCACACTTACAAAATCCTGATCCACTTGGTCAAAATACCTAGCTCGTTGAGCCGGATTCGAAATAAACACAACTTTTGCGGGATTATTGTTTGGCATTCTTACATCGTGTCCTGCTCATCGTACCCTTCCAGCTTTGGAGACTGTCTGGATACTGGGTTTACCGCGGAAGCTCGTGGTTCATTCTTCTCCTCCATACGCCGTTCTCACATACTCCGCCAAAGATCGTCCTAACCACACGTCATTCAAAAACTCCTAGCGCTTGCTGGTCCTCTTCGAGCATTGTCGACGACTCATGCCCAGTGCTTGGAATGGTAATAGTAGTAGGCTTGAATTTTCGCGAAAATCACGTGGCTCTCCCAGTACAGTAGTTCAAAAACGTGAATCTCATCAAGTAGCCTATGTTGGGTGTACGAATTTTCTAAATCATGAGTGTCATTGAAGGCTCTAAATGCGGGAAATGCAGCGGGAAATAAAACATCCCAAGTAACAATGAAAGCTGAACAGCAAGAGTATTTGCTGAATATTGGCTGATTAATGGTGTAAAAGGCTGAACACCGTGACAGCTGAACAATAATTTGAAGAAAAGCTTATTAAACACTCCTATTCAGCAGTATACTCAAAGCTGAATATTGAGTTGAACAAACTATTTTTCATCTACAGTTTTAACTTTTGTTCAGCCAACCTGAATGATATTGATTAAAGGTTATTTAAAGCTTTAATCAAATCAACAGCCATTGTCGAAAAATTGTTCACCTGTAGGTTGACAAAAATATACATACCGAAATATATACCTACATTGGATCGAACACTAAATTAATTATTATAAAACTGTTTCATCGAACAACAAAATTTTCACATACCTAAGTAGACATGCTGTAAACGCACACGAGCCTATCATTTGTCGAAAAAATCCTGAATCCGGCATCGATGACCTTGTGTTACATCAAGATAAAACACTACACTCGAAGACGCAGATTTCTTCGTAACATTTTTAATTAACTGGACGAAATTTTGAATCAAAAATCACAACACACTTTGACAGCTAACTCAAGTGTTTTTGCATAGCGCTGTTATCACTTCTTCAGCCTCAATGCAGCCTTTAAAATAGCCCTTATTCAGACAAGTCAATATATTAGTCCCTTGCTGTTGATGATGTTCACACAGTCTCATGTGGAGCGAATGTCAAGGTAAGTGGTTATAAATCAGCGAATCCCAGTTCAAATCTCAATTGCACATATTTACTAATCTTCATCTTTAAATTCCAGCACTTTTCTACACTATGTGATTGAAATTGTTAGTTGCGCTGATAAAACCCAATACTATGAAACTGTAAATACTTTTTAATTTTTTTGTTAATTGTTGAATAATGGATGAATAAGCGATCGTTCAGCTTTCGAACAGGTCCGTCGCACTCGGGCTCAGATTGGGTACCACTTCTAGTACTGCATTTGGTCCCTCGGTAGTGTAAAAGGTACCCAAGTTTGACAGATCGCAGTACACTTTGAACGGCATTCTAGATTACCTTATGAGCCATAAAATTTTGGGCAACTGCAAGGGACATGGGGGTCTTTAATTTGTCTTTGTTTCGAAGGTTGCCATCTGTTCTAAAAATAGAATTATCGTTATTGAAAGAGGCCTGAATAAGCGCATGCTAGACCATTATTCAGCCTTCCATATAGCTTCAATTAAGCTTAAGGCTGAATAAAATCGCCAGAATTAGATGTTTAACAGCTGAACAACAGTGAATGCAGGCTATGAACAGCTTTTGTTCAAATAAAGGCTGGATTGAATTGGCTATAAAAGCGTTTGAGCAGCTTCAAATTGTTACCTGGGATTTTTCTACAGTAGTTTTGGGTTGCCCTTAGCAACGGGTGTTTTGCTATTTTCAAGGTATTTTGCCTACAGCAGCGATGGGCGTGAGTTTCACTGGCTTCGTTGACTGTGATTGGCTTTGCTTGGCTACTGTAGAGTGAATTTCAGATTTTTTCCCAACCCTGCTCATGCCCATAGGGGACCGGTCTTATCAGCGTCTTGTACATGGTATACTTAGTACGGAGGTTGAAGCTTAAAAGTTCGCGAGGTCTTGTGGAGTCCGTAGTAAGCACGACTTCCGAAAATGATACGTCTTCCAATTTCTCTGCTGCAGTTGTTCTCCGACGTTACCAATGATCATCCGACGTAGACAAATTCATCCATCACCTCCAGCCTGCAAATATTTCGTCTCCGACGTATTTACCATCAATCCTACCAGTTCTGCTTCACGTTTCGGCCTGGTATATTGAAGATCGTGCCCCGCATGTTGAAGTCCACCCGTTTCATCACACCTTCTAGTGCAATATTGTAAATTTTGCACCCTATCGGACGCGACGATTTGTAATCGTCGCCTTTGAAACCGTCGCGAAAATCGTCGCCAGCCAAGCAACCGCTGTGAATTTGACGTTTCACCAGTCTTACCAACCCAATGGCGAATCACCTCCTTTGATTTATTTTCTGGCATTTGACGTTTCACCAGTCTTGCCAACACAAAAGCAAATCACCTCCTTTGATTGGTTTGCTAGCGACGATTTGTTCAGTCTGTTCGAAAGTTGGCGTCGCGTTTTGTTGCGAATGAAACAGACAATATTGAAAAGGAGGCAGGAAAGATCATCGGCTTGTCGAAGTCCTTTGCGTGTTTCAAACGGGTCCGATAACGCACTCGATATCTTCACACAGCACTGTACACTATCCATCGTTGCCTTGATCGGTCTAGTCAGTTTCCCAAGATAACCATTCTCGTCCATAATTTTCTTTAGCTATACGCGATCGATGGTATCATAGGCAGGCTTGAGAATACTCCTCAACATCATTAGAGTTCGGTGACATACTTTAGAACAGCATGCTGCCTTTGCCTCTTTGCGAGGGAGCGAAAAAATGCTAAGCAGAGAGGCACCGACAATTGAGCAAGGAAGATGCAGCGTAAAATACACTAGAGTAAAATTCCACCAAAAAAAGATTGCCATTGCCAACTCCCCAAGGACTGTCTTGTTCGGGCGTCCCGCTCAAGAGTTTTTTTGAAGCGTGAGTAAAGATGAGTATCGTAACAAGAGGGAAAGAATATCAGAAAAATCCTCGCAATTTTTTGCACTCACTCTCGAATTGCTTGAGGATCTGTGTTGAAAATTTTGAGTTCAATTTTTTCTCCTCGGAAAAACGGCAAAATCACCGGAGTTTCTATCAAGCCTGATCATAGGCCGCTTTGAAATCGATGAATAGGTGGTGCGAAGTGACTTGATATTCGCGACACTTTTGGAAAATCTGTCGCAACATTAAAATTTGGTCTGTTGATGATTGCCCGTCAACGAAACCGGCTTGATAACTGCTTGCTAGCGGCGATAGACGACGGAAGATCTGGGAAAGCAATTTATAGGCTGCGTTAAGAATAGTTCTCACATTTTAACTTGTCACTCGATATGTATGTTGAGTTTATTATTCCCTGCTTTCACTCCTCCGGTAGCGGCAGATTCTGGCATTCAATTGGTGCAGACAAGTCCAGAACCATTTTAATAAGTTCCGCTCCAATACCACTCTTTCCAACTGTTTCTTCTGAGCTGTTTGAACGCATTCTTAACTTTACTTATTATGGGAGTTTGCACGTCTCCCTCATCTACCGCACCATTGAAGCCATTCCTCCTGCTGCTTTGGTCTTCCTCACATGTGCCATTCAGGTGTTCATCGTTAGTGCTGCTTTCACCTTTCAATTACCTACGTTCATCCGTGAAAATACCTCCAACTTTATCTCGGCACATGTCAGCTCGCGGCACAAAGCCTTTGCGGGATGTATTGAGTTTCTTGTAGAATTTAGGCGTTTTTTGAGAACGATATAGCTGCTCCATTTCTTCGCACTCCAGTTCTTCCAGGCGGATTCAAATCGACAGGCTGCGGATCCTTCAACGCTGGATTAGGTAAACAAAGCTATGAATGGGCTGAAGAACAACAAGGCTGCTGGGAAGAGTGCGCTCCCGGCCAACCCGGAAGTAAGTAGCTACACGAACTCCGTCACCGTTTCGTATCGAAGATATAAGAGGAGGAACAAATGCCTACTAGTTGGTTGAATGCCTTTTGTACAAGGAAGGGCATACCGTATTGAATAATATTACGGAAAGCTTCAAATTCCGGACACTCTACTTTGTATGGGAAACATTTCACATGAAATATTTCAATTTTTGCCGTTCAAAAGTTCTCACTTTCGATGCTCGTTTTAATAAGCTTTTTCAATAATGAAAATCTATGCAAACGTATAATGTTCTACTGCCTTAGACGTCTCTTTAGTGGCTTGACGGTTTCAACTGATTATTTGCCCTTCCTATTAATGATTTTCATTAGCTGTCCGGAATTCAAATCAAAGTGACCGGAATATGAGACAAAAGTGAGGACTCGTGCGGAATAAGAATCATGAAAAGGCCATTTCTCGTTAAATTCCGAAATGATTTATATTACAAAATTTGCTTCAGTGGTTTCTGAAAGAAATTATTGAGGTATTCAACCAGGGGTTCCTCCATGGATCCTGATAGGGATTGTTGTTTGGGAAATGTCTAAACAGATTATTTCAATAATTTTTTCGAAGACTCCTTCAAGAAGTACTTCTGCAACAATACCAATGAGTGTTTGTTAAGGATCTTATTAAAGTAAAATTATGATACTTGTAAGAATGCCTTAGGGAATGTTTTAAGAAATTCTATCAAGCATTCATTCTAGAAGTATTTTCTGGGAATTTTTACTATGAATTATTCAATGCATTCCTTCAAGGGCACCTTCCGAATTGCTCCCAGGATACCTGCAATACCCAGAATACAATCCAAATTCTTAAGAAAAATATCGCCCATGCTACCCAAAGTCGAATTGGTAAAAACTGAATCATATTTCTCTAAAATAGCTGATAAATTACCTAAAAGTTGAGCAATCAAATATTGTTCTGCTAATATTGCAAAATTGCTTTCGCTATTCCTTGAAGTATTTGTCCCGTAAATAGTCTACAGATTCCTCGTGGAATTTCTCTTAAACGAGCTCGAAGTTTGTATGGGAAAAACGAGAAAATGTATGTTACAACTACAAATTCTACCATTAGTAGTGCTTAAGTGAATTTTTTGGTTAATAACAAGAGGTTTCCATTAAATAGAAAATAACATAAGCAAAATCTAAATAAGAATCACATTAATTCTGAACAGAAAGTGACTAGTGTCCTAAAACCTTGTTCCGGTTCCAGTACCAAACATCTTAGTTTGGCCAGAAATAAATGTTTACTAATCTTTTAAGTGTTTCCCGTTGGTTTAAGGTGATTATAAAACGAAGCCTAACTTTGAATTTTCAAGTGCACAAGACTGGAGATTCTGACAACAGTTTGTTTTGAAAATCAATCAAATTACTTCCTTGCTGGTGGTGACCAATCGGATAAATTTTCAACGCGGGCGCTGTCTGGTTCTCAAATATTGTGCTCCTGAATATTTGAGGTGTGGCTTCGTTCTATAAGCACCTTAAGTCCTAAAATACATTTTTTTTCTGGTTTTGAGCTTTTGTAACACCCCTTGGTTCAAACTCAAATTTTGGGTATTTTTTGTTTTCCGTGTCTCTCCCGAAATGTCAGATAGGAACAACCCCAGTGTTAACAATTTTTGAAAAGTAAAACCCCAGTGGAAATTTTTCGGCGAAGTAAACGTCAAACATAATCGAAAGTGTCAAGGTTCAAATTTGGACCAACTTTTAAAATCAAATGTTAAATAAGATAAAGCCGTTATTTGAGCGGGAAAATTTGCCAAAGTAGTTGCAAAGACACACTCTGTTGTGTTATATAATAAAATAAAGATTTTATCATGACAATAAAAACGATTAATTTTAGGACATTATTTGACGGAACACTGCAATAATAATGAATGTCCAATTTTCTAGCCCAGCTCATCAAACAAACATTTATCTTTGATCCTTTGAAAGTATTGGACCAGAACCATGTCAGTAACAGACTGAAGTCAGTAAAGACAGAAGACGATTCCAGTACATTCTCACCTCAATATGATGATGCACAAAAAATCCAATATCGATCCAATTTTGTAATATACTTCGCTCTAAAATTTAAAGTTCATTATTCGGCCTTTCGTTGATCACTTCGCAGCTAGCGACCATTTTTCCCCGCAAAAATGAACTCCAAAAGAAATTCGCCCCGTCAGGGCCACCCAGCGAATAAACATGTTCATTGAGGGTCTTTTACATTTTGAAAGAAAGGTATTTCCTCCTAATTTGCGATAGGAATCTGAACACAAGACCCAAACCATGATGGAAGTTGATTGTCCTTGTCATGACAACAGCAATTTTTGACGCAATATACCAACGACCTGGAGCAGGAGGACTAAGGAGAGCCGTCCAGCAAAGGATCGTCGGTGGTGGACCAAATATCACACGTCATTGCTTCCACCAACAACGGAGAGAACCGCATACAGCAAGCAATCATGAACACCCTCAAAATAGCCCGGTGTCCGGGAGGGAAAACTTTTCCACTTTGATGTATCGGTTCTTCGGCCTTTCTGTTTCCTTGCTGCACTAGGGTGGGGCTTATTTCCCAACATCTTTTGGCAAAGTGGAAAATAATCATTGGTCTCAAAATATCATATTATAAAAAAAATATTTTGTTAAAGGTTTAGATGTGGTGTAAAGGGTATATGTGTAGTTTTAATTATTTAATGAAGTCTCCGATATTTAACGAAACAACTTCTAACATTGCGATTTGCTTAGGTTACGCTGACTTACTACTATAAACCAGAATGATAATATGAATAGAAAGCGCACACAAGACAGAAGAAAACGGGAAAATAGGGTGGGAATTTGTAACTGGTATTATATTAGGTAAAACTGAGGAAACGTGTAAAACTGCACTTACGGTCTTTGCGGCACCTTTAAACCTTAACGAAATATTTGTTTTGTACTGGATGCCTTGAGACCGAAGCTCATCTCCCATTTTGTTGTTCTGAATTTGTACTTCGAAATATTTTGGGATTTAGACCACACCCTACAATGCCCAACTCACACATTCCAACCTAACAAATTCCGGTGCAGGTCTTTGTTACTACCTAAACTTATATAGAGAGCAATATGCACAAGTATCGTGAGCACTTCGCGAAGCACACGTTGTGGGAATCTTTTCGGTTTTTCTTTCGCCTCGCGCAACGGAGGTACTTGTCACCATCCATCATTATAAAATGCTTTTCCTCGATGTTTGTTGCTCTGCCTTGCCTCGGTTGTGCTGTTACATACCCTAGGCTCGTCGTTTCTCTTCCGAAGGCAATGCTTTCGGTCCTGACTTCTGCTGCTGCTGCTGCTGTTGAGGCTGGCACGTGTGGAAATCGTACTCATTTGCCGAGGGCTGCCACTGATGCGATATGGATGTGATGGCAGAGCTTTGGTGGTGCTATTTTTGAAAACGGGAAAAACAAAGCTCCATTGGGCGACAAAGCTTGTCCTTTGTCGCAGAGAGTTCCTGCCTTCTGCAGTGGCCGGAGTTATGCCCGTTTCTCGCTTGATCATTTCCTTCGTGGTTGGGAAGCTTCGTTTGCTGTGGACTGTGGGGAAGGGCAATTGCTGTTGAAGAAACAAAAGTAGAAAGGAGAAGAAAATATATTGCAAGGCATTAATATTTAAGATGGGCACACATACAGGAACATACACTGACATGGGTTGGGAACGTATGACAAACGCGACTTCAAACAACATGGTATCGTTGCACAGGAACGTAACTGTAACTCACTTGTGGCCATAATTTCAAATTTGAGAAATTGAGATTTTCACAAAAAATTTTCTGAAAAATCTGTTTGATTTGTATATTTTTAAAGCAATTTGAAATAACACTTTTACATTTATTTAAGAACAACTTAAGTAAAGATAAAGTTACGTTATACGATACAATCCCCCAAAGTTTCGGTTGCAGTGTAAAGCTTGAAGATGTGATCTTTTAGTTAAGTAGAGCATACATTTTTCAAATTGGAAATTCAAATATCAATTCTGAAAATCCATTTTCAAATTTTAAGCGTAAATTTCAATATCCCAGAATTCCTACCTTAGAAGAAACTTCTTCTTCTTTTCTTGGCATTAACGTCCTCACTGGGACAGAACCTGCTACCCAGCTTAGTGTTCAATGAGCACTTCCACAGTTATTTACTGAGAGCTTTCTTTGCCTAAGTTGCCATTTACGCATTCGTGTATCGTGTGGCAGGTACGATTATACTCTTTGCCCAGGGAAGTCAAGGAAATTTCCATTACGAAAAGATCCTGAACCGACCAGGAATCGAACCCAGAAACCTTTAGCATGACTTTGCTTTGTAGCCGCGGACTCTAATCACTCGGCTAAGGAAGGGGCCTTCCTTCCTTATGCTTACGATGCTATTACACAATAATATGTGAATACGTAAGGGTTCAAAATTAATCCTAATTTAGTTGTAACTGTTTTCAGCATAAGAAAAAAATTGAGGGTAGAAAATAGTGTTGGCCATGTTTGACCCAAATTACTCCTGTGTGCTTTTCACTGTGTGGAGTTCACTGCGGAGTAGCGAAGAACCGTGTTTTCATTTGGGAATTGGAGTAAATGCGATTACAAGCTGATTCCATAAGCAGCTGGTTGACGTCTGGTTGCGTAGTGCAAAAAAAAAAGAAAACGACTGTTTATCGTGGGGATGGGTTCAGCAAACATATTAGTAACCAGTTGCAACGAATCACAATCGCAACCAGCTAGCTAACCACTGCTGCAGGTAGATCGTGGATGTGATTTTTCTTTCTTGGTTGAACCAAATCACAACATTCAGCAGAATCTTGAAGCATGAAATCCCGACTGGGATGTTTGAACCTTCAGGAGGAGTTGACTTGATTTAGAACTCACATGATTTATTCAACGCGCCGTTTGGTGAAAAACGGTACACCAGGAGCTTCAGCTTTCTTGTTAGAATGTCCTACTATGAGATTCATTGATTGTATTACTCCACTGTAAACATGTAGACTGTTTTTATTAGTATCTTCGAAATATCCCAACACAACCATGTTTATGCCAAACGGGAAACCTTCCCTCATACATTTATGGCCATAGTTATATTTATATGTACCGTGAAACGAAGAAACTTTGATAATCTGGGAAGCTTAGGGTTCGTCCATTTGACACGTTATATCTTAACGTTACAACGATGTTACAATACAGGAGAACTGGCCTTCGACAAATCAGTCCATTGAAGGTAGCATGTAAAGGAGATCCTCCACCAAGGACTAGACCGAGTAGAGCGGGCTTAGTGTAGCTTCGGTTATAAACCGTCGAGGCATCTGAAAACCAGAAGCCATCCTCCAACTGGAATTGTAGGACCGACCCTGGCATTTGACCGACAAACATCGCGTCGGAGTAGGTAGGGTCCTCCTCCGAGGACTAGCTGAGTTGATCACGAAACAGCCCCGGTAAATGGTCGTCGGGGCGCCTGTGAACCGGAAGTTTCCTTCTACTGGAGTGCCAGAACCGACTTCGGCATCTGCCTGGATAGCATCTTTGTTGGAATAGGATAGATCCAGCGCCGGAGACTATTCTGATTAGTTCGTAGCGAGTCACCAGTTCAAGTCGACGGGCACCAGTGAACCGTAAGTCAACCGGAATCGCTGGATTGATCTCGGCACTTCACCGGTCAGCAGCAGTGAAGCAGGAACAAACGCGTTACGTTAACGGTTTCGGGAGATATTCCTAGGTCGAGAATTTCCGCTGGAGCAGACTAGCTCCACCGTCAGGGATTAGGCCGAGTAGCACCGATCGTGACAAACCACCAGTTTTGGCACGTCGGGGGGCCAGTGCACCGGAAAATACCCTTCACCGGAATCGTTGGACCAACTTCGGCTCCCAACGATCAAACCTGGAGAACTCGTGAATCAATGGATAGGCAGCAGGCGCAGAAACGATCACACGCAGAAAGCGAAACAAGAAGCAGTGTTGGTTAGCCAAGAGGCAGTTCAGGGCTAGTATGGCTGGTGGGGGACGGTGGCTATAGTCGGTTGTGGAAGTTTCCGAGTCCGACTCTCTGACGTACGATAAACGAATTCGATATGACAAGTCTACACATCAGATGTGATTCGTTGGGTTTGTCCATTAACAGAAATTCACCTCTTTCTAAAACTAAAAAAAAAATCATTCAAATTTACGTCATATATGCCCGACATATTAATGCAAGTAAATGACGTAAAATTCAATCACAAATGACGTAATTTTCCGACACATTGACCTGAATATTGTTCAAATCACGAACATTTTCAGTCATATTGCACGTAATTTTATAAGAAGGACGTATTTTTAAGTTGAATTTACGTCATTTCATTTTTTACATCGAATATTTTTCTGACAATGAAATTGACGTCGAATGTAATATTAGTGTGCAGTTATAAATGCAACATCAGTTCCTTTTTTTTTCTTCATTGGTCAGCTATCTGATGTGGCAGGCACCATTGTCGCAAAAAAATGGAGAGAACCAGCATTTACACACTGAGGGTGCCTGTTATTCCCAAGCCGTCATCTGGTTGTAATCGAAACCAATTATTTTGATAATTTTTTTAACAATCGAGCTGTGAACCAATGGTACCTAGATAAATACCTCCTGACCTTCAGGCCAAAAAAAAATTTTGTAATGATTTATAACAAAATCGCCGTAAAAAGTTACTAGTACGTCTACTAACGGTACACCGACCTATCTGAGTAAAGGTTTCAGCTACATTATGATCGGCAATCACCTAAATATAATAACATAGAGACGATAAATGGAGTGAAGTATTGTATTCATTCATGTTCTATTCACCTGATTGTAAAATAAAAGAAATTGTCGGAAGAGCTTAATTGGCGTTATCCATTCGACTCTCCTCTTCATTCAAAAAGTGAAATGGATCAGTTGAAAACACTTCCTCGTGAAAAGTTTTTCAATTGTTCGTCATATAGTTCTACAAAATCAATTTTTCGTATGGAAACCTCTCCATATGATTATCAGCAGCAAGTAGAAGTTGCTCGAATCCTATAGTTAAACCAAAAGCTGATTGTTCCGACGAAGCTTAACCCATCGTGGTTATTCATAGGAAGTTGCTCGTTTCTAGCTCTACGGCATGAGGTTTGCATTCCATACCCTTGAAAACAAGATTGATTCAAACTCTAGCCACCTAGGAGCCTTACCTCAAGGTTATCATCTGGGAGCATTATGATCACAATGTGTGCTCGTCCTGGTTTTCTGCACACGCTATTATACTATGCTAGGTAGTAGTGACAACGAACGACGCTGTCCTCTTCCTCGTCACATCGTATAAAAGTGATGTGCTTCATCTGCGGCACTCTCGCCTTCACCTATCATAGTCGTCGTACGTTAAATTGGCGAATGTTATTAAGCATGTGGGTGTATCACGTCTGGTACGGTAAGGTTTAATGTGCATTGGCGTAAAAAAGAGGGGGCAAGAAGGGTCTGGAAACTATACTCATAAGTCACCTGATGAGATCAAAAATGAAATAGCTTATTTGTTTGGATTATCTCCAGTCCAAGTGATCATTATGAAAAAGAGAACTCAATCTGGCATTCATCGGAATGGCTTTCTTAGGAATATTATTTAATTAACTTTAACAGTGATCCAAATGATTCAAAGCTTCAGAAAAGCAAGACTTATGTTCGATGTCCGTGTAAAACGGGAACATTTCCAGAAACTTGGAGGAAATTTCCAGAACCCCACTCAGTGCCGTCGGTGTTAAAAGTGGGTCATAGTACCAAACATTGCCACATGGATGCTAAATGCATGATTTGCGGAGGTTTTTCTCACGCTAAGGACGTTTGTCCTGTGAAGGAAGATACCAAAAAGTTTGTATGCGCGGGGGCAATCATAAGTCTAACTTTTGGGATTGTCTTTCGCGTATGCGAGTCGTCGAGGCTCGTTACAGGCAGATTAACAATAACGGTTTTCGTAGCCAGAATTCCCTAGGCAGAATCTCCAACAATGCTCATTTTTCAGTTAGCGAGCGCTTGCTCGAGAATCACACACATCTGGTAAATTATAATCATGCTTATTCACAAAATAATTTATTTCCTACCGTCGGGTAGCTGTTCGAATCTTTTAATTTTGAATGGATTTAGCCAAGGAAACTCCTAGTCAAATGTAAAAAGTATATAAAATGTTTGCATCCAGAACATTCAGAAAAATTTTGTGTTATTGGGTTCAACTACGGTTTTTCGTTGAAACAATTCAAGTTTGAGTTGACCGGCCTTTCCATGTAGAGTATGAAACAAAGCTGATCTTTCGATTTGGGATACTTTTGAGGTTATGACCTACCTTTGTATGAGCATTGGAAACCCCCTCCTAGGTCTGATGGCTTCTTACGCCTATATTCGTGTGCTGCTTGCTCTGACGGTGTGACGGCATGAAAGATCAAATGGTGCTGTGGTTGGGGGTGGCGGTGGCTGTCGTTGGGGATGTTGCTAGTTGGATGTTTGGTGTTCTGCCCTTTCCTGGTTCTAGATGCCTCTATGCGAAGATGGTTTTGCTGTTTATGGTACATATTTATACTAAGCGAGAGAGGAAAAAAACAGTCAACTGAAGCGGGCTCGTGTTTCGCATCCCCTTATGATTGGCCTTATCTGAAATGGAGTGCAGAGATAAGACCGCAATGAGATATGGCGAAAGTTTCTCCAGTGGAAGGCAAAAAAGAAATATTTCCAGCTCAAAACGCAAATCGCGTAGACGGTACTCTATCTGAGGTGAATTAAAGTTTGCACATGGATTAGAAGCTATCCAATATGATATTTGTTTTTTATTAATTCGATAAAACATAATTAAAACGATGCATTTAAAAATTTTCGTAAATCACAAGGGTTTTTCTAAATATACACTGAGAGACTGAGTTAATCCGTGTTGGATTATAGACAAACCCGTTTTACTCAAAACCTCGGGCTTTTTTGTTGGCAACGTTGAAGTCTAGTCCTAAATTTGGTCGAACAGTGCAGGATTGTCAAAACTGGTCGAAATAGGGCTCCATCCCATTACCCCCAACGCCATTACCCCGAATGGGTCACTACCCCGAAAGCCATTACCCTGAATGGGTCATTACCCCGAACGCCACTACTCCGAATGAGCCATTACCCCGAATAGTTCAAAATTTAGCATAGTATATTTTTTGTGGGCAATAAACTTGAACTGAGCATGGATTGTATGTATGCATCTGTAATGTAAGCTGGCAAGCAACGGTGCGGAAATTGGACCTTAAATTTTTGTTGGTTGTTTTTTTGAAATATTCTGTTGATGGATATTACCCCAATATTATCTTTATCAGAGATTTACCTTACTTTTGGCCGATCTATGATTTTATCTATGTCATTATTATAATTATCTTTATCAATGAAACTTCCAGCCTTAGATAACTTCATCTTGGTGCTATTTTCCTTCATCTTAATACTATTTTTATTAGTTATACTGTTATAAGAATTATTGAATTATTGATAAGAGATTAACCAGCACTTTTTCCTTCAGTAATACTTAAGGGGCTATAATCACGAACAAAATATTTAATTTCTTCTGAATATAGAGTTTGTTTTGTTATATGTAAGTTTAGATCTCTTATAGAGCTGCTCAACAGCTGTTATTGGAATTCACCTAAAGAATTTAATTTCTTTTCGAAATTCAGCTAAATAATTCTAAAAATTCTAAAGCTTTTTTTTTTGCCGTAATGGTGATGGAATTTTGTGATCATATTTTGGTGTCGACCCAGCCTTTAATACTACAGCCCAGAAATTTTGGTCAAATTGGTCTAGATGGCGACCATTCATTGTCGTCACTGCAAATAAAATATTTGAGCGAGAAAATAATAGCGTAAAAAATAGTGTTTTTGGGAATTGCATAGATTTTAATTTCATAAGAAATTTTCCCTTCTCTTCAATACAGGCTGTAGGTAACATACGCTAAGTCTCGACAAATGAAAAGTATTGTGCCAGTAGATCAAATCACCTAGAGGATAATCAATTTTCCCTCTCCTTTGTTACAATTGTTAGACACAGCAATAGGTTGTTCAAGGACCTCCTGAAAGATCCTGACTTTACATCGGAGCCCAGATATCCGTAGTGGTAAACGCACAACTAGTCAGCAAGACCAAGCTAAGGGTCGTGAGCAGGCGTTGCAGAATTCGCTCTCATTTGAGAATGAAGCACGATCAAAGCAAGCAAAGAAAAACATCCCATCTGTTGCGGTCCACGATCGTCATTGTATCGCAAGGTGTAACAAGTCTGATAAATGGAAGCAGCGAGCGAGAGCCCCAACGAGAGAGCGATGATAAAATCCATTTTTCTCGCTTGTTTACCGTTGGGGATAGGTGTTTTTCTTTACTGGCACGATAAACAATCCACGAACTTCCAATAACAACAGTGTCCCCCAGGCTTGGAGCATGTTTAGAGGGGTTTTATCATGCACTACTATCCCCCCAATCTGATCAAACTTGTAGCAGTATACGATAAACAGTCTCTCATAATGTGCAGCATGTTATGATAGTTACAGAGAGCGATACGTGAGAGATTCTCTCAATTTTCTCAGGATTCAATCCCTGGTCGTGAGTTCGAATTCTACCGCTCGAGGATCTTTTCGGTTTGGAGGTTTTTTTTTTTCATGGAGTATCTTCGTACCTGTTGCACGATATACACATTGAAAATGTCCAATCGACAAAAAAGCTCTCAGTTAATATTTGTGGAAGTGCTAATAGAAACACTTAGAAGCAGGATCTATTCCAGCTGGAACGTAACGCCAGGAAGAAGAAGTTACATCTCCGCTGTAACAAAATCTGCTACTCAGCCTTATATTCTCACGAGCACTTCCATAGTGCTGACTTAGCTAACTTAGAGTTAGCTTAGCCAATTAATCATTTTTACGTAACTATGTTGAGTGGCAAGTACAAATATACTCTATCCCTCGATCGTCGGATTTGAACCTGTCACCTTCAGGATGATCTTACTGTGCGTTAAGGGCTATGCCTTTTTAGGTTTCATACGAATATTATCCTATTGATCGAAATTCCACATCACAATACACCGCAATTATCCATTTCAAAATATTATACTTAATGGCGTGCGGGGTAATGACCCATTCGGGGTAATGGCGTTCGGGGTAGTGGCGTTCGGGGTAATGGCGTTCGGGGTAG
Organism: Aedes aegypti; assembly: GCF_002204515.2. Lineage (NCBI taxonomy): Eukaryota > Metazoa > Arthropoda > Insecta > Diptera > Culicidae > Aedes > Aedes aegypti. The sequence goes on along the minus strand of NC_035109.1, from coordinate 159,459,629 downwards.
TGTCATAGAATCCGAAATAGATTGTGATAGGCTTTTTTCATAACGTAGTCTAGTAATTTTGATAGGAAATGCCATTTTTAAATCACAAGCTTTCATTACATTGAACACGAAAATCCCATTTTTATTTGCGTTCTGAGCTGGAAATGCTCCTCAAAAAAGGAAACAGGCATAATACAAAACAAGGAAATTTATGGGCACACTAACATGGAAATGGGATTTAGTTGACGGTTCTCTAGATTTGGTTCTCTTGTTTGTGGAGGCACGCTGGGGGATTTACTAACGACTCAATAACAAGATTTTCATCACGTACATGGCGATTTGGTGAGAATTATTAGGCTGCACAAATCGTCGGATCATGTGAGACAAGACAAGTGGTTTCCGGTGCCATCGTCGAGGCTTATTCGAGGATGGCGATCTTGAGAAGCCTTGCGCGTATCTTGTTTCGACATTCTTGGCAATTACGTCCTTGTCAACTTTGATTATTATTCTAATCATTCTTTTCGAATAGACTGAGAGAAGTAAGTAAAAACATGTACTCGAGCATCACGGAATTTTGTGCGATTTTTATAGTGCTTGCGAAGGTCAGTTTTTTCAGTCAGACTCACAAATAAAGTGTTAACCACATTCTACAGAAGACAATTTTTGTCGTTTATGCTCTAAACTGAATAAGACCGCTGCAAAAAAATAAAGGTATGTATAGGATTCAGGTTTGGAAGATTATTCCGGATACGGATCGAAGATTATAAAGTTTAACAACAAGACAATTCTGTGTTAGGCAACATTACCATCCAAATGTGTTTTTGCCATCATCGCATCCTCCAAACCTTTTTTTTTAATTTCTTTATTAGTATCATTCCAAACATTACATTATCTAGGTGTTCTGTGTTATTAGACAACATTATCATACTAATTTGGTAAAACAAATTTAAGATTTAATTAACATTTTGTTAACAACATATTACATTTCATTTGCCGTAGCAGTTCCGATTTTTTACAGGTGAGTTGATTTCACCTGCTTATAAGAGAAAAAAAACGCTTTAAATATACTTAACCTAACTTAACCTAAACATACAACGCATTAATCGTGGCAATAGAAGATTGTAACGATTTTTGCCTGAAATTATTAATTATTTTATTTGATATTTGTTCCAATATTTCATCATTTGATATTCTATGTAACTCATTGGTACTATACCAGGGAGGAAGCTTCAGAATCATTTTCAAAACTTTATTTTGAATTCTCTGCAGAGCTTTTTTCCTAGTATTACAACAGCTAGTCCATATTGGTACAGCATACAACATGGCTGGCCTGAAAATTTGTTTGAATATCAAAAGCTTGTTCTTAAGACAAAGTTTTGATTTTCTATTAATAAGGGGATAGAGACATTTTACATATTTATTACATTTGGCTTGAATGCCCTCAATGTGATTTTTGAAAGTTAAATTCTTATCTAGCATGAGCCCCAGATACTTAACTTCATCTGACCAATTTATTGGAACCCCTCTCATCGTGACAACATGTCTACTTGAAGGTTTCAAATAAAGAGCTTTTGGTTTATGTGGGGATATTATTAGTTGAGTTTTGGAAGCATTAGGAGAAATCTTCCATTTTTGCAAGTATGAAGAAAAAATATCCAAACTTTGTTGCAATCGACTACAGATGACACGCAGGCTTCGTCCTTTGGCGGAGAGGCCTGTGTCATCCGCAAACAAAGATTTTTGACATCCCTGAGGTAACTCAGGTAAGTCAGATGTGAAAATATTGTATAATATTGGTCCCAAAATGCTGCCTTGAGGAACACCAGCTCTTACAGGAAGTCTTTCAGATCTGGAGTTCTGATAATTAACCTGAAGTGTACGATTTGACAGATAACTTTGAATTTTTCTAACAATGTATGTTGGAAAATTAAAGTTTTTTAATTTTACGATCAAACCTTCATGCCAAACACTGTCGAATACTTTTTCTATGTCTAGAAGAGCAAGACCAGTAGAGCAGCCTTCAGATTTGTTGGAACGGATCAAATTTGTTACACGTAAAAGTTGATGAGTGGTTGAATGTCCATGGCAGAATCCGAACTGTTCATTGGCGAAAATTGAATTTTCGTTGATCACCTTCCAAAATGACCTTCTCAAAAAGTTTACTGGTGGAGGAAAGCAAACTGATTGGAACAACCTTAGCATTTTTCCATGTGTCAGGAAAATGTGCTAATTGAAAACATTTGTTAAATATATCAACTAAAAATGATAAGCTACTTTCTGGATGTTTTTGATGAGGATGTAGAAGATTCCATCATTGCCAGGAGCTTTCATATTTTTGAATTTTTTAATAATAGTTCTCACTTCTTCCAAATCAGTTTCCCAGGCATTTTCGAAAACGTTCTCTTGATTGAGAATATTTTCGAAGTCCTGAGTAACTTGATTTTCAATTGGACTAGTAAGTCCTAAATTAAAATTGTGCGCGCTTTCAAACTGCATAGCAAGTTTTTGAGCTTTTTCGCAATTAGTTAGTAATAATTTGGTTCCTCTTTCAATGCCGGTATTGGCTTCTGAGGTTTTTTCAAGATTTTAGATAATTTCCAAAAGGGCTTAGAGCCACCCGAGTAACACACATGTTATAATTGATGCATATTAACTCTTATATGACAAAATTTAGTCATATAAGAGTTAATGTGCATCAATTACAACATGTGTGTTCCTTGGGCAGGGTCCAATTGAGAAATTTTATTTTCAAAATTTTTGTTTCTTAATTGAGCAAAACGTTTCTTGATTTCTTTCTGCAAATCCTACAATTTTCATAGCAGGATCGCGAGTGCGTTGGAATTGCCTTCTCCTCACGTTTTTAAGACGGATCGAGAGTTTAAGATCATCGTCTATAATCACGGATTCAAATTTTACTTCACTTTTTGGAATTGCAATGCTCCTGGCTTCAACAATGGAATTTGTTAAAGTTTCAAGAGCATCGTCAATATCAAGTTTAGTTTGTAAAGAAACATCAAGATTAGAGCCAATATACGTTTCATATGTATTCCAGTCGGCTCGAAAATAATTTAAAGTGGAGCTGATAGGATTGAGAATCGCTTCGTGGGATATTTGAAATGTAACAGGAACATGATCAGAATCAAAATCAGCATGAGTAACTTATTGGCTACAAAGATGACTAGAGTCAGTTAAGACCAAGTCAGTCGTAGATGGATTTCTAGAAGAGGAATGACGTTTAGTCAAAAACCGTTTACTGCCATACAAAGTTCATGACATTTGGTCGAACCGACATTTGGTCGAATCTAAATAGTATGGATACAGAGTTTTACGTTTAGTCTGATTATCGTCAAAAGTAGCATTTTGTCGCCAGCACGCTTGACGCTTATTCTGCGCATCGAGACGAGTCAATCTCAAATGGAAGCAAACCGATTTTTGTAATCTCAGTCAACTCCTCTGACCTAACTGAATATACAGAATAAGCACAATTTTTTGCTTAATTTTTTTAGATCAACCTATTTCTCGGAGCTCTCATCGTAACCCTTCAAAGCATCCAACGCAAGCTCTGTCTTTCACCTCAAGTCATCAACACTGTCAGCAAAGCCGTATATTTACTATAGGAAAGTTAATTAGCAGGAAGTCTCGATAACGTATCAACGTATTCTGTTGCCGATACTCAAGATTCACTGCAACAATTTTTGTCTGTTGTTTTAAGTATGGACGGATTTCACGCAAACTCGACACGCGATTGGCAGCACCTCTTCAGAATTCAATGAAACTTTCTGGATGTCAAAAGTAGGTGAAACTAAGATACTTTGCATACTTTGTTTTTTTTTTTCAAAATCGATCTAGACTAACATTTTGAAAAGGTGAAAGTTTTTTTTCCTTGTTTTTATATAACTTGAAAACGTGTGGGTCTTACAAAAAAGTGTTGTATGGGGGACTGTCGTAAAACTGCCTGAAGTTTTAGAAAATAATATTGAAAAAATAAAAAACATTCTCTTCACTTAAAAAAATGATTCAAAACTCTAAAGTAAATTTAAAAAACGGCCATTTTAGATTTTGATCATCATGAAGGAGGATTTGTATGAGCATTAAATATTTATTTTATATCAAAAACTACAAAATGTCCTGTTCTAAACTTTTTGCCGGCAAAAACAAAACAAAAACAATTTATTTGACTTCCACGTTCTCCGAAAAAATAGTCGGAGAAAGTTTGAAGCTGTTTTCCTTTCATATCTTGGCGAATTATGAAATATACGTATTTTTTTTTATCATGAATTGTGTTTAAGTTTTTAAATGGTATTTATTGTTAAACTTCAATGAGTTATACATCATACGAATCTGTAATTCCTGTTGATATCATCTAATTTAATAAATAAAACAAAGACTTGTTACTTTTTTCACATCAATCAGCTTTTGTTCATTGAAAAATTATGGTTGTAAATAGAAAGTTTTTATTATATTTAGATTTATTAAACTAGAATTACGAATGAAGCATTTTCTAACTAATTGTTTTTAAACCAAAATATAATGCGATAACTCGTCAATTCGTCTATTTCTATACAAACATCTTATGTAATCAAACGTAGGTATGATTCAAATATTACGTAACGCGAATTTTGCCAATTTTAGATCCCCTCCCTCCCCCACGTAACAGTTTTTGTATCGAAAATTTTAAATCTTTGTATGGACCGTAACACTACGGAAGACTCCCTCCCTTCCTCTATTGCGTTGCGTAATATTTGAACGATCTACATCTATTTCTGCTAAATAATATTTTTTAGACTTTTAGAATGAAACTTAAGCCGAAAAAAATGAATGTTATCGCTTCAAATTTGGATTAACTAGCAAATAATTTAAAACAATGAGGGTTTCTTCAAATTTTGAGCAAATGAAGTTTTAAGTGTAATCACATTTTTTGATTTTACCCTAAACATGCTAACCAAACTTGAACCAAATTAATGTAAAAAAAAATGTTATTGCTTTGAATTTCGATTTATTGGTTAATAGGATCAAAATTTCGGTTTCTTGTTGTTTTTCAAGCTAAAAAAATAATTTGAGTGTGATCAAAAATTTCCCTTTCTGCTCAAATATAATCACTGCTCTTGTACAGTCAAATATATTACTAAAACTACATGTCAATGCTTTACAACTCGATTTACGATCGTACAGTTGAACAAAATAAGTTTTTTCAAAGTTTATAAATTACTGTTTTTCCGAAAGATGGTCGATGAATTTCTAAAAGCAAGTTCATGCCGAAAAAAATCTGCCATTGCTATACATACATTGATTTTAAGGCGAAGAGGTTGAAAATCTAGTGTTTCTCATAAGTTTTTGGTACAAAATGTTTTATGTATAATCCAAAATAACTGTGTATGCTCAAATATGTTCACTGGAATTGTACAAGCAAAGTTACTGAAAAAGCTAGATTTCATCGCTTTGAATTTTGATTTTTATGCAAATATATCGGAAACCTAAAGTGTCTCGTAGTTTTCAGAGTAAATCAAATTGAATTGATGGAAATAAAATTACATTTCATCGCTTTGAATTTTGTTTCCCAAGCAAACAGTTTGAAATAAAGATAAATGCTATTATATTTTTAGTAAAACAAATTTTAAGTGTAACCAAAAAACTCTATTTCTGCTTCATTCAACGATTTCACTGAACTTCTACAAAAACTTTCATTTCGAAAAATCTTTATGTCATCGCTTTGAATTTCGTTTTATTGTTGAATGTATTTTCCAAAATGTTAGGAAGTGTATATTGCTAAATAACTTTGGGTAAACTCATTCATTAAGAACCTGGATGTGCAGATGTAAGGTACATTTGATCGTGCTGTAGCGCCAACTGGTGAGTGAATTCCAAAATATAATTACCACTGAGTGGAAGATATTAGGTCTATGAACAAATTCTCCAAATATAACATCATTATATTTTCAGTTATTTTCAAGTTATTTGCAAAACACTCTTCTCAAAATAGGACGTTTAACGGGTTATTTGATTGACTGATAGTATCTTATTTTCGTGTGGTGGGTCCCGCATTATCAAAGCTACTCGCATTATCAAAGATACCCCGTTTTACAGTAACACAAAGGACACAGAGGAGCTAGCACAAAGGTAATCCACCTTAATTTTCAAAATGGCTGCTTTTTCGACTTTTTTCCATTTGTTGGGCGGATACGGGTTAATTTAACCCAGAATTCAAACTATACTTACCTACTTAACAACAAATTTCTTAACACTTTTATTACTTTTATTTTTAAATTTGTTTATTAGTATCATTCCAAACATTACATTCATTATTTCTTATATCTAGGTGTTCTGTGTTATTAGACAACACTATCATCCTAATTTGGTAACACAAATCTAAGATTTTATTAACATTTTGTTAACAACATATTACATTTCATTTGCCGTAGCAATTCAGATTTTTTACTGGTGAGTTGATTTCACCTGCTTATAAGAGGAAAAAAAAAGCTTTTTGAAATACTTTTAGCTAAAAGCAATTGTTTGGTGTTTTATGAAAGTTTTGTATCTTTTCATACAAAAGAAGCTACGATTATTGTATGGAGAATTCAAGCATGTCGAAAAAATCGATTCAGTCAAAATTTAATCATACAATTTGAATAAAATCATCATATATGAATATTTTTGTGCTATTCCTCATGTAAAAAATATTGTTGTTGGCGAAAGCTTAAATTGAGGTACTGTTACCCTACGTATCTTCAACGAAAAGTGAACCAGAATACATATCTATCATGGTAACGCCGGAAATCGATATTTAAGCTCAGTTGCCATCGGTTGGAGTCTATATGGCCGTCTGCAATCGTTACAGTCAGTGTGCTTTTTCCACCCAAAGTTGCACAAAAAGTGAGCCTTAGAGCGACGGAATAATAATGAGAATCGGTGGAATATGAAAACGGATATTTTTCGCATTCTTCCTCAGATCTGGTCGCCATGGCAAGAAACTTGTGTCGTTCGATTTTCGCAGCATCCGCACTCACTCGAGAGATCTTGATTATTTTTTGGGGTTGCCATTGAATAAATTACTAACTATAAATTACGGCAATGAGACTTCAATCTCCATCTGAGCTCATCGATTTAACGAGAATTCAAGAGATAGGAAAACGATGGCGACAGATAGAAAAGTGATGCCGCTATCGTGTCAGAGTCAGAGTCGATTGAAACTTGACGAGTCAGGCTGATCAGCAAAAACTCTTTCCAACGTGCTAAACCTACGCCTAATCCATTTGGTTCAAGTGCAAACACACGGTGTGTCAGTTAAGGTTGAAATACGCGTATCTGTAAGAGAATACAAGCTCTAGTAGAATTGAATGCTATAGTACTAAAATAGGTTTTTCATTTACTTTTTGGGAGGACTGTTTTTACCCTCATGGACTTGATTTAAGAGAATTTTCGACAAAAAGTCGGAGAACAAAAATAAGTGACAAAGGATCGAAACACTTTTTTTCAAAGAAGGAATCAATTTTCCCCGAGCACCCCTTCAGACCTTTTATAATTAAAAATTTGCATCACTCTAATGTGAATATCTCTGAAATATTCTTGAAGAAGATGCTCGAATACTAAATGCTTCGAATGATGGGTGCCAAATAGTTGGATATTATATTTTCGTTCATAACGGTTTCAGGCACACCGTGAAAATCTTTCTGCTTCTGAACGACGACAAATGAGCATGATGAAATTGAAACACAAAGTCAGCCCACTTTGCTGTTTTGGGAGGAGGCTCACTTGTTTTTAATAAAATTGAAAATCAACACTCCAGCAATATTTTGCGTTGGCTCAGTACAAGAGCCATCGCGACAGTAGCGGTAGCTTTCCCTACGGCAAATCGGGATTGGGAAACAAATTTGGCAAATGAATTTCCCTGCTCCGAAAACCCAAAACCAACGTCCCTAGTCAGAGGGCTGTAATCCTTCCGGAGGCGAAATAAGACGCGTGAAAGAGGATGAAACAATGGAAGTGTAATTTCATTATTGGAAGTATTCCACCCACCTACATACATAGTAACCTATCCAGGTATGGTGTGATAAAAAGGGATTATAGCGAACCTTATTACTTTATTTTGCTTTCCGAATTATTTCGAATATGTTAAGGGTATTTGGGGAAACAAAAATATTTATCATATAGGAGGGAATGGGGAGGCTTGATCCCTTTTTCTTATTGCGGCTGTAATTCTGCAGTGAAATCGTAATTTGACGGGAATCCTGCACAGACTGTCAAGTAATAGTAGTTTATGGAACAAATTGCAGAATGATGATTTTTTGCAATTTCATGAAAGGTCGTCCGTAGCCATGTTTGAAAAATTCTGATCATAGTTGGTTATACTGAGCAATTGTCACAATTTTTCAAACAAAACAAAACAATGAGCTATTCTGATTCTGATAATCCGATTGATATTAAATCGACAGTGGAACAAGTTTTCAGTTTTTTTTAGCTCGTCAAAAAATGGTTGCAATCAATTAGCCCTGTGAGACCCGATCATTCTATTGCCATGGGGCTTTAACTGATATAATAAGGCATCAAAGTATACTAATTATGGTTGCCGAAAATTGCCGATTCAGGAGAAACTTGCTTAGAAAAATGATCGAAAATTATATAAATTTTAACATAATTTCATTATATCTTTGGATGTGATGATTTCACAGCAAATTTGTGTATTTTTGTAATATATAAAATGTTGTAGAACATGTCATGTTCGTCAATTGCACATTGAGCATGGAAATGGCAAAAAAACTGATATTTATGGTAAAATAGGTTAATTTTAAAAATTTAACCGTGAAAACGAAGTAAAAAATATCATGTATGTTCAGCAAAGTTGTTGAAAATAAAAAGAATTAAAACTTTGCTGAAGTGATGATTGCCCAAAAAATGTTTTTTCAAACAAATATTTTTGCTCGGGTGCCCTATTTAGTCTAATATAAAAATTATTTTTTTATTATTACTCGGGATGCTAAATCAAAACAATGTCCCGAAGTTGTTTTGTTTTGACCGCCAATTTTCAGTTTCGTCCCACTGTGCGTCGTCGGCCAACCTGAAACCTGAGGACCTGAGTGGACATTTACTTATTATTGTGTGAGTAAAGTCACATGCCTGAAAAACCAGGAAGATTGATCCGTAGAAAGTATTGTTATGGTACAAAAACTAATGTACCCCACGATACGGGTTTCTTCGGTGGACATTTCTGGGCTACTTCAGTGACAGCGAAGGACCAGACTGGTTATCCATTCATAATTATGTGAGATGGATCACATGTTAAAAAAACTAGGAAAATTGAGCCGTCACATGTCTAGATTTAGTTCAAAAACTGAAATGTCCCACAATAGAGATAACACCGGTGGTCATTCCTTGGGTTTTTCGGTGGTAACAATTAACCAGAGTGGTCATTCACTTATAATTGAACTAGAAGAGTCACAGGTATTATAAATCATGAAGAATGAGCCATCGCATTCCTAGTTTCGGTACAACAACTTAAATATCGCACAGTACGGGTATCTAAGGTGTTATTCTTGGATTATTTTGGTAGTAAAGAAGAACCAAAGTGGTAATTTATCTAAAATTGAACTAGAAAAGCCACATGTATTCAAAATCATGAAGATTGAGTCGTCGCATGCCTAGTTTTTGTGTTGAAGCTTTGTGGTCCCATATTACGGGTATCTCCGGTGGCCATTCAGGTGCTCCAAAAGGATCATTCATTATTTTGGAAAAATACATCCAAATTTAAGAAATTGTAAAGAATTGGACACAATTCATTTGGTTTTGGGGTTCAAATGTGAGTAATTTCATCGAAATGTCCAGATTGGCCACCTCCCGGGACTCCAGGAACCGGTTCCGCATGGACCATACTGGACCGAATTTTTCAGGGAATGTGCGCCGGCAATTGGTTCCTTATTACAGAAAAAAAATATGCCAAAATATCCATCAACCGAATAGTGCCGATGTGAATTACATATATACAACTGCGATGGAAACTTACTTTTCGGATGTTCCGGGTTTTCAGAACCGGGTATGAATAACTAAGTGATTTGATTTCACAGTCAGTGCCGTAGCGTGCGGTTGGCCAGGTTTGCACCCGCCAAGGGCGCCAGACTTAAGGGGGCGCCAAAATGGGATTTTTTTTGGATTTTATTCATATTTTAAAACGAGTTTTTTTTTTGATACATCTTAATAAACAGCGTTTTTGAATTCATAGAATTTAAAAAAAAATTCAAAGACATAATCAAATAGCGATATAATACTGTTGACAAATGTCGCGTCTCTCTTCCTAAAGAATTTATTAACTCTTTCCATAAACATGGTGGACTAAAACTATACATGGAACGATTTCAACAAAAAAAATTAAATAATCTAAAAAGGTGTTGAATGGTTTTTCAAAAGAAAATTCCTGAGGTACTAACTTATGAATAAACAATGAAATGATAAATCTTCTTAAGCACGGTGTCTATGTAAAAGCATCCACAAAAGAAATATGTAGTTTATATCATCTGATACCTAGTTTAAAAAGTGGGATTCCACAGAATTGTTGAAAGGATTCTCACATAACTCGGAACATAATTTCTATAAAGAACAATCTTGGACCGACTTATAATGAATAACCCATATCATATAAGAATACCAGGCAAGTTCAGGGCGAAATTTTAAACAGGTTTTTTTGGTATTAGTTAATAATGTTTTCACAGAACCTCAGGTCAATCCAGTGCGCATTTATCACTGAATCCCGTAAAGGATTATCAGAGAATTTCACTAAAACTACTCTAATTCCTAAACATGATTCCTCTATGATACAAGGAAAAATATTCGACAAATTGAAGGAATTGTTTGAGAAATGCTTTGTATATGTTCTGCTAGTGCCCCTCGTTTTTTAAGTTAACAAAACATGACTAATGAACAGCATAAGCGAGATTTTTTTTAAACATTGAACAAATGTTGTGACAACTGAAGCAAAATATGCTGTTTCGTTCAAAAAAGGTAAAAATTTGTTTGACAGAAATTGTCATGAAATTTTCTACAGAGAGCTTCATTTGAAACGAATTTTCTTTTCAACTGCGTACTGTGATCGAAAAGAAATGATTTTCTTAGCTATTTCATGCAAAAAAATCCCACGCATCAAGATAGACGATAACTTTTTTTCAAATACATAAACTCCCTTATAGAGAAATGAAGGAATCAGCAATGTCCACAATAAGATTTCCAGGAGTATGCATTTCACTGGAATTTTAACAAAAGCATATACAAGACGCGACGCGAGGTTGTGGGCAGTAATTTAAATAGTTTCTTCAAATTCATCTCTGGCCAAATAAACAGTAAAGTTATTTGCATTTTTTTTTTCAAAATCTGCAAGAACTTCAGCAAGTTCAAACAATTTACCTTTTAGAGAGATTTAAGACACTTGGTATACCTTATTGTACAAGTATTATCAATGTATTCCAATGTTTAAATATTACTTGAGCTTTACCATGACACTTTTTTAAATTTCGATGGACAATTCTTGCAGACAATGCCCTAGAATCCTTTTTTTATGTTTCACGTAAACCTGCAAGTAGGGGCGCTTAAATGGCGGTTCGCCAAGGGCGCCAGGAGGGCACGCTACGGCTCTGTTCACAGTCCACGTTAATATCTATTGAACAATATGAGGACGGTTCAGATTCCTTTTTTAGTTACGAAACTATAGGTTGTCAAAGTAAGGGTCTCTAAAGGGGCTTTTTCAGATGTAGCATATTGTCGGTGGCCAGAGTGACCAAATCCGGATCTCCGGGAGGGTTTTTGAAACTAGACATACCCTTCATTTAAGCTCAACAGAACTAAATTGGGTGAACACACTGATTTTTGCAAGCTGTTTGAATTTTCGGATCGAAAACGACGCTAAGTCACAATTTGTAACTATTTGTTAGGGACTAAAGAAGTTATTGTTATTGAATAACATTTTGCTTGCTTATTTACCATTCAGGATGGTGTTTTATTTTAGTAGCTTGATAAACAATTCTAGAATATTTGATATTAGTTATGGGATTGGGACTATACCAGGGGGCTCAAAATATTAAGCTCTTTAGTGCGAGGGAAGTGCAGAAAGTTTCTACAAAACAATAGTGCCCCCTTTGAAGCTTGTTCAGATGGGTTTTATAATGCTCTGTTATCCCCCTGGTCTAATCAGAGCTGGAGCAGAAAATGATAAACAAGTTTTCATGATGTGTTGTGGATCAGGATTTTTGCGGAATCATTCAGTAATTATAGCAGACATTCTTCTTAAAAAATAATGCGTGTAATTTAAAGTGTATTTTTGTGTGAAGGGAAACCTTATAGGTGAAATTCTAAAATTATAGAGGCGTCTTTTATTTCTGTTGTAGGCATCTCAATATTCTTTTATTCCACTCTCCTGCTATCGCTATGCTTCCATAACAACATTTGGCTTTTAATGAAATGTCCAGTGCGATGGGAAGGAAGGATCACAGAGTGTTCAAGGAGGATACTTCCATGAATCACTATTTATAGTTCTTCTATGAACTTCATTCAAGGACTATGTCCACTACCTTATTTCCCACATATCCATCAAATTATATGGCTCTCTTACAAACATAATTTTTTATAGTTAAGATAACAAGTTTTGTTTTGGCTTAAGCAAATTACCTGCGCTCTTGAATGAAATTATTACAGCGTTAAAAACATTCTTAACATATATTTTTTTTTACAGAAAATCCAACATTGCATTGTATGTATGTATGAATTTGAATCACCTTGATGGTGATTTGGCTGATACTCTGATTGAACTATTTTTTTTCAAAAATTATGTGACTTTGAGCATGACTGTTAAGAACATTGTGGTCTGATCATATGTGCAGTTCCCTTTATATAACTTTCAAATTCTGCTGAGATGTGAGTAAGTGTCAGCACTCTCGATTTAATCTAATCAACGTAAGTAAAACAATGTTCGCCTTGATTGCATCATGCATGCTTCCAGATCGCCATACAATGAAAATAACTATCTTATAAAATGTCAGCATGGACGAAGGATTAGTGCCCAATGATTACGCAAACCAATGTAAATTAATCATTCTGATGCGACTTACCTGTTGGGAAACCCATTGCCCAGCAGCTGAATGCAGAACAGCGATATAACGAGCACTGCGATGATCTGTTGTGGCGCCACGTGGAGAGCATGCATCCATCCATCCAGCCATCCAGGAGGAGTTTGTTGTTGAACCACCAGGACGAGCATCAGAAGCCAGATTAGTATCCAGCAGATTGAACCATAGACAGATGGAGGTGAGCAACAGAGAAACACGATTAGTGAATTACTGCACCCATGCCGGGTTGGACGTTTAACGAGATAAATGGTTTATTGGTGTCAGGTGAAAGGGGAGGTGGGAGGTATCTAACCATCGATTATGGCGTAGGTCGAGTGAATTGATTGGAAACCGGTGGGTCGGAACTAAATCTATCATGCTACTATAGCCATGCGGCTCATGTCGTGGAATTTTATGGTTTCTGTCTTGCGTAGAGACCATCCTGGATTGAGAATCGCTCTATAGTTTGTAATTCCTGTCCCTCTAGTATCTAAAATATGTTACTGAAGTATCTCTTTCTCGCCAATTGACTTTTTGACAGGCGTAGAAGTCAACATCGGATATAAAACTGAGCCTTTTCATTCAATACTAGGTTTTCTATATCTATTGCCTATCTGTGATTCCAAAATCCAATTAGTGAAAGATGAACAACTGTGATTTATATCCTAAATCCTACGCAACGTATTTCGTTACCAATATATAATGGATAATTATGATAACTGTAAATGCAAATCGGATTTAAGAAGGTATATTGTCTGAAAATATGCGTTAGAAGAGTTCAATAATTCTAACAATAGATATTTAAACGTTATTTTGCATCTTCATGAATCTCTTAGGCTTTGGGAGTTTTTCTTGGCTGAATCATAAACTTGCGATACGAAGCACTACAATATTAATGTGTTTCAAATTATCGCCAGTGCTCCACACCGCTCATTTGATTCTTTTACAGATTACGAGTACCCTCACAAAATGTGTACTAATTTAGATGAAAACTGAGGCAGCTCAACTTTTCAAAGTTAGTATGGGAATAATGATGATACTGTATTACACATTAGGCTACCATTATGTTGAACAGCACTTTCAAATCAAACATCCCAGTAATTAATTATTCTATTCTATCCAAACGGAAAATTTATCTTCTAAACAAACAACATTGCTTATTATTATTATATCTTTATTATAGAGACTTTCAGCCCTTGGCTGGTTCGTCTCTCTCACACAACATTGCTGCATCTGGCGCAAAAGCTTTACCAATACCCAGACAACCAAAAGTCGCATGAAAGTTCACATAATAACTCGTTTATTCATACGAATAACATCAAACCCGCAATAAAAAATAGATAAAATAGGTAGATAAAATGGTCAGATTGATGAGATACCTCATATAAAACGCTTTTTTTTCTGAGTACATTTGTACACATTGTTTCGTCCCGTACACTCGTACAAATTAAGTCGAATCAATCCATAGCAACTGTCAAATCAACGTTTGTTATCATAAGTTAAGTCGCATAAGATCACAGGTTAGTTCAGTAGAAAATTTATACACTCGCATTGTATGCTATTTTTCATCACATAACATATGTACGTATTTTGCCTCCACTTTTGTGTAGAAGGCCTTTTCGCGGCATCTTATAAGTCAAATGTCAAATGTTGCACATGCATAGCCTCCAGGTGATTTCGTTATACGTACATTTTGGTTGTTTGGGTAAGCCTAAGCCCTGGATGGCTTTTTTTGTACCTAGGAGATGTCTTCATTCGACTCAGTCCATGGCTGACCGTCGCCAGCCACGCATTTTACGAAGAGTCCGTAGATCGACCCATTTTCCTCGCTGGGCATCACGTCGCATCGTCTCGAGACGGTCGCATTGTTTTCGAGAACCATTTTCACTGGGTTGTTATCCGTCACTCTGGTGACATGCTTGGCCTACCGCAACTTCCCAATTTATGCGAGGTGGACGTTGGTTCACCAGCCTTCGCCACATTCCGTCTTCCATCTGCACTCCGTCGAAACACTTTTCGTTCGAAAACACCGTGGGCGCGTTGATCCTCTGCACGTAGGTCCACGTTTCGTGCTCGTAGAAGAGTGCGATGACGAATTTTGCTCGATCGAAGAGTTCTACGGACTTCAAAGCAAGCAAAAATTCCAGCAATGACGTGTCTCTGGATTTCTCTGCTAATGTCGTGTCTTCTTTTGAGCCCCTCGCTATCATGTACTTCGTCTTCGTCATATTGGAGTTTAGTCCGATTCGCCTAGATTCAGCCTTTAGTATATCCGTACCAATCATTGTCTGGTGGTAGGCGATAGCATTCAATTTGGGAAAGTATCTTGTAGGCGGCACTCATAATTTTGAGCCATTTTGTAGATGGGACACATGGCATTCCCATTTTTCAACTGCTCGGATTCGCCGTCGTACCAGTCGTTTCTCTAATTCGGTGTCGCTGGACATAGTGCTGCTGTTGAGGTGCTACGTATGGCGGATCTTATGTGCATCCACCCATCTTCAAGAGTGGCGACGCCAAGCTGCTTTGAAGTTATTGGTGACCCCACTGTTACGCATACTTCTGAGACCCGTAGCTACTTGATGTTGAGCCGCAGCGTTTTGAGCGCAAACATACAGAAATTAAATAGTTATCCGAACCTATATTAGCAGTGTGGTATGTGCGAACATTGATGATGTCGGAGAAGGATTTTCCGTCGATTAGAACGAAGTCGATTTGGTTCTCGATTTGATTATAGGATGATCTCAGATCACCTCAGCAGACAGAATCGCAAATGGACCACGCTTTCATCGATGGACGGCACTTCTCCGACATAACCGACGTCAAAACTTATCGTGGCGCTAACATTGACTCCGACCAGTACCTCGTGATGGTGAAACTGCGCCCAAAACTATCCGTCATCAACGATGTACGGTACCAAGGCCCGCCTCGGTACAATCTAGCACAACCGGATGTCGCCAATGCGTACGCGCAGCATGTTGAGGCAGCGTTGCCGGATGATTGCGAGCTCGATAGGGCCCCTCTTGAGGACTGCTGGAGGACGGTCTAAGCAGCCATTAACGACGCTGCCGAAAGCATTGTCGGATATGTGGAACGGAGCTCAAGCAACGATTGGTTCGACGAAGAGTGCTATGAAGAGGAGAAGAATGCAGTGCGGGCTTCAAAACGTGGAACGATACAGACTGAAGCTGAAACAGCAAATCCGCCTATTCCGGGACAAAAAGCGCCTCCTGGAAGAGGTAGAATGTCAAGAGATGGAGTTGCTGTAACGTTCTCAAGACGCGCGGAAGTTCAATCAGAAGCTCAACACAACCCGCAATGGCGTCGTGCAGCGAGCCGAGATGTGCAGGGATAAGGATGAGAGCATTTTGACGGACGAGCGTGAGGTGATCGAAAGGTGGAAGCAGCACATCGACGAACACATGAATGGCGCTGAGAGCACAGGCAAAAAAGATCGAGACAACGGTGGAAATGCCTTCGTAATTACTACGGGCGATTGAAACCAACCAGCCTCCACTTTGAGGGAGGTTAAAGGTGCCATTCATCAGCTCAAGTACAATAAAGCTGCTGGTAAGGATGGATCGGAGCTGAACTCATAAAGATGGGCCCGGAGAGGCTGGCAATTTGTCTGCATCGGCTGATAGGCACAATCTGGGAAACATAACAGCTACCGGAGGAGTGGAAGGTAGGGGTAATACATCCCATCTACAAGAAAGGCGATTGTGAGAACTTCCATTCTAATTACGGCCTACAAAATATTATCCCAGGTCATCTTCCGTCGTCTGACACCTAGTAGTAAACGATTTCGTGGGAAGTTATCAAACTGGCGTCAATCGGCCGTCAAGATCGACGACGGACCAGATCTTTACTGTACGACAAATCCTCCAAAAATATCGTGAATACCAGATCCCAACGCATTACCTTTTCATCGATTTTAAGGCGGCATACGACAGTATCGACCGCGTAGAGCTATGGAAAATCATGGTCGAGAACAGCTTTCTCGGGAAGCTCACGAGACTGATAAGAGCGACGCAAAATTGTGCGAAGGTTTCAGGTGAACACTCCAGTTCGTTTGAATCTCGTCGGGGACTACAACTAGGTGATGGACCTTCGTGCCTGCTGTTCATTATTGCAGAGAGCCAGGGTGCGATGTTTACCAGATCCAGTCAATTTGTTTTCTTCTTGGATATGAGAAAGTGGCAGACCTGTTCACTAGGGTGCGACTTATTTTTTAAAAGTTCTCAAAAGCGAAAATTCGTGTGCTCTACTGAATTGAAATCACATTAAAAGAGAAACCTCAAAATCTTAGCCAAAAATATTAACATTTAGAGGTGGCGCAAACATCTTGAAGGTGAATTTTCAGGTTATAAAAAATGACCTTCAGTGAAGTAAACATAACTTTGTTATTTTTCAACCGATTATAAAACGTGATCGAGGCTTGCTGGAAATATTTTTTTATTCTCATCAAACGTTTGTGGCATCGTATATCTGATCACAGAAAGTCTGAAAAAGTCGTGCCAAGTACGCATATGGCCTCCACATTGGTAGGTATATAGCCTTTTCATGCATTCTATACGATTGAATTGAATAAGGTACCGCGGGGCAAGTGAGAATACGGGGTAAGTGGGGCGTTTTGTCATAGCTCAACTAGGAAAAGTTTTTCATGGGGGTATTTTTCTAGAAAGTTGAAGATACAATGACAAGGAATGTATTTAGTACTAAACATATTGTTATTTTTATTACCATGTGGTTCATGTAACAGTTGTCAGTTCAGCGCCATTTTCAACTTGCATGACAAATTGTGACACGTTCCACGTCTTGCATTGACTCGCAAAAAATAAATGTGTTTTAAATCGAATTTCCATCAGTATGCTATAATTTTGAGTATTATTACAAGCTGCTAACGATAAACCAGTATTTTGTTTTCATTTCATATGAAATTTTCGATGGTCTATCTTACCCCAGAATATATTTGTACCTGGGGTAAGTGGGACCTATCAAAACAAAAACCAGAATCAAAACTTTTCGTACACGTTTCATACATTCTCCTAGAGAGTAGCACTAAAACATTCAAACAAATGATTTTTATCAAAAAAGATCAACCTCAAATTACGAAGCTGCATAGGAGGGAGAAGAAAAGTGTTATTATTCTTTATTTTTAAATTTATTTTTTATTTTTGAAATACGACTTCAAAATTGAACAAACACACAGCTGAAATTTGAAATGCATCATGAGAACGATTACTTTTCTATTTTATTTGAACTTTATTTGTTATTTCTACCAAATTAAGTAGAGATGGAAAACAATTCCACCCCATAAGGTGGTTTTCTGCCATGCATATAAATAATAACAAAACATATTTATAATTTCGTCAATTATTGATTGTTTATGTTCTACATTTTAATTAACAACTTATAAATGATATATTTTGAACATGTTTAATACCTCTTTACGTTTTTATTGAGGAATTTTCAGTTAATATTAAATGTGAGGTGACATACTATTAAGTAAAGGGTTTCTTCCTAAAACGTAACGTATTTTATGGTTGATCCCTTATGTACATCAAATATGTACTTAAAATTAAAAATCTATGAATTATCAATCCTATTATTGTAATGGTTGACTTACTGATGTGGATTGACGCATGAAACTGGATGTGTCCCACTTGCCCCGCTTAGCGAGGCAAGTGGGACCATTGGCTCATTCTAAAACTTTCTTCCAAGGTTTTCACAATTTCGAAATTATTCGATTAGTTTCATGCACACACTAGCAAATATGTTGCCAAAACGTGATTGTGTTGTTGGATTTGAAAAATATTGACATTTGAAAATTTGATTGAACAATTTGTTTGAACTATCGTTTTTTTCGTTCCCACTTGCCCCGCGGTACCTTACATGCAGCTGATATGATCGTGCCAATCTGAGCAGCTGCTATGTACATAGATAGGTATGTTAGAGAAGTAAGCTAGTGTTAATCAGTATAGTAATAAACCGCCGCGGAGGAAACATCTCCTCTTTCGTTTTGTTAAACGGGAATAAAATTTTCAATTTAGTGTTCGCGTAATAAAGTTGTTTTCGTTTGTAATCGCGAGTTTCTTACTAAGTGTCCGAACAATCTAACCCGCGGCGGGCGCGAACATTTGGTCCTTCGAGCCGGATTCTGTGCAACTCGGACACTTAAGAACCTTCCTGTGTGGTGCGAGCTGCTGGAGTGGTGCAGCAATTTAGATAGCAAGGAACTTAAAGTGCGCGAAAGCCGTCGGCAATTAATTTGCACGGCTCGGAAGATTGCCGTTCAGTGCAGTTTCCCTTCGGTGTTTGGATTCCGGAGCGTCAGTGAAGGCCATCGGTACGACTGCAAGCAATTGGCGCACTTTCGTTCAGCGTTCCTGCTTTGTGTTGCGGCGCCATCGAGAAGAGGACATTTTGGACGACAATCAACAAGGATCCAAGGCGCCATCGTGAAGATTGGAGCTGTTCAGCAGAAGACATACATCTTGGGAATTGGGAAGTATTTGGTGCATGTTGGGTGGAATTTTGCATGTGGCTAATAAGTGGCAATTACAATACATTGATCAAGGTGCATGCGAGTTGCTTCTTATTTTGGAGCTTAGCCCTGAGGTGTCCGCTAGTTGCTTTTGGTCTCGGCGTTCGCTGGATTTGTTGATTGTTTGGTCTGCTTTGGTTGATACCCCCTCGCTGCTGTCTAAATCGTCGTAGAACAGTCAATCTGCCTCGCGAGGTCGCGATAATTGTGGAACGTCGAGTTGATTGCGCGTTTCGATGCTAGTGGAAGTGCTGTGCAGTGTGTGATTTAACGATTAGTTGCGCTTCTCGCAGTTAATCGCAGTTCAGTGAAGTGATCAAATCTCTAGCAATGGCTGATCTTCGCACCCTTGCTAAAAGTGAGCGACGTCTGATGAATACGTTGGATGGATTGGAGAATTTCGTAAGGAAGTATGACCCCGCCAAGGACGAAATTCAAATTTCGGTGCGTCTGGAATCCTTGGAGACGATTTGTAAGGAGTTTTACACTATTCGTGAACGAATGGAGTTGTTGACCGACGAAGCCGCTGATTTGGAGGACGACAAGGATGTTCAAGAGCGTGAGGAGGCTAATTTACAGGCGTTGAGTGACTTCGAGGAGCGATATTTCCGTCTCAAGGCCAGTTTAACTTCGAAGCGAGCATTATCGGCGATTATCGAAAACGGTCAACTAGGCGACCGATCCGAATCGTCGTTTTCGAAAGTTAAATTGCCCGAGATTCGCCTTCCGTCGTTTGAAGGAAAGTTAAAAGAGTGGGTATCATTTCGAGACAGCTTTTGCAGCTTGATCCACGAGAATAGACAGCTGACTGATATAGACAGGTTCAGCTACTTGAAGTCCGCCTTATCTGGAGAGGCCTTGCTGGAAATCGAGTCAGTAGAGCTCTCGTCAGCAAACTACAGTGTAGCGTGGAAGGCCTTAGAATCCCGTTACGAGAATAAAAAGTTGATAGTAAAGGCCCACCTTGATGCACTGTTCGCTGTAGAAGGATTAAAGCGTGAAAGCTACGATGGCTTAAATAATCTTATTAGCACATTTGAGAAAAATCTGCAGATGTTACAGAAGATCGGTGAAGATACCGCCGCATGGTGTACAATACTGGCTTATATGGTATATTCTCGGCTGGATCCTGCTACACTGCGGCAGTGGGAAACGCACCATAATTCAAAACAGGTTCCTGCGTATCAAAATTTGATCACCTTCCTACGCAGTCATTGTGCAGTACTGCAATCCATCGCACCTCTGAACATTTCGCCAAGCAATCCCGATAACCGTTCATCGAAGTCTTCAGTCTGTCATACCAACGTAAAATTTTCGAAGAAATGTCCGTTCTGTGGCGAAACGTGGCATTCTGCTTTTGTGAGCGGCGAATTCCAGCGATTGCAAGTTTCGGAGCGATGTGAGGCGGTTTTCAAGGCAAGGTTGTGCCGAAATTGTCTCAGCCCTGGTCATTGGGCCCGAAATTGCGAGAAAGGTGTTTGTCATCATTGCCAACAGAAACACCACACGCTTCTGCATGGAGCACAAACAAGATCCTCCGTTCCACAATCGCAGTCAAACCCTCCGACGCAAATCAGGCAACAGTCACAATCCCAGTCAATAAACCCGAGCCAACTGATACAAGACGTAAGCAATCATACACCCCCTAACTCGCAAGGACAAAGCATTCAGTCATTAGCTACAAACACAGCCACATCCACCACTCAAACACACATTGCACTCCCAGTTACTCCCACTCACAACATTTTGCTGTCTACCGCCCTAGTAAGAGTGCAAGATCGCCATGGAAGTAGCATGCTGGCACGAGCGCTCTTGGACTCGTGCTCTCAGCACTGCCTGATGACAAAAGAGTTTGCCAGTAGAATGAATTTCCGTACATCGTCATCATACCTCTCTGTTCAAGGGATTGGCTCATCGACTAGCACGTCGACAAGACTCGTTAGTGCAGTGGTCAGCCCAAGACTGGAAGATATTTCGTCTTTCTCACACGAAATGCACTTCCACGTTCTCCCACGATTAACTGTATCGCTACCGACGGCGAGTTGTGACATCAGTGGATGGAACCTTCCCGAATCAACATTCCTTGCTGATCCTCGATTTCACGAACCAGGTCCTGTAGATGTCATTATCGGAGCAGAGTACTACATGGATCTTTTGAGAACTGAACAACGTAAAGCAACTGAAAATGGACCTACCCTCCAGAACACTGACTTCGGCTGGATCGTATCTGGCAAGATTCATAATCACCCTTCCAATGGATCGCAATCGTTAGCTCTTGTTTGCTCCACAATCGATCTTCAGGAACAGCTCACGAAGTTCTGGGATTTGGAAAACTGTCGAAGTCACAGTACTCATTCGCTGGAAGAGTCAGCATGTGAAGAGCATTTCAACCGCACAACCATTAGGGATCAGAGCGGCAGATTCATAGTGACACTGCCGAAAAAGGAGAACGTGATCAACCGGATAGGGTTTTCTGAAGCCATTGCGATTAAACGTATGATGGGGATGGAACGACGGTTTGCTACAATTCCAGAGTTGAAGGTGATGTACGTCGATTTCATCAGCGAATATCTCGCTCTTGGGCACATGAAGGAGGTCGAAGAAGAGAATGTAGAAGCAGGAGTCATCAGTTACTACTTGCCACACCACGCTGTTCTCAAGCCAGACAGTTCAACCACAAAACTACGAGTGGTTTTTGATGCTTCGTGTCAAACTTCGACTGGAGTTTCTCTGAATGATGCACTGATGGTCGGTCCAGTCGTCCAGGATGATCTGTCAAGTATCTGTTTGCGGTTCCGAACTCATCGGATTGGAGTGAATGCCGACATTGCCAAAATGTATCGAATGATTCGAGTACAGCCACAAGATTATCCGTTGCAAAGCATCAAGTGGAGACATGAGCCATCTGAACCTCTTCGCACATACGAGTTGACCACCGTAACGTACGATACATCATCTGCACCATACCTGGCCACAAAATGTTTGCAGCGTTTATCAGAAGACGGTGTATCGTCGTACCCCGTAGCATCTAAGGTTATCAAGAAGGATTTCTACGTTGATGACATGCTTACCGGAATTGACACGGTTGAAGAAGGTCAGCAGTTGGTAAAGGAAATCATTGATCTGTCAGATTCAGCAGGTTTCACGCTGCGAAAGTGGAATTCCAATAGTAGAGAGCTTCTCCAAGTCGTCCCTGAGAAACTGAGAGATGAACGAACCGTTCTTACGTTAGACTCATCCGAAGCCACAATCAAAACGTTAGGCTTAGTTTGGGAACCTGGTTCGGATGTCTTCCGTTTTACATTTCCTTCGTTCAACTGGGCAGCAACAGTAACGAAACGCGTTGTAGTATCCGATGTATCTCGCCTATTTGATCCACTGGGTTTAGTTGGACCGGTCATCATTCAGGCCAAGATATTCATCCAGGAATTGTGGAGGCAGAGCAGCGAATGGGACGAGCCCTTGAGTCCTGAATTGCAAGCCCAATGGAAGGAGTACAGACGCAATCTAACGGGGCTAGAAAACTTAACTGTTCCTCGGTGGGTAGGAACTGGCGGTCACATCGTTACCACCGAGCTTCACGGCTTCTGTGACGCATCGAATAAAGCATACGGCGCATGTTTTTACATACGCACAATCTCCGAAACGGGGGAGGTGTGTGTGAGGTTATTAACGGCGAAGTCAAGAGTAGCCCCACTCGATAATTTGAGGAAAGGAAACAAACGACTCTCCACTCCACGCTTGGAGCTATCATCTGCGTTATTATTAGCCCATCTACTTGAAAAGGTAATAAGCAGTATCGGCATAGCTATGAGGTGCTTCTTCTGGACGGATTCTACCATTGTCAAATGTTGGCTTTCGTCTTCGCCGTCAAGATGAAAACAGTTTGTAGCGAATAGAGTTTCGGAGATTCAGCACATTACAAGGGATGGCGTCTGGAATCACGTTGCTGGACTGGAAAATCCAGCGGACATTATTTCTCGCGGAATGACTCCTGCGCAGCTACAGTATGAATCACTTTGGTTCAGTGGACCTTATTGGCTAAGGTATGATGACTGCAACTGGCCTTCAGCGCCGCCGATCAGCGAAGACGATTTCGATCCGATTGATCTTGAAGCACAAAGCGTGTCAGCAGCATTTCCAACAATTCAACCAAGCGATATCTTCAGCCTCCGATCATCGTTCAGCGATCTTCAAAGACTCACTGCATGGATGCTCAGATTCCGTCACAACTCGCAACTAGCAAACCGTAACATGCGACGCCATGGTATTCTCACGAAAATCGAACTTGATGAAGCATTGAAGACATTGATTCGTCTCTCACAACGAGAAAGCTTTCCGCAGGAGATAGCAGACCTAACGAGCAGCGGAGAGGTTAGAGAATCGTCGAAGATTGTAGCGTTAAATCCGCAGCTAAAGGACGGAATGTTGTGCGTTGGCGGCCGGCTTCGTCACGCTTCGATTGCGACAAGTCGCAAACATCCGTACATTCTCGATCATCGTCATCCGTTTGCATATGTCGTCGTAGTCCATTATCATCTGAAATTGTTGCATGCTGGGCAGCAGTTGATCATTTCGTCCATTCGGGAGTGTTTCTGGCCAACATGTGTCCGGAATCTCGTTCGGAAAGTGCTCCATGAATGTGTGCCCTGCTTTCGAGCAAGGCCCAAAATCCAGGATCAGATTATGGCTGACCTCCCTCCTGAGAGAGTCATTCCTTGTCCACCGTTCCAGCGAGTGGGTGTCGACTACTGCGGTCCTTTCAATGTTGCTTATCTACATCGACGCAATCGTCCGGTGAAGATCTTCATCGCCGTATACATCTGCCTAGTGACCAAGGCTGTTCACTTGGAGCTAGCTTCTGACTTGTCCGCTCAAGGATTCATTGCGACCCTTAAGCGTTTCACTTCACGGCGTGGAAAACCGCAAATAATAATGTGCGATAATGGAAGAAACTTCGTCGGAGCGAGGCGCCAATTAGATGAACTGTGTCGACTGTTTAACGATCAGAATTTCCAGTCATCCGTGTCCAGGCAAGCAAACGAGGAGCAAATAGAGTTTCGCTTCATTCCCGCACGCTCGCCAAACTTCGGTGGCCTGTGGGAGTCAGCAGTCAAGTCATTCAAACTACTATTCAAACGAACAATTGGCTTGCGCACCCTCTTATTCGACGAGATGTCTACGATTTTAACTCAGTTGGAAGCTGTTTTGAATTCGAGGCCACTTACACCACTAAGTAACGATCCAGATGATTTTGAAGCCTTAACTCCCGGGCATTTTTTGATTCAACGGCCCCTTACGGCTATCCCAGAACCCGATTTGGATGGGATTCCTGAGAATCGCCTTTCAGCCTTCCAAAAGGCGCAAAGGTACACGCAGCTACTGTGGAAAAAGTGGTCTAAGCTATACTTGTCGGATCTTCACAATCGAACAAAATGGACTGTCAGACGGAATAATATCACGATAGGAACTATGGTGGTTCTGAAAGACGAAGAACAACCTCCTTTGAAATGGCTTCTCGGGCGTGTGACAGAAGTACACGCGGGCGACGACGGGAATGTGCGGGTCGTAACCGTCACTACTAAAGACGGCAGCTACCGTAGAGCAATCTCAAAGATTTGCATACTACCGATTCGGGAAAATCCTGTTCCAACAAATGGGGAGATGTAGATCTCCCCCACCGGCGGAGGTCGAATTTCGGCCTCCGCAAACCAGTTAAGTTTTTAGCATATTGTATTTTTCTGAAAAAATAACCCGCTCATTTTTCTCAGTCACGATTCGCCCTTGTCTTCCGTTACCCGGAACAATCTCCAAACGTATACAAAGTCTGGCTTTGCCCCTATCAATTGAGGTAATCCGTACAGTTTCGGTGGTGGTCACAGTTCGCATGGCAGTCCAAGCATGAAATCAGCGGCGTCCAACGCCAGCGCATCGGCGCCCCGTTCATTTCATATAACATTCTGCATCACGTTGGATTACTTTGAGGTCATCTGTAGCAACGGAGGAAAAGGGATAAGAAGGCGTAATACAAGTGATCATCATAGAAGAAAAGCAGTCTAAACGGCGTTCACAGAAACGTCGTGGCTCCAACCCAATAACGGCATGCAGTCATAATAATATCCACCTGTGGCGATCTAGAGAGGGAACCAATGCCAACTGGCATTCATGGAGGCCGCGGTGGCCTCCGTTTCAGGGAAGTCGTTTTTTACTTGATTATCATGATGAAAAAGCACCCTCTCATCTGTTACAGCAACCATCCATCCTCATCACCATCACCGAAGAGCGTCAATCCAATAAACACCACTTCCGACGGCATTTCCAGCACGATATTCCGTTCCAGCAGTCTGGCAGTCTACTTCTTCCATCAGTTCCATCTCGTAATTCATCATCTCAACCCGATAACGATCAAAATGCATCGTTCATACGATCAGTACCAGCAATGCATCTTCTTTACAACAACCAAATTTCTCAAAACACCAACCCAGCAAGAAATGGAGAGGAACATCAGGCCAAGTAGGCCTCCGTTCCAGGGAAGTCTTTTCTTACTGTGATTAAAATGATCAAAAAGCATCCTCTCATCTCTTCCAGCAACCATATATTCGAACCATTATCAAATAATTGTTTCAATTGAGTGATAATAAGTCGTCTCATCAATCCGTCCAAGATTTGAAGAATGTCCAAGAATGATTAGCAGTACCAGTCCGGCGGTCAAGCAGCACCTAAAATTAAGCAGTGGTTTATTCCGAATTCAATCTGCACATCATCATTGCCAACCGGCACTTGCGGAGGCCACGGGGGCCTCCGTTCCAGGCAAGTCGCTTTATTTTTGGATTAAAAAGGTAAAAAAGCACCCTTTATATTTTTCAGCGACTTTGCTTCAAAACCGTGGTACAGAAACATCAAGGCAGTTGGCATAATGGAATTTCTACAACTCACTTACCTGCAGCAGCCGATGGAGTAGAGGTTGAATTACAACGTTAAGCAAATCAGTCATCCACATCCTACTACGAGCAACAAGAACTGATCTCCTTCAAATGTAGGTCAGAATATCGATGCCCGTTGTATGTAAACAGCACGAATGTGGGTCAGTAGGACTAGCATATAGCAGCAGCCTGAGAACTGTGATGAACTCCACAGCTAATACAATGTGATTGTCTTAAATGTTTAGTATATAAGAGTAGAATAACCGTAGCAAAACAGAAATTCATAAACACACGTGCCAGAGCAAGATAGGTAAATTGAAATCAAGATTTCAAGGCGGCCGGCAATTGTTAGAGCAAGAAAGGTAGTTTAGTTCGACAGCAATATTTAAATGATCACCCCTAGTCAGGTAGAAAGTGCGAAGGTTTCTCTCGCTGGCCCGTCTGCTCTTTTTGGATACATGCAGCTGATATGATCGTGCCAATCTGAGCAGCTGCTATGTACATAGATAGGTATGTTAGAGAAGTAAGCTAGTGTTAATCAGTATAGTAATAAACCGCCGCGGAGGAAACATCTCCTCTTTCGTTTTGTTAAACGGGAATAAAATTTTCAATTTAGTGTTCGCGTAATAAAGTTGTTTTCGTTTGTAATCGCGAGTTTTTTACTAAGTGGCCGAACAATCTAACCCGCGGCGGGCGCGAACACTAGGTTTTCCCATAGTAATTCGCATATTAAATTCGATGGGCTTGTGTAGTCTCAGTTTCCATCCAAATGACCTCACATTTTGGGAGGACTCTCAAAACCTGCCTTTGAATCGAATAAAGGTTTTGGAGTCAAAACGATATTTTGAACTACCCTACTGCAATCTATTGGTGAACTTGCCAAGGACTCCAAAGCCACTTTAATAAAGATAAATAGATGAGATACTTTTCTCAAAACGATGCATATTTTTGCCAAACATGACCGAATAACTTTTTAAACCTCTTTTGAGGGCCAAAGGATAGGATACGGCTTCCTACATAGAACACTTAATAGCTTCTTGAATCCGGTTTGCTTCAGTTATCTTTCCATTCATTTGGATGATGAAAATGTAGCTTTACAATATCATTTTCTACTAAATCGATCTGTTCATTGTCGGTCGGTTCAGTGATTCATGCTAGGATAAGCGAATTGAATAGAAAATACTCACCTGATCTGATTTATGCACCCTTTCTGCGTGATTTACACCATGCTGCATAGCAGCTGGGTGCTCTCCTTTGATGACGTGCACCACAACGCTGGCAGAATCTGAAAAGATAGAGGTGAGAAAATTGTGGTTGGTTGAAATGGGGATGGAAATCAATACATTTGCTTTTATCGCTTTAAAATCTTACTGGACTTTTACGTTTTGAATTCTAAAGAGCTTAGTAGATATTTCACTGAGCAGTATATGCACTCTTAAAAATAATGGAAATTACTGTGGACGTAATTCATAGTATGACTGAATGACACATGATGTAAATCATAAAACGATACAAAAATGTGCACTTGAAGATGTATTGAACAAAAAAATAATTTAACACGTTAATGGACACGAAAACGATGGCACTATAATCGGCATTTCCCGAATCAGACGCTATGGTATTTGAAATGTGACATAAATTCACGTTATTCGGCTCGCTTATTTTATGTGCATCCAAAAGACGTAAAATCACATGATTTTTTCGGAGTGAGCATGATTGACCGCCCGCAGTTGCTACTACGTTATTGCAAGAGCAGCTGCACCTACACAGGGAACCAGCAGACGCTACTCGGTATCAGTAGCATCCTCAATATGTAAGTACTAATGATCTCATAATTGAAACAAACAATAACTGCGTCCGAATGCAGGTGAATTTTGAGATGGAAGGGAAATATTGACGTGTCACTTGCTCTATGGAAGCCGAAAAGTCCTCTGCACTTCCACAAGAAATCACTTGAAGTTTGGATATGGGGAAGGATTTGTTTTAGTAAACGAGAAAGATATAATTTAAAATGAATGCTTAAGCACAAATACATACGATCACTCTACTACTATTCAAACACTACTGATTCATTTTTCGAAACGTTCACTCTAGTTTTTTTAAGTTTTGAATATCCACTTAGTATTGAAAAGAAAGTAACTTAGAGAAGAAAATTGGCATTTGGTAATATTTTTGATAATATATTATTATCATTTCGCTCACATGCATCTTGTACTCCCAGCATTGTATAAGATGCAATTGGTACATTCCTCGGACGGGTTTGCAGGTGCCAAACATCTATTTTCGATCCGTTTCCCGGCACATTGGTCCAGTAGTTACCCTCGAGAAACATAATTTCGTTATTTACTAGCAAAGGACACAGCAGCTTTGGGAGAAAATTCAAAAATCCCCTTCGCCACACCTAAATCGGCACGTACGGAACGTACTCTCAGATTACTTAAAACGGTTTGGTTTCCCAGAAAGTACATGTGTTAGGATGCGCCTTTTGCCGGTCGTCGGTCAGTCTCAGTGCAGCTTGTTTGGGAAGGATGCGGCTAGGTAAAAGGTTTTTGCGACTACAAGAAATTGAAAATGGGCCATAGAACTGAATTGATTTTTTTTCCGTAAAATAACTTCAAAATGCAAATCTATTCCTTTTATAGTTATTGTGTATTTTAAAATTATTAACAGGTTCAAAATTCCACTTT
This sequence comes from Aedes aegypti, assembly GCF_002204515.2. Classification (NCBI taxonomy): domain Eukaryota; kingdom Metazoa; phylum Arthropoda; class Insecta; order Diptera; family Culicidae; genus Aedes; species Aedes aegypti. Next base: position 159,430,414 of record NC_035109.1, on the reverse strand, counting down.
TAGTCAGATAATTGTTTTTGTTTTACTGGTATCATTGAATTTATTTATGGAATACAGTGAAACTTCCATGAGTCGATATTGAAGGGATTATCGACTCATGGAAATATCGAGTCATGGAACATCAATTCTTCGGAAAGCTGTTTAAAGGGACCATCATAGTAGCCATGAAATTTTGTTTCTAATATGGTTCCATGGGTCGATATCGAGTCATGGCACATCGAATCATGAAGGTTTCACTGTAATATCAAATATCTATGGAAAATGTTGTGATAATGCTGGTACAGTTTCCTATTAATCATTTTTAATTTGTTATTGGCCCCTGGAAAAGGCTGCCGTTTCTGCACAACGTTAGAAGATTGTGATGCATTCGCTGCTGCTGAGACTGCGGACTTCTCGGGCGACTAAAGAGGCGATAAATCGGCGTCCATTTGGTGAACCATTCGAAATGCTTCCCTCCGGAGTACGTGAGCTAAGGCTACATGTGACCCAAGCTAGCCTTGAGCTTCATCGGGTCCGTCTTTCCAACGTGCTCACCGGATAGAGACGGGTAATAGGTCTTTTTGCCAGCTATGGACCTAGGGTTACCATCCGTTTTGCTACCACTTAAACAGTACTTCCGCAGGTAAGGAAGCACGAAACAACGTCTACTGGGCCGTAGATTCGAACGAATAGGGTTCGGTTGAAAGTTGGATCCGCCACAAACAAGAATGCCGTGTGAAATACGGCAGACTGCAGTAGGCTGGTCACTTAGTGCGAATGTCGAAAAAGAGAATTTCCTTCGATTCAAGGGACCATCGAGGTAGTCATGAAAATTAACTTTTACTATGGATCTCTAATACCGTGATACGGAATATGGAGTAAGAGAGAGTTGACTGTATTTACAGTCAAATCTCCATGAGTCGATATTTGAAGAGACTATCGATTCAAGGAAATATCGAGTCATGGAACGAAAATGATATTGAAAGCTTTTTGATGGGATCATAATGGTAACCATGAAATTTTGTTTTTAGTATGGTTCCTTGAGTCGATATCTATTGTTCCATGACTCTATATCGACTCAAGGAACCATACTAAAACAAAATTCGATTCATGGAAGTTTCGCTGTACTTGTTTGAGCTGGGTGTACTCTTTTATGCAACATCAAAACTGTACTCTTTCCGGTCATGGCAAATATGGTAACCCTACATGCACTGGTCTTTTCAGACGACGACCAGCAGCAACAATGACAGTCTGAGTACTTTACGTATATTTACGTATGAAGTGTGCTGTATGTGAGGTGAGTTCTCAACTCGGTGTCACATGCGGAGAAAGTTCCAGTCAGGCGCTAGTATTCCCCCGGTGCTAGTGTAAATTGCCCCTAATGTGTGCATAAAATTTCAAAATGAACCGTAATTTATTTTAAACATGGTCAAGCATGTACGAGCTGCCGGATATAATGTTCATAGTTTCTATATTTATTTTGGAGTGGAAAATAGTCGAGAGAGTGCAGGTGGATCAGTTTTCACTCCTGTTTGTGTGAGTACATGAGAGCACTTGCTAACTAGCTGATGCCGTTACCTGTATTAGTGTGTAGTGGGTGGTATAACACAATTGATCAACATTCATTAACCTAGTTGACGAACTAGACTTTACTAAAACAATGTGTTTAATTGTGCACGGTATTTATGTGTTCGACTGTGCTGATGCAGTTTAACCAGTATAGGCCTGAGTGAAAGCAAACATATTAAAACCCTCATCGCTCAACGAATACTTAACGGATTCAAATAACTTTTTGCTAGTATACTCGTAAACATATCAAGTTTAAAAGGTGGACAGAGGAACTCTGGAATATTCCCATGGTCGGAGTTATTCCGGTGGTTCACTGAGTCAGGTCGGGTGAAAACAGCTATGCCAAGTTAACTTTATTTAGTTGCGATGACAATAGTTTAAATTTGCATAAATCATAAAGATTGTTTATTCAACATTATACATTAAGAGTTTTGGACTGCTAAGAATGTACCGAATGTGATTACTCGGACTTAATGCCCCGAAGAACTGACTTGGCACAAATGTTAAATAGTAATTGGCCACTTTATAGTAAATTTGAGGCGTCCCACAGTGCATTGCTCCATAGATATAAATAAAAAATTCAAGTTATTTTATCCGGCGATAATAAGTATCCACAAGTGCTAATAGATAACATACGCTATTGAAATAAGTATTTATAAGTTTTACAACGCACCAAAACTACTACAACATGCGTCGAAAGAAAACTAGTACGGAGAGTGTTGAAACTAATCTATTCAATCAAAATGAAAAAGAGAACATGGCTGAACGTTGGTAAAGTATATTTGATGTGATAAGAACACCAATTTTAACTGAGTATATGAGAAAACGTCACGATGAGTTGGCTATAAAATCAAACTTATGAAATACCAACATGTAACTTTGATTATCGATTCAAAAAAAGTTCCACCCTAAATAACGCACGGATATGTTTTTTAGAGTGTCCTCTTTGCAATTCCCTGCAACTCATCGAGATTTTTGACTATTTTTAGATATACTACTTCACCAGTATAAGTATGAAAATGTGTTATTTGTGATAAAAAAATCCTAACATCTTGCAACGTTATGTGGGCACGGCTCAATCAAACATTACACCAGAGCAAGTTTATGCTATATTTTAATTATAGTTTCCAAGATTTTATTCAAATTTTACATTCAAAACTGACAATTTAAAAAAAATGCGATTTTTTTTGCAATAAAGGCGTATAAGTCACTTCTACAGCTACGATTGAGAAGACACATGTTTGCATATAGCTTCTTACATAATTATGAGCAAAAAAATACAAATCGCAAGGTTTTTCTTGGGACAGTTCTGCGATTATTCGTATATTATATGTCATTTATGCAAATTGTAGTTCTTTTGACCAGAAACAGCTTTCCCTTTCATACCAAAGTGCTCAAATGGCTTGATCTTTCAGTTTTGATTTTTGTCCCGCATTTCCATACATTCGACGTACTGTGCGTCCCGGAGACCTGAAATTCATCATTTGTATAATGAATCAATTGCATGGATCATGGTTATTCAATTCAATAATTTCTTAAAAGGTTCACACCGATGCGTTTTCCTTAAAGTTCTATAATATAGTGACCACATTAAAACCGATTTCGGAAACTATCTGTGACTTGAAATCTGCCTGCCTCCAGGGATAGAAAAACAAAGCATTCAATTCACCCAACCTGACCCAGTGACCCACCGGAATAATTCTGGCCATAGGAATATTACCGACTTTTTTCAGCCACTATTAGAAATAAGATACAGTATTGGACAAAACATTTGCAAGTTTTTCGATTTTCCATACAAAATGACCAACTTTGGTAAGCTAGATCTCAGTTATTTATGGACAGATTAGAATGAACCATTCACAGAACATCAGGTATAACTTGAATTTTAACATATATTTTTGAATATTTTTTCTAATCACGAGTTTATAAGTAATAATGGCTTGACTAAAGTGTAATTTTTGACGAAAAATTCATAACTTTTTATCTCAAAATCTGATAGCCCTACACAAAAACTGTCTTCAACAAACTTATTCATCTCGTTAAAATCTTAAACTTAGCTCAAGATACCATGAAGCTTTTCCTTCAATATGTTTAGTTATGTCAATCAGAGGCGCGGCCACGTTCGAAACCATGGGTAGGACAAACTTTGTAAAATATTTTGTGCACAGTGAAGCTGAGGAAATTTTTAACCCTGAACTGGAAATTAAAAATCAATATATTTGAGGGGTTTAAATGCTTTAAGTCCCTTAAATATAGTAACTTGTATTTAAGGGATGTAAGTGATATGTTGTGTTTTGAGTTGAGTTGAGTTGAGGAAATTTTACAGTTTACAAGCGTTCTAACGATATCTTCAGGTGTTTTTTTTCCGTTCAACAGAAGAAATAACATGTTTTCAACTTCCAAACAATTTATATAGAATAAAAAAAATGCTGAAAAAACTTCAAAGTAGATTTTTTTTAAAACAATGTGTTTGTAACTAAGAACTCTTTGTTAAACTACAATTCACGTGAGAATTCTTCGTTATTACAAGTATTACTGCATGTGTTTTTTCGTAATATTTTCTAGGAATTTCATCAGAAATTCAATCAGGTACTTGCCCAAATGCTGAAATAGCACTCCGTATATTTCTAAAAAAACATTTAGTAACTATTTCCCAAGAAATTTCTCTACGAATTCTAGTAAGTAATTTTTTAAGTAAAAATTCTGTGCACAATTTGGATTTTCCCAATACGAACCACAAAAATGGAAATTCTTCAAAAAAAAAATTTAAGCATCTGAATTCCTTCAAACATATTTGTAACTAAGAACTCTTTGTTAAACTACAATTCACGTAAGAATTCTTCGTTATTACAAGTATTACTGCATGTGTTTTTTCGTAATATTTTCTAGGAATTTCATCAGAAATTCAATCAGGTACTTGCCCAAATGTTGAGATAGCACTCCGTATATTTCTAAAAAAACATTTAGTAACTATTTCCCAAGCAATTTCTCTACGAATTCTAGTAAGTAATTTTTTAAGTAAAAATTCTGTGCACAATTTGGATTTTCCCAATAAGAACCACAAAAATGGAAATTCTTCAAAAAAAAAATTTGTAAGCATCTGAATTCCTTCAAACATATTTTTCCTCCAAGGTTTTATCCAGTGATTCATCCATCGATTTTCCTGGGACACTCTCCAAGATCTCCGGACAAAACGCCTTCTAAAATCCAATCAATAATTTCTACAGAAATTTGTAGGAATTTCCTTTGAAATTGTCATTTAGGATTTATAATAGATTTTAGCAAGGGATTTCTCTAAAAATGCCTTAAGCAATTGCTCCAGAGATTCCTTTTTGATAATTTGATTTTTGGAGCAAATTCTAGATAAATTCTTCTAAGCATTCTTTAAAAAATCTCTGGAAAAATTTCTGGGAGAATTGGTGGAGGAATCTCTAAAAGAATATCTAAAGAGATTCCTGTAGGAGATTTTGAATGTCTCCTAAAGGAATCTCTGAAAGTATTTTAAATATTTCTTTAGATACACTGAAGCTTTTTCTTAGGGAATCTAAGACGAAATTCTTGAAGAGCTTGTTGAACACGTTATAGTCTCTGAAGGTTTCTTAGGAGCCTGTACAACTCTGCATCAGAATTCAATGGAAGCAGAATAAGGCAAAAGAGATCCTAGATACCGTTTTGATTAAAATAGATACAGAGAGATTAAAAATTGATTTGCTGGAATTTGATCAAATCATTTTTCAGCAAATAACTAAGAACTACTTCCCGAAATTTCGACAGCAATTCTAATACAGCCAAGAACTTCTAGAGACTGAACTGTTGGAGTTCTATAGGAATTGATTTGAATGTCGGCAAGAGAATCAGCAATGCTTTGAAATATTATATCAAAAGTGATCGAACGTTCAGAAATCGCTAACACCATCACACTGTTATACACAACACACGATGCGACTGGTATCAGATCAATTCATTGCTTCAGTGATCTAGTTCGTGTGTATATTGAACAAATGATAAATTGTTTAATTTTTTTTTTCAAGCTGTCTGCTGATTTGTTTTTTTTTTGAATTGAATCGTGGGTAGGACAATCCTTTGACTGTCCTACCCAGGTGTTTGTGTGCGTAGTGCATGTCCAACCTGTCCTACCCACTTCCCGCGCCACTGATGTCAATTATGAAAAATCATCAAAAAATTTACTTTAGTCAAACCGTTACTGCTTTTCAACTTGTGATTGGAAAAATCACTCAAAAATATTGAAATCGGCCCATAAATAACTGAGATATAGGTTATCAAAGTTGGTCATTTTGTATGGCAAATCGAAAAAGTTGCAAAAGTTTTGTCCAATACTGTATGTGTGCGAGTACAGTGACAGTTAAATTTCTTTTTTAATTTAAAAACGTTAAGCATTTGCTGAGCGATACGGATTTTGTTTTTTTTTCTCTTTCTCTCAGGTCTATACGGGTTAAATGTTAATTTTAAGTAATTTGTATTTCATGCTGAAAGTGAAGGTCTCCAATCAATGTTCAAAAAATGTGCCAAAAATGTCGTTTGAAAGAAGTTCTTCAACCCTTTGGCACTTAACACCAGAAAGAAAAACATACTAAAGCTTTAGAGATTTTCTAAATTGAATCTACAAAATCTTTAATAACTCTTCTTAATGTATCCGAATCCTCTGAGCAGAATCTCAATAGAGAAACTTAAAAGTAGATTAGAGTACCTTGTACCTTTTAATTCCGCCCTAAATGCCTATTTTTGACAGATACACATATTTCGACTACCACTTGCAGTGTTCGAGCGGTAACGAACTAGGGAAGAAATAATTTTCAGAAAGTGGATACGTTTGAATTCACGGTTTATTTCAGACTGACTTGACCTTTGCCAACTGGGTGTTATTTATACTGCTCGTTTACAATAAGCGTGTGGAATTTTCCAATGGTTCAATACTCTATTGTTGCCTTGCTTATTATTAGCGTGTTTGCGTAAGAAAAGTGTAACCTAGCCTGAATCTTCGAACATTCTAGCATACTGTCAAAACAATCAAAGCAAAACAAAAACAATAGGTAGTTCTAGTGTGTTCTGAAGGCATAAAGGTAAGTATGATTTCAATAGCATTAATGTTCTTTTTCTACTTTTAGGTATTTCTAGATGGATCCAGGTGAAAATGTGGTGAGTATGTAGTGTTGTGGTGTGTTTGTGAGGCTGCCGGCATGAGGCATGATCGTCCGCCTGAGTGGTGTATGAAAACACCCCGGCGGCTTGCTGGTGGCCTCAACATGCCGCCCACCAATTGCGTAGTCAATTTTTGGCTTCATATACAGCTTGTGATTGTTGGCTGCAGGATGAAATGGTTTCCATCGACGTCATCAAATGAGCTTCGCAGTAGCTGCTCTCGGTGCCGGAAAAGTTGTGTGATGATACTAATGATGATTTTATTACACGATCGCCGCCCACCTTCTGGTCTTCCTCAGGTGCTCTAGTGGTTGATTCGATGACACCGCCCACCTTGGAAAAACTATTTACGGTTGCACAGATGTCTACAGATGAACTTTCGGTGGTGTAATTTCCTGCTACGATCCATCCTAGCTTGCTATTTTGCAGTGTTGGTTTTGCTGGTCCTAGGTAGACTTTGTCCTGCTGTAGTAGTTCGAAAAAGATGTTTGCTCCAATTAGAAGATCGATGCCACTGGGTATGTTGAATTTCTCATCCGCCAGTGGTGTATTGGGCGATAAATTCCACTTTTCGATGTTGATGAAGTGGCGAGGCAGAGGTTTGGAAATTTGTTCGAGTACAGCACATTTCAGTTGTTTGTTGTAGCTTGAGGTTCGTGAACGCAGGTCGACGGTGACAACTTCCGAAACTGGGGTGGCCTTTCGGGAAATCCCTTGAAGTGACATGTTGACCGTTTCGCATTGCAATAGTAGACGTGACTTCAAAGAGGTCGTGATGAAACAGGCTTGAGAGGCAGAGTCCAAGACTGCACGCACAGAGTGAGTTTGATTCTGCGAGTCGAGGACGTTTACAACGGCCGTGGCGAGTAATACCGACGAGCATTCATTGTAGGCGAGCATGGTTGTAACTTGAGGTGATGGTTTTCGAAGAAATGCATCATGAAGCAAGGTGTGATGCGGTTGGTCACACTTTCTGCACTTGCTTGCCGAACAACGATTCTCATCGTGGCCATGCCGAAGACAGTTGCTGCAGACGCCGAGCTCACTGGTCAGACGTAGCCGTTCCGATGATGGAAGTGTTTTAAATCGTTGGCAGAAATACAAATTATGTTGTTGATCCTCACAGAGTGTGCAGTTGGGAATCACTGCGTTGTTGGTAGATACGAAGCTTGAGCAGTGTCGTTGAGACGATTTGGATGATGATTCATTGTTTCGATGATACGACGGACGTTGAGTAGCTTCTATCGTGAACGCTCGTTGGTCAAGAAACTCCAGAAAGCTATCGATGGAACGAACTTGTGGGTCGACTTCGTTCAAGGATGATCTATCTGCCCATAGCTGACGAGTCTCTGGATCCAGCTTCACCAAAAGAATTTGAATGAGCCAACTATCTCTTTCCTCTCGCTGTGATGCTTTCAATGCTCTTATTACGTCATCGGCTATGCTGTATACTCGACGAAGCGACGATGCCGAAGCTGCGTTGATGGTAGGTATATCCAGATAGCGCTGAATTTGATGGCTTACGATGTGATCCTTTCTATCAAACCGCTTTTTCAGAGCATCTAAGGTGATTATAGAACGAAGCCACACCTCAAATTTTCAAGAGCACAAGACTTGAGAACCAAACAGCCCTCCGCATTAAAAATCTATCCCATTGGTCACCACCAGCAAGCAAGCAAGTTGATTGGTTTTCAACGCGAACTGTTGTGAGATACTCTCGTCTTGTGCATTTGAAAATTCAAAGTTTGGCTTCGTTTTATAATCACCCTAAAGCACCCTGGTAGGCTCTATCTTCCACTTTGATGTGCCGAAGAAGTGCTGCGGCAGATCCAGATGTATACGTTTTTAAATAAAGCAACCTTTGAGCGTCGGTGAGCCTGGGATTATTGTGAACCGAGCTGATAAAAAGGTCGAAGAACGATGTCCACTCTCCGTAGTCTCCAGAAAAGGTCGGAAGCATTCCCTTTGGGAGATTTGGTTCAGGTAGTCCCACAGGTGAAGCGTTGTGGTCCAATGCCAGAACTGAAGTAGTATTACCGACCGGATTATCTCGGTTTCGAATCACCCTTTGAAATTGAATTATCATTGCCTTCACCGAGTTGTGCTCCTGGTCTGCCTCGATGCCACTCTTGATAATGTCGTCTAATAGGTCGTCGTCCTTGCAGAGGTCCAGAATTCCGTCGTGAAGTTTTCGATAGTCTAGCCACCAATCACTCAGGCATTCCATTTCGGCATCTAAGTCGTCGATGCGTGTAGTGGTAGAGTTCATAGCACTCACTCTGGACCGTATACCAGCAAGTCGGCCCATTAACGCAGTACGTTTCCTCGCGACACTATCCATCACTTCTTTACACGTAACACTTTTACTATCCTGTCTACAGCGCCAAATTACTGTTCGAGCGGTAACGAACTAGGGAAGAAATAATTTATAGAAAGTGGATACGTTTGAATTCACGGTTTATTTCAGACTGACTTGACCTTTGCCAACTGGGTGTTATTTATACTGCTCGTTTACAATAAGCGTGTGGAATTTTCCAATGGTTCAACACTCTATTGTTGCCTTGCTTATTATTAGCGTGTTTGCGTAAGAAAAGTGTAACCTAGCCTGAATCTTCGAACATTCTAGCATACTGTCAAAACAATCAAAGCAAACAAAAACAATAGGTAGTTCTAGTGTGTTCTGAAGGCATAAAGGTAAGTATGATTTCAATAGCATTAATGTTCTTTTTCTACTTTTAGGTATTTCTAGATGGATCCAGGTGAAAATGTGGTGAGTATGTAGTGTTGTGGTGTGTTTGTGAGGCTGCTGGCATGAGGCATGATCGTCCGCCTGAGTGGTGTATGAAAACACCCCGGCGGCTTGCTGGTGGCCTCAACATGCAGTCTTCTTCAGTGTCAGTTAAAAAAGAAATTTAAAAGCGTTGAATCTTCAGTATTTTTTTCTCGTATCATAAATTGATTGAAATTTTGAATGTCTACGTACCTCTAACAATGTCTTTTCACCACGACATAGGTAAGTTTTAGGTAATGGATGTATTTTTCCTCCTTATCCATGGATCGCACCACCGACCAAAGCTAACTACCTACCAAATCTGTTTCCTCCAACATTAATAAACACCGTTCCTGTGGTAATTGTCGGTCTCTAGAAGCAACAATCATTGCATACTAACATTCCTTCCCCATTCCAACTGACTGTAAGGATTTGGCCGGCGCCGTTGTTTATTAATAATATGAGACCTACTAAATCGTGCACTACGAGAATAAGCGGCATATCGCATTAATGTACAAAATAAGCAAAACAAATCGTCATAAAAGCTGGGGAACTTGCATGGAAACAACGTTGCAAAAATCTCAAATTCTCATTTCTCATTTATGAGATTTTTTACGTAACTTAACAGCTGAAAAATCATGCATGAGTTGACTCATCCGTTTGACTCATTGGCTTGTATTTACACAGTTTTTAAACGCAAAGCACATATTCTTTGTTTTTGCACATATTATTCTGCTAGAAATATAACAAACCTTTCTAATGTAAACAATAACATTAGGGTTTGACAGATTTTCTATGGCTTTTATGATTGAATCATTTTTGACGATGTGAGCGTGATTAAAATCTCATGCGTGAGTTTTGCGTAGGTCCATTGCTTAAACATAGTTGAGTTCATTCTCCTCAGGTACATCCCTTAAAACAAAGAACTAGTCATTCTCATTGATATATGTCAGTGCGCATCGCACCTCTGTGCTGTGCGTACACGATTTCTCTCTGCTCTTGGAAGTTTTCATAAAAGCTACCTAAAGCAATAAAACAGTACTTTTCAGTGCTAAAATTCAAAACGGTACTTTTTAGTGCTACTAAAACAGTACTTTTCAGTACTATTTTTTCTTCTATTGATCCCTTTACGATCCTTGTTTGGACCTGTGCCTTCGATTTTTCGTTGGACCCGTTGGCGAAAGCTAGCGGTGGTAATCCTTCTTGGACACCGTCTTGGGAAAAAACCTCTTAGGAGGTCACGCCTTCTTCCGTTTATTAACTTAATGTTACCCCGGATTACGGTAACGAAATCCGGGGGCAAATTGATGAATATTTGCCAACTTTTTGTTGTGTTATACTTCAGAATTCAAATACATATTGTCAAATAAATTTTGAGAAAATCAGAACATCAGTTTATGTTACCAACTTTTCATGAAAACATCTTTTTAAAATATAATAAAAATAGTTTTAATATCAAAAAATAAAAATGATACATTGGGGCGAAATTGATCACCATACAACAAAGCAGGGTTGAGAATAAAAATTTCCCTATCTGCTATATTTGGGTCTCCTGAATCTAAAAATGATGTCGAAATTCTTACAATTCGAGTATTTGATCATCTTATTGCAAAATTAAAATTTGAAGATCTGCTTAATATTCCTAAATGCAGGCAATTTCCCTTGAAAAAAGCACATTACCTATTTGAAAATAAACGGTTTTATGAGCAAAAATATACTTCCCAGGAAACACAAGCTTGTATACGATAGCATATAAGAGTACAAAAATGGAGGCGATATACGTCCATGCGCCATGAGAATTCATGCAAAATGTACGTATATCGCCTCCACATTTGTACTCATATTTCTTACAATATACGATTCCGTGTTTGTTGGGTTGCTTTGCTGCATGATATCAAAAATGAGTTCAGTATTTCATATTTGAGCTTACACAACATTTTAACCACTCGAAGTTGACATGTAGGCACCAGTGGATTGTTTAGCACCGACATTTCCAACTGTATTGCTTACACCTTCAAAAAGTGTGAATATTTCTATGCAAAACTGACCATAATAAAAATTAAATATTTTAAAATCATCATTAGACATCTTTTATTTGAAAAACATGGGATGTCTGTGGTGCCAATGAAATCTTCGGCGTCCTTGGGAGGAAATGTTTTTTGGTGCCGACCTGATCAAATTCGCCCCAGTGATCAATTTGCCTCCGGATTACGGTACACTATTCAATGTATGGATCATGAAATATCGTCTTGCTTTAAATGTCGAACATTGTGCTCATTCTATCTCATATATTGAACACCTTGATACGAATTTCAAACAGCATGAATAAGAAGCTTCCAAATGACTAATTTCGCAAATAAATTAATCTGAGCTAGTTAATTGGTCTCGCGCTAAAGAAATATTTCAACAATATCTTCATAGAAAATCCGAGTGTTCGGCATATAGTCATGTTCGAATTTGAGACAAAACAGTCAATTTAGAACAAAATATAAATTTATATAAGAACAATCTAATGTACTTACCGGAATTACTTGGCGAGCAAGTGTAGTTTCCCGAGTCCGACGGGGATGCACGTGCAATGACCAACCGGCTCGTTCGAGTTTGCTGCTCGGTCAGCACACTGATGCCACCCCTTTGCGAATAATTGATCACCCGGCCGCCCTTGTACCAGTAGATAAAAGAAGGCGGCTGCGGTGACTGCAGGGCGACGCACGTTAAATTAATGTCGCTACCACTCTTTACGAACAATTCCGCATTTCCTAGGATCTTGGCTTTCGACACTGTGGAGCAAAGAAGAACGACAGAAGAACCCAAAGTGGTCTTTAATTAGTATTAAACTTTATCTGGATTATCAATTCTAGAACATGGGGAATTTGCAGCACATCGTTCGTGCTGAAGCCGACTCTATTCCCTCCAATTAACTCTAGCAAATGGAGCATGGAATGAATTACTCACCGACTACGTTTAACCGAAAGGCTTGACTAATTTTCGGCTCAGTCGATACTTGGCACTCGTAGACGCCAGAGTCCCGTGCCTGGGGAGACGTTATCCGTAACGTCCACTCGTCACTGCCTTCGGTATGGAGCGACTGGAAGCGCTGGTCGTTGGTGTACGTCAGTATTCCAACGGTTAGGATATGTAGATCTCGTTTCCGAATCCAGGATACCTGACGGGAATAATGTTATTAGCCAATTCAAGCGCGTCAAAAAATAGAGATCCACTTACCGCTCGGTCTCCCAGACTTTTGACTCGACAGTGCAATTGACAGGTCTGCCCGGCAATGGCAGTCACGTCTCGTTTGGTGGTATTGTCGAAGTACGGATGCACCATGTTGTTCTCCCAGTACATTTGGAGGTCGGGGCTAAGGGTATCTGTTGGAAACGGAGAAGACAGTCTCAGTCAATGTAAAGTACAAAATGGAATGGAAATGAAGATTTATGCAAGAAGCTCTCTACGGAAAACTGCAATTCATCAGTTTGCGTTTTTCAGAACACATAATTTACTAACGCTAAGTAGTAGGTTGCTGGCTCCTCGGTCACGTTAGGAGTGGATCATCAAATTATCGTTTAGGTTATGTCTTTCTTTTTATCGATAAAACGGAACACAGCTAATCCTTGAAAAAGGCACAATACATGTGTCCGAAACATCGGATGTAAGCAAAAATCCGTTTTTGAGTTTTATTGAAGACTGAAAGCCATAACCTCAAACATCAACATAACAGTTGTACAGTGGCTCAATTTCATTTTCGTACGGGGCACTGTTTTCATATCAAGTTGGTATAAAACTATTAAATGGTGCATGGACTTCGATATACTTTATCAATAATGAAGGTTATAGGTGTCATCTATTGTTTGGCAATGACAAACTGTATTCATTTGCTTAAATCTTTGGAATAATGGAAAAGTATTGAGATTGTGTCTATAATTGACCCAATTCCATATTCGTACACCTAACAAAAAAGAAATATACAGCATTCAAAACTAATTTTTAATGGACTAGATGACTACTTAAGCTCTTCGTTGTATTGTTCAGATGCAGTAGAAAACATTTGGAAAATTTATAAACGGATATATGAAACTTAAGTAAATTTAAGAAAAATACCAGTTTTCCCATGTTTTTTGCTAAAATATTCGGTAAGTCGAACAATAAATTGCATTTTTTTCATCATCACTTCCTTAAGAATGATAATTGCGAATATTGCACAAGTTTCAACAAATTATAATAGTAGCTAAGAGTGGATATCGACAACTTATACTTTTGAATCTTAGGTAATATAATATTTATAACAAATCCAAAACCAAAAATTTTAGTCAATTTCTTTATGTTTGGATCCTAAATGTATATACACAATCCATAGTTAATGTTCCTATCAAAACATAGCGTAATTATCATTTTTAATTTACATTTTACTACCAAATATGATTATAGAGATTTAAAGAATAAATATTATTGCCATAACCGCAACACAAACGTGTTTTTAAAATGATGAAAACAACAGGATATAATATATTAAATAGTGTATCAATGCTTTCTGCTCATTCAAGTTATTTTGTATTTTTCTTATAAAATCAATAAATTGCAAAATAGGGTGCTATTTTGAATATAATTTAAATATTATTTCAAAGATTATTGAATATTACGATGACATCAATTATGTGGAGGTATGTACAGCGTAGTTTAGGGTACTTTATTGTAAAACGAAGTTCGTAGTTCAAATTATTTTTACAGACAAATTTGAAATTAACATTTACCTGTTGTTTAGAATGAAAATTTGGTTTACATTGATTAAAAATATAATTTTAGAAGAGTTTTGGACTTATGGCACAACAATTTTCTGAACTCAAAAGGAATAATAACTGCTTATGATTTCTGTAAAGTGTATATATTTCAACTAAATTTCTATCAGAGCTTACGAGTACAATCTATAGATTGGATCCAATGACAAAAATAAACGTAATTGTTCGAATTATTGGATTTTATAGCAAAAATCATTGGAAAACTGGCATTTCTCATAATTTTACCTAAATTTTATATATGTCCACTAATAAATTGTCCAAATGTATTTCACTACATCTGAACATCATAATAAAGCACTTCAGTAATCAAATAGAGCTTCTAAATTTAGTTTTGAACGTTGTGCGTTTGAATTTTGGTAGGTGTACGAATATGGAATTGGGTGAATTTTAGACATCAATTCAATACTTTTCTAATAATCCAAAGATGAATGTAAATGGAAACATTTTGTTATTGGCAAACAATAGATGACACCTATTACCTTCAATGTGGATAAAGTATTTGTAGCTCAATACTTCATTTAATAGTTTTTTACTAACTTGATGTGGAAACAGTATCCTGTACGAATATGAAATTGGGCCACTGTACCTCCAAGAAACATCAAATAATCTTTCTTTTATCGATCAGCCTAGATGGCTGCGTAGTTTCGGTATCGTTTTTTCCAATTGGCTAAGAATTAACACTACCGGCTGCCTGTTCCGTGACTAGTAATGAATGCAAATAGGTGTCTAAATAAAGCCTGTGGAGTACCTGGGCGCCCTCCACAGAATTGTGCCCTTCCTGTAATTCCGGAGCAATAGTGCAGGTGACCTTATGTATCTTCAAGAAATTGGCTGCCCTATTTCAGTCTCAACCTGAATCATTTCGCATTATACATTTTACACAGTGTATTATGTGCTTTTTGTCTTTGGCGACTTTTGATAGATCTTCTTCTTCTTCTTCTTCTTCTTCTTCTTCTTCTTCTTCTTCTTCTTGGAATTACGTCCTCACTAGGACAGAGCCTGCCTCTCAGCTTAGAGTTCTTGTTAGCACTTCCACAGTTAGTAACTGAGAGCTTTCTTTGCAAAGGGTTACAATCATTAATGGATATATTTTCTGAAAAGCAATACAAATTTTCGAAAAAAAAATTGGTTTTGCCCATGTTTTTTGCATGATGTTCATTTTACATTAGAATCGTTTTTTGCTAGCAACAAGAGTATGTGAAAATTTTGATATTTCAGTCTGAATTCGTGTCGCTGCTATAGATAACATCCCTATCCTGATGTTGTGCGATAGAACAATACAAATTCCTCGTTTTTCTATCAGAAACAAAGTAATATCCTTAAGGTGTTCTTTTTACCACCCCTTCCCTTACATCGTGTGGCAGGTACCATTAGACTTTATGCCCAGGTAAGTCAAGAAAATTTCCATTACGAAAAGATCCTGGACCAACCGGGAATCGAACCCAGACACCTTCTGCATGGCTTTGCTTTGTAGCCGCGGACTCTAACCACTCGGCTTAGGTAAGGCCCAATGTTACTGCATATTATGGCCAAATTTGAACTCATTAGCTTAAATAAAAACTGCCGAATTGAATCAAAAGTGCCAAGAATAGGATCCATCTCCCTACGACACACAACACAAAAAAAATCTTCAAAATTTTCAATGTTAACGAGGTTAAAAAAATAGCTCTTAATTGTGCACAAATTCTTCCTACATAATTATTAATCGGTCCCATTACTAGCAGCCAGCTGACGTTGTGCCTGAGCTGTTGGCACTGCACAAACATTGTTCCAATTAGAGGAGATGTTTTGCTGCTGCAAACTTGACAAGTGGCAGATCCCCAGCATGGAATATTAATAATGTAGCTTGTTTTCCGTTACCATTCCGGGGATATGCAACGGAACCATCATTAAGCCCCAGTTGATGAATTGCAATCTAACCGCAGAGCCGTCGAGCGTTTTCCATTTTCCATTGGCATCCCTTCCCGACTATGGGTGCATGACAAAATGTTTTAGCTTATTTTATTATCAATAATATTGTGATATTCATATTTTATCGAACATAGGTTGTTAGAAGCAGGATATTGTTGAAATAATTAAATCCATAACTAAAAGGCATTGAAAATTGGAACATAAATAATAACAAACAATCCAGATTTTTTTTTATATAAAGTTATATTATTGCATAATATACGGTTATACTCATTCAGTTACGAACTTTTTGATCAATTATATGAAAATTCTAACAAAACAAACAATTTAAAATTAGGATTATGTCGCAACACGTATATTTTTAATTACTTGCAATATGTCAATACGAAAATCATGATCATAACATTTTATAACACTTGGATTGTTTGATTAATCCAAGAGACCTTTCATCCATTCTTTCCAGATAAAAATCAAGAAGAATGGTGATCAAAGACACACAATACTACATATTTTGCTTTGTAAATCTCAAACTTAAATTGATTAAAGTGAACTAGATTGAAGAAACAACACATTTTTAAATAAGTAGAAGATCGGAATAAAATGAAAGTATTGGAATACTATTAATTGATAAAATGTAAAGATATTTGTATAATATTTCCATAAAACAAAAAACAAATATTTTTAAGGAATATAACACAGTGGGCATTATGAATAAAGTGTAGTACGGTTGAGTTTACTACATTCAGGTACGCTACATGTGGAACACGAGTGGAACATGTTAGTGTCATTTTCCTTTCTACACCTTTCGAACATACTACAAACAACGCGTTGCTATGAATAAAGGTACCATTTACTACAAAGCTACTGGTAGTTAGCTTTAGAGTTGCAACAAGCTTTGAGATTGCGGAGTTGGAAGGAATAATTTACTTTTGAGCGAAAATCATGAGAAAACGATATGAGTTTTGATATTTTGAAGGTATTTTGAGTTTTGCTTAGGAATTCTGAGGTTACGAAAACATTCGCCCTGCCAATTCTAAGATTCCGGTAAGATTACCGGCCGTAGCAACTTGTAATATGTGTGTGAACTCTGGCATTACGATAATTATGTTATTTTCTAGGAATACAGTTATTTATAAAGTAATTATGAATTTAACATATGAAGTCTGACATCTCAGGTTCTCAGATTTCGTTTGGAATTCCTGTAGGAACTTTGGGATTCCGATAGGCATGTCGGTTTTTAATGATAATTCTAGAATTTAAAAGCCATTCTAGGAGTAGTGCGGAAATATTAGAAGTATGGTAAAAACTCTAGGATTTGGGTGGAAATGGGATAATGATTATTAATTTCTTGAAATTCTGTGGGTATCTTTGAGACGATATATCTGTAAGAATCCATGACATTTCGGAGCGATTCCTGTGAATTATTGTGTGAATATTTGGAATTCTGAAATCAATCGTTGGAGTTATTGTAAAAACCTTAAAGATTTTGTTGATCTCCAGTTCCGTTGGAATTTCAAAGCAAAGCTTTAATATAAACCTTTTGAATGTCGGTAAATATTTTCTAGATTCAAATGGATTTTTTTAAGAAATCGATAAGAATTTCAATATGTAATTTCAAAGGAAACCCTGGTGTTTTAGGGTAGATTTTTATTGAGCTCTAACGACTACCATCGGAGTCACTACAATTCCCAGAACAATCTCTACATTCTATAAATTCCAAGGATAGTATCAGGAGCCCCACCTAAATAACGAGAATATCACAGAATCAGTTGGCATTTCCGGAATTCAACATGCTGTTAAGAAAACAAACGGGGAGCATAAAAATTCTAACGCAATTTCACAAGAATTTCAGTACTGGTGCTAGGAAATATTTGGTTTCTGGTTTGATAGCTGTAATCCCAAGATCTCTTCATGTATTTTAAGCTAAAATTCAAAAATTCGTCAAACACTGGCGTTGGCGAAGACCGAAACTCACGCAGCAAATTCATTGATACACCACCATAATGAAATCAAAAACATAAAGAGAATACCAGACTAATCGCAATATTTCACTACAAATCTTGTCAAATTACAGCACCTTCATAAATTTGTGCAAATTGTCGCGTAATCGATTAGATTCCATGCATTTCCTTCTGATGCATGATTGTACAGTATGCCCCATAAAAAAATGCGAAAATCGTCATATCATATTTTATGACAGTTTTTTCATAGAAAATGTGAATGAAGCATATATATTATTCATTACGTGTATTGTATAATCAAATTAGACTCAGTTTTTCATTTTGGACATGATTTTTATCTGTTACTTTTACCCTACCAGATAGGAATTGGAAGCATACCATCAAATTTTATCATGCGGACATCAAGTTCAATATCTGTGTGATGAAAGCTTCTAAAACATCAACGACGATGTCAGCTTCTTCACAGACCTTGTCTCCAGCATACGCCCATATCAAATGATAGAATTGATTCATACCTGGGTCATTGGAGACTTAAACATTTTTTCGGAAAAATGGCTCATTTTGGAGAGCTTTGATTGAACGTTCATATAAGTGTGATAAGCGGCTCCGATTTGCTCCAAAACCAATGAGCTAGTATTGATATAAGTTGTCTCTAACCGAAGGAACAAATGTCATCCTCAAAAATCCATTATATGCCTCCGTATTTAGTTTTTATTCAACTTTAACGGAAAAAAATATAGGCATATCAAACCTATAAGACGCAAATGCTCTCAAAACTATGACCCTGGCAAACTATTTTATTGTGATCATGGAAAACACGTTCTCTTAGAAGTCCTCCATCCTCTGATACCAAACAAATTAGAATTTTCAACAATAAAGTGTGATTTTTGAAGGTGGAAAGTTTATCACCAGAGTATACGAC
The DNA here is from genome assembly GCF_002204515.2 of Aedes aegypti. Classification (NCBI taxonomy): domain Eukaryota; kingdom Metazoa; phylum Arthropoda; class Insecta; order Diptera; family Culicidae; genus Aedes; species Aedes aegypti. The sequence continues at coordinate 159,411,346 of NC_035109.1, read as the reverse complement.
AATCAGACGCTGTTTCTTGCATTGGGCGGACAAAACCTTTGAGCTTCTTATTATTTAGGACAATAAGAAAAATATGACAAAAATCGTCCTGGACAGCGAAGTTATTTATTTATTTATTTATTTTAACATAAAATTTTGAAAGAGGGAAAAACCCCTTTGAGTGATTTCTTTTTTGAAATCTTTCTCAAAGAGGCACAAAACCTCTTTATCTTTTCAAGAAACGTTACAAATCAAACTTAAAACTAGAGGCTCACACGGCAACAGACCATAACAGTAGGGATAATAATCGTAGAATATGAACATCAATCCGATATTAAGTGAAGAGTATCATCAAAAGTCGGTGAGGGAGAGGGTCCATCAGAATCGAATCATTCTTGACATCTGAAAATAAATGTATAAAAAACAACAACAAGTATCAAACAAAATATGAGATCTCTTTTAGAAACTCAAATAAAATTTTCAATACGGGATAGCATTTAGTACCAATTATGTCCGCTGTTCCGTCAACGCCTGCGCCTGGTTTCTCGGTCAGGTAGAATCGCCAGTTACTTTTCCAGGTAATGAAGACTGGTATATGTCTGGCCGAAGCCAGTGATGCTACGCTCGTTAAATTTGCTCGTAAATGGTTCCAGCTCCTCCACTTTTCAACGCCAACCACACTCTGCTAATCCGTCAACGCCTGCGCCTGGTTTCTCGGTCAGGAAGAATCGCCAGCTACTTTTCCAGCTCCATCACTCTACAACGGAAACTAGTTTGTCCTGCATCTTTACGCTACCGATGACCCTGAACATACTGTCCCCACGCTACTTCAACAGTACTCAGCTGTTTCGTCAACATCTGCGCCTGGTTGCTCGGTTAGGAAGAATCGCCAGAAGACCTTTCCTGCAGATATCACCGCTGATCATCAATCCTCGCCATGTGTTTTTCTGGTTGCTCGAATTGTTATTTTTTGAATTCAAATTATTTGTAGCCGTGTAAATTAGTAATTATTAATTCAGGAAGTTAATTAATTGAATTAGATTTACCGCACTCCCTTCAAAGAGAATTATTTCTCACTGGAAGTGCATGTTTATTGTAATGTTTTGATGAAAAGAAGAGAAGGTTTTATGCCTCTAGGAGAAGTGCTTCGAAAGGAACGCCACTCCTAGGGGCTTTTCCCTACTCCAATAAATAAATAAATAAATAAAAAAAAAATGTCACGAACAGATATGGGAATAGGATGATTCAAATTTTCTATGCTGTTGATTAATTTTTTCTCGGTAAAATGAATATGCGACATTAAAATACAATATGATCAATATCCTCATAAGATTCTCCACAATCGCATAGATTAGAATCTTTGATGTTGATTCGATACAAATGGCTGTTGCAAATATAATGATTTGACATCAACCTTGAAAAAGAGCAAATGAAATTTCTACTTGCTGATATATTTTTGAACCATGGATAATTACTAACTTTTGGGCAAATAGAATGACACCATCGCCCTTTATCGCTAGAGTTCCAACAAATTTGCCAATCCAAAAGAAATTTTACTTTCAGTTTTGGATAATATTCAAATGGTAATATGTGACGATTGTAGATTATTCCCCGATGAACGCCAAATTTAGCTAATGAATCCGCCTGTTCATTTCCATAAATCTTACAATGAGCAGGAACCCATACAAATTTAATAATAAATCCCTTAGAACTAAGATCAAATAATAATGTTTTCATCATAAATATAATATGATGAGTTTTAAAATTGAAATTTATCGTATCCAAATGAACAAATGAAATAAATATTTGGTGTACAATCTTTGATCAAGTTGCACGCAAAATATAGAGCAACCAGTTCTGCCGAAAAAATGACCCGACAATAAATTGTATACACCAAATCCCGCAACATCTTGAATCAAAGAACCATCCGTATAATAAATTTGCGCAGGTGTGACTTCAATAAATTTACGCTCAAATAAAAAATTCGCAAAATGAGTATGTTGAATTTTTGGAACTTGTTTCAATTCATGCAACAAGGTGAAGTCAATGATAGGTTGGTATGAGTGAATTGTAATTTTTGAATTATAAAAAGCATTTAAAGTAATTGTTTCAATTTGTTCGTTAGAGCAATGAATGAAGGAATCTAATATTCTGCTCGAAAGATTAATTTCAAATAACGATTTCAAAATATTGATAATAGGATGATTGTTTGAGAAACAATTCATCACAAATTTGCAATTTAATTCTTGAAAGCGAATCTTAAGTGGCACTACTCCGGCAAGAACTTCAATTGATTGAGTATGTGTTGAATTCATAAACTTTAAACAAATTCTCAAGCAACGAAGTTGTATTTTTTCAAGTTTGACAAAATATGTTTGTACAGCACTACCAAATGAAAAACAACCATATTCCATAACTGAACGAATAGTCGTTTTATAAAGTGTTATTAAATCAGAAGGATTCGCTCCCCACCAAGTACCTGTAATTGTACGAAGAAAATTAATTCTTTTGGCACAAACTTTTTGGATGAATGTAATGTGAGTGTTTCAATTTAATTTATAATCAAACCATATGCCAAGATATTTGTATATATCAACTTTTTCAATTTCAAGGACATTAAGATATAAATTTATAATTGTAGAAGAATGTTTTCTTGAGAAAACAATATATTTCGTTTTTTGAACTGAGAAAGAAAAACCATTTTCATGAGCCCACATATCAATATTATCTAAAGCACATTGCATAAAATGTCTTATGATCTCTCTGTTTTTGCCACTGATTGAAATAACATTATCATCAGCAAATTGTAATAAATAACATCCATTAGGAGACAGCGAAGTTATGTCAGAATATACTGCAATAATCAGAAATTACATTTACTAGCAAAAACTATGAAAATAACGCTTGTGGATACGTTCAAACAATTTTCGCATTTTTTTATGGGCCATACTGTATTGATTTAAAGCGTCACTCTGAATGGATTTTTCTTTACGTGCAGAATCACTCTGCACTCTGAATGGATGTTTGTTAACGTGTAGCATCAATCACTGCTACCCGTATTTAGTGAAAGCTCATGTTCGAAAGCAGTACGTACTGCATGTTCGAAAGGCTTTTTAGTTATACCAAATTTGTAGTAATCTTTGTGGATTTTGTTTTTGAGTAGATGCTACATGTAGTAAAGTTCAACGCTTTTTTTCATACCACCCAGTATGTTACATTTTTGTTTTGATATATTCTGTGGTAACAGTCTTTAACATAATTATATCACAGTAAGATATAAGTCATTCCATATCAATCGTCCACTGCACGTGTAATCGTAATCGAGCGTCATCGATTGCAACCAACATGTTCATTGACTTGAAACATGCAAAAAGCCAAATTTTAATGTCAACCGTACCACCTCTCGACCCATTCGATCACGTGTTGGCAAATTTAACGGATACCTATGATTTTGCTTAAATTCTTCAATTTATATCTTCGAAACTGTTAGACATAGGGAAAATGATGTTCGGTACTATTGAAGGAATTCGTTTGTCAGATATATTTTTCTCCTATTTTTAAACTTTAAATATTTTAAAACTTTAAATCTCTCCAAGGTTTTTTTAGCCTATTAGACCAGTCAAGATATTTAGAAGGGAGGTACTCCAATGTATCTGATTTCCCGTTCCGCCATTTTGAAATACCAAATAGCTGTTTGTTTGTTTTGATTGTGAACTAACACTATTTTGAAACTACATACCATAAAAAATATTCTTCGACAAAGTTCGCTTATAAAGCACATACTTTGAATTATTTGACTTGATTTTGATTTAATTTCTCTGAATTCGTTTTTGTGATTCAGTGATACTAGGTGCAGAGCGTCACGAAGCAGGAATAGAATATTCCTTTCACTCTCACAATGCAAGTAATTCCTCACCATCTTTTCAAATTTGTGGTAACACCAAACAGTCCATGCTGCCTTCTGTAGTTCCTCCAAAAATTATTTCCGGAATACTGCTAGGATCCCCCTAGACTTCTACACAGATTTTCTTTAAAATTTATTTTGGGGCTCACCCATTAACTACATCACGCTTTGAAGAGGAATCCTCTCTTCTTATTTCAAGCATGACGTAGGGATTTTTATGTACAGTACGGTGTACTGAAGGGGATCATGCAGTATGAATTAATGGAGAATTTCAGGTAGATTTTTCTAGAGGAATTTCCCTGTAGAATTTTTTGAATGTACATTGGTGATTGCTGCTAGAATCCCCTGAAGGAATTCATAACAAAAACATTAGAGATGTTGGCAGAAAACACTGAAACAATTTTTCCACTTGGAGAAAATAAGTATTCCTAAGTAAATTTCCAAAACCCATACAAGTCCTCCTTAAAAGTAAGAATTCATGCATATATATTTGGAAAATGTCTTCGAAAAATCACTGCATAAATCTCAGCAACGATTTAGGAGTGAATTAATGAAGGTATTACGGAAACATTTCTTGAAGAAATGCATGGAAGAATGCTTGAAAATATCACTGACAAAATTACTGGAGCAATTACCAACATCTCTCTTGAAAACCTGCGCACATTTTTCGAGGAATTTAGAGAATATTTCTCCGGAGAATCCATTTGAAATTTCTGCAGGAATATGTTTAAGAATACCGCCACGAATTTTTACGGGAAAACTTCCTAAGATTCCTCAACTAATTCTTTCTACAGGAATCTTCAGGAATTCTACCGAGATTCTCAAAGATTTTCTCCAGAGTTGCTCCGGGATTTCCTTTATTATTCCTTCAGAAATTTTTTCGGTGTTTCTCTAAAAAATATTCAGCTGCTCTTCCAGCAATTCCATCGGAGGCCCTGCAGGAATTCTTGTAGAGTTTTTTTTTTTGAGAAGTTTGTCAAAGCTTTTTGTGGGATTGATTTGGAGTTCTTCATGGAATTTCTTCGGAGATCCGGGAATTCAGATTTACTCTGGGATTTTGTTTTAGTTCTACCGGGAATTCTTTTGGATGTCCTGCATACTTCATCCTGCATATTTCTTGGAATTTATGTAGGAATTTTTCAGAGTTTCAGTAGTAATTCTTCGGAAGTCTTTCGGGATTCTATCAGGAATTCTTCTGGTGTTACTTCGAAAAATTTCCAACAATTCCACCGAGATTTCTTCCAGAGCTCCTTAGAAATTTTTCAAGAATTTATCCATGATTGTCTCTAAACTTCCTCTGGAAATTCTTCGTGAATTCCTCGTGTGATTCCTCCGGAGCTTCTCCAGGATAATTACTAATAACTTCCAGAAATTCTTCCGGTTTTCTTTCAACAAATTTCTCTCGATTTTATCTAGCGATTCCTTAAAACATCCTCCGGATTTCCACCGGAAATTCTTCCAGAGTTCTACCATAAATTCCTCTGGAGCTCGTTTAGTGATTCCTCTAGATTTAATACAGTGATTCCTCCGGAGCTCCTTCGGGAATTCCTTCAAGTTTTCTCCATAGTCTCTCCAGGAGTTATCCAGAGTTCCTCAAGCAATTACCCCGAAGTTCCTCCAGAAATGCATCCGAGGTTTCTCCAGAAACGCCTCCAAAGTTCCTCCAGGAATTGCTCCAGAGTACTTCCAGGAACTCCTTTGGAGTTTCTCTAGGAATTTATCCAGAGTACCTTAAATAATTCGGCCAGAAGTTCCTTCATAGTTCCTCCGGGAATTCCTACGGAGCTTCACCGGTAATTCCTCTCGAGTTCCTTCAAAAATTTCTTCTGAGTTCCTCCAAAAATTCTTCCAGTGTTCTTTCAGAAAATATTCTGGATTTTATTCCGCATTTTAGCCGAAGTTCCTCCAGAGCTCCACCAGGAATTACTTAGGATTTCCATCATAGTTCCTTTTGGAAGTCCTTCGCAATTGCTCCAGCAATTTTTCCTGAGTTTCTTCTGCAATTTCTCCAGAGTTTCTTCAGGAATGCCATCAGAGTTCTTCTAAAATTTCCTCCGGAGTTTCTTCAGGAATTCTTTCAGCATTTTTCCTGGGAATTCCTTCGGAGCTCCACCGAGAATTCCTTCGGATTTTCTCCATAGATTCTCCAGGAATTCAATCAATGTTCCTCCAGAAGTTTCTCGGATTTCCTTCCGAAATTCCTTGGAGCTCTTCAAGGAATTCTTTTGGAGATCCTCCATAGTTTCCTTCATAGTGCCTTAATAACCAAGGTATCTAAATGAAAGGTAGTCCAATCTGTCAGAATACTGCATCCGCCAGGTTGAAAACCCCAGTGACAGCTGGCGAGTTTGTTTTCGTTAGAGGATGCTAGAAAAAGCCATGTCACACAAACATCCATCCGGCTAAATGTTTTGGTTGGTTTGAAACACTAATTATTGGATAAATTTCTTTTAACAGGCTGTATTTAAATAATATTTCACGACCAAAATCGCCAATAACCGCAACAGTCTTATTTTGCCAGTCACGTTCGAAGTACTTCTAGACATGTTTCACTAGCCATATAGATTTGTTCGTTTAATTCAATTATCGATTCTGTGAGGGCATTATCCAAATTGAAAGCTTCGAAATACTTCCTTTAAAATAATTTTGAGCTCAAAAGATACATATTTTCACAAACGAACACAGAAAGTAAATTTCACTCAGAAATGCGGGAGAAAATCTTCACTTCACATGTAATATTCTTTTTCTGTTGTGAACAATCCCTAACAATCCCATAGAATCCGATCTGATACATGCATATCTTAGTCGGGGCCTTCCTTAGCTGAGTGGTTAGAGTCTGCGGCTTCAAAGCAAAGTCATGCTGAAGGTGTCTGGGTTCGATTTCCGATCGGTCCAGGATCTTTTCGTAATGGAAATTTCTTTGGCTTCCCTGGGCATAGAGTATCATCGTATCTGCCACACGATATACGAATGCGAAAAGGGCAACTTTGGCTAACAAAGCTCTCAGTTAATAACTGTGAAAGTGCTCATAGGAACACTTAGCTGAGAAGCAGGCTCTGTACCAGTGAGGACGTTAATGCCAAGAAGAAGAAGAACATGCATACCTGGGGGATGCGAATTACAAACCAACAAGCAGCTGAAATTTTCGCAAAAAAGATCTGAGTGTGCCTAGAAATGTTCAATAAAGATTTCGTCACGATAAGAAAGTTAAATAAATTATGTAACATAAGGACCGCAATTTTTTAAAGAGAAGACGTGTTTGTTCCAAATTATGCATTAGTCTTTTACAACTGTTCAACAATAAGCTTCTTTCTAACATACAGCTAGAAACTTTCTCATTAAGGCAATTTATTAGGTTAATTGCCCGCATTGAACTGATGACGCTTTGTGTGAAGTAATTCAAGTGCACATTTGTGATTTCCAGCCAGACAAACAAACAACAGACGGTTAGCACTCGTGGAACAGATTGTGTAGAATTTGAACATCCTTAATGTTCGAGTCCGCACCCCCCAGATGCAAACATACTCGCCAGCTAGTCAGCTCGCCAGCTGTCAATTCCTTCCCCCCAGTAGCCTACTTCACTACGCACCCACTGACTGCTTAGATTGCTGAACCTCCGTTCGAGAAATCTTGGTTCACACAACTACACTCAAAAGGAAGATCAGCACGCATCAGATGCGTCAGCTTTGACATTTTTGAAAGTTGAGAAAAGCGTCAGCGGTTTTAGTACATGCGTGATTTTGGTGATTCTTGGACCCTGCAGTATAATCAGGTCCGTCCCACTCGGGCTCAGATTGAGTACCACTTCTAGTACTGTATTTGGCCCCTCGCTACTGCAAAAGGTACCCAAGTTTGACAGATCGCAGTACACTTTTCACGGCATTCTAGATTACCTTATGAGCCATAAAATTTTGGGCAACTGCAAGGGACAGGGAGGTCTTTATTTTGTCTTTGGTATAATGAGACGGTACATGAACCACCACAACTGAGTAGCTCATCCAGTAGACTTTTGAGGAGAATACAAACCGACGAATGAGATCCATAGAGCCCAATCCCCTTTGGGATACAGATTGCCTGGGGTAGGTGAATGTTTCCAGTTTTTTTTTTGCTGAGAACTGTGCACAAATAATTCAATTAAATAATAAGGATTGAAAAAATATTAAAAATCGAACAATTAATGGTCGAAAAAATAATGGTCTGGCAACACTGTTGTAACCTTTTTTAAATGTCTATTTTCTGTTCAATTCTGTATCAGCCCACAGTACCCTAATGTTTCATTAAACAATAAACTTTTTCACCGAAATCTGCAATTAGTCGGGATTTCATATGAAAAATATCGCAATCTAAATTTCTGGAGATGGTCTTGGAACACCTCAGGAATTAAGATGTTTTCGGCTATAAAATGTCTAACAAACACGATAGATTTTTTTTTTTTTTGGAATCTAAATATACTCATCGGTTGATAAATCGATTTGATGTTTTCAATTTAAAAATAAGAATATTTGGCAGCACTGTATCCTAAACATATTTTTTGCTAGATTTCCTGAGCAATTTGCTTGTGCCACAGATAATTTTGCTTTGTTTCTATTAGTTGCTAAGATTTATATTGAAGAATGTTAGTAAAATCATGGGGTTTTTTGACAAATTTGCAACTAGGGTCGGTGTTCCCTTAGTGGACAGTCCCCTATAGTCGCACTAGTGACTTTTCACGGCCGTTTTGCTATAAATCTTTTCAAAACATTTTTTGACATGAAGGTCAGGACCTATTTATCTAAGTACCATTGATTTACATCTTGATTTTGCTCAAAAAATGATCGCAAAAAAATATTTTTGCTTAAAATTTGAGCTCCCTTGCGCCTATAGTAAACCTATTGTTCCTATAGTAGCACTACTGAGAGAAACTATTTTTTATTATACGAAATAATAGATTAAATTATAACTTTTTTTACATCAAACGAAAGCTTAAGATCCACACTTTGTAGGAAAAATATAAAAGTTTTGTAAAAATACGGTTTTGATAAGTATTTTGCCCACGCCGTGATGCTAGTGCTACTATAGGAACAGAAATTAGAAATAGTGCTACTATAGGCACATGTATTCCTATAGTGGCACACGCGATAATAAATATAAACATTTGAGTTTTCGTATGTTTTATATTTTTCCCACAAAACCAAGATAAAAAGCTATCAGATGATGTAAAAATAATGACGCTAGCATTATTTTTCGATTTTATACGAATTTTTGTTCTTAGCTATGCGGCTATTGGTACATCGACCCTACAAGAAATTGTTCCGTCGGTTAGGCATAAAAATTTGACATTTTGCACATTTCAAGTGGAAGATCATTTCATCGAAATTTGATTGAAAACGATTGTATATTTGTGGACAATTAGTATAGAATGACCCATATGCATTTCATACTCTGTTATCATATCATATTCTATATTTGTCATGTCCCTCTAGTCGGGATCCCTAAGGACCAAGCGCCACTTACCTGCCACTGCAATGACGAAGAAGTTAATCAACGATGCAATTAGTCTCAGCTTCGTGTTCATAGTAGTGAAGTAGCACTGCAAACGGTCCCCGGTTAGAAGTGAGTTTTGCTGACGATTCGTCGTTGCCGTTGGATTCGTTCTCGCTGGATAGTCACCATTTTGTGTACATCGACGATTGTTTGAATAGTTGCATTTCCCGGAGAGTATCCAGGCTTCCCACTACGTACTTGCACTGTGCCGTTTTAATGCATACATTTTCATTGCACTTCCTTGCTCTGTGCTGCGTGAGAGCAGTTTTTTTCTTCCATTGAAACAGTTTTCAATTAATTATGATTGTGCTTTCGAAAGCGCTCGAAAAAAAAACACTGACAAACGTAATTGGTGCTCTACTCAAACCGATTAGCTTCAGGATGCTTGCGTCATTGTCACACACCCACTGGAATCATGTTTGACTTCGGTGATGGTCACGAACGAACTTCATAATTCAAATGAGCTTCCACATTGGGCACTGCTGGAACCAGAACGGGACAAAAACGAGGATGTGGAAGCCTTACGGGCAGTTTTTGCTTTCCCCGTTTACTGTTGGATTATTCACAGTCATACTTTTTGTGGGCTCTTCTATATCTTCCATACATTTCACTTTTTACCTGCGTGCTATACTTTTTTTCCTTATGCTGTACTATGTATTTTCATCGGGGGTTTCCCTTTTCACTTATATATTCTTCTCACATTGACCCACAGCGTCGTCGTTCCGAAGTTGTCTTCCTGTTGGTATAAATATTTCACTTTTATCATGCGGAGCCAACTGGCAGTAGTTGACTCGAAGGCAAAAGAAAGGCAGTTCCCCAGTTGATGTATGATTATGGAAAAGTGCTCTAGTGCTTTGTGCTGCAGAAAAAAATATAACAGTATTACGTAAAGTCCACTCAATATCTAGTCGTGACTATGGGTAGTAGTGTATTTTTTGTTGTAACTTGTTCAACCATTAGAAAATTTCTGATCATGACTCATCCCATTTTGAAGTGACAATGGAAGGTATTTTTTCCATGTTGAGTGAACATTATGTATTTCCGAAGATAAATCTCAATACTTATTGCTGTGTGAAATCTCGAACAAAAGATTGCTAAAAATATCCAATGCCTAATATTTTGTACTGTATAAAGTCCTTTTTATAAACATTCACAGTGTTAGACTCTTAAAAGCAGATTTGAATCGATGTGATTTAAGTGAAGTGGAGCTAAGGTCTCTTTCTAAATTGCTAACTATGTACAAAGGGAAGGGTTGTTTTTTTTTTCTTTTTTAACTATTTTACAAGTACAACTTTAAACAAAACACTCATGTATTGTGTTAGGCAACACCATCATCCTTATTTCGTTCTACTAAATAATTATTCAATTAACATTTTGTCTACAACTTATTACATTTAATTTGTTGTGGCAGTTGATAGTACTTGCAGTTGAGTTAAATTCACCTGTCAATAAGAAAAATAAACGCTTTCAATTAACTTTATCTTAATGTATAACGTGACAACAAAAGACTCCAAAGATTTTTGTCAAAAATAATAATAACTTTTTTTTAATAACTTGTTACATTTGGTTTGAATGCCTTCTATGTGATTTTTGAAAATTTAATTTCTATCTAGCATGAGCCCTAGATACTTAACTTCATCTGACCAATTAATTGGAATCCTTCTCATCGTGACAACATGTTTACTTCTTCTTAATCTTTCTGGCGTTACGTCCCCACTGGGACAGAGCCTGCTACTCAGCTTAGTGTTCTTATGAGCACATCCACAGCTATTAACTGAGAGCTTTTTATGCCAATTGACCATTTTTGCATGTGTATATCGTGTGGCAGGTACGAAGATACTCTATGCCCTGGGAAGTCGAGAAAATTTCCAACCCGAAAAGATCCTCGACCGGTGGGATTCGAATCCACTACCCTCAGCTTGGTCATGCTGAATAGCTGCGCGTTTACCGCTACGGCTATCTGGGCCCCACATGTTTACTTGAAGGATCCAAATAAAGAGCTTTTGGTTTATGTGGGAATATTATTTGTTGAGTTTTGGAAGTATTAGGAGAAATCTTCCATTTATGCAAGTATGAAGAAAAATATCCAAACTTTTTTGCAATCGACTACAGATGACACGCAGGCTTCGTCCTTTGGCGGAGAGGCCTGTGTCATCCGCAAACAAAAAAAAATGACATTTCCTGTAACTCAGGAAAGTCAGATGTTAAAATATTGTATAATATTGGTTCCAATATGCTACCATGAGGAACACCAGCTCTTAAGGAAGTCTTTCAGACTTGGAGTTCTGAAAATTAACCTGAAATACGGTTTGACAGATAACTTTGAATTATTCTAACAATGTATGTTGTAAAATTAAAGTTTTTTTAAATTTACAATCAAGCCTGAACGCCAAACACTGTCGAATGCTTTTTCTATGTCTAGAAGAGCAAGACCAATAGAATAGCCTTCAGATTTGTTGGAACGGATCAAATTTGTTACACGTAAAAGTTGATGAGTGGTTGAATGTCCATGGCAGAATCCGAACTGTTCATTGGCGAAAATTTATTTTTCGTTGATCACCTTTCAAAATGACCTTCTCAAAAAGTTTACTGATGGAAGAAAGTAAACTGATTGAACGATAGCTAAGCTTCTAGCAGATTTCGAAATTCGTACAACCTTAGCATTTTTCCATTTATCAGGAACTGAAAACTTTTGTTAAATATTTCAACTGAGATTGATAAGCTACTTTCTGGAATTTTTCTTGATGAGGATGTAATAAATTTCATCATCGCCAGGGGCTTTCATATTTTTGATTTTTTGAATAATAGTTCTCACTTCTACCAAGTCAGTCTCCCAGGAAATTCGAAAACGCTCTCTTGATTGAGAATAATTTTGAAATCCTGAGTAACTTGATTTTTCATTGAACTAGCAAGTCTCAAATAAAAATTGTGCGTGCTTTTAAACTGCATAGCAAGTTTTTGAGCTTTTTCGCAATTAGTTAGAAATAATTTGTTTTCCTCCTTCAATGCCGGTATTTACTTTTGGGTTTTTTTTTTTCGAAATTTTAGATACTTTCCAAAGGGCTTAGAGCCAATGTCCAATTGAGAAATTCTATTTTCAATTTTTTTATTTTTGATAGTGAAATAGTTTTTTAGGCAACAAATTGCAAAATGATGATTTTTTCAGTTGTAAATTTATCCAACGAGGTTCGCCGAGTTGGATAAATACAACGAGTTCTGAAAAAAATCGAGTTTTGCAACGAGTTGCCTACAACATTTTTTGCTATTTCGAAAAATTCCATTTCAGCTGGATGAACTCTAAAAGCACAAACAAACATTTCAAGAGAACTCACATGGGCACACATCCATGCGTAGTGTCAATTCAGTATTTTTCAATCACGTAGGCTGTGATACAGTAGTCACGGTGCTCCCCTGACCGTTATTATCAGAAAAAAATCTCCATCAAATCTGTGCTCACCATTCGATTTATATAGCTAAGCTGCATGTCTAGGCAAAATTTTAAAAAAATCGTAGGGCCCGTTTTGAAGTTACGCCCTTTTGAATGTGTAAGTCCACTAATTCTAATATAATCTGAGATATTTAAACGAGTTTTTATTGGCCGTGATTATCAGAATAGATATAACATTAAAATTTTAATCAAAGTTGGTTTATATAGTTATTTGTAACTACTGAGAGTAGTTTTGAATGAGAGGATAGACGAAATTTGAAGTTACGTCCTTTTGGAAGCGTAACCATTGAAAACACTAATTTCCAATAGATTAATTAGGTATTCTTTTAGGCAGGCATTCCGTTAAGCATGTTCAAATGTTTTCAATGCAACATTGCACTTATATGTCACCAAAGTATTTCACAATTTATTATTTTTTCAAAGGCTCAAGCGCTGTAAGGCATTACGGAGCAATTTTCGTGTCATTATTATTCATAGAATATTGTTATGGCCCAACTAGCTACCTTGGGCCTTCCCTAACCGAGTGGTTAGAGTTCGCGACTACAAAATAAAGCCATGCTAGAGGTGATTGGGTTCAATTCCCGGTCGGTTCAGAATCTTTTCGTAATGAAAATTTTCTTGACTTCCCTGGGCATATAGTATGTTCGTACCTGCCACACGATATACGATGCAACAATGGCAACTCTGGCAAAGAAAGCTCTCAGGTAATAAATGTGGAAGTGCTCATTGAACACTAAGTAGAGAAGCAGGCTCTGCCCCAGTTGTAACGTAATGCCAATAAGAAGAAGCAGAAGCTACCGGCTATTGCGGCTGATTTTGTACGGCCCCAGAACAAAAACTTCAATTGCTGAGTAATGCACAATTGGCCAAACTATAGAACCAAAGACACATTAAAGACCTCCATGTCCCTAGCAGTTGCCCAAAATTTTATGGCTGATAAGGTAATCTAGAATGCCGTGAAAAGTGTACTGCGATCTGTCAAACTTAGGTACCTTTTGCACTACCGAGGGACCAAATGCAGTACTAGAAGTGGTACCCAATCTAAGGCCGAGTGTGACGGACCTAATAGAACTCTAGACCACTGTCAATAGTTTTGTCATCAGTTGTAGCATACATTACTACATTTATATTTTTCAAAAATCTACAATTTTACCATTGGGTTTCTCGGTCTTTTCGATTTCACAAACACGTAAGAGCTCTGTATAAATACAATAGTGAAAGAATTGTATAAATCAAACAGTCCATTCTCATGGTATGTTGTGAAACAAAGCCTCAGTACTTGAAATATGCTCAAGAAAAGTAAGAAACATTCGTTATTATTTGGTTTTATTGAATTTAAAATCATAACACTTTCAGAGCTTTATGTTATATGTCTCCTTGAAAATCAAACTCACTTGAGAAGATTCTATACCTTAACTCCGAATTTCATTAACCCGAGTGTCATCACTCTGAACGCACTATTACACTGAATGCTATTGTCCCGGATATATAATTACCTTGTATGACATTGTCCCGTGATAATGAAAGTCAAAGTAATGCCATTCTAGAAACTGGAACTTGCGAAGATGGTCTTCGGGTATTCGGGGTAATGGAATTCAAAGTCAAGGGGTATAATTTTGAAATGATATATAAAATATGATTATAACAGAGTTGTTCATGGATTTTACGTAAATTCCAGGTATGATTACCGGAAAATCGTAAATTGTTCTGTGGCCCTATCGATAACCTGCTGGACTATATACCAGAATATGGTTTCAATCCTACACAATCTAAAGATTTCCATGTATAATTTTGAACTCCATTAAACAAAATAATAACGGATGTTCTAAACTTTGCATTGTTTTCTTCCATATTGTATCGCTGCTTTCTACGTTGGTAATTTTATTTTATTCCATACACTGCTATCCATAATCGAAAACTTAACTCGTAAAGTATTCCTTGACGTATACTTCGCTTCGATATACCACAGGTAACAATAATTGCATGTAAAATAAACTGAATCGTGAGTACATGGGTTCACCAAGCTATCCAGAATATTGTGCTACAAGAACTAATTTGGTTACATGATGAAATTGGCTCCGTATTGCCTTAAAACACTTGAGCCTATGGAAAATCAGTTGATTGTGAAATACTGTGGCGGCATATAAGTGCAATGTGCCATTGAAAACATTTGAACATGCTCAAAGGTATAAGAATACCTAATTCATCTATTGGAAATGAGTGTTTTCAATGGTTACGCTTCCAAAAGGACGTAACTACAAATTTCGTCTATCTTATCATTCAAAACTCTCCCCAGAACTAACAAATAACCATATAATCCAACTTTGATTCAAATTTTAACATTATATCTATCCTGATAATCACGGCCAATGAAAACTCGTTTGAATATCTCGGATTTTTTTTTTATTTTTTATTTATTTATTTTTTTATTCTTCATGTTTATCGGACTTCATGGTCTACATAAACTTATAACGACTAACATACTAATAAAAGGACGAAAACTATTACACACCACATTACATCACATGTAAAAACAAAAAAAAAAAACAACTATAAACGTCAAATTAATCTCGAACGGTTGATTCTATTGGCGAAATGGCTGGACGGTTCGTCAAACTCGAACAGATCTTCCACTGTGCTGAACGTCCTAACACAAGCTGCAATCGGTTCGTTGTACCCAAACAGGGTCCTGTGGTATCTGTTTTCAAGCAGAGTTGTATTCCCCAGCATCCTACTCGGAATCCGAAAATTCACCATTGAACGCAGTTCGGGGGAATCTATTTCACCATTGATTAACTTTGCAATTAACAAGGCGTGCTGGATTTTCCGTCGACGTTGCAAAGTATCTATTCCAAGCAATTGACACCACTCCGGGTACGGTGGTAGATTGACTGGGTCTCGCCATGGTAAATTTCGTAGTGCCATGCGGACAAAACGTTTTTGCACCCGTTCAATCCTCAAACACCATGATACCTGATGCGGACACCATACAACTGAGGCATTTTCAAGAATCGGACGGACGAGCGAACAATACAATGCCTTAAGGCAATGCGGATCATCGAAATCTTTCGCTATTTTAAAGATGAATCCCAAACGTTGTGTGGCTTTGGAGATAACCATCGATCGTTGGCTGTCAAACGCAAGTTTTGTATCCAACTGGACACCTAAATCAAGAACTTCGGTTACTCTTGTCAGGACGACTCCGTCAATGTTATAGTCATACATAATAGGACGTTGGGTACGATGAAACGAGATTACATAACATTTTACAACACTGATGACGAGCTTGTTCTTGTTACACCATTCAACAAACAGTTGTAGACGATTTTGCAGACGCAAACAATCATCAACGGATCGTACCTCGATAAACAGTTTGAAATCGTCCGCATATACTAACTTGCAACCTTCATCAAAATGCAACGTAACGTCATTGAAAAACAGCGTGAATAGTAGTGGTCCCAAGTTACTCCCTTGTGGAACACCTGACTTATTCGAAAATGGCGACGACACGCTATTGTTCAGTTTCACTCGCAGATCTCTTCCAATAAGATAAGAGTTTAACCAGGATACTAGTTGCGACGAAAAACCGAGGCGAGATAACTTGCAGAGCAGGATTTCTTTAGAATAAGTGGACTTACACATTCAAAAGGGCCTAACTCCAAAACGGGCCCTACGATTTTTTTAAAATTTTTCCCAGACATGCAGCTTGGCTATAGAAATCGACTGGTGAGCACAGATTTGATGGAGATTTTTTTCTGATAATAACGGTCAGGGAAGCACCGTGGTAGTACCTACCCATGAATGTCACAAGTTTTCACGCTCCCATCGATATCAGGTAAGACAGCACAAGCAGTAGCTGACTACAAATGTTGGACTATTCGAATCCAAATCAGAATCGCTAGCCTGTGTGGGGTCGTCCATAAATCACTTGGTCAGAGGGAAGGTCTGGCCAATGATCACGGTCTATACAAATTTCATAAATTTGTGTATGGACAAATGACCACGAGGGGGAAGAGGGGTTGCCTGGAATTCCAAAAAACTGATCACGTGGTTAATGGACAGCCCCTGTCGGAATGAGATCGCACAACGGATCTAGAATCAGATGCAATTATGCTTATTCTGCGCTGCATGTGAGGCGAGACGAGTCGAATGAGGAACAATTGTCGACTCACTCCCATTGGATTAACATTAGTCGCCTCACATCACCCGAGGTGAGAACGACTCGTCTCGACTCTCACGCCGCGCAAATAAGCACAAATGGCATGAAGAGACTGGGTTGTTCGTTTGATGCCTACCAAAACAGTACTGAAAAGTGCTACTTTTCAGCACCAAAAAAGCACTTTTCAGAACTGTTTTTTTTTTCAGTAGGAAAAGTAGGCCGTTATATTGATCAATTTCTCAATGAAAAGTTGATTGATTTGCAACGGAATTGCAAAAAACGTTTTTTGATTTTTTCCTGCAAATCCTGCCATATAATTTTTAAAGCAGGATCGCGAGTGGTTCTCCTCACGTTCATAAAACGGATAAAGAGTTTAAGGTCATCGTCGATTCAACAATGGAACTTGTTAAAGTTTGAAGAGCATTGTCAATATCAAGTTTTGTTTGTAGAGAAATGTTAACATCAAGATAAGAGTCAATATATGTTTCGTATATATTCCAGTCGGCTCGAAAATAATTGAAAGTGGAGCTGATAGGATTGAGAATCGCTTCATGGGATATTTGAAACGTAACAGGGACATGATCAGAATCAAAATCAGCATGAGTAACTCATTGGCTACAAAGATGACTAGAGTCGGTTACGACCAAATCAATCGAAAATGGATTTCTAGAAGAGGAAAAACATGTAGGGCTATCAGGGTATTGAATTAAGAAATATCCTGAAGAGCACTCATCAAATAAAATTCTGCCATTGGAATTACTTTGGGAATTATTTCATGACCGATGTTTAGTATTAAAGTCACCAATGGCAAACAATTTTGACTTATTGCGAGTCAATTTACGCAAGTCAATTTGGAGCAAATTAACTTGCTGTCCAGAGCATTGAAAAGGTAAATAGGCAGCTATGAAAGTATATTTACAAAGCTGTGTTTCAACAGAAACACCTAAAGTTTCAAAAACTTGCAACTCCCTTACATGCCCCATTAAATCGATCATTACGATAAACAAAAAAGTTAGGATCTCTTTTGAGTTTGGACCTAGGTTTGAAATACGTTTTAGTAATAACTGCTATTGGCTGTAAGAAAATTAAACAGCTCGTCCTCTTTACCATTTAGAAAACAAGCATTCCAGAGTAAAATATTTAAATTATTATTTGGATCCATTAGAAAAACGTAATCCAACAACCATTTGATTAGTTAATTTTACACCAACTTTGACTGCTTCAGTCATAGTGGTGGCTTTGAACATTGCATCAATCATTAGATTCAATTGATCAGTTAGAAAATTAAAATCAGAGGATCTATGTCAAAAATTCAAAAAATGAACATCAATCATAAATAGCTTCCAGTTCCATTGCTGATTTTTTTAATCGCTTCGAAATTCACAAAGCTATGCATGGTCAAAGTTGCACTTCTGACTCTCTGAGGGGGTTCGAGTGTACAGGTGTTAACAAACAGTAAGCTTTGTTGAGATGCAGAAGTAAACACGGTCTCCAAATAGTAAAAGTTACACACACTGGTATTCCTTCCCCCAATCCCACCTTATTGCAAGGACGTGGCCGGCGCCGTTATTGTCCCTGTATAAATAGACCCACTGAATAATGTACACTGAAGAAGATTATGGCCAATCCCAGTCGAACTTCTAGTTGGTTCTTTGAGCATCTTCACCCACTTCGGTTAATCACGGAATAGCAACCATTGATATGTGTAGTCAGCCTCATCTAAGGTAAGCTAAGCTTATGCAGCCCACAGACGCTCAGACGGTTTGACCAACATTGACTCCGCCTCCAAGTTAGTCAAACCGACTTATGTTGGTACAACCGTTTGACCGACTGTCAAGCTTGGTTGCAGCAACACGATATTTCTTCGCATGTTTTTAGACTTGCCGAGAGTCTAGTGAATATATGATTGTTATTTTTTCGAATGCTGTGGCTGTGAGGAAGAATCTTTTCGCGATTTTCTGGAAATAATCGCAGTAAGGAAGAGAAGAACTTTCAACATTAAAGTACCGGAAGAAATAAATATTTAAGAGCAATTCTAGTTATAGTTCGTAGGAAATATTCCGGCAAAACTCAGAAATCATGACGGGTCTCTTTCGGGAAATATTCTGAGCAGTCATTGATATGGGAATGGCCAAGGATTTTTTATTTTTTCAAACATTCTATCCAGAATCTTCAATCGTTTCCTCTAGTTATTCTGCTTTGAAGTTTTTCCAGGAATCCATAAGCAATACTAAGGATTCCACCAAAAGCTCTTCCTGGGATTCTACCACGAATTTTATCAATAATTCCTTTAGAAATTTATCCACAGATTCAACCAGAAATTTCTCCGGGGAACATTCTTCAGGCATACCTTCAGTTGGATTTTTTCCAAGGATTCCTTTTAAATTCCTCTACAAATTATTGTGGATTTCAACCACTGATTCCTTCAAAGATCTTCCTAAAAATATTCCAAGGAATTTCTTCAGGGCTAACTCCAAGGCTGTCTTCTAGAATTCTTCCAGATTGTTATAACAATTTTTTCAAAGATTTCTTCAGAAATTTCTCTAGAAGTTAGTTCCAAGGATTCCATCACGCGTTACCCAGGAATCGCATTACGAATTCTTTCAGATACTTCTCAAGGGATTTCTCAAAAAAATCATCACCGGAAATTTCCCCAAGGATTTCACCAGGACTTTTTAAGGGCATGCTCTTAGGACTCCCCCTTCAAATTTCTCAAGGAATCAGAAAATCCACCAGGAATTTCTTCAGCGATTCTTTCTAGCAATTTTTCAACAGATTTCTCCAGGGATCTATACAAATACTTCCCGAGGGATTTCTCCAGTGGTTCATTCAATGCTACCTTCAAGAATTCCACCAAAAAATCCTCCAAAGATTAATTTAAGAATTCCTCCAGCGAAACTTCAAGCATTTCTATACAGATACTACCCACAATTTATCCAAGGATTCATAAAGTTTCTCCTGGGATTCCACCAACAATTCCTCCAAGAATTACATCAGAAAGCCTTCAAAGATTTCAAGAGAAATACTGCAAAAAAATTCATCAAAACTTGATCAGCAGGAATTCTTTTAGAGATTCCACTTGTAATTTTTTTGAGAGGATCCCACAGGTTATCCTTCGATATTTCGCTAGAGATAATCTTCAATAAATTCTTTTATAAACTCCACCAGTGTTTCCGTCAAAGATTCTTCCTTGTATCTCTGAAGGGACCCTACGAGGCATTCGTCCTGGGATTTCTGCAGGAATTACTTCAATAATCTAATATAAATTTCTCCGAGGATTCCTAAAGGAATTTATCCATCAATTCCATCCAGTATTTCTTGAAGGATTTTTTCCAAGAAATCTACCAGAAATTACCTTAGAAAATCTTTCAGAAACTCCTTCAAGGGTTGCTTTAAAAGGTCTTCCAGAAATATACTAATGAATCTCTCCAGGAAACTCTGTAGGAATTAATCTATTGATTTCTTTGGTGATACCTCCTAGAATTTCTAAAGATATATCTCCATGGATTTTTTTTTATAGAAATGAAAATAAAATTATTTAGGTCTACTTTAGGGATTCATCCCGAGGCATTTAGAGAAATGTGTTGTTTGAAACTCTGAGTAAATATCAGTTAACTCCCTGGAGGAATTTATGATAATCCTGAAGCACAATCCTAGTAACACCTTTGAAGTAGATGAAAAAATAGGTATTCTACTAAACAGCTCGAAGATTTATTATCACCTTTGAAGTATTTTATGGTTGAACTTCTTGCAAGACTCTGGTAGATTTTTCTGGTGGTAATTCTAACGAAACTCTGGTGATATTCCCAGTGTTAACGCTAGAAAAATTGCAGGTGATATAATTAGGGAAAATACTGTTGAAGTATCTGAAGGAATTACTAGTGGAATCTTTATGGAAAATTGTGGTCAAATCGCATAGGAAATTCGTTATTGGATAATTGGAGTTCATCTTGGTGGCATCCACGAAGGAATCCTGCTTTGAATCCCTGAAGGAATTCCTGTTTTTAATCCCAGGAGGAATTCCTGATGGAGTCACTGGATGATACACTGGTAAATTCCCAAAATACAGGTAAAACTATTATAATAAATTTCTGGTAATATCGCTGGAGGTTTCCCGAAAACCCCCAAGAATCCCTGAAGTTATTCCACGAGAAATTCCTTGAAAATCCGGAGAAATTCATTGAGGATTTCCAGGATTGATTCCTTAAGGAAATCCGGGAGGAGCCCCATGATAAATTCCGCGAGGAATCCTTTGAGAAATTCCGGAAGGAATCTCTTGAGAAATGCCGGTAATGGAATACTTATAAGATATTTCTGATAAAATCCATGGAGAAAATCCTGATAATCTTCGAGAATCGTTGGAGATTTTGCTGAAGGAATTCCTTGAGGATTGATTCCTTGAGAAATTTCGGGAGGTATCCGTTGACTTATTCCGGGAGGAATCCCTTAAGGGATCCAGGAGGACTACCTTGAAGAGTTCTTGGATGAATCTCTTGAAGTATTCTCTAGAAGTTCGGGTAATCTCCTAATAAGTTTCGAAAAGAATTCATAATAAATTAACCCAGAATAACCCTAGAGGGATTCCTGAAGGAACTTTTAGAAGAATTCCTGATAGAATCCCAGGACTGACTTCTGATGAAATCCCTAGTTGAGTTCCAGGTGCAATCCCTGAAAGAACAGCTGATCGAATCACTGGAGGAATACCAGATGGAATCCCTGAAGAGTTCCTGATGGAATCCCTAGACGAACATCTGAAGAAACCCCCAGAAGAATTCTTGATGAAATTCCTAGAGGAACTACCTAGAGGAAATTCCTGATGGAATCCCTGTAGTACAAATCCAGGTACAATCCATAGATGGATTTTTTGAATCACAGGAGAAACTGCTGATGGATTTATTTATTGGAGATATTTCTGGAGAAATTGGTTGAGGAATAATTAAAGAATCCTTGGTGAATTTGCTAAAGAAAACGGTTAGAGATAGTTGGAAACGATAGTGAAATATATAGAAACAACTCAAGAGCGTGCATTTGATAGATCTTTATGGCACCGACGCTGCGTAAATTCACGCATTTTGACTTTCCACCCATCTGCATCGGCAGTTCATGGGATGTCGAAGCTTCAATTTGACATGATGACGTCGGTGTTCGTGCAACATCCCTACAGACGGTACAATGGGTTCGTCGAACATTTGGCTCCGCCCATCGGTGGTGTGAGCAAAATCAAACTCGTTTGATTTTGGCCGACCGATTCGTCAACCGTCAAATTGGTTTCACAAACTGTCAAATTGGTTCGTCAAGCAGCGTCACACACGGTCAAACATAGCACCAACATGAGCATCAACCTGGGGGGCGGAGTCAATGTTGGTCAAACCGTCTGAGCGTCTGTGGGGTGCATTAGAATTACTTGATAATTGCGGAAAATGAGTCTTGTGCTCTTGAAAATTTGACGTGTTGCTTCTTTTTATAATCACCTTAAGCACATTAGGAAAGTTATTGCCAATAGTATTTTATTATTTATCCAGAAATTACCCTTCTTTTATATATAAATTCTTCTTTTGAGTTTCGCTATTGGAACAAATTTTTGCACTGAAGATTTTTATATATTTAGCACAAATTTACCCTTCTATTAATTGTTCTATTTTTTTCCTAAATATGATGTAACCATTATTATAGGTATGAAAACTGTTGATTTTAAATTTCAATAAATTTCTCCTTCTTTTATGCATAGGCTGTTCTTTGGAGCTATATTTTTAAAGTATTTTTGTATAGAATTGACAAAAGGGCGGCAATCGATAACATTGATCTGCTTAAATTATCAGCGAAAAGAGACATCGATTACTGCAGTTACTTTGATGGGTTGTGCTACCTTTCCCCGAATGTCGTTTCCCCAAATGCCATTTCCCGAATATCCCGTTTCCTAGACTAGCCCACTCCCCCTGAAAATTTTTAGCACCCATAATTGTCGTTACTATATACATTTCAGGGGGGGTGAACAAACTGACCATCTAATATGCACCCTTCTTTATTTAATTGGCAATTCTTTCGAGTTTTACCGTCTTCAGCATTTTTGCCAACATGTGTATAGACGAGAATGACCAACTACTGCCTTCTTTTGACTGTTTATCATTCTTTCTCGTCACCACTTTTCGGGGGAACCAGTCATTGACGCAATAATTTTTGGCGTCAATTCTTGTATTGGTTTAATTGTAAATTTTGCCTTCTTTAAAAAATATGCTGTTCTTTATGTTTATACTGTTATAATTTTTTTTATTTAGTAAAGCTAATTGTGAACCATTTTTATTATCAATTCTTGCCAGATGTGTTGTTAGAATAGTAATTATTTCGGAACCTGCCAATATTCAATATATACTTTTTTTGGGGCAAACGCGTGGTCTCCTTACGAGATATGCTGGAAAATATATTTTCTCGATAATAGACGGTGTTTTTGATATACACTTCCAAAATTAGAATTTATTTTGAACCATTGAAAAGTTTTGCCACAAATATTTTCTTTTGAAGATGTGTTGTTCATTTGAGCTGTGCTGTGAAAAGATTTTTTTTTTGCGTTAGAGTCTGAAACATTTTAAACGAAAAATAATCTGCTCTCGTATAAAGGCTATTTTTGCATTAAGTCGCATTAATAGATCTTTTGATTAGAGCTTTCGATATTTTGCAAAAAAAAAATCATTCTTTAATCAAGTAATTTTCAGCGAGTGTTACGTCCAAACTGGGACAGAGCTTGATATGCAGCGAAACATTCTTTGAGCGTTCCCTTGATGAATAACTGCGAACTTTCCTTGCCAATTTACTATTTTCAAATATGTATATCGCAACAAGCTCAAGGGTACTCTATGTTCTGAGATGTAGAGACCCGTCACGAATGTCACAACATTTTTTGAAATTCTTAGCTCGGATAATCTTTGAACGAACACCACGCTTGTTTAGAACCTACCAATTTTTTTTGCTGTGGGCTCGGTGGTGTTGATCTCGGTAAAAGCTTAAAAAATGCCGATATTTATTTCAAGTCAATCATTATGCCAAACGACCATTATGCCAAACGACCATTATGCCAAACGACTTTATGCCAAACGGCTTTATGTCAAACGACCTTATGCCAAACGACTTTATGCCAAACGGGGTACAATCTTTTATATCATTCGGCCTCATCAAATATTTATCGCAAAATATAATATCATAATCAATTATACGGCCAAAACTCTGCGGCAGATGGTTAAGTTTGTCTGTATAGAAATATCTCAGTAAATATGAAATTGCCCGTAGAGCAGTGAGCGAAGAAGAACGACCATTGCTATTCCGTGGAAGGATCTTGTTACGTCATTCATCCACGTAAACTTGACATGGACCGAAACTTTCTTCCCCTCCTAATGGTCCTAATTTTATCCCCATCATAAATAAGTCACTTGCTTCCCACAATCCGTTCGGAAATAAACCCCATCGACCCTTCCAATTTGGCGTCAAATAAATGTCAAACCAATTCCATCCGGTTCACAAGTTTCACATTATTAAACCACGTAAAACGGATAGATGTCCTGCCCAACCCAACAAAAATCAGCCTCTCAGTGCTGGATTGAAGAGGTGTTAGATTATCTTCCTAGGATTTGCTTTCAATCGTAACTCTCCGATAAAGGATTTCGTTTGAAAGTGGTAGGGAAACGAGGTGTAAAGTGCACCGTCGGATTAGAAAACGTCATAGCAAAACCACAAGCTAAAAGGAATTTGGCAATCTTGGGATTAAATGACATAGAGCAAAGGAGCCAGCTCAGAAATTATCCGCGAAATTTAAATTATATAACAAAATCCCTGGAACAGGGTGCCACGTTGAACTCCGCTGATTTGGAAATCGTTGACTCTGGTTTCATTTATTTTATATTTAATCCGTTTGCCATGATTGATTCAATAACTGTTTAATGTAATGTTGAGCTTGTTTTTACGATTTCCCCATAAACCCCAATTGATAAAGTTTTCAAAGATCTTCACAATTAAAATTAAGTTTTTTCAACAGGGGGACCCATATCACCCCGTCTTCTCTCTATTCGTAGGTGTTTCCAGGCCATTCTTCTTGTTCATTGCACGGCACATCACTCATCCATCCATTTGATGTTCGACGCGACGCGAGGATTACCGGAGATTGGATCGTTCGGTTTGTTTTCTATTTGTCACCAGCGGAGATACCAAAGGGGGGAAGATTTTCTTCCCAAGCCATCGGAGCTGCGAGGAATGCTTTACGTCTGTTTCCATTATCGCTGTAGTCAACAGTGACGTGGGATCTGGAAGAAAAGGATAAAAAGGGGAAAAAGTTGTCTTAGTTAAGCTACGAATAGAACTTCTGGGTGAGGAGAATTTTTGTGAGGTTGAATGATTGCGATAATATTGACAATGAAAGAAAAGGTTTATTATTATCTACAATCTTGAGTAAAATTTCTGTTTTCAACATAATCTTTTCTGAAAATCAGAACGGTGTAAGTTCCTATTTGTTTTTGTCATGTTGTGGCGAATCCCAAAATGAAATGGCAATATTCTTTCCAGATTTATAGGTATACAAATCCTTCTCTCATAAACTACTCCCATAAACGAAGCCTGATTTAAATATTTCATTATATCGTAACATGTACAAAAAATGTTTAATTTTAAATCATTAAGGGCCGATTTCTTCACCTTCGCTTAAGCCATAAACCACGTTTACCCATACGATTAAACCAGGTTTAAGACCTAAGCGGTGGTGAAGAAACCGCTTATAACTCATGAAATGCAAGGTTTTAATACAAATTGTGTATAAGATGGTTCTGTATGTTCTTCTCAATCATGCTGTTTTACCTTAACGCTCCTTCAGATTTTATAATAAGAGATCTTCCAAAAAATGGTGTATATCAATACGACACTGTACCATTAGTTTCCTCCAGAAAAAAACATCATGTGATTTCTAAAAACGAAACCCCACTCCTAACTCACCTCCGAACTGAGTAACTGGATTCGGATGAATATATGAAAGAATCAGTTTCGACTCGTCATCCTGTTGCTTCTAAATTGAAAATGTCATCAGCAGACTTTTTGGCAGCCACACCGACAAGAATCAGAAAATGGGAAAAAGGGCTTCGGTAGAATGGAATCCAGTCAAATTGTACAGCAAACACAGTTCTCATTTCATATTGTGTGGTTCTGCGGTTAATTTGGAAGGAAAATGCGAAATTTAAAATTAGGTCCTCTCGCTGGCTCGTGGTTGGTTTGGACAGATTTCAAATTAATTTAGTCGAAGAGCGAGCATCTAGAGAGCAAAAATGGCAATCATTGCTAGTGAAAGCGGTTAAGACTAATTAGCAACTCATTTAGCATATGATCGGAGTACACATGCTTGGCAGGAAAATTGCTATCTGATTTTTTTTTTGTGTTACGAAGTATTAGAAGGAACAATATCCATTTCAAAATCTGTTAAGATGGTTTTTGACATCATGATCCCCGATCAATTTACGTACAATCCTTCAACGATTATTCACGCAGACGTGCTGCTCGCAAAGCGATGGATTTCATCGAATAAAGTAGCAATGGCAGCCTTGCTTTATTGTGTCTTCACGTTCTCCATAGCCTAAAAAATCAAATTAATAAATTTAACACCTGTTCCTGCCGAAAGCAATTCTCGCCCTAAATTTCCACGCTCGTATTTCGCTGGGCGCAATATTGTTCCGGATCGGTATTTTCCATTTGCTTCCAATCATCGTCAACAGGCAGCCCAGGATTTGGGGTGTTGCCAGCAGTGTGTCAGTGTGGCAGTTTTGATGAAAAGGGAGGTTGCGGAAAAAGTGGGATAATAAAAACAATCCTCGACACATACTACCGTTGGGGACACGATTGCGGCTAGATGACCGTACGTAGAGATAGGCCTAGTAAAGCATGTGTGGATTATACAACGTAAGAAAAATAAAATTGTTGCTTGTTTAAAGGATCAAATCATGGTGTTTACAGGGGAAAATCTTCTATCAATCCCTCTACCGGCAGCTTCATTTTTCACCACTAAAAATATTCAAATTGCGATAACTTTTTTGTTTCTCGATATTTTTGCACCATTTTTTCACAAGCCCTCAAAAAACTCTTCTAGTTTAAGAATATGTGTTAATATTGATAATTGGCCATCTGGATCCGGAGATATTCTAGAATTTCTTGGGGGACCGACGTAGCTACGTGCCACGTAAGTATCTCAGGTTACAGAATATTTATCGTGGATATTCATTCTTCGGAACAATACATTAATGTGAGTGTGTTGTGAAAAAATCAAGCAATTTGGTGCAGCCGTCTTTGAGTAATGAGCATTTATGTTTCTGGTACCATGATGAACAAATAAAGATCTAGAAATCTCTTAAAACCTCGTACCGTAATTTTAATATTTCTCCATGAATACTAAACCGATTTGTATGATTTTTTCAGAGTAGCTCCTTATTACCTGGCAATTTAAAGTACACATTTTATTTTTTTTATGAATTGACCGAAAATAAAATGGCCGCCATCGACATTTTATATGGAGAATGTCGGTCCCCCAAGGATCAATGGAATATCTTCTAAACTAGATTGACACGGATTCTTAAACAAGAAGAGTTTTTTTTTCGGGATCTTGTGAAAAAATGGCGCAAAATATCAATATATAAACAGAAAAGTTATCGCGATTTGAATATTTTTCAGCACTGAAAAATGAAGCTGCTGGTAGAGGAGTTGAAATGTGTTCAATTCACATTTTCATACATGTTTGACACACACCATAAAAGCTCTGATATTTGAATAAAATTTTGGTTTAACAATGACGAAATAAATGAGTAAAAATTTAGCACATACTTGACGCTTCCTTACTTAGCAACATATCACTCTTATTGTTCAAAATGTTTCTTCGTATACATTCTGTTTCAACTATTCAAGACTTTTGGAAGAGGTTTCGAAGTAATTTGTGCTAGTTTACCGAAGCTGTTTATCAAAATCAGTTCAGTTGTTATTTTATATGATCAATATAAGTGCTCCTAAAGGTTATTCTATTAATTTTGAATAATTTAGGGGAATCAATATCTGTGTTTTTATTTTTTTTGACGTTGGATAACGTCTTACGGCAACATACTGGGGTACAATTTTGAAAAACGAAAAATCGCTCGCGTCACGAAAAGTGGTTAGATTTTGACTGTTAATAACTTACTAACGCCCGGATAGTTTTTCAAAATTCTTGCACCAATCGATTGGAAATCTTTCTACGAATCTACTCCAACAATGAAAACTATTGATTCACATGACTAAACTATTGAAAAATTGGGAAATATCAAAGCATGTCTTATTTTTCATAGAAAAGCACATTTTTCTTGTGTATTCCTGACACAGACATCATTGCGCGATATCTTAGCCACTTTCGTCATTCAAAGGGAAACGCCCCTTTCAGTCTTGGCGCGGTAAATGGCTGGGCATGGCGTACCATTGGTACCTCGCGTACCTGCAGGAATAAAATAGACCCCTTTGTGCGGTCCTTAGCCTCTTGCCCAGCAACTCCTATCCCTACCTCCTCGTGGTACTGGCCGGGGTACGAGTAACCTTGGGGAAGATCGGGTAACCAACCCCCGGTGGGAACTTTGGTCGTATGCTGACAGGGAAGGGGGGGTTTGCTTTTGCAAACCTGGAGCGTCTGTACTCCACGTTAGGAGCGGCTCACAACAGCGTCTGTTTCCCATGTCAGGGGCGGCTGATCATCGTCCGAGTGCCAGAGAAGGACTCTAAGCTAAACTGCGCACTATGGCCCTCCGAACATTTAGGGGGAATGGTCCTCCGGAAATCTAGGGGGTTGGTGTCAGGCCCTGCGAGCCAGCCGTAAAAACACATCAGCACAGGAACGTCAACGAGAGAATACGGACCGGAACAATCGGCAAAGACCACAGCGACGAAAATGGACTAGCGATTGGAAACTCGGTACGTGGAACTGCAAATCTCTCAACTTCATTGGAAGTACTCGCATACTCTCCGATGTACTGAAGACCCGCGATTTCGACATCGTAGCGCTGCAGGAGGTGTGCTGGACAGGAGCATTGGTGCGAACGTTTAGAGGTAATCATACCATCTACCAGAGCTGCGGCAACACACGCGAGCTGGGAACAGCTTTTATAGTGATGGGTGATATGCAAAGGCGCGTGATCGGGTGGTGGCCGATCAATGAACGAATGTGCAAGTTAAGAATCAAAGGCCGATTCTTTAATTTCAGCATAATCAACGTGCATAGCCCACACTCCGGAAGCACTGATGATGACAAGGACGCATTTTACGCGCAGCTCGAACGCGAGTACGACCGCTGCCCAAGCCACGACGTCAAGATCATCATAGGAGATTTGAATGCTCAGGTTGGCCAGGAGGAGGAGTTCAGACCGACGATTGGAAAGTTCAGCGCCCACCGGCTGACGAACGAGAACGGCCTACGACTGATAGATTTTGCCGCCTCCAAGAACATGGCCATTCGTAGCACCTATTTCCAGCACAGCCTCCCGTATCGGTACACCTGGAGATCACCTCAGCAGACAGAATCGCAAATCGACCACGTTTTGATCGATGGACGGCACTTCTCCGACATAACCGACGTCAGAACCTATCGTGGCGCCAACATTGACTCCGACCACTACCTGGTGATGGTGAAACTGCGCCCAAAACTATCCGTCATCAACAATGTACGGTACCGACGCCCGCCCCGGTACAATCTCGAGCGGCTGAAACAACCGGATGTCGCCAATGCGTACGCGCAGCATCTTGAGGCAGCGTTGCCGGATGAGGGCGAGCTCGATAGGGCCCCTCTTGAGGACTGCTGGAGGACAGTCAAAGCAGCCATTAACGACGCTGCCGAAAGCGTTGTCGGATATGTGGAACGGAGCTCAAGAAACGATTGGTTCGACGAGGAGTGCCAAGAGGTTTTAGAGGAGAAGAATGCAGCGCGGGCTGCAATGCTGCAGCATGGTACGCGGCAAAACGTGGAACGATACAGACTGAAGCGGAAACAGCAAACCCGCCTATTCCGGGACAAAAAGCGCCGCCTGGAAGAGGTGGAATGCCAAGAGATGGAGTTGCTGTACCGTTCTCAAGAAACGCGGAAGTTCTATCAGAAGCTCAACACATCCCGCAAAGGCTTCGTGCCGCGAGCTGAGATGTGCCGGGATAAGGATGGGAGCATCTTGACGGACGGACGCGAGGTGATCGAAAGGTGGAAGCAGCACTACGATGAACACCTGAATGGCGCAGAGAACACAGGCACAGAAGGTCAGGACAGCGAAGGCGATGGCTACGTCAGCACAGCGGATAGCGGAAATCAACCAGCTCCCACGATGGGAGAAGTTAAGGATGCCATTCAACAGCTCAAGAACAACAAAGCCGCTGGCAAGGATGGTATCGGAGCCGAACTCATCAAGATGGGCCCGGACAGGTTGGCCGCTTGTCTGCATCGGCTGATAGTCAGAATCTGGGAAACGGAACAGCTACCGGAGGAGTGGAAGCAAGGCGTTATATGCCCTATCTACAAAAAGGGCGACAAACTGGAGTGTGAAAATTATCGTGCAATCACCATCCTAAACGCCGCCTTTAAAGTGCTATCCCAGATTCTCTTCCGTCGTCTATCACCTATAGCAAACGAGTTCGTGGGAAGTTATCAAGCAGGTTTCATCTACGGCCGCTCGACAACGGACCAGATCTTTTCCGTGCGGCAAATCCTCCAGAAATGCCGTGAGTACCAGGTCCCTACGCACCATTTGTTCATCGATTTCAAGGCGGCATACGATAGTATCGACCGCATAGAGCTATGGAAAATCATGGACGAGAACAGCTTTCCCGGGAAGCTCACAAGATTGATCAGAGCAACGATGGACGGTGTGCAAAACTGCGTGAAGATCTCGGGCGAACACTCCAGTTCGTTCGAGTCTCGGCGGGGACTACGACAGGGCGACGGACTTTCGTGCCTGTTGTTCAATATTGCGCTTGAAGGTGTCATGCGGAGAGCCGGACTTAACAGTCGAGGCACGATTTTCACGAGATCCGGACAATTTGTTTGCTTCGCGGACGACATGGATATTATTGGGAGAAAATTTGAAACGGTGGCAGATTTGTTCACCCGCCTGAAACGCGAAGCAACAAGAGTCGGGCTAATGGTGAATGCGTCGAAAACAAAGTACATGCTGGTTGGCGGAACTGAGCGCGACAGGACCCGCCTAGGAAGCAGTGTTACGATTGACGGGGATACCTTCGAGGTGGTGGACGAGTTCGTCTACCTCGGATCCTTGTTGACGGCTGACAACAATGTTAGTCGGGAAATACGAAGGCGCATCATCAGCGGAAGTCGTGCCTACTATGGGCTCCAGAAGAAACTGCGGTCAAGAAAGATTCACCCCCGCACCAAATGCACGATGTACAAAACGCTCATAAGACCGGTAGTCCTCTATGGGCATGAGGCGTGGACTATGCTCGAGGAGGACTTGCAAGCTCTTGGGGTTTTCGAACGCCGAGTGCTAAGGACGATCTTCGGCGGCGTGCAGGAGAACGGCGTGTGGCGGCGAAGGATGAACCACGAGCTCGCTCAACTCTACGGCGAACCCAGTATCGTGAAGGTAGCTAAAGCTGGAAGGATACGCTGGGCAGGGCATGTTGCAAGAATGCCGGACAACAACCTTGGAAAGATGGTGTTCGCCACGAATCCGGTCGGAACAAGAAGGCGTGGGGCGCAGCGAGCTAGGTGGATTGATCAGGTACACCAGGACCTGGAGAGCGTGGGTCACAGTCGAGGATGGAGAGAAGCGGCCATGAACCGAGGGAATTGGCGAAATATTGTTGGCGAGGCTTTATCAAGATAATTGATGTAAAGCCAAATAAGTAAGTAAACCCTTTCAGTCTTCTTCTTACTTCTCTTTATTATCTCGTGTTCAGTCGAAGCCAACCAAACTCGACTTCACGCGCGCATCAGTCAATCGTTGACCAGCAACCGGAGAAGGACTCATATCGGAATAAATTTTACATGTTCGTCGCTGCTGCTGCTGCTGTTTATTCCCAAGCTAAAAGCTGCGGGTTCCGTGTAATCGCTCATTATGGCCCTTGGCATCCAGCTATCCCATCGAATTCGTGGAGAATGCGTCCAGAAACCTTGATAATTACCGTCGGAGGAGTGAGCAAATCATCGAATATAAGGATGGACAAGAAAGCACAAAATTACCGACCGCATTTTAATTTAATCGTCTTCGGTGATCTTTTGGTGTGTTTCTGTCTAACAATGAAATGAGAACCCAGTTTGATCGACGGTGACTACCACCAATCGTCCTTTTCAGGACGACAATTTCATTTTAAAAGAGTTGTGAGAATTTTCCACCGTGAAGAGCGACATTACTGATGATTGGATGTGATTGATTCAGATTTTGGTCAGTCATTTGCACGCAACCATAAATGGGAAAAAAAAATTTCCCATTGTGCGCGCGCGAGGCAATCGTCGACAGTGTGTGCATGAGTCGGATAAATTGCGAACGGCACTTGAATGAAGAATCCCTCCTGGTTTTTTTTCGCATTTAGACATGATCGCATAATACTGTTTTCGCCGTCGCTACCTACATGATACTAGAGCGATCAGTATCAACTCGTCAAACACAGAGCTAAAACTAATCAGCAACAGCTTTGTTGACGTTTCGATTTGGTAAGACGTTGTCGATCGAATGGAAATACGCACACAGAAAAGACTGCGAAAATGCTACCGCCGCCCGACCCGAACGAGGGGAACCTATGTTAAACTTTGTTTGCCATTTATCTCCGTTGAAAACTAATCATCCGAAACTATAATTGATACCTAAATAAATTATTTAATCAATTGTGGCCCTGAAAAGGGCAGTTGTTTGAAATTGTGCAGCAATGCAATTTAAGCACGTTCGCCACGGTGGATCATGCGTGGACCTTCAAGCGGAATATTTATTTGTTGAGCAAAAGTTACCGCTCATACTTCTTCTTCCATCGACCGGTTGAAGAGTTAATCGAACCAAGAAATCTTTCATAAGTTCGTGACGGTCTCAAGCCAGGAAATAGAAGATGCTAATGTTATCCAAAGTCACTTTGGCGGTCGTATCTCGGAAACAACCTCTTACTTTTTATTTTCGTTTAGATTGTTCTGTATAAAAAGATTTATTTTGACCAGTTTCTAATTCACTGGTTTTTCGGTAAAACTGTTAAAAAGTCATTTAAACCTTCGAACAGTACAACTGAACAGGCTTGGATTAAAGATTCCCCTAAATTATCACATACAACATAAAAGCGTGATTCAAAAGTTTTGAATAGCTTAAACAACATGTTTGTGATGGAGAACCTTAAACAAGTGAAAGTGAATATTACTAAGTGAAATGAGTTTTTTTTATGACATAACCTTTCAAGAATCATTTGCTTCGTCTTTGTAACAACCAAAGTTATATTAAAATAAGAAAACTTTTTCGGTGTGCATTAGAAATATCATAAAAAAAAAATATGAAGCCTACACACATTTAAATTAAAGATTTAAATCGATTTTTGTCGATTTCCGTGATTGAAAGCAAATTGGCTCTCAGTTGTTCAGTAAAAAATGAGAATTATTTCAATACCTTTCTGTAATTAAATTTATTCTACTACTACTTAGTATTAAGTTCTCACTAGGACAGAGCCTGCCACTCAGCTATTTCTTGTGGCAGGTACGATGTTACTCTTTGCCCATTACGAAAAGTTCCTGGACCATCGGAAGTCAAACCCAGACACCTTCAGCATGGCTTTGTTTTGTAGCCGCGGACTCTAAGCTCGGCTAAAGATGGCCCCTGTAAAAAAAAGTAGAGCGTAAATGTTTTACTCTTCAAGAGAATTGCGGCTCCCCCAAATCAACGCGTTTTATTCAGTGCCAGAGACAAACAATCACCGTGATTTCGCTGATGTTTCGTTGCATGCACAGTTTTATGAGGGTGCCCCCCCTCTTTTTGTAGTCCTGGCCTAACGAGTAGTTCGAACTGGAGGGTAGACAATGCCTACACTCACAGCGACCACCTGGCGGTTCGCTACAGTATCGACTACAACGACAGCAGGCAGCGAGGAAAGGAAGCGGCTAGGTCAAGGCCAAGCCATCGTAGGTGAAAGACATCGTACTTCAATGACGAAGTACTTAGAGAGGCGCTCCGCCGTAAGCGTAACCTACTCGGCCTAAGCGGGGACGAACTGCTCTCGCGTGCATGCGATGCGACCATGCCTAGGCAAGTCCACCCTAGCAATAGGAGAACCACCGACGTACTGGTAGAGCAATCTCCAGAGATGCTGGAGAGGATCATCGAGGGGCTCTTTCCGCGCCACAACCCTAGCCCTTGGCCTCTGTTCGTAGGACAGCCGGGGATTGGGGCTGGCGATGAGGAGAGGGTAACCGATGAGGAACTTGTAGGGATTGCAAAATCCCTAAGCATGGGGAAGGCACCAGGTCCGGACGGAGTTCCAAACCTGGCCCTCAAAATCGCAATCTTGGAGGCTCCCGGGATGTTCAGATCTGCTATGCAGATATGCCTGGACGAGGGAGTATTTCCAGATGTGTGGAAGAGGCAGAGCCTGGTACTATTGCCAAAGGCGGGGAAACCACCCGGTGACCCGTCGGCGTATAGACCAATATGCTTGATCGACACGGCGGGGAAGGTGCTCGAGAAGATCATCCTCAACAGACTGTTGAGGTACACAGAGGGTGTAAATGGTCTTTAAAGCAACCAGTTCGGCTTCCGGAAAGGGAAGTCCACCGTAAACGCTATTCTGACGGTTAAAAAAACCGCTGATTTAGCACTCCAGCGTAAGAGGAGGGGAATTCGCTACTGCGCAGTAGTGACTCTGGATGTGAGGAACGCATTTAATAGTGCCAGTTGGGCGGCTATTGCTGATGCGCTCCTGCGGCTGGGGATACCCGAGTACCTGTACAAGATTCTCGGAAGTTACTTCCAGAATCGGGTATTAGTCTATGACACAGAGGTGGGTTGGAAGTGCTTTCACATAACCTCAGGAGTCCCGCAAGGTTCCATCCTGGGTCCGGTGTTATGGAATGTCATGTACGACGAGGTGTTGAGATTAAAATTCCCGGCGGGTGTGGTCATCGTTGGCTTTGCCGACGACATTACGCTGGATGTGTACGGTAAACCGATCGAAGAAGTGAAATTGACTGCAGCCCACTCGATCGCAATTGTGGAGGAGTGGATGAGCTCCAGGAAACTGGAATTGGCTCACCACAAAACTGAGGCTGTTGTTGTCAACAACCGAAAGTCGGTGCAGCAAGCGGTGATCAGTGTAGGCGACTGCACGATCACTTCGAAGCGCTCCGTCAAACACTTGGGGATGATGATCGACGATAAGCTTACCTCCGGTAGCCACGTTGATTATGCCTGCAAAAGAGCCTCCACAGCTATTGTGGCACTGTCCCGGATGATGTCCAATAGCTCTGCGGTGTACGCCAGTAAGCGTAAGCTTCTGGCCAGTGTCGCCTCGTCTATACTGAGGTATGGTGGCCCGGCTTGGGGCACGACTTTGAGTATCAACAGCTACCGTAGCAAGCTGGAGAGTACATATAGGCTAATATGCCTGAGGGTTGCGAGCGCGTACCGTACCGTATCACACGATGCACTCTGCGTCATCACCGGTATGGTGCCTATTGTTATCCTTATCATGGAAGACATAGAGTGCTTCGAAAGGCGCGACACAAGAGACATACGCAGGACTGCCAGACTGGCCTCTATGGCCAAATGACAGCGTGCGTGGGACAGTTCCACCAAGGGAGTGTGGACCCACAGGTTGATTCCGAGGGTAGATATCTGGGTCAATAGGCGCCATGGGAAACAAACATTCCACCTGACACAGGTCCTTTCGGGTCATGGTTGCTTTAGACAGTATCTACACCATTTCGGTCAAGCGGGTTCTTCCGAATGTCCAATTCGTGCAGGTTTAGAGGAAACGGCGGAACACGTTTTGTTCGTGTGCCCGCGTTTCCGCACAATGCGTGACCGCATGTTTGCCACATGCGGTGAGGACACGACTCCTGATAATCTGGTTCAGAGGATGTGTGAAGAGAAGCTTGGCTGGAATACCGTTTCATCGGCTATCACCTACATAGTCCTGAAACTACAAAGGAGGTGGCGAGTGGACTCGAGGAGTGGTTAGTGCAGACGCTAAGCAACAGGTGGTCCAAGGGTTTGCAGTCGGCTACATAGGTCGTACCGGTGCCCTACGGTCGAAATCGACCCTTACAGCGATTAAGTGGGGAGAACATCGTGGTAGCGTTGCTGTCGTGGCGCCGGCCTACTGGGTTGGATACGAGCCTCTGGTTGTTCGGGGCAGGAGGAGGCCCCTTCGTCAGCAATCCCAGCTGGTGCTAGCTGATAGGGCCTGAGCCTTCAGTAGGTCAAATTGCGGAGTCCGCAGTATCAGTTCTTTAAACCTGCGGAGCAGCTGCGCGCGGGCATTGTGGTTGACCCTGCTCGCCCTCAGCGGACAATGGGAGGTAAGGACCAACTGGGAAGCTGGCAAAGCACCAGCATGCTACCTTGGTGGACCCCCCTAAGCGTGTCATCGATGTTCGTTGCTGCATGGCTACGCAACTAACCTGGAGGTTGCGATGTGCAATAGCCCCTCTCCGAAGCAATGCCTTTTTGGTGGTCCTGGAGAGACGAAGGGTTTGGCGGCAATGGGAATGGTTTAGTGGGTCGGGGGTGTAGTCCTGTTTACTGCTTGCATGGAGTAAATGGCCCCCAACCTTACACTCCTGGACCTTGGTCTGGGGTCTGTTGAGCAGATTATCCCCCCATTGATAAGAAAAAAAGGCTCTTATAACCCTTTCCCAAATGCTTTTTTGATCAAGCAGTGCTCCGCAGTTGCGGAGTAAATGCTCAGCAGTTTTGTTTTCAGCTTGACAAAAACGACACTCAGAGGATTGTATTTTTCCTATCTCTTTAAGATGATAGCTACTTGGGCAGTGACCGGTCATCAGGTCAGTTATTACAGTTATAAGATTTCCTTTATTAAAATTCAGTATAGCCCGGGCTTTAGCTAGACTGGGTTTTATGGATCTTTTCGCTTGCTTCGATGTATCCGTGGCGTTCCAATTGGATTCTACCATGGACATTTCCCAATTTTTCAGTTTAATCCTGAGAGTGCACTCAGGAGCACCACAGAACGGTTAAGGGCCGACAAGGCTCGAAGCTGCACTTGCTAGATCGCCGGCGATTTCATTCCCATCAATTCCACAATGGTCGGGCATCCAGTACAATGTAACTTCGTTCCTACTGGCCAATTGTTTCAGGGAAAGAATGCATTCCCACCCTAATTTTTATCTACATGTTGAATGCTGCTTGACTTTCCGAGAAAATACAGATCTTTGCAAACCTATAGTTTTTTTTTGAGACAAACATTTGTACAGTCATTGATGGCTTGTATTTTAGCTTGGAATACAGTGGGACTGTGCCCCATAGCGATTACCTTGCTGATACCAGGGCCGAAAACTCCAGCTTCAGTATTGTCGTCCATCTTTGAGCCGTCGGTATAAAACACAATAGAACCTGGACGTAAACTTGGCCCACCAGAATCCCAAATATAGCGGCATGGTTTAACCACTTTAAAGGGAACATCATAGCTGGTCTTCGTTGTCATCCAAACTTCTATTGCTAGCGTGACATAATTTGTGTACCATCCCTTACAGATTTCTGTTAAATTTAATGTGAACTGTATAATTCGGTAGTCTAAATTAGGTAAATTTTAACTGTTTTGTACACTAGATTCTGTAAAATGCAAAAGCAATATACCCGGTTAACACAAACTCGTATACGAGACCGCACAAGAGTATAAAACTGGAGGCAGTAAAAGTACCGGCGCTTTTTACTGCATGCAAAATGTAAGTAATTCGACTCCACATCTGTATTCTTACACTTTTTATAGGATCATGTGTAAAATGAGCTTTGTATTATCATCACCCTGGAAAAAAAATATCGATATTTTGGTGCTCAACGCAAATAAAATGCTCCGCAGTGTTATTGTATTCCTTCTAAGAATAATTCAACACCAATGGAAAAACTACGCTCTACTAATTATGCCTTCAAGCCATATGGTCGGTAATCGATCCAGTACGGTGCCCTGCTTCGTTATACATGCATCAGGCACCACTCAACCATAACTTTCCAAGTGAGAAAAACAGTACGGTCGTCCAAACAAATATTTACCTCGCGTGCAGTAAAATCGTTACGAGCATTGGACATAAAAAGTGAAATAAATGCACGCCCGACTCGGTTGGAAAAAAAAAGGTGCTCTGCTTCTTTTGCCGGTTGTCCCGATTTCCTGGCGAAGCACCTTTTTATGGTGTGCACTGGTTTCAGGCTCTGGTACAATGCTGGTCAAGGAATGAGCTCCATTCGGCACATTAGGAAAGTCTGCCCTTTGGCAACACATTTTGGAGCTGTTCTAGCTTCGCAGTCATTTGCTTCGTATCATATTACACGTTGCAGAGGCATATAAGTATAGTAGTAGTTAAGCAATATGAAATGTGTCTGTCTATGCAGTCAATATTTATGCACAATAGCTCACTACAATTGATCATAATTGTCTTAATAACGGATTGGACTGTGATAATTATAGGGGAAATCAGGGTAAAACCGACACTGTGGGTAGGCTCGA
Organism: Aedes aegypti; assembly: GCF_002204515.2. Taxonomy (NCBI): domain Eukaryota; kingdom Metazoa; phylum Arthropoda; class Insecta; order Diptera; family Culicidae; genus Aedes; species Aedes aegypti. Next base: position 159,372,658 of record NC_035109.1, on the reverse strand, counting down.
CACCCTTTGATTTTTCATGTTTTGAGCAGATTTTCGTGTGATTTTCCATTCGCTCTATCTAAACTTGTGTAATGTTTGTGTTCATAAAACATGAAGGAGAATTTATTTTTTTGGTTTTTCGACAGCTGAAAACGCTATTGAAAAATAATTGCCCACTTAGGGTAAGATCGACACTTCCATTTGGGTAAAATCGAAACCTTTCTTTGCTTCATAATCTAACTTCAGAAAATCTTTCTGAACTATTTATGTAGTTTATGTGAGTCTTTATTTTCGAATTCCAGTAAAGTTTACGAATAGCGAACTTGTTAAGATGTAAAATTTGGCACTATATGACTTGCCACAAGCTATCATTTAGTATTAAAAACATTATTTCTATGTTATCACGATTCAACTTATTTCATGAAGCTTGAAGAAATAGTTCTCATTTAAAATTAAAGAATTGATAGAAATTGAAATATTTTCACATAAATTCATTTTATTGTTCATTTACAAACCATGAGGTTTGACAATTTTTATTATCTTAAAATAATTACACTTTTCTGTTTTGTTAAAATAAAACACTCATTATGTTCACAACCAATCATTCGCTACAACTTCATCTAGTAAGCATTCTATAAACAAAAATTAATAATATCCATGTATTTTCACCCCAACTTTATAGTCTTACCATGGGACATTTGAAATTTTCACATATATTTAGTGGATCTTTGGACTCTCCTCAATAACTTACGTAATATATGAATAATCCTTTAGAGGAAGGGGTCATGAATGTCGAAAGTTATGTTTAAAGCATTCTTTTAAATATGCAATGCGATGGTGATATTCACAACGTATAAATTCTACTCAAAGTAGATGTGTCGATCTTACCCGCACTCTCAATTGTCTCACCTAAAAATGATGAAATACCAATTTGATTTAAATCACTATATAACCTGAATATATCATCAGGCGATCACAAGGATTGATAGATTTGTAACCAATATATGAAACTACAACAACTTTAGGTTCGTTTAACAAGCGAAAGTACACACATGTTATCAATAAGCTTAGGGTGTCGGTTTTACCCTGAATTCCCCTACTTCTACAAAGAGCTTCTGCAAACCAATATACAACATCAAGTGAATGATTGCCCATTTTCATCATTTTTTAATATATCTCTAAATCCAAAATGAACGCAGTTTCAAAGACACTCTTCTGCACACTTTCTATCTTCAGCGTCCTCGTTGCTCGTTTGACGGACATTTTCTCATCATGTTCTAATTGATTAAAATGATTCTCTGCGAAAACCGTTGCGAAAACTTTCAGAAGAGCCATTCAATTTTGGACAATTTTCTTCGCATTATTCGAGTGGCGATGTTGCCACGGAGCAGCACTGACTGGTTTTCGAAGTGGTATCATGAACTTTTATTTTTTGGATGTGTACGCACCGATAGTTGTTGTTCGGTCGAAAGAAAATTTGAAATTGGTCCAAATTTTACTTCAACATCAACACGCTGACAACTTTAGAAAAAAACACGGACTTTTAGTCTACCCCGTGGATTTATAATGCTGCGTTCCTTAACGAGTTGTCTTATTTTTTGACAACCGGCTCTTTGAAGCCGTTTGCTGTTTTTCAATCAACGAAGCTTGGCTGGCGACGCACTGGAATGCTCTAGCTACGAATCGTCAAAGGAGAGCACACTTCTAATTTCATTCGGAAACTTTCCGCTAAAATGACGATGAAATTGTCGACGAAGAAAAAAAAAACGAAAAACAAACTTCTGCTAGATTAAACCAGGCATTTGAAAATTTAATATTCAAATGTCGGGGTGCGACAAAACGCTTTAATGGATGAAGAGGAATTTCAAAAGCCTTCCTCCGGTGTACATATATTTGAAAGCATCAGCTAAATTAAATGACGACACGATCGACAACAACGGTCGGGCTGATGTTGAAATTTAAAGTCGTGTTAAAGTGAGTGTAGCCTGAAGGGATGTATTTTACCGAGTGATAGTGAAAGTGGTCTGGTTCTGTTGATACTTTTTTACCTGCTAACTACCGACAATAACCACCAACCATTGATAAAATCATTGAAGAACTGTTGTTCTCCAGCTGGAACGTTAAGGTCATTTTTGTACCTCATTGGTGGCCAAAATAACTTTCGATAAAGTTTTTGTGAAGTGACTAGCCGATATCTTCATCTGACATCAATTCCCTTCAGAAGTTTCATTTCTTTTTCGAGCAACTACGCACGTATACATTGTAGCTCATTTTTGATCGCTAACAAAAGAAATGCATCAAAACAAACACATCACACGTTCCGTGTCAACATCATCGGTAAATGATGGGAATATTACTAAACGACCCAGAGAAGAAACTGTTAGTCCCGCTGGAGTAGAAGATGAAAATCGCGACTTGCTACATAAAATCCAGCAAATGTTCGAGACCTCAAACTCTAAAATTGAGGCCAAGATCGATGCCAGTATATCGAGGATGGAGAAGAGAATCTCTAGTGTGGAAAAACAATTTGCGACATTCCAATCAGAGTGCACCGATAACATCAACAAACTAGCTACTGCAGTCACTGAGGCTCGTGTTGGACTTAAAACTACTACGCAGAGTATTGACATGTTAGAAAAATCCAACGATCTACTAATTTCTGGACTGCCTTATGTTGTCAACGAAAACCTACATCAATTATTCCGAAACATTGCTGCTAGCCTAGCATACGCAGATTCAGATTTGCCCCTAGTGGACCTCAAGAGACTGATGCGCCCTCCCATCACAGCTGGATCCTCTCCACCGATTGTCTGCCAGTTCGCCTTCAGAAATGCCAGAGAAGAATTCTACAAGCGGTACCTCAAAACAAGAAACATGACTCTTCGCACCGTTGGATTCGACAGCGACCAGAGAGTTTACGTCAACGAGAGCCTGACACTGCAAGTCAAAGCCATACGAACAGAAGCAATCAAAATGAAAAAGAATGGAGTTCTGCTTAAGGTTTTCACGGATAGTGGGATAGTCTATGTTCAGCGTAGAGAAGGATCTGCAGCCGAGCCGATCAACGACATCAGTCATCTTAGAGCTGGATTCTCATCAAACCTTTCCCCATAGTTTCTCTTCTCCTTCCTGAACTCTTCCATGCAGCCTTCCTTAAACTAGTTCCGTGCTTCCATCCGCTCCTGAAAGTTAACTTTAAACCGTTGATCAAATGAACCTATCCACAATTCGCTCTCTCTCCTGCCTAAGCTCATCCGTGCTTCCCTCCTTCATTTATCCCATGACTCCATCCACTCCTGAAAGTCAGCTGTTGAAAAACCACGGACCACGGATTTTGCTGTTGCTGTTGTTGGAGCTACCATTGGGGCCTGTTACCTTTGTTGCTGTGGCTGTTGCTGTTATTGTTAATTACTGCTATTATCATTCGCAATACTTGTTACGCTGATGGTGGTTGAGATAGTTATAGTTTTGGCTTCGTTTAAATCGAAATTTGAGTTTTCTTTTTCTTCTTATCTACACTTAGACCATTGATGTATTTGTAATGTACAAGTTAGTGTTTAAAGATTCCTTTTCGTTTGACCTTGACATTGCATATCGCTTCGGTTTCATGAGTGATCTGCTTTGATAATGGATGAATTTCCCCTTAATAATGCGTCTCCAAACACTATTATAACTCGAATCGTACTTAATGCTGCTTTGCAACCTGAATTTCTAAACATCTGTCACATTGACGTCCAAAGCTTAACCGCTCGAAATTTTTCAAAATTCCATGAACTGAAGTTAAACTTTACTGACAGCAAGGTCGATGTTATTTGTTTTACGGAAACATGGCTGAATAGCACCATTAATAACTCAATGCTAAGTATCAATGGCTATAAGCTCATACGTAACGATGGAAATAGGCATGGTGGGGGTATTTGTATCTATCTGAGAAATATAATTTAATAATAATATAATTTATCGTACTAGGTCGTGTCAATGTCAAATAATTCCGCTAATGATTTCTGTGGCACCGAGTATTTGAATATTGAGGTTAAAGTTGGAGAAGACAAAATATTGCTGGGCGTCGTTTATAATCCTCCCAATATTGATTGCACTGATACTTTGTACGATGTTTTAGAAAATTGTACGATTAAGTACAAAGGATCTTACCTTATTGGGGATTTCAATACAGATTTACTAAAACATTTTAGTCGATCACGTAAGTTCATTGAAATGTTAGATACCTTGTCGTTTGCATGTACTAATACTGAGCCAACATTTTACCATCGATCAGGATGCTCCCTACTAGATCTTTTCATAACTGATGCACCAGATACTGTCGTGAAACAGGATCAGCTCTCTTTGCCCGGTGTTTCTCACCACGATTTGATATTTTGTTCACTTCGGTACTCATCAAACAGGAAAAAAGACTATGTTAGCTACCGTGACTATGCTAATTTTGACTCTGTTGCGTTATTTGATGGTTTCCATAGTATTAACTGGAATTTGTTTTTCAACATGGATAACCCTGATGAATTGCTCGAGTATTTGAATTATCACTTGCTCAAACTTCATGACCAGTATATACCCCTGCGGCGTAAGAAAGATAATAAAACCCCATGGTTCAATAATTATATTTCTCATGCGATTATTGATAGAAACCTAGCATACAACAAATGGAAAAGGACCAAAGAACAAATTGACCGAAATTCTTACAAAAGACTTAGAAATAAAGCTAATGAACTGATTTTACAGGCAAAAGCTAAATATGATAAACAAAAGTTGAAAGTTGACCTACCGAGTAAACAACTATGGAATAATATAAAACAATTAGGATTATCTAAAGATTCCCGGTTTCTTGAACAGAACGATTTGACTGCGGATGAAATTAATAATTACTTCATATCAAATTTCACTAACGATGATTCTACTCCTTTTCGAAATCTCTCTACTGATGGTTTTAAATTTCTAGAATTTCTTGAACACGATATCATTAACTGTATTTTTTTCAGTCAAGTCCAATGCAGTTGGATTAGATAATATTCCTATACGGTTTATTAAGATTTTATTACCTCTGGCTCTGCCAATTTATAAGTACTTATTTGACTCCATAATTAAAACTTCTTTTTTTCCTCGGGCTTGGAAAAACTCAAAAATAATTCCAATCAAAAAGAAAGGAAACTGTTCAGCAATTTCAAATTTGCGCCCGATCAGCATTCTTTGTGCTTTGTCAAAAGTGTTCGAAAAGTTGATTAAGTGTCAAATCAACAAATTTATTTCCGACAACGATTTCTTGCATCCACATCAATCTGGATTCCATAGTAATCATAACACGAACTCTGCGTTAATCAAGGTACATGACGATATTTCCCACGTAGTTGATAAGAAAGGATTAGCCATCTTGCTCCTTATCGACTTCGCAAAAGCGTTTGATCGTGTTTCACACTCAAAACTAGTGAAAAAAATATCTACTAAGTTTAGTTTTTCCCAAACCGCAGCAGAACTGATTCAGTCCTATTTAAGTGGAAGGCAGCAAGCTGTTTTCCATAATGGACTCCTTTCTACATTTAGTGAAATAAAATCTAGAGTACCGCAAGGGTCTGTACTTGGGCCTTTATTATTTTCACTGTTCATAAATGCTGTTCTTGAATATTGCTCCATACACATGTTTGCGGATGATGTGCAAATTAATATATGTATTTCCGGTGATGTTGATATGAACGAAATCGCCAGGAAAATAAATCACGATCTGGTTAATATTTCACATTGGGCACGTAATAACTTACTTGAGATAAATCCATCTAAAACTAAGGCTATGCTTATAAGCAAGCGTAAAAATCCTCCCAACCTCCCAATCATCTCTATGGACGGACAGATAATACAGTTTTTCGATCGACTAAATAATCTTGGTGTGATATTTACCACAAACTTATCATGGGCTGCTTTTATAAATGGTCAATGTGGTAAAATCTATGGAACACTTAAAAGACTCAACATGATTAGTAGACACCTTGACACATCTATGAAAATTAAGCTATTTAAGTCGCTAATACTACCTCATTTTATTTACGGGGAGTTCGTGTATAGTCATGCTTCAGCTTTGTCATTATATAAGTTACGAGTTGCCCTAAATGCGTGTATCAGATATGTTTTTAACCTTAATAGGTTCTCACATGTTACCCATTTACAAGATGTTCTTCTTGGGTGCCAGTTTAGCCAGTTTTACACTCTCAGAACTTGCGTACAAATATATAAAATTATTAAAACTAATTCACCTCGCTATCTATACAGTAAACTTCAGTTCTTGAGAAACACAAGGACATTGAGTCTAGTCATACCTCACCATTCTTCGGCATATTATGGCCAATCTTTGTTTGTGAGAGGCATTCATAATTGGAATTGTTTATCTCCATTACTCAAATCTTCGTCCTCAATCTTAGTCTTCAGAAAGGGTCTACTCAGTGAGATCGAACGAATGCGGTGAAAAGGTCAAATAGTCAAATTCAGGAACTTATATTAGATGTAGAGTTAAAATTGTTCATTAATAAACTAAATACACCACAGTGTAACATTTTAAAAAGGATTATCCTTACGTTACATGAATTGAAATAAAAATAAATTAATAAATAAATAACGGTACTGGGACGTGTGGAAACAAAACTTAAATTAGTGCTAACAAGAGCAATATTGTCAGGGTTCTATTACCTGCATATTTCGAATCCATCATATTTCCCCGAATGGAAATAAGTGTGAATAGACGATTCCCTCGAAGACGGGCCTTCCTTATCCGAGTGGCTACAAAGCAAAGCCATGCTGAATCGAATTTTCGAATCCTGGTCGGTCCAGGATCTTTTCGTAATGGACATTTTCTTGACTTCCCTGGGCATAGAATATCATCGTACTTCCCAGACAACCAGAAATCGCATGAAAGTTCACGTTATAACTCGTTTATTCATACTAATTATATCAAACTCGCAAAACACCGTGGATAAACTCGTCAAATTGATGAGTTTCCTCGCATAAAACACTTCTTTTCTGAGTTCATTTGCACATTTTGTTTCGCCTCGTACACTCGTACAAAGTAAGTCGAATCAATTCGTAGCAGCTGTCAAATCAACATTTGTTATCATAAGTTAAGTCGCATAAGATCACAGGTTAGTTCGGTGGAATATTTAAACACTCGCATTGTATGTTATTATTCATCACATAATATATGCACGCATATCGCCTCCACTTTTGTACGTATAAAGCCGTTTCGCGACATCTTATAAGTGAAATTTTGCACATACAAAGCCTCCAGGTGATTTCGTTATGCGTACATTTTGGTTGTCTGGGTTGCCACACGAGATACGAATGCGAAAATGGCAACTTTGACAAAGAAATCTCTCAGTTAATAACTGTGGAAGTGCTCATAAGAACACTACGCTGAGAAGCAGGCTCTGTCCCAGTGGGACGTTAATACCAAGAAGAAGAAGAAGTAAGGAAAGGCGTGTTAATATGGGCAGCTAAGAAAAACTCCATTTAAGCCATGAATTACATAAAAAATGTTACTGTAATTGAGATTACAGGGACAAGGGTGGAAATCTAATTAGTGATCATGGCAAATTAAATGATGCATCGTTGTTGTTCTTTATCCTGCGATCAAAGCAACAACGATTAACCTTTTGTCGTCAAGTGATCACATCAAACTACGCTCCCCGAATAATGCACCGTTTTGCATGTGTGCTAGCGAATAATTGTTCGCGAATCAAAGTTCTATTATTTTGAAGATTTTTCCACTTTTACTTATTGATTTAACTCCGGACATGCTGTTTGTGATTTCGAAATCGTTCGGACATTGTTAGAACCAAAAATAATAGCGCGAATGCGGCATGATAAAAGTTGATCGTGACTTGTAACAACACCCGATAAACTCTTTGTCCCACGACAAACAGTGAATCGGATGCTTCATATATCCGTTCTACACGCGCGTAGTGAGCTGTTGAAATCATGCTGCTGCTAGTACGACGGCCCTCTTAGGCCGTTCAAATACTGTGTTTTTGTCGTTTTTGTCGTTAGAGGCGATTTTTTTCCATCCTTGAACCTGGCAATTACTAAAATCATTCATTGTATTGAGGTTCTCATAACTAAGAAATAACGTTTAAAAGAGTTTACACCATAACCAACGAATTTCAAAGCAGCGGGGTATAACGCGTTACCAAGCTTCGAAGAGATTTTGATGGCAAACAACAGTTATTATTTGAATTGTAATGCGTGCAGCAGATACTATGCCGTTCTATGTTTCGAATGAGTTTGGAGCTTTGCTTCAAGAATTGAACTTCATCGATGGTTTCTGAGCAAACATTGAGTATGACGCAGTTTAAGCCTAGCAATTTTACTCCCAGAGTTGCCAAAATCGTGTTTGGTTTATTTCTATACGAAAATCGGAAAATGTTTCGGAAATTTTTAAAATTGACTGAAGAACCTTTAATCTTGGAAATATTGCTGTGACGTGTTATACCTCGACGGTACATAATACACCCAGATATTGTACTTATACATCAAATACAATCTACCTTTCTTATATGACGGTGACTCTTGGCTAAGCTCTAGCCAAACATGTCGCTATGTTGAAAATGTTATAAACTTCTGCCCGCTATTGCGCATCAAGCAACTTTGGGAAACCAAAGTACCGTAAAACGGGGTATCTTTGATAGTGCGGGTAACTTTGATAGTGCGTTACCCACCACATACTAAACGGTAATGAACAAGCTGATTATAGAGTAAGGTGGGGCAATAGTTCGACCTTAGTGGTATAATCAAAGTTTCCAGGAAAACAATAGCAGTTAAAACAAAACAAATACCATACAGTGAACCTTCAACATATTGGCTATAATTTTGTTGAAGAAACTTGTGTCAAAATATTTACCCTTTTTAGTTATAACAGTTTTAAAATTGATTGTCTTATTCGAACTTTTGCCCCACCGGTGGGGTAAGAGTTCGAATCTAATGTGGGGCAAAAGTTCGCTGGATAAAACACAAAATATCGATCCTTTTATGACAGGCATACTTTACACCAGCCGTAAACTTAAGTTTGACGAAAAATACACACTAAATTTTCATCTAAAAATTGCCCAAAACCGGGTTAATTGTAATATACTCAAAAATAGCAGTTTTTCGCAAAACTAGGTGAAAATGTAAAATATTGGTGACAATTTGCACACGATCAGACAAAATTAATTAAATTTGACGATAATATGTGGATTTTAGACAATTTGCAAATTTTTTCGTGATTTTATACATGGGTCGAACTTTTGCCCCGCTGATTCGAACTTTTGCCCCACTATGGGCCAAAAATTGTTTTAAAGCATTTATGCAAAAACTAATACACCTCAAAGCAACTTTGTGAAAGGCCTAGAAACGCCCTTACATAAAATATTGAAAAATATTTTATCTTCGATTGATTCCATGCAACGAAAGTTTGACCAAAAATTACAATATTCACGTCGAAAAACAACAAATAGCCATAACTTTTCCAAATCTAAATAGATTTTTATGATATTTGGATTGAAAGTCTCTTACTTGCATAGCATTCGAACCACCATGACATTATAAGATTTGTTTTGAATTGAGCTAGAAATCTTAAAAAGAAACTCTTACCCCACTCGAACTTTTGCCCCACTTTACTCTATACAGGGTGATTACTATTTCCTGTCAGTAAAATAAGTAATCATAGAAAAAAGATGGTTGTATGAATTTTAATTAGCAGTGCATATCCAGTTTTGGACATCTATAACATTTGTCTTCACTATACATAGATAATATATTTACTATTTAACCTTAATTTCCAGCCACATGCATTGTTTCAGAAGCATTACAGCTAACACGCACGTTATTGAGAAGCATATATTTTTACCAAAAAAAGACATATTTTTTTCGCTAAAATTTTCCATAATCAGTCTTATGCTATTCCCTAGTAAGTCTAAAAGATTTTGGTAACATACTGTTTCAATCAGGCAAATTTTTCAGCGGGGTTTAGTCAAAAATACATATCTGTAGAAAACGTGCGGGCCAGGTGCAATGCCTTTTAAACTACACATATGACTAAAAACTAAGGTAAATGAAAAAATATCTTAACTTTACTTTGTCAAAACAAACTTCATAGATGTACAAAACAAGATGCACACTGGAAATTAAAATTCATAAATACATCTTTTATCTACGATCATTTACTTTACTGACAGGAATTAGTAATCACCCTGTAGATAGATTGGGTGTTCATTGTGGTAGTACATATTACCGCATTATTTCAAGATCTGAATATTTTCCTAAACTTAAAAAATCTACTTTGTATAATTGGCAAGTGTCTTGGAACGTTAATGATAAAAGGCGTTAGTGTCATTCTATTCATCCAAAAGTTAATCTAATTCGATGGTTTAAAAATTTATCAGTTAGCGGAAATTTTATTTGCTGTATTTCAAGATTGATTTAAAATAAGAGAATGATGATGTTATTGAGTTTTTTTGCATACAGGCAACTCTCCCTGGTACTGATCCCCAAGCACGTACCCAAACAGCCTAAAATTGGTTCGAACTAGCGGAACCATTGACGAAAATGAATCGAGTCTATCCATATTAAAGTAAAAGCATACGTTTCACATGCAAATGATAAGAATGGTGTATTTTAGTACTTACGTTTAATTTCAGCTTAACCTACGATTACCATACTGTTAGTGTCAGTGTCGAGTGTATCCCGCGGCGATAAGTGGACAGCATGCTTGCCCGGACAGAAGCAAAATTCACCGGTGACGTGCCAGCTACTCCAACGCTAGCACACCGATCCCTGATCGTGCTAGGACACCTTCCCGGCCTGGCGCACAAGTTGGTCATGATAGAAAGGCCTAATAGAGGAAACATTATGGAACACTTAATTCCGCACCACAAAAGACGATTTCTATTTGGGAAATGCTTTAGCTTCACGCTTACCGATCTCATTGTATCCTCCTCCTCTACTCCATTGTAGCACTACAGAGCAGCATGCAAAAAGGTAGTGAACATCTGCGGCTATGCAATAAATTTCATGATTAACAAGATCTCTTTCCAATCACTTTCACTGTTATTACCTTGCTCTGAGCCCAATAAGCTTAATTAGTTTTCCACTTCACCACTTCACTTTTTGCCACAGAATTAAAGAAATTGAAATTTTGTTCTACAGCGGTCAGGCTATCTCACGTCTACGTGCACTCCACGAACTTTCCTGCGTTCCGCCTGCTTGACAGTTAACCGAGAACTAACTAACCAGCTCAAGCGAGCTCCACTTCTACCTTTCGGTATGGATGCTGAGATCGTAATCTCTTATCGTCTGTGGGTGGTGATAAGAGCAGATGATCAGTGGAGAGTGAGATCCTCGGCTCTGGGAGTAGAGGGGCATACATGAGGGTTACTGATACACGATTATGGTGTTTATTGGTATGCTATCCATCTCGTGTTGGGCTATTGGAGCACGGGATTCTCTCCATCCTGGGAGATTGCGAACATGTGTTGCATGGGACTTACAGCTGGATGTAGAGTGTGTGTTCTGTTGTTCTGTTGTGGTGAGTGTTGTGTATTCTACATGGTAAGAAAGACCTATGCCTTCATTTCATACGGCGACAGTGGGGAGCTTTGATTCCCTCGCGAGGCCGTTGGTTGTGAGTAGGTTACATGCTTTTCAAAGGACAATCGAAGTAACAAACTTTTACTATGGTTCTCAAACTCGATATCGAGATACGAAATATGGAGTGATGGAGAGTTGACTGTACTTACAGTCACGATACATTTTTCACCGATTCTTGTATTTGACTGAACACAATATTTTTCCAAAACAGCAAAAAATACCTTTTTTATCGAAAGTATTACAAACATCTTTAATTTGTATTAATAAGAATTAAAAATTGATTTCTGAAGTAAATTATCAAAAAAAGCTGCATATATGCATCGGTTCGGTGTAAGTTGATCGACGTGCTCTGTTAGTAACAAACTCGGCCATTTATTCAGAAACTATCAATAAAGCAAATATCGGGACCACAACCCATAATTCGACAAAAGTCACGACAAACAACGTTGATTTACTGCAGGTTATAATAATATTTTTGCTCCATTAGGAAGAAATAAAATCGCTTGACAAGGTGATTAATTTCACCCTACTGAACAATTACACGCTTAAATCTCGGACACTGGTCCTAATTTTTATTATTATTATCATGAATGAAAAATGTAGAAAACGTCATGATGATGGATCCCAAACTAAAGAAAATTGAATTGAATTCGAAAACACCCTTCAAAATGTGAGTGTGCGGTTTTTGAAACGTCTGGCAATTTGAAGCAGCACGGTACTTGGGTGCTTGTGACAAAAATAAATGTTGTGCTTTTTTCTGAAAAAAAAAATCGAGCGTTTGAAAGCCGGGCGTTTTTCTTGGGAAAAATTGATAAAATCGCATACCTATTATACAAACAAGTAATAGGGACAGCACTACATATTTAAACATATTTTATTGTGGTACGCTCCATATAATTACTTGCAATCAAAAACCTCAGACTTCATCACCGAATGCCAACGCAAACAAAAGTCCAATTTCGCCACGTAATCTCGACCTATTTCAGCCGCTCGCTAATTATCCTCAATCCTTAATCACACTCGTTCGCTCCGCTCCACTGGTCGCGGAAGCTCTAAATCCCTGCATGAGCGGAATATGTTCCCGGCATAGGCAAAACAACCCCCGCGAAATGGCGCACCTTTTTTTCTCTTACGGCGTGGAACCCTCATCTGAGTTCTGAGGCATCGTCGCTTCCGAACCGAAGCCCAAGGGATTAGAGAACGGCAATTAGCACTAATTTTTGGCAGTCAATTTTTATGTCCCTCGGCGGACTGCTGCATTGGATTTTCTGGACAGGAGCGTCCATAGTTATTTTGTCTCGGTTTTGGATGCCTTTAAGGCGAACTACAACAAGGTATCGTCATTGTACCGAGCACAAAATTTGGAATAGCTTACGGCGTCGTTTCTGGAAGACCCTCTTAACCCCACCGCTATTTTGGTGTGCCGCATTGACCAAAGTCCGGCGTGAGAAATCACCGGTGGTTGGCTCGCTAAACGTTCGTAGGGACGATACGAATACTGTGCTGATATTAGCTTAACGCTTAGCAGAATCGCGATTTAGGTAAACACTCAGACCAATTCATAAGCTTTCTTATGAAATGAAACGAACTCGATTCAAGGCAAAGTGAAGGACCTCAGTTTGGATTTTATTGGAAATCGTTTGGCATGAAGGCTTGATCGTAAAATTAAAAAAAAACTTTAATTTTCCAACATAGATTGTTAGAATAATTCTAAATCATTTGTCAAATCGTACACTTCAGGTTAATTGTCAGAACTCCAGATCTGAAAGACTTCCTGTAAGAGCTGGTGTTCCTCAAGGCAGCATTTTACGACCAACATTATACAATATTTTCACATCTGACTTACCTGAGTTACCTTAGGAATGTCAAAAGTTTTTGTTTGCGGATGACACAGGCCTCTCCGCCAAAGGATGAAGCCAGCGTGTCATCTGTAGTAGATTGCATAAGAGTTTGAATATTTTTTCATACTTGAAAAATGGAAGATTTCTCCTAATGCTTCCAAAACTCAACTTATAATATTCCCACATGAACCAAAAGCTCTTTATTTGAAACCTTCAAGTAGACATGTTGTCACGATGAGAGGGGTTTATAATAAATTTATCAGATGAAGTTGATTATCTAGGGCTCATGCTAGATAAGAATTCAACTTTCAAAAATCGCATTGATAACATTCAAGTCAAATGTAATAAATATATAAAATGTTTGTATCCGCTTCTTTACAAAAAATCTGAACTTCTTACGAACAAGCTTTTGATCTTGGAACAAATTTTCAGGCCGGCCATGTTGTATGCTGTACCTGTGAAATCAATTCAACACCGAATTTGCGAAAATAAATGGAATGAAAGCTATACTCATTTCTCCAAAGTATCTTGACCAAAAAACTAATATTTTCAAATGGTACAGCCTCGACAATTCCACCGTCCTAATGGAGCGTGTAATTGTTGCGTCATTATAAACAAATTTGTCAAATTTCAGCCGGCTTTATTCTTGGCCCTTCCTCAGTTCCAGTTCCTCGGTGCGTTGATGCTAAAATTTTGATTTTTACACACCCCACAGCGATTCATTAAGTTTCAATCTATCATCGCTCTGCTGGCTGCTCTATTCGCCGGCAACGCCGCTTGCGTTAGAATGCTTCTTTTTTTTTTCTCGCGCTTCCGAATGACAGGGGCGCATCCTCGCTTGCCTTTTGTGTTGCCATTGAGCGTATCCAGCTGAAAACGGTAATACATTTCCAGACTGACTACTTACAATAAAAATGAAACATTTCACATGTTTCTATGATTCCTGAGCTACGTTTTGCAGAGGGCCTGTCAAATGTTACGGTTTTATTGATTTGAAAATTGATAAATAAACCAGGAGAAAAACTATCATCACTGGGAGATAGAGAAAACCCTTCTCCTGATCATTGCATAACGTGTAAGTCCATTCGTTTGCTCAGTAACAACAATCTTGGTTACCAATGGCTTTAGGGTGAGATCATGAAATAAGCGAGATTTGATAAACGCATATAAAATTACCGATAGCTTCATTATTTTCATATTTTTTTGGCCTTCCTTCGCCGTGCGGTTAAAGTCCACGGCTACAAAGCAAAGCCATGCTGAAGGTATCTGGGTTCGATTCCCGGTCGATCCAGGATCTTTTCGTAATGGAAATTTCCTCGACTACCGCTTCTCTCCATCCTCGATTGTGACCCACGCTCTCCAGGTCCTGGTGCACCTGGTCAATCCACCTAGCTCGCTACGCCCCACGACTTCTTGTTCCGACCGGATTCGTAGCGAACACCATCTTTACAGGATTGTTTTACGGCATTCTTGCAACATGCCCTGCCCAGCGAATCCTTCCAGCTTTAGCTACCTTCACGATACAGGGTTCGCCGTAGAGTTGAGCAAGTTCGTGGTTCATCCTTCGCCGCCAAACGCCGTTCTCCTGCACGCCGCCGAAGATCGTCCTTAGCACTCGGCGTTTGAAAACCCCAAGAGCTTGCAAGTCCTCCTCGAGCATAGTCCACGTCTCATGCTCAAAGAGGACTACCGGTCTTATGAGCGTTTTGTACATCGTGCATTTGGTGCGGAGGTGAATCTTTCTTGACCGCAGTTTCTTCTGGAGCCCATAGTAGGCACGACTTCCGCTGATGAAGTGCCTTCTTATTTCCCGACTAACATTGTTGTCAGCCGTCAACAAGGATCCGAGGTGGTGGACGTCGAAGGTATCCCCGTCTATCGTAACACTGCTTCATAGGCGGGCCCTGTCGCGCTCAGTTCCGCCAACCAGCATGTACTTTGTTTTCGACGCATTCACCATTAGCCCGACTCTTGTTGCTTCGCGTTTTAGGCGGGTGAACAAATCTGCCACCGTTTCAAATCTTCTCACAATAATATCCATGTCGTCCGCGAAGCAAACAAACTGTCCGGATCTCGTGAAAATCGTACCTCGACTGTTAAGTCCGGGTCTCCGCATGACACCTTCAAGCGCAATATTGAACAACAGGCACGAAAGTCCGTCGCCCTGTCGTAGTCCTTGCCGAGACTCGAACGAACTGGAGTGTTCGCCCGAGATCTTCACGCAGTTTTGCACACCGTCCATCGTTGCTCTGATCAATCTTGTGAGCTTCCCGGGAATGCTGTTCTCGTCCATGACTTTCCATAGCTCTACGCGATCGATACTATCGTATGCCGCCTTGAAATCGATGAACAAATGGTGCGAAGGGACCTGGTACTCACAGCACTTCTGGAGGATTTCCCGCACGGAAAAGATCTGGTCCGTTGTCGAGCGGCCGTCGATGAAATCTGCTTGATAACTTCCTACGAACTCGTTTGCTATTGGTGATAAAAGACGGAAGAGAATCTGGGATAGCAATTTGTAGGCTGTGTTTAGGATGATTGCACGATAGTTTTCACACTCCAGTTAACGCCTTGCTTCCACTCCTCCGGTAGCTGTTCCGTTTTCCAGATTCTGACTATCAGCCGATGCAGACAAGCAGCCAAACTGTCCGGGCCCATCTTGATGAGTTCGGCTCCGATACCATCCTTGCCAGCAGCCTTATTGTTCTTGAGCTGTTGAATGGCATCCTTAACTTCCCCCAGCGTTGGAGCTGGTTGGTTTCCACTGTCCGCTGTGCTGACGTAGCCATCGCTTTCGCTGTCCTGACCTTCTGTGCCTGTGTTCTCTGCGCCATTCAGGTGTTCATCGTAGTGCTGCTTCCACCTTTCGATCACCTCACGTCCATCCGATAAGATGCTCCCATCTTTATCCCGGCACATCTCAGCTCGCGGCACGAAGCCTTTGCTGGATGTGTTGAGCTTCTGATAGAACTTCCGCGTTTCTTGAGAACGGTACAGAACTCCATTTTTTAGCATTCCACCTCTTCCAGGCGGTGCTTTTTGTCCCAGAATAGGCGGATTTGCTGTTTCCGCTTCAGTCTGTATCGTTTCACGTTTTGCCGCGTACCATGCTGCAGCATTGCAGCCCGCGCTGCATTCTTCTCCTCTAAAACCTCTTGGCACTCCTCGTTGCACCAATCGTTTCTTGAGCTCCGTTCTACATATCCGACAATGCTTTCGGCTGCGTCGTTAATGGCTGCTTTGACTGTCCTTCAGCAGTTCTCAAGAGGGGCCCTATCGAGCTCGCCCTCATCCGGCAACGCTGCCTCAAGATGCTGCTTGTACGCATTGGCAACATCCGGTTGTTTCAGCCGCTCGAGATTGTACCGGGGCGGGCATCGATACCGTACATCATTGATGACGGATAGTTTTGGGCGCAGTTTCACCATCACCAGGTAGTGGTCGGAGTCAATGTTAGCGCCACGATAGGTTCTGACGTCGGTTATGTTGGAGAAGCGCCGTCCATCGATCAAAACGTGGTCGATTTGCGATTCTGTCTGCTGAGATGATCTCCAGGTGTACCGATACGGGAGGCTGTGCTGGAAATAGGTACTACGAATGGCCATGTTCTTGGAAGCGGCAAAATCTATCAGTCGTAGGCCGTTCTCGTTTGTCAGCCGGTGGGCGCTGAACTTTCCAATCGTCGGTCTGAACTTCTCCTCCTGGTCAACCTGAGCGTTCAAATCTCGTATGATGATCTTGACGTCGTGGCTTGGGCAGCGGTCGTACTCGCGTTCGAGCTTCGCGTAAAATGCGTGCTTATCATCCCGTGCTTCCGGAGTGTGGGCTATGCACGTTGATTATGCTGAAGTTAAAGAATCGGCCTTTGATTCTTAACTTGCACATTCGTTCATTGATCGGCCACCACCCGATCACGCGCCTTTGCATATCACCCATCACTATGAAAGCTGTTCCCAGCTCGCGTGTGTTGCCGCAGCTCTGGTAGATGGTACGATTACCTCTAAACGTTCGCACCAATGCTCCTGTCCAGCACACCTTCTGCAGCGCTACGATGTCGAAACCGCGGGTCTTCAGTACATTGGATTGTATGCGAGTACTCCCAATGAAGTTGAGAGATTTGCAGTTCCACGTACCTGGAAACTCGCTAGTCCATTTTCGTCGCTGTGGTCTTTGCCGATTGTTCCGGTCCGTATTCTCTCGTTGACGTTCCTGTGCTGATGTGTTTTTGTCTGGAGGACCATTCCCCCTAAATGTTCGGAGGGCTATAGTGCGCAGTTTAGCTTAGGGTCCTTGTCTGGCACTCGAATGATGATCAGCGGCCCCTGACATGGGGAACAGACGCTGTTGTGAGCCGCTCCTAACATGGAGTACAGACGCTCCAGGTTTGCAAAAGCAAAAGCAAACCCCCCCCCCCTTCCCTGTCAGCATACGACCAAAGTTCCCACCAGGGTTGGTTACCCGATCATCTTCCCTAAGGTTACTCGTACCCCGGTCAGTACCACGAGGAGGTAGGGATAGGAGTTGCTGGGCAGGAGGCTAAGGACCGCACAAAGGGGTTCATTTTAGTCCTGCAGATACGCAAGGTACCAATGGTACGCCATGCCCAGCCATTTACCGCACCCTAACCGTATTTTATTTTTCTCAATTAACTTAAATTTCTTAGTAAACATTATTTTTGAACGCTTTGTTTTTGAGTTATGTGTATATTTATATCACAAAAATCATTTTATTTGATATACCCTTATCAAAACGTAGTCTAGGAAATTCATCAAATATTCGATGGGAAATGTTTTACTCGATTCGGAAAAGATAGCGATTTACATTTTGGCCTGGAAAAGCTCCATTATTGTTGGATGTTATTTCTGCGAGTCTGAAAAAAGCACTTTTCGATCCGCATTCACGCCTCAGCGTGACGAGACAGGCGCTTTTCACACAGGCTGTTGACAGCTTTGGTTGTCGTTATCTGGATCCTTTCCGCCAGCCAGGCTTCGCCGTGCCCATCCACGAACTTGAGCTTTGGGGGCGAATCATAAAACACGTATTCTTTTGGATGAGATTCTGCAATATAAGAGACTCAACGCTTCATGAGAAACTTATATCTTTAGGTGAAAAAAAAACACTATGGAAAAAGTCAAGCTTGTTCAAAAATTGCACAAAGTGGTTTACGAACAGCCCCTTTCCGCTATACAGTCATCGTCGTCGCTCTGGAAGGCGTCAAAAATCACTCTTCACTGTGATGTCGGATGAGAGTGAAACGTGCAAACATTTGATGAAATTTTTTCAGGCTCAATTTTTAAATTAAATTAAATGTCCATCTCAGCATAGCAGACTGATGGGTTGGGGTTTTTATTGATGAACCGTGTCGGTGCTGGATAATGAAATACGTCAATGTAGTTATCTTCGACTGAAGGTTACTTCCCATGAACCATTTTGTTTGTTCTGGGAACTGAGCTCCGTTTTGTGTAAGTCACAAGCTCATAGGATGGCTTTTAATTGTAGGGGTGGATGGGTTAACTTGTAATCTTTATCTATACCACCACAAGAATACGGATTTTAGAAGTTAGTTTAGGATTAAGGATTAAGATTAAAATACTAATAACCTAACTGTACAGTAATGAATAGTCAAGCATGTGGCCAGATTTCTCTTCAGATTGGGTCAAAGGACCTCAATGACTTTCACGCAAAATAACTATTTAAGATTCCCTCCGCACGAAGATGGCCCATATGGATTCCAGTCTCGGAAACAATTTTCTGGGAATTGTGATGTCCTGGGGTTTCCAATTCCCGGAAAAATGTTTTCTATTTCTCGGGATTCCTGGGTTTACTGGAAAATTTTAGGCAAATAAGGGATTGACCATTTAAAGAGTGTATCAAAAAGTAAGGGGCAAAACCTTAGACATGGTTTTTTGTTAGTTTTCTTCTCCTCTTGTATGATCTATGTGTTGTCAGAAAGTTGGTGCATATCAAGGAAAATTGAAAAGGAGATAGAAAAAAGCTGAGCATAGAAGGTGCCATGCTAAGCCGAGTGGTTATTTATTGTTTATTACAGTTTACCTCCATCTGACTGAGTGTCTCAATGAAGAAAGAAAATAAAACGGTTACAATTACGACAGTCACAATTACTCAACTAACTCAGCACTAGAATCTAAAATGTTGTCAAATTAGTATAGTAACCCTAAACTATGGATTATTTCGACTCATGTTTCGAATACATGTCCTGAAACGTTGCTGAATAAAGGCCAATAGCACATCGAAATCGAACAAATGAGCGACACCATTGAATGTATTGGATGCAAACCGAATAGGATTATGCTGTCCATAGCGACTATTCCGGCCATCCAATCTCAAGAAATGTCGCCTACGCAATACTTTTTCTGGAGCGTTAACGTTTACCTGGGTCAAAAGCGATGGAGAATCTATATCACCGTTGAGAATCTTCGCAATAAACATTGCCTGCATCGTTTGTCGTCTGGTCTCTAGAGTTTCGATCCCTAGTAACTGGCAGCGATCGAAGTATGGAGTCACATGTTGACCATCACGCCAAGGCAGATTCCTCAGAGCGAAGCGCACGAACCTTTTTTGCACAGTTTCCATACGGGCTTTCCAAGTGCCATGGTAGGGGCACCAAACGACGACTGCAAATTCAATAATTGAACGCACCAGTGAGCAGTACAGTGAGGCCTTGATCCAGTAGAACACCTATATCGCGAACTTGATTCACTCGCTCCAGAGACTATTGGAACGTAACGAGTATTGGAATGTAATAGGTTTGCGCTTTCTGCTGAATGTGATGACTTGACAATTTTCGATACTAAGTGTAAGGCTGTTATTTGAGCACCATCTCTCGAATCGGCACAAAAGAGTTTGAAATTCTACATAGTCGATGCAGCCTACAACAATGTATATTTTGGCATCATCAGCATAAAAAAGTCTTACTCCAGGTGGTAAAATGAGCGAAACATCGTTAATAAACAACTAAAACAGCAGAGGTCCGAGGTTACTACCTTGTGGAACCCCAGACTCATTATTGAAGGGCACAGAGAGTGATGACCCAATTTCCACACGTAGAGATCTGCCGTTGAGATACGACCTGAACCACTCTACAAAGTTCAGAGCAACACCAAGTTTCTCCAATCTTAGCAGTCTTTAGCAGTATGGGATGGTCCACACGGTCAAAAGCGGCCTTCAGATCAAGATAAACAGCATCTAGGGGGGCATGGGGCAAGAGCGACACCCGGGGCAATAGTGCCACCTCTAATTTCACGTAGTTCAAATCAATTTTTTGATGTTAAACTCAGGATAAGAATGAATTGAGTACTACTTGAGGGTTATGTAAATATTACAGTTAAAAATGTTCAGTACAAAAAATTGTCTTTAACTCACCAACGCGAAAAATGCGAAATATTATAAGAATGTAAGACTGGAAAACATTTTGGATTTTCCGCACAGTATTGATGATTTTCAATTGTTTAAAATAGCTGTGAGGATTTTTTTTTTCGAAAAAGTCCTTTTGACATTAAGTTTTACATATATAAAAACAGTATGTCTTATGGGGCAAGAGGGACACCGCAATTTTATCATATAAAATCAAATGATTTTTTATTTTTCTTGTTTGATATTGCATTAAATCAATGTTTCTTACAAAATAAAATCAAAATAAACCATTTTGTACATTCAAAATGGTTTCTGAAAATTGTTACTATTATTGTTACAGTCAAATAAGATGAGAACTAAATTAATTTCGTAAAATTACTTTTTAACTATAAGTCAACTTTTATCCCTCAGTTTTTACCTTTACTTACTCTAGAATTTATCGTTTAGGCGGGGAAATAATAATATACAAAATTTGTGGCATTTTGCTCTGGTGGTCTTCTTGTCCCATACGAGTGGCACTCTTGCCCCGTAAGAAGGGACATTTTCAAAAATCTCAAATCATCATGTGTTTCTTATATTTTTGAAATCTATCGATAACATCATTTAGAACAAGAGGTGAGCTTGCCCCTACACTGGAAAAATCTAAAAAAATTGTGTGATTTGAACCTATATATCTTAAGGTGTCGTTCTTGCCCCCAGCCCCCCTACCTGTTTTCCTGCATCAATTGCTTGTATGCACGCTGACGTAAAATTGGTTAAATTCGTAGTAACGGACCGTTTTGGAAAAAATCCATGTTGGTCGCAAGAAATGTACTGACGGCAACAGATGAAGAGTGCTACGTTCACTATAATTTCGAAAACTTTTGAGCACGCAGAGAGTGGTGTAATTCCTCGGTAGTTACGGATGTCACGTTTGTCCCCTTTTTTGTATACAGGAAACAGGAGCGATTTCTTCCAATTTAGCGGAAAACGTTGACGTTGGAGAGACAATCTGAATATCTTAGTCAGCGGTTCTGCTAGTGCCGATGATTTAGTATAACTGGAGGGATACCATCGGGCCCGGCTGAATTTGAAGATTTCAGTTTTCTTATCGCTTGCAAAACAACATCCTCGTCGATCTGGATAGTGTTCAAGTCCAGCACATCATGTGGAGTGTCACATACAGCTAACTCAACTTGGGAGGAAGGTGTGGAGGAACTAATGAAGGCCGTTTCGAATTGTGCTGCAAACAATTCGCACTTCTCTGCAGCTGAGTTTGCCTGTTGGGACCCTAGGTGCATTGAAGTAGGAAGACCATTTTCGTTCCGCTTCGTTTTGACGAATGCCCAGAATTGTTTGGGATTTGAGCGTAGGTTGCGTTGGATACGGCTGACATAACGAGTATACAGGAGTTTGTTGTAAGTACGATACCGTTTTGATTCATATTACGGACAGCTTCAAATTCCGGACACTCTACTTTGTATGGGAAACATTTCACGCGAAATGTTTCAATTTTTGCTGTTCAAAAGTTCTCAATTTCAAGGCTCGTTTAAGTAATTTTTTTCCATAAATATCTTTGAAAATTTATAATGCCCAACTACCTTAGATGTCTCTTTGGTGGTTTAACGATTTCGATTGATGATTTGACTGTTCCATTAATGATTATCATGAGCTGTCCGGAATTCGATTCAAAGTGTCCGGAATATGAGGCAAAAGTGAGGAAGCGTCCGGAATAAGAATCATGAAAAGGCCACACATTATTGAAGTTGCGGAAGCGTATTCTTTACCCACTGTTCGAAAGTAAAGGGCTTCCGACGCTCGATAGTGCTAAGGAATCATACAGAATGATTTATTTTGTATGCTCTATGCTGGGTTATATTTCCCTGAGTCCTTAAGTGTCCGTAATATGAATCAAAACGGTAGTCAGATTAAGAAAGTTCCAATCTAACGCCTGTAACGCAGAATTCAGCTCAGAATAGTTAGCTTGACCAAAATCATAACTGGTGCCATCGAAAGAGCTTTCTAACGTAAGTGGCATTGTTTGGCAAATTCCAACTGCGAGCGGTGGATAGTTTTCGTCGATAGCTAAGAGTGCTTCTACGGGAGTTCTCAAAACACAGCTAGGTAAAGCAAAGTTATTTGTAAGTATGAGATCGAGAAGACGCCCCCTCGAGTTTTCGATTGTATTAATTTGCGTCATTCCGTGAAGATCAAAGCCATCCAATAGTGCACAGCTAGCAACTGATAAGCGTGAATGATCCATGTCCACAGATGAAGGCTCGGTGGCGGTCCACGAAATTGCTGATTGATTATAATCTTCGACTTGCAAGGCGAGATCATTGGGTCCAAGCAGAGATATTACCGACCCTATAGAGTCTATGTGATGCTGAATGTCGTTGAGATTGTCTTTACGGTCAGGAGGCAAATAAATAACTCCAACGCCGATATTATGACTTCGCATGTCGATACGTACCCACAACTGCTCAAGAGAATTGCATACTGTAGCAGCATCACGGTCACGGGTCATGGGACCCAGATAGCCGTAGCGGTAAACGCGCAGCTATTCAGCATGACCAAGCTGAGGGTCGTGGGTTCGAATCCCACCGGTCGAGGATCTTTTCGGGTTGGAAATTTTCTCGACTTCCCAGGGCATAGAGTATCTTCGTACCTGCCACACGATATACACATGCAAAAATGGTCATCGGCATAGTAAGCTCTCAGTTTATAACTGTGGAAGTGCTCATAAGAACACTAAGCTGAGAAGCAGGCTCTGTCCCAGTGGGGACGTAAACGCCAGAAAGAAGAAGAAGAAGAAGAAGAAGCAGGATCACGGTAGCTGCTGTATTTCGATGAGACGGCAATAAGTACTCCACCACCCCTGGATTTGACACTATTCGTGGCGTTGCGATCGGTTAGAGTCCGCGGCTACAAAGCAAAGCCATGCTGAAGGTGTTTGGGTTCGATTCCCGGTCGGTCCAGGATCTTTTTGCAATGGAAATTTCCTTGACTTCCTTGAGTATCATCGTACCTGCCACACGATACACGAATGCGAAAATATCAACTTTGGCAAAGAAAGCTCTCAGTTAATAAATGTGGAAGTGCTCATAAGAACACTAAGCTGCAGCTTGTCAGGAGAAGCAGACTCTGTCCCAGTGCGGACGTTAATGCAAAGAAGAAGAAGGAGAAGAAGAAAAAGTTTTCCGGCAATTTCGCATATTTCACTAAGGTACCATGTTTGCCTTACCTTCCTCTAATGATTATTAAGCCAAGGTGAACTTTTGACCTACTTCACTCTAACCCATCGTTATATCACCACAGCAGGTGGGATTGAGGTCCATGGAATTCGCGAAATCACGAATTAGCATAGTTCCCTCAGAGAAGAAAAGGTCAGCTTAAAGCTAACCGGAGCAAATTGGCTGGATTCCTGGAATCGATGAAATTGCGCTTCTTGCAAAGTTGTCTTGATTCCCCAAGCCAGAATGCAGCAGCTGCTATAAAATCCGTTGATCCGCATCAGTTCTCTCATGGTTATGCAAATGCCCGCACATGCTTCCATCTTTAACCGCCAAAAGTCATCTAAATATAGGCAAACTCATTTCCCTTCCAAACAATAAACCCCATCAATCGTTGGCGGATCATGAATGAGCGGTGAAGCCCGTCATGTGCTTTACATGCATAATTTATGTGCCGATGTCGGGAAGCTAGACAAAAGACGAATCTTCTCATGGCTTTTCCTCTGGGGGAGTGAAACCTTCCATCATGGAGGCAGTCGGTTATCGAAGAAGCAAAAAAAAAAGAAACCTACCTTCGTGACGTCATTACCATCGGATTGAGCCACCAACTGGTTTGAAAAGAATTTTTAATGGTAATGATCAACGTTATCCTTATTCAGCTGGGGTAGCTAAGAAAGCGTGAAAAAGTGCACTTTGCATGAATTCTGGCATCTGGCATTTGCTATTGGGAAAGTGATCACTATCAAATATTGTGACACTGAGAGTGTGTTTAAATGGTACAGTTTTGTGTTAGACACGTACACCTTTTTCATTTCGTCCCTTTTTGCCCACAGTTGTAGTATCATTCATTTTTATGTGTACCGTGATGAATCAAAATCCGGACGGTACCAATATCTGGACACTCCTATAACATTCATTGATTTTCATGTAAATTTAAAAAAATAATGTGGTTTTCAATATTTACATCTTACTTTTGTAACATTGCTTTTCACTTTACTACGATTTCTCATCTAGTAATCATTGGCAGAAAATTAAGAAAAATAAAAACATAACTGTAACCCCAGTTTGACAACGTATTTTCATAGCTTTTGTGGTTCAAGCTCGTCAGCAAAATACGAGGAACGTTGAGTGAACGATAATTAATTGAAAAGTGCATTGTTTGTGAAGTGTTGGTAACATTAGTTTGCACAAACTAGCTAATGAACGATTTAAATATATCGAAGCGACGAAAAGTAGTGCAGAGGGATATTGTTCAATCGAATAATGAGTGTCCGGTTCAGTGATCCATTGTTTTAAAATCCGGGCGCTACGCGTTCGAGTTATATTTTGCTTCAGTAAATAACTATTCGGGAAGAAAAATGTGGAGAAAACATAAAAGAAAGCCAGAAAAAGTGTATGGTCGGATGAAAATTGAACAATTGTGGAAAAATAGCTCCAATGATAATGATTATTACAGGTAATCGGATTCTTATTGCAACCAAAGAGAGTGAGTAACCGAAATATGAAATATTCTTAACAAATAATTTTTCAAATCATTGTAATGTGTTTTTATGTAATTAGTTTCATCAAATGTAGTCTAATGGTACCATTTGAATGCATTTTTTTTAAATTTATATTGAATTCAACTAACTAGAACACGAGTGTCCGGAATTTGATTCAAAGGTGTCCGGCATTTTGATGCATATGTCCGGATTTAAAAACAAGACTTGTGTAACTAATATCGTTATTTTAGAATTAAATTATTTGTTTCAACTAGAATACTTGTCATTTCCATAAAGAATAATGTCCAAACGATTTACGACATGGCGGTACATTCATAAAATCAAACGGAAATGGATTGAAATTAGTATCAGATCATTTGGCACTGCTTAAGCGTCCGGGTATTGATTCATCACGGTAATTGAACCAATATTTTTACACAATTTTGTGTGAAACCATCGTTCACAAGTCAACACAAATGATTTAAAAGACTTTGGGTGAAGTAGATGACAATGAAGAGGTGTGTAATTCTAACAACTGTATAATTTTAGCACATTCTCATTTCAACAATATTTAAAAGTGATGATATAAGCAACAGGCCGAAATCGACTAAATGGACCGCATGAACGACAGTGGAACGCATTTCAAACATGTTTATTTGTTTTTAAATCATACAGACCATCCTTTACAAATTTTGCAAAAAAGGCCAATATAATTTTTTATTTAGTGTAGGGTCGATGTACCAATAGCCGCATAGCTAAGAACATATATTCGTATAAAATCGAAAAATAATGCTAGCGTCATTATTTTTACATCATCTGAAAGCTTTTTATCTTGGTTTTGTGAGAAAAAATATGAAAACTGCGAAAACTCATATGTTTGCATTCATTATCGCTTGTGCCACTATAGGAATACATGTGCCTATAGTAGCACTAAAACCGTATTTTTACAAAGCTTCTATATTTTTCCTTGAAAGTGTGGATCAAAAGCTTTCGTTTGATGTAAAAAAGTACTTAATTCATTAATTATTTCGTGTAAGAAAAAATAGTTTCTCTCAGTAGTGCTACTATAGGAACAATAGGTTAACTATAGGCGCAAGGGAGCTCAAATTTTAAGCAAAACTAATTATTTCGATCATTTTTTGAACAAAATCAAGCTGTGTATCAATGGTACTTAGATAAATAGCTCCTAACCTTCATGACAAAAAATAATTTGAAAAGATTCATAGTAAAACGGCCGTAAAAAGCCACTACTGCGACTATAGGGGACTGTCCACTAAGGGAACACTGACCCTAGATGTGCCAGTTATGACCATGATGGTTTCCTTTTTAACCATGCAGGATAAATCAGTTTCTTTCAATTTTTAAAACATTTTGTGTGTTTATTTTGTCTGATATCAATAATATTTTGATGTTTACTAAATTCTACATACGGCGAAATAGGGAATCAATAAGGCTGCAGCAAGTACACGTTCCTCAATTTATTTTATTTTGTAGATTGACAAACGTCCCAAATTTTACCAACTGTATCATCCTGCTTCCCAGCTTAGTATTCTTAAGAGAACTTCTACAGTTACTAACTGAGAACTTTCTTTGTCAATCGATTATTTTTGCAAGTGTGTATTGCGTGGAAAGCACAAATATGTTCTATGCTATGAAAAAGTTCCATGACAAAAAAAACCCTCGAACGGCAAGGCTTGAACCTATGACCCTTAGCCTAGTATTGCTGAAACATTATACTTAGGACACGACGAGCCGAAGTTTTAATGCAAAATCATCCACGCATTTTCATGGAGTTTTAGGAAAGTGTTGGTTTTCATTTTGTTCTACGCTGTTACTGCATATGGACCTTACTGATATGAGCGATTTATCTTCATCGATCCACTCTTTGGGTAATGACTTCACTAAATTAGATAAATCTGTAATAATTCTATATTCACTATATCTGTAATAAGATATAGTGATTCCTCATTCTACAGCACGATTATATGTTACGAAAGAAGAATCGGTTATCTGCAATAACGCAAAGAGAGCATAGATGAAGAGGAATAGAGGAATGCAGATAAGCCCATACGAAAAAAATTGGGGTGGGTAATGTCTGTTACATAACCGCGGGGTTGACGTAGAACTACTATGGACATATCTTCGATCAATTCTGGGTCAGACTCTAACAACAGTGCGGTAGCTTTTTGCAGATGATAGGATGTTAGATGATAGATGATAGGTGCCGTGATTGTGAGTTTTCAATTACGTTAGGGGCTGTCCATTAATTATGTAAGGGTTTATGGGGGTAGAAGGGTTTGAGATTTCTTACGCGCCATACAATTTATGTTTAATTTGCATACAAAAAATCTTACCATGGGGGGAGGGGGGCGGTTATTAATGGATCGCCCCTTATGGATTTAAGGGAGATCTGTCATTTGGTTTGGCCAACCAAGAGTGTTGGCATAAACTATTCTAAGCCCTAAAACTTTTTGCTGGCCTAACGAAATTCCTTGATTAGCACCTCAATCAAAAAACAAGGCTCATGTCGTTTACTTGCTACATTCTACGCGGATAAAAATCTGATCCCCACACCAAAATTTCGAAACTTTCGGCTCAAATAATGTTAGCCCTTGTGATACTGAGCAACTTTGCCGTAGACGCCATCTTTCTATGTGGTCAGGCTACTGAGCTATGTGCAAAACAAAAATTCTTTGCTCACTAGCGCCGCACAGTATTTCGATCGGCCGAAATCGTGAACTTAATTCTGTAGCACCTTTAAACGTGTTTTTTTCGGAATGGTGTCTTCGGACGAAAATTTTCTAAAAATATAGCGCATATATTGACGGTAAATGTTAGTTCGCAACTTTGCCACGGGCGCCGCTGCGAAAATATTTTTTTTTGAAATGACGATCTTTAAATATGATGTCTTCGGCAAAGGTATAGATAATCCAAATACAAACAACTTTGCCAAAGACACCTAGTGTGTATTCAGCCGCATTTCCAAAATACGGGAGTATTTTATGAACGACCTCCTAAAACTAGTTTTTCTCGTATATTTTGGAAATGCAATGTTTCCGGTAACAACAATGTTCTACAAAATTATGTAAACAGTCAAAATGAATCATTCTCTAGAAGACACTAGGTTTCTAAAGACCAAGGAAAAGCAGTTATAACCATTTAAGTGCAAAAATCAGTCATTTTTGGGGTCCGTGCATTTATTCGGGTGGCAGCTGGTGGCAGATGAAACCAAATGGAATTCATAATACATCATTAATAGTTGTAAATGTCGATAGTGTCATTAGTATCCACGAGTATCCCTTTTACTTAGAGGAAGTTTCATAAATGACTCTAATTACCCTGTAGTACTTAGTTATATGATGGATAGAGGGCTATGTGACTCCAAACGTCTTCTTTTTCTTCTTCTTGACACTTTCTCATCATTATACACTGTCTCAATAGGTTCCAAATACTTTTATGAAGAAAGTTCTCAATTAGTCTTTACATAATGTCTCTCCATACAACTATTTTTCGCTTGCATTTTAGCTATTTTTCATACATAGACACTATAGCAAGTGCAAGCTATGCAAATTTGGAGGAATATTCTGTTGAGAAAAGACTAAATCATTGAATCACTATTCTGTGAATTTAATCAGTGTTTAAATGTTAACGCAATTCTTATGGTTGCAACATTCATTTACAAAATGATCGGATATTGAGGCTCTTGCCTGATTTTGGATTTGAATTTGATACCATGCCCACACAGTTACGGATCACCCACAGTGACGGATCACTTTGGCGTTCAACATCGGATAACTCGCTCAAAACATAAAAGTTGACGTAAAACATATTTTTCCCATGTTATACTATTTGTCTTCTACCATTTGTAAAGTTAAGCATAACATTCAACCGCTTAATAACGGTGTATTTGACAAATGTTTAGTTGGTACCACACAGCTATCATTATATGGTCGTTTTCTGTAAGAAGTGCCGTCAGCATTCATAAGCTCCCACAAGTGGTAAAATTCATATGTTATAGCATTAAATATGCTCGGTCGCTTCGATTTAGTGTGAACTCATCTTTAGAAAACAGTTTTCTTGATTGTTGATTCTAAATACCGAATATTAGCACTTCTAACTAGTGATCCATAATATGGACCAGGAAATGATTGTTTACCACGGTTATGGATCACTAGCAAAGAATGTAGATTTCTACCATTTTAAGCATTGTATTCGACATTTTCAGACAATAGCGCTAAGGATAAAACTAATACAACAGCAAGGTTGGTAAATTTCATTTTTTAGCAGACAAAAATGGGTGGAAAACTTGGTGTGGAGCGAAAACAGTTCATGCCTCAGTTACTACAATGCAGTATATCACAAAAAAAGGACATTTTACCCTTGTTTCCAGCTCTAACAATGCTATTTTTGCAGTAATATGTGACACATTGTTAACTTTCACCAAATCATGCAATACAGATGCATTGAGTTTAAAAACTCTTGATTTTGCGCACTGATCCGTAATATGTCACAATTTGATCCATAATATGAAAATTGATCCATAATATGGTTTTCAGAAACCGATGCAATTTTTAATTTGTATGCAATCCTATGTAAATATTACACACAAAACAGTTTACTAACCGAAGTTCCAATGTGAAACGATTCAATTCGTGCTTTTAAATTACAATTTTACGTTTTCCATGTCGTTTTATTGAATTTTATAGGTTGGACTCCACACTATTTGATCCATAACTGTGGGGTGATGGTACATCACTTAATTTGCTACTCAGCGCATCGTGCTTGCACGTGTCATAGTGTATATCTCAAGTAAACACTAGCCTGCTAGTTCAACTTTTTGGTCTTTTAGTGCTATTATTCGACCAGCAGCATGTCAGCTGTATAATGCTAGCAGGCAGAGCGAATTAAAGTGCTATTTGGTTACTTGCGATGTACGAAAAAATGCAAAAATCTCAAGTAAAAAATAGTTGTAGGGCGAGTCATTTCGTAAAGCGTCATTTCTAGAGATTGAAAACTTTCTTCAAAAATGTATTTGAAACCTATTGGTTGTGGGTAAAGATGAAGAATGTGTCAAGAAGAAGAAGAAGAAGAAGTATGGAGCCACATAGCTCTCTACCCATCATATAACTAAGTACTACAGGGTAATAACAGTCATTGATGAAACTTCCTCTAAGTAAAAGGGATACTCGTGGATACTAATGACACTATCGACATTTACAACTACTAATGATGTATTTTGAATCCTACTAGATTTCATCTGCCACCAGCCGCCACCCGAATAAATACAGGGACCCCAAAAATGACTGATTTTTGCACTTAAATGGTTATAACTGCTTTTCCTTGGTCTTTAGAAACCTAGTGTCTTCTAGAGAATGATTCATTTTGATCGTCATTTCAAAAAAAATATTTTCGCAGCGCCGCCCGTGGCAAAGTTGCGAACTAACATTTACCGTCAACATATGCGCTATATTTTTGGAAAATTTTCGTCCAAAGACACCATTCCGAAAAAATCACGTTTAAAGGTGTTACAGAATTAAGTTCACGATTTCGGCCGATCGAAATACTGTGCGCCGCCTAGTGGCAAAATTTCGAAACTTTCGGCTCAAATAATGTTATCCCTTGAGTTACCAAACAACTTTGGATTTGGATCTGATTGATGAGTTGAATTTAAACATTCTGAATGATGGCTCATTCACTAGAATAGTAGTTCCCCCTGCTCATCATTCATGCATTGATTTATCATTGTGTTCAAGTAGTTTGGCCATAAAATCAACTTGGAAAATTATAGATGATCCAAATGGTAGTGATCATTTACCTATTCAAATTTCTATTCATTTTCCTCTTCGTGATCAACATCACCAAGAACCATTTGTTCCTGATTTAACAAAAAATATTGATTGGTCCAAATTTTCAAATTTAGTTTCTACTGCTTTAATCAATTTCGATTATTCACTTTCTCCTCTTCAAAATTATAACAGGTTTTCAGTCATTCTAATAGATTGTTTACAAAAATCGCAGACTAAAAAAATATTTTTAGGATCAACCAAAAAAAGACATAATTCTTTTTGGTGGGATCATGATTGTACTGTTGCACTTAAAAATAAATCTGAAGCCTTTAAAAATTTTCGTAATTCAGGTACAAGGAACAATTATATTTTTTTTCGTAAAACTGAAGCCCAGTTTACACGAATTGTTAAGTTTGAAAAAAGGAATTATTGGAAAACTTTTATTGAAAATCTTGATTCAGAAACGACATTAAATAAATTATGGTCTGTTGCTAAAAATTTAAGGAACTATAATATTCCTCTGTTTTGGAATATTCTGAAAATTGGATAGATCAATTTTCTTCGAAAATTTGTCCTGATTTTGTTCCTACCCCCATCATATTTAAAACTCATCAATTGTACAATTATTACCCTGATCTTTGTAATGAATTTTCAATTGAGGAAATAGAATTAGCATTATCTGTTACTAAAAATACAGCTCCAGGTATTGACATCATAAAATTTATTGTGTTAAAAAAATTACCTATTGATGGTAAATTACATTTACTATCCCTATATAATTCATTTTTGTTTCAGAACATTTTTCCTTCTGAATGGCGACCTCGGCTCCGCGTTATGGAATTTTTCGGAATTCAGCTTGTGCTTTGAAACAATTCTTTCCGAAACAAAGCTTTGCGTTGCAAAATTTGAAGAAATAAAAATCAGTAGTTAAAAAGTTAGTGCAAAAAATGTGAATTGGCAAAAGTGGAATAAATGTGCACCTGGCGGTGATCGATCGTGAGCGTTTTCTGGCATGAGCGAAAGGGGATGGAAGCGCAGTAGATGGAAGCGTACATGGCGCTGATAGTTCCACCGTGGCCTTCGATCAACTGAGTGAGATTGTTCTGATTTTTATTATAATTATTTTAAGTTTTACTTACATATCAAAACAAATATGGGAAAGTGGTCCAAAATGCCACTCTGAGGAATAGTGGCGTTTTTGCGTGTGTTTATTTTCAATTTACATACATAAATTGCTGTTTTACGAGATGGGGATCAGAGTAACTTTTATTTTCGTTTCAGAGAGCGAGTAAGGGCGCTTAAGCCCAGGCTTCAGAGCCAGGACATACGGGAGAAATACCTATGTCCCATCCTAGAAAAAGGACAAACAACAATGGAGTGCGCATTAACTTTCTTAGCAACGCCATTTCCAACGATTTTGCCTATCTCCCTAAATGAAACGGTTGGTACGGTTGTCCCCGTTTCTTCCCTCACAATATTTCAAAATTTTCTGTCTATCATGTTATTCATTCGTGAATAATCTGATCGCCGGAAATTTTTGAATTACCTTCAAACCCCAAGTCTGCACAGTGGGCCTGGCCATCTTAATATTTGTATCAAATCATTAATATGCTGCAAATATTAATGCTGAAAAGAAAAAACTGAAATAAATTTCAGTATTTCCAGGATGCTTTTCAATATTGGCTGTGCAAGCACTTTGAATAGAATAGAATAGAATAGAACATTTTTCCTTCTGAATGGCGATTCATAAAAGTAATTAGTTAACTTAAACCTAATAAGAATCCTTCATTAGTAGAAAGTAGAAGACTTATTAGTTTATTATCATGTCTTCGTAAACTAATGGAAAGAATGATACTTAATCGTCTGGAGTTATGGGCTGAGAAAAATAATATATTTTCATCATCTCAATATGGGTTTAGAAAAGGTCGCGGAACTCGAGATTGTATTGCTCTTCTAGCTTCACATATTGAATTATCGTTCAATAAAAAACAAGATGTAGTTTCTACTTTTCTTGACGTTTCTGGTGCATATGATTCAGTTCTTATTGATTTACTTTTCAACAAAATGAATGATTGTAAAATTCCAATCATTTCCTCCAATTTCATATGTAATTTTTTTTCCTTCAAAATAATGCAATTTTTTCATAATGGGTCTTCCAGAATGGTCCGTTATAGATATTTTGGCTTACCACAGGGTTCTTGTTTAAGTCCCTTTTTATACAATTTATTCACCAGAGCCATCATTTCCATTATTCCAAATGGATGTTATTTTATACAATTTGCGGATGATAATGTCATTTCTGTTAATGGTCATAGCAGAGAAGTTATTCGTCATTTTATGCAAAATTGTTTAGATAATCTTCACTCATGGGCACATAATAATGGTTTTACTTTTTCAGTTCAAAAAACAAAATTCATATTATTTTCTCGTAAACATTCTCCAGTAAATATTGATTTGTATCTTAGTAATCAACAAATTGAACAAGTTATTGATTATAAATATCTTGGTCTATGGTTTGATTCGAAATTAAAATGAAATAGTCAGATTAAATTTATTCAAAAAATTTGCTCGAAGAGAATAAATTTTCTTCGGATGATAACTGGAACATGGTGGGGTGCACATCCTAATGACATGATCACACTCTATAAAACAACTATTCGTTCAGTAATGGAATATGGTTGTTTTATTTTTGGGAGTGCTGCACAAATACATTTTTCCAAACTGGAAAAAATACAATTTCGTTGTTTGAGAATTTGTTTAAATTTGATGAATTCTACGCATACTAAATTTATTGAAGTCCTTGCTGGTATTATTCCACTCAAATATCGCTTTCATGAATTGAATTGTAAATTTTTGATACATTGTTTTTCAATGGATCATCCTTTAATTGGTACACTAAAATCTTTGTTTGAAATCAATCCTTCTAATAGAATATTGAAATCATATATCTATTGTTCTAGATAAAATATTGTATCAAATGTTTCTCCACATTTCTATGAATGTAGCATAGCTGCTCATTCTTTTCAACCATGTGTGGATTTATCTTTACAAGAAGAATTAAAACAAATTCCTAATCATGCTCGTTCCCGTTATGCCAATTTATTATTTAAACGTAAATTTATTGGGGTAGACAATTATCAGATTTTTTTTTACCGATGGATCTTTAATTGAAAATGTAGCAGGGTTTGGAGTGTTTAATTTTCATTTGTCCCATTTCTATAAATTAGAATCTCCTTCTTCAATTTTTACAGCTGAATTAACAGCTATTTATTTTATATGCAAATTGATTGATAATTATTCTCCAAATATATTTATGGTGTGCTCAGATACCCTTAGTTGTCTTCAAGCTCTGAATTGCATTAGTTTTAATTTCAAAACCCATCATATTGAAGGGTTATTAAATGATTTAAATTCTAAAGGATTTATCTTTGTTTTGTTTGTTTTATTTGTATAATTCAACGGACTGATTTGTCTAATTGAATGTTCCTAAAACTAAAAAGACACAGGTACGAACGATACATAACTAACAACATCATAATGTGAAATACAAAATTTTCTTCAACAAATAACAATACATATCAAATCAATAAAATCAACACTTAACACAAAGAGTTTCTCATAAAGTATAACTACGTTACATAATGCCAGGTTTCCAGGTGCATTGCCTTCTCACAAATTCCCTAAATATAACGTGTTTTGGCCATACATTTTGCGTCATTGCGGTCAACTTCCATTTTTTATCGAGAACAACTTTAAACGAAACATAATCTAAATTGTTGCAGTCAATCCATCTTGGAACTAGTTTTCGAACTTCTTTACAATCTTTATCACGAGCACCCAAACATCGAGAAACCATTTGTTGAACATCTTTCTCAGACACGCTGCCGTCGATATTGGTCAATAATAAGGCAAAGCTCTCATCAGCAGTGTTTGCTACACCGGGTGGTTCTCGGGAAACATCAGGTACAAGCGGCGTTTCACTGTGCTGATTCACTCGTTCACGTTCTAGTTGTGAAGTTAACTGTGGAGTCGAATGGCTTATAACAGTATCCGATTGGTAGCATATCGAACTTGGAGCAAGAATTGACATTATAGCTTAAACTTTAGATTTTAGGACTTCTACGTCACGATGTAACGCTGAGCCATCTCGATCGGTTGAATCTTTTTGCCCCTCTCTCCACTGAACAAACTTTGACAAGCAATCATCACACAACCAAATGCTGTTCTTGTTCGGTGGCGATACAGCAGCTAGGCTTTCTTTGTTCAGCCCAACACACGCAGCATGGTAAACTCCACTACACAGCCCATTGCAAAAAATGAATGGTTGATCTGGCGTCTTGACGTGATGAAGGCATTTTCTGCAATCCATGATTAGTTTGATCTGCAAATTGAGTCCAAAATTTCTCGATGATCAGCGATGGATATGAAGTTCTGGTGAGATATAAACTGATTCACAGCGACAGTCCTTGCTTTACAACACTTTTAAGGATTTTTCGACATAATTTCAACGATAAATGAACAGTTTCGTCGAACGGAAAGCAGACAGACCGACTCAAACAATACACAACAACAATAATTAAATTGGTTTGGGTTCCAGCTCATTGCAATATTTATGGTAATGAACAAGCTGATTTGTTGGCAAAATTGGGGGTTTTTCGTGGAATAATTTATAACTGTGATATTTATTATTCGCAATATTTTACTAATTTGAAAAAATATTCTATGAATGATTGGCAAATTTCTTGGAATACAAGTGACAAAGGTCGATATTGTCATTCCATATGTCCGAAGGTAAAAATATTTCCTTGGTTTCGCAGTCTTCCTGTTAGACGTAATTTTATTTGCTCCTATTCTAGACTTATGTCAAATCATTACATTTGTAGTAATCAATTATATCGCATGAATATCACAGATTCAAATATTTGTGAATGTAATAAATCATATGAAGACATAGACCATATCGTTTTTGAATGCTCTCGTTTTAATGCACCTAGAGAAAAATTCCTTGATAGAATAATCAGTTTAAATCATGATATTCCTGTGTCTGTTCAGGATATTCTGGGAAATCATTCTCTTCCTGTTATGAGAATTTTATACAAATATTTGAATGAAATTTCTTATCGTGTATGATACTGCTCGTTTGTTTTTTTTCTTTGATTTTATTTTCAGAGACATCAAGTTTGGTACTCATCCATCTAATCGATTGGCTTCTGAATGCGTGTTAGAGAATATTCGTGATGACTGGACGTGATGACTTGGAAAACTTTGGCTCCGCTATGGATCGATTCCGGGAGAGCCTATATTTAATATATATTATTTTATGACGTTATTCGAAAAGATAAAGAGGTTTTGTGCCTTTTTGAGAAAGATTTCATTAGAATATCACTCAAAGGGGCTTATTCATCTTTCAAAATTTATAAGTTAAAAATAAATAAATAAATAAATAAAATAATAAAATTGAGAGGTTCTCTTCGTTTACTTTTTTTTAACCAAAAACTGAGTTACATTAACCTCTTCTGTTGCGATTTTTTTAATGCTAGTCAAGGACATTGTCTTTTGATCCATAGTGAAAAACTGCCCAAGCTCTTTGGTATTGCACTGTTATAATCGAAAGATAGCTTGAAAGGAGAGGATCTTTCATTGTTACGTAGACCCTTTTGTGAAGTTACGCGAGATTTGTTATGAGTGCCACATACCTGATAAATCTCCAATTAGATTTGTTGTTGCCAGACATTCTCTTATCTGCTGAGAAATTTTGCCTAAAACATCAACCTTCTACTTAATGTGGATCTATAATTTCAGTATCCGTTCCCAAACCAGTATTGTCGGTCAATCGTTAGAAAATGCAGTTCGCCGGCAACGGATTCTTCTCGCTATCTATGCAAGATACCCTGCATCGGATGGAGGGTGCATTAGTGCATACCGGGTGCGAATCGAATGCACCACTTCCGAAGTAGATATCTAACTTAGATTCTTAGTGAATTCCTACTCCGGCGAGAAACTGATTCTAACTTTTTATCGCGCCGACAATATCACCAGTCTTGCTTCTGTATCGCGCGTCAGCTATAGAATCAGATGCTATGGCAGAATAGACTGGAATATTTGGCTGACGTCTCCTAAACAGTACTGATAAGTGCTACTTTTCTGCACCGAAAACAGTGCTGAAAAGTAGCACTTTTCAGCATTGTTTTTTGGTAGGAAAAACAGGCCATTATGTAGTGCAAATTGTCAATGAAAAGTTGATTAATTTGCAACGGAATCGCAAAATTATATTAATATTATTAAACGCAATTCCAGCTTCTAAAATAAATTGTTGCATTCCTCGGAAGAGGAGGCCCAGATAGCTGTAGCGGTAAACGCGCAGCTATTCAGCAAGACCAAGCTGAGGCTCGTGGGTTCGAATCCCACCGGTCGAGGATCTT
Organism: Aedes aegypti; assembly: GCF_002204515.2. NCBI lineage: Eukaryota > Metazoa > Arthropoda > Insecta > Diptera > Culicidae > Aedes > Aedes aegypti. The sequence continues at coordinate 159,334,947 of NC_035109.1, read as the reverse complement.
TTCGGGTTGGAAATCAGCTTTCTCGACTTCCCAGGGCATAGAGTATCATCGTACCTGCCACACGATATACGCATGCAAAAATGGTCATTGGCATAGTAAGCTCTCAGTTAATAACTGTGAAAGTGCTCATAAGAACACTAAGCTGAGAAGCAGGCTCTGTCCCAGTGGGAACGTAACGCCAGAAAAGAAGAAGATTCCTCGGAAGATCTGAGAAACTTCTAATTAGTGGGTATGATTCTTGAATATAACTAGCATTTTGCTAAAACAATAATCTGCCACTTTTCCGAACACTTTTGGGTGTTTCGCTTTCGTCGATTGATTGAAGATGTAAGAAAATGCCACTATGATTCCTCAACTCATGGTTTAGCAAACAATCTGCGAAGAATGTTAGGTATTTCATAAACAATCTTGTTATGTTTTATGTATTTCCTTTAAGATCTCGTGAGAATTAGCGAATTCCTTTCCAGGATCTTTCCAGGAAACCATGAATGTTCCTACCAGAGATGCGTCCACGTTCAAAATCATGGGTAGGCCAAACGTTGGCAAATATTACGTGACATTTTGGTCGGTTTTGAGTTGAGTTGAATTGAGTCTGTAGACATCTTTAGAAGATCTCATGGAGTCACAACTGGGGAATTCGGTTGAGGAATAAGTGAAAACATATCTAGAAGAAATTTCTAGGATAATTTAGGATAAAATAAAAACAATACTTGCGGAAATTATTGGAGCAAGGAAATTATAAGGAGCAATTCTAGAAAAAATCTTTTAAGAATCACTGAAAGAATTTCTGCGGGAATTAATAGAGAAATCTCTAGAAGATTTTTTGATAGAAACACCTGTAGGAGACCCTGATAGTATTGTAAATAAAATCACTACGATAATTCCTGGATCTTTTCTCGAAAAATCTGGAGCAAAATTTTTAAGAAGCTGTTAAACCCGTTATAGTCCTTTTATTTTGGAGACTTACAATGTTGGATCAGGATTCATTGCAATCAAAATAAGTAAAAAAAACACTTCAGAGACCATTTTGGAACAAAAGTCCTTCCATTTAAATAGAGACCAAGTCTCTGAAAAGAAAAGTACTATCAATCCTATATTTAGGATCATTCATTGGATCAACTTTTGCTATCATTCATATTGAAAAAATATGAATATCTTTTATACAGCAAAAATTCTGTGAACTTATATGTTTTGTTTTTGTCTTTGCACCGAAGTGACGCAGAAGTGTACTGAATTTGTTACGCCTCGTACAAAAATTGTAGATTAATCATTGAAACATCGTTACAAGTGAGTGGCTGGGTGTCTAAACGTAACGAAATATGTGAATAGGCCAAAGATTTTGGCACAGATCTTATAATTCTGAGAAGCTTTCGATAATGATCTCTCCAAAAGCTCATGCTTTTGGATAGCATCTTCAATTTTATACTTTTGTGAGTTCAAAAGATGGAATTCAAATGAGGGAATGCATCCTTGCGATACATCAAACAATTAAATAACGATGGGAAATATTTCCAGGTTTCTGTGATTGCTGCCATTTGGTTAGTGTTCAGACAGACTGAACCAAGCGCGTTTTCATGGTTTGAGAAAAGCGTACGACAATCATTCGAAATATCTAAATTTTTTGCATTATTTGCTGTAATAATGGAACTTATTATGGCGCGGTAAATGGCTGAGTATGGCGTACCATTGGTACCTCGCGTACCTGCAGGAATAAAATAGACCCCTTTAAGCGGTCCTTAGCCTCTTGCCCGGCAGCTCCTATCCCTACCTCCTCGTGGTACTGGCCGGGGTACGAGTAACCTTGGGGAAGATCGGGTAACCAACCCCCGGTGGGAACTTTGGTCGTATGCTGACAGGGAAGGGGGGGTTTGTTTTTGCTCTTGCTTCTGCAAACCTTGAGCGTCTGTACCCCATGTTAGGAGTGGCTCACAACAGCGTCTGTTCCCCATGTCAGGGGCGGCTGATCATCGTCCGAGTGCCAGAGAAGGACTCTAAGCTAAACTGCGCACTATGTTCCACCGAACATTGAGGGGAATGGTCCTCAGGAAATCTAGGGGGTTGGTGTCAGGCCCTGCAAGCCAACCGTAAAAACACATCAGCACAGGAACGTCAACGAGAGAATACGGACCGGAACAATCGGCAAAGACCACAGCGACGAAAATGGACTAGCGATTCGAAACTCGGTACGTGGAACTGCAGATCTTTCAACTTCATTGGAAGTACTCGCATACTCTCCGATGTACTGAAGACCCGCGGTTTCTACATCGTAGCGCTGCAGGAGGTGTGCTGGACAGGAGCATTGGTGCGAACGTTTAGAGGTAATCATACCATCTACCAGAGCTGCGGCAACACACGCGAGCTGGGAACAGCTTTCATAGTGATGGGTGATATGCAAAGGCGCCTGATCGGGTGGTGGCCGATCAATGAACGAATGTGCAAGTTAAGAATCAAAGGCCGATTCTTTAACTTCAGCATAATCAACGTGCATAGCCCACACTCCGGAAGCACTGATGATCAGGGCTGTGCATTTTCGAAAGCATTTTATGAAACACGAAGGTTTGATTGCGTCGTCTCGATGGTGACGAACAACTGCGTCGCTTCGTTCTTCTTTCACCACTCATTCGTTTCGTTACCTGATTGAAAGCAGCGAACAAGAAAGGTGAAATGAAAGAGTAAGAACGCCGTTTCATTTGATGTCATTGAAATCTATCAAAATGTTTCAAATTGGATTTTACCTATTTTTGCAATAGTAATGTATATAACTTGTTAGGTAATAAATTAAGATAGAGAAAGTATGCGGATCACCACGTCGTTCATTTGAATTAATCTGCTCTTAAAGTTAGAGACTACCGATTGAAAGACCAGCTCGCTGCGGTGAGACTCTGATATATGACGCACGACGCACAGGCAGCATGAAAGAAATGAAAGACTACGCTTGCTGCGATGATAGGAAAGGTTTGTCGGATTGAAACGAAACAGTAGAGTTTCAATCCAAAGGGAAGCTTGAGTCAGTCAGTTGGCGACTGAAAATGCTTTCAATGAATTGAAAATGGAAGGCCCTGCTGATGATGACAAGGACGCATTTTACGCGCAGCTCGAACGCGAGTACGACCGCTTCCCAAGCCACGACGTCAAGATCATCATAGAAGATCTAAACGCTCAGGTTGGCCAGGAGGAGGAGTTCAGACCGACGATTGGAAAGTTCAGCGCCCACCGGCTGATGAACGAGAACGGCCTACGACTGATAGATTTTGCCGCCTCCAAGAACATGGCCATTCGTAGCACCTATTTCCAGCACAGCCTCCCGTATCGGTACACCTGGAGATCACCTCAGCAGACAGAATCGCAAATCGACCACGTTTTGATCGATGGACGGCACTTCTCCGACATAACCGACGTCAGAACCTATCGTGGCGCCAACATTGACTCCGACCACTACCTGGTGATGGTGAAACTGCGCCCAAAACTATCCGTCATCAACAATGTACGGTACCGACGCCCGCCCCGGAACAATCTCGAGCGGCTGAAACAACCGGATGTCGCCAATGCGTACGCGCAGCATCTTGAGGCAGCGTTGCCGAATGAGGGCGAGCTCGATAGGGCCCCTCTTGAGGACTGCTGGAGGACAGTCAAAGCATCCATTAACGACGCTGCCGAAAGCATTGTCGGATATGTGGAACGGAGCTCAAGAAACGATTGGTTCGACGAGGAGTGCCAGGAGGTTTTAGAGGGGAAGAACGCAGCGCGGGCTGCAATGCTGCAGCATGGTACGCGGCAAAACGTGGAACGATACAGACTGAAGCGGAAGCAGCAAACCCGCCTATTCCGGGACAAAAAGCACCGCCTGGAAGAGGTGGAATGCCAAGATATGGAGTTGCTGCACCGTTCTCAAGAAACGCGGAAGTTCTATCAGAAGCTCAACACATCCCGCAAAGGCTTCGTGCCACGCGCTGAGATGTGCCGGGATAAGGATGGGAGCATTTTGACGGACGGACGCGAGGTGATCGAAAGGTGGAAGCAGCACTACGATGAAAATCTGAATGGCGCAGGGAACACAGGCACAGAAGGTCAGGACAGCGAAGGCAATGGCTACGTCAGCACAGCGGACAGCGGAAACCAACCAGCTCCCACGATCAGTGCGCATCGTACCTTCGTGCTGTGCGTACACGAATTCTCTCTGCTCTTGGAAGTTTTCTTAAAAACTACCTAAAGCAATAAAACAGTACTTTTCAGTGCTACAAAAACAGTACTTTTCAGTGCTAAAATTAAAAACGGTACTTTTCAGTGCTACTAAAACAGTACTTTTCAGTACTATTTTTTCTACTATTGATCCCTTTACGATCCTTGTTTGGACCAGTGCCTTCGATTTTTCGTTGGACCCGTTGGCGAAAGCTAGCGGTGGTAATCCTTCTTGGACACCGTCTAGGGAAAAAACCTTTCGAAGGTCACGTCTTCTTTCGTTTATTAATTAAACATGGTATCAACAACAAACAAAAGGAAGGGTGAATCTCTGAATTCACTACTTCCTTCCAAAAAAGTGGGTTTTAAAACTGTCACTACACGTGGCAAGAATGGAAGAAAGGACGCTTCCCCGGAATGCGAAGTTTCTTCCAAGGGTGAAATGAATAATTGTATCGAAATGAGCAATCAGTTCGATGCTCTAGACAAATTTTCCGAACACCAAATCGAAGCAGCCTCTAGCCCAGGCTCTTTGATTCAAGTGAGGAAGCAAAGAGTGCCGCCTATCGTGGTCAGTTGTTCCGAATTTGGGGGATTTAGGCAGGAGATCTTGAACTCCATTAGGGGAATCAAGGTTTCCTTCCAAATCGCAAAGAAAGGAGACTGTCGCGTTTTGCCGGAAACTCTTAAAGATCGTGAGCTTCTTCTCAAACATCTTGAAGAGAAGAAGCACAAATTTTTTACTTATGACGACAAAACTGAACGTTTGTTCAAAGTTGTCTTGAAAGGTCTCTCAAGTGACTATAAATCACCTGAAGAGATCAAAAATGGAATAAATGATTTACTTGGATTTTCCCCAGTCCAAGTAATCATTATGAAAAAGAGAACCCAATCTGGCATTGTTCGGAAAGGGCTTTCTCAAGAATTTTATTTAGTTCACTTTAACAAAAAAGAACTAAATAATATTAAAGCTTTAGAAAAAGCAAAACTTTTGTTTGATGTCCGTGTGACATGGGAACATTTCCAGAAACCTGGAGGAAATTACCAAAACCCCACTCAGTGCCGTCGGTGCCAAAAGTGGGGTCATGGTACAAAAAATTGTCGCATGGATGCTAAATGCATGATTTGCGGAGGTTCTTCTCACGCCAAAGACGTCTGTCCAGTGAAGGAAGATACCACCAAATTCATATGTTGTAATTGCGGGGCTAACCATAAGTCCAATTTTTGGAATTGTCCTTCACGCAAAAAGGTCATTGAGGCTCGTGCCAGGCAGATGAAAGATAATATCCGTTACGATAACGGTCGTTTCCGGAATTTGCCTGGTAGAGTATCGAACAATGCTCATTTTTCAGTTAACGATCGCTTGATCATGAATCATACCCATCAGGAAGATCATAATCATGCTCATTCACAAACTAATTTTATTCCGTCGGGTAGCCGTTCGAATCTTTCTATTTCGAATGTATCTACCCACGGTAAATCCTTTGCCGATATCGTAGCAGGAAATTCGAACTCCTCCCCTGTTCGATCCATGGGTACCCATTCTACTTGTTTCAAATCAAATGGAAAAAACCCTACCGCCACAGGTAACTCCGCTTCTTCGTCTACCGGAAATTCCAATGGGAAATCACATGACATGTCTGCCTCTGATTTTAATTTTCTAACTGAACAATTGAATCTAATCATTGATGCAATGTTCAAAGCCACCACTATGACTGAAGCAGTCCAAGTAGGTGTAAAATGTACAAATCAAATTGTTATTGGATTACGTTTTTCTAATGGATCCAAATAATAATTTAAATATTTTAAATTGGAATGCTCGTTCTCTGAATAGTAAAGAGGACGAGCTATTTAATTTTCTTACTGTTAATAACGTGCATATAGCAGTTACTACCGAAACGTATTTAAAACCTGGATCTAAACTCAAAAGAGATCCTAACTTTTTTGTTTATCGTAATGATCGACTTGATGGGGCATGTGGGGGAGTTGCAATCATCATTCATAGGCGTATAAAACATCAACTGTTTTCATCATTTGAAACTAAAGTTTTTGAAACTTTAGGTGTTTCTGTTGAAACACAGTTTGGTAAATATACTTTCATAGCTGCCTATTTGCCTTTTCAATGCTCTGGGCAGCAAGTTAATTTGCTCCAAACTGACTTGCGTAAATTGACTCGCAATAAGTCAAAATTTTTTGTCATTGGTGACTTTAATGCCAAACATCGATCATGGAATAATTCTCAAAGTAATTCCAACGGCAGAATTTTATTTGATGAGTGCTCTTCAGGATATTTCTCAATTCAATACCCTGATAGCCCCACATGTTTTTCCTCTTCTAGAAATCCATCTACGATTGATTTGGTCTTAACCGACTCTAGTCATCTTTGTAGCCAACTGATTACTCATGCTGATTTTGATTCTGATCATGTCCCTGTTACATTTCAAATATCTCAAGAAGCGATTCTCAATCCTATCAGCTCCACTTTCAATTATTTACGAGCCGACTGGAATATATATAAAACGTATGTTGACTCCAATCTTGATGTTAACATTTCTTTAGAAACTAAACTTGATATTGACAATGCTCTTGAAACTTTAACAAATTCCATTGTTGAAGCCCGGAGCATTGCAATTCCAAAATGTGAAGTAAAATTTGAATCCGTGATTATAGACGATGATCTTAAACTCTTGATCCGTCTTAAAAACGTGAGGAGAAGGCAATTTCAACGCACTCGCGATCCTGCTATGAAAATTATATGGCAGGATTTGCAGAAAGAAATCAAGAAACGTTTTGCTCAATTAAGAAACAAAAATTTTGAAAATAAAATTTCTCAATTGGACCCTGGCTCTAAGCCCTTTTGGAAATTATCGAAAATCTTGAAAAAACCTCAGAAGCCAATACCGGCATTGAAAGAGGAAAACAAATTATTACTAACTAATTGCGAAAAAGCTCAAAAACTTGCTTTGCAGTTTGAAAGTGCGCACAATTTTAATTTAGGACTTACTAGTCCAATTGAAAATCAAGTTACTCAGGAGTTCGAAAATATTCTCAATCAAGAGAACGTTTTCGAAAATGCCTGGGAGACTGATTTGGAAGAAGTGAGAACTATTATTAAAAAAATCAAAAACATGAAAGCTCCTGGCGATGATGGAATTTTCTACATCCTCATCAAGAAACTTCCAGTAAGTAGCTTATCATTTTTAGTTGATATATTTAACAAATGTTTTCAATTAGCATATTTTCCTGACAAATGGAAAAATGCTAAGGTTGTTCCAATTTTAAAACCAGACAAAAATCCTGCAGAAGCTTCTAGCTATCGTCCAATCAGTTTGCTTTCCTCCATCAGTAAACTTTTTGAAAAGGTTATTTTGAACAGAATGATGGCCCACATCAACGAAAATTCAATTTTTGCCAATGAACAGTTCGGATTCCGCCATGGACATTCGACCACTCATCAACTTTTACGTGTAACAAATTTGATCCGTTCCAACAAATCTGAAGGCTACTCTACTGGTCTTGCACTTCTAGACATAGAAAAAGCATTCGACAGTGTTTGGCATGAAGGTTTGATTGTAAAATTAAAAAACTTTCATTTTCCAACATACATTGTTAGAATAATTCAAAGTTATCTGTCAAATCGTACACTTCAGGTTAATTATCAGAACTCCAGATCTGAAAGACTTCCTGTAAGAGCTGGTGTTCCTCAAGGCAGCATTTTGGGACCAATATTATACAATATTTTCACATCTGACTTACCTGAGCTACCTCAGGGATGTCAAAAATCTTTGTTTGCGGATGACACAGGCCTCTCCGCCAAAGGACGAAGCCTGCGTGTCATCTGTAGTCGATTGCAAAAAAGTTTGGATATTTATTCTTCATACTTGCAAAAATGGAAGATTTCTCCTAATGCTTCCAAAACTCAACTAATAATATTCCCACATAAACCAAAAGCTCTTTATTTGAAACCTTCAAGTAGACATGTTGTCATGATGAGAGGGGTTCCAATAAATTGGTCAGATGAAGTTAAGTATCTAGGGCTCATGCTAGATAAGAATTTAACTTTCAAAAATCACATTGAGGGCATTCAAGCCAAATGTAATAAATATGTAAAATGTCTCTATCCCCTTATTAATAGAAAATCAAAACTTTGTCTTAAGAACAAGCTGTTGATATTCAAACAAATTTTCAGGCCAGCCATGTTGTATGCTGTACCAATATGGACTAGCTGTTGTAATACCAGGAAGAAAGCTCTGCAGAGAATTCAAAATAAAATTTTGAAAATGATTCTGAGGCTTCCTCCCTGGTATAGTACCAATGAGTTACATAGAATATCCAATGTTGAAACATTGGAACAAATGTCAAATACAATCATTAATAATTTCAGGCAAAAATCGTTACAATCTTCTATTGCCACGATTAATGCGTTATATGTTTAGGTTAAGTTAGGTTAAGTATATTAAAAACATTTTTTTTTATCTTATAAGCAGGTGACATCAACTCACCTGTAAAAAATAACTGAACTGCTACGGCAAATGAAATGTAATATGTTGTTAACAAAATGTTAATTAAATCTTAAATTTGTTTTACCAAATTAGGATGACAGTGTTGTCAAATAACACAGAACACCTAGATATAAGAAATGAATGTAATGTTTGGAATGATACTAATAAAGAAATTTAAAAAAAAATAAAAAAATAAAAAAAAACCAGCTCCCACGATGGGAGAAGTTAAGGATGCCATTCAACAGCTCAAGAACAACAAGGCCGCTGGCAAGGATGGTATCGGAGCCGAACTCATCAAGATGGGCCCGGACAGGTTGGCCGCTTGTCTGCATCGGCTGATAGTCAGAATCTGGGAAACGGAACAGCTACCGGAGGAGTGGAAGCAAGGCGTTAACTGGAGTGTCAAAATTATCGTGCAATCATCCTAAACGCCGCCTACAAATTGATATCCCAGATTCTTTTCCATCGTCTATCACCATTAGCAAAAGAGTTCGTGGGAAGTTATCAAGCAGGTTTCATCGACGGCCGCTCGACAACGGACCAGATCTTTTCCGTGCGGCAAATCCTCCAGAAATGCCGTGAGTACCAGGTCCCTACGCACCATTTGTTCATCGATTTCAAGGCGGCATACGACAGTATCGACCGCGTAGAGCTATGGAAAATCATGGACGAGAACAGCTTTCCCGGGAAGCTCACAAAATTGATCAGAGCAACGATGGACGGTGTGCAAAACTGCGTCAAGATCTCGGGCGAACACTCCAGTTCGTTCGAGTCTCGGCGGAGACTACGACAGGGCGATGGACTTTCGTGCCTGTTGTTCAATATTGCGCTTGAAGGTGTTATGCGGAGAGCCGGATATAACAGTCTAGGCACGATTTTCACGAGATCCGGACAATTTGTTTGCTTCGCGGACGACATGGATATTATTGGGAGAAAGTTTGAAACGGTGGCAGATTTGTTCACCCGCCTGAAACGCGAAGCAACAAGAGTCGGGCTTATGGTGAATGCGTCGAAAACAAAGTACATGCTGGTTGGCGGAACTGAGCGCGACAGGGCCCGCCTAGGAAGCAGTGTTACGATAGACGGGGATACCTTCGAGGTGGTGGACGAGTTCGTTTACCTCGGATCCTTGTTGACGGCTGACAACAATGTTAGTCGGGAAATACGTAGGCGCATCATCAGCGGAAGTCGTGCCTACTATGGGCTCCAGAAGAAACTGCGGTCAAGAAAGATTCAGCCCCGCACCAAATGCACGATGTACAAAACGCTCATAAGACCGGTAGTCCTCTATGGGCACGAGGCGTGGACTATGCTCGAGGAGGACTTGCAAGCTCTTGGGGTTTTCGAACGCCGAGTGCGGCGGCGTGCAGGAAAACGGCGTGTGGCGGCGAAGGATGAACCACGAGCTCGCTCAACTCTACGGCGAACCCAGTATCGTGAAGGTAGCTAAAGCTGGAAGGATACGCTGGGCAGGGCATGTTGCAAGAATGCCGGACAACAACCCTGTAAAAATGGTGTTCGCTACGAATCCGGTCGGAACAAGAATGCTTGGGGCGCAGCGAGCTAGGTGGACTGACCAGGTGCACCAGGACCTGGAGAGCGTGGGTCACAGTCGAGGATAGAGAGAAGCGGCCATGAACCGAGTGAATTGGCGAAATATTGTTGGCGAGGCTTAATCAAGATAATTGATGTAAAGCCAAATAAGTAAGTAAGTAAGTAAGTAAGTAAGTAGTAATCTATGCGATAATGCGTCTGTATAAAAATAGCATTGGAAAAATCAGTATTGATGGAGTATTTTATGTATCTTAAGAACGCCAAAATATCAGCTAGTCTGGTCTGTCTGAACACCGATCAATTGTCCAAAAAATAATAATCAGAAATTCAAAGATCTCTTTCATCCTGGTGACGAAGCTCTTTCAAGTTATAATTATTTCTGATATTCCATTGCATTCAGCAAGCAGAAATAAGCAGGACAAAACTTGAAATATGGAAAATAAATCAGGGCACCTAATAAAATCATAAAATCAGGATATGTCCTGCTAAATCAGTGCACATAGTAACCCGATCTTCGACTATTTTTCCAAACATGAAACTTATTTCATGTGTAAAACTAGTGTGTTCACAGCGTGGATATAACTTTGGTGAGTTTGAAAAAAAAAGTGAAAACAGATTAAAATGGGCATAAATTCCTTGGACGGACCATGTGCCACCCTATGATGTCTACTTTCCCTCCGGTTGGATATCACTTATCTAGAACTAGGACTATTATTTTTCTTTTTTTAAAATGCGAAACATATCTGCTTCACACTTCAAGTAGAAAACAGGTCGAAAAGTTTCAATGTGAAATATGAATTACAGTTTAAAAATTTGAACACACATAATAGAATCAATGTTTGATTATCAATTGTTAGATTTTTTTAAGATTCTTACCTTCATGTTGGCGATGATAAGCATTTGAATACCAAAAACTAAGTCGGGAAAAATCCACCTTCGTTGCTTTGACTATGCTTTTAAATGTCGCTGCTGCTGTATTCCAAAATATTTCCACATATATCGTTTTTATTTTAATTTACAACTTCAACATATCAATTTGCATATTGCACAGCTCGGAACAACACTTGTAACATATTTTCATTCTTGTCTGCCTTATTAACTAGAAGATCATTTTTCAGGGACTCGTCGTTGCTTTCATGCACACTTGTAGTCGAAGAACTGCCAGAAGGCTTCTCCCCTTTCACAACTCGGCTTGATTTATTCTCTTCTCGACGTCGTCGGTTTCATGCAATTAATAAATCATTTCACGTTTACTGCAGCGGCTTTTGGTTTCAACAGCAGAAAAAAAGCCATCAACAACAGTACGTTCGCAAGTTGAGGATTACTCCACAGCGCTATCCAACCAACCAACCGTAAAACCACCCACTCTCCAGTAGGAAACACGACGCGAAAGCAGACACTGACTGGCACTCTGGTAGAGTTCACTTCGTTGCTGTCGTCGTATCAACTTTACACCACACCTTCTGCAGCAGTGCCAACAGGAACATCTCCCCAACCTTCCCTCGGGAAAGCAGTCATTGCAGAACGATGCCGTGTAATGCAATGTACAATTAACAACACACTTTTCACCCAGCCAGGGGGAAACTCATGCCTGGAAGCACTAAATTTGTTTCGGATTCACTGCCCTCCTTCCCCAATCATTAGCATCACTAGGAAATGGCCAGCAAACACGTAGGTCCCCCCCTTGGATCACCCCTTTGCACCTACAGCAATATACCGGAAGTATCCCTGCAGAGAATCCCGTTCGAACAGAAATTACACACCTTTTCAGCACGGAAATCACCACCCGTCACCAGGACAGTCCGGAATGTGCATAAAATTAACCTTAATAGTCCTCCATCGACCGACACAACACTCGAAAGGCAATTGCACACCCCTCAGGACCAGCTCTACAGTTAACAGGAGGAACACTCAGAACAGAAACTAAATCCCAATCCGCTTAGCTCTAGCTCGAGAAGGACGATAAGCCGCGCACGTGTCCGTCCGGTAGCAGTTCACAGTCGAAACTAATCAATCGTTTTCCAACGGAATGTCTGGAACTGCAGAATCACTTCGTCCTAGTCAGAACATATTGCAGTCGGAGACTCGCAAAGCGCCGGTCCAAACTCGGACTCACACAAACAGCGCAGCGGGTGAAAGCTTTCCCTCGAAATTTCCCACGACCGTGAAAATTGACATTGCACAAGAACCGGTTCAAACAAACAGGGGATGAACGCGATGAATTGCGTTGCGTGAACTTTAGCTGAGTCAGGAAAAGTTGGGACGTTGAAACCGTGAACGGAATCCGGTCGACAGCTGGGAGAATTAATAAAACGGAAGAGATTTCGTTCTTCTAGGGATTGAGAGTGGAAGCGAGGTTGCCCTGAGGCTAAATAACGAGAAATCAATTCTTTCGGAAGAAAAAGATAGGTCATGGATAGGAGTATGAACGAATAAACGGGTTTCTTGGCGAAATACTTATTGAGTGATATGAGATTCATGATTTGAGAAAGATTGCTGTTGAAGTAAAATAGAGTTCTGAGCACTATACCACCCCTTCCTCCATTTAATTGAAATAAACCACGCTTTTATTTGAACGTTGTTAACAAAATATGACTCCAATGTTCTAACGCTGGATATCCTATGTAACTCATTTGTTTCAGACCAATGAACCTTCAGAATTATCATCAAATTTCATGAAGAATCTTGTGTAGAACCTTTGTTTTGATATTACACCAGCTATTTTATGTTAGTGCAGCATACAGCATTAGTGCGATTTAAAATTCAAATAAGTTTGAAAAATCCAATCTCCCATATCTTTTTTATTATTCATACGATAAAAATATTGTACGAAATTTTCAGCTATTTAGATGATGATTGAAGGTAGTTCTAAGGCGATGTACGTTTATATGGAAATTACTGTGGATAAATTTAGAAAAACATTCAAAACAATTTTTTTTTTAATTCCTTTATTAGTATCAATCCAAACATTACATTAATTTCTTATATCTAGGTGTTCTGTGTTATTAGACAACACTATCATCCTTATTTGGTAAAACAAATCTAAGATTTTATTAACATTTTGTTCACAACATATTACATTTCATTTGCCGTAGCAGTTCAGATTTTTTACAGGTGAGTTGATTTCACCTGCTTATAAGAGAAAAAAAAATTTAAGATACTTAACCTAACTTAACCTAAACATATAACGCATTAATCGTGGCAATAGAAGATTGTAACGATTTTTGCCTGAAATTATTTATTATTTTATTTGACATTTGTTCCAATGTTTCAACATTGGATATTCTATGTAACTCATTGGTACTATACCAGGGAGGAAGCCTCAGAATCATTTTCAAAATTTTATTTTGAATTCTCTGCAGAGCTTTCTTCCTGGTATTACAACAGCTAGTCCATATTGGTACAGCATACAACATGGCTGGCCTGAAAATTTGTTTGAATATCAACAGCTTGTTCTTAAGACAAAGTTTTGATTTTCTATTAATAAGGGGATAGAGACATTTTACATATTTATTACATTTGGCTTGAATGCCCTCAATGTGATTTTTGAAAGTTAAATTCTTATCTAGCATGAGCCCTAGATACTTAACTTCATCTGACCAATTTATTGGAACCCCTCTCATCGTGACAACATGTCTACTTGAAGGTTTCAAATAAAGAGCTTTTGGTTTATGTGGGAATATTATTAGTTGAGTTTTGGAAGCATTAGGAGAAATCTTCCATTTTTGCAAGTATGAAGAAAAAATATCCAAACTTTTTTGCAATCGACTACAGATGACACGCAGGCTTCGACCTTTGGCGGAGAGGCCTGTGTCTTCCGCAAACAAAGATTTTTGACATCCCTGAGGTAACTCAGGTAAGTCAGATGTGAAAATATTGTATAATATTGGTCCCAAAATGCTGCCTTGAGGAACACCAGCTCTTACAGGAAGTCTTTCAGATCTGGAGTTCTGATAATTAACCTGAAGTGTAGGATTTGACAGATAACATTGAATTATTCTAACAATGTACACTCCCGTGCATAAGTTTGGGTTCACCCCCTCAAAAACATGCAAAAGTGTTCAGTCCATATCTCTGTGATTACACGTCCAATTCAAACTCTTCAAGCTGCATTTGAATGGCAAAGAGTTATTCTTACTTCGTATGTATTTTCACAAAAACACTCGTGGAACTTTGTATACTAAATTTGTACTTAAAGTTGTGACATTTTTCAAAAAACACACTGAAAAAACATTACTAATTTCTTCAGCATTGGATCGACCAAAATTTTAAAACAAGGTGTCTTTAGAATCGTAATCTTATATTCTTTGAAGAGCACTCATGAAATTTTTGCGGAAAAATCGAAAAAGTATTCAAAATAAATGAAACAGTCAGTCAAGTCATCGTGCAAAAGTTTGGGTTCACCCCTCAGTATGGTGTATCGTGCAAAAGTTTGGGTTTACCTGAACTTACATAAATCTGGGAAATCTCAAACCAATCATTTACGCGCCATTTTTTGCGCTCAAAAAGGCTTTAAACTATTAAAATCGGTTGAAAAATGGCAGAGATATTGACAAAAATGATGTGCGTGTGGCTCAGGTGAACCCAAACCTTTGCACGATGACATGACTGACTTTTTCATTGATTTTGAATACTTTCCAGATTTTTCCGCCAAAATTTCGTGGGGTCTCTTCAAAGAATATACGATTACGATTCTAATGACACTTTTATTTAAAATTTTGGTCGACCCAATACTGAGGAAATTAGATACGATTTTTCAGTGTGTTTTTTGAAAAAATGTCACAACTTTAAGTACAAATTTAGTATACAAAATTGAAAAAATGTTTTTGGAAAGATACATACGAAGTAAGAATAGCTCTTTGCCTTTTGAATGCGGCTTGAAGAGTTTAAATTGAACGTGTAATCACAGAGATACGGACAGAACACTTTTGTATGTTTTTGAGGGGGTGAACCCAAACTTTTGCACGGGAGTGTATGTTGGAAAATTAAAGTTTTTTAATTTTACAATCAAACCTTCATGCCAAACACTGTCGAATGCTTTTTCTATGTCTAGAAGTGCAAGACCAGTAGAGTAGCCTTCAGATTTGTTGGAACGGATCAAATTTGTTACACGTAAAAGTTGATGAGTGGTCGAATGTCCATGGCGGAATCCGAACTGCTCATTGGCAAAAATTGAATTTTCGTTGATGTGAACCATCATTCTGTTCAAAATAACCTTTTCAAAAAGTTTACTGATCGAGGAAAGCAAACTGATTGGACGATAGCTAGAAGCTTCTGCAGGATTTTTGTCTGGTTTTAAAATTGGAACAACCTTAGCATTTTTCCATTTGTCAGGAAAATATGCTAATTGAAAACATTTGTTAAATATATCAACTAAAAATGATAAGCTACTTTCTGGAAGTTTCTTGATGAGGATGTAGAAAATTCCATCATCGCCAGGAGCTTTCATATTTTTGAATCTTTTAATAATAGTTCTCACTTCTTCCAAATCAGTTTCCCAGGCATTTTCGAAAACGTTCTCTTGATTGAGAATATTTTCGAACTCCTGAGTAACTTCATTTTCAATTGGACTAGCAAGTCCTAAATTAAAATTGTGCGCACTTTCAAACTGCATAGCAAGTTTTTGAGCTTTTTCGCAATTAGTTAGTAATAATTTGTTTTCCCCTTTCAATGCCGGTATTGGCTTCTGAGGTTTTTTCAAGATTTTAGACAATTTTCAAAAGGGCTTAGAGCCAGGGTCCAATTGAGAAATTTTATTTTCAAAATTTTTGTTTCTCAATTGAGCAAAACGTTTCTTGATTTCTTTCTGCAAATCCTGCCATATAATTTTCATAGCAGGATCGCGAGTGCGTTGAAATTGCCTTCTCCTCACGTTTTTAAGACGGATCAAGAGTTTAAGATCATCGTCTATAATCACGGATTCAAATTTTACTTCACATTTTGGAATTGCAATGCTCCGGGCTTCAACAATGGAATTTGTTAAAGTTTCAAGAGCATTGTCAATATCAAGTTTAGTTTCTAAAGAAATGTTAACATCAAGATAAGAGTCAACATACGTTTTATATATATATATTCCAGTCGGCTCGTAAATAATTGAAAGTGGAGCTGATAGGATTGAGAATCGCTTCTTGGAATATTTGAAATGTAACAGGGACATGATCAGAATCAAAATCAGCATGAGTAATCAGTTGGCTACAAAGATGACTAGAGTCGGTTAAGACCAAATCAATCGTAGATGGATTTCTAGAAGAGGAAAAACATGTGGGGCTATCAGGGTATTGAATTGAGAAATATCCTGAAGAGCACTCATCAAATAAAATTCTGCCGTTGGAATTACTTTGAGAATTATTCCATGATCGATGTTTGGCATTAAAGTCACCAATGACAAAAAATTTTGACTTATTGCGAGTCAATTTACGCAAGTCAGTTTGGAGCAAATTAACTTGCTGCCCAGAGCATTGAAAAGGCAAATAGGCAGCTATGAAAGTATATTTACCAAACTGTGTTTCAACAGAAACACCTAAAGTTTCAAAAACTTTAGTTTCAAATGACGAAAACAGTTGATGTTTTATACGCCTATGAATGATGATTGCAACTCCCCCACATGCCCTATCAAGTCGATCATTACGATAAACAAAAAAGTTAGGATCTCTTTTGAGTTTAGATCCAGGTTTTAAATACGTTTCGGTAATAACTGCTATATGCACGTTATTAACAGTAAGAAAATTAAACAGCTCGTCCTCTTTACTATTCAGAGAACGAGCATTCCAATTTAAAATATTTAAATTATTATTTGGATCCATTAGAAAAACGTAATCCAATAACAATTTGATTTGTAAATTTTACACCTACTTGGACTGCTTCAGTCATAGTGGTGGCTTTGAACATTGCATCAATCATTAGATTCAATTGTTCAGTTAGAAAATTAGAATCAGAGGC
Source organism: Aedes aegypti (assembly GCF_002204515.2). NCBI lineage: Eukaryota > Metazoa > Arthropoda > Insecta > Diptera > Culicidae > Aedes > Aedes aegypti. The sequence continues at coordinate 159,317,773 of NC_035109.1, read as the reverse complement.
AGACATGTCGTGTGATTTCCCATTAGAATTTTCGGTAGACGAAGAAGCGGAGTTACCTGTGGCGGTAGGGTTTTTTTCCATTTGATTTAAAACAAGTAGAATGGGTACCCATGGATCGAACAGAGGAGGAGTTCAAATTTCCTGCTACGATATCGGCAAAGGATTTACCGTGGGTAGATACATTTGAAAATGAAAGATTCGAACGGCTACCCGACGGATTAAAATTAGTTTGTGAATGAGCATGATTATGATCTTCCTGATGGGTATGATTCATGATCAAGCGATCGTTAACTGAAAAATGAGCATTGTTCGATACTCTACCAGGCAAATTCCGGAAACGACCGTTATCGTAACGGATATTATCTTTCATCTGCCTGGCACGAGCCTCAATGACCCTTTTGCGTGAAGGACAATTCAAAAAATTGGACTTATGGTTAGCCCCGCAATTACAGCATATGAACTTAGTGGTATCTTCCTTCACTGGACAGACGTCTTTGGCGTGAGAAGAACCTCCGCAAATCATGCATTTAGCATCCATGCGACAATTTTTTGTACCATGACCCCACTTTTGGCACCGACGGCACTGAGTGGGGTTCTGGTAATTTCCTCCAGGTTTCTGGAAATGTTCCCATGTCACACGGACATCAAACAAAAGTTTTGTTTTTTCTAAAGCTTTAATATTATTTAGTTCTTTTTTGTTAAAGTGAACTAAATAAAATTATTGAGAAAGCCCTTTCCCAACAATGCCAGATTGGGTTCTCTTTTTCATAATGATTGCTTGGACTGGGGAAAATCCAAGTAAATCATTTATTCCATTTTTGATCTCTTCAGGTGACTTATAGTCACTTGAGAGACCTTTCAAGAGAACTTTGAACAAACGTTCAGTTTTGTCGTCATAAGTAAAAAAATTGTGCTTCTTCTCTTCAAGATGTTTGAGAAGAAGTTCGCGATCTTTAAGAGTTTCCGGCAAAACGCGACAGTCTCCTTTCTTTGCGATTTGGAAGGAAACCTTGATTCCCCTAATGGAGTTCAAGATCTCCTGCCTAAATCCCCCAAATTCAGAACAACTGACCACGATAGGCGGCACTCTTTGCTTCCTCACTTGAATCAAAGAGCCTGGGCTAGAGGCTGCTTCGATTTGGTGTTCGGAAAATTTGTCTAGAGCATCGAACTGATTGCTCATTTCGATACAATTATTCATTTCACCCTTGGAAGAAACTTCGCATTCCGGGGAAGCGTCCTTTCTTCCATTCTTGCCACGTGTAGTGACAGTTTTAAAACCCACTTTTTTGGAAGGAAGTAGTGAATTCAGAGATTCACCCTTCCTTTTGTTTGTTGTTGATACCATGTTTAATTAATAAACGAAAGAAGACGTGACCTTCGAGAGGTTTTTTTTCCCAAGACGGTGTCCAAGAAGGATTACCACCGCTAGCTTTCGCCAACGGGTCAAACGAAAAATCGAAGGCACTGGTCCAAACAAGGATCGTAAAGGGATCAATAGTAGAAAAAATAGTACTGAAAAGTACTGTTTTAGTAGCACTGAAAAGTACCGTTTTTAATTTGAGCACTGAAAAGTACTGTTTTTGTAGCACTGAAAAGTACTGTTTATTGCTTCAGGTAGTTTTTAAGAAAACTTCCAAGAGCAGAGAGAATTCGTGTACGCACAGCACGAAGGTACGATGCGCACTGATTCAAAACAATTTAGATACTGTAATATAAGACCGTATACTGTGGACAAACTGATCACTTTTATACAGCTTTGAGGTATACAGGGTGTTAGGTTCGTGAGTGCAGACATTTTAAGGGGTGATAGAGGACCATGTTAGATGAAAAAAAAATCGTTCTACGGATATGGTCAATTCTTAACTGTTACCGAGTTATTATACATTTAATGTTTTAGGATATGTTTGTCTTTAAATGGTTATAACTTTGGAATAGTTCAACGCATCTCAATTCTTTTACTTCCATTTGAAAGCTAATTAAATTTACAATCTACTAAAATCTTTACATCTAATGGGTTTTGCAAATAAATTCATTTTTAAGAGCAAATAAGTTCAAAGGTAGTGATTTTTCTCTTGTTTTTGTCAGTTTACTTTAAAAAATGCGTAATAAATTTCATGCTTGTCTTAAGCAAAGTTGTGTGCTTCAAGCTGCTCTACAATTCGTTCTTTGACACCAAACTTCTATCTCTACGCGTTCTCTTGCAATTTTGATTTGAACACGCCACTTTGGGTCATAAATTTTGGTCCGTAAACGCAACAGGTAACATTTCATTTCACCCCACTGTGTTGCAAAAGTTGACGCATTGTTTGCATCCGCGCATAGCACACTTGATCTCAGGTTTAGACAACAACAGCTTGGCGCGTATGATTAAGCACACGCTGCTGTGCGTTCTTTTGCATGCTGTTTGAAACTTGATTGAAACTTGATGAAGGAGTGTAGTAAAACATTCATCAGTTTGTTATTTTTCTGTTGATTATTGATCTGAATTGTAAGCAATAATTGTCATTGCTCGTAGAGTTAATGTTTCAAAGTACTGCGTAACAGTATTGATGTAGCAACATTGAACATACAGAAAATGTTTATCTGGTTGATTCATATCAGTCTGTGCAATGTTCCAAAGACTGCAAGGATGCTGCTAAACATTTGAAAGCAGTAACACACTTACGATACTTAAAAGCTTTGAGTGTATCCCAGTTCCAGTTTTACTGTGAATCTTATTCAACTGTTAACGCCAGGAATTAAATTGTTTAATGATTCATTCCAAAATAACCTAGAAACTTTGCTGGAAGTTTCCCCAGCCCTATTAACTATTCAAGAATTTTCGAGAAATTAATTCAGGGATGCATCCAGACATTTAAAAAAAAGTGTCTACACCGAGGAATTGTCAAATAAACTCTTCTATGAATTTTTCAGCTCCTTTAAGAAATTGTTCATGGTAACCCTCACCAAATTTGTAGTGGAATTCGTTTAAAAGTGCCTACAAAATTTATCCTGATATTTACTGAGGTATTCGTGTTGAAATTTATCTAGGGATTACACCAGGAATTTCTCAGGTTCTCTCATAAAACCAGGATAATCGTCAACAAATTCAAACTGGATTTTCTCCAGATATTTTTTGAGGAATACATGTAATTTTCAATTCAATTCTTCTCAAATTATTCAACAAATTCTTCAGAGAGGTGCTGAAAAATGTTTGAAACAAGTAATCTCATGAGGATATCGAAGAATGAGTTGATGGAAAAATTGAATTCCAGGAATCCTTGAAAAAATCTCGAATGGAAAAATGTCTGATAATATTCCTTGAAGAACCACTCGAAGTTTGGTTAATTGTGTTTATTTTAAAGATCCATTCCTCCAGAATTGATCTGGAAATTCATGCAGAGTTTCTCCAGGAATTTTTCTATACATTCTTTCGGAGTTCTGCCAGTTATTCTTCCGAAGTTCCTCTGGAGCTCCACCGGTAGTTTCTCAACAGTTCTTCCGAAAAAGTCTTCAGATCTTCACCGAGAATTTGTTCTTCGGAAATTCCTTGGGACTTCATCTGGGTACTCTTCCGGAGTTTCTTCAGGAATTCCTTCAAAGCTCCACTGATTTTTTTTCAAACGTTGCTTCCTAAATTCCTCTGGAATCCCTCCCACACTTTCTCCGGAGCTCCTCCAGGAACTGTACTGTAGTTCCTTTAGGAATTTACACGCAAGTTGCTTCAAGAATCTGGCAGCTTTACCAGAAATTCTACCGCAGTTTCTCCAGGAATCTTGCCGGTTGTTCCTCCGATAATTTTCCAAGAATCTACCCGACAGTTTTCTTGGAAGTCCTCCGGGAGTTTCTCCAAAAATTCCTTCAGGAGTTCTTCCACAAATTCCTTTGAGACGTCCTCCAAGAATTTCTGAGGATTCCTTTCCCGGGAGTTTCTTCAAAATTTTCATAGGGTGTTCCTTCTAGAATCCCTTGAGACCTCATCCTAAAATTCCTGAGTTCGTAAGAAGTCGCTATGAAGGAAATCCAATGGAATTCCCTGTAGAGGAACTCCGGAGGATATGCTGGATGGAATTCAGAAGAATTACTGCAACAATTTTAGAAGAATTTCTTGAGCAACTCCGGAGGAATTACCGTTGAAGCTACGAAGGAATTCTCGGAGGAACTCTAAAGGAACCCTGAACAAATTCGTACAGAACACTTAACCCACAAGGCAAAGCCATGCTGAAGGTGTCTGGGTTCGATTCCCGGTCGGTCCAGGATCTTTTCGTAGTGGAAATTTCCTTGACTTCCCTGGGCATAGAGTATCATCGTACTTGCCAAACGAGATACGAATGCGAAAATGGCAACTTTGGCAAAGAAAGCTCTCAGTTAATAACTGTGGAATTGCTCATAAGAACACTAAGTTGAGATGCAGGCTCTGTCCTAAGGAGGACGTTAATGCCAAAAGGAAGAAGAAGACTTAAGGAACTCCGGAGGAATACCAGGAGAAACTCTTGAGAAATTCACGGAGGAACTCTGGGATATTTCACGGAGAAAATCTAGGGAGATTTCCGGAGTAACTCTTGAGGAATTCCTAACGGAACTCCGGAGGATTTCAGATAAATTACTGCACGAACTCTGGAAAATTCCTGGCGGGAATCCGAAGAAATACCTGCTGGAAATCCATAGGAATTTCCAGAGAAAATCTGAAGGAATTGCTTGAGGAACTCCAACAAAAATTCCATGAGGAACTCTGAAGAAATTCGTAGCGGACCTCCAAAAAAAATCCTGGAGGAACATCGAAAGATTTGCCGTAGGAATTGCGGAACATTTTCTAGAGAAACTTCGAAAAAAAAATCCTGAAGGAACTATGGAGGAAATCCTGGAGGAATCTGGTGGGATTCTGATTTAACGGCTACGCAGTCTTTCAGAAAATGAAACGAGGTTTATAACTTGCCCTACGTTTCGACCCGGGGTTGGTGTCTTGGAACTTTGGAGATATTTCTGGAGGATCTCCAAAGGAACTCCTTGAAGAACTCCGAGGATTTTCTGGAGGAACTCCGAAAGAATTCCTAGATCCATAAAGGGATTCCCGGCAAAAATTTTGAAAGAATTCATGGAGAAACTTCTAGAGAAACTAAGATGGAACTCTTTGAGAAACTCTGAAAGAATTCCTGGAGAACTTTGAAAAATTCCCGGTGGAGCTCTGGGGGATTTCCAGAAGGAAGTCTGCAGGAATTCCTGGAGGAATGCCCAAAACAGCTCTGAATGAAGTCCTGGAGGAACTCTTAAAAAAAATCCTGGAGGAATTCCGGATGAATTGCTGGAGGAACTCCGGACAAATTGCTGAAGGAACTCCAGAAGAACTGCTGGAGATCTGTTGAGGAATTTACGAGGGTAATCTGGAAAAAAATCCTGGAAGAATTTCTGAAAATACTACGGAATAACTCCAAAAGGAGCTATGAAGGAAATCCAATGGAATACCCAGTGGAGCTCTGGAGGATAAGCTGGATACAATCCAGAAGAAGTACTGGAAAAACTCCGGAGAAATTTCTGGAGCAACTCAGGAGGAATTATCGTTAAAGCTACGGAGAAATTCTCGGAGGAATTCTGAAGGAACCCTGGACAAGTTCCTAGAGAATCTCCAAAGGAAATCCCGGAGGAACTACAGAGCAATTCCTGTAGGAATTCGGAGGCGTTCTTATAGAAACTCCGGATGTGTTTCTTGAGGAACTCCGGAGGCGTTTCTAGAGGAATTCCCGAAGAAACTCTTGAGACATTTCCTGAGAAATTTTGCAGAAATTCTCGAAGGGAATGTAGGGAATTTTTCGAAGTAGCTTCAGAAGAATTCCTAGAGGAATGTTACCCGCTAGCTCACCGAAGCTAGGGAAGGGAGACAATTATAGGGTCGTTTACCTTACTCTAAACATTACATACACTCACGGTGGTAATCACCTACAGTAAGAGCTACACACGCACGTGTGTTGCGCGACACGTGGCCACCAGTGCAACAAGGAGGAAAAATCGGCAAACAGTGTCGTATCTAGGGGGACTCAAAAGCTGCTCAAACTATCAATTCTGGCTCAACCACAACGGGCGAGGCTTGACGACTCCTTTGTGAGTCCGGTAACGAAAAGCAAAGTGAAAGTGGCGAAAGAGACTAATCAAGGCTTGCTCTTTAAATGAATGCGCTGTACAAATTAACTTCTCATTCTAACATGCTAATTTATTAGCCATAATCGGCTGAATAGTGACGACACAACACTTTGGGGTAGGGTACTTGCGGTTTGGTACATTCTTGGCAGGGCGGCGACTGGAGGCTCGAAGCGGCAACGGTTCGTGGCAGGTGGTGGTGGTTGATGGCGGGTTGGTGGCGACAGGCGGCGATTCTCCGCGGGTTGATGTATGGGAGATATCCAGCCGGTGGACTAGATGGTGATAGGCGAACTACGGAGTGACTTGATCGGTTCCACGGGAATTTTGGCAACTGTCCCACCGTGTACTTGGGTGATGGAATCCTTCACGGACCTGGACCGGGGTGCTGGAGTACGACAGTCCCGATAACGTCCGGAATGGATAGAATGGCTTCGTTGGCTTCGACGGCTTTGTAGTCGCTCTCCTGAACGGCTTGGTGGCAAGGAACAATGGCGGTTTTGGGCACAGGTAAAGACAATGGCCAGATGACAAAGGCTAAATGCGATGGCCGATGAAATGATCCTCGAGCTTAAGCGCGACAAGAAGCGCAAGGGCGCCGCCTACAAAAGTTTGGCGGAAGAGGTCCTTGGCGCTGGTGTTGAAGTGAGGGCTCTGACGCAGTCAGTGACTCTGAAGGTGATGAACCTTGACGAGATCACTAACGCAGAAGAGCTCGTCACGGCACTGCGGCAACAGTCCGAAGTGCAGGTGCCCACCACCGCCGTTCAGCTACGGAAAGGTCCGGCAGGTACTCAGGTGGCCTTAGTACACCTACCTGTGGCAGACGCAAATAAGTCCGCTAAGGTAGGTAAGATCAAGGTTGGTTGGTCAGTATGTTCACTGAACATACATGAGCAACCAGTGATCTGCTTCAGGTGCAGGGAACCTGGACACAAGTCCTGGGGCTGTAAAGGCCCTGATAGGACCAAGTTGTGCAGGCGTTGTGGTGAGGAAGGTCATAAGGCACTAGGCTGCAAGAACCCTCCCAAGTGCTTGATTTGTTCCGGCAAGTCCGTGAACAACAATCACCCAACGGGAGGCTCAAGGTGCCCGACCTTCAAACGAGCCATCAACGAAAAGTCACAGTGCAGGTAACGCAGCTGAACCTGAACCACTGTGACGCAGCTCAGCAACTGCTGTACCAGTCAGTTGCTGAGTGGGGGACGGACATCGCCATCATATCGGACCCATACCGAGTACCCGCCGGCAACGGCAACTGGGTCGTGGATGGATCCGGAAAAATGGCGGCGATATGGACAACGGGTAAATACCCTGTCCAGCAGTTGGTGTCTACTACCTACGAGGGCTTCGTGATCGCCAAGGTAAACGGGGTCCTCTTCTGTAGCTGCTATGCGCCTCCGAGTTGGTCGACCGAGCGGTTCACGCAGATGCTGGACTGTGTGACGACCGCGCTGACAGGGCGAAGGCCAGTTGTAATAGCGGGTGACTTCAATGCCTGGGCCGTGGAATGGGGAAGCCGTAACACGAACCAGCGAGGTCAAATCCTGCTAGAGGCACTGGCCGTGCTAGATGTCGATCTGGCTAATGTTGGTACCAAAAGTACCTTTAGCCGTAACGGAGTGGAGTCGATTATCGACGTTACCTTTTTTAGTCTTGGCCTAACGAGTAGTTCGAACTGGAGGGTAGACGATGCCTACACTCATAGTGACCACCTGGCGGTTCGCTACAGTATCGACTACAACAACAGCAGACAGCGGGTTGAGGAAGCGGCTAGGTCAAGGCCAAGCCCTCGTAGGTGGAAGACATCGTACTTCAATGATGAAGTACTTAGGGAGGCGCTCCGCCGTGAGCGTAACCTACTCGGCCTAAGCGGGGACGAACTGGTAGCGGTGGAAAGAACTGGTAGCGGAAAAGTCCACCATAGGAATGGGAGACCACCGACGTACTGGTGGACTCAAGCTATTGCGAACCTGCGCCGTGCCTGCCTACGGGCCAGGAGACGGATGCAGCGAGCACGTACCGAGCAGGAGCGTGAAGAACGACGGGCGGTGTTCACCGCTGCCAAAGTCGCGCTGAAGTCCGAGATAAGGGCAAGCAAAAAGGCCTGCTTCGAGGGACTCTGTCAGAGTGCCAACGCGAACCCGTGGGGTGATGCCTACAGGATCGTTATGGCGAAGACAAGAGGTGCAATTGCTCCTACGGAGCAATCTCCACAGATGCTGGAGGGGATCATCGAGGGGCTCTTCCCGCGCCACAACCCTAGCCCATGGCCTCCTTTTGTAGGACAGCCGGGGATTGGGGCTGGTGATGAGGATAGAGTAACTGATGAGGAACTTGTAGGGATTGCAAAATCCCTAAGCATGGGGAAGGCACCAGGTCCGGACGGAGTTCCAAACCTGGCCCTCAAAGTCGCAATCTAGGAGGCTCCCGGTATGTTCAGATCTGCTATGCAGATATGCCTGGATGAGGGAGTATTTCCAGATGCGTGGAAGGGGCAGAGCCTGGTACTATTGCCAAAGGTGGGGAAACCACCTGGTGACCCGTCGGCGTATAGACCAATATGCTTGATTGACACGGTGGGGAAAGTGCTCGAGAAGATCATCCTCAACAGACTGTCGAGGTACACCGAGGATGTAAATGGTCTCTCAAGCAACCAGTTCAGCTTCCGGAAAGGGAGGTCCACTGTAGACGCTATTCTGACGGTTAAGAAAACCGCTGAGATAGCACTCCAGCGTAAGAGGAGGGGTATTCGCTACTGCGCAGTAGTGACTCTGGATGTAAGGAATGCATTTAATAGTGCCAGTTGGGCGGCTATTGCTGATGCGCTCCTGCGTCTGGGGATACCCGAGTACCTGTACAAGATTCTCGGGAGTTACTTCCAGAATCGGGTATTAGTCTATGACACAGAGGTGGGCCGGAAGTGCTTTCACATAACCTCAGGAGTCCCGCAAGGTTCCATCCTGGGTCCGGTGTTATGGAATGTCATGTACGACGAGGTGTTGAGATTAAAATTCCCGGCGGGTGTGGTCATCGTTGGCTTTGCCGACGATATTACGCTGGAGGTCTACGGTGAATCGATCGAAGAAGTGGAATTGACTGCAGCCCACTCGATCGCAATTGTGGAGGAGTGGATGAGCTCCAGGAAACTGGAATTGGCTAACCACAAAACTGAGGCTGTTGTTGTCAACAACCGAAAGTCGGTGCAGCAAGCGGTGATCAGTGTAGGCGACTGCACAATCACTTCGAAGGGCTCCGTCAAACACTTGGGGGTGATGATCGACGACAAGCTTACCTTCGGTAGCCATGTCGATTATGCCTGCAAGAGAGCCTCCACAGCTATTGTGGCACTGTCCCGGATGATGTCCAATAGCTCTGCGGTGTACACCAGCAAGCGTAAGCTTCTGGCCAGTGTCGCCTCGTCCATACTGAGGTATGGTGGCCCGGCTTGGGGCACGGCTTTGAGTACCGATAGCTACCGTAGCAAGCTAGAGAGTACTTATAGGCTAATGTGCCTGAGGGTTGCGAGCGCGTACCGTACCGTGTCACACGATGCACTTTGTGTCATCACCGGTATGATGCCTATTGGTATCCTTATCATGGAAGACATAGAGTGCTTCGAAAGGCGCGGCACAAGAGGCATACGCAGGACTGCCAGAACGACCTCCATGGTCAAATGGCAGCGTGCGTGGGACAGTTCCACCAAGGGAGTGTGGACTCACAGGTTGATTCCGAGGTTAGATATCTGGGTCAATAGGCGCCATGGGAAACAAACATTCCACCTAACACAGGTCCTTTCGGGTCATGGATGCTTTAGACAATATCTAAACCGTTTCGGTCATGCGGGTTCTCCCGAATGTCCAGTTTGTGCAGGTTTAGAGGAAACGGCGGAACACGTTTTGTTCGTGTGCCCGCGTTTCCGCACAATGCGTGACCGCATGTTTGCCACATGCGGTCGGGACACGACTCCGGACAATTTGGTCCAGAGGATGTGTGCAGACGAGTTTGGCTGGAATGCCGTTTCATCGGCTATCACCCACATCGTCTCGGAACTCCAAAGGAGGTGGCGTGTGGACTCGAGGAGTGACTAGTGCAGACGCTAATCAACAGGTGGTCCAAGGGTTCGCAGTCGGCTACGTAGGTCATATCGGTGCCCTACGGTCGAAATCGACCCTTACAGCGATTAAGTGGCCGCGGGGAGAACATCCTGGTAGCGCTGCTGTCGTGCCGCTGGCCTACTGGGTGGATAGGAGCCTCTGGTTGTTCGGGGCAGGTGGAGGCCCCTTCGTCAGCAATCCCAGCTGGTGCTAGCTGATAGGGTCTGAGCCTTCAGTAGGTCAAATTGCGAAGCCCGCAGTATCAGTTCTTGATACCTGCGGTGCAGCTGGGCGCGGGCTTAGTGGTCGACCCTGCCCGCCTTCAGCGGACAACGGGAGGTGAGGACCACCCGGGAAGCTGGCAATGCGCCAGCATGCTACCTTGGAGGACCCCCATAAGCGTGTCATCGATGTTCGTTGCTGCATGGCTACGCAGCTAACCTGGAGGATGCCATGTGCAATAGCCCCTCTCCGAAGCAATGACTTATTGGTGGTCCAGGAGAGACGAAGGGTTTGGCGGCAATGGAAATGGTTTAGTGGGTCGGGGGTGTAGTCCTGTTTACTGCTTGTACGTAGTAAATGGTCCCCAACCCCACACTCCCGGACCTCGGTCCGGAGTCTGTTGAGCAGGTTATCCCCCCACTGCTTAGAAGGAAAAAAAAAATGCGATGGCCGAGAACAATGACCGACGCCCGGGGTCTGAGCGTGGCCAAATGCAAAATGGCCGGTTTCGTGCTTCGGATGGAGATTCTAGCACGTAACGTGGGCACTCTTTTCAGCGTCTGTCCGTCCTTGGCGTTTTGGGAGATGAAGATCGGTGCGCTTGAAGTGAAAGAGGGGCCGCTTTTGTCGAATCTATGACAAAAGGTCGAAAGACAAAAGGTCGAATGACAAAAGGTCGAATGACAAAAGGTCGAATGGACAAAAGGTCGAATGGACAAAAGGTCGAAGGGACAAAAGGTCGAATGGACAAAAGGTCGAATGGACAAAAGGTCGAATGGACAAAAGGTCGAATGGACAAAAGGTCGAATGGACAAAAGGTCGAATGGAAAAAAGGTCGAATGACAAAAAAGGTCGAATGGACAAAACTTTAGGAAGAACAAAAGGCTAAAAATAAAAAGCAAGTTATCAATAAACCAAGCACAAGCGCTACAGCTAAAATAGACGTGACGAAAACGCGCTTATTTTCAGAAACACCGTGCTGAGGAAGGTTCAATTTCAGCTGGTCAACGATCTTTTCGGGGTGAAATTTTGTTTGACTTTTCAGGTCGTAGTTCATCCAGAGTTACTGTGTGCGTGCTGTAGCCATATGTGCAAGAGCCACATTCGTTTCAGGCTCACTGTACATTTTGAGACCTATGTTGGTGTTCCTCGCCTTTTTCTTTGGGTAATTTGTCAATGCGTCTCATGCGCTCCGTCACATGCGTTGTTCAAAAACAGCATAATAATTGATGTGAAGACGAAATTTTAAAACGAGAATCGAAATTGTAACTTCTGGATCGCGCGTCTTCGACCGTATCATGTAGACAATCTAGACACCTGCATAATAAGGTAAAAATAGCTGTAGAGACTCTTCGTTACCAAACAGTTGTTGTACAACTTGGATACCGATGGCGAGCGTAGCACCGAGCAGCGCATGTGTTGAATCTCCCCTTGCGCGCGCTTTCAGAACTTTCGTGAACCTAGCACAGCACACTACGATTCTGATGCGTTGAAAGGCGGTTTGTTTGGAGACTTGTTAGGTAATTTATGTTCTCCTGGTAATTGTGTAACTCTAAGTGCATCGAGGCGCATTACACTCGTTAAATGGTTCGAGGCTGGTTCCCTGTAACAATGTTCAAGGCAGCTGGGATGAGCAGTTTGCCTAGGTTTTTTTTTCTGCTGCATGTGGTAAAGTGCTAAATGCAATAGGCTCTTCTTGAAGTAATACCATCAGGTGGTTCCGAAGAAAAATGAGTCTGAGCTCAAGAGTAATGTAGGGGGATTAGGGGCATAATGAACATACGGGGCGAAATGGACACCCTCTCAATATCTGATAATACGCATATTTCATCAAAAGTTCATTCACTGCATGAAATCTGTAATGCATTTGAAATGTTTGACGGTATAAAAGTTTAATTTTTGCTTCAATTGTTCTTCAAAACTTGACTTCAAATTTTTCTCAGTTTCAAATTGGCATATAAGCAAGACCGTGGAAGAATCTAATTTTTGAGCAAAGTAACGAACCCAGAAAGGTTCTTTTTAGCTATTATGATTGAGGGAGAGCCCTTTTGCATATCGGAACGATTGACAGTCATTGAATATATTGGAATAACTAAATTTCATGCAGGTGTTCATTTCGCCCCGATACCTTTTTACCAGCCTTGTTTTCGACCCAATTTTCAATCTCGCTTTTTTGACATATGATATGATTTTTATCACTATGAATGTATGTGGCACGTCGTACTAACATCAAACTTGAAAACTAGCCGGGGGTAAATTAAAAACATTGCCATTTAATGGTCTTAAAACGAACATTCGCTTAACGTGTCCATTATGCCCCTAATTCCCCTATGTGTTTTCTGTAAACCTGAATTCAGAGCATGGCTAGATTGGTGCGACATCACACCCGCAATCCTTGAATTATCTTCTCACGGTTCGGGTTGCAGATCACTCCTAATAAAAAGCATGATGTGCAAATAGAAAAATGATCAAATTATCAGAAAAGCTCTCAGTAAATGCTTGAGTAGCTGAGAAGAAGACCCTACCCTAGTTGGGGCCTAATTCCAAAAAAGGACGATTATTTTTCCCTGATGCTAATTAAAATCAGTCGAAACTAAAAGTCAGATAAAACTCTAATGCGTAGCCCTGAAAACAGCAAAACTACAAAAGATGGAAAATCCTTTTTTAGAAATTCAATTGAAATGCCAATGAACACTGTAGATCATGAAGAATATCCGATATTTATAATAAGACAGCATTTCAATTGAAAAAAAAAAAACTACATGCAAGATGTTAAATTGAAATCTATGAAGAACAGCCGATGTATAAACGAAGGAATAATCGTCGATACAAGTGTCTACAACAGTATAAAATCACAATAAGGTAAAACTCCAAAAGAACAGCCAATGTTTAAAAGAAGGACAAATCTCTTTTGAAAATGTATCAGATGAAAAGCTAATAATAATTACTCTATTCTTTGGAGTATCAAAATAATAACAACCGCATTCAGAAAATTAATTTTTTGTTTGGAAAATAATAGCTTTAATTCAAATTATTGCTTCAAACGCTAATTCTAAAGAACAGCTATCATTTAAAAGAAGGAAAAACTTCAGATGGAAAGGGAGAAATTTGTGGTCAAAATGTTAGCAACTGCACGATAATCTTTTCAACGGTATAATTTGGAGTCCATTCGACCTTTCGTCCATTCGACCTTTTGTCCATTCGACCTTTTGTCCATTCGACCATTTGTCCATTCGACCTTTTGTCCATTCGACCTTTTGTCCATTCGACCATTTTTTTCATTCGACCTTTTGTCCATTCGACTTTTTGTCCATTCGACCTTTTGTCCATTCGACCTTTTGTCCATTCGACCTTTTGTCCCTTCGACCTTTTGTCCATTCGACCTTTTGTCCTTCGACCTTTTGTCATTCGACCTTCTGTCCTTCGACCTTTTGTCCTACAACCGCTTTTGTCCTGTGGATGAAATAACCACCGCTTGCTCCGCCAAGCAATGCAGAAAAGAGAAAAAATAATTAGAAAATTTCACCACTTTTAATTTTTCAACTCACAATCTAAATTAAGTACCGTAAAACGGGGTAACTTTGATAGTTTTTTCGAAGAAAACTTGAATATTTATGCGTGCTGTTTCAAAGAATAATAATTTATATTTTTAAAACAAGTACTGGCATCCTAGCTATCGATTGCAGTCAATAGATTTCCAAAAGATTTATTATGAATGGATATATAATTTTTCATATAATCGAAAGTTGGTTTTCTGTGTTGGGGTAACTTTGATAATGGAGTATGAATCGAACAAAATTGAATGAATAACGAACATTTGTAGGGCATTGCATACCTCTAGGCGTTTAACGTTATATGGAAATTTCTGACTTAGATTACAAAAATGGTCCCAGTTTGTGAAAATGCTATTCGCTAAGAGATTTGAGACCGTATTCAAGTTCTATGATAACTAGGCTGTCAAAGATAAGTGGCCAAAAATTCAAAACTACATCAAATAGTGATCGTAGAACAGATTGTTTGTAAGCGTTTTGAAAATGCTAAAATTGTGTCAATTTTTAGTATTCGTATAAAAAGCCTCAAATGCACTTGATTCCAATGAAAATAGCTTTGACATGAAGTTTTATACTAATACTCTCTACTTTTGCATTCGTTTTGCTTAACTGATTAACAGAAACTTCGTTATTTCGTTTAATATGTTGTGGGTCTCGCACTATCAAAGTTACCCGCATTATCAAAGTTACCCCGTTTTACGGTAACAATTTTCCGACGCGCACTACTACTCCCGTTTATGGTTACGGACAGACTAAAGAGTTCGAGCCGAAAGCTGAGCTTTTTAATGATCAAAATGATACGACTTAACATGAAATTAGCCGACATTCGGAATGTTCTGACTGTTTGGCAACCCTTCCAGCATGCGACATCTGAAGGCCAGTGATAAACTTAAGGCAAGCTTTCAGTCTTTTGCTTGCGCTCAAACCGCTGCAAACAAATACCATGCATGACATGTATGTTGGTGTTGAGATCTAATCGGCACTCACACTGAATACCGACAAGAGAGTTACTCTCGCCCGTATTGAGTGGTGATAGTGCACGGTGGGTTTAATGGAGGAAAAGGACCTTGCGGTGGAGCCGGCAAGTAACTATTGGACCCACCGGTTACAGGAACTCTGAAGCATTTCCAAGGAATTATTTGAGAAACTCTGGATAATTCCTGGAGAAATTCCGAAAAAAGGAGGAATTACGGAAGAAATGCGAAGGAATTCCTTGTAGAGCTCCAAAAGTACTTCCGGAGGAATATTTGGAAATTCTCCAGAGGCATTTCTGAAGGAAATTCCTGAAGGAAATCCTCGGCGACGAATATCTAGAGAAAATTCCCACAGAAATTCCTAGGAGAAATCCCTGGATGAATTTCCTGAAGCAAATCTTTGGAGGAAATTCTGGATGAATTTCTGTAGCTAATCTCCAGAGCTATTCCTGGAGGGATTTCGGAGGAATTGATGTAAGAAATCCCCGAAGAAAATTATGAACAAAATCTCTGGATGAAATCCCCGGATCACTGTACTCGACTGTAAAACCTTCTGGCAGGTGCTAATAAGATGTGCGTACCAGAAGAAATTTAAAGATGCTCTATTTTGAATCTTTTTATGGCAGGATTTCAGTGAGGTATGTACTTCGATGATACCAACTTGATGGATTTTAGACGGAAGATCGAAAAGCTCACGATGAATGGTAAGCTCTATGAAATTCGAGGCCACAGTTTTTATTGCCTTAATAACGTATAATGACATGAAATCCTAGAGCAATGGCAAAGCGATAATGTGGAATAATTGTGCCCATATTATCCCACTTCTCATTTGCCAAAGAAAGAAAAACTCTCCCTTCCACTCATCACACAGCAGCGGCACAGACTGATATATCTTCACGATTACGAATGTTGTTCGTGAAACTTCAGCCCCTTTTCGACGAACGACGCCTGAAGTAACGAGACAGCATTGAGTCAAGCGATTCGTACTGCTTTTCTCGGAATTAGTTTTTGCTTTACACCGCAAATGTGTGCTCATTAAAGTAATATTTTCCAGCAATGGCGTGACTGAGCAACCAAAAAGCGTAGGGTGGGTGGTAAACCGAGAACCGCAGGAAATCTCCGTCTTTAATTAATTACTTCAGTTTATCAAGCAGCTGTGGTAATTGACATAATTAATTTTATTTATTTTCTTGGATCTCTATTTGCCATTCCTCACGCTACTGCTCTAATACCCGGATGCCTTCCTCCACTCATTGGACGGCAAATGAAAGGACGGAATCCTTTGCCCTGTGGCGGATAATACAAGTGCAAAAATTTTTCAACGCTTCGGGTTTCATTTTTACTGAGATTGCAGCATCCCGAGCATAAACTGGGGATGGATTTTTTTGCGTGCGTTTCTGTTTTTGCTTGCACTCTATGTTTTCTTCAATCAAGGCAGCTGGAATACTAAACCAGACTGTGGCAGCTCTAAATCCATGGTGACGTAATTATGCAGAAATACTCTCTCTGTTCTGTAACTTCTTCATCGTGCAACTTTTAAGTTTTTCTTTCCAGAATGCGACAAGAATTGTAACTTAGCAAAAACACGTTCATTGATAAGCTTGACTCGTAAGAACAGGCTACTGAAAACTTTGAAGAACTCAAGCGAAAGATGACCTTTCTCGAAATGGACTAAGCTATAGGAAGGTAAATAGTAAGATATACAAGATCATCATAATTATGATGAATTACAGAACAAAGTTACAGTATATCAAATTGAGCTCTTTGTATGAAAATCGACTTTCACTACTATTGTTCTGAACACAACTGTAATTCTTCAACTTAACTTCAATATAGCCGGGCTATATCAAATTAGGCTTAATTGTATAAACTGGGGTAGACAGTACTAACGTTTGAGGTTATGGCTTTCAGTTTTCAATAAAATTAGGAAACGGATTGTTCCTCACTGTTTTATTGAAGCCTGAAAGCCATAACCTCAAGCATCAACATCAAAGTCGTATCTCCAAGAAAGGACTAACTTCGTTCATTGCCACGTGGAAAAGAACTTTTGTTTTGCTCTGACCCAATAATTAGCATCAATTTTCTTTTTTTAGGCAGGTATAATCGCTTCATACCCGAGCAGAAGAAAATAACTACTGCATACCAAATTGAGGTATTCCATACCAGATTATTTACAGTACTTACAACCTGAACGACGTATGAATGAGCTCTGCATAAGAGGTATATATACCTTAATAATACATGATGGATTTTCATATTAAAGTGAATTTTTCAATAGTAGTTCAATACCTCCAGCAATCCTCAATAGCTATCGAATACCAAAATGAAGTATTTTTAATTGTTTTAAACATTTTTATCAAATACCATTAAAATACCAAAATGAGGTATTGACAACTGAACAATATCTAATTATGGTATGATACCAAAATATGGTATGCATAAGTTATTGCGAGTTATTCTTTCCTCCTCGGGTAGTTATGGATATCGCACAGATATGAAACAGAGTAGGATTAAGGTGAAGATGAATCGAAGCCAAACTTCAAATTTTCAAGAGCACGGATCTGGAGAACCAAACTTCCGTTTAAGCTGAAAACTTAATCGATTGGTCATTAGCTGGTGGTGACCAATCGATTAGGTTTTCAGCTCAAACGGATGTTTGGTTCTCCAGATCCGTGCTCTTGAAAATTTGAAGTTTGGCTTCGATTCATCTTCACCTTAAACCGAGAATATCTCATCAAATAGATATGATGTTACATAGAATCACATTTTACCTACGTGAACCATAAATATTTTCCCATCCGTTGGAAATAAAATATCAACCATATTCCTAAAAGCGTTGATTCATAACAATGGGGAATTGAAAACCATAGGGTGATATGCTAATACCCGTCGTATTAAGCTTTCATCAGAGAGAACCTGCAACTTTCACAGTATTGCAGTGATTGATGCTGATACAAACCGACAGAGCCGTAGCGTTGCTTCTTGGTGCCCTTAACAAACGTCCATTTGTGCGCCCTATTGTCAAAGTCAAAACTGAACTTTTCACGAAACAAGCCAAATATGCCCATCAAAAACTCCAATCAGAAAACGTTTCTTTTTAAAATTCTAAAGCGATTATATGTAATATAAATTTGTCATTTGGCCCGTTCATATCCGAGTGGTTAGAGTCCGTGGCTACAAAGCAAAGTCATGCTGAAGGTGTGTGGGTTCGATTCCCGGTCAGTCCAGGATCTTTTCGTAATGCAAACTTCCTTGTCTTAACTGGGCATAGAGTATCATCGTATACGATATACGAATGCAAAAATCGCAACCTTGGTAAAAAATACTACAAAGCTACAAAAGCCTGGCCTATTATGTGTTGGCACGGTGAGTCGTGAGTCCCACGATAAACCTGCTTAAGGTGAAGATGAATCGAAGCCATACGCCAAAGAGCACGGTTCTGGAGAACCGAACGATTGTACCCCGTTTGACATAAAGTCGTTTGGCATAATGGCCGTTAGGCATAATTTTCATTTGGCATAATGGCCGTCTGGCATAATGATTGACTTAAAATAAATATCGGCATTTTTTAAGCTTTTACCGAGATCAACACCACCGATCCCATAGCAAATAATTTTGGTAGGATCTAAACAAGCGTGGTGTTCGTTCACAGATTATCCAAGCTAAGAATTTCAAAAATTATTGACATTTCAGAGCATTATTAATTAAAACTCGTGACGGGTCGCTACATCTCAGAACATAGAGTATCCTTGAGCTTGTTGCGATAAACAGGGACGGGCCTGGGATTGAACCCATGACCTTCTGCTAATGAAGCAGAAGCGGTAGCCATTGGGCCATCAACCCGTCCATATTAATTACAGTGCGTATCCGACAAAATTACTTGATAAAAAAGCTGTCGGGAAACAAATAAATAGGCAAAATTACTAGAGTAACTTCTAAGAACTAAAATAGCAACAATTTTTGACAAAAAACAAGGCACATCTCTTCAAGAAAGTTCAAATTTTCTAAGGCTTCTTGAAATGTCTTTTTGCTTCGAATCTTCAGAAGAAATTTATTGAAAAACCTCAGGAATACTTTTGCTTTAGAAATAAGAATAGTGGTAAATGAATCTGTGGAGAAATATTTAGCAAAATAACTGTGCAGGCATCTACTAAGAAATTTATAAAGAAGTTTGTTAAGATTTTCCTTAAAACTTTACTTTAGAAACAGTTCTTTCAATTCTGCGAAAAATCCATATTCTGGAATTGAATTGTTTTTAAAATTCCAAGGCGGAATTTTCAGAGGCTTTTTGGCGGAATTATGGGGAATCCAGAAGTCATAGAAGCAATTCTGCTAAATTGCTAGAATATTTTCTAAAGAATATTCTGATGGAGCTCCCTGATAATTTCTTTTTTTTTTAATTTGAGAGATTTCAATTATCCTGTAGTTACCTCTAGTGAAAATCACTATCTTTGGTTATTTCGTTATCCCTCCGTTTTTTTTTTTTGACCTGATTTTACATTTTCATGTTTCTCCTTCTTTCGCATGACGCTGTCTTCATTAACTTTGTACAAAAAATCATACTACAAAAAGCAACATTTCAAAGAATCTACAGAAGAAAAATAAATTCTAGGAGTTTTGAAAAAATCAGGATTCTTATAATAATGGTTCTTGATTTCTGAAAGTGCTTCAGGAATTCCTCAACCAATTTTCAAAGTAATACAAAATTATGAATTTGACCATCACATCTTTGTCAATGTTATTGAGAAATAGGGCAATTCGCCTTATGTTGTACGGCTAAAAACCTCGCCTATTCCTTATGGCTTCTTCAACAATTAGCGATCATTTCGACCGTTCAACATTTGGCGAATTACCCTACTGCCAAAAATTTTCTCGTTAAACTTCTACAATTCAACCACAATAGTTTAAATATTCCCTCCAAAAAAATTTGCAAGTTTTTGCAAGTAGGAAAAAAAATAGTTTTTAGACTAATCAGTTCGCCATACTATCATGAAGCTTCTCAGTTCATGCAAAATATTTTCTAAGATGGTGGATACAAACACCTTCAATAAAAAATCTATCTGTTTTGACATAAATTATTGTCTATTATAAAGGACGATAAAAATGAACAAGATTTTTTGTAGTTAATCCTACAAAAAAAAACACCAAAGCTTTTTCTGTGAGGTACATCGTCAGGACTTTGAAAAGTTTCAAAACTTCTAAGGTGAATTCTTGAATAAATAACAAAAAATAGAAGTCAATGAAGTGATTCGTAGAGTTATTTGTAAAGATATCCCTTAAAAATATTGAGATATTTCTGGAGTATTTTTTGAGCCAAATATGAAGAAGGGATAGTTTTCTAGATATTCCTTATAGAAAAATTTTGAAATTAACAAAAAAATATATGAAGCAATTTTTAGAGCCTGAAAGAATACCAGATAAATTTTCTGGAGAATGTTCTGGTGAATGTTGAGAAGTTCGTTAATGAATAGCAAAAACTTTTTGTAAATCTGTTAAAAAAAATATTTTTTAAATTCCCAGAATGTGATGTGATGTGTGATGATTTTTTTTAATAATCCTAGGACGATATCACAATGGAAAAAATAATTTAATTCTCCAAAGAAAATTCTAAACAAATTTCTCGGGAAATTTTTGAGAATTTTCACGGAAGAGTTTAAAACATTGGAATAAAAAAAATATGCAGGCGTTTTGATTTGAAATTTAAAAATTTAAAAATATTGTTTGCAAGAGAGAATTTTGAAGGAATTCGGAGAACAATATCAAATTGATGTTTAAATAAATCTGAAGAACACTTAGAGAATTTTCTGTAAAAAAATGCAGTTAGATTTGTGGAAAACTTCTCTGAGAGATCACTTAGAACATTTTCACAATTATTCTATTTAAATTATTCATGAAAATCTTGTTCAATATTAGAAGCAATTTTGAAGAAAAAAAAAAAAATTTTTTGTAGTCTTTTTTTCAAGCAATCCTTTAAGAATTTCCGAGAGATTTTCTGAAATATTTGTTGAAGGAATCAAAAGGAAGAATATCGAAAGGCAAAGTTGGAAAACGTTAGTGCAGTCTGAAGAATTTGTGGAAAGTATCCATTCCTGGTGATCATGCAGACAATTTTGGTAGTATTCCTTGTATTATTTCTTGGAAAAATCCTCAGTTATGCCTGAAAATACTCAACAAATTATTTATGAACAACTGGATGATATTTTTAACTAACAATAAAAATTTATGTGGGATAAGTACCTTCAAGAAGAAATGTTCAAAATTTGGAATTCTTCAAGAAATTATTTTCAGTATTTTGATTCTTCGAAAAAAATAATTATGGTCAAATTAGAAAGCCTAAAGAAACTCCAGGAAAAAATCGATTGAAAAACTACTAATCCCGGGAATGATTTACAGTTGAAGTCCCAGCAGGAACTCAGTGAAAACTGGAAAAGGCGTTCATGGAGAATGCACTGGAAAAGTACGGAGATAGTTCATGAAGAAATCCCCGACACCTGAAAAGTTCATGCAAAACCTACAGAGAGATTTTCCTCGTGAATTCTTTTGAAGAATTCTTGAAGGATTTTCTCACTAGATTGACAAAGAATGAATATTTTGTGCAAAAAAATAAAACAATTTATAAGTATCCTTGATATGCAGAGATATGAGACAAAATTACAAACAGATAAAATCAACTCAAATTTCTGCAAACGACATTACTTCGGTAAACCAAAAATTTGCTAGGCTCCCTCCTGAAAAAAATCCTAGCTACGCCAATGCCGATTGATATTGTTCTTCATGATACTTATTATGAAGTAGCTCATTTCCATTATGTTTTATCTATGGGGGCTGTATTTGCAATTATAGCAGGATTTCTTCATTGATACCCTTAATTGTAATGTATAGTTATTAATCCTTCATGATCAAAGGCTTAATTTGGTATAATATTTATCATTTAGGTATAGTATAAAGATTGAATGCAAGTCGAACTCATTTTTTTAGTCCTTTATTTCGTAGAAGTTCTTTTCCTGTAGTTTTTATACAAACCTCAGTTAGAACTTTATTTACACTTATCCTTACCTCAGGATCATCAGGAACATCAGAAAATTAATTTAGCCCCGTGTTCCTCTGGGGGCAAATTGATCACTATTTTACATATTTTTGTTATTTCATCTTCAGGAATTGAGGTATTGTCAACTTAATTTCTGCAAAGTCAGTACTTCGTTGGTCTCTATCAGTGTAGGGGAAGACGGGGTAAGAGCGCCCGCCGGGGTAAGACGGACCACCTTCAGTTTGGTATGAAAATGACGGTTTTCTAAAAAGTTCACCAAGCACTTCCTACAAACACAAGTTTTTTGACATTCCGAACCATTTAGAATGATATTCACATTATTTTTTTCATAACAAATATCGAAAACAAAGTTTTTGCTTGCCGATATTGAATTTGATATAAATTTAACAGATGCTCACTTAAGGATTTCGTAAGATATTTTGTTGTAAAAACATAACAAATTACCCGTCTATGCATCAACAGAAATGTGAAAAATGCTTCAGCGAAGTGAAATATGAATTGTAAATATTTAGCTTTGTAATGAGACCATAGTTCTGAAAATTGCGCAAACGAGGTAAAACCGACCACTGTTGATGGGGTAAGACCGCCACCCCCAATTTCTACCAAATAAAATATCTAAACCATTTTAAAAGTTGTAACTACGATTTACATTACTATTCAAGTAAAATGAAATCAATTTTGTTATACATACAAGCTAAACCCGTATATTTTTCCAAAGTATGGGTGAAGGTGAAAATAAGTAAACATCTAAGTTTTTTTTAATAAATCAACCCTAAAAATTTCTCAATATCCCCGTTTATCATTGTAGAATTCATTAAACATTATACTTTTTAGAATCATAGAGAACTGATATATTTTTTCGCAAAATTGTGTACGAAAATCGTGGTGGCCGCTTTTACCCCGTGGGTGGGCGGTTTTACCCCGTCGCTAAAAATAATCGTGATTAGACATCACTTTTGCAAGCGTCAAGAAATAAATATTTTGTTTTTACATATGCAACACTGTGATATTTTTTGATCATGCCTAAGGCTTTAAAAAACGACATGCTGCGTCGAAAAAGGATTTATTAATTCTTGATTTTGGCATATGAATTAATATGCTTAGGCGGGCGGTCTAACCCCGTCTTCCCCAACGTAGTTGATTTTTTTATGAAATAAAATTATACATCGTAAAATTTTAAAATCGAAAATGACACTTTAGAGCCATGTTTCTCAACAGGGGGTCCGCGGGGGACCATCTGAAAAGCACGCTGAAACGATCACTTTGCAGCGTATCGTTTTTCAGTGGTTACCAAGGTTGAGAAACAGTGCTTTAGAGCATAATTGATCACCGTAAGATAAAACCTATTTAAGAATTGAAAAAAACCTGGTTCAGAAAATTGTGTCTTACAAATCTTACAAAATGGGTCTCACAAATCATGTAGTTGCTCATATAATTGCATTTGCAAAGTTAAACTTTGAAAACAGCAAAATAGAAAATAGAAAATAGAAATGAATACAATTTTCGTTGTAAAAAATCACATTTTCCGATAATGAACGGTTTTATGATCAAAAAACTTTGCTTGTATTGCTGTTTGCTTTCAAAAACGAGTCCAGTAGTTCACACTTTAGCTGAAAGAAAAAAACAATTTAAACACAAAGTTTGCATATAACCATGGAAATCATCCCAGTGGTTTGATCCCGTGTTGCGGTATCTATGTATTGAAAATCAAAAACGATTATGGCAGAGTTTTGATTTGAACAAATTTAAAATCAACGATAAAAGTGGGCGCAAATGCTACACGCAATTTCCATCGCTCCCTTCTTAAGCGGCTACGTCATTAGTGAACGATCCCAAATTATATTTGCAAAAAGACTGATGTGCAGCTAAGATGTCGTTGTTTTGAATTTATTTCAAGTTGTATACGAAGCGTGTTAAAAACTTAGTTTTTTATGAACATTAGTTGAGATTTGTTTAAGTCGTTCTTAAGATCGAACCCAACTTAAAAATAATTATATCAAATATGACTGCATCTTCCCACTAGAATGTTTAAAGAAGATTCATTTCACTTTTCATACACGCAATTGAACAGCTACAGTTAGACCAAATGTCATTTCCGAAACATGAAATAACTAAGACATCGTAGCTCGAAGTCTAAATTTGGTGATGCGTGCAGTTAATACACCACTACACAGGAATTAATACAGATTTCCTATGCTTTTTTGTCGAAGTCATCTCTCGCTGCTTAATGCCTCACACATAATAAAAAGCTTAGCCATAATAATTGGATTAAAGACACGCAAAGTTAAAATACGCACGCAAAACCATCCGAAGCGTGACGCATGAAAGCGGGGATATTCCGACAAGTAAAAAAAGACTACGGAGCCAGCGCCTCGTTTTTAACGTGTCGTTTTCTACATTTCCTGCTGAGCAGTTGACAGAACTTGCGAGTGGCTCTTGAATAAAACATCAGCTCTCTATGCGTATCGCATCTGACGGCGGATTGCGTTCACCACTTTACAAATTATAAAGGATACTTCCGGTGTCTTGAGTCTATGTCGCTGGAATTAAAAATTGAGAAACAGACGGCAAAGTTTATTCATTATGGCGTCCTGCATACTAAATAGGATAATCTGGTTAAATATGCAAATGTGTGACTTGGAATTACACACTTCCGAAGCTCCCAGCGCCGAATTAGATAACTGGCGGCCTTTTTAAATTGCTACATACCAAGCAGGTAAATCGCAAGTGCTACTCTTAGTAAAGTATTTGTTATTCACGAAAAAGGTTACTGGTTGCAATCCTCCTCGCTCGATGAGGTTTGCGGTGGGGATGACAATGTGCGCTTCAACAAGCGGCTTTGGTCGATTTTCTTCAGCCATCTCGTACAAATCTTGCCTTTGCGCCCCGATTCCTGCAGGGCCAAATCTGGAAACACGAGTCCAATAAGAAATCTTGAGCAATTTCACAATCCGGACGCTGGATTTGCCGCCGCTTGATGATCAACAGCTGGCCTCTGGTAGCGAGGAGCAGAGTAGGTTTGGAGGAGCTCTTACCAGCTCGAAAGCGAAAACAAAATGAAACGAAATTCAACAAAGGAGGTATGCTTTATACCCTTAGAATAGCAGATGATGCTCCTCCTTTCAAATTCTTCGTTTTCTTATCTGGGAAATAGGCTATATGAAAGATGAGCATTATGCTGTAATTGCATCTCGACGGCACTGCAGCAGCGTCCTCGGAAACATATTGTCAATTATTCGTAATAAATCAATTATTGTATGATGCTATGAGATGAATTAAGATATTATAGCAAGTATGTGGTAAACACATTAGGGAATACTACACGAATAACTCTTTAAAACACATTTGTTGGCTCTGAGAAGGGCCGATTGAATTGTTGAATTTGCGTAACACGGACACATTTTGACGGCGCATTGGTTGCAATCCTCCTCGCCCGATGAGGTTTGCGGTGGCGATGACGATGAGCACTTCAACAAGCGGCTTTAGTCGTGGTGGCGTGTTGTTGTTCCATTCGCGTCCCATTGAAAACTGAGCTGAGAATGCGAAAGGCACTCGAGACTTGCTCGCCAACCATGTTCACAGTCTGACGGCAAAAAGAAGAATGAGCGAAGAAGCAGGAATCGCTCTGCTTATATAGTGCGAAACGGAAGGCAAAAGAAGCGTAGAAAACTGCTTGCACGTGATTGGTTGCGTAAGAAAGAGGTCGACATTTTCCCAATTTTCAATAGTTTATTGTCGATAATCAATAGTTTTCTCCATTCGAGAAAATTGTTGTATACATTTCCGACCGATTGGTGGGAAAATATTGAAAATCTATCTATAAATGACTGAGTTATTAGCGTTCAAAATCTTACATAATTTCGTGACGGTTGCAAAATTTTAGATTTTCAATTGACACCCAGTATATTGCCGTAAGACGTAGTTAACGTCAAAAAAAAGAATTCAATCAGTAAACAAACTTTTATTGTTGTTCGAAAAATCATTCATAAGAGTCTGTCATTCAATTTTAGGAATAATCGATTGCGCATAGGACTGATGAGGATTCATTCAGTTTCTGGCGGGTGATTTCGTTCAGTGTAGAGTTCTCCTTTGGCAGAAAGAATTCATTCAATCTTGCTCGTGCTTCTTCGTAGCTAGTCATATTCGAAGTGCAATTCTCGATGTTGAGTAACGATTCACGCATCTCAACCCCGGATAACTTCGGGAGAATGTCAAAAAGCTGTTGAACACTCGGTCCCGCAGAATGTAGCAACAAATTCTTCTTCCAGTCATCGTCATCAACTCGGCTTGTACGAATCATCGATTCGAACGATCTCAGTCACTTCTTCCCCTCGATAGCAACAACATCTGTGTGAGCTGCATAATCAAACATCTGCAGGTACAGCCCCAGCGATCGAACCATATCTGAAAATAACAGACCACAAACACAACGTCATTACTCTGTCGATGCAAACTCGAATCATAAATATCAAATCGATTAAATTCTACAGCTCACAAAGCAATTTTACCAACATTTCACAGTTCTTCTGCAATGGGTTTCCTACGTAAACATTTGCAGAATGGAATTGACAGCAGGGCCGTAAATTTTCATTTCATTGAAAGCATTTTCAGCCCCCAACTGACTGACTCAAGCTTGCCTTTCAATTGAATCTTTACTGTTTCGTTTCAAACCGACAAACCTTTCCTTTCATCACAGCAAGCGTAATCTCAAATTTCTTTCGTGCTGCTTGTGCATCGCGCGTTATAAATCAGAGCCTCACCGCAGCGAGCTTGTTTTTCAATCGGTGTAGTATCTAACTTTAGGAGCTGATTAATTCAAATGAACGACGTGGTAGCCCGCATAGTTTCTCTGTCTTAATTTATTACCTAACAGGTCACATACATTGCAAAAAATAGGTGAAATTCAATTTCAAACATTTCGATGGATTTTAATAAAATCAAATGAATCGAAATTCTTACTCTTTAATTTCACCTTTTCTGTTCGTTGCTTTCAATCGGGAAACGAATGAGCGTGGAACAAAGAACGAAGCGACGCAGTTATTCGTCACCATCGAGACGACACAACCATGCCTTCGTGTTTCGCAAAATGCTTTCGTAAATGCACAGCCTTGATTGACAGTTCAATCTCTAGTATAAATGCACTGTTTTCCAAGTTAACCCATATTCAATAAAAATAGGTGCAAGGTTGAACGAAATCAAGAGAATTTTACACGGAACGAAAAATGAAAAATGTATATGATGACGTCATTACCATCCATACGTAGCTAAATGGTATGTAGTTGTAACTTCTTTGGCATAATTCTTTCAGGCACAGTAAGTCTTCGTTCTACGCATCTTAGTGAAAGTACTTACACAAATTTCTGAACAACTTTTTTCGGCATATCGTTCTTATTAACCAATACTGTAAAATTTAAATACTGTAAAATGACACATTTTAAACCTGATTCCGGGAACGTTATCCTCCGGATATCTCTCTAAAAAATTTCTGTTCAAGCCTTCTCGAATCAAAATCTTCCTCCGCATCATAACGATTAATTTAATTTTCAGATCTTTCATAGATCATAGTTTATATGATGACAGGTGTAATGATGAATAGAGTTGGATACCACAATGACATTCTGAAATTACAAAAATATAAATGTGGCCGTATCATCAATACTGTACCAGTTTTTGCATACTAAGTCTTGACAACAAACCATTAAAACCTATTAAAATCCACAAGAAATATCGTCATATTTCTTTGTAACAAGCTTGCTGAATATATATTTTATACAGATTGTTCGTTATAACATGTATCTACACCCATGTGCATTGTGTTCAGTGGTTCTTAAACACAAATTCTCATAATGAAACGAATTAACATCGTATCAAAATCACTACCCGTTGTTGCACTTGCATGAACAATTATTTTGAGCGCATTCATCGATACACGGTCATCCATACTCCTGAATTCCTGGTAGCTATCGATAGTATTGGAATGGCCTCTCTTAGCCATGTGATAACGTTTGCCACTATAGAAAATAATCATGCTGAAGGAGTCTGGGTTTGATCCTCGGTTGATCCAGTATCGTTCCGAAAATGTAAATATCTTTAATTTTTCTTTATGTACTTCATGCTTGTTACACCATATTTGAATACAAAAATATTGGCGAAGCTCTCAGTTAATAAGTGTTCAAGTGTTGATAAAGGTAAGTTGCAAAACAGTCTTTGTTCCAGTGTGATCGTAATGCCAAAGATGAAGTGGTATCAGAATGGACTGTTAGAAACAAATTACATGAGAGAATCTGATTAGAAGCCTCAAATCCATCTATCCGATTATCCAAGCCTTACTGTTTTCCTGGATTTCCATCATTTCACAATTTACACCTAACTCTATTCCGCGGATGTGCGAATCTCGCTTACAAATCCTCCAGAAGCTCAATTGCTCGTGCTCGCGCCGGTAGGGGGATGATAATAACAGCAATAGCCAGCCAGCACAGCTTCACCATATCAGAGGAATTTAATTCAATTAAATCACCGCAGATCCCTCTCCAATTTCCCGCTCGGTTGCTTACGGACCATATTCCGCACATCCGGAGATTTCTATCGCTTTTAGCGGCCATATTACGCTCAAGCACTACACTCTATCATTTGTGGATCCGCAAGCAACGGCCAGTTCCCGGCTTCCAAGCTGCCAAGATTCATTTTTCACATGCTTTTGTTTTTGCTTTATTCTGACTGCTGTTTGTTGGAGTGCTCTGTACGAACGCCACACTTGGAACTGGTCTGGGGTATGGAGGTAAAGATGCATTATGTAGGCAACAGCAACTCAATTTTGTGTTAACCTATCTAACCTCTTGTGGACCAATACATCGGGTGTATAAAAGTGTGGAACAAAATTTAGATTCTCACTCCAGCCAACTTTTTATATTGCATTTAGGTCCATTTACATTTGTGCAAAATTTCAGCTCGATCGGAGAAACTATATTTTAACGCTATGGGATTTACTATGAGAAAACTTGCTTTTACAAGTTCTCGCATTGGAAGCCCACACAATAGAAACCTCAGCCAGCGCAGTTGCTGGCTAGTGTAGTGTGCTATTCCTACACCTAAAAAACAATGCGCTCTCGGGCTAGGCATTGGATATATATAGAAAGCGTTGTGTTTGGACGGGCATCTAATTCTTCCGAAAGAGGTGCACTTTGCGAAAAAGGACCACGTGATTATTGAGCTGAAATAGAATTCAGGTTAACTTCTGCGTTCATGAGTCCTCTCATGGCGTAGTAGTAACGCGCCCCAACTAGAGATCGGGTAGTCGTGAGTTCGATTCTCACTGAGAAGACGTGTAACTTTTTCGCAAATCTTCACATCAATTTGTCCATCTAATCCAATTGCAAATTATATGTAATGTTTAGCTTTTCGGTAGTTGTTGAATATTGAAGACAATAGTATTGGAACATCTCTCACATTATCGTAAGCCATTTTCTACATTTAATATGTGGTATTTTATTAGGGTGGTTCACTTATTTTCCATTGGTGTTTGCCGAAAATAAAAAAAAAATCAAGAAATTTTGAATTTGATCCTTTTAGTATTTTAACTCCTCTTTTATAATCGTAGGCCATTGTCTTCATTTTTGTTTAGAGAGACTTTAAATTCCTCTGAATTTATGCGCCTCTAGTTCCATTTGATATGCGACATCATCGTAGGACACTGTTAACATATTTCATTAGGGAGTTTCTCTCATTTTCCATTAGGGTGCATCATTTTTCGTATAGTTTGAGACCATGATTTCTCGCAAAAGTCTCGTTCACTTTCCTTAATTATGGTGTCATTGTAAAAATTTCAACCTTAATATCTACAGACCGAAGGGTTATGGTGTGGACTACTACATAATATTTGCGTAATGTTCGACGAAAAATGTAAAGGTAACTTAGTTAACAACAAAAGAGTTTTCTAGAAAGCCTCTCATTGTTAGAAAGGTCCTTTTGAAAAGTTTTGCGTGATTTTCATTCGGAATGCAACACTTCACTAAGCTGAACTAGTTCAGAGTCCTCGTCTCATACAAAATCCGTTTGCTACTTCGTGATTTCAGATGCACTCATTTCAGAGATCAAGCATTGAGCCTCAGTGACCTTTCCAATTCAGTTTTGCACCATCTGTGCAAGCTCAGATAAAAAAAATCAGAGTGATTCGTGAGAAGGCTCTGAACTGTAAACCCGGGGCCCTTAAGATGGGGAACTGTTAGATTTTGCAATGGTTGTAGTAGCAATAAGGTAAGCAACGAAAAGGAGAGGAAAGGAATTGTGATTTTAAAAAAATATCATCTTGGTTGTTTTTGGTACATTATATCGCATATATTTCCTAAATTATATCTTATTTGTTTGGACTTTTATACATTCATACTCCGTAGGAATTGCTGCAGGAACTCTGAAAATATTCTTGGAGAAATTCCCAGAGGAACTCTTAAGGAATTCCTGGAGGAGCTTTTAAAGGAACACCGAAGAAATTCCTGGAAAAACTCAAAAATTATTCCTGTAGAAACTCCGAAAGAAGTCCTGGAGAAAATCCGAAGTTAATCTTGAAGGAATTCCGAAGACATTCTTGGGGGTATGCTCGGAGTAACTCTGGAGGAATTCCCGACAGAACTCTTGATGATTTTTCAGAAGTCTGGAAAAATTCCTGCAGGAACTTCGTAGAAATTGCTGCAGCAACTTTGAAAATATTCTTGGAGAGATTCCCAGAGGAACTGTTAAGGAATTCCTGGAGGAACGTTTAAAGGAACACCGAAGGAATTCCTGGAAAAACTCAAAAATTATTCCTGGAGAAACTCCGAAGAAAGTCCTGGAGAGTAACTCTGGAGGAATTTCCGGCAGAACTCTTGAGGATTTTTCAGAGGAAGTCTGAAAAAATTCCGGCAGGAACTCCATAGGAATTGCTGCAGGAACTCTGAAAATATTCTTGAAGAAATTCCCAGAGGAACTCTTAAGGAATTCCTGGAGGAACGTTTAAAGGAACACCGAAGGAATTCCTGGAAAAACTCAAAAATTATTCGTGGAGAAACTTCGAAGAAAGTCCTGGAGAAACTTTTAAGTTAATCTTGAAGGAATTTCGAAGAATTTCTAGGGGGTATGCTCGGAGTAACTCTGGAGGAATTCCCGACAGAACTCTTGAGGATTTTTCATAGGAAATCTGGAAAAATTCCTGCAGGAACTCCGTAGAAACTGCTGCAGGAACTCTGAAAATATTCTTGGAGAAATTCTCAGAGGAACTCTTAAGGAATTCCTGGAGGAACTTTTAAATGAACACCGAAGAAATTCCTGGAAAAACTCAAAAATTATTCCTGAAGATACTCCGAAAGAAGTCCTGGAGAAACTCCGAAGTTAATCTTGATGAAATTCCGAAGAAATTCTTGGGAGTATGCTCGGTGTAACTCTGGAGGAATTCCCGACAGAACTCTTGAGGATTTTTCAGAGAAAGTCTGGAAAAATTCCTGTAGGAACTCCGTAGGAATTGCTGCAGCAACTCTGAAAATATTCTTTGAAAAATTCCCAGAGGAACTCTTAAGGAATTCCTGGAGAAACGTTCAAAGGAACACCGAAGGAATTCCTGGAAAAACTCAAAAATTATCCCCGGAGAAACTCGGAGGTTAATCTTGAAGGAATTCCGAAGAATCTCTTGGGGGTATGCTCGGAGTAACTCTGGAGGAATTCCCGTCAGAACTCTTGATGGGTTTTCAGAAGTCTGGAAAAATTCCTGCAGGAACTCTGAAAATATTCTTGGAGAAATGTTTTTAATATCCCATTCAAATTATGATTTTTCGACAGAGAGGGTGGGCCCTAAGGTAAAATTAGAGAACCACACTAATAAAATACCAAATATTAAATGTATAAAATGGCTTACGATAATGTGAGAGATGTTCCAATAGTATTGTCTTCAATATTCAATTTTTAATTATTCTATTTATTATTTTTTTTTATTTTTTAACAAAAAGGGCCACCCTAATGGAAAGTAAATGGACCACCCTAATAAAATATCACATATAATATGCTTTCAGTGGCCAACAATGATAAAGGATATGTTTCAATACTATTGCTTTGAATTTCTCAGCAATTGAATTCAAATCGTTCATTTCAAATTCAATTCACTCCCCCAACTCAAAAATGTATAAAATACTAGTGGTCCCGGCAAACTTCGTCTTGCCATCAAGTAGAGTAAGGTGGGGCAAAAGTTCGACCTTAGTGGTATAATCAAAATTTCCAGGAAAACAATAGCAGTTAAAACAGAACAAATACCATACAGTGAACCTTTAACATATTGGCTATAATTTTGCTGAACAAACTTGTGTCAAAATATTTACCCATTTTTAGTAATAACAGTATCAAAATTGATTGTCTTATTCGAACTTTTGCCCCACCGGTGGGGCAAGAGTTCGAATCTAGTGTGGGTCAAAAGTTCGCTAGCTAAAACCCAAAATATCGATCCTTTTATAACAGGCATACTTTATACCAGCCATAAACTTGAGTTTGCCAAAAAATACACACTAAATTTTCATCAAAAACTTGCCCAAAACCGGGTTTTTTGTAATATACTCAAAAATATCAGTTTTTCGCAAAACTAAGTGGAAATGTAAAATTTTAATGACAGTTTTCACATGATCAGACAAATATAACTAAATTTGAAGATTATATGTGGATTTTAGGCAATTTACAATTTTTTTCGTGATTTTATACATGGGTCGAACTTTTGCCCCGCTGATTCGAACTTTTGCCCCACTATGGGCCAAAAATTGTGTTCAAGCATTTATACAAAATCTAATACACTTCAAAGCAACCTTATGATAGGCCTAGAAACGCCCTTACATAAAATATTGAAAAAGATTTTATCTTCAATTGGTTCCATGCAACGAAAGTTTGACCAAAAATTACAATATTCACGTCGAAAAACAACAAATAGTCATAACTTTTCCAAATCTCAATCGATTTTTATGATATTTGGAGTGAAAGTCTCTTACTTGAATAGCATTCGAACTACAATGACATTTATAAGATTTGTTTTGAATTGAGCTAGAAATCTTAAAAAGAAACTCTTACCCCACTCGAACTTTTGCCCCACTTTACTCTAGGCTATTGGAAAACGTCAAGAAATCCCCCGTATAAAATAACACCTTAGTCTTCTCCCATTTTCCCAATTATTCCGAAGACTTTCCCGAACTTTTTCCTCACATGAACACGTCGCATCCCTTATGGAGTGCAACATTGAAAAACTTGCGTTAATCCGTTGACCCGTTCTCAAGCCATTTCGTGACATACAAACACCACTCCAAAAGATCGATTTTTTCAAAAAGCCAAACTTTGACCGCTTTGGGGGTCCACTTAATGAAGTCCGATTGAGCTCAAATTTTCCATGGGGAGTTTTTTCGAGGAGACAAAACTTTTGAGCACTACCATTTTTTGAAATTCGAAAAATCGATTTTATTGGCACCCTAATAAATATATTTTAATCATTTGTAGAGCTCTAAGAACAATGCACTTGAATATAAAAGTAATCGAATATCTTGATGAATGGGTTTTTTTTTTCTAAATGGCCAAGTAACTCATTTTTCTTAGATCGCAGAATTTGTCAGAACTTCGCTCCTACTTGGAATACTTAACTAAAATATTTATATTCGTTTTTCAAAATAATCTTATAATTCCGGATGCTGACCATGTTTATTTTCTTAACAGCAATTTAAAAAGTTTTGAGAAAGCATCAGTTATGAGCTTCCAAATGCATTCGGAACTCAACATGAGTTTTAGACATTTTGTCTGTTCTCGATAGTCAGAACAAACACCGTTCCTTGTAGTTGCAGACTTAGCAGCTTCAAAGCTGTAATGTATTAAATTCATAATTACAAATGGTTTCAGTTACAGTATACAGTTGCTTACATTTTCAGTGTTCTACTTCAGACTTCTCGCTGTTTGCCTTAACTGTCCCACTGTAAGAGTGCTATCCTGTATGAAAATTAATTCAGTTACTGTTACAACTAATCCACATGTTATTTTCTAGGTTAATTCAGTATAGCGCAAATAGATTTACAATTTCTCACAGACATACCTTATTCGACTATTCAGTACACCACTTACTGCGTGGTAATTCTCAAACACTTGATTGTGATATCTAGACGGATAAATTCAGTTGTTATATACAAATAAGCACTGTTATAAACCACTATTACCAATCAGTTTTAATAAATCCACCGGCTAATTGTTCATTACACACGGTTAACTTTCACGAAATAATTGCTGAATAATGCTTCCACGTTTGTTTTTCGATCTGACACTGATACCGTTTTCCCAAGAAACAATTGTAGGCGATTAATAAACTTGCCTGCTTAACTATAGCTTTATAGCAGCCGTGGTAGTTGAACAAAAGCGTAAGTTGTATAAAATGATGATCAAATGTTGCATATATTTTTAGCAGCGCTTTAGTTCCTCACTTTCATGACATTTTAATAGTAAGTAGAACTAAAGTTGAAGCAACGTTGGTTGATAATTTAGTTTGGTTGTGTAAAAGCCTCTCTGTTATAATTGAGATGAGTTGTTTCTATAGATCCGGACTCTGTTGTTCCATATGCGACATACAATTGAATAACAAGCTTTAACAATTTTTAGAATCACTTGTTTCGTCACTTTTTCAACAATACTTAAATGGGTCGAAACGGCAGTGATGATATATTTGCTTTGAGAAGCTTTGAATTCAACTTTTCAACCACCCGTAATATAAAAGCTCTAAAACACAGTTGTAGGCTCATCGTAATCACAAATATTGTTCAACTTACCAAGAAACAATTTCTCCCTTGAGAAAAGTTTCTGAGAGCTGATTTATTCAGCTATTGGTTGTTTAATGATTGTCTTAGTAAACATAAAACTGTTATTCAAGCTTCAATCGCCCAGAAATGGAGAATCTACTCAATAATAAACCATTTGATTAACGTAATATAGTAGATGTCTATTCAATGATCTTACATCGGCAGTTAAACAGTAATAACATTTTGAATAGACTCTACAATGTGTATTCAACAATAACACAACCAGTTATCCATCGAACATTCAGAAATGCTTGTTCAGCGTATGTCTAACAGGGATTTATAACGAGTAATAACTAAATCGTGGAAGAAAAGTTGAAGAAGTCCTTATTACTTATAATCACCATCATTCCAAAAATAGCCTTTGTACAGTGTTAATTCAACAACATATTTTCATAAGGTGATTATTCCTCTTGTATTAAACTGTAATAAAGCTTGCGTTTGAGACTTTTTCACAAGCAATAATGTTCAACAATGATGTTTACATACACCGAAGGCAAGCAAAATACGTAGACAATGTTTAAACAACATACGTACGATAATCTGTTCGATTATCTTATTATCTTTAAATACTGCTCTTAACCTGCTGATCTATATATCCTTGGTTGGCGCAGTGGAGATGCATGCGCCTGTAAATCGGAAGGTCCTGAGTTCGAGCCCCGACATCGCAGCAATGTTTGATTAATTGAAATTTAATAATGAAGTGTCAAATTCCTAGCCAGATACGAGTATTAAATAAAGTGCGCAATCAACTATCAAAGTTTTTGCTGTTTTCATTATTAAGTAAATGTTGAAGAAACGTCGAACAAACCTCTTTTTGTACGTTTATACAATTATTTTTATAAATAAATATGGTGTCTAATTCAGTTGAACAAAACACTTAAACAAACTGTGCTCAGCATGTGTTGTTGTTGAACGAATGCTGAATAAAGTCTACTATTTTGTACACTAGTTATCATGAGTAATAATGGTATCTATAACTTTTCTTCGACAATTTATAAATAACACGTCATGAAATCCTGTCAAACAAACGTCTAATAAGCATCTCTGGATGTTCGTTGTATACGTGGTGGAAAAAATGTTGAATAAACATTATAAAGTTTATTTATAATGTAACTACTGTTTAACAGTCGAGGTAAGGTCATTGAATAAACATGTACTAGATTACGTTAATAAAATGATTGTTGTTGAATAGATTCTCCATTTCTGGGCAATTAAGGCTTGAATAATAGTTTAATTTTAAATTAGTCAATAATTAGGCAACTAACAGCTTAATAAAACAGCTCTGAGAAACTTTTATCAAAGCAAAATTTGTTTCTTGGGTTCTCCGTTCTGTCATTCCACTCGGCGACTACCACTCAGTTGCGAGGGAACGGACAGTGGTCACACTGCCGTTTCGCGGTCAACAGTGTTGCCGGTAACATTGTCCATTTTATGAAATTTAGCTTTAGCTTGATCTCTTTTGCGAGGCTTATTCATTGCTGAACAATCGTTGTTTTTGCCTCTATTGGATCAACTCTTCTTATAGGTAGTGCTTCGTGAAGCCCAAGCAGGACAGTTCGGTTTTGCGTCGTCCGATAGATTTTGCTCACGGTTTCGCGCGTGTTTTCGTCGCCGAAGAATTTTTTTTCACCTGTTTTGGAGCGTCTAGCTGGGTATAGTGCCTCATGAAGCCCAAGCAGGACATTTCGGTTTTGCGTCGTCCGATTGAATTTGCTCACGGTTTCGCGCGTGTTTTCGTCGCCGGAGATTTTTTCTGTTTTGGAGCGTCTTGCTGGGTAGGTATTTGGGAAGGCCCAAGCAAGACGGTTTGTTTCCGGGACGCCAAGAAGTTTTGCTGTCAGTGTCAGTTTTGTGTTCAGTCGAGAATGGATTACCAACTGGTGAGTTCGTTTCATGCTTATGATAACACATTTTTTCTTGAAAGCGTAACTTTTATGACGAAGATTGTATGGTTCGTCACTATAAGTGTCGGCATTGTGCTCTTTTCTTATACAATTTCAATATACATATATTTTTCTCTTTTTGACATTATTAAAAATTATCTTTTGAATTGTTCGACATTGTGAATGTTGACGTATTTTCAAGAAACTTCTCGAGACAAAAATACAAAACTAGCTTTAAATATAAGTCGTATATTTCCCCCTTGTCCATGGATCGCATCACCGACCAGAGGTGACTCCCAGATCTTTTCTTCCCTCACTAATAAACACCCTTCCCGTGGTGATTGTGGAGATGCAGAGGTATTCTCGGTCTCTAGAAGCAACAATCATTACACCCTAACATTCCTTCCCCATCTCAACTGACTGTAAGGACTTGGCCGGCGCCGTTATTGATCAATAATATTAGATCTGCTAAAATTGCACTTCGAGAATAAGCGGAAACTCCCATCCCTTATTCATTTGGATCGTAGTGCAATTCTTACCAGTTCCGATCAATCACGGAGTAGCAACCATTGACATGTACAGTCAGTCTATGCTATGCTATGCTATGCTATGCTATTGGATCAACTCTTCTTATAATAAACTGAAGCTGAACAAAGATGTTATAAAATGCTTATTCAGCTCTTAATCATGTTTCCCAAACAATAAGAAGTCACATCAAAGTTCACAAAATAACTTGTTTATTCATACAAATTACATCAAACCCGCAAAAGACAGTGGATAAACTCGTCAGATTGATGAATTTCCTCGCATAACACATTTTTTTTCTGAGTTCATTTGTACATTTTGTTTCGACCCGTACACTCGTACAAAGTAAGTCGATTCAATCCGTAGCAGCTGTCAAATCAACATTTGTTATCAAAAGTTAAGTCGCATGAGATCACAGGTTAGTTCGGTAGAAAATGTATACACTCGCATTGTACGCTATTATTTGTCACATAATATATGCACGTATATCGCCTCCACTTTTGTACGTAGAGGGCCTTTTCGCGACATCTTATAAGTGAAATGTTGCACATACAAAGCCTCAAAGTGATTTCGTTATGCGTACATTTTGGTTGTCTGGGTTATGTTGAATATGTTGAAATAGCTGAATTGCGAAGCAAGTAAAACGTTAGTTCTTCTTTCAAATGTCCTTTTATACATATACAATTGTTTGGTGAAATATTGGCTTTTTAATTGAGGGAAACATGTCTTGTTCAGCTCATTTGTAAAACAATCTTGACTAGTCGAAAAATAATCTTTGGAAACGTTTAATAAGTGGCGATTCAACTTTTGTTCATTCTAATGCACAACGCTGAACATTGACCTGAGTGTGTGTTTAAAGAGCAGCATCTCAGCTCCTTATAGGGCAAATTTTTTATACGTAGCTGTCATTACCATTATTAAACAATAATTTAACATGGATGCTTATTTGGGACACTGAATTGTTAGTTGGGAATCCCACTCCTATTTTGCTTTTTTGCAAGTATACGACACATGAAGATGCTTCGGAATATGGGGCGTTTTACATATCATATTCAGTTTACTAGATTTGTCTTGTATATTTTCAAAAAAAATTTCGACAATTTCCCCAAAATTGACAATTTTGCAAGTATTTTTTCCAAGTTTTTTTTTTTCAACGACTCGTTCATTGACTTTCAAGTGGACCATGGAAGGCCTCTGTGTTTCTGCAAAACCATTAGGGACTATGAATAAACCACGTTATATTTTGTTTGTTTTACGAGCCCGTTCCCATCCCCAACCTTGTGGTTTTTTATTCATACTTTTATATGAATCGTGGTCTTGTGCCCCTTGAGGACCATGCGGCTCTCTCGAAATAATTGAACCAGATTATTTGTCAGTAATACCGAAAATTAGGAGATCAAATGCATACTGTTTACGCCTTCTAGGCAAAATCTTTTATATCTTAATATCCATTTACTTAAGGGGTTGTACTACTTTCCGCTGAATATCGGTACCCCAAAAGTCATTTCCTCGAATGCCAGCCCCCCGAATGTCAGTTCTCCGAATACCCCGTTTGCCCAAATAGTCCATTTCCCCATACAGTTTTTGGTAATTATTATTACCACAATTTCATACATTTAAGTATAGTGAACGGATCATTTATCAGGTATGCACCCTTATTTATTTTTTGATTGGCGTTTTTCTTCCACTTTCACCATCGTCGGTACATTTGGTTGACTATTTGACCAAAAATTTCCTTATTTTGATTGTTCATCGTTCTTTCACTGAGAACTTTTGCTGAACCATTATGAACTGCATCGCTTTTTGGAGAAACGAGTTATTCGAAAATAAAATGGCATTCGATGAAAAAGTATCATTCGAAGAACTGTCGTTCGCGGAAACGACATTCAAGGAAAAGTACCATAAATATTTCGTGTATACTATGTTACAGTAAAATGAAACTATATGTAGCTTTTATTATACAAAATATAAAACACACTTCAACCGAAGCGAACTTACCATTGTAATAAATAGCCTAAAAGGCATCATTGGCGTAGGAACAGGGGGGCCAGGGAGGCCAGGGAGCCCCCCCCCCAGAATTTTGGATGATGAAACTATGAAAAAAATATATACGGGACTACTAACATAAAGCAAAATTTTCGTGATCAATTTACATGACTCTTATTGTCGACGAAAAATCTTCAGTAGTAACGGTTTATCTTATTTTGTTCAATAATAGTGCAAAAACATCCGACTCGATTGGTTACCGATGGAATAAGCTTGTCGTTGTGTACAAGACGCGCAATTTTTCGACATCTCTATTGCAAAAAACACCGTGGTACAAAGGAGCATCGATAACCTTCAAGTCCGATTCCATAAATTCGTATTTTCTGAGCAATGCAATATATGATGTTTTGATTTTTTTTTATTTTCTTTATTAGTATCATTCCAAATATTACATCCATTTCTAGGTGTTCTGTGATAGACAACACTATCATCTTCATTTGGTGAAACATATTTAAGTAGCAGTTCAGATTTTTTGCAGGTGAGTTGATTTCACCTGCTTAACCTAACTTAACCTAAATATATAGCATAGCATAGCATTGACTGACTGTACATGTCAATGGTTGCTACTCCGTGATTGATCGGAACTGGTAAGAATTGCACTGCGATCCAAATGAATAAGGGATGGGAGTTTCCGCTTACTCTCGAAGTGCAATTCTAGCAGATCTAATATTATTGATCAATAACGGCACCGGCCAATTCCTTACAGTCAGTTGGGGTGGGGAAGGAATGTTAGGGTGTAATGATTGTTGCTTCTAGAGACCGAGAATACCTCTGCATCTCCACAATCACCATG
The DNA here is from genome assembly GCF_002204515.2 of Aedes aegypti. Taxonomy (NCBI): domain Eukaryota; kingdom Metazoa; phylum Arthropoda; class Insecta; order Diptera; family Culicidae; genus Aedes; species Aedes aegypti. The sequence goes on along the minus strand of NC_035109.1, from coordinate 159,277,693 downwards.
GGAAAGGTGTTTATTAGTGAGGGAGGAAAAGATCTGGGAGTCACCTCTGGTCGGTGATGCAATCCATGGACAAGGGGGAAATATACGACTTATATTAAAAGCTAGTTTTGTATTTTTGTCTCGAGAAGTTTTTGTCACGTCAACATCTATAATGTCGAACAATTCAAAAGACGTTTTTATTAATGATGAAAACTGAAAATTACATGTATATATTTTAAATTATATGAAACAGGAATAATGCCGACACTTGTAGTGACGAACCATACATAGTTTGTTTGAAAATGACATGAGTATTACTGTGAATATTGTCTCGATATGGTAGAAGTTTAAAAAAATACGTCAACATTCACAATGTCAAACAATTCAAAAGATAATTTTTAATAATGTCAAAAAGAGACAAATATATGTATATTGAAATTTTATAAGAAAAAAGCATAATGCCGACACTTATAGTTACGAACCATACAAAGTTTGTTTTAATATTACATAAAAGTTACGCTTTCAATAAGAAATGTGTTATCAACTCACCAGTTGGTAATCCATTCTCGACTGAACACAAAACTGACAATGACAGCAAAACTTCTTGGCGTCCCGAAAACAAACCGTCCTGCTTGGGCCTTCCGAAATACCTACCCAGTAAGACGCTCCAAATCAGGGAAAAAAAATAAAATCTCCGGCGACGAAAACGCGCGAAATCGTGAGCAAAATCTATCGGACGACGCAAAACCGAACTGTCCTGCTTGGGCTTCACGAAGCACTCCCTAACTTAACCTAAATATATAACGCATTAATCGTGGCAATAGAAGATTGTAACGATTTTTGCCTGAAATTTTTAATTGTTTTATTTGACATTTGTTCCAATGTTGCAACATTAGATATTCTATGTAACTCATTAGTACTATACCAGGGAGGAAGCTTCAGAATCATTTTCAAAATTTTATTTTGAATTCTCTGCAGAGCTTTCTTCCTGGTATTACAACAGCTAGTCCATATTGGTACAGCATACAATATGGCTGCCCTGAAAATTTGTTTGAATATCAAAAGCTTGCTCTTTCGACAAAGTTTTGATTTTATATTAATAAGGGGATAGAGACATTTTACATATTTGTTACATTTGGCTTGAATGCCCTCAATGTGATTTGTGAAAGTTAAATTCTTATCAAGCATGAATATTTTATCATAAATCACCATATTCATTGCATTATGATTGATCCTGTTTTTGGAGGATGTCCTGCTTGAGATGCCAGGTGGTAAGGTTTTCCTTTCTAAAAATTCACTATAGAAATCCACACTATAACTGAAATTTATATAAAAGTTGACAAAATTAATTGCAAAATGCAAAATGTGAAGAATTTTGTTTCAATCAAATTCCTCAAGGAATATCGAAAAAATTGATGTAATATTATTGAGATTTCAGGAGGGCTGGCATTCCTTCTATGCCTTATTTTTATCCTCAAATAGATTCCGGAATATTTCCGAATTCAACTAAAAAAACTTAACATTTCAAAAGTTTAAAGTTTTCTTTGCATCTCGTTCAGAAAAAATCATTGGTTCTGTCAAATATCATACTGAGATATCTCGCTGAAAGTTCCTCTGTAAATTCCTTCAAAACCTTTATTCTAAATTCTTCCGCGAAGTTGATCCAAAGTCTTCTGATATATTTCCAAAATATTGCGTCAGGATTTTTTTAAATGTTTTTTTTCTGGAACCTCGGGGCCAATGGCTTTACTTCCCTTCCGAAGAAAGTTGTCACATTAACTTTTACGTCCTTCATAGATGGGAATTGATCCCAAGTCCTTGGCATGTGAGGCGTGTGCTCTAATCACAACACCAGGACCGTCCGCATATATTAAGATATTCATAAAAATATTTGTAGGGATATTCTTCAGAACTTTTCTTCAGAAATCGTAGAAATGGTAGAATTCATCGATTCTTTTGCAATTCTTGGGAGGAATTCCTAGAGGCTTTCTGACAGGGCTCTGGAGAATCCAAAAATAGTTCTCAAAATAAAAATTTTACTTGTTTTCTTCATTTATTAGAGGTATTAATTATCCTAAAATCATTCACAGCTAGAGAAAAGGTTATTAATAGTCACTAATATTTTGTTGTTTCGACACTTTCTTGAGGAATTTCATACAAAACTTTTTCATAATCCAAAACGATACACTTTAAAGAATCTAAAATAAATGTAAATTCAAGGGCCTTTTGAAATATTGTGGAGTTCTTATACGAATGGTCCTAATTTTAAAAATTAATTTCATTTCATCAACAAATTTTCATAGTATTGCAAAAATCTCCTCCAATATTGAGTAAAATTTGACATAACGAATTTTACATTAGACATCTTTGACAATGCTACTAAAATACCGTTGATAGTTTCGTGTTCATTGTCTACAGTTCCTACCACAATAATTGAAAATAAATAGTCGCTCCAAAAAATTTTGTTTGGTGTATCAGAAAGTAGGGAAAAAAAAGTTTATAGGTTTTGCTATTTTATTGTTAAATTTCGGGGTTCATTCACAACGTTTTCAAAAATACCTTCAGTAAAATTCCTTATTAACGCCAATGATTATCAATTACGAAAAAATAAAAGTAAAAAGAACAAGAAAATCTTACAAAAACCACTTGAGCCAGGTATATCGTTAGAAATTTTGCCAATTCTTCATTCAATTCTTGAATTTTCCGACATGAATGTAGTATTTTTCTTTTCTTTAAGCTGAAATTATCTAATTATCTTAAAAAATCTTCCAATACATTTTTCATGTCTTCTTTTAAAAATCTGAAATAAATTGGATATTGAAATGAAGTGGTTTGTAGAGTAATTTGTATAGAAATCCTTGAAAAATGCTTAAGTATTCTTAGAGAAAAATAAATCTGAAAACTGAAAGAATCTGGCAGAAAATATTAGAAGGTTTGCATGTTTTGCATGAATTCCTGGATAATTTTTACTGTGATTTTTGTAAGCAGTCCTTGAATAAATTCCAAGAGATTTTCTGAAAAATTTGATAATGCAATCTGAAGAGAAATTTTAGGCAAACCCTTAACAGCAAAGTTGGAAAAATTGTTGGTGAATTTATTGAAGAATTTGTGGAAAGAATCCTTGCTTGGCGATTTAAAAGACAATTTCGATGGGACTCCTAGATTTGTTGTACTATTTCTTGGAAAAATCCTCAGTAATTCAAGAAAATCCAAAACAAATCATTCCTGAAGAACTATTCATATATTTATTTGACACTAACAATTGGTTGGTGTTTAATTAGACTGGACCAAGTGCTTTTTCATGTTTTCAGGAAAATGTACTACAAGCATTGAGAATTACAAAATATTTACAGGATTGGCCAAAATATTGAAGCTTATCTGTTTGATCAAACATCTGTATCAAAAGAGCATAGGAAAGTTCAGAATTGATGAAGTCCTTGACTACACTATATAAGGCCAAAATAGCATGTAGTCTGTCTGAACACCGACCAATTGGAATTTATATGTTTTGTGTACGTGTTTTTTTGCCTTTCAGGGATGTTTTTGAATCAATTCAATTCTCTAAATTTTCTGGTGTAATTTTTTAAGAGATTCTTCAAACAATTTGATTGAGACTCTACGAAAAAATCTCAGAATCAGAAAGGCTCAGAAACCGCAGGAAAAATTGGTTGAATAATCTCGGGATTGGTTTTCCGTGAGAATCAGGAGGAACTTAGTGAAAATTTGTATAGAAGTTCTTGGAGAAAGCGTTGAATACGTAAGAAAATGATTCACTCAGAAATCACCGTACGAATTCTCGGAGAATTTCGAAAGCACATGGTTAAATACCTGAAAAGTTCGTGGAAGAATCACAACGAATATTCTTCGGAAGTTCCTTGGAAAAAAAATCGCGAAGGATTTATTTTACTGGATTAAACAAAGAATGAATGTATTCCGTAGTAAAAAATGAAATTTACAAATATCACTGAAGTGCAATGGTATGAGAGTATCACAAACAAATAAAAACAAATCCATGCAAACATCGAAATTTATGAACATCGTGATTATTGCGGCCGACATTAATTTTGTAAAACAAGATTTTGCTAAGCCCCCCCTGGGCCCCCTCCAGAAAAAAATCCTAGCTACGCCAATGAACGGCATACACAATACGCTAATCACCATTGATACTGATTGCACCGCTCGTTCCCACTAGAACAGATGACTTAAATGGAGGACTAAACACTACTCTTCACTTAATTTACATTAGTTAATAAAGCAAAAACAATGTTTTTTTACAAGGCGTCAGATGTACATGGTCTACGTTAATCCAAGGCGTTGATACAGATTGAAAATTGTGATTGATTCTTTACAGGGCGTCAAAATCCATTTCATATATGTAGACTTGTCATACAAGGCGTCAAGATGCATCTCATGCACATAGGATAAGATCAAATTTATCCAGGGCGTTGATACAGCATGACATTTCCAAATGATACAGGGCGTAAGGATGCACTTGGTCTACATAAGATGAGGTCAAATAACTCCAGGGTGTTGGTAATGCTTGATTTTTTAATTGAAGTACTACAGGGCGTTGATTGATGTCATAAGCCTTCTATGACATGTATGTTAGATGTACTTATTTTATATACAATAGGATGATGTCCAGGGCTTTTTTTTCGATTATTGACCACCTGATTGCCCATAGTGCAATTAAAAGATTCCACCTCATTACTCCAAATGTACAATTACTTATAATTTCATCATTCCTATGAATTGTGAAAGTGTTCTTAAGAACACTGAGCTGAGACGCTGGTCTGTTCCAGTTGGGACGTAACGCCTGAAAGAAGAAGAAAAAGTTCAAAAACTTTGGCTGAAACTTTACTTCTAATCGAATAGCGCACAGGGATATATTTTCACCAACACCTCTGCAATTGAAATGAAAAAAATTGTACCCGCGAATTCCAAATTCATCTCCACTTTTCTCATTCTGATCGCTTATCAGAAGCACCATCAGTACGAATGTTTCGCGCTTTGAATTTCGTACCCGAGTCTCTTATTTGTTCGGACACCGACACGTACGCAAACAATAATACTATCACATAAATCAGCATATCTGATTTACAAACACCGGCCGACATTGGGCGAAAAGAGAAATATCCAGTACCTATATACGGATCCCGAGTGAGCTTGTACTATCTCTCCCTTGAAACAATGGGCATTGTTCCGTACACCCGAAGAGAAAATAAACATATAATAATAATAACTAAGCCATGCCGGGGCTACTAAAATACGCTGCAATCGAGAATGTGGATAGTTGTGAGCGAATTGTCCAGTTCGCATATTAAAGCGATGAGCAGGTTCGGTAGGCGCTGAAGAACAAAACGGGTAGGTACCGAGATATGTTCATCCACTTTCACTAAAGTATGCTGTTGGAGTGGTTGTCTGCTCTTTAGCTACAGTTGGCCAGAGCGGAAGCACTTTAGCTGTACCACTAGAGATCCATTTGTGTGGAATCAAGCGGAAACTCGGCACGTACTTGTAGTGCAAATAGACGATTCGTTGCACAGGCCGGGTGGACAAAAGCGTTTTCAACTGGGATTGCTGCAAGTGAGAAAAAATGGGTAATTTTGTAAATTTTCTCCTGGCAGGGTTTGTTTGGTGTGAATATCTGTTGGAATGCTGTTACCCTAAGTCGCATAAACATTGAAAATACAGTGACATTTAGTTTATTTGATGAGTGCTCTTCAAGACATTTCTCAAATCAATAACCTTATAGCTTTACAAGTGTATGCCTCTTCAAGAAGCTTTACTACGATTGATTCGGTCTTAACTGACTCATGTCAACTGGTTAGTAACATTTCAAATATTTCGGTAAGCGATTCTCAATCTTATTAGCTCCATTTTCAATTATTTTCGATTCGAATTGGAATACATATGCAACATACATCGATAGTTATCTTGATGTTAAAATTTCTTTGCAAACAAGTGTCAATATTAAATATTGATTTAATCCTTTTAAGTATTGTTTTTATACGTAAAAGTATGAAATAACATTTTGATTCAAATGTCGAACACTGTGTTCATTTTGTCTCATATTCCGAATACTTTGATTCAAATTCCGAACAGCATGGATAAATCGCATTTAAATGAATCATTTCGCAAGTAAATCTATATCAGCTAGTTTTACTGACCTTGAACTAAAGGATCATCACTTAGCTTAGCTTAGCTTAGACTGACTACACATATCAATGGTTGCTATTCCGTGATTGACCGAAGTCAGTGAAAATGCACAAAGAATCAACTAGAAGTTCAGCTGGGATTGGCCATAATCTTCTTCAGTGTGCATAATTCAGTGCCTCTATTTATACAAGGTCAATAACGGCGCCGGCCACGTCCTTGCAGTCAGGTGGGATTGAGGGAAGGAATGTTAGTGTGTAACCTTTGCTATTTGGAGACCGTGTTTGCCTCTGCATCTCCACAAAGGTTACTGGGAGGGATGTTTGTTAATGGGGAGGATCGTTGGGTCACAGGATTCACTTTGATAAGCGATAAGACCATGATAAACAATGATTTGTGAGATATATACATGCTTATACGTAAATATAATTGTTCATAAAATTTCTATGTAGAGGAAAATTATGCCGACACTTGAGGTGACGAACCATTCAAAGTTTGTTGAACAAATACCTAAATGTAACATTCCTACAGCTGTCAGTACGAAAGCATGTGTTATTATATTTTACTCATTTGAAAAGAAACAAAAGACTCAATTGGTTGGGACATCATAGAACACTCTTATTCTTATGCCGACACTTACAGTGGCGAACCATCCAAAGTTTGTTGAATAAAGTGAACCTTTCGCAAGTCTACACTTGTAGTGTCGAACCATTCAAAGTTTTTTTTAATTACAAAAATAAAGGTATATAAGGGGTGTTCTGAAAAAAAAATGTTAAACATAAATAAATCATGAATCAGAGTTTGTGTCGACACTCACAGTGACGAACCATCCATAGTTTGTTGAAACATCATATTTAAATCCCACCATTGTAACGATTAAATGTGCAGTCATACATATTTTATAGATTAGAAATAGTAGCATGAAACGACCTCTCCAAATGATCCGTTATCCTTGACTGAGCAGCCACAATCCACTTTCAGCTTCACTCGTTGGCTCGGCTAGCACTCAGAAAAAAAAAAATAGGCGCGCGACCCGAAAAAAAAACACGGACGACAGCTCGGGCTTTCTTGACGCACTGCCCAGGAGCAAGCGTCAAGGTCGTCGAAAGATCAAAAAGAACGAACCGATCGCGGCACTTTTTCACTTACTCCAACCGAACTCCCTGATCACGCCACTTTTTCACTTACTAGACCGACGCGCGACATGTTTGATCCTCCCTTGAACTAAAGGATCATCACTGCTTACAAAGTATAAAAAATATTTGAAGACATTAAATTTAATTTCAATTGGCAGCCATTTCCTAGAAATTTGATGACATATTTCAGCAAAACATTTCAACCAAACAGTCATACAATTGTGTTCGGGATGTGAGACAAAACGGTACTTTTTTTTCATAATCTTAGAGTGATGGTACAGGGATTCAGTTGCTAATAGTGTTCCTAATGATCATTTCGCAGCATTCCATGTTTGATATTTTGATATTTTAACATCAGTTTCATGAACTATACAGATACATATCCTATTCATAAACATTACCAGATGGCTCTAAATATTCCGAAAAAAGATAAAACAAAATCTTAACCCACTACACGGAGCCGTAGAAAATACGATTAAATCGTAAATTTGACCGACAAGAGCGGTTCTACGGCACCATACCAACAGTGTTCTTCTCTGGATTGCATTGTGCAGCATTCAAGTCGAGTCAGATTAAAGTGCTGCCATTTTCCTTCGTTATCCTAAGCACTCCACCCAGAAATGGTTTCCTACGATGGCAGCTAACAGCGCTCTAAAAAGGCGGAGAACCTTCCGTCCTAAAAGCAAGATTCATCCGGGCGAACGAAAAGCAGCGCAAAAGTGATGCCATGATAGTATTTAGTGGAAATATTTGTTCTGCTAAAAGCTTATGGTTATTTTAAAGCGCATTGTGAAAAACTAACGCTTCGGGGGTGCGGGTTCAAATCGGATTCTGCCGTAGCTTTTAGATGGAATTCATTTATGGGTGTACTTAGTGATGAGAGGAGTGAAACATCGAATAAAAGTTTCCGAGTTTCTGTATTCTATTGTTTGAATTTTTAATTCATGAACATGGATCATTTTAACATATGATGTTAAATGGTTACTCATCCAACATATGTTGGCATTTTCGTCGAATCAAATAAAACCTTTTCACAGGAACTGCACAATCCAATCCCGCAACGTCAGACAGCAGTCGACGAGTCTAAACTTATTCGGGTTTTCCGGCTGGAAAAATTGCTCCCCAAATTGTAATGATTAATTGAACTCATCAATTTTAAATTCGCAGCAACCAATCATCAATATGACGAATACGGCTGCTACCGATTTGACTGCACGGTAGCCGCCAGTAGTGCCATGACTGGCCACAGCTGTACATGATATGAATAATTGAATGGACCAGCGAAAAAAAAGTTAATTAGCTTACGAATTGCTGTGCGCAGCAGTTGCCCCAATCGAAAGGTGGGTTTAAATTAATTGCTTTTATATTTATTTCATTTCGATAGGCGTTGCTCAAGATTGACGTTGCAAAACGTCCCAGGCAAAAGATACTCCGTTGATACCTTTCAGATCAATCAGTTTAAAATTTATCAGTATTGTTTCAAACATTGAGGGCTTTCCATTAACCATGTGGTAGTTGTTTTTGGGATTTCGTGGTCATATGTCCAAATTTTAGAATTTGTATGAACCGTGCTCATTTTTGGCATTGGCTAGCCCCCCCTCCACTTCTCCCCATAAATGACCACGTGGCTTATAGACCCTTACACTCATTTCTTATTGTAGAAGTTTTATGTTGGTCCTGTATTAGTTCCACAAAATCATGCTTTTATTAACATCTTGTTGAAAATATTAAAAACGAATTAATTTATTTCACCTGCTAAAAGGGGGAAAAATAGTAATCGACTAAGCCTCTATGAAGCATCTATCGTGGCAAAAGAAGATTGCAACGATTTTTGTTTAAATTATTGATAATTCCATTCGGCATATTTTTCAAAATTTCAACATTGGATATACTATTTATTTCATTAGTACTACACCACTATGGGCATTCAGGTGGCCAATAATTGAGAGAATTTTAATTGTTTTCTTCTTTTATATAATTTCATAATGAACACTTACACAGCCAATTCAGATAACCGACCTCAGTAAAATTTTACTGGGTTTTGAAGCTACGGATTTTTCGGTAATTTTAACGATTACCGAAAACACTCAGTAAACTAAAATAAGTTTTGATTGATGGTAATAACTGCCTTAGTCTGTAAAATTGTAGTGCGTTTTTACTGGCTTTCCAGTTTCCCATGCTTCACGCTTTGAACCTCCGGATTCTGCTTATTTTTTCTTCATAAATCAATACAAATAAAAACCCAATCGATGTGGACATGTCCCTTATTCAACATTTTTCGGGAGAATAAACATCTACGGTATGCTCATATCTCAGTGGCAGTAATCGAAAAATGTGTGACAAAATCATCATTAGTTGGTTGGTTTGCAAACAAGAGGCAAACTAAATGATGCAGATGAATTCACCTCTTGTATGGAAACCAACAGAATTAACCATTTGTCCATCTAATCCAATTGCAAATTATATGTAATATTTAGCTTTTCGGTAGTTGCTAAACTTCCACTCGGCTGGTTGGCCGTAAACCACGATTCATAATTAAAAACAATTATTTATCGAGCAACGGACTCATGTTCTGTAACCGGTCGTTTGAGAACGTCGCGACCCATTGGAAGCCCACACAATAGAAACCTCAGCCACCGCAATTGCTGGCTAGTGTAGTGTGCTATTTCCATACCTAAAAAACAATGCGCTCTCGGGCTAGACATTGGATATATATAGAAAGCGTTGTGTTTGGATGGGCATCTAATTTTTCCGAAAGAGGTGCACTTTGCGAAAAAGGACCACGTGATTATTGAGCTGAAATCGAATTCAGGTTAACTTCTGCGTTCATGAATTCCTCTCATGGCGTAGAAGTAACGCGCCCTAACTAGAGATCAGGGAGTCGTGAGTTCGATTCTCACTGAGAAGACGTGTAACTTTTTAGCAAATCTTCACATCAATTCGTCCATCTAATCCAATTGCAAATTATATGTAACGTTTAGCTTTTCGGTAGTTGTTAGAATTTACCAACTTAAGCAGTAAAAATCATGCTGAACCTTTTTGGTTGCTTGAAATAATTGAGTTTGTCACTAAATTACACTAAACTACAGCAGGAGAATTGGGCCTGACAGCTACCGTAGTTCAGTAAAAAGTAAAAAAAAAAAAATACTGGACCTCAGAAATTTTCAATCAAGTAGCTGAAAGTTTGGTATTTTTTTATGATTTACAATGTGTAACGTTCCTTTTTGGCTTGTGATATTTGCTTACGGTACGACAACACGTACCCATGAAGGTTGCTACAATAATTAATTTATTCAGTCTTTCCAAATTATTCTAACATAGATTTTGATTCACAGATGGAGACACTTGAAACCTCTTATGTAGTTATTATGTATGCGATCACCAATCAGTGATCGATGCGAAAATACAGAGAGAGAGAGTTTAAGAACGAGAGAAATGAGAATGACTGGAGAAGGCTATTTGCGCCGAGTTTCAAAAACATTACGGTTCAAAACGCAAATGAGGAATTTTGATCATCATATATTGCGCTTCTTGTGGGCCTTCCTTAGCCGAGTGGTTAGAGTCCGCGACTACAAAGCAAAGCCATGCTAAATGTGTCTGGGTTCGATTCCCGGTCAGTCCAGGATCATTTCGTAAGGGAAATTTCCTTGACTTCCCTGGGCATAGAGTATAATCGTACCTGCCATATGAGCAATTCTCGCTGAAACCAGGCCGCCATCGGCACCCATCGTTAGAATTCCAATTTTATGTCACTGATCGCTAGCTTTCGATAAAACTTAAGGGTGGTCCTTTTTGTTTTCTCAAATTGGTGGACCCCTCGTACGCCAGCTAGCTAAACAGTTTGCAAAAAAGCCCATTTTTTGATAAATCTTGGGTATTTCTTCACGTGATATGTCTCATATTTCTCTTGGAACACATACCAAACATAATGGCATCGTATAGAGAAAGGATATAGCTTTCATTTGAAGTTAAAAAAAATCCGGCGGCCATTTTGAATTTGGCCGCCATCTTGAATTTTGTTAGAAAAATCGTTTTTTCACCATTAGCGCACCGCTCGTTTTGAATTCTGAGATCACCATCAGAAAGTTGAGGAAAAATTGCGTAAGATAGGCTACAGAAACTAGGTGTGCAATGGTATTTACCCTATGAAATGAACGATTTTCTAAAACATGTTCCACGATTTTGACGTATATGGCGCAGAGCGTTAATGATTAATCATAAATTTAATCTTGATTAATGATTAATGATTATGATTAATCAAAAATGTTAATCATTAATCATAAAAAATCAAGAGTTAATCATAAATCACTAATTATAATCATTGCAATATTATGTTTTAATCATTAATCACTAATCATAATCATAAAGATTGCAAATTTTATTCAGTAATCATAATCTTAATCATAAGTCAAACATTTAATCAATCATCAATCAATCACTGAACAAAATTTAACAAATTTTACAACATTGCCTTCTAATGTATAAATAAATTTTGCATTTCTTATATCTTGTGGCATGAACAATGAGAGTTTATGCCCAAGGAACGTCCAAATCCAACCAAGTAGCATGACTTTGCTTTGTATCCGCGGACGTTATCATAAGACTAAAAAAGACCCTTAAATATTTCCTCCGTGTAAGACGGTGCATTTCTCAGTTTTCTTCCTCTTCTTGGCATTAACGTCCTCACTGGGACAGAGCCGGCTTCTCAGCTTAGTGTTCTTATGAGCACTTCCACAGTTATTAGCTGAGTGCTTTCTTTGCCAAAGTTACCATTTTCGCATTCGTATATCGTGTGGCAGGTACGATTATACTCTATGTCCAGGGGAAGTACGATTATATTCTTTGTCCCCTCAAGGAAATTTCCTTCACGAAAAGATCCTGGACCGACCGGGAATCGAACCCAGACATCTTCAGCATGGTTTTGCTTTGTAGTCGCGGACTCTAACCACTCAGCTAAGGAAGGCCCCATTCTCAGTTTTATTTGATCCGAATCCGAAGACGCGGTTGAAAGCTTGTGAATGATACCATCCTACATGAAGGATTGCTGTTTATAGGGGCAGATCACAACATTTCGACCTAGCACTAGTTTTTTGGCCGTTCATAAGATTGTTGTATACTTTGTACGAAAATCCGAAAATTGGCACATTCGGCATTCTCGAGATCAAAAAAGCTTTCCCGTCTTCGTAATGCTTTTTGTATAAACATTTTCAAAATTTTGTTTGAGTCGCATCGTATGAGCCTACCCCTTCCTCTTTCGAGCATTACGTGATTTGTGGACGGTGCCTTAGGAAGATGCCATTTAAGGCGAAGTAGGCCGTCATTGAAATTCAAATCAGTTGGTTTTGCACTGACATATCTGTAAAAGTATCAGCATACTTTATGCATGTTAGCGCATACAGTGATACTTTTTCAAGTCAATATAAACTATCAATCACTTTGAAATGCAAGCTGAAAAGTCATCATTGTTGCCAAAACGAATGACGGGCTGCTTAGCCTTAATCATTACTTTTATTAATAATCATTGATTAATGGTTAACCATTCAAAGGCTAATGATTAAATGCCCAAAAGTATGCACTAAACGCTTTGAAGTATGCAGCAAACAAGTTGTACATTACATAATGATGATTTTTTCTCTTGATTAGCAATATCAATTCTTTTGAACTTTATTACAACAAATTCCTTTAAAACATCGTTTGAAAAATATATTTTTCCAGTGTTCCATGAAGATCTCGTTAGAAAATTCCTAGCATATGTTCAAACTGATTTCGCCCAATATTTCTCCAAGAATTGGGTTGTTTAGTAATGACATATTTGCAGTGTTTCGTAGCATGTTCGAAAGATCACATTTTCTAAGTATATCAATAAAGATTTCAATCCGTGTACTCAAAGACATTTTAATTTAAACAATGACAGCTCGCTTGAAGTTAAATTTGCTGGGGGTGATGCAAAAGTGATTTCCATACTAATATCAACGTTATTAAAATAGTTTCAGGGCACGGAAAATTTTGAAATTTTGAGTTCTGGTTCAAACTTTAATGTAGATTCAGAATATACAAAACACTGGATGCACCTACACAAAACCTACGAAAAACCTAATGTCTAATACTTCAATAATTCCCTTGAAAATGAATTTAATGGCTTGGTTTGCAAAATTTATGAAGTTTAATATATGGAAAGCTAGGTTTCAGAACTATCAATATAGTGCTTCACTTTCATTTTGGAGTATGAATAAACAACTAATTAAGTTTTAACATTTCACTTTACACTTTACAAAGAATACTAAAAATCACTAGAAAGGCGAGCAAATACCATTAAACTTTTATATGTATAATAATAATATACTCACTTGCTAATGTTTTTTTCAACACCAATATTTTGAACACTTTCCCCGGGAAATCGACACACCTTAACAACCCGGCATATGTTCAAGTTTATCAATAACGCTTGAAATCGTCGTTTAAAACTAAATAATTGATGAAGTTGGATGTGTCGCAAGCTACGCTTCACAAAGTCAATATATTGACCACTACCTCCAGGATACTGGCTCTTGAACCAGAGCAATTAATCACGATTTGTGATTAAAAACTGTGATTAATTTGTCATAACGAAGTTGTTTATATAGGATTGTTTGTTAATCATGAGTAATATTCTTCATTAATGTTAGTATATAACCCACTGGTTGCATACTTCAAGTCGTTTAGTGCATCTTTTCGGGCATTTAATCATTAGTTATTGAATGATTAATGATTAATCAAAGATTAATCATAAAAACAATAATTAAATGACATGAAATGCCCAAAACACCTTTAAGTATGCAACTAATGCATCACACTCTTGAAAATTTATTTCAGTACACTTATGATTAAAAAAATCTGAATTAAATAGCTCTCATCATGATTTTTCGTTCAATCATCAATTTTTCAATCATGATTAACTTAACACTCTTCCCTTGAACCATCCTTCTTTAGACTAGGTTTGCAAAACAATGAAACTTGATTAATCGTTAATACATTTTGGGAATCGATATGAAGGTGGCTTCTGGCTCTTTAAGGGGGCTACTCCAGTACTCCCCGTAATTGAATCCGGAACTATCGTAATTTACGAATCGATACCCCCCGTAGTTTCAAAGGCAAACAGCAATCCTGATATTTACGAAATTTCGTTAAAAGACGACTGAAAAATATAATTTTGAAAAACTACCGTAAAACTAAACATTACAAATAGGGAAAGTGTACCAGTTATGACTATAGTGGTTCCCTATTTGACCATATGGGTTTTCTCGAAAAAATTTACATTTTGAATATTTTTGAATGTTTCAACATCATCAAGATATATTTGATATCAAATTGAATAGTTTGACAAACAGAATAAAAAATATTGTAGAAAATCTAATTATCCCGTATAGCGAAATAGGGAACCATTATGTCCATAACTGGTACACCTACCCTACTTCGCATATGGATTAAAAGGAAAAAAAATGATGTGAAATTTGCGATAAATTTACACGTTTTCTCAGTGAGAATCGAACTCATGACTCCCTATTCACTACATAGGGCGCGTTATCCCTACACCACGAGAGGACTCATGGACGCAGAAGTTAACCTGAATTCGATTTCAACTCAACAAACACACACTACTCGCCAACGACTTGTTGGACGAGATTTGTATAGTGCAACGTTTTCAATATAAATACGATAAATGATAATTAAAAATAACTATTATTTTGAAGTTGAAAATTTTGAACAAATTTGACATTAGGCATGTAAGGGTTAATCATAATCACTAATCGTATTGAGTTTAATCATTAATCATAATCATTAATCATCTAAAATTGTAATTAAATCAATAATCATAATCATTAATCATACTCTGTTTTAATAATCAATCACAATCATTAATCATGACTTCAAAAATTTTAATCAATAATCATAATCATTAATCATCATAAAATTGAATGTAATCATTCATTACTTAATCAATCATTGCGACCCGTTAATCATTAACGCTCTGATATGGCGAGTGCAATCAATGCAAACATCATTATTTGTACAACAAAGATACAAGTTTTCAATAGTTGGTGTATTTTTCGAGTCAGATGAAGAATAGGAGTATTATTTAGAGTGATAAAATCTGGCGGCCATCTTGGATTTTGACGCCATCTTGATTTTGACTAGTAGAATGAATTTTTCACCTTGATAGCACTCAGCATGTCTAATTTAGAGGTTACCAACAAAAACAAGGTTACGTATACTCTTCTTCTTATTATTCTTCATTTTCCTGACGTTACGTCCCTAGTGGAACCGAGCCTGATACTCAGCTTTGTTAGTTATAAATACAGG
The DNA here is from genome assembly GCF_002204515.2 of Aedes aegypti. NCBI lineage: Eukaryota > Metazoa > Arthropoda > Insecta > Diptera > Culicidae > Aedes > Aedes aegypti. The sequence goes on along the minus strand of NC_035109.1, from coordinate 159,262,082 downwards.
TTATTAAATAGGAATTTTCTTTTATAATACGATTTTTAATAACAGAATAATTCTCGACATATCTTTGAATTCAGTTATTATGAATAAATAAATTTAATGAATAAAAACCGTCCAAAAACATTGATTGAAATAAACAAATATTTTTTTTTACCATATGCTTTTTTTGTCATCGAATGAAGTTTATAAATTGTTGCGACATTAGTAAGTTTTGTGGTAATATCTGTAGTTTTAACGTAAAACATTTCCGAAAGTGCATTAATTTAGAATGGAAATCTTAAATTTTTAAGCAAAAAAATCCTTGATTTTCTGAATCATAAAGTATTGTTTTCACTAACACCCAACATGCATGTGAAAAATAGCGAAATTGAAAGGTGAGAAGCAGGCTTTGTTCTAATGTGGACGTGATGCCGAAACGCAGGTGAATCATTTTGAGTTTGGAAAATCTGGTGGCCATCTTGGATTTCGACGCCATCTTAGTTTTTAGCAGTAGAATGATTTTTTACCATCTCAGCGCTCTTCATGTTTAATTAATTAAAGATCTCCGTTAAAAAACAAACAGATTCTTTATTTCTTATCTTATTTTAGCTGTTCAACAGATTGTTCATTTTTATCAATGGTTTTAGACCAAATAAATGAAAGAATTAATGCTATTTTTCAACTCGCAGATATGCAGAACAATCATTCAGGTGGCAAATAAGCGTTAAAAAATTCTACTTGTTAATTTATTTTTGAAGCTTAGGGGCTGGCTCTATTCCAGTAGGGACGTAACGTCAGGAAAAAAAAGAACAAGAAGAATAGTAAGTGCAACGGTGGCATTAAAATTCAACATGTTGAGTGTTATCAAGGTGAAAACTCATTCTACTACTTAAAACCAAGATGGCGTCAAAATCCAAGATGGCCGCCAGATTTTTTCACTCCTATTCTTCATCTGACTCGAAAAATACACCAACTATTGAAAACTTGTATCTTTGTTGTACAAAAAATGATGTTTGCATTGATTGCACTCGCCATATACGTCAAAATCGTGGAACATGTTTTAGAAAATCGTTCATTTCATAGGGTACATACCATTGCACACCTTGTTTCTGTAGCCTATCTTACGCAATTTTTCCTCAGCTTTCTGATGGTGATCTCAGAATTCAAAACGAGCGGTGCGCTAATGTTGAAAAAACGATTTTTCTAACAAAATTCAAGATGGTGGCCAAATTCAAAATGGCCGCCGGATTTTTTTTAACTTCAAATGAAAGCTATATCCTTTCTCTATACGATGCCATTAAGTTTGGTATGTGTTCCAAGGGAAATATGAGACATATCACGTGAAGAAATACCCAAGATTTATCAAAAAATGGGCTTTTTTGCAAACTGTTTAGCTAGTTGGCGTACGAGGGGTCCACCAATTTGAGAAAACAAAAAGGACCACCCTTAAGTTTTATCGAAAGCTAGCGATCAGTGACATAAAATTGGAATTCTAACGATGGGTGCCGATGGCGGCCTGGTTTCAGCGAGAATTGCTCATATGTGAACCGCAAAGCAACAATGACTCGCACGACCGTGTTCACAGTTCGACCGCAAATTTTTCTGTGGACTGCTTTCTCTTCTTATTCTTCTTAGCGGCGGCAGCGGTGATGGCTTTGGCTTCGGACAGCATCTTCTCTCGCTCGCTCGACAATTTGATTTGAGCGAAGCAAGACTAACGGGGGGTCCTCGCTATCGATGTCTGTGCCTGAGAAGCACGGCCGGTCAGAGCAAGCCGATCTGTTGCCTGCTGAGATGCGATCCAAGCGGAGAGTGAAAAGCAAATGACGTCATTTTTTCTCTAGCACCCCTATTTATAGATATGCTTGAAATCAACGTTCTCTTTTAAAACAGTTATTATACTATTTGGACAGGTATGTGGGATTAAGTAAGTAAACGACATGAACCTTTGATGTCTTGTCTTTCGATTGAGGTGCTAATCAAGAAATTGCGTTAAGCCAGCAAAAATTTATAAGAGTTTAAAATATTTCATGCCAACGTAACGCTCTTGGTATTGAAATTCCAATTCCACTCCTGTATAGAGAAGAAAGACGTAGATATACGTCAAAAAATCCGGAATGGAATATGCTTGAAATTTCGATTGGTAATTGTTCCTTTGAACGACAGTCAGGCCACGGGGTATAAAGATTTCATAAAGTTCATCTAAGAATTCTCAAAAATAGATTTTACATGCATTTCTTATACGAATGACATTCCATTTTTCCAGACATCTCGCAAGTATTCATCAAAGGAATCAGAAAGAAAAGAGAAAATTTCCCAGGAATTGGTTTTGATTTTCCCTTTAGGTAATTTTTCTCAAAAAAAAGTTTTCCAGATATGCCTGATACTGATTGCTTAAAAAAAGAAGACATGAAATCATAAATTCCATACCAACATTTATTAAGAGATTTCTCCGTGAGCTATTCCAATGATTTTACCGAATTTCACCTAATATATTTTGTTTAAAAGATCAACTAACAACACATCTTTTTTTTTTCCAAAAGATATCTTCAAATAATTCGTCTCTAATTCATTCAGAAATTACACTCGAGATGCCTCTAAAAAATTATTCAAGGATATCGTCAATATATTCCAAAAATTAATTCAAGATTTTTCAAGCAATTTTCCAAAATTCTTTTCAAGATATTTCCTAAACCATTACCCTTGGTTTAAAAATTTCATTGATTCTTTCCTGAGGAATGCTCCCAAAGATTTTTAATAGAACTCATACAATGAATTAATCAAATTAATCAAGATTTGTATTTCAGATCGTGTAACCGCCGATTCCAAATTTTATAGTTTATAGGCTCCTCCTCAAACATCCCCCTACATTAAACTCGCCTGCCAGTGGGTTCCCAATTCCCATTCCAAATCATAGATTAAAAAATTTAAATGACAGCCTCACTGGCAGGACCTTTTGCTGTCATTGCAGAGCCAAAGGCGTTATTATAGTAACACACGTTACGTTTTCCAAAAACTTGCGTCATTTATTGGCAGCGGTTTGAGTTACCTAAATGTAGTCGGCCTAACATGATCGGCCTGCGCGGAAATGTTGCCAACCTAAACCTGAGTGGCCTCACATAGGGTGAGTTGCAAAACTACGGATGTTTTCTGCTGTCCAATGTCCAAGCAAAGAATACCAGGGAAAATTTACTTCATTCTGTTCGTGACTATCACAGATAATTTAGTAGTGCGCCTCGTGTATTCTGAAAACGTAAAAATAAGTAATGTGTAAAATTATGGTGTATATGACTAATTTGTGGTTTTTGCTTTTAGATCTAAAAAGTAAGTTAAAACTTAAAGTTAATAGTACGGCAAGTGTTAAGAAGTACGATAAATAGTTAAAAGTACGATTAGTTACAAAAATGATATATTTTATTGTAATTATAATGTGTCTTTGTTACACAGCTAAAACAATAGAAACATCAAACAGAAAGTTCAATTCCTATAGTTGAATAGGATTTCAAAAGAAGAGGTAATTCTTTTGTTACTAGTTTAAATTACTATTTGTAAGGTGAATGAAGAGAGAGAGAGACAGTTTAAAGGTGTGCAAATTTCCCGGAATAGGTCGGTCTACTTCTGGGTCTTTTCTTTTTGACCTTCGGGGTCCCAAACCGGAGGACTTCTTTTTGCGCATCCACAGAAATTCCCAAGGTCTTTTGGACCGGTCTAAACCGGACATTACTCCAATATCCGGACCCAAGCCACCGCCATCTGGAGGATTCTGGAATTGCGAACGGGAATTCTCCTTTGAAAACCATCTTGATTTTGGGAATCGGCAGTCCTGTAAGCCGGGTTGTAGATAGAGTCGGCCATCGCAGAGGTTTCCAGCGCATTGTCTACGTCCGTGTTCTCCATCAACCAGTTTCGCCGAATATATTATTGCTGCGTCCGTGTATGCCACCAACCCCACCATTCTGCGCAGAGGTTCCCAACGCATTCTCTGCGGCAGCGTTCAGCCTTCAACAAAAACCCACCCCAGTCAAGCCACCAGTTACCGCCGCGAAAGCCACTCCTCCGATGCATGCATGTCACCGCCTACCACCTAGCTAGCCACCGTACAGCACCAGCCACCATCAACAAAAGCGCAAGTACTCCTTATCAATGATGTGTCTCTCTCTTTAGGGCCTAAAGAGGCAAAAATAAATGTAGGCATGTAAGTTAGAAGCTTTGGTGGTTACTTTCCCGTGCCCAAAAAGGGACATTCATGCCTCGATCTGGGTAGTCCGTTGGAGAAATACCTTGAATTCTACTGACTTTGGTCCAGAAAATAGTTGGTATCCTTCCCTTCGTACGGAACTGACAGCTGGCGGTTAGAATCCCGCTCCTGTTAAAGGTGTGTGACCGGTTAAGTCAACGTCTTCTTCTTCTTCTTGGCATTATTGTTCTTATGAGCACTTCCACAGTTATTAACTATGCCAAAGTGCCATTTTCGCATTTGTATATCGTGTTTTTTTTTTTTTTTTTTACAAGGGGGAAATCTGCAAACAGATCCCCTGAGAAGATAACTCAGGGAATGCGGGGATGACGCACCAACGACGACCCGCTAAAACCAGCCCATGCACTGTGCATGAGCAATTCATTTAGAATTGCTTAAGTGGTGAACAGTGCATCGACATGACCCTTGGACTCAGACCCTCATCTCCCCGGAACCACCTTACGGTATTTCTTCGGGAAGGGACCAGTGCATATAGCACAACACGTGTAGCAGAAGTAGCCTAGGCAAACTGCTTCTCCTAGCCGACTTAAACAATGTTACAAGGGACCAGCCTCGGCAGGGCTAATCCTCTGCAGCCAACTCTTGGTCGGCGCGCCATAGACGCTGCAATTCTAACATAATGTGAGTGACAGCCGTAGTTACTGCATTCCAGCACTCGGCATCCGCACACATTCTCTCTATAATATTGTCGGGGGACGTGTCCCTTCCGCATGTAGTGAGCATGCGACCTCTCACAACAATGAAACGGGGGCAATCGAACACGACATGCTCCGCTGTTTCCTCTACACCAGCACAATTGGGGCACGCAGGAGATTCTGAGTGCCCGAACCTATGCAGGTACTGTCTATAGCAACCATGTCCTGACAGAAACTGCGTCAGGTGGAAGTTCACTTCCCCATGGCTTCTACCATACCAATCTGACACATTTGGTATTAGTCGATGGGTCCATCTACCCTTAGTGGAGTTATCCCATTCCTGCTGCCAGCTTCTGAGCGTTTCCTCTTTACACGTGTCGCGGACTCCTCTGGTACCCCTTTGGTTGAAGCATTGAACATCTTCCTTGATGATGAGCCCGATGGGCGTCATCCCGGCTATGATGCGCACGGCCTCTTTAGATACCGTCCGGTATGCACTTGCTACTCTTAAGCACATTATCCTGTACGTGCTTTCCAACCGCTTTAGGTTTCTGTTCGTTCTAAGCGCTTTTGACCAGATTGGTCCTCCATACCTTAGTATGGATAGCGCCACGCTTGCCAGCAGCTTGCGTTTGCTGGCAATTACAGCAGAGCTGTTAGACATCATCCTCGAATGCGCCGCTATAGCCGTAGATGCCCTTTTACAGGCATATTCAACGTGGCTAGCGAAGCTCAGCTTGTCATCGATCATTACCCCAAGATGCCTAAGGGATCGCTTGGACTCTATGGTGCAATCACCTACCGAGATAAGCGCCCGTTGCTCGGACTTGCGGTTGTTGACCACCACCACCTCAGTCTTGTGACGGGCCAGTCCTAGTTTCCTAGACTTCATCCATTCCTTATCGTGTGGCAGGTACGATTATACTCTATGCCCAGGGAAGTCAAGGAAATTTCCATTACGAAAAGATCCTGGACCGACCGGTAATTGAACCCAGACACCTTCAGCATGGCTTAGCTTTGTAGCCGCGGACTCTAACCACTCGGCTAAGGAAGGCCCCCAAGTCAACGTAACGGTTCTATTAAGCATAAGCATTTTCCAACCCACAAATCCCCCATTGAGCAGCCTAGGAGCTACAATCACCAATATTCCTACATATATTTATCATATGAGAATTTCTTCATGGATTTCTTTAAAAATTTCCTTAAAATATTGAGAACAAATTCCCCAGGAGCTTCTTTTAAAATTTCCAAAAATATATTTTTTAGAAGAATTTGAATTTTGAAACAAATTATGCAGCCTTATGGTACGAAGAAAGTTCTAATAGCAGTTTGAAGATTCAATCCCAAACAAAAACCTTCAGTTGTAGCTAAACACTCATTGAAGAAATTTGAGATATTCCGGGAAACGGTTTCTGGAATAAATTTTAGAGTGATTATTTAATCTTTGAAGTATCGAAAGAAAAACATTTAAGAAAAAATCGGAGGAGGAATTGCTTGGAAATGTGTGGAGCTATCTCTTATCCAATTGTTTTGACATATTCTTTGCTGAATTCCTGGAAGACTTTATTTTAAGATAACTTGGTAGATCTTTTTTGATTCCGTAAAATATTGTTGACAGATATTGTTGACAGACTACACTCAAGATAAATCAAAGGCTGTGAATTGAATCGTCAATTGATATCTAGTGAAATCTTGGGTAGAATTCTAATTGATTGGTAAAGTTGATGAAATCTTCAAAAAAACGCTGAAACTTTTTAAATATGAATGCGGAAGGCAACTTCTGAGAAATTCAAGCTTAGGCTCAAAATTCGCAGCATTTTTTTTTTTCTAACTACCAGGAAGAGTCAAGGTAAAGCCAAATTCTCTAAATAGTTTCTGGAAAGAAATTTGATAGTCTGGTTTTGTGATATAATGCTAAAAACAATCTTTGGAAAATTGAAACAATATACTATTCTTCGTAGCAAACAAGTTGATTTTTTTTCCGCCAACCAAAGGGGAAGATTGTAACAAAATGAAAAATATATTACTTACACAACATTTTTTTTTTTTCAATATTTTTAATACATTTTGTAATTCATACTAGCATTAAGAAATAAATCAAAAATATGTATATTTAACATGTACTTGTCTACGTCGGTTGACGAAAATAAATAAATTTTAAATCTTGTGGACCAATCGACTGTATATTTTAATTGTGGAATTTACGGCTACGCAGTCTTGAAATGATTAAAACGAGTTTTATTCCAACCCAACGTTTTGATACGGGGATTGTGTCTTCCTCAGGGTAGATTAATTTGCCATTTGCCAAACAAAAAATACGTTAGCTGAAAGTGGTTCCAATAATCATGTACCAACGAAAATTTAAACATAGGACAGTTAAAGTTAAACCAAACACTAGACAAAAAACGACAGATGAATCTCCCCTGAGGAAGACACTATCCCCGTGTCGAAACGTTGGGTTGAAATAAAACTCGTTTTAATCATTTCAAGAGTGCGTAGCCGTAAATGCCACAAATAAATTTTAAAACCAAACAAAAATCCTGCAGAAGCTTCCAGCTGTCGTCCTATCAGTTTGCTTTCCTCCATGAGTAAACTTTTTGAAAAAGTCACTTTGAACAAAATGATGTTCCACATAAATTAAAATTCAATTTTTTGCCAATGAACAGTGTAACCGCGGCGGAGTTTGGAAGACCGATTAGAGTTGGGATTTTGCTTCTTTCACTGCACTTGTTAAACACGGCACGTTACCTTTGCGGACTATCACGAGACGGAGTTTATTGGCAAACGAAATTAGTTTACAGCGATGCGTACTTTAAGAAGTTTTATTTTCGACCAATTCTATACTGTTTTGCATATGCGTTTTTAGGAGGTTTCAGTAAAAAGTGATCAAGGCAAAAAGGCCTATCTGAATGTCTATTTCGATCGTGTTCTCTCAGGAAGAACGATAACTGATAATCTTTTCTAATTGGACTGAGTGAGATCGATACTGTTATCGCTATTTTTCAGCACACGAGAATATTTTAAATTGGGAGATATTAACGCTCTTAACTCTAGGGTGGCTCCAACATGCCGATTCCTGTTGAAAGGTCGATCCTTTCAAACAGATTAATACGTATGACGCTGAGAGATGAGAATTGGTTTGGTTGCCAATTGTTATCGAGCGTTTCGTCACACTTCGGCAGACTCGCCGGTCTGTTTCGGTTCCTCTTATAAACAACGTAGGTTAGCGACCTCGATGTAAGCAATCAGACTGCCTTTCTACTGGACAATCGATCGGTGATGGTGCCATTGTTCACTACGGACGGTATCTTGTGGATTGTTGTGACGTCATGGGGACTCCTCTCGTAGCGATACACTCGGGGTTTGATTGGGTTGATCTCATGGTTCATCTTGATGTCATCGGGCTGGGCGTAGTCAATGGGACACCATCGGTGCAGCCATCGATGAGCAGGACATGCCGGAGTACAAACATTCCATTAGATTTTAGAAATTTCATTATAAAAACATACTTACAGGGTTCGGAGGCCCTGGGGCCTCCGATCGTTGCGCAGTACTATTGTACTGCGATGGAAGACTCATCTGGGGTGTTTTCAGCCTATACTCTCCATCTGCTGTCCGAACGTCTACTACCCGGATGTTGCCATCGTCTCCACGGAAAATGTTGGTGGTCCTTCCGTACTTCCACTTCAGCGGCGGAAGGTCATCTTCTTTTAGGAGTACCATCGTCCCTATGACAATGTTGTCCCGAATGCGAGCCCACTTGGTGCGTGGGTGGAGACCAGAGAGGTTGACCACCGTTTCCTGATACGCCGGAGAAGTTCTTGATTTGCTTGGCAGCGATCCAGTCGGTTTCGAGGTACATCCGTAAGATCGGGTTCAGGGAAGCATGTCAACGGACGGCGAGAAGGAAGAGACCTGGGGTTAAAACCTCCAAGTTTTTCGGATCGGTCGAAAGTGGAGTAAACGGCCGATAATTTAGGCAGCCTTCTATGTGGGTCAATAGAGTGACGAACTCATCCTGAGAGAAGACGGAGGTCCCAACGGTTCGACGAAAATGTAGCATAAAGGATTTGATGGCCACCTCCCACAACACAAGGAGTGCGCTACACTTCGTGCCAAATCTTGAAATCGAATTTGCCAAAACATCTCTCGGATGCATGCCGTAAGCAGCTAAGGTGTAGATTCTTGAGGTGGTAATAGGAGGGAATCGATCTAGTTAGAGGATGTCATGCTGGCAGGATGATAGGATGCTTTCTGTCTTCAGAGATGGTCGCATTTCTGAGTCGGCCTTTTAGTCGGAGAATCCCTTCGACGAGAATTGGAACAAGCGTGTGACGATCCGAATTCGAATCAATTTGGCCACCTATCAACCTATAGCTTTGATATCTTTAGCAAAAGCTTCTTGTTGCGCTAGGCGAACTAGATGAGCGGTAAGCCGGTTGATTGGGTTGGTGCTATGGACGAAGCCACGGAGAAATGCAACGATACGCATGAGTGCTGGAAATGATGATCGAATTGAGAAGATTTCGCTTGGAGGGTGCACCTGCACCGGTAGCGAGACAGCTCTTTCTTCCAGTTGTTCGGTTGGCAAATCACTAGGCAGCTGGAGCGTAAGAGGTGTGCAAAATCAAGACGGTTGACTAGGACATTGTGGACCGATCCACCAGGATTGAGTTTCCTGCAGCTGGCCTGGGTAAATGCCGCGGGAGATAATTTACGCAGGATTTTCGATGCCAGGAACATGCGCCCAAATACCGCTGGCGGTGAGATGTTACTTCTGACTTCTGACACTCGAGTGTCAATGAAAGTTTTCCACCGCGATGGTGTCAACCGCAGTCAGAGGTGAGTGATCATTGAATCTGTCCAAAAGATGGCCTTGACATTCAACGCTGTACTTTCTTGAACCTTGTGGTAGAGATGGCTCAACAAGAGTGCCGAAGAGAGCTCCAATCTTGGCAAGCAGATACGCTTCTGCTTTTTCGAGTCTCCCAGTGGCGCTACCTTAGACTTGGCAGCTAATAGACGAACGGAGATGGTTCTGTCGGTCGAAACGGTTCTCAAATAGAGACAGGCTCCGTATGCCTTCTCGAAGGCGTCGCAGAACCCATGAATTTCGATACGAGCACGGAGGCAAGTGCCTCCCATTATGGAATGCTGATTATTGCTAATTTCTCTAAATTGCCACGGAACTCCAACCAATGCTCAGATTCATCTAGTGGGTCGTCCCAGTTCTTGAAGGTGCGCCAGAGTGTTTGAACGAACAGTTTCGCAACCCGAGAAGGAAAGAATAACTCGCAATAACTTATGCATACCATATTTTGGTATCAAACCATAATTAGGTATTGTTCAGTTGTCAATACCTCATTTTGGTATTATAATGGTATTAGAAAAAAATGTTTAAAACAATTAAAAATACTTCATTTTGGTATTCGATAGCTATTGAGGACTGCTGGAGGTATTGAAAAATTTCAATATTATATGAAAATCCATCAGTCTGTTTTCTATAATGTTAACAATGCCAAACAACTAAATGCAGGAAAACAAGTACGAAGGTGAGCCTCATCGACTTATGTACCGAAAATTTCTAACAAACTTCATTTTAGTGTTAACAAATACCTCTAAAATAAAACATCAGAGGAACTCATTTCGGGGTGAAATTGATCACTTGTCAATGCCATTATTGTTAGTTTCCAAAACAACTCTATATGATAAATTTGAGCTCCCTGAATCCGAATATGCTTGTAAAATTCTTAACAATACAATATTTTTATAAATAACGAATAGTTAAATTTCAAGAATAACGCGGAAAACGCCTAAATGTATGCAATTTCGTAAGGAATCCAATTATTTCAACCATATGAGCAAATTGGTACGAGTTTTGGTGATGGAATCTGGTTTGGGGATATATCTCAAGCATCCTCACAAACTTTCATGTTTATACCATGTTCAAATCCTTGCTTATTAATAGAAGTTCATAGGTGTTTGTCAATACTGCACCGTGCATGATTTTGAAATTTTACGTTATTTTCATAGTAATAAACATTCTTTAACGCAAAAAACTTCACAACACACAATTCGACAATAGTTACGACAAACAACGTTCATTTGCTACAACTTACATTGATATTTGTGCTCCATTACGAATAAATAGAATCGTGTGATACGATGATCAATTTCACCTTACACACCCGATTTTACGGTATTTGAGGTATTTTACATTTTTATCTTATGCAGGGCTCCTTCATACCTCATTCAGGTTGTGAGTATTGGAAATTATTTGGTATGGAATACCTCGATTCGGTATTCAGTAGTTATTTTCTTCTGCTCGGGAAGCACTACAACTGGACCGATCAGTCCAAGAGAGTCGTATAGTCGAGCGATGTCGGACAGAACAACTCGACGGGAAATTGATCCATCCTGAGACCATTTGGGAGCGGATTATAATACTTGATCTGATGGCTGGCATTGTAGCAGAAGAAGAATATAGCGAAAGGCTGGATCGTTCATCACGAAGTTCCAGGGAGATCTTGGAGAGTATAGCTGGCAAATTCGACGTCCATTTTCGTAAGCTCATTCCAGCAGATGGATAAATCAGTTTTTGTGGAAGCGAAGTAGGGGATGGTACACAAATTATGTCACGCTAAATTTCAACTTTTTCGACCCCCCACCCTTTGCCACAGTTTTTGTATGAGTCCTCCGAAAATTTTGTAAGGCTTGTCACGCTCGACCCCCTCCCCCCCTTGTAGCGTTAGGTAATTTGTGCATGACCCATAGGTCTGATAGTCAAACAGTTACTAAATAAATCGTGTGTTAAGAGTGAGATGGTGTGAGAAGAGTGTGTGTGTAGTGAGATGCATGGATATTAGTTATGAAAAGGGCCTGCGTGATCTGTGGGGATTAGAATTCGAAACTTGTAATTTTCTAAATTATTGGGTCACTAAGTGGCTCGGTAGCTTAGTTGGTAAAGCACTTGTCTAGCATACAAGAGTCTTGGGTTCAAATCCCAGCCGAGCACGTGTATTATTTTCATAATTTATCCATTTTTACTACGTGTAATGAGTAAATTAATTCAAAAGCTCTTTCTTTGAAATTTTTGAGAAGACATGTTGTCACGGAGGGTTTTTAATAAATTGGTCAGATGAAGTTAAGTATGCTCATGCTAGATAATAATTCAACTTTAAAAATCACATTGAGGGCATTCAAGCCAAATGTAACAATTATGTAAGATGTTTTTATCCAATGAAAACTTTGTCTTAAGAACAAGCTTTTAATCTATATAAATAAAAATGGAATGGTGTTTGTATGTCACGAAATGGCTCACGAACGGGGCAACGGATTTCGATGATTCTTTCTCAATTTTGTTCGTCAAGGGCTCCGACGTGTTTGTGTGTATAAAAGTTCCAGGTAATCACCGGGAAAGCAGGAAAAACACGAATGAACGGAACTGTCATTTTGTATGGGACGATTCATAGCGGTTTTCAACAGCCTACTTGATGGCAAGACGAAGTTTGCCGGGACCACTAGTCTTCAAATAAATGTTCAGGCTAGCCATGTTGTATGCTGTACCAATATGTACTAGCTGTTGTAATACCAGAAAACTCTGCAGAGATTTCTAAATAAAATTTTGAAAATGATCCGGAATCTCCCTTCCAAGCATAGTACTAATGAGAATCATAGAATATCCAATGTTGACGCGTTGGAACAAATGTTGAATAAAATGATTATTAATTTGAAACAAAAATCGATGGAATCTTATAATGCAAATTGAAAGCTTTTTTCCTCTTATAAACAGGTGTAATCTACTTATCTGTAAAAATTCTGAACTGCTACGGCAAATAAAATGTAAAATATTGTTAACCAAATGTTAATTTAAGCTTAATTTTGTTTTACCAATTTAGGATGATAGTGTTGTCTAACACAAAACACCTAGATATAAGAAATGGATGTAATGTTTGGAAAGATACTAATAAAGAATTGAAAAAAAAATGCATTTTACACTTTTCGTAAACTGCTCTATGAAATCTTGATAATGCCATCCATTTTCATACATCATCCATGTTGCCTTCTTTACTCAGAATCTCATGTCACCTTAAGTATTAAAAAATGTCTATCAAATCTGTGTGAAATGTATCACATTACGCTGCTGTCTGCAAAGCTGAAAAGACTCACAGCACACCTGTAAGAGCTGCCATCCACCATACAAAGGCAGGAAGGCAAATTCGCGAAGTCATTGTACGGGACGGGGACGGGTGCCCTCTTGAGCGAACGATAACTCTGTCGAAACAATCTCGTCACGTTACATATTATCCCTGCGTTCAAGTACAGTTTTTTTCCATCGGTAGATCCTAGTGGCGGACAAAACAAAACACATATAAAAAATATCCCTTTTCAGCCGGAAGGCAACTTGTAATATGAAGATCGGCGGATGCGCTGCATAGAATAAAGATAGTTGTTGGGGTGCTATGATATACTGAGGTATTGTGACAAAGATCTTGAAAACGGTTCTTCAACGTCTGTTATTTCTTGGATTAAATTTTGATTCAAGAGTTTTGGACTGAAAAAAAAACATTGGTAACGTAACTAATTATTGAACATATTGGAGTATCCCTAGACTCATGCAAGTCAGCAAGCCCGCAGAACCACGTGATGTCATCAAGATAGATTGTGCGAAACGGGAACAAAGTTACATTTATCTTGGAGAGTCTCAACGACATTTTCCATCTATGTCAGGAACATCGTATGCTACATTGGCATGGCACTAGCATGGAGATGAGTTGATCGATTCACTGAAAGGTTGAGTTGTGCTACTGCGTTGATGTTTTGTATAGCTTTTGCTAAGTTCTATTCTGTTTTGAATTATGATTTATCGTTTACGGCTAACCAACCGAGTGGAAGTTTGAACAACTAGCGTATAACTAAACAAAACATATACTTCTCAAATGGAATCAATGGACAAATTGATGTGAAATTTGTGAAAAAGTTACGTGGTCCTCTTTCGCAAAGCGCATTTCTTTCGGAAGAATTAGATGCCCATCTAAACACAACGCTTTCTATTGTATATGCAATGCCTAGCCGAGAGCGTATTATTTATTAGGTGTTGAAAGACCACACATTACTCGCCAATGACGTGCTGGGCGAGATTTGTATAGTGCGGGCTCCCAAAGGGTCGCGAGGTTTTCAAACGATCGGCTACGAAACATGAGTCCGTTGCTCGATAAATACTTTTGAAGTATGATTTATCGTTTTCAGCTAACCAGTCTAGTGGATGCACCGAGGAGACGTGTCGTGTACTAGACTCGATTTGTCTAGTACACGACAAGTCGAGTCGAGTGTAGTACACGACACTGAAGACGGCCTTACAGTTGAGGTCAAAATACGCGTTTCTGGCAAAGGATACAAACTTTAATGATATTAAATGGTAGAGTATCAAACTCGGTTTATCTTTTAATTAATTAAATAGAATAATTTTTCCAGTTTAAAATGTGTCATATCTCTGCTTGACATATTGATGTCAAGATGAATTTTTACTCATGAGCAAATATATCTAATAAATAAATCAGATATCACAAATCGAGATTGTAAGACAGGTCTGTTGTAGTCGTTATAACTTGTAAGTTCAATTCTCTATTTCTCACCAAAATCGAGCTTACAGCTTTTCTTCGTTGCCCTATTATACACCAGAAACGACAAAGAACATAACAGAAGATGGAATAAACAAGTGCCTGGAGAAAATGTCCTCAAGGAAAATGAAAAACTGAAAAACAAGTGTCGAGAAAGCAACTCTTGGCAAAGAATACCGGAATGTTTTTGTTTGGTATGCACGCTGGGACGATTCAGTACTGTGTGGGTGAAATAAGAAAAAAATGCTACGAATAGAGACGACGACTGCAGAACTGCACGCATTCTCGTTAGGGGAAGCCAACGGGCTTAGGCAATAAATGCATTTATACAAACTTGCACTGTTGCATATACTAGAAAGTGGAGTGCTGTCTGTTTATGTCGCCGTTGATAAAAATGTGCAGACTGTTGCTTGACTGAACTCAATGCATTGGCAACTTTAAATGCAACTGTCTACTTCTAACGGGCGATAAGTGAAAATTGGATTGAAAATTGTTTCTTGAGGCAAGAATTATATTAATTCTGAAAAAGGAAGGCTTATATGAAAATTTTGCTTGTATTGGGACAAAGAATCGTCTATTAAATGCGTTATGTAAGGTAAATCGGGATAATGTGCCCCAACCGGGCACTACGCCTTCCTAATTTTTAAGGGATTGAGGCTTCATTAAGGTGAAGATGAATCGAAGCCAAAGATCAAATTTTCAAGAGGGGGACGGACCTGGTGTAGTGGTTAGAACACTCGCCTCTCACGCCGAGGACCTGGGATCGAATCCCATCCCCGACATAGTCACTTATGACGTAAAAAGTTATAGTGACGACTTCCTTCGGAAGGGAAGTAAAGCCGTTGGTCCCGAGATGAACTAGCCCAGGGCTAAAAATCTCGTTAATAAAGTCAAACCAACCAACCATTTTCAAGAGCACGGATCTGGAGAACCAAACATCCGTTTGAGCTGAAAACCTAATCGATTGGTGGGGAAACATTTCTACAACGGTGTGAACTTTGTGGGTTTATTGCCCAGTTTCTTTTGAAACGTCAAGATTTGGACCGATTACAAAAAACGTGTTGCACCCTTTTAAAAAGCAAGCTGGCATGTAGAACATGATCAACTAATTAAATAACAATTTGACATAAAAAACTACCTATAGGAGTAATGCATTTTCTACTGCGACAGCGCAGTTTTACTTTAAGGGAGCGTATTATACCTGTTAACCCTATCTAAGAAAAGAGTTTGCATGAGCATGAGCATTGATGACTGCGACTCTAAATTTCATAAGGAACCAACAGATTGGGAGTAGCTTGCCATATTTAATGTGCACTTACGGGAACTTCTTTTTTTTTGGCATTACGTCCTCACTGGGACAAATCCTGCTGCTCAGCTTATTATGCAATGAGCACTTCCACAGTTATTAACTCCTCAGACAACCAGAAATCGCATGAAAGTTCATGTTACAACTCGTTTGTTCATACTAATTACATCAAACTCGCTAAACACCGTGGATAAACTCGTCAGATTGATAAGTTTCCTCGCATAAAACACTTCTTTTCTGAGTTCATTTGTACATTTTGCTTCGTCCCGTACACACGTACAAAGTAAGTCGAATCAATCCGTAGCAGCTATCAAATCATCATTTGTTATCATAAGTTAAGTCGCATAATATTACAGGTTAGTTCGGTAGAATATTTATACACTCGCATTGTATGTTATTATTCATCACATAATATATGCACGCATATCGCCTCCACTTTTGAACGTAGAAGGCTGTTTCGCAACATCTTATAAGTGAAATTTTGCACATATAGAGCCTCCAGATGACTTCGTTTTACGTACATTTTAGTTGTCTGGGTCAGTTTGTTACGTGAGAATATAGCTTGTGTACCCCTGTGCAGTGTCGTAGTAATTTGTGTTGATGTCTATTTTTCATATTTTATGTTTCTCTTTCATGCCCCGTTCTTTCAACCAAGTCACATAAGATAATAACTGCCCATAACTGCATATTTGTAACATTCTACAAAAGTAGGCATTGAGTAAATGGAATACCAAGTGGGCATTTTATGGCAGTATGGGAGGAAACTAAAATTTCTAAAAATTACCAGGAGCTCAAATGTCAAAGACCTAACATACATAACATAGATGGAATAGTGATTAATCGTTCATCTGAACAATTCACAGATGAACAATTGACCCTACTCAACAAAGGACTGACCTACGCTATACCAAAAAAACCTGACACGACACAAACAGTCATAGACATTGAAACAGCAATCAACAATAATAATTTACAGACTTCACAAATACAGGAAATCAGAACACACACCGCCAACATCATCCGCAACACGAACACTACACCCCAAAACAAAGAACACAACATAATCAAACAACTCAACACAAAACCGGTTTTCTATTTAAGAGTAGATAAAGGTAATTCTACTGTAATTTTTGATAAATCTAAATACGAAGAACTAATGCAGAACAAAATTAAACATGGACCTTACCGTATTCAAAGAACAGATCCTCTTCCAGGAATGATAAGACGTATTGACAAAGCGTTAAAATAAGCAAAACCGGTTTTGGGTAATGTTGTAAACTCTTTGAAAGAATCTAACCCTTCATTACCAAGAATTAAAGGACTTCCTAAAGTTCATAAACCTGGTAATGAAATGCGTGAGATTGTTTCAGCTATTGGATCACCCACCCACAAGATTGCAAAGTATTTAGTCCAGAAATTCCAAAATTTTCCAAAACAGTTTCATAGTAAAACAGTTAAAAATTCCAAACATTTTACAGAAGTAATTGAAAATTTAAAAATAGCCGATGATGAAGTTTTGGTTTCTTTCGATGTCAAATCTTTATTCCCTAGCATTCCTGTTAAAGAGGCCATAAGCCTATTAGAAGATTGGCTACTTAGTCAATATGAAGGTACAGTTTGGATAAAACAAGTACGTACATACATTAAATTAACTAAACTTTGCATGGAAGAAAACTATTTTTCCTTTAGAGATGAAACATATAAACAGTTAAATGGAGCCCCAATGGGAAACCCTCTTTCTCCATTTTTAAGTGAGATTTTTATGGCAAATTTAGAGAAACGATTAGAAGATAAAAACCAGCTCCCTGAAATCTGGTGGCGTTACGTTGATGATGTTTTCAGCATAGTTAAAAAACACATCTTACCCCAAACTTTAGAAACAATTAATAAGGCTCACAAAAACATTGAATTTACTTACGAAGTGGAACAGGATAACAAATTGCCTTTCTTGGACTTACTTATTGTAAAGGAACACTCATCACTTACATTTGAAATCTATAGAAAACCAACTAACACTCAACGTATTACTCCAAACACATCAAATCACTCACACCAACACAAAATGTCTTCCTTCAATCACATGATACATCGAATGCTAACAATCCCCCTCAGTGAAACTGGTAGAAGAAAGGAACTTAACTACATTTTTGAAACAGGACAATTAAACGGTTACACAAGACAAACAATACAACAACTCATCGACAAAAGAACACGAGAACAATACAAACGTTCACTTACTACTCTGACACAAGAACAACCAACACTCAAACATATAGCCGTCAATTACAACGATGAAACAAAAAAGCTACGCCCAATCCTACGAAAGTTTGTTTCGAGTTAGTTTTTACCAGTAGAAACAACCAACTCCAAACTCTCCTAGGTTCAACAAAAGACCCAATTGACAGTTTATATAAATCAGGCGTTTACCAAATTACATGCGACCACTGCGATAAAATTTACATAGGACAAACAAAACGGACTCTCAATACACGTTTTAAAGAACACGTAGCAGAAGTTACTAAAGCACACAAAGACACAGAAAAAGGACATGTACACCATTTCAAATCAAAAGTTGCAGAACATATTTACAATGAACAACATTTCCTTAACACAAAAAATATCAAACTCTTACGACATAATTCAAATCCTTGGAAGCTTGACGTAGCGGAAAGCATAGAAATTTTCAAACAAAACCACAATAAATTACTAAACAAAGATCAAGGAAATGGGTACTCTTGGCTGTTTAGACTTATACCTAACCTTCACACACACAATACATAAACACATTGATTGACCACCTGCCAAACAAGCAGGAATTTGTAATTTTGACAATCCTTTCATTTGATTAGGTCACAGGACTGAAACGGCTGTCATCCACGAACAACTGAAGTGAAGCCGAAAATTTGGTGCTGGAGAAGGTGCTGATTTGACAGCTCGTCCAAAAATACCGTTTTAGGCACGAGACACACTCGTTTGCGAATGCGACATTCATATCTTACCTATCAATCTGGTGTTAAATGCGTATTACTTTATCCAGATTTTTCTTTAATTGCTAGATAATTAAGACACATTTTATTAGGCACAACGATAAACGATTATCAATAGTATAAAGTTTTTCTCATACGACATTTGTCGCATCCGCGCAGGATTTGATGTGGGCAAAGCCTAAATTTGTTTACTTCAGCACCAGCGCCACACAGATGGTGGCGGGCTTCAAGAACTAGCGCTTTCTTCAGGGGGTTGGATTAGGTACACAATTAAAAAATGACCTCCTGTATACGATTACAGGTAGAATCTAGTTCTAACATACCCACACACTTTTTCTAGTATTGATAATAGATCCATGCGATGTTCTCTTCAAGTCGACTACTCGACACTGAAGAAGTCTGTAAGTCGCAGACGAAATAGGCTTATCTGTCAAGATAAGCAACACATATTAGAGTTAAAAGGTATTTGCTCACCTTAGTGATTTTAGTATTTTTTTTTTTTTGCAAAAAGTGAAGTGTTAAAGTTCATTTGTAGCTCAAAAGTGCGGCTGAAATTTTGTACAGCTCATATCGCGTATTGGGTGAATGATCAGGAAATAATTCTGATAGAAATTTCGTTGTTACTGCATTATGAGGCTCATGTATAATCTCAATGTGACTGTTATGTGGTTATAATTACCAATGTGACAAAACAACTTGGTATTTTTTTCGAATTTTCTAGAACAATCTCACAGAGTTCAGTAAGTTGATCGAAAGTATTTATCATTTGATGACTCTCCATGGTATTAACTCCATTTTGTCAAAAATGTCGAATGTGACTGTTTTGCAGTTATGGGCAGATAAGTGAAAACAAGAGACAGATCGGGCGCATGGAATTGTTTCTGTTCCAACGTGGAGAAATCATCGTTATTGTAAGTGTTTTGTGTATATATATATTAAATATATATTAAAATCCTCAATAAAGTATTTTATAGCTTTGTAGCATGAGGCAAATCAGCTTTTCATTTGCCTTGCTGAAAGAACGGTGCCCGAGTCAATCGAGGACTACGTCTTTGTTTTTTTTTTCTATATTGGGGTGCACTTCAAAAGTACGGAAAATTAGACATGTAACGAAATTAGGAGAGATTTTGAACGTTAATAACTCATTTGTTAATGAACCAATTTTTACGATTTTAGTATCATTCAATCAGAAATGTATCTACGCATCGTTAGTAATATAGCCGATAAGTGAATTTTGTTGTTAAACTATTGAAACTTTGATAAAACGTGACCCCTTTCTTATCCAACCAATCACGTTCGAGCATTTTTCGGTATTGCTTCCCACTATAAAAGCAAACGGGTCCCTGCTTCTTCCGTCAGTCTTCTTTTTGCAGTGGGACTGTGAACACGGTCGGGTGAGTCATTCTCGCTTTGCGTTTGCACCCTCGTCACAGTCCAATTTGTGCCGTCGGAAGAGGAAGACGCAAGATTGATTTGCGGCGGCGATGACTATGGCTTGGGCGCTTCTCCGAGCGGCGGACTACTTCCGCTCGGAGAAGCGTCCAAGCCATCGTCATCACTGCCGCAAATTTATCCGCGCTCCCAGATTTCGACTCGTGGTAAATTCAGCATCGGTGGTCAAGAAGCAATCCCGTTAGGAGCCAAATACCAGAAGCCCCCAGAGTTGCTGATCCGAGGAGCAGCTGCTAATCGAGCGTCGGAATTGCTCGAGATTTCAAGAGTGAGCATCGTTTCCAGATTTCGACTTGTGCCCGGGGATCCACAACCAGTTGCTGTTGCTGTTTGCGTTGAGGATTTCCCGTTTGACCATGGCAATCAACTGATAACATCCCGCAGTGCTATTTATCTGCCATCGGCCCTTGTCAGGGTCATCAAACTTGTGGAATCGATTACGAAAATAATCACATGTAACAAAATTGCGACATGTTCAGAATTCCCATTGAACAATTTTCATAATTTTGGCACCCATGGATCAGAAATTAACCTTTGTATTAACACTTCAGTCGTCGCGTTGTTGTATTTTGTACAACAGTGGTGAAAAAACCTCGCTTATCGTACACATCATCAGCGTGGTGGTTCTAACGGTGGCAAGCCACGCGACGACTAAAGGGTTAAAGAAAACTATTGATTATCAAAAGCAAACTATTGAATATTTAGTAAATGTCAACCATTTCATTCATGTTAGGCCAATTTCTCACGCATTATCATTTTCCGCAATTTTCAAGTAATTCTAAGTACCTTACCTTACCAGTCAGGCTAAGCCCTGGGTGGCCTCTGTTGTACGTAGGAGACGTCTCCATTCGACTCGGTCCATGGCTGCCCGTCGCCAGCCACGCATTTTGCAAAGGGTCCGCAGATCGTCCTCAACTTGATCGACCCATCTTGCTCGCTGCGCACCACGTCGTCTTGTGCCGGTCGGATTGTTTTCGAGAACCATTTTCACCGGGTTGGTATCCGACATTCTGGTAACATGCCCGGCCCACCGCAGCCTCCCAATTTTTGCAAGGTGGACAATGGTTGGTTCTCCCAGCATTGCACCAGCTGCTTCATGGTTCATCCGCCTTCTCCACGTTCCGTCTTCCATCTGCACTCCGCCGTAGATGGTCCGCAACACCTTCCGTTCGAAAACACCAAGGGCGCGTTGATCCTCTGCACGTAGGGTCCATGTTTCGTGCCCATAGAGGAGTACCGGTCTAATCAGCGTCTTGTAGATGGTCAACTTCGTGCGATGGCGAACTTTGCTCAATCGGAGCGTTCTGCGGAGTCCAAAGTAGGCACGATTTCCAGCAACGATGCATCTCTGGATTTCTCTGCTGGTGTCGTTGTCGGCTGTCATCAGTGAGCCCAAGTACACGAATTCTTCGACAACCTCGATTTCATCACCGTCAATATGAACTCGAGGTGGGAGGCGTGCCGTGTCTTCTCTTGAGCCCCTCGCTATCATGTACTTCGTCTTTGACACATTGATGTTCAGTCCGATTCGCCTAGCTTCAGCCCTTAGTCGGATGTACGTGTCCGCCATCGTCTCAAAGTTGCGTGCAACAATATCAATGTCGTCGGCGAAACCAAGTAACTGAACGGACTTTCTGAAAATCGTGCCACTCGTGTCTATCCCCGCTCTTCTTATCACACCCTCTAAAGCAATGTTGAACAGTAAACACGAAAGGCCATCACCTTGCCGTAACCCTCTGCGAGATTCGAAGGGACTCGAGAGTGTCCCTGATACTCGGACTACGCACATCACTCGCTCCATCGTCGCCTTGATCAATCTTATCAGTTTGTCTGGGAAACCGTATTCGTGCATAATCTGCCATAGCTGTTCTCGATCGATTGTATCATAGGCCGCTTTAAAATCGATGAATAAATGATGTGTGGGTACATTGTATTCGCGGCATTTCTGCAACACCTGGCGGATGGCGAATATCTGGTCCGTTGTTGCTCGTTCGCCCATTAATCCTGCCTGATATTGTCCAACGAATTCTCTAGCAATTGGTGATAGACGGCGGCATAGAATTTGGGAGAGTACCTTGTACCACCTGGATCGCAAATTGGAACGCTTGTTCACTCCAGAACAAAGCTATCGAGCTCGTCGAATTTCTCGAAGAGAAAACCATCGACATCACCATCATCACGGAGACGCACCTCAAGCCTGAGCTGAGCGTCTCCATTCCCAACTATCGACTTGTGGGGCTAGATCAGACTGGCTCTGAAGGAGGAGGAGTCGCCATCGCTTTGCGCCACAACATGAACTGCCGCCTGCTGCCGAGCCTGCAGCTCAAGCTCATCGAGGCCGTAGGAGTAGAAGTGCAAGCTTCGGACGGCCCGATCACCATCATTGCTGCATACTACCCAACGCAAGCGAGCCTCAACGACGGGTCGGCAACGGCCCTGCGACAAGACATCACCCAGCTCACTCGGCGGCACGGGCGGTACATCATCGCTGGCGACCTCAACGCTGAGCACGAAGTATGGGGGAACCCCTGAAGAAATCGAAACGGAGTCATCCTACAGCAAGGCTTGGAGGAGGGCCACTTTAACATCTTGGGCCCGGATACTCCCACCCTGTTGAGCAGATCGGGAGCCCACGCCATCATCGACCTGTTTATCACCAACATGGTAAGCATCTCTCATCCAGTCGTCTACCAGGAACTCAGCTCGGACCACAATCCGGTGGTGGTGGAATTTGGTTCCTCGGTCAACCGGCATCTCAAGACTCGGCGCAACTATCAACGCGTCAACTGGGACCAGTTCTGGTAGTGTGTCGACACCCACGTCGACTACGAGGTGCGACCCGAGTCAACCGATGACGTCGATCGGCAGCTGCAGGCCATCGAAGAAGAGATCTCCCAGGCCAGGGAGCAACACGTGCCGGCAACCAGTCAGGTGAGCAACAACATACCAATCGATAGACTTACTAAAGATTTGATCAGACTTCGCAACACCATCCGCAGGCAGTACCAGCGAATTGGGCTGCCTGCCCTTAAATCCGATGTAAAACGGATGAACAAAATTATCAAGGCCAGAATGTTGGACCTCAGAAACCAAAATTTTTCAAACAAAATCCGCGCTCTCCCAGACTGTGCTCAGCCATTCTGGAAGTTAACAAAATTTAAAAAAAATACAAGCCTAGACCAATTCCACCATTGGTTCCACAAGATAACAATTGCCCCGTAGATCGCTTGATAACGCCTGCTGAGAAGGCAACCGAAATAGGTCGACATTTCGTCAGCTCACATAATCTTGGACACAATATCATCAGTCCGCATGAAGCTGCCGTGAATGAGCATGCATACAACCACCTTCTGATTCCCAACGACTTCTCGGAGGAGTTGGAAATCACAGCTGACGAACTCTTGACCTATTTAAATCACTCCAAAAGGCCCCAGGTTTCGACAACATCATGAACTTGGAACTCAAGCACTTGAGTGACCAGTTCTACGATCACCTCGCAGTGATCTTCAACCAGTGCCTCCGGCTTAGCTACTTTCCATCATCCTGGAAGTCAGCTAAAGTCGTCCCCATCAGGGAAAGATCCTTCCTCGCCTAAAAGCTATCGCCCCATCAGCCTTCGCTCAGCGTTATCAAAGCTTTTCGAGAGGGCAGTTTACCGCTGACTTCTTGCTTCTGTTGAGCAAAACAACATCCTTCTCGATGAACAGTTTGGTTTTCGACGCGGTCGTTCAACCGTGCACCAACTGTCCCGAGTCACCAACTTCCTCGGACGGAACAAGTCTCTATCCAAAACCTCTGCCATGGCCCTGCTCGACGTCGAAAAAGCATTCGTCAATGTCTGGCATGATGGCCTGGTGTTCAAGCTTCAACGATATAATCTTCCCAGCTACCTGGTGAAAATAGTGCACAACTATCTGTCAGCGAGGACATTCCGGATTTCACTAAGCGGAGCAATTTCCGATGCGCACGACATCATCGCAGGCGTCCCCCGAGGCAGTATCCTCGGGCCCCTGTTATTCAACCTGTTCACCTCCGATATGCCCGCACTCCCAGGAGGCGGCGCCCTGTCTCTGTTCGCAGATGACACCTCCATCGTCTACAGTGGTAGAGTGCTCAGAGCTCTCACGGCAAAACTCCAAAAAGGCCTGGATGTCCTGACAGAATACCTCACCAGCTGGAAGATATGTATTAACGCGGCGAAGACCCAGGTCATCCTCTTCCCTCACTCCAGATCCCCCAGACTTGTTCCGGTTGATGATTGTAAAATCACCCTAAACGGCACAGCGGTGGAATGGTCCAACGAGGCCGATTATCTAAGCTTGACCTTGGACAGCAGGCTGATTTTTGACGTAGGACTACGTCTTTGTTTTCTATATTGGGGTGCACTTTAAAAGTACGGAAAATGAGACATGTAACGAAATTAGGGGAGATTTTGAACGTTAATAACTCAGTTGTTCATGAACCAATTATTACGATGTTAGTATCATTCGATCAGAAATGTATCTACGCATCGTTAGTAATATATCCAATAAGTGAATTTTGTTGTTCAACTATTGAAAATTTGATAAATGTTGACCCCTTTCTTATCCAACCAATCACGTTCGAGCATTTTTCGACGGTATCGCTTCCCACTATAAAAGCAAACGGGTCTCTGCTTCTTCTTTCAATCTTCTTTTTGCGGTCGGACTGTGAACAAGATCGGGCGAGTCATTCTCGCTTTGCTTTTGCACCCGCGTCACAGTCCAATTTGTGTCGTCGGAAGAGGAAGACGCAAGATTGATTTGCGGCGGCGATGACTATGGCTTGGGCGCTTCTCCGAGCGGCGGACTACTTCCGCTCGGAGAAGCGTCCAAGCCATCGTCATCGCTGCCGCAAATTTATCCGCGCTCCCAGATTTCGACTCGTGGTAAATTCAGCATCGGTGGTCAAGAAGCAATCCCGTTAGGAGCCAAATACCAGAAGCCCCCAGAGTTGCTGATCCGAGGAGCTGCTGCTAATCGAGCGTCGGACTAGTGAAATCGCTCAAGATTTCAAGAGTGAGCATCGTTTTCAGATTTCGACTTGTGCCCGGGGATCCAATACCCGTTGCTGTTGTGAGCCATCCACGTCACGAACCATTCAACTGGTTCGTCGTATAAGCAAATTCCCCGTTTGACCATGGAAATCAACTGATAACTGACCTCGTAGTACTATTTATCTGTGACCGCATCGAGGCTAAGAAAGCCATCGGCCCTTGTCAGGGCCATCAAATTTGTGGAAAAGAGTTGAAAGGATAATATTTCCGACCTTATTACATCTTATATTCCTCAATTTATCTCGCAGCTTCGTACAACATTTAATTTGTCGTGAATAATTGATGGCACGACAATTTGAGAATATTCGTGGACGCTGCTGCAGTGCCGTCGGGGTGAGTGCTCAACATTTCACAACGATTGTAAACTAGAGTGGCATTTCCAACAGTGTCTTTGATTTGCCATATTTTATGGGAGCATTTCGATTATGAAAATTATCACATGTAACAAAATTGCGACATATTTAGAAGGGTTTTCAAGAGAAATTCTGATTGAACAATTTTCATCATTTTGGTACCCAGTAATCAGAAATACACCTTCATACTAAAGAAAAATTTTGATTATCAATAGCTAATTAGAGAATTTTTTAGTAAATGTCTAGCATTCCAACTATTCATGTTTGATCAATTTCTCACGCATTATCATTTTTCTCAATTTTCAAGTAATTCTAAGCCCAACACATTATTGGCAGATACCCATTTTCTAGATTGGTCGACTAGAAGAAAAGAGCACGAATGGGAGGAGCATTATCTGCTAATCTAAGGGTTTAAAACATGCTTCCTTCGCCGGATTCGGTTTCATTCCATTTTCGCTTTCGAGTTGGTAAGAGCTCCTCCGAACCTGCTTAGCGAGGAGCACCTCGAAGCCAGAAGCCTGCTGAGCTGTTGATTAGCATCTGGTTTATGAGATTTCGGCTCGTGATAAACTCATCTGTAGTGAAGTCAAGAATCAAGCCCGTTAGGCATCATTACTACTAATATTAGCCGTGTGATCTAATACCTGTTGCTGATGTGTGTCATCCACACCGCGAAACATTCAACTGGTTCGTCTTATAAGCAGAGAACTTATACAAATTTCTACACTTGCGTTAGAGATTTTTCGTTTAACCATGGCAATCAACTAATAACATCCTGTAGTGCGATTCATCTATGACAGCATC
This sequence comes from Aedes aegypti, assembly GCF_002204515.2. Lineage (NCBI taxonomy): Eukaryota > Metazoa > Arthropoda > Insecta > Diptera > Culicidae > Aedes > Aedes aegypti. The sequence continues at coordinate 159,235,617 of NC_035109.1, read as the reverse complement.
CGAGCTAACAAAGCCTTTGGCTCTTTGCAGGGCCACCAAATGTGTGTAAGAGAGTTAACAGAATAATATTTCCGCCTTAATTTATCACATTGCCAAGCAATGAATAATATTTCTCTCAAACCATAAGATCAACAAAGCGTTGACCGAAGCTTTCATTATAATCCTCGAATAGCTTCCTATAGACACATTGCTGTTCAATATTCTTTTATTAGAATTACTTAGATTTGGCTTCAGCATGCTGAACAAGTCTCAATCACTACTGTTCTTTCCAATGCTACCATATATTTCATAGGAGGTTACTAAAATATTTTCAAAATGATCATACAACCTGAAGTGAAATTTCACATTTGCATAGATAAATATGACGAATTCATCGGATAAAGATAATGTATATTTGGGACATGATTAAACGTACACTTGGCTGCAAATCGTTATATGCATAAATATTTACGAAAGTTTCGAGCACTGAAAACAATATGAAGTCAAAAGAACGACATCGAATTCAGTTAAATTAACCATCGTGGTCCTACGTCACCAGTTCGTACAACCCCATAGGGATGTATCCTTATAGTTTTCAACAATAATTCGACAAAATGGTCACGAGGTGCAGCACGATGCTGCGAATGTTGTATCCCCTCATAAACCGTAGGTTGACAATGTCCCAAAAGAACAAGCTTGCTGTCTACAAACAAATTATCCGTCCCGTGATCGAGTACGGCATGCCGATCTGGGAGGACTGCGCTAAATCGCACCATCTAAAACTCCAGAGGGTCCAGAACAAGCTTCTGAGAATGGCCCTGAACGCCCCTAGGAGAATGCGAAATTCTGAGGTCCATCGTCTGGCCGAGATACAAACACTTGAAGATTGCTTTAGTGAGTCTATCGAAAGGTACAGGGCTCGTTGCCGCACGTCAGACCAGCAGGTCGTCCGTGCTATAGTCGCACCCCCATAGGTTATTGAATTTTTGTCTTGTAAATAGTTGTCAGTAGGGTAAGAGTTCCCTTAGTTGTGGGTGTTCGTATAGTTGCGGTAGTGCCGTTTTCACTGATTTTAATACATTAGCCACAGAACCGACACTGCCAATCAACTTCTTGGCTTGTTGATACACGGAATAGTTGAAAAGAGCGTTCAAATTGCTTCAAAACTGATGAAATATCACTAAAATTGCTAAAACTTTTCTTGCTTGTACCAATAGTTGCGGTAAAGTGTTCCTATAGTGGAGGATCCCATAAGAAAACAACGGATACCGCAACTATAGGAACAGTGTACCAATAGTGGAGGTATTATTTTTCACTGACATGCCGTGGATAACTGTGATGAAATCATTTTTCTCATTAAGTCAAAGGTCGTTACTTCCCGTTGCAACATTAATATGTACATTAATTGCACTTCTTGAATTTAGGCGGTTAAACGAAGTTCAATCGTGCTTAGTACCTCCACTATTGGTAAATCTACCCTAGTTAGGTTATCAAATATGATAAAATGGTTGAATGGTTGTGCATACTACAACTAGATATATCGCAAAATTTTGAAATTATGATTTTTTTCTCGGTTAAAAATAAAACTGATGCCTGAATTTATACATGATAGGAAAGATAATGAGTTAATGAACGTATATATCATGAAATAAAATTAAAGAAACGCTCTGGAACGGAGAACCATGTCCTTGAAAGATGGTCAAATTTTCAAAGTCGTTTATCTCAAAACGTCGATTTTCGAGTTATCTAGTTGTCGCATTAAAGGGACGAGATCATCTCAGTGACCTTGCACGGATATAGCGGTTCGATCAACACCATTGGTTGATAATGATCTGATAACGTCGTTGGGTGTCAAAGATACCCCTTTTCTGCTATGCTTACGGTGGACTGGGTACACCTTACGAATTGAAAAAGGGATCACAGCAGATCACGATCGAGATGGCTGGAATCGGACAGAAAAAGCGACACAAGCTGCTAAACGCGAGAACAGTCAACAACCTTGGACTTGCCCGCCAAACTTTCCGAATGGAAGAAGCGGAAAAAAGTCACCAGCACCTGAAGGGTATTCCAGTTTGCAGCTACAAGAACGTAGTACCCAGAATTCTGATCGGAATTGACACCCTACGACTAGCGCTGCCGCAGAAGATACGGGTGGGAGAGAATACAACGCCAGTGGCGGTGAAAACCAGACTGAGCTAGTGTATCTATGGTCCTCAAGTAAGCTACCACCGCAAATTCTACAGCTTCAATACCTGTGAATGCTTCTGCGACGATACCCAGTACGAAGTAGAGTAAGACTTCTTCGCTGTTGATGGAGCCAGAGCAGTGCCGGTGGATAATCCACTGACGTAGGAGGAAGAACGAGTGTTGGCCACCATGGAGTAAACGATGACTGAAATGTCTAGAGCGCTGATTGGACCACATCCCGAAACTGTAGGAGAATCTCCATCGACAAATCTTCCAGTATGAAGCAAAGGGCTATGCTCACAAAGCCACAAAAGCGGAAATGGAGGCAGCCGATCCGAGGAGTATATGGTACCTTCTGGTTGTAGCGGTAATCAACCCCAAGAACGCCGCTGCTAAGGTTGAATGTGTATCGCTAAACAGCCAACTTCTCAAAGGTACCGATGAGCATTACTTTCTTCCTGAGGTTCTTTTTCGGAGTGGCAGTCATCTTGGATATCCAGGAGATTTCTCACCAAATCCGAGAGGAAGATAAACATTCTCAGTACTTCTTGTGGCGAGCCTATCGGAACGATGAACCTACCATCGACCTGATCGACATCGCAACATTCGAGAGCACCTGCTCCCCATTTTCATTCCTATAATCAGATGAAAAAATGGTGTATGCTATGAGTATGACACACTACATCAAAAATCAAATGCTTATACGCATACATACATACACACACAATTTTTGGCCCCTATATGCATAAAGCAACATACTGAAATTTGAATAGTCGATTTCACCAGATGTACCAATTAAATAATTGCTCATGAACATGAAAGAATCCCGTTGCTTTGATTTTCACGGGCGGCTTCGATACAGATTTTACAGAGTGGGTCGTAGTTTGTTGCCAAAACAACATCTATGGAAAAACAGACAAGAAAGTATACATGAGTATAAAAAATTAAGGTATAAGGTACTGAGATCGTGTTTTTGAATTAATGTTTAAGTTATTCTTAAATTATGAAAATTGAATTTTCATTGATGTGGACCATCATTCTGTTCAAAATTAACTTTTCAAAAAGTTTACTGATGGAAGAAAGCAAGCTGATTGGACGATAGATGGAAGCTTTTGCAGGATTTTTATCTGGTATTAAAATTGGTATAACCTTAGCATTTTTCCATTTGTTAGGAAAATATGCCAATTGAAAACATTCGTTAGATATATCAACCAAGAATGATTGGATAGTCTCAGGAAGTTTATTGATTTGCATGGTAGTTGTTTTCATCAGACAGGGGGCCTGGGCTACACCTGTGCTTTTCAATTATATATTGCCATAATTTTTCTCACTGATTCATTATAAAACTCGTTTTAGTTATATATAGCATGCAAATATCAAACGCACAATAAAAATTATCGTTATTTTACAGTTCGATTGCAAAAATTAATTCATTCAGTGCCAGATCCTTGGTATAGAATACCAGTGCCATTAAAGTTCCAATGGACGCTTAACCCCACTTCGCACCTCGAAGCACGGCTGCCCGGCCAAATTGGACATGACACCGTCAAATGCTAATATATTATTCCAACCAGTGCAAGTCGGTATCTGTGTAGTCCCAGGGCAATTGAAACGCAGCTTCTTGCCGCACAGCTCTCGCAAGCGTTCAAATGACGCTACCCATGGGCGTGCTCAATATGTAAATTACATGATTTCGCTGTCAATTAACATGATGTTAAAAGCTTGTACGATGTGTGCTTTGTTTCGCACTTATGACCTTCTCTGATGGTGTAAATAGGTGCCTCATTACATCATTTGTGGATGCTTTGGATCGTATATTTCGGACACTCGCTTTTGACACTCTCCTATCAGTGAGTGACATGATTTATTTCACGGTTGAGTGACCATTTCGTGGAGGTTAGCAAGTGCTCCTGTGGTGACCTTTTCTACATGACCTACATAGCTTTCCATTTCTATACATTTCCTACATTCCAACCGAAAGTAAAGCATAACACCAAACATACCAGTAGCAACCTTAAAGCGCTGAGTAGCAAACATTCAAACTTCCTTATTCATGCCACACCAGAACCAGGTCATTAGTATAATAAAACAAAGGCATGGTCGAGTTGCGAGCGTGCTCTTAACAGCTGACCGTATAGGCTTAAGAGAGTGAGAGCGTGAGTAACGCACTTATGCGAATGTCCAATTGAAGTAGTAGAATGTAAGGTAGCTATAAGTATATGGAAAAATAAACAAAAGGCAATCAGTTTGATCAACCGCGAAATTGCGTGACTTATGCATGTCCATTAATCCGAACCATCCACGCGACTCGCTGATGGCGACCGTCCTAAGTGAACCTGTGAATTCGCACTTAATCAAAAAGCGCCGCGAGGATTAATAAGAGACAGTTACTGAAAGTGAACAAGTGCAATTAGTGATCAGTGCAGAAACGAACCATAAAGCACTGTTGGGAAGAATGTCGAAATTAATCGCGATTTCCATAGCAATTGTAATTATTACAACAGTGATTGTCGTGAAAATTTTAAAAGAAGAATTTGACAGCTGGTGTGAAACTATGAAGCAAGCAAAATACATCACCCTTACAAACTAAGTGAAAGTGAACTAAAAGTACAAAAATGGGTGCAACCGAGTCGAAAGAAGAAAATATCATTGTGGCTCAGCAAGCCCAACAAGTTGCTCCTGCTGTAACAAAAAACAGTTTAGAATCGAATGATATTATCGCAGCATGTTTTGTACTGGCTATCTTAGCCACAAGCGCATATTTCGTGTGGCGTTGTTTTAAAAGAGAAATTGATTTGCGCATAGCGAAAAGTAACAAGAGTTCGCGTGTTACAAATGTATGAACAAGAACAATGTGATGTGACTAATGATTAGTGAAAAATAACATTGAAAAAGGAACGTGTCACGAAGAAGATCCATCGCAGTTCCAGCATGAACCAGCACAGTGGTTCCAGCAATAACCAATCAACAAATCGTCAAAATGAAGGTCATCGCCGCATTCGTCCTCTTCATCGCCGTCGTCGGAGCCCTGGCAGCAGAGGAATACAGTGCACCATAACGCACCATAAAGATAATTGATATGTGATCGGTATGTACAACCAAAGACAAGTAGATGAACTATTATCAAATCTCCAGCAAGAGCTGAAAACCCTAAGAAAATCCCCAAACAGGAAGTATTTAAAAACGACCCTGTTAGATAAACTTAGGAAAGCAAAAGAATTATACGAAAATATTCTATATATCTTAGAAGACTATGATCAATATCATCAAAAAGCATTATTAAGAGATGCTCGTTCTTTATTTAGTGAAATAAAAATATTCATTGATATCAGATTAGACTATGGTAAGCATTTGATTAAATTTAAAGCACTTGCGAATATAATAATTGCATTTTTTAAACTTCGAAAAAAACATATACAAACAAACATGTTCGATTATAAAACGGCAACTTCTTTGGTACAACCATACGATGGTTCAGTTGCGGGGTTAGATGCATTTATAGATGCATCCAATCTTTTATTGGAAATTATTCAAGCTGGTGAGGAAGAAATAGCCGCAAAATTCCTCAGAACTAGACTTACAGGAAAGGCTCGTATTGGATTGCCAAATGAAGCTATAACAATACCTCTAATAATCCAAGATGTTAAAAACAGGTGTCAAGATAAAACAACACCTGAGAGTATCATAGCAAAACTTAAGGCGATAAAATCTAAACAATCAAATCAAAAATTTTGCGAAGAAGTTGAAAATCTCACTATTCAACTGAAAAATGTTTACATTGAAAGCAAAATTCCTGCGGACGTTGCTTCTAAAATGTCAACTAAGATTGGTGTAGAAGCCCTGATAAATGGAGTCAGTAATCCAGATGTGAAACTGATACTGAAGGCAGGTACATTTACAGATCTCAAGGATGCGATCCAAAAAGTAAACGAAAATATACCAGAAATCGATAATTCCGCCCAACTACTAACTATGAAAGGAAATCACAACTTTCAACAAAAATTTAATAATTATCAAAATCAATATCGGAATCAAAATAATAAACGATACGATTATCGTAACAACAACCGTGGACATTTTAACAACAGAAATTCTTACGGTAATTATTCTACCAGAAATGGAAATAATTTTCAGAATCGCATGCAACCGCGATACTTTAATAGTAATCGAGGCCATAATAATCGGAATAACAATGCTAGAAATGTCTATGTAGCAGGTGCTGCTAATGTTCCGAACTTGAATCCTGAGTCGGAAATACAAGAACGCCCCTTCGACAATAATCAACGTCAACATATGAATCGACATTTTTTAGGTCAAATGGATCAGCTGCCCCATACAACACCTCGAGCTCCATTTATACAATAAATCTGAAGGCAGCTAATTTTGTCAATCTTTGGTTAGAAGGAAATCGTGAATGTTCCTTTATAGTTGATAGTGGTGCAGATATCTCAATAATAAAAATAAATAAATTACCACCTCAACATATAGTCAATGAAAATAAACGGTTCCAAATTACAGGTATAACGCATGGAACCCAGGAAACTTTAGCTGAAACGTTAGCAACTTTATATTTTGAGAATGACATAACAATATGTCATAATTTTCAAACTGTCGATTCACAATTTCCTATCCACACTGATGGCATATTAGGCCGTGATTTTTTATCTAAATTTAAATGCAATTTAGATTACGACCATTGGCTATTGACATTTAGAATTTTCAACGAAGAAATCGCAATACCAATTGAGGACAATTACCAAAACAACATATGCATACCTGCACGTTGTGAAGTGGTGCGAAGAATACCAAATTTGAATTTATCTAAAGATTCTTTGATATTGTCTCAAGAGATTCAACCAGGTATCTTTTGCGGCAATACCATCGTGTCACATCAAAGTCCATTAGTAAAATTTATTAACACAACTGATTCATCAGTCATTATTACAGATTTTGTCCCAAAAATTGAAAATTTAGAAAACTACAAACAGGCAGTGAATACAAGTTGTACTAAACCTCATAAAAAAAGAGTACAAGAAATTTTAAATTTGACAAAAGTAGATGAATTTCCTCCACACATAAAACATTCTCTTAAAAAGTTGATAGAAAAATATGAAGATATTTTTTCGCTCACAGATGAAAAATTATCAACAAATAATTTTTACTCTCAAAACATTGAACTGACAGACCAAAAAGCGGTTTACATTCCCAATTATAAAATTATTCATGCGCAAAAAGATGAAATTAACAGACAAATAAACAAAATGTTAGAAGATGACATCATCGAACCATCAACTTCACCTTTTAATTCGCCAATACTGTTAGTTCCTAAAAAGTCCGATAGCAAAGAAAAGAAATGGAGATTAGTTGTTGACTTTCGTCAACTCAACAAAAAGGTAGTTGCGGATAAATTCCCGTTACCACGTATTGATGTAATTTTGGATGAACTGGGCCGAGCTAAATATTTTAGCACTCTAGATTTGATGGCCGGGTTTCATCAGATTCCGCTAGAAGAATCATCAAAAAAATACACAGCATTTTCCTCTCCATCCGGACATTTTAATTTCAAAAGATTGCCATTTGGGCTTAATGTCAGTCCAAATAGCTTTCAACGTATGATGAACATAGCAATGGCTGGATTGAATCCAGAATGTGCTTTCGTTTATATTGACGACATCGTAGTTATTGGATGTTCAGTCAACCATCACCTGAATAATTTATCAAAAGTCTTTGAAAGGCTGAGATATTATAACCTGAAACTCAACCCTATGAAATGCAAATTTTTCAAGACCGAAGTAACATACTTAGGTCATAAAATAACAGATTGTGGAATTTTACCAGATGATTCCAAATTCAAAATTATAAGAGAATATCCTGTACCTACAAATGCAGATGAAGTGCGTCGTTTTGTAGCTTTCTGTAATTATTATAGGAAATTTATTCCTGATTTCGCAGAAATAACTAAACCTCTCAACGATATGTTAAAAAAGGGAGTTAGCTTCAAATGGAATTATCTTCATCAAGACCGATTTAATAAGCTCAAAAGTTGTTTACTTTCTCCAAAAATTCTAAGCTATCCAGACTTTACAAAAGAATTCATTTTGACAACAGACGCTTCCAACATTGCTTGTGGAGCTGTATTGTCTCAAAAATACACACATGGTGATTTACCTATTGCATTCGCCAGTAGAGCATTCACCAAAGGAGAAAAGAATAAACCCGTAATTGAGAAAGAGTTGACTGCTATACACTGGGCAATCAACTACTTTAAATCATATCTGTACGGTCGAAGGTTCAAAGTTCGTACGGACCATAGACCACTAGTTTATTTATTTGGAATGCGAAATCCAACTTCAAAGCTGACCAAAATGCGTCTCGAACTTGAAGAGTTTGATTTTGATATTGAATTTGTCCCAGGTAAAGACAATGTATGTGCTGACGCACTGTCAAGAATACCAAGTAATTCAGAAGATTTGAAAACATTAAGTATCCTTAGAGTAAACACAAGATCGATGACTCGATCATTCAGAACTAATAATAAACCGGTGGAAGTGTCAAAACCATTGAACAAGATTGATCACCTTGCAATTTGGGAAACGGACAACCCCTCGGAAGTAAGAAAACTTCTTAAAGTTAGTTGTGAAGTGCACCACAGCAAACTTTTATTAAAACTATTCAATCATAACTATCGAAAAATGTTAGGACAAATTATTGTTCCAATACTAAACAAAAATGGAAGTCAAGCTTTAGAGTTTGCGTTCCTACAATTATCAACACTCATGAGTAAATATAACAGAAACATGCTAGCAATTTCAAAGAAGGATAACATGTTCAAGAACATGTCGATTGAAATATTTAAGGAAATCGCAAATATTGCCATTTCCAATTATAAAATTATCCTGTTTACACCTCCACGAATATTGAAGAATATTAAAGAAATTCAGGATATCCTCAAACAATTTCATATAATACCCACCAGTGGACATGTAGGTAGACATAGATTATACCTGAAGGTAAGAGAATATTTCGTGTGGAAAAACATGAAAAATGACATAATGAATTTTGTCGGAAAATGTGTCCAATGTAAAATAAATAAGGTCTATAGACACACAAAGGAAGCAGAAGTAATTACTACGACTCCTTCCAAACCGTTCGAAGTTATCTCCGCAGACACTGTGGGACCACTTACAAAAACGAACAACGGGAATAGATTTATACTAACATTGCAATGTAACTTATCGAAATACGTGATATTGATCCCTGTACCAACAAAAGAAGCAAACGTTTTAGCTAAAGCAATTGTTGATAACTTCATCTTAACTTTTGGATCATTTCTTCAACTTCGAACAGACCAAGGGTCTGAATACAATAACGAAGTAGGGCAAACGCTCCCTTAGTGGAGGTAGCTCCAATAGTGGAGGTAGTGTGTTTTGGCATGTTTCGCGCTATTAAATGATTATGTGACATTTTTGTATTATGTACGATGCGAAAATGATACAAGTAATCGAATAATATTCATGAAATTTAACCGTAAAACTATTTAAAACAATTATTTTGCTTAATTTTTTTGCTCCTTTGCACCTATAGTGGTGCATCAGTACCCATAGTGGAGGGTCCCATAAGAAATCAATGGTTTGCGCCACTAAAGGAACCATCCTTAAAATATACCTCCACTAAAGGAACAGTGTTCCTATTATTGGTGCAAGGCTTTTTGCAGGGAAATTTCAAATGAATCGTGATTTTTATACATTTGAACGATAGAAGGATTTGAGATCTATCGAATGATACGTTAAAATCATATATTTCATGATCTTAACACCGTGTTTTAGCAGTTTTCCCTTAGGTGCACCACTAATGGTACACTTGCCCTAATTGAAAAAATATGTAAACATTTAGAAATCAAGCATACATTATCAACTGCCTATCACCCACAATCTATAGGAGCGTTAGAGAGAAATCACAGATGTTTAAATGAATATCTGAGATCATTCACTAACGCTCACCAAACAGATTGGGACGATTGGGTTAAATATTACGAATTTACCTTTAACACGACTCCACACACTGAACATGGTTATACCCCATTTGAGCTTGTTTTTGGCCAAAAGGCTAAATTACCACAAAATATTCAACATGATGTACACAAAATTGAGCCAATTTATAATATCGAACAATATCATAACGAACTTAAATTCAAATTGCAGTATACCAACCAAATTGCAAGAAAAAATCTCATTCAAAATAAAGAAAAGAGACAAATGAAAAATAATGAAGAGACTAATCCAATCAACATTTGCCCTGGAGATAGTGTATATCTTTCTAACCATAACAGAAAAAAACTAGATCCTTTCTATCTAGGACCGTATATTGTTCATAAAAATGAAGATCCAAACTGTGTTATAATTCACCCTCAATCTAAAAAACAATCTACAGTTCATAAAAATAGGTTAATCAAAATGTAAAATAAAGCAAAAGAAAAATATGTTTTATTATTATTAATCGTTAATCGTTGTTAATTATTAACTCGTTAATCAGAATGGTGACACCATTCTTCTTTTTAAAAGGGGGAGGTGTGGTGACCTTTTCTACATGACCTACATAGCTTTCCATTTCTATACATTTCCTACATTCCAACCGAAAGTAAAGCATAACACCAAACATACCAGTAGCAACCTTAAAGCGCTGAGTAGCAAACATTCAAACTTCCTTATTCATGCCACACCAGAACCAGGTCATTAGTATAATAAAACAAAGGCATGGTCGAGTTGCGAGCGTGCTCTTAACAGCTGACCGTATAGGCTTAAGAGAGTGAGAGCGTGAGTAACGCACTTATGCGAATGTCCAATTGAAGTAGTAGAATGTAAGGTAGCTATAAGTATATGGAAAAATAAACAAAAGGCAATCAGTTTGATCAACCGCGAAGTTGCGTGACTTATGCATGTCCATTAATCCGAACCATCCACGCGACTCGCTGACTCCATTGAATAAGTACAGTCGATATTGAAAGGACTTCTCGGCTAGAAATGGTTCATAAAACTATATTCCGAACATCGAAGCAGTTTCTAGTCCAGGCTCTTCAATTCAGATGAGGAAACAAAGAGTGCCGCCTATCGTGGTCAGTTGTTCCAAATTTGGGGGATTTAGGCAGGGGATTTTGAACTCCGTTAGGGAAATCAAGGTTTCCTTCCAAATCGCAAACCCTTTAAGATCGCGAACGTATTCTCAAACATTTTTTACTTATGACATTTTATTTTTTACTGAACGTTTGTTCAAGGTCGTCTTGAAAGGTCTCCCAAGTAACTAAAAGTCACATGAAGAGATCAAAATAGGAATAAGTGATTTACTTGGATTTTCCCCAGTCCAAGTAATCATTATGAAACAGAGAACCTTATCTGGCATTCGTCGGAAACTTTCTCGGACTTTCTCAAGAATATTATTAAGTTCGCTTTAACAAAAGTGGTCTAAATAATATGAAATCTTTAGAAAAAGCAAGACTTATGTTCGATGTCCGTGTGATATTGGGACATTTCCAGAAACCTGGAGAAAATTTCCAGAACCCCACTTATTTATTTATTTTTATTTATTTATTTATTTATTTATTTATTTATTTATTTATTTATTTATTTATTTATTTATTTATTTATTTATTTATTTATTTATTTATTTATTTATTTATTTATTTATTTATTTATTTATTTATTTATTTATTTATTTATTTATTTATTTATTTATTTATTTATTTTTATTTATTAAATCAACAGACAAAGTGAAGCCCCAATGATGTTGGTAGTTAAAAACATACAAATCGAGACAAGAAAGGTCAAATCTGCAAATAACACATATGGAAGTCAAGAGCTAAAACTTATTCTAAAGCACTTTCTATGTCGTTGTCAATTGTTTCGTCCAGCAAAAGAGATGAAAATCTTCGACGTAAGAACTCACAAGTGAGATGAAAGTCGAAGATTAATGCGACACGAAAAGTTTTAGTAATCCGTTGATCCCACTATTAGTACTGTAGTTCGTCCGTCGGAGAAGAAGCCTTAGGAATTATTGCGGAGCAGTCGTGGTCGAGCATTTAAGTTGATTTGTTCCAGGATTGACGCGCAGTCTATTCGTCCCTGAAGCGTATCGGCGGCGATCGGCAAAGCTCTGATTGTGTCTCTTCGCGTGCGGAGTAGCTCGAGATCTATTAGTTGGTATCTGCTCTCGTAACTAAGTAGATGGAACGGATTCGTCCACGGTAGTTTGCGAAGCGCAAAATGAGAAAGCGGCGTTGAACCGACTCGATTCGCTCGGCACCGTTGCTGAAGGACACCAGAATGCAGAACAATATTCCAGAGTGGAACGAACGAGGGAGCAATAAAGCGATTTTAGACAGTAGATGTCCGTGAAGTTTTTTCGATACTGAAGATAAATCCAAGGGTTCTGGTTCGATAATCGTCCCATACAGTCTGTAGGCTGCTTCAGTAGTGAGAACGTTATAACTGAACATTTGACTGGTTTAACTACCATCCTATTAAAAGGGCACCAGTAAGCGAAAGCGTCAATCTGTTGTTGCAAAATGTGGCAGTCGGTTGTAGAGCGGATCTGTAGAAACATTTTAAAGTCATCGGCGTAAGATAAACGAGGACCTTTGATTAGCAGAAGAACATCGTTGAAATACAACAGAAATATAAACGGACCCAAATGGCTACCTTGTGGGATGCCAGAAGAAGCAGAAAAGCTGCTTGATTTGAAATCGTCAATTGAAACCAATAACAGATTACTGCTGACACAAAGTCTGTCGAGTTTCCAGCTTGTCGAATGCAGAGACTTAGCGTCGTCGGTGCCAAAAGTGGAGTCATGGTACCAAACATTGCCGCATGGATGATAAATGCATGATTTGCGGAAGTTCTCACGCTAAGAACGTCTGTCATGTGAAGGATGATACCGTAATCCGGGGTAACATTGATCAGCGGGGTAACATTGATCGGGATGACTCATCTTGTTAAACGTTCAAATAAAGATTTATTGATGAAACATTTTTGAACCATGAATGGTGCCTCTCTTTCGTATATTTATAAGCTAACGAGAATTAAGGTTTTTGCCAAAATTGCGTTTAGTTCATGCGCAAATTTGTCAACTTTTTAAAACAATGATTTCTATCATTTTCACTGACACTACCGAAAATTCATGTCTCACATGAGTTCTGCAGACGATGTGATCAAGGAAAATGCGGATGTTACTAAAAATGGCATCGCCGAAAACGATTCAGTTGTCAAATCTTTCATAAGTTTATTCAATTAGACAACATTAACGAATTACTATTACGAACGTAGAATTTCTTGAGGAAATTGCCTACTTTTAGGCGTATTACGCGGTTCGAGGTGTTTTTAATTTTGAAATAACTCAAAAAGTAAATGACTTGTAAGAGTTTGGTCTTCATATTCGGCTTCAGGGGCCCTGATTTTAGTAAGTAACGACATTTCCAATATTAGCGAACGTTGTTTACTTGGGTGATCAATGTTACCCCATATCAGCTGAATCAAAAAATTACTTAAAACATTTATTTAAACATAATTATGTTTAATGTATAATTTTGTTCGAAAAACAAAATAAAGTACATAGCTAGGAGCGGTGGGTGCCAGTACTTGTTTTAAAAATATGAAACTTGTAACATTTGTATTGTGAAATGAAAAATTTAAGAAAAACTAAAAAAAATGATCAATGTTACCCCGGATTACGGTACCACAAAGTTTATAAGCGCGTATTGGCGAGGGCCATCATAAGTCTAACTTTTGGGATTGCCCTTCGCGTATTCGAGTCGTTGTGGCTCGTACCAGGCAGATGAACGGTAATGTTTTTTGCTTCCGGAATACCCCTGGTAGAATCTCCAACAATGCTCATTTTTCAGTTAACGATCGCTTTATTGGGAATAAAACTCATCAGGTGGATTATAATCATGCTCATTCTCAAACTAATTTTGTTCCGCCGGGTACTCGTTCGAATCTTTTAATTTCGAATGGATCTACTCAAGAAAAATCCTATGCCGATATCGTAGCAGGTAAGTTAAACTCCTCCCCTTTTCATACTACGAGGTTCAAATCTTTTTTCTTCTAACTGAACAATTAAATCAAATGATTGATGCAATGTTCAAAACCACCACTATGACTGAAGCAGTTCAAGTTGGTGTAAAATTTACTAATCAAATTGTTATTGGATCACGTTTTTCCAATGGATCCAAATAATAATTTGAATCTTTTTTTGGAATAATCCTTCCTTGAATGGTAGAGAGGACGAGCTGTTTAATTTTCTTACAGCTAATAACGTGCATATAGCAGTTATTATTGAAACTGATTGGAAACCTGTCTCAAAACTCAAAAGAGATCCAAACTTTATTGTTTATCGTAATGATCGACTTGATGGGGCATGTGGAGGAGTTGCAATCATCATTCATAGGCGTATAAAACATCAACTTTTTTCGTCATTTGAAACTAAAATTTTTGAAACTTTAGGTGTTTCTGTTGAAAAAAACATACTAAACTTTTCAGTCCATATCTCTGTGATTACACGTCCAATTGAAACTCCCCAAGTAACCAGTAAGCACGATAATGCGGCACGGTAACAGCATTATATGCGCATATAGGGTAATCATTTGATGCATGTCAGTTTTATATACGCATATAATACTATTATAATGCCAGAAAAGGCGAAATAGCGTGCCATTATAATGCCAAGATATAACCGTGCTTCTCTGCACCACTAATGCTGATATAAGACCACGTCAGTTGTTTTCGCCAGGTTTTTAGGGTGAATATTTTGTGCTTTCGCGTACGCAGCCAGGGAGCTTTCGCGTATGCGGCCAAGCAACTGGTACACGAGGTACATAAATGAATGAATGAAAACGGAAACCACTAATAGTATGCAAAAAAATGTAATAACATGATACAGATAGTACTTCTCCGTATCAGACATATTCGTTTTGGTAGTTTTCATCCTTTTCAGCAATTGCCACATTTTGATCCTCGTTTTATGATGATGAAATTTCTCATTTTGCGTCTCGAACCTGCGACACCCGTATTGTTGAGTTGTTTTCCTGCTCCTTTGCTCCTACGGCCACATTAGATGAATAGTATTAGACAGAAAAGTGACCAATTTAAACCATCACTTTTCCCCGTCATAAAACCTACAATTGTAGTAGTGAGAGGATTTATGTTTGACTCCCTCTTACCACTATATGCAAACACAAAGCACGTGGTATATCTGTCAAAACACTGGTCTGTATTCGAATATAAAGCCAATGTAGTGCTTATTTAATGCCTGTATGCATCAGGCTTAAAAGCATTAATAATGCTGTAATAGGGTTTCTATGCAGCGGAAGTGCTGTTATAAGGTGTGTGAGCATTTGTGGTGCTATTATAATGCATGTACGCATCTATGATGCTGATTAAGGGCTTATTATTAGTG
The DNA here is from genome assembly GCF_002204515.2 of Aedes aegypti. Taxonomy (NCBI): domain Eukaryota; kingdom Metazoa; phylum Arthropoda; class Insecta; order Diptera; family Culicidae; genus Aedes; species Aedes aegypti. The sequence goes on along the minus strand of NC_035109.1, from coordinate 159,220,008 downwards.
CTTATGGTTACTTGGGTCTCTAAGCCGCATTCGAAAGGCAAAGAGTTGTATGTTGTTTTCCAAAAACATTTTTTTGAGTTTAGCATACTCAACTTTTACTTGAAGTTGAGACATTTTTTTAGAAACACACTGAAAAAACAAAGCTAATTTCCTCAGCATTGGATCGACCAAAATTAAAAAAAAAGGTTTCATTAGAATCGTAATCTTCAAGAATGGAAAAAAAATCAGCTCTAACGACAAACAACACAGTATTTGAATGGTCCAAGAGGGTCATCGCTCTTGTAGCAACGTGATTTCAGCACCCCACCACGCGCGCTAATCATAGATATATCGAGCATCCGATAAACTGTTTGTCGTAGGACAAAGGGTTTGTCGGATATTGTAACAAGTTGCGATTAATGCGAATCAATTTGAAATTCACGGATAAACTTTCTCATATACCATGCACGATTGACTTTCAGATTAAAAACGACAAGCTAGGAGACAAATCGTGGAGTGCAATCAGAAAAATCTTCTTAAATAATGACTTTGATTCGCGAACAATTGATCGTCAGCTCACAGGCCGAGCGATTCATTTTTCGCGGAGCGAAGTTTGTTATGATGGCTTGACGACTAAGGGTTTATCGTTGTTGCTATGATCGCACGATAAAGAACAACCACGATGCATCATTTGTTTTATCATGATCACTAGATTTCCATCCTTGGTAATTATATATTCTTTGAAGGGCTCTCACGAAAATTTTGCAGAAAAATCTAAAAATTATTCAAAATCAATGAAACAGTAATTCAAGTCATCGTACAAAAGTTAGGGTTCACCCCTCAGTATGGTGTATCGTGCAAAAAATTGAGTTCCCCTGAACTTACTTATAACACGAAAAATCTGTGCAATCTCTAGACGTGCTATGATATTTTTGAAAACAGCATTGGAATCAGCAAACCTCAATTGAGTAAATAGTGGTATTTTGATGATTGAGACAAAAACGTGTTCCACAGTGTTATTAATGCTGATTTTGATTCTGATCATTTCCCTGTTACAAATATCTCACGAAGGGATTGTTAATCCTATCTTCTCCAGTTTCAATTATTTTCGAGCCGACTGGAATATATATGAAACATATATTGACTCTAATCTTGATGTTAACATTTCTTTACAAACAAAACTAGATATTGAAAATGCTCTTGAAATTTCAACAAATGCCAATGTTGAAGCCAGGAGCATTGCAATACCAAAATGTGAAGTAAAATCCTCGATTATAGACGATGGTGGGGCCGAGATAGCCGTAGCGGTAAACGCGCGGTAAAGCTGAGGGTCGTGGGTTCGAATCCCGCTGGTCGAGGATCTTTTCGGGTTGGAAATGTTCTTGACTTCCCAGGGCATAAAGTATCATCGTACCTGCCACACGATATACACATGCAAAAATGGTCATCGGCATAGTAAGCTCTCAGTTAATAACTGTGGAAGTGCTCATAAGAACACTAAGCTGAGAAGCAGGCTCTGTCGCAGTGAGGACGTAACGTCAGAAAGAAGAAGAAGGAGATTTTAGACGATGATCTTAAACTCTTGTTCCGTCTTAAAAACGTGAGGAAAAGGCAATTTCAACGCACTCGCGATATTGCTATGAAAATTATGTAGCAGGATCTGAAGAAAGAAATTAAACACAATTTTCTCAATTAAGAAACAAAAATTTTGAAAATAAAATTTCTCAATTGGACCCTGGCTCTGAGCCCTTTTGGAAATTATCTAAAATTTTGAAAAAACCTCAGGAGCCAATACTGGCATTGAAAGAGGAAAACAAATTATTATTAATTAATTGCGAAAAAGCTCAAAAACTTGCTATGCAATTTGAGAGCTCACATAATTTTAATTTAGGACTTACTAGTACAATTGAAAATCAAGTTACTCAAGAGAATGTTTTCGAAAATTCCTGGGAGACTGATTTCGAAGAAGTGAGAACTATTATTAGAAAATTCAAAAATATGAAAGCTCCTGGTGATGATGGAATTCTCTATATCCTCGTCAAGAAACTTCCAGAAAGTAGCTTATCATTCTTAGTTGAAATATTTAACAAATGTTTTGAATTAGCAAATTTTCTTGGCAAATGGAAAAATGCTAAGGTTGTACCATTTTTAAAACCAGACAAAAATCCTGCAGAAGCTTCTAGCTATCGTCCAATCAGTTTGCTTTCCTCCATCAGTAAACTTTTTGAAAAAGTCATTTTGAACAGAATGATGGTCCTCATCAACCAAAATTCAATGTTTGCCAATAAACAGTTCTTATTCCGCCACGGACATTTGACCACTCATCAACTTCCACGTGTAACAAATTTGATCCGTTCCAACACATCTGAAGGCTATTCTACTGGTCTTGCACTTCTTGACATAGAAAAAGCATTCGACAGTGTTTGGCATGAAGGTTTGATCGTAAAATTAAAAAACTTTAATTTTCCAACATACATTGTTAGAGTAATTCAAAGTTATCTGTCAAATCGTACACTTCAGGTTAATTATTAGAACTCCAGATCTGAAAGACTTCCTGTAAGAGCTGGTGTTCCTCAAGGAAGCATTTCGGGACCAATATTATACAATATTTTCATATTACCTGAGTTACCTCAGGGATGTTAAAAATCCCTGTTTGCGGATGACACTGGCCTCTCCGCCAAAGGACGAAGTCTGCGTGTTATCTGTAGTCGATTGCAAAAAAGTTTGGATATATTTTCTTCATACTTGCAAAAATGGAAGATTTCTCCTAATGCTTCCAAAACTCAACTAATAATATTCCCACATAAACCAAAAGCTCTTTATTTGAAATCTTCAAGTAGACATGTTGTCACGATGAAAGGGGTTCCAATAAATTGGTCAGATGAAGTTAAGTATCTAGGGCTCATACTAGATAAGAATTTTACTTTCAAAAATCACATTGAGGGCATTCAAGCCAAATGTAACAAATATGTAAAATGTCTCTATCCCCTTATTAATAGAAAATTAAAACTTTGTCTTAAGAACAAACTTTTGATCTTCAAACAAATTTTTAGGCCAGCCTTGCTGTGAGCTGTACCAATATAGACTAGCTGTTGTAATTCTAGGAAGAAAGCTCTGCAGATGATTAAATTAAATTATTGGAAATGATTCCAAAGCTGTTTTCCTGGTATAGTACTTATGCATTACATAGAATATCAAATGTTGAAATATTGGAACAAATGTCAAAAAAAAATAATTAATACTTTCAGGCAAAAATCGTTGCAATCTTCTATTAATTAATTAATACGTTATAAATTTAGGTTAAGTTAGGTCAAGTTAATTGAAATCAAATCACCTGCAAAACTACTGAACTGCTAGGGCAAATGAAATGTGATATATTCTTAACAAAATGTTCATAAATGTTTAATTTAATTTCACTAAATTAGGATGATATGTAGTGTTTTCTTACACAGTTCTTCAAGACATAAGATATGAATGTACTATTTGGAATGATACTATAATAAAGTGATTGCGCCAATATTCAATTCAGAATTTAAAATTATGTTGCAAGAACCACCCTAGCGTGTGGTCACTCACGTCTAGCACAGCCGCAAGTGTCCAACACATTGCCACACACATTGCCTATACGCAATATAGAATAGGCTTTTCGGTACCGATCGCCTCCCGATCGTACGTTGTTGATCAAACTACTTCTACTGGATAGAAGCAGCAGAACAGAAAAGCGATCGATAGTTAGTAATAAACAAACCACCGTCGCGTTCAATCCGTAATAAACGGCACCAGAATTCAATTACGAAATAAAGTGTGTTTACCCTTTACGCGAAATATAGTGCAGTTCATTGACCTCAAATCACTGTTTCCTTAGTGAAAATTATCACCGCGCGCGTCCCTGCCGATACCGGGTTGATTGATGAACCGTAATCGCTCTATGTGCGTAAACATTAAGATTTAAAAAACTCCTGAATTATATTTGGCTTACGAATTGAAAAAGAAATCTTTTGTTACAGTAAGTGACCAGGACCACACAACTATGACTTTTATTGAAAAAAATCAACACATTTTTAGACCAATCAAACCATGTTTCACCATTATTCATTTTATCGAAGTATCATCGACATAATCAAACCAAATTTATAGTCCGAAATATTTATTACTCTACCAGACAAATGACTCCCTCTGCTTCACCTTTTCCATCACTCATTCTCGAACAACAACGGCATGCGGAAAACAATTAGTCCACGCCGAGTTGAGCCGAACGCAAATTCACAAATTGTGACGATTGACTAGCAATATTTCACTCCGGCCAAAGACTTGTCACTCACAGATCTATTGAGTGATGTTTTGCGAGCTCATTAAACACAATTTATGGGTACACTTTAGATGACAGCCTTGTCATTAGCAGCAGCTCAAAGAGTTCCGCAAGATGGATGAATGGGGGCTGGGTTTGTGTGACAAAACTATGAGCACCTTCTTACCCCGTACACGACCCCGCTAACCCTACACACGAGTGCCTAGGTTGGATCATTGGAATGCGCTCATCCATGGCATGTCGGCGTTGGGCAAATAGGTTTGGCATTTCTATTCTTCACGCACAGAACATCTTTTGATTTATGATGGCAAACATCAATTAGGTGGCCCACGTATGCGCTTATTTGACGAAATGTTGGAAATGCAATAGGGTCTCTTCGCACAGACTGTTTATGAAACTTAACATACTGTGTAAGAATGCAGGTCCTTGGCGTAACGAACAAATTAACTTTTTTCATTTTTTGATTCGAGACTCTTGTTTGTCAAATTGCTGCTGATAGAATTTGGAAAAAAACATATTCAGAGCTCCATCATAGGGCATTGGCCAAATTTCAATTGGAAAATTGCATTAACCCTTCCAGGACGACTATTGTACACATCCATTTTACTGACGGATCCTATCCCTACATCCTTGCGGTACTGGCCAGAGTACGAGTAACCTTAGGGATGATCTGGTAACCAACCCCGGTGGGAACTTTGGTCGTATGCTGACTTTAGCTTTTGCTTCTGCAAACCTGGAGCGTCTGTACTCCATGTCAGGGCGGCTGATCATCGTCTGAGTGCCAGAGAAGGACTCTAAGCTAAACTGCGCACTATGACATTCAGGGGGAATAGTCCTCCGGAAATCTAGGGGGTTGGTGTCAAGCCCTGCAAGCCAGCCGTTAAAAATTCAAGCAACGAATAATCAACGAGAGCATACGAACAGGGACAATCAGCGAACACCACAGTGACGTAAAGGGACTAACGATTGGAAGCTCGGTACGTGGAACTGTAAATCCCTCAATTTCATCGGAAACACACGCATACTCGCCGAAGTGCTGAAGGATCCGCGGATTCGGCGTCGTAGCGTTGCAGGAAAGGTGTTGGAAGGGATCAATAATGTGAACGTTTAGAGGTAACCATAACATCTACAAGCTGGGAACAGCTCTTTTAGTGATGGGTGATATGCAGAGGCTCGTGATCGGGTGGTGGCCGATCAATGAGAGAATGTGCAAGTTGAGGCTCAAAGGCCGGTTCTTCAACTTCAGCATAATAAACGTGCACAGTCCTCACTCCGGAAGCACTGATATTGATAAAGACGCTTTTGTCGCGCAGCTCGGACGCGAGTACGACAGCTGCCCAAACCATGTCGTATAAATTATCATAGGAGATCTAAACGCTCAGGTTGGCCAGGAGGAGGAGTTCAAACTGACGATTGGAAAGTTCAGCGCCCACCGGCTGACGAACGAAAACGTAATTGATTTCACCGCCTGCAAGAATATAGCCATCCGTAGCACCTACTTCCAGCACAGCCTTCCATACCAATACACCTGGAGATCACCACAGCAGACAGAATCACAAATCGACCACATTCTGATTGATGGACGGCACTTCTCCGACATTATCGACGTCAGGACCTATCGTGGCACATCGACTTTAACCACAAACTGGTGATGGTTAAACTGCGCCTAAAACTCACTCTCCGGCATTAACAACGTACGGTATCGACGGCCGCCACGGTACGACCTAGAGCGGCTCAAGCAACCGGATGTTGCAGCACCTCGAGGCTGCATTACCGGAGGAGAATGAGCTGGATGAAGCCCCTCTTGAGGACTGCTGGAGAACAGTGAAGGCAGCCATCAACAATGCAACTGAGAGCAACGTCGGATACGTGGGACGGAGTTGACGAAACGATTGGTTCGACGAGGAATGTAAGTAGATTCTGGAGCAGAAGAACGCAGCGCGGGCGGTCATGCTGCAGCAAGGGACCCGGCAGAACATGGAACGTTATAGACGGAAACGGCAACAGCAGACCCGCCTCTTTCGGGAGAAAAAACGCCGCCTGGAGGAAACGGAGTGCGAGGAGATGGAACAGCTGTGCCGGTCTCAAGAAACGCGCAAGTTCTATCAGAAGCTTAACGCATCCCGCAACGGCTTCGTGCCGCGAACGAAGATGTGCAGGGATAAGGATGGGAGCATTTTGACGGACGAGCGTGAGGTGATCGAAAGGTGCAAGCAGCACTTCGACGAACATCTGAATGGCGCTGAGAGTACAGGCGATGAAGGTCGGGATAACGGAGGAAATGCCTTCGTCGGTACTGCGGAGGATGGAAACCAACCAACCTCCACTTTGATGGAGGTTAAGGATGCCATTCACCAGCTCAAGAACAATAAAGCTGCTGGTAAGGATGGTATCGGAGCTGAACTCATAAAGATGGGCCCGGAAAGGCTGACCATTTGTTTGCACCGGCTGATAGGCACAATCTGGGAAACAGAACAGCTACAGAAGGAAGCGGTAATATGCCCCATCTACAAGAAAGGCGATTGTGAGTTAGATTGTGAGAACTTTCGAGCGATCACCATTTTTAATGCAACCTACAAAGTATTATCCCAGATCATCTTCCGTCGTCTTTTACCTATAGTAAACGAGTTCGTGGAAAGTTATCAAGCCGTATTCGTTGACGACTGATCGACAACGGACCAGATCTTTACTGTACGGCAAATCCTCCAAAAATGTCGTGAATACCAGGTCCCAATGCATCACCTTTTCATCGATTTCAAGGCGGCATACGACAATATCGACCGTGAAGAACTATGGAAAAGCGTGGACGAGAACAGCTTTCCCGGGAAGCTCACGAGACTGATAAGAGCGACGATAGAAGGTGTGCAAAATTGTGTGAAGGTTTCAGGCGAACATTCCAGTTCGTTTGGATCCCGCCGGAGACTACGACAAGGTGATGGTCTTTCGTGCCTGTTCTTCAATATTGTGCTGAAAAGTGTTATGCGGAGAGCCGGATTCAACAGCCAGGTACGATTTTCACGAGATCCAGTCAATTTGTTTGCTTTGCGTATGACAAGGGCATTGTCGGTCAAACATTTGATAAGGTGGCAGACCTGTACACCCGCCTGAAACGCGAGGCAGCAAAGGTTGGACTTGTGGTGAATGCGGCCAAGACAAAGTACGTGTTTGCTGGTGGGGCCAAGCGCTACAGGGCTCGCCTAGGTAGCAGTGTTACGATAGACGGGGATACGTTCGAGGTGGTCGACGAGTTCGTCTACCTTGGATCCTTGCTGATGGCTGACAATAACGTTAGCCGTGAAATACGCAGGCGCATCATCAGTGGATGTCGGGCCTACTATGGCCTCCACAAGAAGCTGTGGTCAAAAAAGATTCACACCTGCACCAAATGTACCATGTACATTTCGCTTATTAGGCCGGTAGTCTTCTACGGGCATGAAACGTGAACGATGCTCGAGGAGGACCTGCAAGCACTTGGAATCTTCGAACGTCCGGTGCTTAGGACGATCTTTGGCGGTGTGCAGGAAAACGGTGTGTGGCGGCGAAAGTTGAGCCACGAGCTCGCTCAACTCTTCGGCGAACCCAGTATCCAGAAGGTGGCCAAAGCTGGAAGGATACGATGGGCAGGGCATGTTGCAAGAATTCCGGACAGCAACCCTGCAAAGATGGTGTTCGCTTCGGATCCGGTTGGTACAAGAAGGCGTGGAGCTCAGCGAGCTAGGTGGGCGGATCAAGTTCGCATCGATTTGGCAAGCGTGGAGCAGAACCGCGGATGGAGAGATGCGGCCACGAACCGAGTATTGTGGCGTGGAATAGTTGATTCGGTATTATCTGTTTAGGAGTTAACTAAATAAATGAATGAATTATCTCCGTAGTTCGGCAGGCTTAAAAAGAGTAATAAAAACACGTAACATTATCAACTAAGCTATCGGAGCTATGCCTGGTAGCATAGATCATGCTCAATGGTTGGCTTTGGGTTGTTGAGCCGTCAGAATACAGAAATCATAGGATTAACATCCAACTGAAGGCGAAGAAGTCACAGGTTCTCTTGACAATACATCACAAGGAAGGGAAATTATGCCATTGGTCCCGAGAAAATCGTTAATGAAGATAAAACAAATTTCGGATCAAAGCTTAACATAAGAAGTTGTATTAATTAGATTTCTTTGGCTATTCTGCAGCTTGTTGCGCAATATCAGTTTACGCAACAAGGTTTAGAATGAAGATTTTTACAGCAATAAATGTTAATAAAAACGTTTTTTTCCAACGGGGGCTCTTACGAGTTGGGTACAATTCTTGAAGTGTTCAACATTACTGACAAGAATCTCTTTCAAAATTAGTAATAGTAATAGAGACACCTTACTGCTCACTACCAAGCCGAAGGCATAACAAATAATAAGATATAAATCCGTTCTATCTAGAATAATCAATAACGCTTCACGGTTCATCAATCACATATGCTCGTCAAATATTTCAACACTTCTCCTACCAAAAATAAACATACTCCCGTGCACATCAAACGAACTGCGACGATGCAGTTGCATGCGAATGATTGTACCAAATTGATCATCACGAAACCGTTCATCATAATCGCATGCAGTCTTATTTCTGTGCTACATGGGGGCTGCTCATCCTTCACTATTTATCTGCAAACTTATGTGCATGGAGGTGCAATGCAACCCTATCCAGTCTTTCAGTGCTATAGAGCACAAGGGTCAACATACCAAAATACCACTTGTTTGTTTATGAGGTTTTTGGATGCGTGACCCAACTCATGTGAATCGTGCGCATTGGATTTAATTGAATTTAAATTATTTGAAGATGAACATGAATTTTTAAGCTGGCCATGCCAGTGCAAATTGTGACCAACTCGAAGTAGAACTACACTCTTAGAAATAATGAAAATTACTGTGGACGTAATTGATGTTATGACTGAATGACACATGATGTAAGTGATGAAGCGATACAAAAACGTGTACTTGAAGACGTATTGTACAAAAAATGTAATTTTACATGTTAAAAGACACGAAAACTATGGCACTATGATTGACATTTCTCGAATCAGACGCTATCTTAAAATACGGCACAAATTTACGTCATTCGGCTCGCTTCTTTTATGTGCATCCAAAAGACTTAAAATCACATGATTTTTTGGGAGTGTGTAGGAATAACAATAACATTACTTATCAAGAATGTTCAAATATAATGGTATGGTAGAATAGTTTATATCGGACTCCCTCTTGGAAAACGATTGGATGTACTTCCAAATTTATGATCTTAACAAGGAACCTAGATCTTTTCGACATATTTAAATATGGAAATCAAGATTTCTGACAAGTTGTCAGTCAGTCAGTGACAACTATGTGGAATATTATATTTTTTGTGATAACCAGAACATTGAACCTTTTTGATAACTCCCACAAAAATACAAATGATCCTATTTTTATTTTACTTTTTTGTTTAGAGAGACTTCACCCAGAAGGAGCATTTGTCTCTAAAATGATCCAGATTTTGAGTTTAGTTAAAGATCCGTGGGTCAGATTTTAAAATCCTTGGCTCACCAGCTCACTTATAAGTAAATAAACGGAATGTTAGGGAAGAAATTCGATCTTAACATTTCGGTAGTTGTATTAAGTACAACACTGGTCGAAAAACATCACTTTTTATACACAGCAGCACTGTGGTGGTTTTGACGGCAGCAAAACGCACCACGACTTGAAGGTTAAGTTATTCTCAATCTTTTCTCCCATATGAGCTTTGAAGTGCTGTAAAGCGAAATAATTAAAAATCGTGTTTCATTGGTCATAATTCTGATTTCATCATCACACCTGAGTCAAAGAGATTAAACGTTAAACCTTAAAGCCTCTATAAGCTTCAGTGTTGAAAATTAATCCCATCCCTCGCCATCAGTATTAATCCAGGTTCATCACATAAATTTCTTCCCATTTTTTCCACATGTGGTCACATCAATATCGGTTTGACCAGCCTGCTGCCCCCGTATTTGGCTTTTCACCTCAATCCGAATATTGATATTGCCACTCGTCATTATGCGAAACTTCAAGCCAGGTAGATTGGTACCACGTGAAGCCAACACCGTAAAGCGCGTTGCTGCCGCAGTCTCATCATCATCAGATGCTTCACCGAGCGACCGCCCAGCATAATAAATAAGGGTATGTGATATAATGAAAGAGTATGTCAAATTCCATTCGAAACGGAATTCTGTGGGATTCCGCGGAATGCAATGAGGCAAATATTCCATTTATTGCAACAGTTCCTGTGCAAAGAGCGGAGCAAGTGTGAAAGTCGTTGGTAGTTCAGTCGAAGTTCCTTGTTTCGACAGTTTTTTTTTTTTTTTAATTTTGTCATGACTGAAAAGCCAACCTTACATCAACAAGAGTGAAAAAGTAATGGTTATTAAATTTTCTACCATCGATTCCAAAGTCTGATGAAAGCTTTTGGTTGTTATAGATGTCTGTATAAAATATCTCAATACCCCTTTATTTGGAAGAATCACATATTTTATTCGGTTAACTCTGGCTGAACGCATATTTAAATATCTCTGTTCTTCAATGCACTAAGGCAATATCACTTAATTTTTCTAATATACCTAGTATTGACACTGATTTATACTTTCTCAAAAAAAAATCTAACGAAACTGAAGTCAGTATTCTATTAATCATAAAGATTTGTGGTCAGTGTGACATTACAAGCATAAAATGATTAATATTTTCCTAGGGTTTGTTCAGTTACAATGGACTAAATAAACATAGTGACTAAAAAAAAAATTATAAAAGTTTTGAATTGTGTGTTTCCGTGGTTTTCACTTCACATTAAATTGTTTAAAAGTAACACAGAAGTTGAGGAAAATATGCAACAAAAATATCCTCAAGCTCGAAAATTGCACAGGGTTAAACTATCAACTTATTTTTCCAAAACTATGAGAAATGTCACTTGGCCTACTCTGACATTAAAATGAAATTTTCAATCAAAACCTTCATGAATACCTAACAGTACTCTGTGATGAATCTGAAAAAGTTTCTGTGAAAGTTCCAAATAATACGTGTGTTATAAGAATTTCAAACAAAGTTCTGTTAGAATATCGATCAGAGCCCTTTGGTAATTTTGATCAGAATCATGGGAAAAGTACGTGTAGAGGTGTGCTAATATCCGGACTAGAATCCTATAAAACCAATAATCATGTGAAGGTTCCGAATATATCCAGAGCGGGACGCTGACCATAATTATCAAATATACATCAAATTACTGTTTTGACTCGAAATATGGAACACTAAAGTGATGCAAATTTTTAAATTTTGACTTAAGCGATTTCTCTTATGGAAAATAGCATTCTCCCAATGTTTGAAATGATATGGATGAAATTTGACTGTGCCCACGCCATTCGAAGTTCATATGGAGATTACTATGGAAAATGCCAACATTTTATCTATCTCTTTATCATAGTATTTTATGGAAAAGTAACAAACTATTTTCATATTAAATCCTTCTAGCTAGAACATTGTCGAAAATCACATTTTGATAGGACGTCTGGATAAATTGTTATTCATCATCGTAAAGTGGGTTTGCATTTTACATGCTTCACCAACTGTTCGGCAGGCAACAGTGGTGCTCCTGGTGGGAAGAATAGATCAAAGTAATCCAGGCTACTATGCTCTACGATAAAAAGGCAGTGTTGCTCTGAAAGTAATGGAATGATCATCTCAGCAGGATTCAGACTTTGTTACTAATAATAACAAATTATCCTAGAGCCGTACCAAAATGTGGTCTTCACTTTTGCTTAGATTTTTATGACAAGCAGTTAGAGAACTGAACACAACAGGTTTGCTTTTCCATAGTAATTTCCATATAAACTTCAAATGGCGTGTGCACAGTCAAATTTCATCCAAATCATTTCAAACTTTGGGAGAATGCTATTAACCATAAGAGAAATCGTTTGAACATAGGGGAGCCAAAATTTCAAAATTTGCATCAGTCTAATGAAACACCTTCTTATGAAATACCGAACAGCACCAATAAATTGTATTCAAATGAATCATTTTTAAATCAGTTATCTGAACTGGTTTTATTAAAATTGATATTTATAATCATTACAACACTGGGTATTGTAATGATTTCAAATATCGAGGCTAATAAAACCAGTTCAAATAATTTATTTACAAAATTATTTGCTTTAATAAGGTTAAATAATTTAAATAATTCTTGATTCAAATAAAATCATTTCAAGTTAAGCATAAAACTGACTACCATTTCCTAAGAAGAATCAAAAAAGTGTAGTTAGTAGAGGATGCGAGTAACTGACCCTGAAAAAAACTACAAATGGTAGTCACGCGTATTTGTCAAGAGATAATAAATTTTGGCGAAATTCTAAGTTACAATGCTAAAATCATTTTTTTTTAATCTACTCAGATTTTGCTAAGAAGGTTCAAATACATTAGAGAATTGCCATTTCTTGTAAATTTGATGGCATCATCTTGTTTGTCGGGTGAAACTTTTTCATCACATTCGATTTTTCCATCAATCCCCAGAGATCATCAAAACAAAAACTGTACAGAAATCGATACTTCATTACGATTATATGCTACTTTCCATCTTATTTAGCCTTGATAAATGAGAACCAGGAATTCACAAATGCTCTCTCAAATGCTCCACTTTTGATGTTACATTCATTCTCTATAACGACTTTTCTCCAGAGTTGCTTAATATCAATCATATCAGCTGCCCAGACAACCAAAATGTACGTATAGCGAAATCACCTGGAGGCTTTGTATGTGCAAAATTTCACTCATAAGATGTCGCGAAAAGGCCTTCTACGTACAAAAGTGAAGGCGATATACGTGCATATATTATGTGACGAATAATAGCATACAATGCGAGTTTCAAATTTCAAATTTCCTACCGAACTAACCTGTAATCTTATGCGATTTAGCTTATGATAACAAATGTTGATTTGACAGCTGCTACGAATTGGTTCGACTTACTTTGTACGAGTGTATTGGACGAAACAAAATGTACAAATGAACTCAGAAGAAAAGCGTTTTATGCGAGGAAACACACCAATCTGACGATTTCAACCACCGTGTTTGGCGGGTTTGATGTAATTTGAACGAATAAACGAGTTATATCGTGAACTTTGATGCGATTTCTGGTTGTCTAGGTGCTGGCTGATGCTCTAAAACTATCAATTTCACTTGCTAGCTATCAATATCACTTCGATTTGACAACCAACAGCAGTGATGCGATAGCGCACTCTAGATCATAATCACTGCAGAATGAGTGATCACGTGGTAATTACCCATGCTATTAATGTTTTTCAGTGACCAACATATAGTTTCAATCTATCTGCAGCACTGTCAAAAATATCGTACTGATAAATTGGCATTTTATTTGCTTAATTGGAAGCTAAACTTAACCCATCAGTGATATCCATAGTCTATCGCCATCAATTCACTGGTGATGGAGAAGACAGCATGTTGTTGATGTGATATACAGGGTGTCCGCAAATTATCCGAACAGCAAAATATTGGAAAGATGATCTTGCATTGAAAACAATGGAAAATCAATGCCCATGTACTTTTTATAATACATCTATATGTTAACACAAAATACAACTTCAAATAATTTCGAAATGATTGCTTGTTACTGAGATAGGCAAATTTAAATTTTTCGGAGACGTTTTTCCTGAGGGCCGCTAGTCATACTGGAGATGTGTTATTCCTAAATCCTAAAAGAGATGAATCCAAATGTCCTATTGTTATTTGAAGTAATCTACAGGATAGTGGTTTCAAGTTAGACTGGAAATAGAAAATTGTACGGTTCAAATCCAGTGAGTTATATGAACATTTCTCTTCCATCATAAAGCTCGGAAAACAGCTCCCTTTAAGACACCTCAATACATTTGGGTTGGTTTTGCAATTATTTGAAATCGGAAATGTGTCAAACTTACTTCTTAAGAATATAATAAGCCAATGGTTAAAACCATGCAAGAATATTGTTTTTATTATGCTTGATTGTATAGAGCCATGTCTTCAAAGAGTGTACGGATAATTTGCGGACACCCTGTAGATTGATCTGAATTTTATCGCAGTCGGCCTGTACAAATCAGCAAATTAGAAGCGTTGATAGTGACAGCGAGCAACTCTGCTTTTCTCTATTACGAAGGTCCCTTGCGATGTCGTTATAACATGCTTCGACTGTACCTTCAAAAAGCCACATTAACTTTTTTCGCACTGAGAAATCATGACCAATATTTTTTTTCTTGTTGTAGACAACGATTATTCTAATTTCAAGCTCCAAATTTCCAACGGCTCAACCTTTTGAAATGTCTGAGAAAATATTAATAAATTTATTTTGTTTTGTAAATTATGCCAAACGGCTGTTTTAGGTATAACTATTATGGATATTATGTCAAATGATCATTATGCCAAATGGCATTATGCCAAATGACTTTATGCCAAATCGGGTAGAGCCATTTGAACATATGTTTTGACTGAAAAGTGATGAAGTATGATAAAGCTTAACCTTGTACGGATTAAAATCCAAATTGAAATTGTGAATCAAAATCCCTACAGCATAATAATCCTCCCATATGTACAGTTATTGTACTGTTCAGAAACTTCATTTACTCCATTGGAATAACAAATACTCACTAATAGGAGACATCGTGACCAAAACAGTGCAAATGTCACTATGTTATAAATTATAAACTATTTTCCCTCTTCTTAGAAAATCACTACACCAGGGACACCAAGAAATCATCACAATGATAAGTAATCATATTTTGATTTTTACAATGTGCATTTTAAAACCGTATATTTATTCATTTTTGTTTTTTATTAATTATCAGTAGCGATAGGGGTAGTACTGGCACTTTTAATCTGCCCTAAGCTCCTTCCCAGCATTTGCTTTTATTAGCCTCTATTGCGTTCATCACACAGACGTTCCTAAGCAATGTTGCTCAAATGGTCACTGTGTACTAGGGTGCGGCTTATTTTTCAAAAGTTCTCAAAACCAAAAATTCGTATGCTCTACTGAATTCAAATCATATTAAAAGAGAAACCTCAAAATCTGAGCCAAAAATATTAACATTTAGGGGTGGCGCAAGCGTCTTGAAGGTGAATTCTCAAGTTATAAAAAATAACCTTCATTGAAGTAAACATAACTTTGATAGTTTTCAAGCGATTTTAAAACTTTTAGCTTCAATACCTTCAAAACTAAATATACAAAAACTTTGTAAAACATCAAATTTGTCTAAAATCAAAACAAGTTTAAGTTAAAAGTAATTAATTCCACACAGCTAAAAATATGTTGTAAATTTAAGTTTATTTTCATGCAAATATTTGGAGCATCAAAATAAACCTAAATTTCAACGACCAATCCATTATTTTTCAATCGAATTCACTTTAAATTTACACGATCATGTAATATTCAACCATTTTTTGTTGAAAATTGAATGTATATTAATTTAAATTTACATGATGCTGTAACAACACACGAATTTGATTTATTTTTACAGTAGACTTCAGTTTACATCACATTGAAAATTAAATATTTTTTTCTGTGCAAATTTTTCCTCATTTTACTAAAATATACAACTTTGTTTGTATTCATAATTACTCAACCGATTCCAAATCTTTTTACATGTTTTTGAAGCTATTTCAATTGTTTCCAAACCTTTCATACAACACATTTCACTAAAAAAAAATGTCTTGACCAAGTTATTTAGCAAAAACATGATTTTTTAACGAAAAATTCCAGTTTTTTCAAATTTTTGCCAGTTATATATTATCTCTAAAGCTGAAACTGGTTTTTCTAATTTGTTTATCCTTTGAGAAAGACTTTGCAACAGTTTTGAAACAAAAATATGTTTGCATATGGGATGGTACACAAATTATGTCACGCTAAATATCAACTTTTCGACCCCCCCCCCCTTTGTCACACTTTTTGTATGGATCCTTCGAAAATTTTGTAAGGCTTGTCACGCTTGGCTCGACCCCCTCCCATTCCTTGGAGCGTGACGTAATTTGTGCATGACCCCTATGTTAAAAAAATATATGCACTATTCAACTCGTAGTAAAGGCAAGATGCTTTATAAATTTAAATTTACGCAGTTCGTGTTCAGCTTTCAGCAGTGTCGGACGTATTTGAAAGTGCAGAAAGCGAGTAGATAGAATTTGAAACAAAGTTTTTTTTCTTTTGTTTGTCTGACTATTGTCTAGCAAACAATATACGGACTTGAAACAGTACCAGTCAAAATGGAAAACCGAAAAGTTCATGCGAGTTCCCTGAAGGTTGTCTTCGGGGCTAAGACAAAAATGCCATCGGACAGTGAAATTTTCGCTTTCTTCCGGAAGCGAAACTGGTCATGTGAAATGCTCAACGCTATGTTCCGAGAGCCAAAGGAATTATCGGTGTACGTTATGTTCCGGACAGAAGATTTGATGAGGACCGAGCTCATGAAGTGCCCGGCATCAGACACGTTTCAATACGACAACGGACAAACTGCGACAGTAACATTTGCACCAGCAAGAGGAGACTTCAAGTATGTGCGCATATTTGGTCTTCCTATCGAGGTCGACGATAAACACGTGGCCGCAACAATGGCGAAATACGGTAAAATACAACACATGGTGAGAGAGAGATATGGAGTGGACACAGGCTTTCCAATCCTCAATGGTGTCAGAGGGGTTCATATCGAGATGGCGGTAGAAATCCCGGCACAAATTTACGTGCAACATTTTCAAGCTAAGGTGTACTACGAAGGAATGTCCAGCAAATGCTTTGTTTGTGGTGGGACTGATCACATCAAGGCAAACTGCCCCAAGCGAGTCTCGGTCAACGACCGTCTGAAACAGCACGAAGGAAAATTGTCGTATGCCAACAGCGTGATTCTCGGTCCACAACCGAGGTTGACCAGTTCAGGAGACCTAACGGCCTCAGTTGGAGAAAGAGCTACCATTACGGACCCTTCAGAGGAAGTTGGAGCTGTTGGTGGTGCGGTTGAATCGGATGCGATTACCAACGTACCATGTGAAGCGGCAGCGTTCAGCGAGGAGAATACCAGTCTGCAGCTGAGTGATCTGGCGGCGAATGATAAGGTAAATGGAGACCCGGCTGAATCGCATTCAGCATCCAAAAGCATTGAACGGAAGGAGGTTAAGGCCAAGGAAAAAGAAGGTAAGCTGACGAAAAGATCCCATTCAAGCGAAGAGGGGAGTTCTTCCACTTCCGATTCGGAAGGTGGAAAGGTGAATCAGATTTCCGTTCCAGCGGTGAAGGATCTGGTTAACATGCAGGGTAGGCGTTCGCGTTCGAAACAAGCAAAGTACAAGAAGTGAAAATATTGAGATATGAATTACTCTTTCAACATAGCTACAATCAATGTCAACAGTACTAACAGTTTAGTTCATAAGTCGTTGCTGAAGGATTTTTTACTAAACCAGGATATCGACATAGCTTTTTTACAAGAAGTGACGTATGAGAATTTTTCTTTTGTTCCGAGCTATACAGCTTTGGTTAATGTTAATGCGGATAGAATGGGAACTGCTATTCTGCTGCGAAAGAATATAGAGTTCAAGCATCCGATTTTCGATCCCTCATCCAGAGTTTTGTCCGTCGTTGTTAATGGAATCAACCTAGTCAACATATATGCGTATTCGGGAACCAACAAAAAGAAGCAGCGTGAAGAATTATTTTTGAATAACCTTCCGGTACATTTGACTAAATCAGATTGCTCGTATTCAGTAGTTGGAGGTGATTTCAATTGCATATTGAACAAATCTGACTCCAACGGAATAGTGAAAAATTTGTCGAGTGGCTTAAAAGAAATTGTACAACAGCTGCACTTGAAAGATGTCGTTCATGAAAAAGGATTTCACGAAGCCACTTTTTATCGTGGAGATGTAATATCTCGTTTAGATAGATTTTATGGGCCAAAAGCTTTTGTCGACAGGCTTGTCAATTCGAAAACGATAGCTGTTCCGTTTTCAGATCATCGAGCTGTAATTTTGAAAGTATCTGTGGAGAAAGGAGAAATTAATTATTTTGGTAGGGGTTACTGGAAAATCAATCCGGAACTTATTCACGATGAAAGTACGGGTGATCGTTTTCGCCAAGAATATGGAATATTGAAAACGCGACACCTTTATACATCAGATCACAATTCGTGGTGGAATTTTGCAGTTAAAAGAAAAATAAGAAGTTTTTATAAAGGTGAAAGTTGGAGAATGTATCAAGCAATCGCGACTGAGAAAAGTGCATTATACGCTGAAATGAATGTTCTGGTTGACAGGCAATGCAGAGGAGAGAACGTATTAGCGGAAATCGATACAGTAAAATCCAAACTTATGGAAATAGAAATGAAAAGAGTAAGGAATCTAGAAATGAAAATTAAGGATCAAACATTGATGGAAGGGGAAAAATTAAGCGTGTTTCAAGTAGCCAAACAGATGAAAAAACCGCCTGCTGCGGGATTCAGATTAAGATCGGGTGAAACGGTTTTGAAAGATGTATCAAGTAACGTGAAGCACATATATGAGCACTTTTCAAAGCAATTCAGTATTGGTGAAAATCAATCTGGATGTGCTGAAGTGGAAGATCCGATACAATCAATATCGAACACTTTAACGGAGGAAGAAGCTAGGTCTCTTGTTGAGCCTATTAATGCGGAAGAAATTTTGACAACTTTGAAAGCATGCTCGAAGAAAAAATCACCGGGCCCGGACGGTATTACATACGAATTTTACTTAGAAAATTTTGAAACTGTGAAGGATGATTTAGTGTTGATATTCAACAGTTATGTTAGCGGAAATGTTCAACCACCAAAAGAGTTCTGTGAAAGCATCATAACACTGATTCCTAAATCAGGTGATCAATCATTATTGGAAAATCACAGACCAATCAGTTTGCTTAATGCAGATTACAAGTTATTTACCAAGTTGGTAGCAAATAGAATATCTAGTTTTCTAAACAGACTACTAGGTCCTGGACAGACAGCAGGGTTACGAGAGCTAAGTTGTATTGACAATCTCAAAGATGTCCGTCGTATTTTAACAAGATCCATGGAGAGTAAGAAATTCAAAGGGTTTATGCTTAGCATAGACCTCGAGAAAGCATTCGATAATGTGAATCATGCATATTTGTGGAAGATTTTGGAAAAGTTTGGTTTTCCAGAACAAATGGTAACATGCTTAAAAAATCTCTATGGCCAAGCATCATCTCGTGTTCTGTACAAAGGATTTTTGACACCAGAATTCGCAATTAAATCATCGGTAAGACAGGGGTGCCCTCTCAGCATGATCCTGTTTACGCTTTACATCGAACCGCTAATCAGGGCCATCCATTTGAGCAGCTCAGGTGTCCTTGTCTATGGAAAGTTCCTTAAGGTGATAGCGTTTGCAGATGATGTCACTATCTTCATCAAAAATCAACAGGAGTTTGATTTGGTAATGCAAATCATACTCTCATATTCGTTGTATGCAAACATACGGATGAATCTGAAAAAATCTTGTTTCATTCGACTGAACAATGCATCAAGTGGACCACAAATCATTAGAGAACAGGAAAAAATAAAAATTCTGGGATTGATAATTCACAGGACTTGGTCAAAAATGATCGACGAGAACTACGAAAAGTTAATCAACGACATGAAATTCAGTATAAAAATCAACCAAACCAGAAATCTTAATTTATTAGAGAAAACATGGCTCTTAAACACATTCGTGCTATCGAAAATGTACTACATTGCCCAAATTATCCCACCGAAAAATAAACACGTAGCCCAAATCAAAAGCGTTACTGGAAGATTTCTATGGAAAGCTGAGATTTTCAGGGTATCAAGAGAACAAATGTACCTTGACAAAGATAGAGCATAAGCATAGCATAAGCATAGATGACCGTACAATTCGTAGTTGCTACTCCGTGATTGACCAGAACAATCGAAGTTGCACAGGGAATTAATGAATGGGGCTTGGGATTAGCTTACCATTCTTCAATGTGCACAAATCGAGAGCTCAAATTTAAAAGTCAATAACGGCGCCGGCCACGTCCTTACGGTCATCGGGGAAGGGAAGGAATGTTAGTGTGACTACCGTTGTTACTAGAGACCGAGATCACCTCTGCATCTCCACGGTTGTCATGGAGAGGATATTGGGTTAGTGGGATAAGGTAAAGATCTGGGAGTCACCAATGTTTGGTGATGCGAGCCATGATATAATCACGCCTAACCGGATTCGCGAAATAATTCGATAATCGCATTAAACGCCGAACAAGTGTTCGTCACTCGCCCACGCAAGAGCAAGCGACGCGATCAATAGATCAAACACTACTAGCGATCCGCGGCGCTTTTTCATTTCTCTGAGCGAACGACGCGCGACAAGTTTGATCCTGCCCCCATCGCCCGCCCCCGCAGGAGCAAGCGTCAAGGTCGAAGGATCTAACACTACTTACGAACCGATCACTTTTTCACCGCTTCACTACCGACGCGCGACATATTTGATCCTGCCCTCATCACCCGCTCCCGCAGGAGCCAGCGTCAAGGTGGAAGGATCAAACACTACTAACGAACCGATCACTTTTTCACCGCTTCACTACCGACGCGCGACATTTTTGATCCTGCCCTCATCACCCGCCCCAGCAGGAGCAAGTGTCAAGGTCGAAGGATCAAACACTACTCTATTCAAAAGATGTTTTTATTAATGACGAAAACTGAAAATTACATGTATATATTTTAAATTATATGAAACAGGAATAATGCCGACACTTGTAGTGAAGAACTATACATTTTTTTTTAAAAATTACATATGAGTATTACGTTGCATTTTGTCTCGATATGGTACAAGTTTTAAAAAATACGTCAACATTCACAATGTCGAACAATTCAAAAGATAATTTTTAATAACGTATAAAAGAGACAAATATATGTATATTGAAATTGTATAAGAAAAAAACATAATGCCGACACTTATAGTGACGAACCATACAAAGTTTGTTTTAAAATTACTTAAAAGTTACGCTTTCAAGAAAATATGTGTTATCACAAGAATGAAACGAACTCACCAGTTGGTAATCCATCCTCGACTGAACACAAAACTGATACTGACAGCAAAACTTCTTGGCGTCCCGAAAACAAACCGTCTTGCTTGTGCCTTCCAAATACCTACCCAGCAAGACGCTCCAAAACAGAAAAAAAATCTTAGGAGCCGAAAACACGCGCGAAACCGTGAGCCAAATCTATCGGACGACGCAAAACCGAACTGTCCTGCTTGGGCTTCACGAAGCACTACCCAGCAAGACGCTTGAAAACAGGAAAAAAAAAAATCTCCGGCGACGAAAACATGCGCGAAACCGTGAGCCAAATTTATCGGACGACGCAAAACTGAACTGTCCTGCTTGGGCTTTACGAAGCACTACCCAGCAAGACGCTTGAAAACAGGAAAAAAAATCTCCGGCGACGAAAACATGCGCGAAACCGTGAGCCAAATCTATCGGACGACGCAAAACCGAACTGTCCTGCTTGGGCTTCACGAAGCACTACCCAGCAAGACGCTTGAAAACAGGAAAAAAAAAAAAAAAAAAATCTCCGGCGACGAAAACATGCGCGAAACCGTGAGCCAAATTTATCGGACGACGCAAAACTGAACTGTCCTGCTTGGGCTTCACGAAGCACTACCCAGCAAGACGCTTGAAAACAGGAAAAAAAAAATCTCCGGCGACGAAAACATGCGCGAAACCGTGAGCCAAATTTATCGGACGACGCAAAACTCAAATGTACCTTGACAAAGATAGAGGTGGATTAAGTCTGGTGGATCCGGAGTCAAAATGTAAGGCTCTGTTTATTCGGAACATATTATACGATAAAAACGGAGAAGATAACGAAGCTGAGAAATATTTGCTGGATTTCTCTAAGCCTGGCTTGCTGACAAGAAATGGAAGTGATTGGTTACGAGAAGCAAATTTGGTAAAACAAAATACCGTTCTCAAAAGTACTCGGGATATGTATCGTCATTTTTTATTCGAGAAAAACATAACGGCAAGTGTCGAGGAGCGGTTTCCACAAATTGAATGGATGAATATTTGGAAAAAGTTAAGCCTGAATTTTATACCATCAATCGACAAAGATCTGATTTATCGTCTAGCAAACGACATCATTCCAAACAAAGAGAAGCTAATGGCTTACCGAATTGGTAATCTGAAAAATGATTTGTGTGATGCTTGCAATAGTACCGACAACAACGAGCATAGATTACGTGGTTGTTCCAAAACGACAGATATAATAAATTGGACAGAAAATCTAATGAGGGATCGATTAAAAATATCATTTGATAAGTTGGAGGATTTACTCCAATGGGATATAGATGCATCAAGTGAACAGCAATGTGCTGGATTGTGGCTTGCATGTCATGCAATCGCATGGTGTTTAAGTACCACGACGTCAAAAAAATTGTTCTGTTTTAAAAAATCGATAAGGGAAATCAGATGGAATAACAGAACCATGTTCAGAAGAAAGTTTGGAAATTTGTTGAATGTATGCTAACAATGTAAATTAGAAAATAAGGTAGTTTTTACTTGAAGTGTACTTAAATGTAACAATGAACACGAAATAAATTAATATAAAAAAAAAAAAAAAAAAAAAAAAAAAAAAAAAAAAAAAAAAAAAAAAAAATTTGTAGAAAAAATACAATTTCCGGCGAAAAAACTTAAATATTTGAAAGAAATTTGATTTTTTCAATAAAAAATCATGTTTTTGGATAGTTTTTGGTGAAAAACTTAGTCAAAACCATTTTTTAGAAAAATGTGTTGTATGAACAGTTTGAAAACAACTAAATTTTCTTCAAAAAAATGTAAAAAGCTTCGGAATTGATTGTGTATTCAAGAAGTTATGGTCCAACAAAGTTGACATTTTCAGTAGAATGAGAAAAAAAATTGTATAAAAGTAGTTTAAACTAAGACTAGTTTTGATAAAAGACAAATTTGATGTTCTACAAAGTTTTCATAAATTTAATTTTGAGGATAATGATGCCAAAAGTATTGAAATTGGTTGGAAAATAACAAAGTGAATTCAGTAGAGCACACGAATTTTTGGTCTTGAGAACTTTTGAAAAATAAGCCGCACCCTAGTACACAGTGACCATTTGAGCAACATTGCTTAGGAACGTCTGTGTGATGAACGCAATAGAGGCTAATAAAAGCAAATGCTGGGAAGGAGGCTAGCTGCAATCAGCCCTTACCGTAGTTTTGCAGTATAATAGTTCAGACTACTATCAAACTATGATAAGGCCTGAAATGCAACTAGAGTGATTAAAGTGAAGAACGAAATTGTTTTATTAAAACTTCCTCTTCCCCATTTCATTTTATCACTCACTATCGGCACTATCACGTATATTACCGATTATCACTCATCAATTTTCGTAATACTCTTCAGATATACTTTACATTATATCACTTTTCACTATCACAACTACAAATTTACATCAAAATTACATCAATCCATTTTCATATAAATTGATTACTGTTACTATTACCATCTTTTACCATTACTATGTAAGTAAAATATATTCAATTTAAATGTATCATTATTTTTGTTGCTCTAGAGTCCTTACTAATCAAACTACAATTTAGCACTACGATCAAGAAAATTACAGTAAAAAAAATCATTTCGATCCATTCTTCTGCACTCGCTGTCATTATAAACACTTTTATCATGCATGTGTGAAGAACTAGGCAACAGTTTTTATATTCAGTGAAATGATTGCAAAATGTATTATGGCCATTATTAAATTAGTAGTATTATGGCCATTATTAAACTAGTAGGGTTCATATCATTATTATACATATATTATAACAAAATTATCACAATCACTTCCAATTTCAATTTCATTATAAAATCATTGCTAGCACCCTCACAATCATTAAATTTAACAACGACGACTGTAACGCAGAGTTCCACCAAACACCCATTCTTATGTTGCATTACAAAACGATTGATCACACGTTGGCTTCCAAACTTAACCACCATTACTGATTAGAACAAAGGATGCTAGAGCTTGTGTAAACGAACTGAAACATCAACAACCAACACTGGTTTATAAGCAACTACTGAGCCCTGGCGGTCCCTGCGTTCGAAGAGAACCTGACAATATGCCGAAAAAATTGACAGATCCTCCGCCTGAAAGCATCCGTTTCATGATAAATCATGAACCGTTGGAGGTGTGCCTAAGTATTGGGAAGGTGATATGTTTCACAGACGGGTATTATTAAGGTGCACCTTCTACTTTGGCACCGTCAAACCCTGTGATCTTGGCCAGGAAAAACCGTATATTTATTCATTTTAATATCAAAATAAAGAAAATTTTGGTCTCACACAGTATTGAATTCCAATTAATACCTACCTTGATACCTTGATGGCTACAGCGTAGCGTCACGTCATTGCCGGGCGTATTGTAGAGCTCCATCTTCGTCGGTCTTGGGCGAAACTTCTCCAGTTGCCCCGAATGTTTGGGGTTACCAGGTCCTCTTCCACTGCGTACTGACAGCGTATTCGTGGTCTTCCCCGAAGCCGCTGACCTCTACCTGGTTCCCTGCTAAATATTATTTTCGCAATTCTTTCTTCCGACATTCGTACTAAGTGACCAGCCGTCCCATACACGGGTAGATCACCTTTTCGTGGTGCGTTATGGGGTAAAGATCTACCAGTGAACCCTAGTCCTGACTGCTTCAAACGAAGAGCAGGATATTATAGTAATCAAAGGAACGTTTTTTAGTCCTTATTACAATTGTAAACCTTGTTGAAAGTGACAAGTCTCGGTTTACCCGGTTGCCGAGAATGATCTTGAGACAAGGAAAAAAAAATGAGTCGAATACAACAATTTGTTTTCTAATCTTTTATTTATTAAGTTCTCTAGAAGTAAGGACTAGGATTCTGATGCATGGACAATATCGGTGCAATTTCTTGGCTTTATCAAGGGATCCGATTTTGGCTGATAAAGGGGCGCACCTGTGGAGAGTGTACCCACCACATTCTTCAGAGGGTATAAATAGCGGAACCTTTCAATTAGAATCCTTTCCTGTGATCAAGTTAGGAATTACAACTGTAAGAAAACCGAATACTTTATCACTTCTCAATAGTGATAAGGTAACACGACATGCACTAAACAAAGGACGCGGGATATACTACAATAGATCAAATCTTGGTCGCAGTGGTTTATGTTCCGAACAGAAAAAAAGTGACCAGCCCACTGAAGTCTGCCGTATTTTACACGCTTGATAATATTCGTATCTTTGTACACTTGATACAACTCGTGACTCATGCGTCTGCGCAACACACCATTTTCGAGTTTCCCACCGCAGCACTTCACGCTCGAAAACACCGAAAGCTTTCCGATTTGCCTCTTTCTACGTCCACGCTTCGTGCTAAAGAGAGCCACCGGAAGAATCAGTGTTTTATACAGGGTGAATCTTGTTTCCGTTTGCAAGCTGCAGGATCTAAGCTGGTTACGTAGTCCGTAAAAGACCCCATTCACAGCCGCAACACTTCTTTCCACTTCGCGGGAAACGTCATTGTCACAAGTCACAAGTGTTCCAAGGGAAATAAATTCTTCAACAACTTCAAACACATCCACACTACCTCAGAACCTACAAAACCAAAAAGTGCGTCTGCCTACCTCAACCCGTCTAACGTCACGAACGAAGTTGACACCTCGTCTGCAATTCAAAAACTTGATTTCGAACCATCCAGCGTAGCACGTATTAGCCTAATTAGTTTCGCCGGAAAACCATGTTCAGACATTATCTCCCACAGCTCAATTCTTTTCACTGAGTTGTGCGCTGTCGTGAGCTCAATAAACAGATGGTGAGTCTGCAAGTATACTCCCGGAATGTATCTAGGATCATTCGCAAGCTAAACATCTGGTCCGTTGTCCAACGGCCCTCACGAAAACCAGCTTGGTTGGATCACTTCCCGCGCCATTGTTGTCACAACTTCGTGAATAGGGTCTCACAGGCTGTCCACATCTCCAGCAACGTTGATTCTTCCCAAATGCTCGTCTAGCTACTGGCGGTACTGTGCAGCTACCCCATTAGTCGACAAGCGTTGTATATTGAAGCGTGCGTTCTGTTTGTTCTGGAACTCGTGACGCAGGATAACTGCGCACGAATTTTAGCTACAACGAGATAATGATCCGAGTCGATATTAGGGCCTCGGAAGGTCCTGACATCCATGACAACTGAGAAATGTCGCCCATAAACCAGCACGTGGTCTATTTTGGAGCAGGCATTGCCACTCGGGTGTCGCCAGGTTTGTTTGCGGATATTCTTTCGTGCGAAGTAAGTACTGCTGATTGTCATCCCTCTAGCAGCAGCGAAGGTTACTAGCCGCAGACCATTATCATTGGTTGTGGAATGGAGGCTTTCCGTTTCAATGACGGTTCGGAAGAAATATTCTTTCCCGATCTGCGCATGACTATCTTGACGTCTTGTTTTGGGCACTCTCCGTAGGCCTTATCCAGGCTCTTATAGAACTCATCTTTCATGTCATCGGCCTTATCGTTCGTTGGCGCATATATGCTGATCAGGCTGTAGTTGAAGAACTTGCCCTTCATTCTCAACACACAGATTCGATCACTTACACTGCGGTACACGTTTTTGTCTCCAGCACCAAAATACCTCTATTCACTTAATTAAGGGTTGTTGAATCCATTGTCGTTTTCAGAAATATCATAGCACGTCTAGTTTTTGAGATATTGACTGTTGAAAATGCAAAAAATGACTATTTCAGCCAACTTGCATGCAAGTTTGCCAGCTTGTAAGGTAATATATTGGCTTAATTTGCCACAGAATTCAAACTTTATGTGTATAACAATACTTCATCAAAGTTTGTATTACTTTCGATACGGAAAAGTTATTTTTTGATGGTTTAGAGAATTGTTGTATTTTGCCATATAGAAGAAACGAAGAATTTTGTATGGAGACTGCAAGCATGTTGAAAAAATCGGTTTAATCGAAATTTAATCGTGCAATTTCAATCAAATTATGTCTGAAATAAAAGTTCAAATTCTATTTTGCATGTTTGGTGGATTAGATTACAAAAAAGTATGATAAATTGTACTTTAAATTTTATGTAAACAATAAGAAAACCAGTATTTTATACAACTTTGGCGACCTGTAGCTAAAAATTGTGACGTGCTGGAACATTTCTGAGAATGGCACCAGATTCAGAAACCCAAAATCTACTAGAGACACATAATTTGATCCTTGAGACACGCAAAAATGTCATTTTTGTCACGCTGTGTTACCGGTTTCCACCGAATAATTCGCTTCATCTGCTTCCCAATCACTATGAAGCCAACGCCACGTTCTGCTCTGTCGCCATCGCTGTAGTAGATGTGGTACTTGAATGAAGTGTTGACGATGGAGTCCACTGCTCGGAATTCACGTTCTCCGGTTCTCGACCCAGATAGCCGTAGCGGTAAAGCATTGTGTTATCGTTGAGTAGTGCGTAGTGTAGTCAGTCCCACCCCCTAGATTTTTAACACTCAATGTTAAATGGCACTACAAGAAGCTCCATCTCTCCTAAAAATTTATACATTAGGTGACGAGAGACGGTTGACTGCTTATCCCTTGAAAAAAGGTCCAATACACGGGACCGAAACGTCGGGCTTAGCCAAACAAGCCGTTTTAATTTATTAGACTGAGAAAGCCATAAAATTACAATTATTCTCCCAGTCGCAACACCATCACTGGTAAACACGCAGCTATTCAGCAAAACCAAGCTGAGGGTCGTGAGTTTGAATCCCACCGGTCGAGGATCTTTTCGGGTTGGAAATTTTCTCGACTTTTCAGGGCATAGAGTATCTTCGTACCTGCCACACGATATACACATGCAAAAATGGTCAATTGGCAAAGAAAGCTCTCAGTTAATAACTGTGGAGCAGCAGGCTTTGTCCCAGTTGGGACGTAATGCCAGAAAGAAGAAGGAGGTTCTCGGCCAGCGTATTTCGTATTTCCTGGATAGCTGCCACGTTCACGCCGACATTTCACGAGCCAGGAGCCCAACACGAGCGGGTTTAAAGTTCTCACGTTCCAAGATCCAACTTTACAATCGTTGTCCTTTATTCGTTGCCGGGTCTGTTGCCGTAAAATCAATCCGTTTGCTCTACTTTTGACTTTCTTGGTTGGTGAAGAGTCTTCGATAAGCCACCTAACCAGGGTAACGCTAACTACATTGTGCTAGAGGGACTGCCTCCTCGGTGCTTACACGATACAGCAATGTCCGTTTGTTCTCTACATGATGACCACGAGCGTAGCCATCACAACCATCCACCTTTATCAAGGCTTTGGACATATACAGTGAGAGGCAAAATAAAGTGCCCACCTTACCAGTTTTCGAATTTCTCTCATTGATTTGGTTCAAATTAAAGTTAACACACCTAAATCTTTTGTGATATTTTATTTTTGATGTTCTTTTAAAGTTGCACTTACGAAATTTTGATAAAAAAAAAGAATTTTACTTAAAGAAAAAGAAAATCAATTTGTATTGAAAAAAAAGTAGTGACAAAAATAAGTGCCCACTTCCTTCTTGGCCCCAGAAAAGATGATTTAAGAAAAATAAAAAGCAATTTAATAGTTAATGTGTCCTCCTTTGGCCTTAAGGACTTGCTGGAGGCTCTTCGGCATGCTTTTCACCAGGTTTTGTAGGTGTTGTGGATCTAGTTCTTCCCAGGCGCGCTCCAAGGCTTCAAAATAATTATTTTTGTTGGTAACACCAGTTTTTTCAACCCTGGCATCGAGAATCGCCCACAAATTCTCGATGGGGTTGAGGTCTGGGCTTTGTGGAGGCCATTCCAGCGGTTTAATCCGACAAGACCGGAAAAAAGACTTGGTCTTCTTTCCAGTATGCTTCGGGTCGTTGTTCTAGAGAAATATGAATTTCTCTTCAAGGCCCGTCTGGATCAGCGAAACCTCCAGATTTTCCAGCAAGATGTTAATGTAGGAATCTGCCATCATTATTCCGTCGATTTTCACGAGGTTTTCTACTCCACTCCATGAAAAACACCCCCAGACCATCACATTTCCTCCTCCATGCTTCACCGTTCCTTGGATGTGGTGCTCTGCATCACACACGAGCCCGCCGCTCTCGGTTAGACAGCTCGAGCTTCAGGAGCGCCACATCCAAGGAACGGTGACGCATGGAAGTGTGATGTGATGAAATGTGATGGTCTGGGGGTGTTTTTCATGGAGTGGAGTAGGAAGCGTCGTGAAAATCGACGGAATAATGACGGCAGATTCCTACATTAACATCTTGCTGGAAAATCTGGAGGTTTCGCTGATCCAGACGGGCCTTGAAGAGAAATTCATATTTCTCTAGAACAACGACCCGAAGCATACTGGAAAGAAGACCAAGTCTTTCTTCCGGTCTTGTCGGATTAAACCGCTGGAATGGCCTCCACAAAGCCCAGACCTCAACCCCATCGAGAATTTGTGGGCGATTCTCGATGCTAGGGTTGAAAAAACTGGTGTTACCAACAAAAATAATTATTTTGAAGCCTTGGAGCGCGCCTGGGAAGAACTAGATCCACAACACCTACAAAACCTGGTGAAAAGCATGCCGAAGAGCCTCCAGCAAGTCCTTAAGGCCAAAGGAGGACACATTAACTATTAAATTGCTTTTTATTTTTCTTAAATCATCTTTTCTGGGGCCAAGAAGGAAGTGGGCACTTATTTTTGTCACTACTTTTTTTTCAATACAAATTGATTTTCTTTTTCTTTAAGTAAAATTCTTTTTTTAATCAAAATTTCGTAAGTGCAACTTTAAAAGAACATCAAAAATAAAATATCACAAAAGATTTAGGTGTGTTAACTTTAATTTGAACCAAATCAATGAGAGAAATTCGAAAACTGGTAAGGTGGGCACTTTATTTTGCCTCTCACTGTAGCTCTGGATCTCAATAGTTTCAAGTTCTTTCGGACATGCTACTATGGTGAGCCGTCATGCGCTAGCAGTGTTAATACTAATGCAATATCTAGGTCAAAATCTTCTATCAAATTGAAGAGGGTGTATTTGAGTGAACCCGATATCTCAGCATTAAAAAAGAAAACTGAATGATGAACTGTCCCTGTTCATATTCGGTGGCCTTTTCAAATAATTTTAAATCAACAAGTTTCGGTGAAAGGTCTTTCCGGATAATGGTTTTTCGGTAAATAATTCATTCCGGTAAATGTTCTTCTTGGAGTTCAGATATTGTTGGAGAATCTATTATCACATCCAGTTCTCTAAATCCGTCTTACTGGTTTGGCAACACCAATCTGCATTTTGCCGGTTGGACTAGCTTAGCGAAGGTTCAAGCGAATTAACCCTCTAATACCTAAATTTTTATTTTCGGTCTAAACATTATTTTTCGTTATCTAAAATCGATCTAAACACGTTTTGGGCAATGATTTATTTTAATTCGCGAATTTGTAAATTTTGGTTTTGATTTTTAAAATTTTTATTTTTGAACATCCCTTTATAATTTTTTCTTGAGGCCTCTTCTGGTAACTGATATTTGACAATAATAAAAATTAAAGTTTTTAAGGTATTTTTTTAAATATTAATTTTTGAATTTTTTTTCTGTATTTTTTTATATTTTCAGTGTAATTAATGGAAAAATAGATTTGAAATTATTTCAATACCACCAAGCTCTTCTTCAGTGATAGGTTGGTCGTAGAAAAATATAAAAGGTTCGATTTTTTATATTAAACGTTAAATGAACCCCAGGCTTGTAGGTTATATAGGAAAACAATTTTTCAAACAATTTTCAAAAATAGAAAAAAGTTTCAAAAGTCATAAAAAACTTTTCTTATATGCATGTTATGAGTTAAGGTTCAAGCCACAAATAAAATCATTTTGATTTCTGAGCTACGAAAAAATACACAAAATTCCAAAGTGTACCCCGTCTAAAGGCGGGGTTGGGTATTAGAGGGTTAACTGCCATTGCTCTGTCGGCTCGGCTTTTATCTCGACTGTTCTTGAAAATAGTTCGACATCACGTCGACGGGAGCAATTTTACCACACCGGAGGATCTGTCAGTGCGAGCGCGCCAAAATTCTACCGAATGAAAATGTGCTGGCCGTGCTTAAGGTGCAATTATTTGCTTTTCATAATTAATGATCAATCTTTTGGTTTTTCAACCCAAAAAGTAGGTCAAAATCAATCGATTATCGAGCTTATTTCCATTGGCACAATCATTTTGTACAGTTGTGTCTTGGGACACACATGATTGCACAACAAATGTAACCATAAACAAAGAATCCGGAAGTACCTATGTTGCCAAACACAAATCATACAATTTTCTCCCTCTAAAGTAAAATTGTCAACTGCCCTCATCGCCCGCCCCCGCAAGAGCAAGCGTCAAGGTCGAAGGATCAAACACTATCAGTTTGTTTTCTTAGTCCGAACGATGGAAAACTTAGTCTACGTTCTCAATTATATACGTTCGTTGAATAAATTTCTTGAAATCTCGTGCATTGTCGTAGTTTTACGGCTTGTAATTGGAATGCAATCTTTTAGTGAAGATGTACGAAGGTTTTCCATAGTGTGGCTAAGTTCCCGGTGAAGTAAGTTACACAGGGGTCGGAAAGGAATTTGAATCGTAATGTGGCGTGGCTCAGTCGATCGCTAATTAGATTTCGTCCAGCACATCTTCGTCCATGCGATCTCGGTGAAAAAGGGCAAAGTGGATAGTTCAACTGAAGTTATTTCTAAATACAGTAGTTTTATTGCAATTTTGGTGTACAAGTGGGCGAACTTTAACAGATTTCCCAAAATTTCACTTGGAAAAAGAATGTATAGTGTAGGCTAGTTCGAATATCCAGCGCACCGGTGGATTTTAATTTTGGTACGACGAATATTGTTTTAATTTTTAATTTTGGTACGATGTATATTGCGATTGTGACGAAGTAGATCGAAACCCTTATAAGAAAAAAACTAAAGTATAGCAAACATTACAAAATTATTGGCTTTTGGCGCCACGGCGTTCACATTCCAACTAGTATTTATATAAATGTCAGAAATTACGATAGAAAAAAATATGAGTTATTGCATCGAGTATTCAAAAAATTTCAATACTTCGTTTAGTTTAATCATTAGAGTGCAAGAATTGCGTTTCGTATCAACAGGAAAAAAATCCATATCGTATCCCCTAACAGCATAATAGTCGTCATCGGGTGATGTGATAAATTTTCTTTGCACCGCCATGCTGATGATAACTGCATGGTGCACGGTCGGCAGCTTCCACAAAAATGAAAGCAGCACACAACGGTTGCTCAACCAAGGCGATACGGTGATGAATGGCGACGGGACGAGCAGCCTTCGTCACCTGCAGTGCGAGGTTCCGGTTTTGCCCAGCAGGCATTACCTATGGCACCGTGCCTCCGTTTGGCCATCCGGCGGAGATCGTTAGCCGTCAAGCTGGAAACTGTTCAACAAACGAGCATGCTTTCAGCACTTTTTGGAAGTTTCTATTGGACGAGGTGTACACTGCGGGGAGAGACCTATTCATTCTTTACATTTGCAGTTTTTTGTTAACGTTTCGAACAGTGCAATACAGCTGTTGTATAAAATCGTAGTGCTCGTTA
This sequence comes from Aedes aegypti, assembly GCF_002204515.2. Classification (NCBI taxonomy): domain Eukaryota; kingdom Metazoa; phylum Arthropoda; class Insecta; order Diptera; family Culicidae; genus Aedes; species Aedes aegypti. Next base: position 159,187,100 of record NC_035109.1, on the reverse strand, counting down.
CTCGGAATGTCTGTGAAAAGTGAATAATATGTTTCAAAATAGATAATTATCTCTGCAATACGTACAATCGTTGCTGGGGTGGATTAGAGTTCTGAGGATTTTTTTCTAGCGGAATTTTTATAACTGCGGAAGAGCTCATAGAACACTAAACTGAGATGTTGTCCTCTAGTGGGGACGTAATGGCAAGTGAGAGAAGAGGCTGCTAGGAAATAAATGTATGCTTATGAGTACTTTAGTGATCATATCAAGTAAACACATCACAACAAAATTACAACATCACAAGGTCCAAAATGAACCTCTAAGCAAATTGGATGAAAAGTTCATTGCTAGTTAACAGAGTAGTGGATCAATAATACCGTTTATGCGTAAATATGCATATCGAGTAAGGGAGTGCTAACTGTATATTAGTATCAAATTCGCAGAGCTCAAGTTCCTGTTTGAAAATGAAATATTATACATTCGATAATTGAAAATCACAACATGCATTTTGCCTGTGGCTGGCCAACATCGGTCAAACGCTTCATCAAAATTGGAACGTAAGTGCTGTTTGCTGACACAGTTGTTCCTCAGTACAATTTCATGGCCCAGAGAGATCCAAATGGGGAAACATCGGACATGTTCGACGTACAAAAGCAATATTCGACATCTATTGGGGGGACTAGTACGGTGCAAACACACATGCTAGTGTGCAAAATCTGGCGCAAATAACGTGCTATCCCACTGTCATTATATGATAAAACGATGCTCAGCCGGAGACTGACTAACCTGCAAAACTTGTCCATCGTATACTGCTAAAGAGCATAACTGTCCCATAATGAAATAGTAGGCGTTGAAAAAATAACACTAAAATATTTGAAGTTGATCTTTAGCAAATATTCATAATTTTCTTGTATATTTCTCCCTATCATCTTCACTTAGGACCACCGTACTGGAGATGGGCGAATCACTCACGAACCATTCAATAGAGTTGACTCTATTGAATAAAAGAGTCACAATTCATTTGCATCGGAAAATTTGGAAGAGGGCCTTAAAATTACTAGGGATAATTTTTTAGAGTTGGGCTTATCATAGCTAAGCTAAGCTAGCATAGCTCCCAAGAGTCGATTCACTTTTGAGAGTGAGTCACCTACGATTCGCTCCCAGAGTTTCATCATCATTCCATCTCTACACCGTACAGATCACTCATGCTGCTACTTTTGACCAGCAAAACTAGAAACAAGACCATAATTCACGTTTCGCAGTTACTATTGAGATAAACAGCTCTTGTAGAGACTTTAATGCCTATTCATTTATCTAGTTAACATCAACAGTTTAATTATAAAACACTAAATCGTGGCCACAACTCTCCATCCTCGGTTCTGTCCCACGCTCGCTAAATCGATGCGCACTTGATCCGCCCACCTAGCTCGCTGTGCTCCACGCCTTCTTAAACCAACTGAATCCGAAGCGAACTCCATCTTTTCAACATGCCCTGCCTATCGTATCCTTCCAGCTTTTAGCCACCTCTTGGATACTAGGTTCTGCTTGCACCCCACAGACGCTCAGACGGTTTGACCAACATTGACTCCGCCCCCACGTTGGTGCTCATGTTGGTGCTATGTTTGACCGTGTGTGATGCTGTTTGACGAACCAATTTGACAGTTTGTGAAACCGATTTGACGGTTGACGAATCGGTTGGCCAAAACGAGTTTGATTTTGCTCAAACCACCGGTGAGTGGAGCCAATTGTTTGACGAAGTGGTCGTACTGTCCGTAGGGATATTGCACGAACATCAACGTCAGTACCTATGTCAAAATGAAGCATCGACGTCCCATGAACTGCCGATGCAGATGGGTGGAAAGTAAGAATTTTCCCACAATCTTCAACCAATTTCTTTAACAAATACACCAGATGTTCTTCAGTGGTTCAATCAGGAGTTCCTTTAGCGACTCCACCTGGGACGCTTCGAGGAATTATATCAGGAGTTCCTCTAGCAATTCTATGAAAAGTTTATCCAGGGATTCCATCAAGAGTTCCTTGAGAGATTCCACCTGAAATTTCTCCAGGGATTCTATCAGGAGTTCTTGTATGGATTCCATCAGGAGTTCTTCTAAGGATTTCATTAAAAGTTTCTCCAATAATTCCATCAGGAGTTCCTTCAAGGACTCGATCAGGAATTCCTCCAGGGATTCCATCAGGAGTTCCTATTGGGATTTTATCAGGATTATGTATAGGGCTTCCATCAAAGTCCTTCTGGTGATTTCATCAGGAGTTCCTCCTGGGATTCCATAAAAAAAGAGAAAGAGTTCCTTCTGGGATTTCACGTGGAATTCCTCAAGAGATGTTATCCGGAATTCATCTAGAGAATATTTCAGGAGTCCCTCGAGGAATTTCATCGGGATTTCTCCTAAGGATATCATAAGAAGTTGCTCTAAGAATTCTTTCAGGAGTTCCATCAGGAATCTTATCAGGGATTCCTCCAGGGATTTCATCAAAAGTTTCTATAGAAATTCCATCAGGAACTCTTCTAGGGGATTTATCAGAAGTTCCTCTAGCAATCCTATGAAAAGTTTCTCCAGGGATTCCACCAAGAGTTCCTTCAGAGATTCCACCTGAAATTTCTCCAGGTATTCTATCAGGAGTTCTTTTAGGGATTCCATCAGGAGTTCTTCTAAGGATGTCAATAGGAATTCCTCCTATGATTCCATCAGGAGTTCTTTCAATAATAATTCAATAATTCTTTCAATTCAGGAATTCTTCCAAGTATTCCATCAGGATCTCCTCCAGGGATTCCATCAGGAGTTCCTCTAGGGATGCTATCAAGAGTACCTTCAGGGTTTCCATCAGTGTTCTTCTGTGGATTTCATCAGGAGTTCCCTCAGGGATTCCATCAATATTTCCTTCATAGATATCACTTAGAATTCCTATAGGAATTTCATCAGGAACTCTTCTAGTTAATTTATCAGAAATTCCTCTAATTGCTTCAGGAGTTCCTATATGTATTCTTTCAAGAGTAGTTCCATTTGAGTTCTTCTAGGGATTTCATCAGGAGTTCGTCCAGGGATTCCATTAATAGTTCCTTCATAGATTTCACCTGGAATTCTTCCAGATATTCTATCAGGAGTTCTTAAAGAGAGTATATCAGGAGTGCCTCTAGAAATTCCATCAGGATTTCAGGAGTTCCTCTAGGGATTCTATCAGGAATCTTACCAGGAATTTATCCAGCAATTTGATCAGAAGTTTCTTCAGAGATACCACCTGAAATTCTTCTAGGGATTATATCAGGATTACCTCAAGGAAATGCATCAGATTTTTTTAAAGGGATTGCATAAGGAGTTCCTCCAGGGATTACATCAGGAGTTATTTAAGAGATTCAATCAGAAGTTCCTTCATAAATTTCACCTGGAATTCCCACAGGGTTTTTTTAGAAGTTTCGCTAGGGATTCCATCAGGAGTTGCATCGGAGACAGCACCTGAAATTTATCGAGAGATTATATCAGGGATTCCTCAAGGAATTCAATCAGGATTTCTTCTTGGGATTTTATAAGGTGCTTCGCCAGGCATACAATCAGGAATCCCTTTAGAGATTTCATCATGAACTCTTATAAGAATCCCGTCAAGGGTTCTTTCAGAGATTCCATTAGAAGTTCCTCAAAGCATTACATCAGAAGTTCTTCTAGGGATTACCGCAGGAATTTATCTAGGGATTCCGTTAGGAGCCCTTCTAAGGATTTTATCAGGAGTTCCTCCAATGAATCAATCAGGAGTTCCTTTAAGAATATCAAAAGTTTCTGTAGGATTTGTTTAGGAGTTGCTTCAGATATTCTATCTGGACTTCCTGCAGGAATTCTCTCAAGAATTTCTCTAGAGATTCCTTCAGGAACTCCTCCAGAGACTACATCAGAGGTTCTTCCAAGGATTTCATCAGAAGTTTCTCTAGAAATTCCCTGATTGATAAATTTCATCAGGAGTCTTTCAATAGATTTCATTAGGAGTTTCACAGGGATTCCATCAGAAGTTCTTCCATGGATTTTGTTTAAATACTTATAAGATTTAATTATAAAATCCTTATGGGACTTCATCATGAACAGCTTCTGGGGTTCCATCATAAGTTTTATCAAGAATTCTATCAGAAACTTTCTTCCAGGGGTTTTTTTTTCTAGGGAACTCTTCAAGGAATTCCTTCAGAAATTCTTCAAGAGAGTTCTCCCGGAATTGATCAAGGGATGCCTCCCAAAATCCGTAAGGATATTAATATCGCCTAGGGTTGACAGGAGTTCCTCCTGGGATTTTAACAGATATTTCGCGAAAGGATTTGATTAGCGGAATTACTCAAGAGATTCCTTTCGGAATGTCTCGCAAAATGTCTCCATGAATTCCTGGGGGTTTCAGGAACTCCTCCAGCAATTTTACCAAATATTTCTTATGATGAATCACAAGTAATTTGGGAATCCACCAGTACATCCTCCAGTGACTCTATGACGAGTTCCTCCTGGTATTCACAAAAGGAATTCCGGCAGGATTCCATTAGAAATTCTTTCATGAACTCCATCAATATTTTCCCAGTGACTTTACCGGGAGTTCAAAAAATCCTCTAGAGGTTCTTCTAAAACATTCTGGAACAATCCTCCAAGGATTCCGCCAAGATGATCTCGAGGGATGCCATAACGAAGAGGATTAAACAAAGCATTTCTATGAATGTCTTCCTTCCCTTTTGTCCCCTTTTTTGGGGGATCCCCATGTAGGATTTTTTTTGAATTGTTTCGCAGTATTTCTTGTGGAATCCCTGAAAATTTCCTGGTGGAATCCCTGGAGGAACTCCTTGATGAATTCTCGAAGAAATTGTGGGTAGAATCACTATAAGAGTTTCTAGAATAAATCTCGGCGTGTAGGAATTATTGAAGCAAGTTCTAGCGAAAATCATGTAGGACTCCCTGAATCAATCCCTGCAAGACTGTTTGGATAGACTGCTGAAGATTTTCTTGAATGTATTCCTATTTCCTTAGGAAATAGGACTAGAAACTAGAAGAATCACTGAAAGATTTTTCATAGGAGCAATTCCTGGTGGAGTTTTTGTTGGAATTCCTGTATTAATTTCTTTGGAGGAAATCATTGAGCAATCTCTTCAAGAATATCGAGAGGATTTTCTGGTGCAATTGCAGGAAAAGAATCCTTATTGAAGCTGTTTGGGAATTCCTGAAGTTTCTCTGGATAAATTTCTAAATAATTATTTGGATGATTTTTTGGTGGAATATTTGAAGGAAGCATTATAAAATCCTAAGGAAGTTTTTGGATAAATCCCCGGAAGACTCCGTAGAAAAAATACAATAATTGATTGCTGAAGAAATTCTTTTTGGAATTTCCTCAGCAACTTCTGGTGAAATGTAAGGAGGAATTCTACAAAGAAGCCTTGAAAAAAGTGGTGAAATCCTTGGGAGATATTCTGGTAATGAGTTTCTTGAGAAGTATTTGAAAGAGTTTGTTATGTGATTCCTGAATAATACACGATGGAATACTTGAAACTTACTTCTAGAAGAATTCCTAAAGGAATCTATGAAGAATTTGTTATAGCAATCTGTGGAGGAATTCTTGGAGGCAGCCTTGGAGTAAACTCTGAAAAATTACTGAAGAAATCACTTGGGGATTTTTATGATCTTTAAAGGAATCAGTGGAGGAAATCCTGAATAAATAGTAGAGGAAACTCAAAAAAAAAGCCACCTAAAGATATGCCTGAAGAATTTTCCCCGGAGAAATTTGTGGATAAATTTCTAGACGAATTATTGATAAAATTCCTGGTAGAATCCCAGGAAGAATTTCTGGTGGAATCCCCAGTACAACCAATGGTTTCCTGGAAAGACTTCAAAGTAGAATAACTAGAGGAAACCTCTAAGGACTCTAGACAGAATCTTTGAAGAAATTACCATAGCCATTATATCGATATTATAGTCATATCGATGACTGTTCAGAATAATCCCCGACAGAGATCCCTCATAATTTTAGAGTTTTGCCGGAACACTTTGTGCAAATTGTAATTGGTATTCCTCATCAATATCCCTTTCTTCTGCTGCTTAAATTCTGAAAGTTCTGCTCTTCCTCACTACGATTATTGCGGTAGAAATATTCGCCCCCACAGCCACAGAAATCTAAAATAATAACAATCACATATTTACTAGACTTGCCGTGATCATTCAAAACATGCGAAAAAATATGGCGTTGCTGCAACCAACCTTGACAGTCGGTCAAACGGTTGCATCAACATAAATCGGTTTGACTAACTTGGGGCGGATCAAACAGTCTGAGCGTCTGTGGGCTGTATTATATAGGTTTTATTCTCTCATTTTAAACTTCAACAGGTATTTCCGGTCGCGGTATAGTGGATGCATACAAAAGCCATCACATTGAAAATTACTTGATCTTTCAATTTTTCATTATGACATTTTTATCTACTACAGTCGGAACTCGAGATTTTCACTTGGTCCACTCTGACTGAACGCATATTTGAATATTTCTGGTCTTCAATGCCCTGACTCTGCAAAAACTTAATTTTCAAGCTATCGTAATGCCATTGTTTTCGGGATTGACGATATGAATTATTGAATAATTTACGATACTGATGCCGAAGGGTCTTAATAATATGTTTATGTGAAAGATATGCACCCAGTTTGACCATGCAAGCATTAAATGATTGTTATTTTTCTAGAAATTGTTCAGTCAGATTGAACCAAGTGCACATAGTCCATCAAAAAATAGTTCTATCAGAGGTTTGGATTGCACATTGGACCGAATCGACAATTTAGCCGGAAAAAAGTGTTATCTCTGTTCTCGTCGATTTTAGACGTTCGATGCCTTCAGAGAAGTTATTCGTAATTGAGTTTTGCATCTTTTAAGGAAAAAGTTCAATAGGGTGGCCCAAATTTAAGCTAAAATTTTGACTCAAACTTTTTTGTTTGATGAAATTTGTGGCTGCGCTCTTCTGCAAACTTTTAGAAAATATTATTTTGAACAACTTTGTCGAAGACACTTTTGATCTAACTCTTCATTTGAGCTAAGTAAATTGATTTTGAAAGTATTAACTTAGGGTGGACCCAAAAAATTAGTTATTTTGATCTAACTTTTTTGTTTTCAGTTTTACGTGAATGTGGTCTTCAGAAAAGTTGTAGAGGAAGTAAAGATACACATTTTTGCTGAACATTGCAAGTTTGTAATTTTTGTGATTTTCAAGTTATAAGCAAGTTTAAGTGAAAAACTATGAAATCTTTAGATGCCCATAACTCATGGAGTTGGTTCGATACAATTTTTCTTTTAGTGGCAGACACTAAAATTACATTTGTTAGAAAATGTCGGTACATAAGTCGATGAGGCTCACCTTCGTACTTGTTTTCCTGCATTTAGTTGTTTGGCATTGTTAACATTATAGAAAACAGACTAGAAAAAACGTGAAAAATGATCAATTTCACCCAAAATTACGGTACCTAAAAATAATGAAATATCAATTTGATTTAAATCACCATATAATCTTAATATATCATCCAGCGATTTCAAGGATTGATTGATTAATTAATAATTATATAATTATATATAATAATTAATAACCAATCTGTAATTCTACAACAATTTTAGATTAGTTTAACAAGCAGAAGTATATACATTTTTTCTATAAGCTTTGGGTGTCGGTTTTACCCCGATTTGGTGTGGGATGAATCTCTTTTGACCGTAGTTCCAATGCCTATATTGAACTTTATATTGGGGTGTTCGGTAATCTAATCCGCATGATTTTAATTTATTATGCGAAATGAGTTAATTATTGTTATGCCTATATTTCCAATGTGGTACTTCATATTTTAAACAAAGTGTATTAAATTTTTGTTATTTTTGTATTAAAAACTGAATAGTGCGATGAAAAAATTTGTTGGTTTCAAAACATATATGGGACATTTATACTGTCAGTATAAGTACATGCCACTTATCGCCAGCGAACCCTCGTTCAATGCTTGTGCCAGGTCAATGCATGAGAAGTTTTGAATTGCAGACGGTTATTATGCGGACAATGATCATGACTCTGAATAGGTGGCACCCGCAGCTGCTACCGAGGGATAAAACATTTAGTTTTAGTTATGTTTACTCATGCGTCTATTTGACTCAATTCAAAACTGATTAGTCGACTAATAAACAACCCTTGAGGAACGTTTTTGATGTTGTTTACAGAGTTTTGCAACTGTGATTCAATTTGTGTTTGATTTTTTTCTTCTTGCTAGCGTTACGTCTTCACTGTGACAAAGCCTGCTTCTCAGCTTAGTGTTCTTATGAGCACTTCCACAGTTTTTCACTAAGAGCTTTCTTGCATGTGTATATCGTGTTAAAGGTTCGAAGATATTTTGTGCCCAATGTATTTCAACTTAAAACAAACGTGTTTTATGCTAAAACTAGGTAACTCGAGTTACTTAGCTTGACCTCAATAAATAAAAAAATAATAAAAAATAATAAAAAGTGTATGAATAGTAACATAAACATAACAAAATGTGTTTTAATTCTAATAAAAACATATCAAACCAAGTTATAATGTTTGATACAAAGTATCAAAATTATAATACTGTTCGATATACGATAAAATTGTATATTATTGAAATGCATAACTGTCTATTTATTTTGTTATAAAGTTGTCAAAAATCAACAAAAAAATATATTAAGGGGAAATAAAACACATTATGTTATATTTCTGTTTTGTTATGTTCTATGGATAACGGAGCCTAACAAAATTATATTATAATATGATATGGATATCATATTCTGATAAAATTTTATTATATTTTTGTTACAAGCCTCTAGTCGGGATTCTATTCGATAATCTCAAAATTTCTAGCTCACTCTTCGACATCAGTAAATAACTTAGGAATTCTAAGCAAGATGCTGAGAATTCTAGGCGGAAACATGTAGATTTGTAGCTATATGCTTCAGAATCCAGCGTGTTCCTGTAGTTTCCTTACGTCCTTACGAGCACCGTGGAATTGGCTGTCCACGAACTACGCGGCCATTTTTTCGGGTTTTCAGACCACTATTTCCTCGTGAAATTAAGTGACGCCTTAGGATCATCATCATCTACTGAGCAATCCCTTTCCAAGTATACTCAGACAATGGTATTGGCAATGTTTTTCCGACCTTGGTACCATTCTCTAATTGAATGATAAGTAACTTTTCAGTATATCTTGAAAAAGACAGATTTTCATTCTAACTTTACGACCATAAATATTGGAGTAACCTAATCATTCTTATGCCTGAAACATTTCGTTAGTAAAATGTAGGTGTATGGGGTTTAATTCGAATCAGTCCCAAACAACCGACGCAATGAAGAGCCCCTTACAAAATTGCTTCAAAATTCCTCCTAATGGCGGTTTCCCTTTGTTCCGCAAAACAGTTAGCCGAGTTTGTTGTCCGACATTCCTTTCTACACTCATTTTCCATTCCAAAAGCGAGACAGCTCTCCGACGTGAATGTGAGTTTAAATTAACTTTCAACAAGATTCTAACAAAAGTGTCATCTCCATTAGCATTCGGCTTTGTAGTAACACCGTCCTTCTGTTGTATAGTGGCAGAAACACTCCTGGCCCAGGCGTAAGCAAAAAGAACACACAAATCTTGTCTGCTGGCTGCGGACCATTTCTCCCTCCCGTGTGTGTATGCGAGCTTAGAGGATTTGTCGCTATGAATAAGGTAAGACAACACAAATAAAAGAGGACGAATCCAAATCACAACGCACAAATCCTTCGCTTTTAAAGTGTAAATCACCAAGCGACACTCTGTACCCGCCGGATCACAGGGACAATTGTGAGTGACAGTAGGAAGTAGTAGCGTGGCAGCCGAGAGCAATTTGTACCGTTTGGATTCAAACTTCGTACACTCTCGAAACTGCAAATCAATTTCCTTTTAATTAATACTTTGAAGGGTTCTCAGTGAACTGATTTGCGAAATGTTTTCACATGTTGATATTTATCGATTTTGATCTGCTGTAGGTAAACCAAAAATAAATAAAATATCTTAGATTTTTAGCTCAACCATGTAAAGCCATTTGTAATGCATTATTCAACGATAAATCATTCATACACAGCTATTATATCTAAAATTGTTAACAAAGTCCTAAATATTGAACGCGAAACGTCTTCTCTCAAAGAATATTACAAGCGGAACCACTGTTAATAATTTAACACTAAAGAATATATAATGCACATGAAATGAGCGAGCCATCGATCCATTCATGTGCATTATTTTTGACAGTGTATTAGGCATACAATCGTGTAAGTAAAGCATTCTTCTCAAGTAACCGAATGGTATTTTAATTCACCCTGCGTGCTATTATAGTGCTTTTGTATAGCAGACATCCCAAGCAGCACAGTTTGTTTCAACTCAAGAATAAAATCTTCTCTTTAAACTAATCAGATTTGTTAAATGTTGAAAATATGACTAACAATTACATTGAATAGCAACGCAAAAAGCGCAGGAGGCGAAGTCTGTTTGCAATTATTGATAATTAAGTTATATCGAAATTACTGATTTTTTTGCAAAATACTTAATGGAAAAAAAATTAAAACAAAAATGTGAAAATCGAACTTCCGACATCAAGATCAATAATTTTCTCCTCTAGTTGCTACTCCACCAGCTCTTCGAACAATTGCTTCGCCAATGCACTATAAAAGCTACCGTAAAATCGGGTGTAATTGATCAGAAGGGTGAAATTGATCATCGTATCACACGATTTTATTAACTTGTAATGGAGCACAAATTTCAATGTAAGCTGCAGTAAATGAACGTTGCTTGTCGTAACTACTGTCGAATTGTGTGTTGTAAAGTTTTTTGCGTTAAAGAATGTTTATTACTATGAAAATAACGTAAAATTTCAAAATCATGCACGATGCTGTATTGACAAACACCTATGAACTTCTATTTATAAGCAAGGATTTGAACATGGTATCAACCTGAAAGTTTGTGAGGATGCTTGAGATATATCCCCAAACCAGATTTCATCACCAAAACTCGTACCAATTAGCTCATATGGTTAAAATAATTGAATTTCTGTTAGATATCATTGAATTTCTTAGGAAATTGCATACATTTAGGCGTTTTCCGCGTAATTCTTGAGATTTAACTATTCGTTATTTATATAAATATTGCATTGTTAAGAATTTCACAAGCATATTCGGATTCAGGGAGCTCAAATTTATCATATAGAGTTGTTTTGGAAACTAACAATAATGGCATTGACAAGTGATCAATTTCACCCCGAAATGAGATCCTCTGATTTTTTATTTTAGAGGTATTTGTTAACACTAAAATGGCATTTGTTAGAAAATTTCGGTACATAAGTCGATGAGGCTCACCTTCGTACTTGTTTTCCTGCATTTAGTTGTTTGGCATTGTTAACATTATAGAAAACTGACTAGAAAACCCTTGAAAAATGATCAATTTCACCCGAAATTACGGTACCACACATTGCCTAATCAAAGCTTGTTGCTTGCAACTTTAATGCACCCTTCGGAATACAAGTTCATTACTGGCGAAATTAGACCACGCCTGAAATAATCTAAAGTTTTCGCAAAAACTTTTGCGCTACACATGAGAAACACCATTCAGACAAAAAAAACTGTGGCTAGACCATGTGTTCGTTATTAGACACGGTGTGCCAGAAACTGTTATTAACGCAAAAAATGTCCAAGAATTTGACATCTATCATTCGAAAGGTTTAGTATTCAAGCATCTTCTCCGTAAATTTGAAAATAATATCACGAGGGATCGAAAGGTATTGTGATTTGAAGGTTTTGAGCTATTTTGGAAGGGATATTCCACTGTTTCATGAATCAACAAGCCAATACGTCGATTGGGTGTCGGTTCTGTAGTTAATTCAATCAAATCAGTACAAATGACACTACCGCAACACTAGGAACACTCAGAAAAAAATATATCAATATTTCCCAACACGCAATTTGAAATCAATTTAATCTTGATTGAAACTTCTATAATAAAAAATCACTCTAAAATGAATGTAGCGAACCGTTAAAGTATCTTTGTGTAAGTGCCACTTATTATCGTAATATTCCATTTCCCTCTCAGTTTAAAATGAGTCGTTTGCAACCCAGTAATATTATATTTGACGATACTCGAATCGTTTAACTAAGTGATACAGATTTCGTTTATCTGAATAACCTACAAGTTCTTCAATCTAGGAAACTCCTTCCTAGTTGTTTAGACTACCAACTTAAACTTAATAAAAAAATTGTCATGCCAAAATCCATTAACAAATTTTGATCTATATTTGATGTAGTCCAGTAGGCAATTATCTCTATCAGTGTTTTTCTCCTGTTCAATCCTCACCCACTTTATTCATATTTATATTATAATTTTTATATTTGAAATCCCACATTGAAATACTAAAAAAATATCATTTCAATAACAATACAACACTTTTCTTTGAGAACAACGGATGTGGTCAGTATCCAAAAGGGTCCTAAAGCATTGTCCCAATTTCAGTACCGAACGCTTAGGTATAGGCCAAAAACACATGTTAATTTTTTATGTTTTTCGATGATTTATGCCCAGAAAAACATTTTTTCCGGTTATTGTGATCTTGTCATACCCCTTGGTTTAAGCTCAAATTATGGGTGTATTCTTTCCGTGGCACTTCTGAAATGTCAGATAAGAACAACCCTCTATTAAAAATTTGAACCCCTGAGCAATTCTCGCTGAAACCAGGGCGCCATCGTCACCCATCGTTAGAACTCCAATTTTACGTCACTAATCGCTAGTATATGCTAAAACTAAAGGGTGGTTCTTTCCTCTTTAAAATTTAGAAGCGGTTCCAATTCATCTTCATCCTATGACATTTCCGGCGGTCTGGTGGATGACGAAACACAGTTTTATGAGTCTCATTCACACGGTGTCTAAATCTCGATCATTATAGGGCTGCCCATTGATTTTGCTGGGTAACGGTTTTAAACGAAAAACACGTTACGAAACGTTTCCCAGCAAAATCAAAGGGGTCCGTTGGGCACACTAAACAAAGCCTGAAATTGCCTCATGGAAATTAGATGTATTTCGGATATTTTTGCGAAAATGTTCAACATTTAAACAAAGTTTTTTTGATACGAAGTCTAAAAAAATCTGTCGATGAAAATTTGTCCATACATTTTGCATTGGATAGTTAAAGCTGCAAAGTTAAGTTTTATTTAATTAAATATGGAGAGTCAAAGTTGAAGAAATCATATTTTCCCTCACATTTTAAAACTTTGAGAGTGTGAAAGTTTTGTTGGGATACATTCCCTTGTAGAAAAAAAAATTGGAGGTGGATGCAACTTCGATAACAATCAAAATGTTTGCACCGCGATACAAAATTAGGAAATTATGAATAAACCCGTGTTGAATTTAAGGTTCACTTACGCAGACACATATATGAAGGCTTGAAAAATATTTTCCTACAGAAACTCGCTCAGTTGTTCGAACAAGAAAACAAAAGTCGTAAAATTTCCCAACCAAAGCAATTTTGTCGTTTTCGAGGCTACGATTTTTCTAATTTTTTAGGAAAAACCAAATAAAGTTTATATAGATGCCTAACTATCACAGTATAATTTTGAAATAAAAAAGTTTGTCAATCAAATCAAACCAATATTTTAGATTAGAAATAAAATTAAAAAATAAAATCAAAATTAATGAGAGATTTACCAACATTAATCGTACTCCAAGATTTTCGTAGAAATTAAAGGTCGATTTAAGCGAGTAAAAATCCAGATTTCAAACGGAGTGATGATGAAGAATAGATGCTTCGCGCAAAAAAAAAAGATTTCAAAAAGTGCTCCGCGAGCCAAAAACGATAAATGCCCCTGCTCTATACGATGCCACTTAGTTTGCTATGTATTCCAAGGGAAATAAATGACATATCACAGAAATACCTATGATTTATAAAAAATGAGCTCTTTCGCAAACTGTTTAGCTAGCTGGCGTACGAGGGGTCCACCAATTTGAAAAAAAAATCGAAAAAATAGTTTTAGCATATATGAACGATCAGTGATATAAAATTTAAATTCTAACGAAGGGTGCCGATGGCGGCCTAGTTTCAGCGAGAATTGCTCCCCTGTAGTATTATTGTCGACTCAGTGAACGTCAAACATGATAAAAAGTGTCAAGATTGAAATTTATATTCGTTTTATAATTCAAGTTGAAATATTGGAGCGATTAAATTTGCCAAAATAGCAGCAATAACACGCTCTATCGTGTTATTTAATAAAAAGAAGATATCAGCCATTCCACGCGAAAACCGATCTAGTTGGTCACCGAATTCCGTGAAAATTTGCTATGTTGTTCCTTATCCGAAATAAGGATACACGTGGTTTTAGATTGTTTTTTATTTGGGTGACCATTTCCGAAATAGAATGGCCAAAATATCGCGATTTTGCAAAATTTGTATTTAAAAAAAATATTACTTTTGAATCGCATGACCGATTTCCAATTTTCTTGTACGAAATGGGAGCTAAAGATTTTAAATATTAAAAAATAATATGAACTTTCACAAAAATTGTTTATTTTACATGAAAAATATATCAAAAAAAGTCCGGTTTTTGCGTGTTTTGAAGGCTTTGGGACAAAAGGGGCTGTTGCTGTCTTCATTTTTTCTTGAAAGTTCAGAAAAGTTTACGTTTACTGTCAAATTTTCAGCGATATATGTCTTTTAGTTTTTGAGTTATATTTTTTTGAAAATAAAAACTCAGTCATTTTTTATCGGCTCACACTGTAGGTCTCAGCGCATTAGATTTTTTATTTAAACAATAAATATAACTTTTGAACAGCTCAACCGATTTCCAATCTTTTTTCATGGAATAAAAGCTTAAGGTTTCAACTTTTCAGATAAAAATTAAAATTCTGAAAACAATGTTTATAACATGAAAACATATATTACAAATTTCTTGTTTTGTAGGAAATTTTTATAAATTTTCATTTTCAATCAAACATGCTGATTTTTACCGTGTACACTCCCCTTTTCATACTACGAGTAACCGTTTTAATTGTTTCAAATCTAATGAAAACAAGGAAAAAAAATTTAGAAAAATCGCGATTTTGCAAAATTTTTATTTGAAAAAAAAAATATTACTTTTGAACCGTTCGACCGATTTTCAATCTTTTTGGACGAAATGAAGGCTAAAGATTTTGACTTTTCAGGAAAAATATAAAATTTCACAAAAATTGTGTTTTCTACATGAAAAAACTGAATACTTTCCGTTTTTTTTTGTGTTTTGAAGGCCTCGGGACCAAAGGGGCTATCGCTGTTCTCATTTTTTCTTGAAAGTTCTAAAATTTTACGTATACTGTCAAATTTTCAGCGAGGTATGTTTTTTAGTTTTTGAGAAATATTTTTTTGAAAATAAAAAATCAGTCATTTTTTATCGGTACACACTGTAGGTCTCAGCGCATTAGATTTGTTATGTTTAAAAAAAATTATAACTTTTGAACAGCTTAACCGATTTCCAATCTTTTTGTATGGAATGAAAGCTAATCAAAGCTAATCAAAAAATCCAAAAATACGTGTATCCTTATTTCGGATAAGGAACAAAATAGCAAATTTGCACGGAATTCGGAGACCCATTAGATCGGTTTTTCATGGAAGCGCTATATATATATATATATATATCATATTATATGGTGCTGAATCTTATTACAAACAGCAGAATAAAAAGAAAACCCTTGTCAATTACGTGAAGTTCTTTACAATGTATACGAATCCTCTGAGTAGAATCTCAATAGAGAAACTTGAAAGTACATTGGAGAATCTTTACTGACGAGTAACTGACACTGAGGAAGACTGCAAGTGGTAGTCGTAATACGCGTATCTGTCAAAGATAAGCATTTAGGGCGGAAATGAAAGGTACAAGGTACTCCAATCTACTTTTAAGTTTCTCTACGTGAAGTTAATAATATTTGAATTTGTAATCAATACCCAAGTAACAATTCAACAGCAGCTTGGCTTTCGTGTGGATTTATCAATGTTTTATGACAGTTACGTGAATGCTATAATAGTCAGAGGCGACATTTATCGTTTCCAAAAGATGATATTTTGTAATTCGGCTCTTAGCTGTTTTCAAAACCTTTTAGAGGCAAAACATAAAGTCAGAATTTGATGACTACAAAACCAGTTTTATTGCAGCATACAATACCTCATTTAAATTGCTTGCCTGGGCTGAATGACTCTTATTTGTTACGGCTATGAGAGAAGACTCATATAATACACCTTGTTGTCATAAAAGCTACTTTTAAACTACATGACTTCCACTTGGTTTTTGATAACTCACCTTATTTATACTTCTCAAATCAGTATTTGAGCCCCATAAGATGCGAAAACACCATTAGCATGGCAAATTTAATACTTGCCACACCAATATAACGTCACTTATATTGCGTTATTACTAAAGAACACTTATTCATAATGGAAAAAATCAAAACTAATATCTGTTTTTGCGAATATTCTTCAAAACAGCACGACCCAACTGTCAAACTTTGCTGAATGCTGCTACGTTACCATAAAAAGCAAAAAAAAGCTGAATAGTCTTCAATCAGTATTCATTAAGGCAATGTACATGTAAATGCCGAATCATAACAGTGTGCCCTTATTTGTGATTTTAGATATTTTTAGAATTTTTATTGATTGTTTATACGTCTCAAAAAACATTTATGCGAAACATCATTTTTTCGAGAATGTTTAAGATATGTGATCATAATTACGTGTAAAAAAAACCTCAATCGCGTGAAACTGAAGAGGGGCGTATTACACCGAATTACCCTATACAAATATAACAGATTTATCAGAAGTTTTATAAAATAATTTCTAATTGAGTCAAATGAAATTAAAAGTTTAGAGTTTGAACCAAAGCGGTACCTAACAACCGATGGCAGGAAATGAGTGCGGTGTACGGCATACGGAAACAATGAGAGTACTTTACGCAGCAAAAAACAAACGTAAAACTCCATTTCACACTCTTCTTCTGCTGAAGACGACGAAGGAAACCAGCTTCCGGATTTTTATTCTTTCATCTTGGCACTTTCACTAGGCCCTTTGAAACTATGGCGATCAGCTGCTGCTGGTGCTAGTAGAGACTCAAGTGTCTGCGGTAAAATGGTTCCGTCTTGAATCTACGCAAAGCCACGAACGAGGAAATGCCATTAATCAACACTCTTCGTTACATTCTTCTTAGTTAGGCATCCGGCCAGGGATTTGTCTTCTGTTCCATGTTCTTCCCCGGCAGTTGTCAGGGAAAATTGTCGGAATGCAAGGACATCGCTTTCAGCGATATTGTTGTGCTAGTTATGAGCAGAAAATTATGGGACTCCATTAGACTGACCCAGCAATTATAGATGATCGTATGTTGGTGTATAGTGCTAATCCACAAATGCACCTGTGCATAGAAGCGTTGCATAAAAGCTATTGTAAGTGAAAGGGGGCCTTCCTTAGCCAAATGGTTAGAGTCCACGGCTTTAAAACACAGCCATGCTGAAGGTGTCTGGGTTCAAATCCCGGTCGGTCCAGTATCTTTTGGTAAACAAAATTTCTCTGACTTCCCTGGGCATAGAGTACCATCGTACTTGCCACACGATATACGAATGCGAAAATGGCAACTTTGGCAAAGAAAGCTCTCAGTTAATAACTGTGGCAATGCTTATAAGAACACTAAGCTGAGAAGCAGCCTCTGTTCTAGCGAGGACGTAATGTTAAGAATAAGAAGAATAAGAAGCTAATATAGTGCTGTTATACTACTAAAATGTCCTTTATTAGCTGTTATTAGTTCGTTAATTGATGTGACAATCAATGGTGCGTTGTCCAAGGGCGCATACAATACAAATCTGGAAAAATCTGTTGATACTAATATTAATCTGAATATGTTTGATTATCGATGAAGTTAGATCATAAACTAATAAGTAAAGTAAATTGAATTAATATTAGCACAAAACTGACACAAATATAAATGTTCAAAATATGTGTTAAGAAACATTATAACCAGATTCGGATGACTGAGAACTTCAATAATTAAATTTTGTAAAATTCACCAACAGTGGAGCTTGCGATATCGTTTTCAAAGATTGTATTCAAATGCATAAATTAACAAGCATGCTCCTCGGGATATGAATAATGCATAAAGAAAATCGGCAGTCAAATTTAACAACCAAGATTTCACTCAGATGAAAGTTCTCCGTGTGGAAAGAATAACGCTTTCGAAACAATGTATTTTCGAAAATTAAATTCCTCCTCTGCGAAATTTAGTTACAAAAACTTTTCTTCCTTATCACGATTGTAATCGGAAACAATGAGTGTATCCCCACAAAAGCACACTCAGAGACTTTGGAGCCGGCAAAGAAAGCGCACTAAGAATAATTAGTTTTTTCGAACGTTCCCCATCTACCACCACCAGCGGAAGTTGCCAAAAGCCGTGCATTCTTGTCGTAGTCGTCGTTGTCGTTTTCTTTTGTGGGGCGCACATTTCTTTTCAACACCGCACCGAAGACACCATAATAGGATGGTAATAAATTTGAAGACTAATAAAACCTAAGCTGGAAATTGCACAAGATTTTACGCTTTATTGGAAGCCTTATATCCGGTGCAGCTGATCTTCGTTTTCGGAGTTGGTATCTGCCAAACGATGCGTCCTCGCTGTGCCTTGAAGTGTTCCAGCGCACGGTGTCTTCGGAAACCGGAAAGAGCAACCCCGTGTGGAACAGCCCGTGGACAAACAATGCTTTCCTATCAGATCGATGTGCGCTTGAAAGGGTTTTTCCTCGAATCGAACGTGAATGGATAGGGATATGAATGATTCCGTACGAGGATATCAATACTCTGTGCCAGTGCTTCCCAAACCGTGTGGTGCACCTCAAAATAATTAGCGACTAACTCGGAAACCAGCTCATAATCTTGGAAAATGTTTACAAATTATCATTATTTTGTTTTTTTTTTTTTTCGTTGACTTGACCACCATTAATTTGTGAATAATACGATTTGTAACACAGTTTAAATTCCCATAAACACAGACAGGGTCGGTGGTCTGATGGCTACCGCTTCTGGTTCATAAGCAGAAGGTCATGGGTTCCATTAGAGGCCCGTCTCTTTCTTCGTACTTTGTAGTTGTAACTTTCACTTGCTTCTACTATCTTCCACTCTTAATCTATCACAGTTGATCTATACACACTTAAATTATTTTACGGATTCCTGTAAAATCTCAACAGCTGAACTGTTCGGTGAAATAAATCAACGGAGTACGGTAAATTTTTACAATATTCGGTGAAAAATCACCGGAATCCGTAAAATTTCGACGGAATTACGGTGCTTTATTTCACCGAACTATTCAACTGTTGAGATTACGGTGAAATTTACCGCATAAGCTTAGTGTGTACGTTCAAAGCGTTCGATAGAACCAAAGACGGACAAAAGCCGTTTCCCTACGCGTCCATCCTTACACTGTTCGACAAAAAATGTCGATCAGAATGCACAGAGACGGGACACCCCGGGCTTGAAAGTATAAAAAAAAACAAAAATACTGGCGTTTTCAGAATGTTCGTGCCTGCCCCAGGTCATTTTAAAATATACTTGAACATTTTGAATTTTTTATTTAAATATCTAATCTAATAAATAATTCGACACAGTATTTTATTCCAGGATAGCAGAATTCATGTTCTATATAAACCTGTGCGCCGCCGCGCCACGCCACTGCCGCCGATCCATTTTACGCCACGCCGACGCCGATTGATGCATCGGCGGCACGCCATACGCCGATCAATGTCACGCCGTTCATTTTGTGTTTTCGCACCGAAAAATATTTCAACTCGTATAATTTAATAATATTAAAATATGTACCCAGAACATATTAAGGTGAAACGTGTTGCATTAGGAAATCTAATAGAAAATCGTACATAAATTACTGAACGGATTTCTCCAAGAATTCTCCAGAAAATTATCTCATTTGATCCCATCGATAATCATTTCAGAGATTTTTTCAAGGATACTTTGTGGAGTGTGAATTTATTCATGAATTATTCCAACCAGGATTTCATTTCCAAAGATTTAGTGCTCCTAGAATTCCTCGTGGATATTTCTGGTGATTCCAAATTCTTCAAGAAATTGTTCCAATAAAAATTCTTCCACTTAAAAACTTGATAGAAAATTCTCCAAGAAGAAGAATTTTTCGAGAAATCACTTCATACGTGCCTCTTGGGATTCCCAGGATCCATCCTTGGATTCCTTCAGAGATCTCTTCAGTGATTCTGCCAAGAGTTTATTTGTTTTCTCAATTTCTAGTTTTCCAATGATTACTTGAATATGAAAGCAAATCATCTAAAGATACCCATGGGAATCTTCAGAAATTTACCAACAGATTCTTCTAGGAGTTCCTTCATGGATCCTAACAAATATCTCTCCAGGAAAGCTTCCAAGAAACTAGATTCACAAATTTTTTCAGGTATTCTGCCTAGGATTTCTCCTCACTTTTCCATGTACATTCGTTCAAGGATGGTTATTGTGTTTTAAATGGATTTCTCGATTAATTTCTTTGTAAATAGTCTTACAGATGCCTACTTTTTGGAATTATTCTGGTTATTTCTTCAGGAATTTTTTCAAGAAGTGCTTTTATGTTTGAGTGAACAATTGTATAAATTTTTGTAGGAGTTCTTACTTACTTCTTCAAAAATGTTTCTATGATTCATGCAGAAATTTGTTCAAAGATTTCATTCACTTTCCAAATGCATGACAAAAATATGACGATATGTGCAATTTTCCTAAAATAATCTATTAGGATTCATCAATTACTACACAAGAATCAAAGGTGCCTGTAGAATTTCCACTAGATATTTTTTATAAAACTTTTCCTTCAAGTTATTTCTCAAGCAGTCCTGTCACAGATTTTTGCTGGAATTTATCTTAAAATTCGTTCAAAAGTAGGTTTAGTATTGTATTTCTCAGGAACATTATTATTCAATACATTTTATGAGCGCTTGAGGGTTTCTTCAGGGATTTCGGCGATGATTTCTCCAGAAATTCTTACAAGGTTGTCTTTGAATATTTTCTACATAAGTTTTATGCTAAAATTTTCCAAGGTTTTTGTTGAATCACTTCAGGGGTTATATCAGGATTTTTTTTAACATTCGTACTAGAATTCCTACTAATGTTTCCAAAACAAAAAAATCCAGCATTTTATTAAAGAATTTGATTAGTAAATCCTCCAGAAATAGCTGAGAAGATTCCTCCATATAATTTTTGGAGGATTTCTCCAGGTTCCATGAGGTTCTTCCATGATTTCTAAAGGATCTTAATTATTCTAACAAGTACTGCAGATATTCCACCAAAGCAAATTTCAGGAATCTCCCTAAAAATGCAGTATTCCTTTGAATTTTGCCATTAATGTTTTCATAAATCAGTAAGTTACTTGCCACTCTTTTCAATGTCGACCAGCAATGGAAGTTGACGTGTATTTTTATCTCTGACTTCCGATCAGAAAGCTATTCCTTTCAAAATAGTTTTTAGTTACGAAGTACTCCGTTACCACACAATGCAACGTAGCGCAAGGATATCTCCATAACTTTCTTCAATGAAAATTCTTTTAAAAATTTTTCAAGAGAATTACAATTTACATTCACGAATATTAGACGAAATTATTTTTTAGTTTTGACGAAAAGTTTTCACCAACTGGAGCGGGAATCGAAAATACGCTTCGTGGCATTCACAATACGCATAACCAACTGACGCCGTTAACTAAAGGTCTACAAAACCCACATATTTACAGTGGTTTTACCATCTTCTTCGTGAATTACACTAAACTTCTACAAGTATTTTTTTTCGGTGATTGCAGCAGGAGTTACTTCTCATATTTGAGACTTATCACAAAGATTTCTATACGAATAGATATTGAGAACACACTGAGATGTGCATATTTTTTATTGTTATTCAAACGATGGTATCAAATAATATTATAATAAACTGATACATATCATATTACGATATGTTTTCGACTTACTTTTTCTTTGATGTTGAAACAATACAATAAATAGTTAAAAATTATGGATAAAAAAAGGCGATTCTCAAAAAACGCCAACAAATATGCTTTCAGTAAAAAAGAGTTCATTGAATTTCTTTTTTTTTCTGTAATGCCGTAATGCCACGTCGCAACTGGGACAGAGCCTTCTTCTCAGATAAGTGTAAGAATTTTTACAGCTATAAACAGAAAATTTTCTTTGACGATTGACCATTTTTGCATGTGTACACCGTATGGAGGCTACAAACATACTCTATGCCCTGGGGAGTCGACAAAATTTCAATTTCCGTTTCCATTACGACTAGTGGGAATCGAACCCACAACCCTCAACTTAGTTTTGCTGAATAGCTGTGCATTTACCGCTACAGATAACTGATCCCCCTCCTCCCGGTAATCTCTACAGAACCACAAAATAAATTTTTACACAGAATAAAGCGTGGATAATAAGCTTGGTCAATGTAACTTAGTAGCATCAACTTATTTTACTAGTGTTTGGTCATTTTTTCATATAAGATTCCAACCTTTGAATTCTTACTAAAATGGCTGAAAATTTTACAGATTTTTGTTTTAACCAAAAGGATGGTAAAGGAGATATGGGATTTCAAACCTTTTTTTTATTGTATGTGTACACACACGATTAAATAATTTACATTGTCAATTTTGTTCTATGGTAAATTTTCTCCACGCCGATATACGCCGCCGTCGCCGCCGCCGAAAATTTTCAATGGCGTGACGCCACCACCGCCGGTTCAAATATGCCCTTACGCCGCCGCCGATTAAAATATTTCGGCGCACAGGTCCAGTCCTATATTATGCATTAAACTCGAAATTCAATACGTAGAGTTTTACTAAGATTTGCATGAACAACCCCCTCCCCACCCCCACTTTTTGTGTCATCCCATTTTATAAAATATCACAATTTATGGAATATTTGAAATATGGTTGAAATAAGCGATATTAGCGATAATACAATCCACCAACTATCTCTCCAGAAATATCGTGGTTTATGAACAATCCCTTGACCATCTTGTGGAGCCGTCCATAAATAGCGTGCTTATTTTAGGGGGGGAGTCTGTTCAAAGGTAAATGAACCGTTACCTTACATAAATAAACGTAATAAATAAATAATAATTTTTACAAATAAAAATAAAAATATTTTTTTGGAGATAAAAATATAACCACGTGAAATATAGAAGAACCATCTTAGACAATGTTATTGAGAAGGTCAAATGCTGACTTGCGGTGGTCTTTCAGATACGAAATTCCGTCACCAGGCGGTGCTAGTGTGCATGGAAGCAGTATTTGGATTTTGATCCGAATAAGCTTATCGCAATCGGAGTGCCCTTTGAATATTAATATTCACTCTCTCGTTTGATATGTGTTGAGAGAGCGTTTAAGAGCAGCAACTCTCACAGACTACAACGATATCGAGCCATTCGGGTGATTCATGTTTTACATAAAATTGGTAACAACTTTCAGAATTCTTGGTAGGGTCGATGTACCAATAGTCGCATAGCTAAGAACAAATATTCGTATAAAATCGAAATATAATGTCAGCGGCATTATTTTTACATCATCTGAAAGTTTTTTATCTTGACTTTGTGTAAAAATTATGAAACATACGAAAACTCATATTTTTGTATTTATTGTTGCTTGTGCCACTATAGGAACACATGTGCCTAAAGTAGCACTATTTCTATTTTTTGTTGCTATACAAGCACAAGCCTTACGGAGTAGGCAAAACACAAATCAAAACCGTATCTCTACAAAACTTTTAAATTTTTCTTTAGCCTTCCTTAGTCCCTAGCAAATAAGTTACAAATTGTGACATGGGGTCGTTTTCGACCAGAAAATTCAAACAGCTCGCAAAAATCAGTGTGTTGACCGAATTTAGTTTTGCTGGGCTTAAATGAAAGGCACGGCCGAAACTTAAAAAGCAGTTTTCCTGTTCAAAACTAAACATTATTCGATGAAAATGTGTTCACTTTGTTTCGTTAGGAAAAAAGAACAGTGAACACATTTTCACATGAACTTTCATGATTTTGAACGAAAAAACTGCTTTTGAAAATTCACAAGTTGATGACGGATCCCGCCCCCTTAAACAACTTGATTATAATCTATTGGATAATCGAACACCCTTTTGGTTGTAAACATTTGAAACATTGAAAATATGTTTCTTGTTCAGAATGAGAATGTAGGGGGACTGTTGGTAGTTTGCCCATGTTAAGGAAAACAGAGATTCTAGATGTGAAAAACATTATTATATGCTCTTTTAAATAATGGTCGGATAAACAAACATGTTTTCTATCAATTAGAAGGGGAACTGGAGGTAATTTGCCCATAGAGGGCAAAACACGTCACCCTCGATTTGGACGAACAATGTGTTCTAGGATGCTTATTTTTCCCCAGATTATAGAAAACTGATAAAAATGCTTCTATTTTTTACGTGTTTTTCACAATTTTTTATTTTTTTTTTTCAAGAAAATCGTTAAAAACGTATAAAAACGTTTTTCGCTGTTTTCGTTGCATTTTCAAGGTCATTTTTTAGGTTGATAAAAAGCCAAATTTCTAGAACTATCGCCGAGAGCCAACTTGTGCATTGTCATAGCTTTTCTGGGGATTTTTAATCATTTTTTTTAAATGCCTGCTTAACTGCATATGTATTGTTTTGCGGGGTAAAACGCCCCGCTTGAGTTCGGCGTTACTCGTGCTGTAAATGTACGCACACAATCATGCTTGTTTATAGGTTACATCCGGGCGTTTGTTCAGATGTTATTGTTCAATAATAGTATGGACCAATGCACGAGTTCACTTATTTGACGTTTGAGCGGTGTCGGATTCACTTGTTGCCATGGTCGCGTAAATAACACGGCACCGCTCAAACGTCAACGGGTGAACTCGTGCATTGGTCCATACATTCACGAGACGCGACGGATACAAGCCATAACACTTATCGTTCTAACAAATCGTCAAAAAGTTTTAAAAATTACCTTTTCGTCGACCGGTTTCGGGCGCAATATAGCCCATCTTCGAGACAAAAGTCTTGCCTCCGCCACAGCTCGTAAATGTCGTGTAGTTCTTACGTTAGTGTAAACTATAAAAATGAGTATACATGCTGATGCAAAAAAATGGGGCATTACGTTTGGTAGAATTTGAATTCGAACGGCTGTTTTGGTGTTTTGAAATAGTGGTGGGTGTTTTGCCCCACGAGTTGATTGAAGTTTAGGTCCTTCAATAAGCCTTTTAGGGACAAATTTAACATAATTTTTGCATGTTATACAAACTATGACAGTGCACAAGTTGGCTCTCGTCGATAGTTTCAGAAATTTGGTTATTTATCGACCTTGAAGATGATTTTAAAAATCGCACAAAATTGCAACGTTCTTATATGTTTTTAACAATTTTCTTAAAAGAAACACATAAAAATATAGAGAAGCATTTCCATCCATTTACTACAATCTAGGGTGAAAAAAAGCATTCTATATCACATTAGGGCAGTTCAGTATACATAAAAAAAAAAATTGGAAATCCAATCTCCCATATCTTCCTTACCATCCTAACCATAAAAATAGTGTTCTGTGAAATTTTCAGCTTTCTAGATGATGATTTTGAGGTGGCCCAAAGACGATATAGGTTAATATGGAAATTACTATGGAGAAATTTTGAAAAATGTTCCAAACACGTTCGTACTATAATGTAAGTAAAAACTTATCACCCCAAAGTCAAAAATTATTATTTAAACCTCAATGAAGGATTTTGTTGAAGAAACCAATCCCTTTTGAGCTAATTTTGTTTGTGATTTTTGTAGATGATTGTAGGACTATTATCCCATATGAAGCTTAATAATAGCATACAAACACATGAATATCTTTTCTCCTATCTTTCGGATTGAATTGCTCTCTTCAGCAAATTTCTTTATTATGGTTTGAAGAATGCATTTTCACTATGGGATGTTAAATTTGTACTTACATTCTAGTACTAATGTGTTTGGAACATTTGTCTAAATTTCTCCATAGTAATTTCCATATAAACCTAGATCGCCTTTGGTCCACCTCTAAATCACTACCTAGAAAGCTTAAAATTTCACAGAACACTATCTTAATGGTAAGTATGGTAAGGAAGATTGGGAGTTTGGATTTTCAAACATTTTGAAATTTTGAACCGCCCTAATATCACATCGATCGAGGGTGACGCGTCTTGTATATATTACCCCTATGGGCGAATTACCCCCAGTTCACCTAACGCCGAACTCAAACGGAGTGTTTTACCCCGCAAAACATTAAATATGTTTGCAGTCAAGCAAGCATGTAAAAAAAAAGATTTATTAGCCCCAGAAAAGCTAAAATGGATAGCTTTTCCTACTACTTGATGGAAAACATGTTTTTTTATCCGACCATAGAGCATAAAACAATGTTTTTCACGATTCTATACCATTACCCGGAATGCAATTTACCGGAAGACCATTTACCTGAAGACCATTTACCGGAATGTACCATTACCCGGAAAAACCATTTACCCGGATGTACCATTTACCGGAATGCACCATTACCCGGAAAGCCAAATCTTCCATTATCGACGACCTTTCATTGATGCGCAGTAGACCTATTCATATTTGAAAAAATGTCTGGAAATCTTCTGGTCAAGCAGTATTCTGAATTCTCATGCTAAGAACAATGTCTGTTCAAATTTTTAGCTCATTTGATAGAGATTTTACTATGCTTCAAGTTAAAAGTGTGTTTTAGGCTTACTTTAATGTTCTAAAAATCATAACTCAATACTCATAAATTAAAATCACTTGCTATTACCACCTATTGAAAGCTAATTCTGTTCTGTTGAAGTTTGTTGAACACGCCAATAAGATTAAATTAAGTTTAAACATCGTTTGATCGAGATTAGTTCTCCACAGTACCCAGAAATCACGGTTTTCTGAATATGTATGCTATACAAAACACACATTGGCATTATTTTTCCAGGCCCTAGTTAACGGGAAATAAACATAATAAATCTATGAAATCATTAACCATAAACAGCTTACATGTTGCTTTAGGAAGTCAATTACAAAACATGCCCAGAGATCGAACAACCCATCCCAACCTGATGATAGTTAAATCGTGCATGGCACATGTACCGTCGAATGAATGAATTGAACAAGTTAGCATTGCTTTTTCTTTCTGAGTAATGATTGTTTTGATCGTATTTCACTGACTATTCAGAACGATTTGAAAACAATCATTATCATCGACTGAGAAAAAACAGTGCTAACGTGTTCATTTTTTACATTCCTTGTAGCTCACGGTGGTGTTCTTGGCTCACCCACAGCGGATTTACGAATGTAGTTCCAAATTACCTATTTTTTACATTTTTTTTCGTGAGATAAAAGGTATTTTGAAACGGGATTGAGTTTTAGAAATACATTGTCATCATGCTCTGGAAATTCAAAATCCGAAATTTTCATACAGGTATGTTTTTTAGGGAGAACACTTCCTAAAAATAGTTTTTTTTTTTTTTTTTTTTTTTTTTTTTTTTTTTTTTTTTTTTTTTTTTCTTTTTCTTTTTCTTTAATTTCTTTATTAGTTTCATTCCAAACATTACATTCATTTCTTATATCTAGGTGTTCTGTGTTATTTGACAACACTATCATCCTAATTTGGTAAAACAAATTTAAGATTTAATTAACATTTTGTTAACAACATATTACATTTCATTTGCCGTAGCAGTTCAGTTTTTTTTACAGGTGAGTTGATTTCACCTGCTTATAAGAGAAAAAAAAACGTTTTTAATATACTTAACCTAACTTAACCTAAACATATAACGCATTAATCGTGGCAATAGAAGATTGTAACGATTTTTGCCTGAAATTATTAATGATTGTATTTGACATTTGTTCCAATGTTTCAACATTGGATATTCTATGTAACTCATTGGTACTATACCAGGGAGGAAGCCTCAGAATCATTTTCAAAATTTTATTTTGAATTATCTGCAGAGCTTTCTTCCTGGTTTTACAACAGCTAGTCCATACTGGTACAGCATACAACATGGCTGGCCTGAAAATTTGTTTGAATATCAACAGCTTGTTCTTAAGACAAAGTTTTGATTTTCTATTGATAAGGGGATAGAGACATTTTACATATTTATTACATTTGGCTTGAATGCCCTCAATGTGATTTTTGAAAGTTAAATTCTTATCTAGCATGAGCCCTAGATACTTAACTTCATCTGACCAATTTATTGGAACCCCTCTCATCGTGACAACATGTCTACTTGAAGGTTTCAAATAAAGAGCTTTTGGTTTATGTGGGAATATTATTAGTTGAGTTTTGGAAGCATTAGGAGAAATCTTCCATTTTTGCATGTATGAAGAAAAAATAACTTTTTTGCAATCGACTACAGATGACACGCAGGCTTCGTCCTTTGGCGGAGAGGCCTGTGTCATCCGCAAACAAAGATTTTTGACATCCCTGAGGTAGCTCAGGTAAGTCAGATGTGAAAATATTGTATAATATTGGTCCCAAAATGCTGCCTTGGGGAACACCAGCTCTTACAGGAAGTCTTTCAGATCTGGAGTTCAGATAATTAACACATCGTACACTTCAGTACGATTTGACAGATAACTTTGAATTATTCTAACAATGTATGTTGGAAAATTAAAGTTTTTCAATTTTACAATCAAACCTTCATGCCAAACACTGTCGAATGCTTTTTCTATGTCTAGAAGAGCAAGACCAGTAGAATAGCCTTCAGATTTGTTGGAACGGATCAAATTTGTTACACGTAAAAGCTGATGAGTGGTCGAATGTCCATGGCGGAATCCGAACTGTTCATTGGCAAAAATTGAATTTTCGTTGATGTGGGCCATCATTCTGTTCAAAATAACCTTTTCAAAAAGTTTACTGATGGAGGAAAGCAAACTGATTGGACGATAGCTAGAAGCTTCTGCAGGATTTTTGTCTGGTTTTAAAATTGGAACAACCTTAGCATTTTTCCATTTGTCAGGAAAATATGCTAATTGAAAACACTTGTTAAATATATTAACTAAAAATGATAAGCTACTTTCTGGAAGTTTCTTGATGAGGATGTAGAAAATTCCATCATCGCCAGGAGCTTTCATGTTTTTGAATTTTTTAATAATAGTTCTCACTTCTTCCAAATCAGTCTCCCAGGCATTTTCGAAAACGTTCTCTTGATTGAGAATATTTTCGAACTCCTGAGTAACTTCATTTTCAATTGGACTAGTAAGTCCTAAATTAAAATTGTGCGCACTTTCAAACTGCATAGCAAGTTGTTGAGCTTTTTCGAAATTAGTTAGTAATAATTTGTTTTCCTCTTTCAATGCCGGTATAGGCTTCTGAGGTTTTTTCAAGATTTTAGATAATTTCCAAAAGGGCTTAGAGCCAGGGTCCAATTGAGAAATTTTATTTTCAAAATTTTTGTTTCTTAATTGAGCAAAACGTTTCTTGATTTCTTTCTGCAAATCCTGCCATATAATTTTCATAGCAGGATCGCGAGTGCGTTGAAATTGCCTTCTCCTCACGTTTTTAAGACGGATCAAGAGTTTAAGATCATCGTCTATAATCACGGATTCAAATTTTACTTCACATTTTGGAATTGCAATGCTCCGGGCTTCAACAATGGAATTTGTTAAAGTTTCAAGAGCATTGTCAATATCAAGTTTAGTTTCTAAAGAAATGTTAACATCAAGATTGGAGTCAACATACGTTTTATATATATTCCAGTCGGCTCGTAAATAATTGAAAGTGGAGCTGATAGGATTGAGAATCGCTTCTTGGGATATTTGAAATGTAACAGGGACATGATCAGAATCAAAATCAGCATGAGTAATCAGTTGGCTACAAAGATGACTAGAGTCGGTTAAGACCAAATCAATCGTAGATGGATTTCTAGAAGAGGAAAAACATGTGGGGCTATCAGGGTATTGAATTGAGAAATATCCTGAAGAGCACTCATCAAATAAAATTCTGCCGTTGAAATTACTTTGAGAATTATTCCATGACCGATGTTTGGCATTAAAGTCACCAATGACAAAAAATTTTGACTTATTGCGAGTCAATTTTCGCAAGTCAGTTTGGAGCAAATTAACTTGCTGTCCTGAGCATTGAAAAGGCAAATAGGCAGCTATGAAAGTATATTTACCAAACTGTGTTTCAACAGAAATACCTAAAGTTTCAAAAACTTTAGTTTCAAATGATGAAAACAGTTGATGTTTTATACGCCTATGAATGATGATTGCAACTCCCCCACATGCCCCATCAAGTCGATCATTACGATAAACAAAAAAGTTAGAATCTCTTTTGAGTTTAGATCCAGGTTTTAAATACGTTTCGGTAATAACTGCTATATGCACGTTATTAACCGTAAGAAAATTAAACAGCTCGTCCTCTTTACCATTCAGAGAACGAGCATTCCAATTTAAAATATTTAAATTATTATTTGGATCCATTAGAAAAACGTAATCCAATAACAATTTGATTTGTAAATTTTACACCTACTTGGACTGCTTCAGTCATAGTGGTGGCTTTGAACATTGCATCAATCATTAGATTCAATTGTTCAGTTAGAAAATTAAAATCAGAGGCAGACATGTCATGTGATTTCCCATTGGAATTTCCGGTAGACGAAGAAGCGGTGTTACCTGTGGCGGTAGGGTTTTTTCCATTTGATTTGAAACAAGTAGAATGGGTACCCATGGATCGAACAGGGGAGGAGTTCGAATTTCCTGCTACGATATCGGCAAAGGATTTACCGTGGGTAGATACATTCGAAATAGAAAGATTCGAACGGCTACCCGACGGATTAAAATTAGTTTGTGAATGAGCATGATTATGATCTTCCTGATGGGTATGATTCATGATCAAGCGATCGTTAACTGAAAAATGAGCATTGTTCGATACTCTAACAGGCAAATTCCGGAAACGACCGTTATCGTAACGGATATTATCTTTCATCTGCCTGGCACGAGCCTCAATGACCTTTTTGCGTGAAGGACAATTCCAAAAATTGGACTTATGGTTAGCCCCACAATTACAACATATGAATTTGGTGGTATCTTCCTTCACTGGACAGACGTCTTTGGCGTGAGAAGAACCTCCGCAAATCATGCATTTAGCATCCATGCGACAATTTTTTGTACCATGACCCCACTTTCGGCACCGACGGCACTGAGTGGGGTTCTGGTAATTTCCTCCAGGTTTCTGGAAATGTTCCCATGTCACACGGACATCAAACAAAAGTTTTGCTTTTTCTAAAGCTTTAATATTATTTAGTTCTTTTTTGTTAAAGTGAACTAAATAAAATTCTTGAGAAAGCCCTTTCCGAACAATGCCAGATTGGGTTCTCCTTTTCATAATGATTACTTGGACTGGGGAAAATCCAAGTAAATCATTTATTCCATTTTTGATCTCTTCAGGTGATTTATAGTCACTTGAGAGACCTTTCAAGACAACTTTGAACAAACGTTCAGTTTTGTCGTCATAAGTGAAAAATTTGTGCTTCTTATCTTCAAGATGTTTGAGAAGAAGCTCACGATCTTTAAGAGTTTCCGGCAAAACGCGACAGTCTCCTTTCTTTGCGATTTGGAAGGAAACCTTGATTCCCCTAATGGAGTTCAAGATCTCCTGCCTAAATCCCCCAAATTCGGAACAACTGACCACGATAGGCGGCACTCTTTGCTTCCTCACTTGAATCAAAGAGCCTGGGCTAAGGGCTGCTTCAATTTGGTGTTCGGAAAATTTGTCTAGAGCATCGAACTGATTGCTCATTTCGATACAATTATTCATTTCACCCTTGGAAGAAAGTTCGCATTCCGGGGAAGCGTCCTTTCTTCCATTCTTGCCACGTGTAGTGACAGTTTTAAAACCCACTTTTTTGGAAGGAAGTAGTGAATTCAGAGATTCACCCTTCCTTTTGTTTGTTGTTGATACCATGTTTAATTAATAAACGAAAGAAGACGTGACCTTCGAAAGGTTTTTTCCCAAGACGGTGTCCAAGAAGGATTACCACCGCTAGCTTTCGCCAACGGGTCCAACGAAAAATCGAAGGCACGGGTCCAAACAAGGATCGTAAAGGGATCAATAGTAGAAAAAGTAGTACTGAAAAGTACTGTTTTAGTAGCACTGAAAAGTACCGTTTTTAATTTTAGCACTGAAAAGTACTGTTTTGTAGCACTGAAAAGTACTGTTTTATTGCTTTAGGTAGTTTTTAAGAAAACTTCCAAGAGCAGAGAGAATTCGTGTACGCACAGCACGAAGGTACGATGCGCACTGTCCTAAAAATAGTGATTTTCAAGAACCTTGAAGCACAAACCTCAACCAAACGATGTTTGAACTTGCTCCAATCATAAAACCGTGTTCGACAAAAGTTCGTAGAATTGAATAAACTACTATGTAGAGGTATTTTCGATAAGTTTTAATGTTCCGTTCAATAGTAAAGAATTTTCAAAGCTTGAAAAAAGTCCAAAAACACATAATTGATTTGAAGCACATCTAAATTTTCTCCAAATTGACTGAAATTTTGACCAGAAGTTCATTTTGATATGAAAAATCAAAATATTGGTTGACTGAGGAACTTCCAGACATTTGAATAGGTCTAATGCGCAGTACAAATTATGCCACGCTAACCATGGACATTCTCGACTCCCTCGGTTTCATTAACACTATTCCAATAAACATCTCTAAACAGCTATGGACCAAATATGTTTTTCTTCTTGCCGGTGTTACGACTCAACTGGCACAAAACCTGCTTCTCAGCTGTTCTAGGAGCATTTCTACAGTTATTAGCTGAGAGCCTATTTCAACCGACAATTTTTGCATTCGTTCATTGTTTGACACGTATGTAAGTACCGTTTTGATTCATATTACGGACAGCTTCTAATTCCGGACACTCTACTTTGTATGGGAAACATTTCACACGAAATGTTTCAATTTTTGCCGTTCAAAAGTTCACTATTTCGAAGCTCGTTTTAATAAGCTGTTTCCATAAATATCTATGCAAATTTATAATGCTCAACTGCCTTAGACCTCTCTTTAATGGTTCAACGATTTCAATTGATGATTTGACTTTTCTATTAATGATTTTCATGAGATGTCCGGAATTCGAATCAAAGTGTCCGGAATACAAGGCAAAAGTGAGGAAGCGTCCGGAATAAGAATCATCAAAACGCCATTCATTTCGATTTATTTAAAATTATTCAAGTTGCGGAAGCGTATTCTTTACCCACCATTCGAAAGAGAAGGATTTCCGGCGCTCGATAACGCTAAGGAATCATACAAAATGATTTATTTTGTACGCTCTATGTTGTGTTATACTTTCCTGAAGCCTTAAATGTCCGTAATATGAATCAAAACGGTACTCTAGCTCTGAAACGTTGTCAAATATGTCAACCAGAAATAATTTTGAACCGGCGGTATTCATTTCTACCAACCTCAGCTTGATCTTGCTGAATAACTTCACTTTGCCGCAACGTTAGCCTTAAACTATTAACGAATATCACGATACCATAATTTGATTGACCATGTAATTTTGTTGGCGACCTAATTAAAAAAGAATTGCCTGATATAGATTGGAAAACTATGTCTTCAAATATAGGCTATAAAACTAAACATTACAGGCAAGGACAAAAAGAATGAAAAGAATTTTTAATTTTCTTTTATGTCTGAGACCACTTGGAAGGTACCATTATTATAAATCGAAATCAAAAAAAGTCTAAACAAATAAGATGGGTTGCATTTGAGTAAATGGAACATTACAGTTTTTAAAAATGTTTGGCTCTTGATGGTTTTCTTATTTCCTTACGTTAAAACAGATCAGAATTAAATTTCAATATTGTATCAAAATAAAAAAAAACACTTATCTTGCGATGGAAGCAACATACAACAGTTCAATTCTCATGTCAGCTTTATGGCTTAAGGAAAGCTAAAAAAAATCAAGACGAAAACTAGGAGTGCCTTGGTGATTTAAAGTAGGGACACTATTCGCCAATGTAACGTCCATCTTTCGAACCTCAATAGATCTACTTTTCCTTTGATTCTGATTAATTGTGCTATTTTTCTCCGAATGTCATAACTCTGAATGTCTGTACCCCGAATTCAATATCAGTGTAATAAACAATAAAGAACAATAAGCAATCAAAATAATAAGATATTTGGTCATTTTCGACTAAACACATTTTGCAAAAAATGTCGAGATCGGTGGAACTCGAAAGAACCGCCAACCAAATAAAGAAGGGTGAATAACAGATGACCTGAAATAGGTCATTATAGAAAAAGGGATATACGGGGATATACATTTAGACACTTGGAGAATCGACGGTGGAATATTAATCGTAAAGTTACATAGTTGTAGCCAAATTTAGCCAGTTCAGCCAAGACAAGCTGAAAATATAAGTTGAAAGAACAGCTTATTTTTAAAAGAAGGGTGAATCATTTATGAAATGCAAATATATGAAGATGGTGCATATTGACATGATCAAGTATGAAGATATCTTAGACTCCTCTCTGGTGCTTATGTGTTTTGAAATAAGGACCTTATCGTTGGTAGTAATTTTAAATATTTTTAAGTTAACATACTGACCTGAATGACCGTAAAACGGTTACAAAGACGGTAATAAAACAAGTCGAGAAATGGAGATATAATTTTCCGGTATATGGTCCTTCCGGGTAATGGTATTCCGGTAAATGGTTCATTCCGGTAAATGGTTTTCCGGGTAATGGTGTTCCGGTAAATTGCATTCCGGGTAATGGTTTTCCGGGTAATGTCGGAGAACCGTTTT
The DNA here is from genome assembly GCF_002204515.2 of Aedes aegypti. Lineage (NCBI taxonomy): Eukaryota > Metazoa > Arthropoda > Insecta > Diptera > Culicidae > Aedes > Aedes aegypti. Next base: position 159,152,295 of record NC_035109.1, on the reverse strand, counting down.
TCACATCTGAATTCGCTGTTTTCCTTAAGATGGGCAAACTACCCCCATTCCCACTTTGATTCGATTTAATCCATCCTCTTCTCCCAATGATCCACATCTATGGGATATAAGAACGATTCAAATTTCAAAAATGTTTGAAAATCCAATCTCCCATATGCTCTTTACCATCTTTACCATAAAATGAAATTTTTATGAAATTTTCAGCTTTCTAGGTGATTATTTAAAGGTGGCCTAAAGACAAAGTAGGTTTACGAAAATTACCGGAGCACCAAAGGGCCAAATTGTTAAATTAGAATAACTAAAATCAAACCAAAAATCAATTTCAAAATACTAAGATTGAAAGGCCCTTGGCTGACCATATAATCTGTAAAATAATTGTACCCCCTGTCGTAATGCCTAATTAATTTTATGCGGTATCTGCCGAACCAACTATCCGGTGGCATTAACTCGTGGATTGGAACATCCTAAGTCCCAAAACAGCACCACGTCCAACCGTGTCAACATTATCTAACAGACTGATTATTCCTCTTCATCGCTGTGGCTTCGAGCCTTTGAACCGATTCTAGATCCCGATCGGCACGTTCGTTTATATAGATTGAGCGTTTGTCGTAGTTAACGCGCTCTTTTTTCACACCCGAAGCTCGTCGCTCTCGATCATGCCGGAGCATCCACCAGAGAAAATGTACACATACTATTATAACCCATTTTAGCGGTTGATTCCGATGTGGGGTATTTAGAGGTGCGGGCGAACATCAAATTAGTATATGTGATAACATCAGTTTTGAAGTGGTAGTTGTGCAATGCCAACTTCGGCGAGCCGAAAGTTCACGAAGTAGCCGAAGATGACGTCACGTTGCGAAAGCTGCGAATAAAATTTTTCGCAGCCTTGTCGTCACCATCAGCTGATCGTTTTGTTTACATCTTTTCCGTGACTAATACAAGCAAACACATACTAAGAGCCGGACCTGTTATATATGACATTGGGTTGATTCCTTTTGATTCTCTCTATCTATTTCGTTTTCTTTTTTTTTTTTTTTGATGGCGTGTATCGACTTAACGAAAGACACGCTAAACATTTGCACTCCATTTCACGTAATCAATTTACTTTATTTTTATCATGTAACATATATCTACTACACCCCCAAATCATATATTGAAACAAACACGAATTAAACCGAAACACAGTAGGTTTATATGGAAATTACTATAAAGAAATTTTGAGAAATGTTCCAAACACGCTGGTACTGTAATGTAAGTCGAATCTTATCATCCCATATTGAAAACTCATTCTTCAAGCCTTAATGAAGGTATTGCTGAATAAACAAATTCCTTTTGGGCTAATTTTGTTTGGGATTTTTGTACATGTTTGCAGGGCTATAATTCCATATCAAGCTATATAATGGCAAACAAGCTCATTCTTCTGCTATCCGTCGGATAGAATTTCTCTCTTCAGCAAATTTCTTTATTATGGTTTGAAGAATGAGTTTTTACTATGGGATAATAACTTTGTACTTACATTACAGTTCTAGCATGTTTGGGACATATATCAAAACTTCTCCATAGTAATTTCCATATAAACCTATATTCTCTTTGGGTCACCTTTAAATCATCACCTAGAGAGCTCAAAAATTTCACAGAACACTATTTTTATGGTAAGGATGATAAAGAGCATATGCGAGATGGGATTCTCAAACATTTTTAAATTTTGAACCGCCCTAGTTTTCAAGGAATTTCATATTAAAAGATAACATATTTTGTTGAAGTGTGAAAACAACTGTCTTAAAAAATAACGAGTAATAGGACATAAACCACTAAAGCTACATTAAATGTGTGGCATGACTTGCTTCGGAATCCGGACACTGAATATTGCATGTTTCGAATCCCGGACACTTTTGCTTCGAATACCGGAAACCTTAAACTATCAATAAATTCTTTGAATTTTATTTTTATGAACGAGAAAATGTTTTGACACGTTCTATAAACAACATAAATATTTGATACAATTATCAAAAATACAAATGAATGTACTGTTAAATCCAATAAATCAACTTTAGACAAGAAGGAATATATACGCTAAGATGTGAACCTACATGAAGCTTAAAGCCTTTATATTAAAGTTATTTTTAATCTTATCATGCACCGTGATGAATCAAAATACGGACGGTACCAATATCCAGACACTCTGATAACTTTCATTGATTTTCCCGTAAGTTTAAATAATAATGTGGTTTAAATTATTTACATCTGACTTTTATTACATTGCTTGTCACTACGATTTCTCATCTAGTAATCAATGGCAGAAAATTAATAAAAATAAAAACATTATTGTAACCCCACTTCGGCGAAGACCACAGCGACGTAAAGGACTAGCGATTGGAAGCTCGGTACGTGGAACTGTAAATCTCTCAACTTCATCGGGAGCACACGCACACTCGCTGACGTGCTGAAGGACCGTGTTGGAAGGGATCAATGGTGCGAACATATAGAGGTAACCATACCATCTACCAGAGCTGCGGCAATACACATGAGCTGGGAACAGCTTTTATAGAAAACGTGAACTGTCAAAAATACACCATGAACTACCACCAATGTTGACATAAACATGATCTAGTTCACGGTGTATTTTTGCTTGTTGACGAGTTCACGTCTGCTGTTCACGGATATGAGAACGGATTTTTTTCTGTGCGCGAGTACGACAGCTGCCCAAGCCACGACGTCAAAATCATCATAGGAGATCTAAACGCTCAGGTTGGCCAGGAGGAGGAATTCAGACCGACGACTGGAAAGTTCAACGCCCACCGGCTGACGAATGAAAACGGCCTACGACTAATTGAATTTGCCGCCTTCAAGAATATGGCCATTCGTAGCACCCGGAAGTAGCACAGTCTTCCATACCGATACACCTGGAGATCACCACAGCAGACAGATTTGCAAATCGACCACGTTCTGATTGATGGTTGGCACTTCTCCGACATTATCGACGTCAGGACCTATCGTGGCGCTAACATCGACTCTGACCACTATCTGGTGATGGTCAAACTGCACCCAAAACTCTCCGTCGGGTACGTGGGACGGAGTCGGAGGTCGGAGGTTTTGAAGGAGAAGAATGCAGCGCGAGCGGTCATGCTGCAGCAAGGGACCCGGCAGAACGTGGAACGCTATAAACGGAAACGGCAACAGCAGACTCTCCTCTTTCGGGAGAAAAAACGCCGCCTGGAAGAGACGGAGTGCGAGGAGATGGAACAGCTGTGCCGGTCTCAGGAAACGCGTAGGTTCTATCAGAAGCTCAACACATCCCGCAACGGCTTCGTGCCGCGAGCCGAGATGTGCAGGGATAAGGATGGGAGCATTCTGACGGACGAGGTGATCGAAAGGTGCAAGCAGCACTTCGACGAGCACCTGAATGGTGCTGAGAGCACAGGCAATGAAGGACGGGACAACGGAGGAAATGCCTTCGTCAGTACTGCGGAAGATGGAAACCAACCAGCCTCCACTTTAAGGGAGGTTAAGAATGCCATTCACCAGCTCAAGAACAATAAAGCTGCTGGTAAGGATGGTATCGGAGCTGAACTCATAAAGATGGGTCCGGAAAGGCTGGCCATTTGTCTGCACCGGCTGATAGGTACAATCTGGGAAACAGAAGAGCTACCGGAGGAGTGGAAGGAAGGGGTAATCTGCCCCATCTACAAGAAAGGCGACAAGTTAGATTGTGAGAACTTTCGAGCGATCACCATTCTAAATGCGGCCTACAAAGTATTATCCCAGATCATCTTCCGTCGTCTGTCACCCGTAGTAAACGAGTTCGTGGGAAGTTATCAAGCCGGCTTCGTTGACGGCCGATCGACAACGGAACAGATCTTTACTGTACGGCAAATCCTCCAAAAATGTCGTGAATACCAGGTCCCAACGCATCACCTTTTCATCGATTTCAAGGCGGCATACGATAGTTTCGATCGCGTAGAGCTATGGAAAATCATGGACGAGAACAGCTTTCGCGGGAAGCTCACGAGACTGATAAGAGCGACGATGGAAGGTGTGCAAAATTGTGTGAAGGTTTCAGGCGAACACTCCAGTTCGTTTGGATCCCACCGGAGACTACGACAAGGTGATGGACTTTCGTGCCTGTTGTTCAATATTGCGCTAGAAGGTGTTATGCGGAGAGCCGGGTTCAATAACCGAGGTACGATTTTCACAAGATCCAGCCAATTTGTTTGCTTCGCGGATGATATGGATATTGTCGGCAGAACATTAAGACGGTGGCAACCCAGACAACCAGAAATCGCATGAAAGTTCACGTTATAACTCGTTTATTCATACTAATTACATCAAACCCGCAAAACACCGTGGATAAACTCGTCAAATTGATGTGTTTCCTCGCATAAAACACTTTTTTCTGAGTTCGTTCGTACATTTTGTTTCGTCCCGTACACTTGTACAAAGTAAGTCGAATCAATCCGTAGCAGCTGTCAAATCAACATTTGTTATCATAAGTTAAGTCGCATAAGATAACAGGTTAGTTCGGAAGAAAATTTATACACTCGCATTGTATGTTATTAATCATCACACAATATATGCACGTATATCGCCTCCACTTTTGTACGTAGAAGGCCTTTTCGCGACATCTTATAAGTGAAATTTTGCACATACAAAGCCTCCAGGTGTTTTCGTTATGCGTACATTTTGGTTGTCTGGGAAACCTGTACACCCGCCTGAAACGCGAGTCTGCGAAAGTTGGACTGGTGGTGAATGCGGCCAAGACAAAGTGCATGCTAGCTGGTGGGGCCGAGCGCGACAGGTAACAGTGTTACGATAGACGGGGATACGTTCGAGGTGGTCGACGAGTTCGTCTACCTTGGATCCTTGCTGACGGCTGACAATAACATCATCAGTGGAAGTCGGGCCTACTATGGCCTCCAGAAGAAGCTGCGGTCAAAAAAGATTCACGACCGCACCAAATGTACCATGTACAAAACGCTCATAAGGCCGGTAGTCCTCTACGGGCATGAAACGTGGACGATGCTCGAGGAGGACCTGCAGTCTTGGAGTCTTCGAACGTCGGGTGCTTAAGACGATCTTCGGCGGTGTGCAGGAGAACGGTGTGTGGCGGCGAAGGATGAACCACGAGCTCGCCCAACTCTACGGCGAACCCAGTATCCAGAAGGTCGCCAAAGCTTTAAGGATACGATGGGCAGGGCATGTTGCAAGAATGCCGGACAGCAACCCTGCAAAGATGGTATTCGCTTCGGATCCGGTTGGTAGAAGAAGGCGTGGAGCGCAGCGAGCTAGGTGGGCGGATCAATCCCATCAACAACCTTCATGTGGGTCCCTGGTCACTGCGGTATACCGGGCAATGAGCGTGCAGATGCTGCTGCTAGTATAGGTCGACAGAGCAGGATATTTTGTAACGAAATTCCGGGAGATGATATCAGAAAATGGATTAAAAACACGTTATGGGATGCATGGGCAAGCGAATGGCATCAAGAAAGATCACTATTCATAAGACGAATCAAGAACGAGGTTGTACCTTGGAATGACCTTCCAAATTGGAAAGAACAGAAAGTTTTATCTCGCCATACACGGGCATCTCATAATATGGGAGACAGCCGAAATTTTCGGAAGATCTGTGAAACGTGCAATACGCAAAACACAGTACAACATTTTATCAGCGATTGTCCTACACTTGAATACCTTCGGATGCAACATGATATCACATCTATCAGTCGTGCTCTCCAAAACGATGCAGTATGCGAAAGAACTCTTCTAAACATCCTCAAGGAAGCTAGACTTTTCAACGAAATTTAGCAAATGCCCAACGCTTGAACCTTCGTCGATACGGAAGTACTTGGAAGATCATACAACGCAAGATAGAATCGGCCTAGAAAGGACACCACTACATCAGATTGATTAACAAAGAGCTTCAGTTTTGTTTATATTTCAAACTCTGTATTGCTAGAAGATACCCTTCAGGTACTTCTTGATTTCCTATTTTCTAAAGAGATGAGCCAGCCTCGGGCTGCAAATCTCTTAAATAAAGATATCTATCTATCTATCTGGGCGGATCAAGTGCGTATCGATTTGGCGAGCGTGGGGCAGAACCGAGGATGGAGAGATGTGGCCACGAACCGAGTATTGTGGCGTGTTATCTGTGTAGATGTTAACTAAATAAATGAAATGAAATGTAACCCCACTTTGACAACGTGTTCTCATAGTGTAGTTTTAGTGATTCAAGCTCGCCAGCAAAAGAAGAGGGAAGTTGAGTGAACGATGATTCATTGAAAACACCATGGTTTGTGAATTGTTGATAACATTCGTGTGTACAAAATAGTTGATGAACAATTTAAACATATCGAAGCGGCGAAAAGTAGTGTAAAAGGATATTTTTCAAGTGAATAATAAGTGTCCAGTTGTGTGAAGCATTGTTTTAAAATCCGGACGCTACGCGTTCGAGTTATATTTTGCTTCGGTAAATAATTATTCGGGAAGAAAAATACGTAGAAAACTTGAATGAAAGCTAGTGCTAGAAACAGTGTATATTCGGATGGAAATTAAAAAAGAAAGAGGAAAAATTGCTCCAATTATAATGATTTCGCAGGTAATCCGATTCTTACTGCAAGTAATGAGAGAGAGTAACTGAAATATTACACATTATCAACAGTTCATTTTTCAAAGCAATTTGGTGTTTTTCCATGTAATTAGCTAGCTAGAATACGAGTGTCCAGAATTTGATTAAAAAGTGTCTGGCTTTTTGATTCATATGCCCGGATATAAAAACAAGACTTGTGTAACTGATATCGTTATATTAGTATTAAATTCTTTATTTTAACCAGAATTCTTGTCATTTTCATGAAGAATAATGTCCAAGCGATTCACGACATGGTGGTACATTCATAAAATCAAACGGAAATGGATTGAAATTAGAATCAGATTATTTGGCACTGCTTAGGCGTCCGGGTGATTAATAACGGTAGTGCTCATAAATGGATAACATTCAATTGAAACTCACATTGATTATAGAAGAATAAGTACTTCTGCTATGCAATAAGCATTCATCTTTATAAAAAGGTTTGCATCTTCTGTTTTCAATAGAAATAGTTAATCTGAAGCGCGAATCGAACTCCATGTTTATTATGTTTCTCCACACTGGACGAGGATAAAATTTCTGAATAGCACCTTTTTTTAAATATTTATTCCTTACCTGTTTTTGCTCAGCATGAATATTTATTTACTCAGTTTGAAGGAAAAAATGTGAGTAATATATTAACAACACCATCACGAAATGTAGCGCAGGACTAAAACATCCATTTGTTTTGAATTAAAGACTCTCTTACTCATAGTCCATAACTTTAACAAGCTTTGTTAAGTTTTCAGTCGCTATAAAACAGTCAATAACACTATTATTAATTTGTTTTCATCTTATTTTAACAATAAAGGAATGTTTGAAGCATGGTGTGACCGGCTTTCGAAACGGTAGAATTTCATGCTTCAAAACTCGGACACTAGGTATTTTCCACAAATACTGAAAGCTTATGCAGCTTTTTACACTTTTCACCAAATCAGCAAAAATCACTAATAACAAGAATATTGCTCTACTATCCTCAGAATAACTTCAACGCTCTGAAATAATAAGATTCGTTCTAGTAACGAATCTTAAGCTTCGACCTAACTAGCACGAAAACTAACGTTCAATATGACACGACTTTTACTTATTAAATTTTAAGGTTACTATAATGAAAATTATGACATTATGTACAACCTAAAGTAAGGCAACGAATCGTATATTATTAGAGAAACTTTAAAGTAGATGTTTTTTTCGAAGAAAACTTGAATATTTATGCATGCTGTTTCAAAGAATTATAATTTATATTTTTAAAACAAGTAGGGTCGATGTACCAATAGCCGCATAGCTAAGAACAAATATTCGTATAAAATCGAAAAATAACACTAGCGTCATTATTTTTACATCATCTGAAAGCTTTTTATCTTGGTTTTGTGGGAAAAATATGAAAACTACGAAAACTCATATGTTTGTATTTATTATCGCTTGTGCCACTATAGGAATACATGTGCCTATAGTAGCACTATTTCTAATTTCTGTTCCTATAGTAGCACTAGCATCACGGCGTTGGCAAAATACTAACCAAAACCGTATTTTTGCAAAGCTTTTATATTTTTCCTTCAAAGTGTGGATCAAAAGCTTTCGTTTGATGTAAAAAAAGTTCGTAATTCATCAATTATTTCGTATAATAAAAAATAATTTCTCTCAGTAGTGCTACTATAGGAACAATAGGTTTACTATAGGCGCAAGGGAGCTCAAATTTTAAGCAAAACTAATTATTTCGATCATTTATTGAACAAAATCAAGCTGTGTATCAATGGTACTTAGATAAATAGCTCCTGACCTTCATGTCAAAACATATTTTGAAAAGATTTATAACAAAACGGCTGTAAAAAGCCACTAGTGCGACTATAGGGGACTGTCCACTAAGGGAACACTGACCCTACTGGCATCCTGGCTATCGATTGCAGTTGATAGATTGCCAAAAGATATATTATGAATGGATATATAATTTTTCATATAATCGAAAGTCGGTTTTTTGTTTTGGGGTAACTTTGATAATGGAGTATGAATCGAACAAAATTGAACGCTGTTGGCACAGGTGATGGGATTTCGGACCATCCGTTTAGCAAAACTCGGATTTTGTGGTAGAGTTCGCTTTTAGCTGAAATTGCATTTTCATTAATTAGATTTAAGTTCACATTTGGTTGGTTTAGTTCACTAATTTTAAGTTAATTTTGCATGATTAGTTGTAAGTAGCATAAGTTGGTTAGTTTACATATTTGCATGATTGTTTGTCTTACATTTTCAGTCCTTTTCGTGTACTAAGTCCTGTCCTGTCCAACAAACTAACAATTAATAATTCACTTTTCGTACGTATTTTCGTCCAACTAGCGTGTGTTATTGCTGTGCTGTCTCAAATAATACTGAGTGTGATATGTGTGGTGTGCAGAGTCAGTTTCTCTCGTTGGACGGCCGGTCACTCAGCCGTTGCTGGTGCTCGCCCCGCAGCTAATAATTCGGACGACTGGGTGCCGTCCTGAACATTCCCCGACCCGTATTGGTCCGTGTCCTCACGAGCAGTATCCGCCACTTCTAGGACGGCTAACTTGGCTACTGGACGGCGTAGAACGCCGGTTGCAGTTTGGACATTTGCGCTGCGACATCTCCCATCTCGTCCAGGGAACACACGAAGAACTCGTCCCCTGATCCATCCATTCCGCAGTCGGTCTTCTACAATCATAACCAGGTCACCGGCCGAGACTGGTTTGCTCTCAACAAACCATTTGGTTCGCTTAGTGATGGTGGGCAGGTATTCTTTCACCCAGCGAACCCAGAATTGGTCCAGTAGACGTTGGTACAACGCCCAGCTGGATCGCAAGGCCAATTTACCATCCGAAAGTTGACTTGGTGGTTGATTCGCCCCACTAGTGCTTAGCAGCAGAAAACAGTTTGGCGTAAGCGCCTCGTGCTCTGCCGTCTCTAGCGGCATGTAGGTCAACGGCCTCGAATTTACCACAGACTCTGCTTCAACAAGAAGAGTTACCAAAGTTTCTTCGTTTGGCTTACGTTCGGCAGACAACGCAGCCAAGGCACACTTTACCGAACGAACCATACGTTCCCAAGCCCCCCCCATATGTGGCGAAGCTGGTGGGTTGAAGCGCCATTGGGTGATGGTATTTGTGAACGTGGAAGCCAGATCACTGTTGATGCCCCTTATCTGCTCTCGCAATTCGCCGCTGACTCCGACAAAGTTTGTCCCTCTATCGCTATAGATCTCAGAAGGTGCCCCCCTCCGTGCTATGAAGCGTCGTATAGCCATCTTGCAGCATTCCGTAGAAAGGCTGGACACTAGCTCCAGATGGATTGCCCTGATGGTTAAACAAGTGAAGAGCGCAACCCAGCGCTTCACTTCGTGTCGACCCTGGATGATCAGAAGGGGACCGAAGTAGTCCAACCCTACGAAACTGAACGGCTTGACATAAGGAGTCACCCGTGCTTCCGGTAGCGGTGCCATTCTTGGAACGGATGGAGTTGCTTTGTAAACCCGGCACCAAGAACAAATCTTCCGAGACTTCCGAAAAGCTGCTCTCATTTCCGACAAATGGAATCTCTGTCGCATTTCGTTCACCGCTGTCTCTCCATTGCAATGGTTGTACCGCCGATGGTAGCTGTCGACGATCAGTTGAGTGACGTAGTGGCTTTTGGGTAGCACAACTGGGTATTTGAAATCATAGAGCGCTTCAGAGAAGCCGGTGATCCTGCTGTCCATTCGAACTATGCCTCGTTCGTCCAGAAAAGGAGTTAGCTTGTAGAGTTTACTTGTTTTCTCCAAACGCTGACGTTGATCCGGTGGCAGTAACTGATTTTTTTCCATCGTGATGATTTCGTCTGCAAAAACTTCGAACTGTGCAAGCCGCAATATCGTGTTTTCCGCTCGCTGGAGCTCCTCTCGAGTAAGAATGCGTGGATCCTTGGTGATTTCGTCACCCCTTTTACGTTTAAGTTGGTCGATGAACCGATGAACAAAGGCGACAGCTCGCAGACAACGTTCCCATTTGGAGAAACGACAGAACTGTACTAACTGCTGTTCCGCTTTTTCCTGATGAACATGGACGGGCCGAAGCTCTTCTGCTGTTGAACCAGGAAGCTCCTTAGGTTTGGGCCACGTGCTTGGAGGGTCGTATAAGAAGCTCGGTCCTCGAAACCAACGGTGGTTGCTGTTGATCTGGAGCCCATCTTTCCACTTCGTCGCATCATCTGCAACGTTCAATCGCGAGGGTACGTAGTGCCATTCGTCCACCTTCGTTGTGTCCAGGATTTCAGACACTCGACACGCCACAAACTGCCGGTATTTCCGTTGGTCGGACTGCAGCCAGGAGAGAACAGTGGTTGAATCACTCCAGAAAAATCGACGGACGATAACTAGAGTGTGGTTTTCCGCCACTGACTTTGCTAATCTGACTCCCAGTAGTGCTGCCTGCAACTCAAGACGAGGAACTGAAAGAGGTTTGAGTGGGGCCACCTTCGTCTTCGATGAAACCAGCACACAGCGCACTTGAGATCTGTCCACAATTCGGAAGAACGCAGACGCCACGTACGCCTCCTCGCTAGCATCGACGAATATGTGCAGCTCAAGAGATTCGAAGCTTTCCGGATGGTATCCCGGAAAATAACACCTCGGAATGCGAATTGCATCCAGTTGTCCCAACAATTTGATCCACCGACGCCATTCACTGAACAGATCTGAAGTGATTTTCTCATCCCAATTGATACTGGCTCTCCACACATTTTGGATAAGGATTTTCCCGTGAACTACTATGAGCGACACCAGTCCGAGGGGATCGAAGATGCTCATCACCACCTGCAGTAGCTGCCTTTTCGTTGGTATAACATCTCCGTGAAAAAGTGGCATCAGTTCGTCGCGGAAATATCCGTTGAAGACGAATTCATCTGAACTGGGAAACCAGCTCATCCCAAGAACGCGTTCCGAGGTCGAAGCAGAATGGGTTTTGAAGCTTTTCTGTTGTTCTTCTGCGGAATCCCCGACCCGTGAGAGGACTTCCTTGGAACTGGACATCCAGTTCCGTATATGGAACCCGCCCTTGGCGTGCACCATTTTGACTTGCAGTGCAAGATCTATTGCCTCCTCGATGGTGTCGAGACTATCCAAATAGTCGTCCACATAGTGATTGTGGACGATAGCGGCAGCTGCTTCGGGGTACTCGGCCTCGAAATCTTTGGCGTTCTGATTTTTGATGAACTGTGCTGAGGAGGGTGAGCAAGTTGCACCAAATGTAGCAACGTCCATGACGTACGTATCGGGCTCCTTGGTGGGATCGCTTCTAAAAAGGAAACGTTGAGCCTGCTTATCTTCGGGCCTGATCTGGAGCTGGTGAAACATTTCCCGTATATCACCACTGATCGCAACTTGGCGTTGTCGATATCGGGAGAGGACCGACGGAAGGGAGGTCAGAAGATCCGGTCCGGGTAACAGAGCAGAGTTAAGTGACTGGCCCCGTACTGCCGCCGCGGCGTCCCATACAAGCCGTACCTTCCCGGGTTTCTTGGGTTGCACAACTATCCCCAATGGCAAGTACCATACCCTCTTAGGATCAGAGTTGAGGATCTCATCTTGTGTGATCTTATGAGCATAGCCCTTTTTCTCGTATTCGAGTATCTGCTGTTTGAGATTCTCGAAAAGCTCAGGTTTGCGCAACAAACGTCGTTCTAATGACCTCAGACGATTTTCTGCCATGGGTTTGCTGTCTGGAAAATCGATGTGATCATATTTCCAGAGCAGTCCGGTCTGGAATCGTCCAGAAGGTAGGCGAACAGTCGTTTCTTCGAGGATTTTTCTTGATCGCACCTCATCGGAACTTTCCAGGAGAGGAACGACAGAAACTCCAACATTTTCCACCGAAAAAAACTCCTTCACCAGGGCATGGAGCTCGTCGTCGGGACTACGCCGTTCCTCAAACAGATGGTAGTGAAAACGTTCTGTTGAAGAAGTTTCCCCAGGGATTTCGCCGTATATAGTCCACCCAAGTCTAGTTTTCGTTGCCGCTGGTTGACCGATTTTTCCTTCCCGGATCTTTAGAGGAATTTTCAGATGCGTGTTGTCCACACCAATGAGAACGGTTGGCGTGGCGTTGTTGTATCCTTCAATGGGCAGGCCACGGAGGTACGGAAACTGTTCCGACAGCTGATCAAAGGGTAGAGTTTGATTTGGGAGGCATAACTTCTCTACTGTGTGGGCTGCTTTCAACACATGTCGTTTGGACGTTCCTCGACCAGAAATTTCAAGTCGAATCAACTGTGACTTGTCTTCAGTCCGTTCTATGTCACTTGTCCATTGCAGGCAAAGTGGATAAACCTCTCCTTTGACTCCCAACTCGCGGGCAACCCGAGCTTCAATCAGCGTGGAAGAAGACCCTTCGTCCAGAAACGCAAAGGTGTGGACAGACCTTCCGTTTCCGAATAGCGTTACCGGTATTATACGGAAAAGCGTTGTCATCTTGCGTTGATTGTGGATATTGAGCGTTTCTGTTGGCTTGGTTGGCTTCGAAGACTTCGCTGGCTCTGGCTTCCCTGGATGCAACAGCTTATGGTGTCGTTCTTCACAACCGTCCATACCGCATAACGACGCCTTACAAGGGAACTTTCCATGCGCAATCAAGCACCTCCGACAAAGATAAAGCTCTTGAACGCGCTTCCAACGATCTTCTAAGCTGCACTTCTTGAAAGCGTCGCACTCTCGTACCTTGTGGCCCGGTTTTTCGCAAATGGGACACGGCTTTGGCTGATTCTGTTTGCTCTCGTATGTACCAGCTTGTTGTCGTCTTCCAACGTTTTCCGGCGGGGTGCCAGACGAATGTGCGTTGACAAAGAGTCTCTCCTTACCCTTTCGTTTATCCGATTGGAAGCGAGTTTCTTCGGAAGGTTGAAAGGGAGCAACATCGCTCGCAGCTACCACTAGTTGTGCCATGTAATCACCGAAAGTTCCAAGGTCGACTGTAGCACACTTTTGTTTGAAGAGCGCCCAATCAAGCTTAATATTTGCTGGCAGTTTGTTCACTAGCTCCTGAAGCAAAGCTGGATTGGAGAAATGAGCTTGCTGACCCGCTGCACGAAGATGGCCACAAAGGTTTTGGCATGCAAGGCCAAAGGATACCAACGTTTCCAACTTGTCCGGCTTCGGAGACGGAGTTGCGCGAACCTTGTGCAGAAGTGAGTTGATAATTAAATCCGGCCGTCCATAAAGAGTCTGCAGAGTTGTAACTATCAATGGGACCGACGATGGCTCTAGAAGCAAGCTCCTTACTGCTTCGAGTGCGTTACCTTTAAGACTCCGCTGCAAACGCATCAAATTTTCCCCATTGGAGAAACCGCACAACTGTGTCGTGTTCTGGTAGCAACTTGCGAACAACGGCCACTCGACAGGATCGCCCGAAAAGATTGGAAGTTCCTTGGGAACGATGTGCCTGGCAGCGAGTTGTTGAGATGTCGGAGCACTAATCCACGGTTCAGTTGCTGGTACAAGGGCAGATGTTGAGTCGGAAGGCAGAATCGGAATCGTATGACCACTATTGACGGCGATTGAAGACACTACTGGGGTCGGATTACTCGGAACTGTTCGTACATTGGGCAATATTGGCAAACCGGAAGAGTAAGCAACTGGATGATCAGCGAAGTGCACGGAGGGGGCAGTAACGGGGCGGACATAGGGGGTGCTTTTGTACATTGGGTGAAACGTTGATGTATCGCTCCGAAGAGGCTGGGGGGGCTTGTATGGTTCGGTTACGCCGAAGGGAGTGTGTTCAATTAATGAAGAAAGCTTTGGTACTTTGAACGTTGCATTCGAATGCAATGCATTTGTTCTATTTTGTGGTATAATATAATCAGAGCATAATTGACTCACCGTGGTAACTGCTGCTGGTGCATACTGTTTAGTGGTAAGTGCTTCGAGGCCGGACGACTGGTCGTGCTGAGAGACAGTTGGATCCAAGATTACCTGGCACGGTTGTGGACCACCTGTCGTCGCTGGTATTGTAGCGATATTCTCCTGCTGCGACGAACTTGTTCCATGGACATTGGCAACCGGGTGGTTACCACTAACAGGTTGGCTTGACGACGATGGACCCACTTGCTGTGTATACGGCTTTGACGGACATAGTTGTACGCCAAGGAATTTCCGCTGAATCTCCTGCAAGTCCACAGCGAATTGCCCTTTTGGTAGCGGTTGATGTGCGACAGGTACGTCCCAAGTTAGGCTCCAGTCCAATGGATCCTGCGCGTGGTACTCCGGTTCAGCTGGTTGCCCACAATTTGCTTCAGAAGTCGCGCCTTGAGCCAGTGGCAGGCTTGGATTGAGCCCGAAGGTGAGCTCTGCTTGTTGTCTGGATTTCGGCGTTGAAGCCGCAGCGAATGTTGTTGTAGCCGATGGTTTCTGCTTGTGAACGGTACCGGTGCGTAATTCCGTGCCAGCGGGAATGCCACTGCATCCGATGCCAGAGCCTGAATTTGCGACGGGTTCGTTCTGAAGCCACTGTTCCACTAATTGGATACTGGACATCGAGCGACGGCTTCTCAAGCTGCCTTCTTCCTCCTCCTCTAGCTGGGCCTGCATCAGGTCGTACTTTTTCGCCAGATACTCCTTCTCACGCGAAACCTTCTCCTCGGCTGCCTTTTCTTGCAGGATCCTCTCGTCTTCCAGCCGCTTCAGATCCAGGAGAATTCTCGCACGAGCAGTCGAACTTGACGATCTCCTCGAAAGCGACCGTGCCGTTGGGGGATTCTTCTCCATACACCGAACGCACACAACGCAGCTTCCACCAATGGAACGTCTAGATGAAGCACATGCGAGATGAATTGGTCGCAAACAATCACTGCACTGCAGCATCTCTTCGTCGGGTTCACCTGGCCGACCGCATACACAAGTAAATGAGGCCGCCGCCATTGCGAACTGCTGCACCCGCGTGGCGAAGATTGCGTTGATAACAGCTAATTGTTGCTTTCACAGATGAAAATCTAAAAGATTTTGTTGGCACAGGTGATGGGATTTCGGACCATCCGTTTAGCAAAACTCGGATTTTGTGGTAGAGTTCGCTATTAGCTGAAATTGCATTTTCATTAATTAGATTTAAGTTCACATTTGGTTGGTTTAGTTCACTAATTTTAAGTTAATTTTGCATGATTAGTTGTAAGTAGCATAAGTTGGTTAGTTTACATATTTGCATGATTGTTTGTCTTACATTTTCAGTCCTTTTCGTGTACTAAGTCCTGTCCTGTCCAACAAACTAACAATTAATAATTCACTTTTCGTACGTATTTTCGTCCAACTAGCGTGTGTTATTGCTGTGCTGTCTCAAATAATACTGAGTGTGATATGTGTGGTGTGCAGAGTCAGTTTCTCTCGTTGGACGGCCGGTCACTCAGCCGTTGCTGGTGCTCGCCCCGCAGCTAATAATTCGGACGACTGGGTGCCGTCCTGAACAAACGCATTACGAACATTTGTAGGGCATTGCATACCTCTAGGCGTTTAACGCTGTATGGAAGTTTCTGACTTAGATCACAAAAATGGTCCCAGTTTGTGAAAATGCTTTTCGCTAAGAGATTTGAGACCGTATCCAAGTTCTATGATAACTAGGCTGTCAAAGATAAGTGGCCAACTATTCAAAACTACATCAAATAGTGATCTTAGAACAGATTGTTTGTAAGCGTTTCGAAAATGCTAAAATTGTGTAAATTTTTAATATCGTATAAAAAGCCTCAAATGTTCTCGATTCAAATGAAAATAGCTCTTTCATGCAGTGTCATACTAATATTCTTCAGTTTTGCATTCGTTTTGCTTAACCGATTAACACAAATTATGATATTTCGTTTAGTATGTGGTGGGTTACGCACTATCAAAGTTACCCGCATTATCAAAGATACCGTAATCCGGGGTAACATTGATCATTTTTTTTTTAGTTTTTCTTAAATTTTTCATTTCACAATACAAATGTTACAAGTTTCATATTTTTAAAACAAGAACTGGCACCCACCGCTCCTAACTATGTACTTTATTTTGTTTTTCGAAAGATTTAAACATGTTTAAATAAATGTTTTAAGTGATTTTTTGATTCAGCTGATATGGGGTAACATTGATCACCCAAGTAAACAACGTTCGCTAATATTGGAAATGTCGTTACTTACTAAAATCAGGGCCCCTGAAGCCGAATATGAAGACCAAACTCTTACAAGTCATTTACTTTTTGAGTTACCGTAAAACGGGGTAACTTTGATAATGCGGGTAACTTTGATCATGCGAGACTCTCAACATACTAAACGAAATAACAAAGTTTCTGTTAATCTGTTAAGCAAAACGAATGCAAAAGTAAAGAGTATTAGTATGATACTTCATGTTAAAGCTATTTCCATTGGAATCAAGTACATTAGAGGATTTATATGCAAATATGGAAAATTTATAAGATTTTAGCAATTTTGAAATGCTCTCAAACAATCTGTTCTACGATCACTATTTGATGAAGTCATAATGAATTCGTCACTTATACTTGATAGCCTAGTTATAGTAGAACTCGAATTCGGTCTCAAAACTCTTAGCGAATACTGTTTTTACAAACTGGGACCATTTTTGTAATCTAAGTCAGAAATTTCCATATAGCGTTAAACGCCTAAAGATATGCAACGCCCTACAAATGTTCTGTAATTCATTCAATTTTGTTCGAGTGATGCTTCATTATCAAAGTTACCCCAAAACAGAAAACCGACTTTCGGTTATATGAAAAATTATAAATCCATTAGGAATAAATCTTTTAGAAATCTATCAACTGGAATCGAAAGTTAGGATACCAGTACTTGTTTTAAAAATATGAATTAAAATTCTTTGAAACAGCATGTATAAATATTAAAGTTTTCTTAGAAAAAACTATCAAAGTTACCCCGTTTTACGGTATTTCAAAATTAAAAACACCTTGAACCGCGTAATACGCCTAAAAGTAGGCAATTTCCTCAGGAAATTCTACATTCGTAATATTATTTAGTTAATGTTGCCTAAATGAATAAACTTATGAAAGATTTGACAACGGAATCGTTATCGGTGATGCCATTTTTAGTAACACCCGCATTTTCCTTGATCACATCGTCTGCAGAACTCATGTGAGACATGAATTTTCGGTAATGTCAGTGAAAATGATAGAAATCATTGTTTCAAAAAGTTGACAAATTTGCACATGAACTAAACGCAATTTTGGCAAAAACCTTAATTATCATTAGCTTATGAATATACGAAAGAGAGGCACCATTCATGGTCCGAAAATGCCTCATCAATAAATCTTTATTTGAACGTTTAACAAGATGAGTCATCCCGATCAATGTTACCCCGCTGATCAATGTTACCCCGGATTACGGTACCCCGTTTTACGGTACCGTGAAACGGGGTAACTTTGATAGTTTTTTCGAAGAAAACTTGAATATTTATGCATGCTGTTCCAAAGAATTTTAATATATATTTTTAAAACAAGTACTGGTATCCAAACTATCGATTGCAGTTGATAGATTTCCTAAAGATTTATTCCTAATGGATGTATAATTTTTCATACAATCGAAAGTCGGTTTTCTGTTTTGGGGTAACTTTGATAATGGAGCATCAATCGAACAAAATTGAATGAATTACAGAACATTTGTAGGGCGTTGCATACCTTTAGGCGTTTAACGCTATATGGAAATTTCTGACTAAGATTACAAAAATGGTCCCAGTTTGTAAAAATAGTTTTCGCTAAGAGTTTTGAGACCGAATTCGAGTTCTACTATAACTAGGCTATCAAGTATAAGTGACGAATTCATTATGACTTCATCGAATAGTGATCGTAGAACAGATTGTTTGAAAGCATTTCAAAATTGCTAAAATCTTATAAATTTTGAATATTTGCATATAAATCTTCAAATGTACTTGATTCCAACGAAAATTGCTTTAACATGAAGTGTTATACTAATACTTTTTACTTTTGCATTCGTTTTGCTTAACAGATTAACAGGAACTTTGTTATTTCGTTTAGTATGTTGAGAGTCTCGCACTATCAAAGTTACCCGCATTATCAAAGTTACCCCGTTTTACGGTACCTTTTAATTCCGCTCCCAAATGCTTATCTTTGACAGATACGCGTATTTCGACTACCACTTGCAGTCTTCTTCAGTGTCAGTTACTCGCATCCACAGTGGATACGAGTAACTGACACTGAAGAAAACTGCAAGTGGTAGTCGAAATACACGTATCTGTCAAAGATAAGCATTTAGGAGCGGAATTAAAAGGTACACGGTACTCCATCTACTTTAAAGTTTCTCTATTTGAGATTCTGCTCAGAGGATTCGAACATTCATTAAAGAGTCGTATATTATTATTTAAATTTTAAGTGCATATACATGTAAAAATAGCTTAAATTGTTCTGAGTGTCTGGCTTTCGAAGTGTCCGGGAATTCGATGCAAAACGATATAACGTTTGAAAAAACTCAAAAATCAAGACTTTTCGTAAATAACCGCCATTGGCGTAGCTAAGATTTTTTAATGGAGGGGGCCTTGGGGGGGCCTAGCAAATAATTGTTTTACAGAAGTAATGTTGGTCGCAACAATAACGGTTTTCAAAAATTTCGTGGTTTTAACAGATTTGTATTGATTTTACTTATTTGTTATTTTGTCTCATTTCGTTGCACATCGGGCATATTTGTAAATTTCAATATTCGCTACGAAAACGATTAATGTTTTTTGTAACCCAGCCAAAATCCTTCAAGAATTCTAGCAAAAAAAACTAGCAATGAATGTCCTTTGTAATTCTTCTACGAACTTTTCAGGTATTCAGCAGATTTCTCTGAGAATTCCTACGGGAATTTCTTCATGAATTATTTTCGTACTTTTCAGTGATTTCTCCAAAATCTCTTCTATCAGTTTTCACTTTGTCCGTCCCACGGAAAATCATTCCCAGACTTTCTGATCTCACCAGAAAATTTCTTGAAAAATGTCTATCGAATTGCTTAAAAATTCTTTTAAAAGATTCCGCCATACATTAGTGTTTTTAAAATAATTTCTCCTTGAAGGTCCTCTACGTACATATAACATATAAATTCTAATTGATAGTTTAAAGTATCCTCCTGTACTCATTAATAATTTGTTAAGGATTTTCAGGATTTACAGCTCATTTCTCAAAAAATAGTACAAAAAATTCTGAGAGTCTCACCAAAAATGTCTTCAAAATCACCAAGTAAGAATTCAGTCCACGAATTCATCAGAGAGTACGCCGAAAGTTTTTTCAACTTTGACTTTGAAGTTCTTCCTGAAGTTTCTCTACAGGATTGTTTGAAAAAAAATGCAGCAAAAAATATCTAGAACTTCCTGAAAAAAAAAATTATTCTTCCAGGTTACTGTAAGAATTCCTCGTAATATTCATGAGGAATTTAAGAAAAATCAATTAAGAAAATTTTATTCATGATTTTCCAGAGAATTCCTCCGCAGAACTATCTGCATTTTTTCACAGATAATTATTTTTGAGGTTTATCTAAAATCAAGGAGCAACATCTCGAATTGCTTAAAAAGTCTCTCAAAAATATATTATTTACTTTGTTTCAAATGCCTAACTAAGAAATGTTTAAAAAATTCTAACATTCTCATTAAATTCTTAGCGAAATACGTTCAAATGTTCTTTTCAAAACTCTTCCGCAAAAATACTCAAAGATTCCCCAAGTAATTTGTTCTAGGATACAGGGGATAGGCAAAATGATTGAGATAGGCAAAATTTTGCCTAAATTCAAATGCTCATAACTTTATGAAAAATTGATAAAATTGGATGCATCTGGAAGCAGTCGACGGCAAATTTGGTCTACTTTTAGGAACATGCTTGGCCATGCATATTGGCCACTGGACACTGGAGATGTTCCGGATTTTCCGAGGTCATGTCTAAATGTCATTTTTTCTGTCACTTGTATTTTTGTGCGGTGTAAAGTTGGATAGATGTTTACTACTTTCCTAGAAACTAGAACTAATAGGAAGTCGAATGCCGTCGGACGCATCAAGATTGGTTGGAAATCTTCAGAAATATGATCATTTCCGTAAAATGGTTCCGGAAAACATGGTCAGTCATGTGTGTATTTCCAATTATGTAAATATTAACCAGAACTATATCCAAGTGGGCATCAACCTTAAAAATAATGTTTCCAGCAGCATATTCAAAACCATTAGATACGTAGACCACTCGACAGAAGGTTCCAGGTGCCCTGGGGAAAGTGGTCAATTAGGAACATATCTGGAACCATATCAATATGGGCATTAAACTTCATGGTTTTCAAAGCTTATGCTATCCGAAGCATTTCCAGCACCACCGGCTGCCATGACTACTTAATTGTAGGTTCCAGGTGCCCCAGGGGATTTGGCCAATTTGGCCGTTCACCTGTTAAGAATCACCTTCTACCATGAACAGTAGGATCCATGTGACTTGAAGGATGTGGAGCATTTTCAGAATCACAAGATTAAATAACCACTCTATAGCAGATTCCATGGGCTCCTAGAGATGTGGCCAATTCGGAACATAACCACATCCCCAGGGCCCATGGAAACTATTACACAGTGCAGTGGTTATATAAATATGTTGCACTGTAAATGCTTCTAGTAGCATAGCCTTCAAAAAACTAGATGTTTATACCCATACTGATGTGTTTTCGGGCATGTTTTGAATTGGCCGCATGCCCGGGGCACCTGGAACCTACTATAGAGTCGTCATGGCAGCCGGTGGTGCTGGAAATGCTTCGGAATGCATAACCTTTGAAAATCATGAAGTTTATTGCCCATATTGATATGGTTCCAGATATGTTCCTAATTGACCACTTCCCCCAGGGCACCTGGAACCTTCTATAAAGTGGTCTATACATCCAATGGTTCTGAAAATGCTGCTGGAAACATCATTTTAAAGGTTGATGCCCACTTGGATATAGTTCCGGATAGTATTTACATAATTGGGAATAAAAACATGACTGACCATGTTTTCCGGAACCATTTTACGGAAATGGTCATATTTCTGAAGATTTCCAACCAATCTTGATGCGTCCGGCGGCATTCAACTTATCCACCGGGATGAATTCGCTTAGAAAGTATGAAAAAGTCCCATTCGATTCGATTTGCAAAAGTTCTGAAATCATCTTTGAATATTCGTTAAGGAATTTCAGGAACTAAAATTCTATAAAGAAAAACAAAAAGTTTTATGGAAAAGTTTGCTACAAATCTGTTGGAAAATAGTCGAAAATATTATGAAATAATAAGTTTTTTTGGAAGAATATAGTTAAAGCAATAAATTTATTCACGCTAAAATACTTGAAAAATTGAATCAAATTCAAAGAGAGAATTTATTGCTGCAATAAAAAGCTATTGTCGATTTTGTTACATATTTTTCACGCAAAGTTTAATTTCTGCCATTCATCTCAAGAAAACTTGGGCATGCCGAAATTCCTTGAAAATTAAACCTTATGATTCGACTAAAATTCTCGCTATGTATTTTCTTAGAAATCCATTTAGTAAGTTCATCTATTTTTTTATTTTTTCTGACATTATACAAGTTGATGTTAATGTATGGATTTTTTAATGGATTCTAATAAGGGAAATCATCATCATCATGAGAACAACAACAAGAAGCTAGTTCTAACAGTAACCAATCGATCGACAGCCGGACGGTTACGCTTTCGGTTGTCGCGCGATTCACCGAAATCAGAACCGCCACGCTGATGCTGTGTAAGACAAGCGAGGTTTTCTCACTATAGCTGTACAACATAAAGTAACGTAGCTATTGAAGGGATTTTACCAATAACAAGAGTCATGTACATTGATTCAGAAGATATTGCTTAGTATTGAATTGTTTTTTTTTTCATTATCATCAAAAATTCTGGGGGAGGCCTAGATGATTCTGGAGGGGGCCAGGCCCCCCTGCCCCTCCTGTTCCTACGCCAATGATAACCGCAAATGCAGAGGTGTATTCTGGAAAACAACTAAACTCTGTAGTTCCTGGAAAGAAATTTTGTTTTGTACAGCGTTACCATTATTTTAAATCATATTTTGTTCTGAAAATTACCCTTAGTTGGTTCATAACTGCGGGTTGATTGTACTTTTCATGTTAGCTTTCAAAAGAAAAATAATAAGGGCGCCACGAAAAGTTTGGGAACCTCTACGGTGCGCCATTCTGTGAAATAACGGTGAAGGAGGAAAATGCCATCCGGGGAAGCACGACTATTCGCTCGCGTGGATAACAGCACTATGGCAGCAAAAAATGCCAATTCTCGCGTGGAGACGACAATCAGTTTTAGGAGAATGGGTACCGTACCACAAATTCTGATTATCAGGATATTACATACCAAGAATAGCGAAAGAATAAAAAAATGCTTGTGAGATTGACATTCTTCGTTGATATTAAAAGTCTGAAAACAAACATCATTTATCGGAAGGTGGGCTCAAGCGGCACGTTTCCCCGCTAATTGAGAGATTTCTTCCATTATCATATATCGAGGCAGTTTGATGATTATTATTCTAAAAACCCACTGATATTTATAATTTACCATACCATATAATTGTTTTCACAAAAATTGATAAAAATGAGTGAAAACATTGATCAGTTTTTATAATATTTTGAGATTAATCAAAATTGGTACTATAAAACATCATCAAAATGCAATGTCAAATTACAAATTTATTTTTGTATGCTACAAAAATGGTAATAATTATCATTAATGGGTAAACGATCGCATTAAACCAATTGGGGATCTCCCCATAACATCGGTTTTGGCCATATCGCCAGCCGTAGCCATAATCTATTTTTACCGTTTTACAAAGCAAAACCAGCTTGAAACATTTGTGCTGAGTTGACCACATTCACATTATAGAGCTACATTCATTTATTTACTCGCTCGAATTGATTGAAAAAATATAAGACGTAATTAATTTTCCTTATAATTTCAAACCTAACCTGGCCATTACATTCCCCATTTGACCACTATCATTACACTGAAACAAGCATTAAAGTAATGAGAACCATGAAAAAGTTTTTAAATTTACTATTCCAATCACGATTGAGCTGTCACGAACGCTTTATATTTGCGTTTTGTTCCCTCTTAATCCAACCGCATCGATAGCCGAGCGGTGAGCGTTCGCGCTTGACAATCGCAAGATCCTCAGTTAGATTCTGGCCTGCTGCAGGTTTTTAACCATGATATAGTAATGTTAACTGTCGAAATGGTGCCATGATAAAATTGAATGCAAAAAATATTTGAAATAAATGCAAATTTAGTCTGCACAAATCAAGTGGCGTTGTGATTTTAATTTAACCCTCTAATATAGTAATTTCAACTGCAACGCTGTTCTCAGTGAAGAAATGAGTGCGATTGGAAATTTAGGAACCGAAGATAAATATCTTTTTCAATGTCGTTATATCATTTTTTTTTAAATATCAGGTAGCTAAAAACACTTAATCACTCGCTGAAATTGGAGTAAACAGAAATGTCCACTATAAAGACTGATTCAAATGCATTACTCCCAGCATCATTAACATCCAGTTTTTCTAGGCGAGAGCAATCCAAAATGAAAACTTTCAAAGATGTCCGGAAAAAAAAGAGTAAATTGGAGCCGTGTACTTAGCTACCCACCTAAGTACTGGACCGGACAAACCACAGGAAGGCAGGCAATGGGAGGAATGAAATGAACCAGTTTCTTCACGTCAGCACAAGCCGGACGACACAAAATCGCAACGGTAGCTAGGCGAGAGCAAAAGAAAAAAAATCTAATTTCATTACGCAAATTGGAAGTTGCCAGTGAAATTGAATTCAAGAAGTTTATTTTGCCGGATTTAATTTAATTTCTTTGTTCGAAGCTGCAGCCACTGACATGTCCACTGGGAGAATCCGGATTCACCGCTAATACCCACAGACTATTGCGATTTCTCCGGAAAAGGATTTCGTTTATTGCTGGACACGTTGGCGATTGGTGATTAGTGGTAAAAATAAATCACTGTGGAGTATTTGTATTACAATAAAAGAAATACTGACTTTTCATTCTGCACATGTCTTATTGATGTAAGTGTACTGTATTATTTACTTCACATACTTACATGAGACTGAACACTATCGTTTTCACCTAATAATTGATATGGTTTATAAATGCTGAGCATGGCGTACCATTAGCGTATAAAAAATTGTGTATGCTTCGTGTATACCATGGAATGGGTATCATTGATCGCGTCGCTTGCTCCTGCAAGGGTGGACAATAAGCTCTTGTTCGTTTCGGCGTGAATATATCATGGATTGCATCACATATTGTTGGTGAATCCCAGATCTTCAATATCCTTTCCATGACAACTGTGAAGATGCAGAAGATTCTTCGGTCTCTAGTAACAATGGTTGTCTAACTAACATACCTTCCCTTCCCCGATGACCGTGAGGACGTGGCCGGCCCGTTATTGACTTTCCAATTTTAGCGCTCGATTTGTGTACATTGAGAAAGGTTAGCTAATCCAAAGGCCCATTCATTAAATCCCTGTGCAACTTCGATTGTTCTGGTCACTCACGAAGTAGCAATTTCGAATTGTACGGTCATCCAAGCTCATTCTCATGAGACTGCTAATGTTCAACTATCAATATAGAAATTGTTGTGTGATTTTATGGATTCAGTGTTATCTGTTTAAATGTTGACTTCAAAATTGGACAGTGTAATATATTTTTCCGATAAAGAGTGGGCAAACGGTCGGAGATAATTTTGTATACGCTTTTGTTTCGTTGATGAACAAGGGGTTTAATCGGTAGTTTGGATTGTCGGGATTTTTTTCTGTATGATTTCAAACTGAATTGTATACCGCAAGATGTAAGCCAGGTGTTGAAATTCAGCATAGCATAACTGAAATTCCTTGGGTTGAATGTGTCCGAAAATAACGTGGTTTTAACATATGCTTTATATCAGACTTTCAGCATATGCTGGAATTAGGTCATCCATAATGGTTTGTTTCAAATAGCAATGCAATAATTTCCCAGAACACTCATGTCATTGACAGCTTTAACAAAGTGACGTCCAAAGAACAATGAAACCATGCAATCTCATTTTCGCACAATACATTTTGCCATCGTCTTATTGGTCTCATTGTGGTACAATAATACGCTCATTTGTGAAAAATTAATCAATAACTAAACCTGATTTGGCAGCTAAAGTGCAAATGACGGTCTACTGATCGTTTTATGAGGCGAGCACCCGCATTAAGATGCTGATTATGGATTTATAGTTCAATTTGCTAATTGCTCACATGCCTGCTAGTGACATTATTAGTGGTAATTGAATCGACTCTGATCAACCGGCCAACAGGCTCTCCTTCTTGAGATACGCTTCCTAGTACATGTATAGGAGGCTACACTGCGTTCGTCTCAAGTGTTCGAGAATGCAAAAGTCATGTTAAAGATGTTTCGTGTGAGTCGCTTGCTGACCTCCGTCTCTCCTCTAGCCTCTGAAATTCGCAGTGAGCTGACATGTACACATGGGCGTAGCTCCTTCTAACCGACGTAAAAAACAACTAGTTTGCTACAAAAATTAACATTGTCTTTGAACTTCACATAGCTTGTTCAAACATTCATATTTATAACATGTTGCGTCACAATAAACACGTTTCGACAATAATTGCGTCCTCATTTATTTCTTGAAGAAGTTATGAGTTTACCAAAGATGTAACAGCTCATAAAAAAACAGTACTAAATTCATACAAAAAGCATTACGAAGACGTGGATTGGTTGGTTGGTCATTGACTATTTTCAGTGTTATGAAATTTGGCAATGAACCCATTATTGCAAGATATGGAAGAAGTTTGTTGTCATGATCAATCTATAAGATGTTCATTTAAGTAAATTAGTGATAAGGGGGGAGAAACAAATGATGGAGATCGTAAAGTGCAAGGGAAACGTCGAGGTTTGTGTGGTTCGGCGCGTAGACGGCTTCACAAGATGATAAAAGGTGGTGTGGACTATGCTGAAGCAAGGGAGCGGGCTAAGGCCCCCTTTGTAAGTACTCCGAAAAGGCAGAGGAATGATCTGGACCGCACCATCATCAGCGATGAAAAGCCGGCCCAAAAAAAGATTCGGGACGTCAGGCCCCCACAAGCAGGTAACATGGGCAAAAGGGTTGATAAAGCCCAATCCCAGGAGGTAAGTTCGAATATCGCCTCCAAATTGAATGCGATGACATCGGCCGATCGGAATGTGGGTAACAGGGTTGATAAAGCCCAACCCCAAGAGGTAAGTAACACTATTGCCTCCCAATCGGATTTAATGGTAACAATCGACCGAAACGTGGGTAACAGGGTTGCTAAAGCTCTTCCCCAGGAGGTACGTTCTAATATTGCCTTCCCAATCGAACGAAACATTAACAGCCGATCGCAAAGTGGGAGTAAATGCTAGGGATTCGATAAACTCTGGACACTCACGCGATTCAAAAACAATGCGCGATAGGGTACGTGATGCTCTTCCAGCGCCATCGTATGGTGAAATTGCCAGTAGGGTAAGGGTAGGGATCATGCCTAAGAAATATCCTGCTGTAGAGCTTTCTAACAACCAACAACAAGTTGTTCAAGAAGCTCTTTTGCTGGAGGTTATACAACAAAGACGGGAACAGTTCAAACCAAAATTTGCTTGCTGTAGGTTCCGGCCTGGGTTTTTAGTGCTCACATGCCAGGATAAACACACTGCAGATTGGGTTAAGAACAAGGTCCCGTCTTTGAGCCTTTGGGAAGAAGCTGACCTGGTGGTTGTGGACGAAGATAAAATCCCTCGTCCCGACGAGCTAGTCTCTTTCTTCGCATTTAGTGCAAAGTATAGCAATGATATGATACTTTCACTCATTGAGAGTCAGAATGACAATCTCTACACTGACACGTGGAGGATTCTTAGGCGCCACGTCAAAGGTGATCATGTAGAGTTTGTGCTATCTGTTGATGACTCTTCTTTGCGTAAACTTGGTGAAAGGCAGTTTGTACTTAACTACAGATACGGGCAGATTCTCATGAAAAAGAAACGCCCTGTGAAAATAGTTGCTTCTGATCAAAACCCTAAGAATGTCCCAGAAGATACTGTCATGGATTCTATTCAAGTCCAACAAAACTTAGCAATTCCAGGGACAAGTGGGCTTGGCAGAGGGCTTCTAAAACCCTCTACGGGAAAAACGACTGAACAGGTCAACTCTCATCAAACATGTGCCGGGCACGGAGGTTTAAACATCCAAGGGCAATCAAATGCCCATGGTAACAATAAAACCACCAGTGATATACCCAGTACAACTAAGAAGTCGACGATGCAATGCCGTCTGGAACGGGAATAGAGTGCCCCTGGAAAGAAGGTAAGTCTAAGCTAATAAAATCAGTAATTAAAAATAGTGATTTACAAATATGAATCTTATAAAAATTATTCAAGTGAACCTTCACCATGCAAAGGGTGCGTCAGCAGTGCTCAATAGAAGGTTCACGAAAGAAAATATTGGCGTGGGACTAATTCAAGAGCCCTGGGTAAATAATGGTAGGGTACTTGGCTGCTCTTCGCAAAAAAGTAAACTTTTGTATGACGATAGTCAGTCCAAACCAAGGACAGCAATTTTAGTAAATAGGGGCATAAAATTTGTCCCAATTACAGAATTTATATCAAGAGACATTGTTGCGATTAAGATTGAGGTACCAACAATTCGTGGTAGAACGGAGGTATGTATTGCTTCTGCTTACTTTCCCGGAGACGTTGAAGACGTGCCTCCATCTTTGGTCGTTGATTTTGTAAACTACTGTAGAAAAATAAACGCTCAATTTATAATAGGGTGCGATGCATATGCCCATCATACAATTTGGAGCAGCACGAGTATCAATAAAAGAGGAGAAGATCTTTTGAATTACTTATCGTCCAACAAAATTGACCTATGTAACAGAGGGGATTCTCCTACTTTTATAAATGCTATCCGACAGGAGGTGCTGGATCTTACGATCTGTAGTGACCTACTGTCGGGCAATATTGTGAATTGGCATGTTTCTAATGAAGAATCATTGTCAGATCACAAACACATCCGGTTTGATTATAAAGCTAGATCAGCAATAGAAGAAAGCTATAGAAACCCTAAAAAAACCAACTGGGACCTCTATCGTTTTCATTTAATAAACAAAAATGCCTATCATACGATGGTGAACAGTTTACGACTGTTTCTCAACTGGATAAGGCCTCAGATGGGATCATTCACCAAATGATCTCATCGTACCATGCTAGCTGTCCTATTCAACAAAGGTCCTCTAACAGGGATGTGCCTTGGTGGAATGACAAATTGGCAGAATTGAGGAAGAAATCCAGGCGGTTATTCAATAGAGCAAAAATTACTTCTGATTGGGTTCAATACAAAAAAGCTCTAACAAAATATAACAGAGAATTACGTCAAGCCAAACGTAAGGACTGGAGACGGGTATGTGAAAACATCAACAGTGCCCCTACTGCCGCAAGGCTTCACAAAGTCCTTTCGAAAGACCACTCCAATGGTCTAGGCAGCGTCAAAAAGGAGGATGGCAGTTTTACTGTTGATTCTTCTAAAACATTAGAAGTAATGATGAGAGCTCATTTCCCAGGATCGATCCCATATTCGGTTGAAGAGCAGGTTCTAGATAAGGTAGGACATATATGGTCTACTAATGCCTATCAGAAAGCTAGTGAAATCTTCACTCCATCGAAAGTCGAATGGGCACTGAGTTCTTTTCAGCCCTTCAAATCTTCCGGGAAAGATGAAATTTTCCCAGCTCTGCTACAACAAGGGAAGGAGGCGCTTTGTCCGCTCCTTACTGAAATTTTTAAGGCCAGCGTTACACTGTATTACATTCCTAAGGCGTGGCGAAAGGTTCGAGTTGTTTTTATTCCTAAAGCTGGCAAAAGGGATAAAACAACTCCCAAAGCCTTTAGACCCATAAGCCTTTCGTCTGTTTTGCTAAGGACAATGGAAAAAATAATTGATGATTTCATCAAGTCAACAAGCTTAATAGAAATGCCTCTTTGCAAATATCAATTTGCGTATCAAACGGGTAAATCTACTATTACAGCACTACAGACGCTAGTGAGTAAGATCGAGAAATCACTTGAAGCCAAAGAAATAGCCGTGGTTGCATTTCTCGACATCGAAGGAGCATTCGATAATGCATCCTATAGCTCCATGAGATCAGCAATGGAAACAAGGGGCTTGGATAAAAGCATTATTGAATGGGTAATGGCTATGCTCAGAGATCGGGAGATATCCGCTGATCTGGGAGGTGCGCAACTATCTATAAGATCTAAGAAGGGATGTCCTCAGGGAGGAGTATTATCGCCCTTACTTTGGTCGTTAGTAGTAGTCGAACTCCTTAAAAATCTAAAGGATCAAGGTTTTGAGGTTATTGGATACGCAGATGATGTGGCCATTGTGATTCGTGGAAAATATGATGACACAATCTCCAATCGGTTGCAATCTGCGTTAAACAGTACTCTCAAATGGTGCAGAAGTGAGGGCTTAAATGTAAACCCTTCGAAAACAGTTATTGTTCCTTTTACAAGGAGGAAAAAGGTGAACCTCAAACAGCCTTTTTTGGATGGAATTCGAATTCAGTTCTCGGAAGAAGTAAAACACCTTGGTGTAACTCTGGACAAGAAATTGAACTGGAATTCTCATCTAAATAAGATCATAACTAAGGGTACAAATGCCCTGTGGGTCTGCAATAAAGCCTTGGGGAAAACCTGGGGCCTACGCCCAAACATGGTACATTGGATTTATTCAGCAATAGTGCGACCTAAAATTACTTACGCTTCACTGGTGTGGTGGCCTAAAACAAATGAGGTAACCACTCAAAAGAAGTTAGCTAAGTTACAAAGGCTTGCGTGTACCGTAATTTCGGGTGAAATTGATCATTTTTCACGGTTTTCTTGGTATGCTTTCTAAAATGTTATCAATACCATACAAATAAATGCAGGAAAACAAGTACTACGGTAAACCTCATTGGCTCATATACAGAAATTTTCTAACAAATGTGATGTTAGTGCCAAAAAACAGCTCTAAAATTAAAAATCGGGGAATCTCATTTCGGGGTGAAATTGACCACTTGTCAATTTGATTATTGTTAGTTTAGAAATCAATTCTACATACTTAATTTGGGCCTCCTGAATCCAAATATGCTTGCCAAATTCTTAACGAGACAATATTTAAGGAAATAATCAATCATTAAATCTCAGGAATACCGCGAAAAACGCCTAAATGTAGGCAATTTCCAAAGGATTTCCCTACTTTATAGCCGAAAATCAAATTTTTCAACAAAACGGGCGAATTGGTAAGAGTTTTGATGGTAAAATCGGTTTTGGAGATATATTTGTAGCATCCTTACAAACTTTCAGGTTTACACCATGTCCAAATCCTTGTTTAAAACTAGAAGTTTATGCATGTTTATCAATTTCACATCAAACTTGATTCTGGAATTTTACATTATTTTCATAGAAATAAACATTCTGTGACACAAAAAACTTCACTATTCACAATTATTTGAGAAAAAAACAATGTTCATTTACTATAGGTTGCAATAAATTTAGTGCACTATTAGTAAGAAATAAAATCGCGTGACACGGTGATCAATTTCACCCTACTGATCAATTACACCCGAATTTACGGTATATCTATGACTGGGGCAATGAAAAGCACACCATCAGTTGCTTTGGATGCCCTTCTCAATTTACTACCTTTGCATCAATTTGTTAAACTGCAAGCTGCAAAAAATGCCTTGCAATTTATCCGTTACAATAAAATACTAGATGGTGATCTGATGGGACACTTGAAGATCATCAAGGAATTCAACTTGAACTCAGATATAAAAACAGTAGAAGACTGGATGATAACGAAGACAAACTATGATGTGCCCTTCAAAGTGGTTAAACCAAACCGCAATACGTGGGAATCTGGTGGGCCAAGTTTACGTCCAGGGTCTGTTGTATTTTACACCGATGGGTCAAAGATGGACGAAAATACCGGGGCTGGAGTTTTTGGTCCCGGTATTAGTAAGTCTATAGCTATGGGATGCAGCCCCACTGTATTTCAGGCTGAAATTCAAGCAATTTTAGAATGCACAAATGTTTGTCTCAAAAGGAATTACAGGTTTGCTAAGATCTGTATTTTCTCGGAAAGTCAAGCAGCATTAAATGCGCTAAAGGCATTTACATGTCAATCGAAGTATGTATTCTCTCTTTGAAGCAATTGGCCAGTAGGAACGAAGTAACGTTGTACTGGGTTCCCGGCCATTGTGGTATTGAAGGGAATGAAATCGCCGACAATCTAGCAAGACAGGGTGCAGCTTCGAGCTTCGTCGGCCCTGAACCTTTTTGTGGAGTTCCTGAGAGTACTCTTAGGATGAAACTAAGAACTTGGGAAATGTCCATGGTAGAAACTAATTTGAATGCCACAGATACAGCCAAGCAAGCGAAAAGATTTATTAGACCCAGTCTGTCAAAAGCCCGGGCCATATTAAATCTTAATAAAAAGAATACCAGGGTAATAACCGGTCTGATGACTGGTCACTGCCCGAGCAGGTATTACCTTTACAAGATTGGAAAAATCCAATTCTCAGAATGTCGATTTTGTTTGAACGAAAACGAAACCGCTGAATACTTGCTTTGCAGCTGTGGAGCATTGTTCAATCAAAGGTTGTCAATATTTGGAAAAGGGTTATTGGAGCCCTGCGAAGTTTGGCAATGCAATCCAAACAGGGTAATAAACTTTATAAAACGAGTTGAGCCTAGTTGGGATAACGTGCTCCATCAACCATTGTCCACCACATCTCAATTGTGAGAGGATATTTGATGAGCACAAAATTAAATATGGGTCATACCACAATATTCCTAATTATTGGACGCAGTGGGTAAAAGGCTCTACAGACAAGGAAAAAAAAAAGTAAATTTATGAGAATATATTTGTTATACATCTCTCAAATAATTGCGTAAAAGCTAAAAAATGGAAATCTTTCATATAAATATAAGTACTTATAGTGCAAATGATTGACTTGAAAACAACAATCAAGAGTCAAGTCAAAAATTTATGTTATGATAGCTGGCATTATCTTTAACAATAGTTTTGTAGTAGTATGACAACCAT
Organism: Aedes aegypti; assembly: GCF_002204515.2. NCBI lineage: Eukaryota > Metazoa > Arthropoda > Insecta > Diptera > Culicidae > Aedes > Aedes aegypti. Next base: position 159,119,569 of record NC_035109.1, on the reverse strand, counting down.
CTTTTTGGCGTTACTTTCCCACTTCAGGGCTGCTTATCAGTTAAGTGTAGCAGGAACAGTTCCTTTGCCTCTTCTGCGAACCATTTTTTAAGATTTTCAATCAATTTTCATCTACCACATTTTAATATGTAAGTTTTACCGAATGTACTTTGACAGAAAATAAAATTAGTCGATTTTGAATTAAGTATGTATTTTAGACACATCAGTCAAGTTCAAATAGAACATTGCGCAGTATTCAGCATTTAGCATGGTGTGCATTCAAATTCAAAATAATATTCCCGATATTATTGCTTAGAGCTTTTACAACTATTCGATTCCCATGTGTTACACAAAATCATTCAAGTACAAGTCAAAACGAAAATGTTTGAAGGAAATATTTACATCTACAAATTCAATAACTTTTAGAACATCAAGAATCCAATGAACAGCATATTAACGAAAGAAGGAGATTGTTAAACCCCTCTTTACCTACAGTCATTAAATAAACAGTTTAAGTATAAAAAATAGCCTTTGATTCGAAGACGGGAAAATTTATGATGGAAATTTTCACAACAATAGCGACATAACTTATTGAATTAGTATGCCTCGAAAAAATAGCTTATTTATAAAAGAAGAATGGTTGGTAAATGGCTGAGCATGGCGTACCATTGGTACCTTGCGTACCTGAAGGAATAAAATAGATCCAGTAGCGCAACCAGGATTTAGTTCTAGGGGGGGTTTTGCCAATTTCAAAATACTTTGTCAGAAAATATTTTTAATACAAAAAACATCTAGTTCAAAATTAATATATGCTTTGTTTTTTGCATAGTAAAATGAATTAAGTAATATTACATTCTATTAGCGTGATACCGTGAATGGTTCTTCTGCTGTGTTGTATCATGTTTTCGAGTTCTTCAACAATGAAAATGGTTTCAGGAATAATCTTTAGGCGCAGCAATTTGCTATAGAAATCATTGCCACTATTGTTGCAGTAGGTCGAAAGTAGATCAGCATTGGAAAACTCATGTAAAACTTTGTAATTGTCACATATTACAATCTAGTTAATCGAGTCCAAAGTTAAAAAGTGAGTTCTGCTTTCATTGTAAAGATTTTATGACAAAATATGTGATGACACCTTGAAGTTTCCAAAATGGTCATTAAATTTTGTTTTTGGATGAATTTGGAATCCTATCGTTTTACTTTTGTAGTGGAATGCTAATGCGTTCATATTTCTAATGGACAAATCCGAGTCACAACAACATTTCCAACATTTTTAGATGAGCACCCTGTTATCATGAATTATCCACAAAAAAAGGTTTTTCAGAATTTTAATTCATGATCCACACCTACAAAATCTCAAAATTTTTGAAATTACTAGTGAGGCCGCAATACTTCCACAGGCAGCCAAATAATCTTAAAAATCAAGGAATTTGTATGCTCTGACGGTTACATGGTGCACCAATGAATATATTTGAAGGTTTGACAAACTGTTGAGACAACACGTTTAGAGGCTAGTAATTTTGATTATTTATAAGCTTGTTGTAGTAATATTTCATATTTATCAAACTCCCTGAAGAGTATAAGAGTTAAAAACACAACTTAGAAGAATTAACTTGAAAAACCACAGAAATTCCTAGTGATAATACGAGTCTAACTAAGCTACTACTCTGTAGTTGTATAATGTGTAATGTTGAATTTCAAAAATATACTTGGCAAGCCTTATAACTTTTCGGCTCTGGGGGGGGGGGGGTTTGACCCCCAAAACCCCCCCTTGGTTGCGCCACTGAATAGATCCTCTGTGCGGTCCTTAGCCTCCTGCCCAGCAACTCATATCCCTACCTCCTCGTGGTACTGGCCGGGGTACGAGTAACCTTAGGTAAGATATGGTAACCAATCCTAGTGGGAACTTTGGTCGTATGCTGACAGGGAAGGAGGGGTTTGCTTTTGCTTTGGCTTCTGCAAACCTGGAGCGTCTGTACTCCATGTTAGGAGCAGCTCAAAACAGTGTATATTCCCCATGTCAGGGGCGGCTGATCATCGTCCGAGTGCCAGAGAAGGACTCTAAGCTAAAGTGTGCACTATGGTCCTCCGAACATTAAAGGGGAATGTTCCCCAGGAAATCTAGGGGTTTGGTGCCAGGCCCTGCAAGCCAGCCGTAAAAAAATCAAGCAACGAATAATCAACGAGACAATCGGCGAAGACCACAGCGACGTAAAGGGACTAGTGATTGGAAGCTCGGTACGTGGAACTATAAATCTCTCAACTTCATCGGGAGCACACGCATACTCGCCGATGTGCTGAAGGACCGCGGATTCGGCATCGTAGCGTTGCAGGAAGTGTGTTGGGACGGATCGATGGTGCGAACGTTTAGAGGTAACCATACCATCTACCAAAGCTGCGGCAACACACACGAGCTGGGAACAGTGATGGGTGATATGCAGAGGCGCGTGATCAGGTAGTGGCCGATCAATGAGAGAATGTGCAAGTTGAGGTTCAAAAGTCTGTTCTTCAACTTCAGCATAATAAACGTGCACAGCCCTTACTCAGGAAGCACTGATGATGACAAAGACGCTTTTTACGCGCAGCTCAAACGCGAGTACGGCTTGGGCAAATAGCCACGACGTCAAAATAATCATATGAGATCTAAACGCTCAGGATGGCCAGGAGGAGGAATTCAGACCGACTATTGGAAAGTTCAGCACCCACCGATTGACGAATGAAAACGGCTTACGACTAATTGATTTCGCCGCCTCCAAGAATATGGCCATTCGTAGCACCTACTTCCAGCACAACCTTCCATACCGATACACATGGAGGTCATCACAGCAGACAGAATCACAAATCGACCGATTGATGGACAGCACTTCTGCGACATTATCGACGCGCTTCTGCGCTAACATCGACTCTGACCACTATCTGGTAATGGTTAAACTGCGCCCAAAACTCTCCGTCGTTAACAACATACGGTACCGACGGCCGCCCCGGTATAACCTAGAGCGGCTTAAGCAACCAGATGTCGCAGCGGCATACGCACAGCACCTCGAGGCTGCATTACCGGAAGAGGGTGAGCTGGATGAAGCCCCTCTTGAGGACTGCTGGAGAACAGTAAAAGCAGCCATCAACAATGCAGCTGAGAGCAACGTCGGGTACGTGGGACGGAGTCGACGAAACGATTGGTTCGACGAGGAATGTAGGCAGATTCTGGAGGAGAAGAATGCCGGAGAAGGGACCCGGCAGAACGTGGTGCGTTATAGACGGAACCGGCAACAGCAGACCCACCTTTTTCTGGAGAAAAAAACACCGCCTGGAGGAGACGGAGTACGAGGAGATGGAACAGCTGTGCCGGTCTCAGGAAACGCGTAGGTTCTATCAGAAGCTCAACGCATCCCGCAACGAAGCAGCACTTCGACGAGCACCGAAATGGTGCTGAGAGCACAGGCAATGCAGGACGGGACAATGGAGGAAATGCCTACGTCAGTACTGCGGAGGATGGAAACCAACCAGCCCCCACTTTGAGGGAGATTAAGGATGCCGTTCACCAGCTCAAGAACAATAAAGCTACTGGTAAGGATGGTATCGGAGCTGAACTCATAAAGATGGGCCCGAAGCGGCTGGCCATTTGTCTGCACCGGTTGATAGGCACAATCTGGGAAACAGAACAGCTACCGGAGGAGTGGAAGGAAGGGGTAATATGCCTCATCTACAAGAAAGGCGACAAATTAGATTGTGAGAACTTTCGAGCGATCACCATTCTAAATGCGGCCTACAAAGTATTATCCCAGATTATCTTCCGTCGTCGGTCACCTGTAGAAAACGAGTTCGTGGGAAGTTATCAAGCCGGCTATGTTGACGGCCGATCGACAACGGACTAGATCTTAACTGTACAGCAAATCCTTAAGAAATGTCGTGAATACCAGGTCCCAACGCATCAACTTATCATAGATTTCAAGGCGGCATACAATAGTACCGACCGCGTAGAGCTATGGAAAATCATGGACGAGAACAGCTTTCCCGGGAAGCTCACGAGACTGATAAGAGCGACGATGGAAGGTGTGCAAAATTGTGTGAAGGTGATCTCGCCGGGGACTACGACAGGTGATGAACTTTCGTGCTTTTTGTTCAATATTGCGCTAGAAGATGTAATGCGGAGAGCCGGGGTACGATTCTTACGAGATCCAGTCAATTTGTTTGCTTCGCGGATGATATGGACATTGTCGACATTTGAAAAGGTATCAGACCAGTACACTCGCCTGAAACGCGAGGCAGCAAGAGCTGGACTGGTGGTGAATGCGTCCAAGACAAGGTAGCATGTACCTGGTGGGTTTGAGCGCGACAGGGCTCGCCTAGGTAGCAGTCTTACGGTAGACGGGGATATGTTCGAGGTGGTCGATGAGTTCGTCTACCTTGGACCCTTGCTGACGGCTGACAATAACGTTAGCCGTGAAATACGGAGGTGCATCATCAGTGGAAGTCGGGCCTAATATGGCCTCCACAAGAAGCTGCGGTCAAAAATGATTCACACCCGCACCAAATCAACCATGTACAAAACGCTCATAAGGTCGGTAGTCCTCTACGGGCATGAAACGTGGACGCTACTCGAGGAGGACTTGCAAGCACTTGGAGTCTTCGAACGTCGGGTGCTTAGGTCGATATTTGGCGGTCTGCAAGAAAACGGTGTGTGGCGGCCTAACTCTACGGCAAACCCAGTATCCAGAAGGTGGCCAAAGCTGGAAGAATACGATGGGCAGGGCATATTGCAAGAATGCCGGACAGCAACCCTGCGAAGATGGTGTTCGTTTCAGATCCGGTTGGTACAAGAAGGAGTGGAGCGCAGCGAGCTAGGGGGCGGATCAAGTGCGTATCGAACCGAGGATGGAGAGATGCGGCCACGAACCGAGTATTGTGGCGTGAAATTGTTGATTCAGTGTTATCTGTTTAAATGTTGACTAAATAAATGAATGAACAATTGGAAGTGCTTGTGAGCCGGAGCGGCAAAGGCAAGCTGCGGTCTCTATGTCCTTGTTGGTAGCGACGACGAGGCTATGGAGCGTTGACCCAACACGAAGAGGCCGAGGTTGGTGAAGTTGAAAGCGGGGCACTCTGAGCTTTTCTGCGTGACGAGGGCAAGCTTGGCATGACGAATGTGGAATTAGGGTAGCTGGCGAAACGATTCGCCGGAACTACAGCTTCACTGGCTGGTAGGAAGCCGGTGATTCACGGACAGCCTCAGAGATGTCCACGATGGCTTTGTTCATCCGGTCCCGACGGTTGTCGGTGAATTTGGCTGGTTGACCCAGGAAGCAGTCGCTCGATTGACTGCATCGTTCAAACTCACCGTTGAAATAAAACTAGCTTACTTTACTTTAATCTATTTTATCGCGCTTCTACAAAAAAATTATTACACTGCGGAACACGATTTTGTCTCAAGCAACAAAATATCGCTATGTACTTAGTTAAGGGTTGCTGGATCCATTGCCATTTACAGAAATATCATAGCACGTCTAGTTTTTAAGATATTGTTTTTTTTAAATGCTAAATTTGACTATTTCAGTCAATTTGCATGCAAGTTTTACAGCTTGTATGCAGTTTATTTGCTAAATTTGCCTCAGAACTCAAACTTCATGTGTATAACAATACTTATCAACAAAGTTCGTAATAGTTCCGATGCTCAAAAGTTATTTTTTGTTGGTTTATAAATGTATTGCATTTTTCAATATAAGAGAAACGAAGAAATTCGTATGGAGACTGCAAGTATGTTGAAAATATCGATTTAATCTCAATTTAATCGTGCAATTTCAATCAAATTATATCTGAAATGAAAGTTAAAGTCCAATTTTGCATGGTTGGTAGATTAAATCATAATATTTTTTGATAAATCATTGTTCAAATTTTATGGAAACATCAATGGAACCAGTGTTTTATACAACTTTGGCGACCTGTAGCTAAACATTGTGACGTGCTGGAACATTTCTGAGAACGGCATCAGATTCAGCAAGCCCAAATCTACTAGAGACACGTAATTTGATTCTAGAGAAACAAAAAAATGTCATTTTTGTTACGCTGTGTTATGGATCCGGCAGAAATAAGGACAAACACTTTTTTTTACTTCTTCTTCTCAATCTTCAAGCGTTGCGACTAATGTTTGAATAGTACGCTGTGTTCATAAACATCATTAGAATGCAGCGCCACGCTTAAAATTTATTTCAAAAAGCGGCGAGTTGAGGCGCGCCGTGAGACTAACTAGCGCGATCCGGTTTGGAGGCGGCGCGAATGTTACCCACTGGTAACACTGTTCGTTCTCTATTTGGTCTCTTTCTGAAGCTTGAGATCTCTAAAGTTCCTATTTTCAAGAAACTCAATTGCTACCAGCCCTGAAATTCCGTTAAAATTTCAAAAGATATTCCGAAACAAATTCCTGGGGCAATAAATGTTGGATTTGTTGGAGCAGAACTTGCTAGATGCCTGTAGAAGTATTTGAGTGATTCCTGAAAGAAATGCAGGTGGAATCTAATTAAAACAATTCTTGTATGAACTTTTATTAAACCCTTATATCCCGTTCAATAAAAGTTTTACCAATCCCGGTCAATTAAAGTTTTACCAATTGAATCTTCAGACTTTTTCCAATATTTTTTTAGAAAAAGGATGTGGATGTTTCTAATAGTTTAACGATTCAAGCAAGAAGGGTGCAGAGATTGCGTATAACGATCGTTTTGCGTGAAATTCGTAGATGAATTTTAAAGCTCGCTGCACCTCCTGTTGGAAATCCTAGCAACGCCCATGCATGTACATCCCAAGACGAAGGGTTCCTGCACTCTGATGCGATATGGTGGCAGTCTCCTCGATGCGTTCCGTGATGCGAAAGACACTCCATGTCAAGCTCGGAAGACTTGCCTTCCGCTCAAGAGCCGTTGACTCAGCATGGATGACATCCGAGATATGCATACACGATTTGCGCTCCGATATTCACGACCTGCAAACACAGATGATAGCACGGAGATTCTCTTTGGCACACAAACACACGCTCATGTGTCATAATTGCTTCATCATCGAAGCGAATCAATATTGAAGGGTGCTCATGAGCGCTTAGACGTCCACATCGAATATTTATTGCTAAAACAAGATTATCTCCGGGATAATTTGTACGGATTTGAGCGATCGGCTGTGACAGGCTTCTGCTTTCAAGATGTCACATCTTCGTTCGTTTGGTCACCGAAGTGAACCGAACCGTACGGCTCCAGATTGGTCCACTCAGCACCAAGCCCAATGAGTGTGTTGCTGCTGCAGGACAACGAGAACAATGTTGGTACTGACTGGCACATGGCAGAGTGTATCGAATTCGAAAGATGGTCTGCACTCGAGAGAACCAATTCACTTCATCTTGTCATTTTCCCAAGACATTTTCCTAACACATCGAGCTCAATTTAAAGCCAGACTTATGTTGTGCTTGGGTTATGTGTTTTTTCTTTTCTAAGATATCAATGGATGAAATATTGATGGGTCATGAATAGCTTCAATATTATTCTTCTTCTTAGTATTTACTAGGGCAAGCTTGAGTGTACTTATGAGCACTGCCAAAGTTATCAACTAGGAGCTTCCTTTACTCATTGACATTTTTTTGCATATAATATGACAAGCATACTCTACGAACAGTTGCTCTACACTTATGGAAGAATGTTGTATTAAACACAGAATTTCTTACCAAATAAATTAACAATTATGCATAAAAACTTTTGACCTGCATGAACTAAGAGCTGGGCAATCAATTACTTCCGAAAGGAAGGCGTTAAATTCCAACTGAGACAGAAACTGCTTTTCAGCTTAGTCTTGTAAAAAAAATTTCTACAGTTATTAACTTAAGCCACCAAAAGTTCAGATTATTATTTCTTAATGCACTCAGGAAACTCTTAATTGGTTCAAAATAATTTATAACCTCGTTGTTATGAATCCGATTTCAAACGTAGTATAAAGTTCAATCAAACTGCTAATAATTGTTATAGCGAGTCCGTTATGCATAAATCGGCATCTTCATCGTCGATCGATTTACAAATTTGGAGGCCCGGGGCCATTACCTTGTAAGGGCCTTTTTCCAAAAAAAAAAAGAACATTTCGCTACTTTAGTATAGCATATTTGTAATGTTTTTATAAGGTTTTTTATTACCAGAGTCAAACTATTTTATAACGTTATGAAATACTTCAAATACCATGTGAACGTAAATCAATTTGAAATTTAAATTAATGTTGGTAATGTTTTTTGTTTATATTTTATAGATCTTAGTAGGTGTTGGGTCCAAATATAGGATTTCCGTACCTGGTGTGTGCCCGAGATCCTTGGTTGGTATTTACAGCGAAGGCTGCGTCCCTTTGCCACGGCGGATTAGGAGTACCATCCGAGATGTCCAATCTACGTTCAGAATGGATCAAGGAAAACGGGGGCCACGTAGAACAATCGCTTAAGGCACTTCTCCTAACTCGAAAAGCTAAGCACAAAACCGGTTCACTTTAATACAAAATACTTTATTACCGCAACACGTAAAATGTGTATTTCTATAATTTTATATCTACAAACGAACCACGACGGCGACCTTGCATGGATAGTGGATAAATCGAAACTGAACGTACAGAGCAGCACAAAACTTATTCGGCTCACCATGGGCAGCCGATCTACTACACTATCAAACAATGTGTTTCAGTTATATACTACTGCTGATGTAGTGAGAGGGTTCGGTCAATTGCGCGAAAACACTTGATCGCCCTTAGCGATAAAATTATGCTGTAGCTGCAACATCGCCGCCACCTTGAAACATATGATTTTCAATTTTTGATCCCTAATTAATTGAGGCTAAGTAAATAGGTACAAACATTCAACGAATAAACTTAAAGCTAAACAATAGTAAACTTATTTATGATCGTCTACATGTTCGATCACTGTATCTTCTTCTGGATGCTGAATCGGAAGCAAACATATTCTTGTGATTGGTCGCACGATGACTCCTTTGCTAGTTCGCAATGACACAACTCGTACTAGCTTGTCTGCGCCAGGGTGAACAGCAACGATTCGGGCAAGCGGCCACTTCACCGGCATCTGGTGTTCGTCCATCAAAACGACAAGTCGTCCTGGTTGGATTTCGGTATTGGGATGGCAAGTCTTCGTATCGCACTGCAATTCTTGCAAGTACTCTTGCCTCCAGTGATGCCAGAAGTGCTGGTAGATACCCTGAAGTTTCTGGTGATGGTCAACGAGCCGATTGAGAGGAGTTTGTTGTAGGCTGACTTCTGGCAGTGAATACATTGGGCCACCGATCAAAAAATGCGCCGGAGTGAGGGCAGCGATGTCATTCGGGTCTTCGCTTAGAGGCATGATGGGGCGTGAGTTCATGCTCGCCTCGATTTGTGCAAGAATGGTAGACATGTCTTCGAAAGACAGTTTGGACGTACCGAGCTGTCGGTACAATTGACTTTTGGCCACCTTCACCGCTGCTTCCCACAGCCCTCCGAAGTGTGGGGCCTTAGGTGGAGTGAAGTGCCACGTGATTTGTTCACTGGTGTGGTCGGTTGTGATCTGGTCCCTTAGGTTTTCGTCCTGTAGCAAACGGTAAACTTCCTCCAGTTCGTTGGCAGCGCCTTGAAAATTCTTCCCATTGTCGGAATAGAGGTCGGTTGGACGTCCACGACGTGCTATGAACCGACGGAGGGCCGATAGGAAAGCTTGGGTTGAGAGGTCGCTCACCAATTCTATATGCACCGCTTTGGTGCAGAAGCAGACGAAAATGCATATGTACGTCTTCGTTGCTGCAGCTCGCCCGGTTTCAGGTACACCGGTCCGGCAAAGTCCATCCCAGTAACAGCAAACGGTCGACTGGGCGTGATTCGGTGAGTCGGTAGTTGTCCGATCTGTTGGCTCATTGGGACAGGATTGGCTCGGGCGCAACGGTAGCAGCTACGGAGAATATTGCGGACGAGTCGCCGTCCATGGATTGGCCAAAATTTCTCCCGCATTGCCGCGAGAGTTAGGCGGCCGCCACCGTGAATGAGCATCAGGTGGTAGGATTTGGTGATCAGGCGTGACAGAGGATGGTTGCCTGGCAGCAGAGCGGGATGTTTGGCTAGAAAAGGCTGGTCTGAAAGTCTGAGTCTCCCCCCTACCCGAATGGTTCCCTCAGGATCAAGAAATGGAGCAAGCAGACGAGTTGACGATCGCTTTCCGACGGCCTTGTTGTTTTGAAGGTCACGGATTTCTTCATGGAATGCATCTGCCTGTGCAAGCTGGACTAAGGTACGTTCGGCGATGGCTAGGTGTTCAACAGCCAGGGCGATACTGGGAAGCGGACCAGTGGAAGGGAGTGGTTGCGGGTTTTGCACCGAACGTTGGAGATGAAACGCAGAACGTAGGCAGTCACACGAAGTAGACGTTCATAGGAGGAGAATCTTCCGAACACCGGGTTGACTGTGGATTGAGTTCTGACTACAGCAGCAATCAGCTTACGTCGTTCCTTCCCATGCTCGGGATACTGAGGGAGTTTCGTGACCGGCCATTCCTCTTCGGTGTTGGACAGCCAATTTGGACCTTTCTTCCACAGTTCGCTGACCAGGAAATCGTTCACGTTCATGCCGCGGGATATTAAATCCGCAGGATTGTCCTTACTTGCAACGTGATTCCAGAAAGCACCGTGGGTTAAACCTTGGATTTCTGACACCCGATTTGCAACGAAGGTTTTCCAAGTGCTAGGGGGTGCTCGTAGCCATTGGAGCGTCACAGTGGAATCGGACCAGAAGTGCGAGCTGGTGATGGTGATTTGAAGTGCTTCAACGATACGGCAGTGGAGTTTTGCGCCTATGTCGGCCGCACACAGTTCCAAACGAGGCAACGTGATCTTCTTTAATGGCGCCACTCGAGATTTCGATGCAAGCAGCTGAATTCGGACCATTCCGGACGGATCCACACATCTGGCGTAGGTGCATGCTCCGTAGGCTAACTCCGAGGCGTCGGTGAACGTGTGAAGTTGAACGCTGGAGTTCGGCAGCAATGCGTACCGACTGACGCGGAAGTTTGCCACCTTTGGGATCTGCAACATATATTCTTCCCATGATCTTGCGATGTCCTCGGGAACTGGGTCGTCCTAGGAGCAGGGTAGCAGCCAAATTTTCTGCATCAACATCTTACCCTAGATGATAATTGGTGATATCAGCCCTAGGGGGTCGAAAAGCTGGGAAATCCCGGACAACATTGAACGTTTTGTAGGCACACCCTTGTGCTGTTGGATTTTGGAATCGAAACGGAGATTGTCGGACTCGGGTTCCCAGGAGATGCCTAACGCCTTTACCGTCTCGTTTTCGTCGAACTTGATCGATGACTGTGTTCCGATTTCGTCAGGTTGGAGACCGGCTAGGACCGGTAATTGGTTGGAAGTCCACTTCCTGAGTTCAAACCCGCCTTTCTTAAGGAGTTCGCTCATTTCTTGTCTTAGTTGAATCGCTTCTTCAATGGATTGCGCGCCGCCAATGAAGTCATCCACGTAGAAACTTTTCCGAAGAGCTGACCCACCCAGCTGATAAGAGTCCCCTTCATCAACGGCTAACTGTTGTAGAGTGCGAGTGGCAAGAAAGGAAGACGGACTCAGCCCATAAGTCACCGTCAACAGCTCATAACTCCCGATGGAGTCCTCCACGTCAAACCGCCATAGAATTCGTTGGTATGGTGTATCATCCGGATGAAGCAAGACCTGCCTGTACATTTTTGCGATATCACCAACCAGCGCTACCGGAAACGTCCGAAAACGAAGGATGATTGAAAGGAGGTCATCCTGCACCACGGGACCTACCAACAGTGCTTCGTTGAGGGAGAAGCCTGTAGAGGTCTTTGCCGAAGCATCGAAGACAACTCGTACCTTCGTTGTCGTGCTTGCCTCTTTCACTACTGGGTGGTGCGGAAGGTAGTATGCTGCGGAATGGAGTTCGTCGTCCTCTTGAATACGCCGCATATGTCCAAGGGAGAGATATTCCGCCATAAACTTGTGGTACTCCTCCTTCAATTCGGGATTCCGATCGAGCCTTCTTTCCAGCAGATTGAATCGGTGGAGTGCCATTGCCTTGGAATTCCCAATAAGCTCGACAAAGTTAGGTTTCTGGGGTAAACGCACAATGTATCGCCCCTCCGCGTTTCTCGACGTGGTAGTCGAAAACAACTCTTCACACTGTTTCTCTTCGAGCGAATAATCCGACCGAGATTGTAGTTCTTCGACCTTCCAAAATCGTTCAACACTCTCCTCCAGGTTGAACAGGGAGACCGCGACGATGGAATGCGGAGGATTTCGCCCTGTGGAAGAGTTCTTGCCCATCGATCCGGATACGAGCCAGCCCAAGACACTGTCGACCAGCGTTGGAAGCGGTTTGGGGAGGCTGATTTTGTTAACCGTTTGGAAGAAGGTGAAGAAATGCTCGATTCCGAGAATCATATCGATCGGTGCTCGCTTATAAAATTGCGGATCTGCTAGGAACAGATTCGAAGGAAGATTCCAGTGGTCAACTGGAACATCGGATGCGGGAAGTTCTGGAGTAACTCGGGGAAGAACCAAGAACTCGGCGTTTACAGAAAAGTTCTCCTTTCTGGATCGGATTTGAGCGTGGATAGCCTCTCTGGCGTTTTGTGATTGCGCCCCGATGCCTTGGACGAGGACATTCGTCTTGCTTCGCTTCAATCGTAGAAGTTGAGCCATCTTCTCGGTGATTAGGTTGGGTTGAGACGCAGAGTCGAGGAGAGCACGCGCTAAGTGCTCTGTACCGTAACGGTCAACAACGATGACTATCGCTGTCAGCATAAAAACGTTTTTCTCGACGTCTTGGAGTGGTAGACTACAGGTACTCTCAGCCGGCTGTATGGCCGTAGCGGCCGACAGGACGGGGTGCGAGGAATCGTCATTCACAGAGGCCAAGTTCACATTCGTAGATGCGCGTGCAGCATTGGATGGCATTTGATCGGAACGAGATGGAACGTTGTCGCCGAAACCATCGTGAAGAAGGGAATGGTGACGCCTTTTGCAGTACCTGCATGTGTATTTGGATGTGCAGTTCCTTGAAAAATGATCAGCTCGAAAGCAGTTCAAGCATAGTCGGTTGGAATTCACTAACGCTAGGCGATTTGAAGCACTCATCTTCTCGAACTTCAAACACTTCACCAACGGATGGCGCTGATCGCAAGCGTAGCATTTGCTCGGAGGACTTTCGATGGCTGTAGTGGTCGACGGTTTCACCTGTGACGATTTTCGAATTGCCGAAACGTGGGAGGAGTTAACAATCTGCGGCGGAGGGTGGACATGATTCACAGAAACAGATTCCAATACTCGAATCCGGCGATGCAGGAACTCAATAAGGGATTTGTATGACGGGTCGTTGGTAGTAGCGGCATGATCCTCCCAGGATTTAAGTGTATCATCCGGGAGCCGGACGCAGAGTAGGTGCTCCAGTATGGTGCTCCAAGTGTCAACTGGTTCACCAAGTTGCCGCAGGATTTTGGTGTGCCGCTCGAAGTCGTCTACGATCCCATGCAACGCTGATGTTGTCTCCTTCTTCACGCGTTGAATCTCCAGCATTGCCTGCAGGTGTCGCTTCTTGAGGAGGTACTCATTCGCGTATCTGCTAACCAGAGCTTGCCAGGCCAGTTGATAATTGGCTGCACTGATCGCGAACGATTCGATGATCTGGGAGGCCTCACCAGAAACCGATGACTTCAGGTAGTGGAACTTCTGGATGTCTGGAACGTCCTGGTTTGAATGAATCAGCGCCATAAAAGTGTCGTGGAACGCCAACCACTCCTTATAATCGCCGTTAAACTCAGGCAAGGTTATCGTCGGAAGCTTGAAACCCTTTAAACTAGTGGAAACCGTAGGGGGAAGGGGATTGGGAGCTCCGCCAGCAGGGTTAGACGGAGGTAATTTGGACAATAGACCAGCCTTTATTTGAAAATACGACTCCTCAGGCCAGAACGTACCTGCGCATTCAGTTGAACGCCTTCGCTCGATTCCTCGATGCCCTCGAGAGTTTCCTGGATATCCTCAAACTTCTGTCGAATGCTGTCCAGATCGTCGATCCGTAGCTGCACCTCGAGCCTGTCCCTCGGATCTTGATAGGCCTCCAAGAATTGCCTTGCTCGTCCTAGCGAAGCCAACAGCGAAGTGCGCCGCAGTACTAATTGCCGGTTCTCCTGCGTGGTCGCCATTTTGGAAGGCACTCACGTACGCCGACGTTTGTGCAGTGGAAGGAACGAAGAGCGATGATTTCCTGGCAAATATTAAGACCAGTAGCCCTGGGATGGAAATGTAAAGCACTTGGAGAGGTACGTACCTTTTCCAAGGCAAAAATTTGCCTTGTATTGATAATAAATCTTCGAGCTGTTTAGTAGAATACCTATAAGTAGATAAAAAACCGAATTTAGTACTATACCATTTAATTCCACTAGAGTTTGTATCCTTTGACAGATACGCGTATTTCGACCTCAACTGTAAGGCCGTCTTCAGTGTCGTGTACTAGACTCGACTTAAGTCGAGTAAGTCGAGTCTAGTACACGACACTGAAGACGGCCTTACAGTTGAGGTCGAAATACGCGTATCTGTCAAAGGATACAAACTCTAGTGGAATTAAATGGTATAGTGCCTTGTATTATTAATCAGCCAACAGGAACAAAGTTTATCGCCAACTTTTGGATGGTCACGATCGACGTAGTCGAGTGCACAATATTGCCAGGGTTGATGAATGGTTGTTGCAACAGAGAGTTCAACGAACCGAGTATGAAGAACGTCTGCACTGCTCACAATTTAAGTGTGCCAAAATCGTCCAGAGGAAGCATGGATGACCGTGTACCAACGGTTGGGAACCACGGTTGATGGTAGTGATGGCCACGGAATGGATGCAACGAACGGAACTCTTCGGGAAACTCGTAGGTGGCCGTCTGCCGGCCGTTGGGAAGCACTGACGATGAACCGTGGAAAAGAGAAAAGCGCAACCTTAAGCGCACCAGCGGGGTGTGGGGTGCTATTGGAATTCTACTAACCTGCCAGAGGCTAGCTTTGAGCCTTGTATCAATTATTTTGTTGACAGGAACAACTTCTTTCAGCGCGGATAACTTTCGCCCAACAAATTCTCAATTAGTCGGTCGTGGAGAATTCGTCAGTCCGGGATGAACTTGTCCAAAGATGGTTGGGACTCGTAGATCGTCCGCAGGAATATAGTAGTGGATTGCCGAAACTTCTTCGACAATCAAACAGTAGGATCGTACACCAACGGTCGGAAACCCCTGATGGATGCAGCAACGAAATTGCTCGGAAAGAGAACGGAAAACGGAATCTAGAGCGCACCAGCGAGGCAGATGAGGGAGTTGGACAGAGACTAACCTGCTCAAGGCAATTTCTAGGCCTTGTATTTTATAATTCCTACAGCTTCTGTCCTCAATTGACCATAATCGCAAATCAGTGCAATGGCGACAGCACTTCAATACCTTGCATTCAACAATTGTTCCGCCGGTCCACAATGGCGATGGGCGCTTTCCGAGTCGTCGCTTCGGAGTACAATGGTCGGTTCGAGGCCGCGTCCAATGCGACCTATCCTGGTCACGGCACCACTTTGTTGGGTCCAAATATAGGATTTCCGTACCTGGTGTGTGCCCGAGATCCTTGGTTGGTATTTACAGCGAAGGCTGCGTCCCTTTGCCACGGCGGATTAGGAGTACCATCCGAGATGTCCAATCTACGTTCAGAATGGATCAAGGAAAACGGGGGCCACATAGAACAATCGCTTAAGGCACTTCTCCTAACTCGAAAAGCTAAGCACAAAACCGGTTCACTTTAATACAAAATACTTTATTACCGCAACACGTAAAATGTGTATTTCTATAATTTTATATCTACAAACGAACCACGACGGCGACCTTGCATGGATAGTGGATAAATCGAAACTGAACGTACAGAGCAGCACAAAACTTATTCGGCTCACCATGGGCAGCCGATCTACTACACTATCAAACAATGTGTTTCAGTTATATACTACTGCTGATGTAGTGAGAGGGTTCGGTCAATTGCGCGAAAACACTTGATCGTCCTTAGCGATAAAATTATGCTGTAGCTGCAACAGTAGGTTTTATATGTTTACAGTTTTTTTGGGGCTTATTCGTCAACAACAAAATTCGTTTAACGATTCTCTTCTTATAATGCTTATTCCATTCATGTTTGGTATTCAAGTTATTGAACAAACAGATTTATTCAACAGTTTTGAGTTGACAAAATTGCTGTAGACTTCCCAACAAACATTTTCACGGAATAAGAGTTGAACCAACGACTATCGAACATATTTCAGCTGAAAACACTGTTATTCAGCTAATAATGTTTTTTGGGTAGGTCTCTATTTTAATGAAAGTCTCTGAATAGTCTCTATTTTTCATGAAAGATCTCTTAGGTCTCTATTATAATCAAAATTCTCTCTAGAGTCTCCTTTTCCTTCACTAGAATTGCAGTAAATCCTAATGCAAAATTCTGCGGGCTCTAGAGAAAAAAAAATAAAGATTTTATTGCAGCTTTTCAGCAGGTTCTTTAAGAATTTCTTCTCACAAGTCTCATGGAAAAATTTCAAGAAATCATCTAGTGATTTTTTCAGAGATTTCATCTGAAATACTGGGACCCATACTGGGATCCCTCTAAAAA
Organism: Aedes aegypti; assembly: GCF_002204515.2. Lineage (NCBI taxonomy): Eukaryota > Metazoa > Arthropoda > Insecta > Diptera > Culicidae > Aedes > Aedes aegypti. Next base: position 159,102,905 of record NC_035109.1, on the reverse strand, counting down.
TTTTCTAGATTTTCGTCTACCAATACTCCCAGAAATTCTTCCAGCGATTTTGCAAAAGATGCTTAGAGGACTTTCTCCAAGAAAACCTTGAGCACTTCAACGATTACCTCTAGTTATTACCTCAGGGATAACTCTGAGTTTTTTTTCCTAAGAGTAGAGTTCCTCCTCTGAATTCTACAGTTGTTACTTAGGAAATCGATGGAAAAATTTCCTGATACAGTCATGTAGGACATAGGCCTTCCTTAAAAAATATCTAAAAGAATCTTTTGACAAATTCCTGGGTAATTTCTGTAGTTATTATTGTCAAAATCCAAGATGTATTGAAAATAAAATTCTTGCAGAAATTCCTTAGAAAAATTCTTGGATGAATTCCATACGAAATATTAACTAATTCTTCCAAATCATATTTGAATCTTTGGAAAAATACCTAAACTCTCACGAAATTCCAAGAAAAAACCATGAAAAAATACATACACTACCCACCATAAGTATGGATCACGTATTGCAACACCCGTACTGAATATTGCAGCACAATGAATAGTTTAGCATCACCTAAAATGAAAATTATCTCGTGATTCTGAAGTGCTAAATTAATGTATTTTTGAGATCATCTTGAGAAATACGTCATTGAGCCCCTGCGATATTTTATTTGTGTTGAAAAAAATTTTATCAGTGGATTTTGGGTGATGCTAAACTTAAAAGTGCTGCAATATTCAGTATTGCAACCATTCCATACTTATGGTGGGTAGTGTACAGTACAACGAGCAGTAACACTGTCGTAATGCCGCAATTAAGTACAACAAAAAAAAAAGAGTAATGTGTGGCCTGATTATTTTTTCTTCTGGTTAATTTTGGGTTGCATTTAATTTTTCTGTTTCCTGTTCGATCCATTTTCGGTCTCTTTTTGGTTCCTGCCTGATCTCTTTTTGGTCCATTTTCAAGCTAAATTCAACAAAACAACATTCAAAATAAATAATTAAATAATTAAGTCCTATTACTTGACCTGCAGATATATAAATTGCATTCGAACCTAGTCAAAAACTTCGTTGAGAAAGCTTTCGTTGTAGTTGGAAAAACATGTTAGAAAATAGTTAACAATTCAAACAAAAGGATGGCACTCCACTTGTTTATCCAAATCATTTTTGAATCTTTCTTAGTCTTCTTGTTTCTCGTAAAGTCAACCAAATCCCATTCTCAATGTTTAAATATTATATTTCAGTAATTTTGCACATTAGAGTTTATTTCCTAAAAATTCGCTCATTCTTCCGGATTTATTAAAAATAATTGAATCTTTCAAATCATATGATGCGTTTCCGAAAAGTACGTACTAATACATTGATTTTAATTATTCCTGAAAGTTTAACTATAAATATTTTTGTCGAGATTTGTGGGAGCCCGGGGGCCATGACCCCCTCGGCCCCCCGTAAATGCGGCCCTGGACGTAGGACACATTGGAGTTGCGAGACTAAATCCCGCAGAATCATAAAATGCTCTGTAGCTATGTTCGTCAAAGCACCGGTCTACACAGAAAACAATATTTGAATTTCAATGTAGTGTAAACTTATGTCTACTGTAAAAATAAATCAAATTTGTGTGTTGTTACAGCATCATGTAAACTTAAATGAATATACATTCAATTTTCAACTAAAAATGCTTGAATTTTTTCATAAATTTAGAGTGAATTCGATTGAAAAATAATGGATTGGTCGTTGAAATTTAGGTTTATTTCGGTGCTCTATATATGTGTATGAAAATACACATAAATTTACAACATTTTTTAGCTGTGTAGCGTACACGGAGTCGTGAGTTCAAGTCTCACTTAAACGCGTATTTTTTCGCAATTTGAATGTGGACTCTATGATACTACCCCGAACTTCATTATCCCGAAAGCATATTGTATAGAGATTGATAATTGTGGGGTATTGTTGTGTGGAATTTTAATCAATTAAATATTTAATACTGTTGTGGAAGCTGAACACACGGTGCTCCCCAAACCGTTATTATCAGAAAAAATCCATCGAATCAGTGCTCACTAGTCGTTTTCTATAGCTATGCTGCACGTCTGAGCAAAATTTCAAAAAAAAACATAGGGCCCGTTTAAAACTTACGCCCTTTTGATTGTACAAGTCCAAAAATTCAAAGAAAATTTGGGTTATTTATACGGATTTTCAATCGATATTTGATTCTAAATCTGTTGATTTGGTTATTTGTAACTTATGAGTGGAGTTAAGAATGAGAATAACGGCGAAATTTTTAGTTACGCTCTTTTGGAAGTGTAACCATCTTCTTCTTCTTTCTGGCGTTACGCCCCCACTGAGACAGAACCTGTGTGACAGAAAGTGTTCTTATGAGCACCACTACAGCTATTATCTGAGAGCTTACTATGCCAGTGGCCATTTTTGCATGTGTATATCGTGTGGCAGATACTCTACGCCATGGGAAGTCGAGTAAATTTTCAACCGAAAAGATCCGCGACCGGTGGGATTCGAACCCACGACCCTCAGCTTGGTCTTGCTGAACAGCTGCGCGTTTACCGCTACGGCTATCTGGGCCCCTACTAGTGTAACCATGAGCCTTCCTAATGCAAAAAGAAAAAGTTACACATTATGCATTATGCGTCAAAAATGACCCATGACTTTGAAAGGCTCTCAAAAATCCATTTATGAAGCGATTTTCGTTCTTTTAGCTTTATATGAAAAATATGGAACTTATGAATGTAACCATGGAAATTGTGAGTATGGAAATTCTGAGCACAAGGGCACAAGAGAATCGTTACGTATTTTAGAAGGAACTGGCGTATATCATATTCAGCAGTGCATACACATGTATAGAACGACGGTTTAAATTTCATGGCCTTTCATTCCGATTTACAAAAGCACCAGGACGACCAACATTTAGATTTGGCCGGAGTATTCTGAAACCGGTTCCGCTAGGGTTTGATGTGGACATTTTCATCATATGGTCGGCGTTAAGTCAGAGTAGATCAAGTGACATTTTTCAAATTTGGAGAAAAAAGGAAGTCTTGCGCTTTGTAATTGTTTAACTCGTTTAAATTTTGGTTCAATATTTCTACACATCTTTGTGTTTTTTTCAAACTTCATAATGTGAAGTGATAATCATGAAAAATCATAACCCAAATCGCTGATAAAATGATTTTTTTGATGGACTATGTGTACTTTGTGTACAGTTACAAAATACAAAACTGAAAATTTCACAGAGCACTATTTTTATGGTAAGGATGGCGAGGAAGAAATGGGAGATCAAATTTTCTTTGATGCCGATGGGATTCGAACCCACGACCCTCAGCTTGGTCCTGCTGAATAGCTCCACGTTCACCGATACGGCTATTTGAGCCCTAAGAAGTATTGCAAGACATTATGTACATTGAAAAAAATGAAACATTCATCAAAACATTATGCATTTTCTTTCATATTAACGTAATTTATTGACATATCATGGGTATTTTGAAAACCCACTGCGCCTTGTGATTGTTCAAATTTCTTGTTCCGTTGCTTTCTTCGCACCACCCGACACTTGCTTCCATTAGGTGCCGGCCATGTTCTGAGATTGCTATCCGGTTCCAAGCTGGTATACGAAAACACAAATCTCAACAAGGCAACACGCAAAAGTGTTTCGATTTGGAATCATTGTGTACTCCCATAGTCCCCATCGGCCTACGCAAAGCTCTCAGCCCAGCGGAATCGACACTCCATATGAGCCCATTTTCCGGTTTTCCGTTTATCCTTACGGCCAGTTGTGCTCCACAAAGAACACAAAAAGCCGAACATCTGTCCCCCTCTTTTGCAGAAACTCCAGAATTGAAACAGAGTCAAAGGTTTTCGCTCAGCTTTCGATATCCCTGGAGCTTTCGATTGGTTCTTGTCAATTTTAATCGAATCATCAATTTCCGAAACCCCGAAAAGGACAAATTGAACTGTTCTCGTTTCGGATACACATTCCCCCCGAGCGACATTGCATTACGGTTTAATGGGGAAAGCGTAGAGTTTTCTTCTGCACCGGAACGAAAACATCCATCCATTGGAAAAGCCGTTCGTCCACACTGGGGAACCGGGTTATTGTTTGAAGAATGCTCCAGCACGTTGAGTCATAATTTTTCCTTCGAAATGGTGATAACACAAAATATTAGATTGGTTTGGTGCTGATTGCGAAAGCTTTATCAATTTTGCACCAAAGCTATGAAATTATCCTGGTCATGGCAGCCGATTATTTTCATTGCTGAGGAAGATCTGGAATGCCCGAAAGCTGACAAGGGGTTTAAGAAAATAAATGGCCAATTCGTCAAAACAAATGATCATAACAGATTCATAAATAATAAAACAAAGTGACATGCACTCAGGTAAGCTATATTCAGTTAGCAAAAGTGTGGCACGTAACGTGAGTACAGGAAACTACATAAGAGAAGCAGTTCCTAGGAACTGGTAGAAACTGTTTACCCACGTCAGACTGCTAGGGTCCAGGAACCGTCGGCAGTGGGTTGCCGACTCGATCGCCTCCACTTGGTTGGACAATCATTCATCGATATAAAACCACTCATCCCACTGCAGTGAAGCAGAAGGTAGAAAATGAAAAACGTTGCGTGTGGGGTTGCAATAAAGCACCATACAACCGAAGGAATTTTCCGTCATCGTGTGCATCATACCAATTTTTCAATCTAGTTACAACCAGACGTTGAGGAGGAATGATAAAATGGAATAAAATTAGCTCAACACATTTCAAGATGTTTTCCTGGTGCATGAGCTTCGTTGGATATAGCACGGTATGAAGAATGCTTTGAAGAACTAACATGGTGATATCCTTCTTTCTTCAACATATACCCATGTTGCTGATTGTTAATTTGTTTTTATTTTCTTCATTATTATTATTTCAAACATTACATCCATTTCTTATATCTAGGTGTTTTATGTTAGGGAACACTATCATCGAAATATGGTAAAACTAAATGAAGCTTCAATTAATATATTAGTAACAATATATTACATTTCATTTGTTGTAGTAGTTCAAAGCTTTTACTCATTAGTACTATAACAAGGAGGGAGCATCAGAATCAGTTTTAAAACTTCAGAGCTTCTTTCATGGCATTACACCAACTGGTCCATATTGGTATAGCATACAACATGGCTGGCCTGAAAATTTGTTTTACTATCAAAAGCTTATTCTTAAGAAAAAGTTTTGATATTCTATTAATACGTGGATAAAGACATTTTATAAATTTGTTACAATTGGCTTGAATGGGCTTTGGGACATTTCGTCGAATGATATTTGGTCGAATGACGTTTGGTCGAATGACATTTGGTCGAAAGTACATTTGGTCGAAAGTACATTTTGTCGAATGGACATTTGGTTGAATGGACATTTGGTCGAAAGCTTATTTTGAAATGGTTTTTGAGAGATCATTTGGGAAAATTGATTATTGTTTTCTAAGTTTTGCAAAGTTGGCACTATAACGTATTCATTTGAATAATCTGAATTATGACCTATTGTTGAATGAAAAACGGGACATTATTGTAGTCGTTTTTTTAAATTTCATACGTCTATGTATTTGTTAATGATTTAAAGTTATGCCAATATCTAGGATATCGATGGTTATTCATTTATTTATTTATTTATTTATTTTTAACTTGAAATTTTGGAAGAGGGAAAAACCCCTTTGAGTGATTTCTAACCGAAATCTTTCTCAAAAAGGCAGAAAACCTCTTCATCTTTTGTAAGAACATTACAAAATAAACAATCTTAACAATAAGAGGCTCAAGCGGAATTGGATATCGATGAATATTCAAATGATCTTTTTAGAAGTAGTTTTTCATATATTGACTGGAATATTTAGATCTAGTGAATTTATTATTCTTTTAAAATATCATCATTCTTTGCCAAAAACTGCTCAACGATGTGAACATGATAATTTGTTGAATTCATTATTCTTTTTAAATGTCATCGTTCTTCGTAATGAACTGCTGATCTTCATCTGCTGGAAGCATTCGGCGAGAGTGCTCGAGATCTTTCTTTCAATTTCGGGTCTTGCAGCTGACGAACTTGGGTAAGATTTTTGAATGCGGAAATCAGACTTAAAACGGCAGGAAAAATTTGCTTCAAGGAAAAAAAAGTTTAATAACATTCCTTAAGCAAATATATGACTTTGTTGTCGGTGTTGATGACATTGGGTGCATTACAGAGTTTGCAGTGGAAGCTTTGAATAGTTGAACGAGAAAATTGTATTTATTTTATGTAACGGGTAAGAATAGACGATTTGGCAGAGGTGACAAAAGTTGGTTTGTCTCTATTTAAGATCAGTTAAAACGAAAAAGCAGCATGTTGATCAGTATGATGGGAGAATAGGGTGCATCAAATTGAATAACAATATTTTCTAACCGTATGTAGTTTTTTGGTAAAATGGCTGATACCTGTTTCAATAATTCAATCACTCTGTGTATTAGCGGAAAAATGCTCCTCACGACAATAATGAGACTAAACGTACAACTTTGCTTCCATACTGTTTCGATTCGACCACATGTTCTTTCCACGAAATGTCGGTTCGATCAAATGTCTTATGCTTTCTGTTCAAACAAACCTTTTCGACCAAATGTCCATTCGACGAAATGTCCATTCGACCAAATGTCATAGATTCGCTTGAATGCCCTCAATGTGATATTTTGTAATTAAATTTTTATCTAGCATGAGCCCTTGATACTTAACTTCATCTGACCAATTTATTGGAACGCCTCTAATCGCATCAACATGTCTATCTTGAAGGTTTCAAATAAAGAGCTTATGTGAGAATATTATAAGTTGAGCCTTGGAAGCATTAGGGGAAATCTTCCATTTTTGCAAGCTGGTAGTGCAGCTTTGGCACTGTTGTCCTTCTGACATCAGCTAGAGTGAGGAGGTACGTTCCAAGCGTATGTACACCATAAGGTACGGCTCAAACAGCGTCTGTTTTGGCATCTAGCGGCTGAGTATTAAATGCTGTATCAGGTCCGCTACACCTAAGATGGCAGCCCAATGAACGTGATGTATTTAGCGTGACCCAGGTAAGGTATTCATTACCTACCACGAAAAATGAAGAAAGAATAAGAAACGAACGTTATTTTCGGCAACCGACCTGGCAACGAATTCAGGACTTTGACTGGAAACTCGTTACCTGGAACGACAGGGCCTTAAATCAACCTGTACGAGTCAACCTTTTGGCTCGTGAGTTGCGAAAAGTTGGCGTATGTGTGGCTGGTGTTCAGGAAGTGCGGTGGCTAAGATCTGGCGAAAGTGAATTCAGAACGATGGACCCCGTCGCCAACACTACATTCAAATGTAAGATCTACCACAGCGGTTGCGATAAAGCTGAACACGGAGTCGGTTTCATAGTGATCGGGAAGCAGATGAAGCGCGTTATTGGGTGTCGATTAACGAGCGGATCTACGTATTGAGGACTCGGGGCAAGCCTGACCAACATCGATGCAGCGACAAACGACAAATCCGATGACGTGAAGGATGCGTTTTACGAATGTCTCGACAAGACCTATGAAGAATTCCCAAAACACGACGTGAACCTCTGCCGCCCTATCATTGATACGGAGGGCTTTCCCTCCGTTACCAACGACAACAGCCTACGTTTAGTGAACTTTGCTGCCATCAGGGGGATGGCCATCAGTAGCACTTATTTTGCACGCAAGAATATTCTTAAAGACTCCTGGAAACACCCAAATGGCGAACTTTGCAACCAAATCGATCATGCATGTTCTGGTAGACGGCCGACGTTTTCCCAATGTCATCGATGTTAGAACTTTCAGAGATCTCAATATCGACTCAGACCACTATCTCGTTGTAAGCAAAATTCAAGTGCGGTTATCAACAGTTTTGAGTTCTAGAAATCAGCAATCGTTGCGTTTCAATATCCAACGCCTGTCAGCAGATTGTGTAGCAGTGGACTACCATCAAAGTCTCTACAAGCGGATTGGCGAAATCAACGAGAGTATCTACCTCAGCTATCTGTGGGAGTTAGTCCACGGAGCGCAGAGCACAGTAGCGCGAGAAGTGGTAGGAACTGCTCAACGAAGACCAAGGAACGGTTGGTTCGACGAGGAGTGCCAGAGAATGACGCACAAGAAGAACTTGGCTAGAAGCCGGATGGTGATGTCTGGTACCCGTCAAAGCAGAGAGCGGTACAAGGAAGCAAGGACAGCCGAAAAACGGATCCATCGCAGAAAAAAAGGAGTTTGAATAGGCAGTAACTGCTCAGGCGCAAGAAACTTTGGACGGAGCAGCAGGGACGAACGTCCAGGGGCTTAACGTACCGCCCACCCCCTGTGCGAGTTGGGGAGTTGTACATGATGTGGTGAAATTCACAGTGGGCTCTGATGAACCTTCATAAAAACCACAAAATACCGAATACAACTCTGTCAAAGCGACCGGTGCCGCTTAAAGTACCAAATAGGGTGCTTTGTCCAAACTATCAGGAGTGCCAATCGGTACATCAGGATTGATGCCAGTAAGATCCCAACGGTATATGTACTGGATAATATGCGTTGAGGCTGACAGCGTCGACATTCTACTCCCTTAGTAGGGTCCGGTGACACTGGCCCGAAACGGCGAGTGGGCTAATGGCGCAGGCTGCCCCCGTCCCGTAAAACCGTGGCAGGCCTTAGAATACGTTCCAAATTCGTTGCCTGGTTGTTTCAACTGGGCGGGAGTAGGCTCAGATGATTGTGCTACTTTTCTCCGAATGTCGTTTCCCCGAATGTCGGTTCCCCGAATGTTAGTTCCCCGAATGACCCTTTTTCCCGAAAAGTGGAGCAGCTCAAATAGGCTTACCAAATAGTTTTCAGTGGCAGGATGGTGAATAGAAAGAACAATAAGCAATCAAAAGAAGGTAGTATTTGGTCATTTTCGGCTAAACACATGTTGCCAAAAATGCTGAGGACGGTAAAACTCGTAAGAACCGCCAATCAAATAAAGAAGGGTGTATATCAGATGACCAGTACGTTAAACACCCTGAAATGTATGAATATATGACAAATATGAGTTCCAAAATCTTTTCGGGGAAGTGGGTTATTCGGGGAAAGGTAGCACAACCGGCTCAGATGCCATTACCTGACTTGCGCCGATCCGGCTCTAAACATAGTACCCTATGATGGACTATGTCAACCCTAGCATGGCCTCCCTGCTTGCATAGATAACCATGGGATCATAAAGGCGACTATTCCAGTGGAGATGGATAGCGGCTCTTAAGGGGACCCATAAGAGATGATCAACTAGCGGGATGTGAAGGAGAGGCTTCTGGACCAACTGGCTAAGGTTCCCGCCAAGAAAGGAGGCGACAAACATCGACTTGAATGAGAACAGTGTGGGCCAGTCTTCAAAAAATCTCACTCCAAGAGCTGCTGAGATTCAAAATCACCAGAGCAGGATTTATTGCGCGCGCATTTTTTGTTCAAATCCAGGTATGCTATAAATCATGCCACGTGTATGCAGAGGATTGAATCCAAGGACACTGTGGGCAAAAACCTAGGATAGCCCAAACCAGGCAGTGAATCCACAGGAACCACAGGCGCAAGGTAACAACAACCCGTGGATACTGAAAAAAAGGAGAAAACCGAAATCGGAGCCCAAGGAGAATGCTAAATCAAAAACAGCGAAACGTAGGAATTAAGGCGAGGCCCTCATTATCAAAACGAGCACGGAGAAGTAATCGCCATTGAGTGCAGACGTGCGGAGCATAAGGCGGACTAGGATTGGTGAAATGATTCTTGTCTTAAAGAAAGACGCCAAGCAAAAGGGTGCAGTCTATAAGCAACTGGCACAAGAAGTACTTGGCGACGAGGTTGATATAAGATCCCTTACTGCAGAAGCAACTCTTCAGTGTAAAAATCTGGATGAGGTCACCGATGCAGCGGAGGTCTCGGCTGCCCTAAAAGAGCAGTGTGACATCGACGTAGCCAGTGAGGCCATCCACCTTAGAAAGGGCCCGCAAGGCACCCAGGTGGCGGCGATCAGGCTGCCGGTCGCAGATGCCAACACAGCGAAGAACTTGGGCATACTCAAGGTAGGCTGGTTGGTTTGCCCGCTGAGCATACAACAGCCTCCTGAAGATTGCTTTAAGTGTTTCGGGAAGGGCCATAAGTCATGGAATTGCAATGGTCCCGACAGAAGTAAGATGTGCAGAAAATGCGGCACCGAAGGCCACCCTATAGGGCACGCGATTGTAAGCAGGTAGCTAAGTGCCTTATATGTGTCGACAGAGCAGACAATGGACACGAAACGGGCGGACCCAAATGTCCGGGTCGGTTGAGGAATTTTCCCGCAAGATGATAGCCAAACTAGCTAATCGACAGCCGGTAGTGATAGCTGGTGACTTTAATGCATGGACAGTAGAGTGGAATAGCCACTGCACCAACCAAGAGACCAGCTATTGTTGGAATCTCTGGCCGCATTGAATGTAGAGCTGACAAATGTGGGTACAGTGAGAAACTTCCGCAAAAATGGTGCAGAATCGTGACGTTTTGTAGTCCTACCATTTAAAGAACCATGAACTGGTGCGTTGATGACGGTTATACTCATAGCGATCATCAATTGATTCGCTATAGTATAATACCAGGAGGGTGGAAAGCAGCACTATGTAACTCGACCCAAGCCCGAGGTTGTAAAACAGCGCGCTTCGATGGCGAAGTATTCACTGAAGCCCTGAGGCGCGAAAAGAACACTCTGGACCTAAACGGTAAACTGATAGTTGCTGTGATAATACGTACGTGTTATGGCTAAAATATTAACGTCCCATAAAAAATATAAAATTTCCATAAAAAATGCAAAATTTGCCAGTAAAGAAACAAGGGTAAAATCAACAGAAAAGTTCAAAATTTCCATAAAAAAATAAAGAAGTGCATAGAAAAAACAAAATTTTCCATAAATAAAAAAAATTGAGCAATAAATAGATTCAAAAGCGCAGTAGAATCGACAATAATCTCACTAAAAAATATCGAATTTTACATTTAAAAACCTCAAAATGTCCCTATTTTCTTCACAAAAAGCAAGAAATAATTATAAATTTTCCACAAAAAAAGCCAAAATTTGCAATAAATAAATAATAATTCGCCCACAATGAATCAAAAATTTCCATTCAAAAAATCAAAGATAGCAATAGCAGTAAATGCAAAGTTGCAATAAACAAACCCAACTGAGCAATTCAAAATGACAATCAATACATGAAAATGTTGTAGAAAATTCCAATATTTAAGTAAAACTTTCCATAAAAATAACGTAATTTTCCAATAATGAGTAATAATGTGTATAATGGATTTCATAAATTTTCAGTCAAACTGAAGCATTGTTTTCACAATTGGAGCTAGTTAGTCGTCGTACATATGTATGTAGATGTAGAAATTGCATTTAAGACTTCGATAATTAATTACGTAAGAATTTAGGGGAGGGGAGAGTGGGGAGATTGTCCGGGTTTGTAAAAAAAATTCTTGCCATATTGTTACCGTTGATATACGCAAATTTTGTTAATTGTTTGTTAAGAATAAGTTTGTTAATTGGTTAGTATTTGTTAGTAGAGTTAATATTATATTGTGTTAATTGCTATCCTTCTGTTTGTTAAATGTTAGTAAACTATTAGAAATAATAATATATGAGAACGAAATTTGTTAACACACTATCACCATACACTGAACAAGTCCAAGACAACACACATAAGGACTGTTCATTTTATAAAGTGGACACTTTGTTTATGCTATATCTTTTTTATTTATTGATAAAATCGTAATCGGTTTTCTGTGTATCGTTGACCTATTATTCTAAAATGCTATGAAAATATAAAATCTTTGAAAATGCTTTTGGTTGAAGAGCTAAATAGTTTTTCCAAAAACTCTTAAAAAAAACTGTCCGTCAAAGTTTAACATTATTTTTCGCAAAACAAAAATCCTTATTTTTATGAACAAATTGTATGTTTGTATCCTTTACTATTCTACTAAAGGCAAAGCTTTAAAAATATCAATTATATTCCACCATTATATGACATTAGGTAACTTTAGTGATTTATTTTTTACCCATTTATGGCCAAATTTGCTGATACACCATCCTTTCACTCCCAGCAAAAGAGAAAAGTAAAAAGCGTGTTCAAAACTAGTTTGGATTACTAAAGAAACTATATTAGTATAAACGAAAGCTAAATCGTGAGATTTATCTTCAGTCTTAAGTATAAATTTTACTGTTTATGGTAGTTTTACTAAAAAGTCTCATACTTTTAAAATCATGTACGCATATTTATCGATCTACAGCAAATTGTAAACAGTTTTCTCCGAATTTTTCAATTGGTAATCTCAGAATAACATATTATGAAAATAATATGTGGAAAATAAAATCGATTTTATTACAGCAGTGTTGCCAATTTTGATGATTGTCAATGTACTTTGATAGGTCTTCTAAGAATAAAACAATTGTGTTTCTGTTGTGCTTTGAATGTGACGTGGGGACTTACTAAGTAACTCTATGAAGGCGTAAATTATTTTTCATAAAAATACTATATTAGGACTTCCGTCAGGACGTACTTTTACACGAAAAATTCTGCTCATATAAATTCCCATCAAATTTAAAAAAAATTTCTTTAAAAATATACGGGAAAATTGATTTTATTATATCTGTAAAATTGTTGCTCCAAAAATAACTTGATTTTTTCCATCAGGCTTCTGATTGATGATGCTTTCGAAGAACAAGCCTTTTTTGAAAATAGAAAATATAAATTATCGAATTTTCCAGCCAATTTCTTACAATCATTGATTTTGATAACCTCAAAAAATCGACCGATCTAATCGTTGTTCCATATTCGTGTGAAATTTAATTATTTTGGAGAATTTTTATTATCACAACATTGTACAATACTAGTCGAACGATGTGCAAAAAACCGATTGAAATTTCATTGATTAATAAGAAAGATACAGCATGCACAAGGTGTCCACTTTATAAAATGAACAGTCCTCAATATTGAGCCAAAAAGGGGAAAACGGGTTGCCACAGTTGAACCCACATCAAAAAGGGAAAATAAAGGATGAAATGGATAGAGGGAAAAGGGACAGGCATCTGGGTCGAACTGAACCAAGAGCAAAGCCTATGCAATTTAGAACTTCGAGACAACCAGTTCGCAGATTCAACCGTATACCCAGTTTACTTAAATTAACCGTTGAAATTAAAGTTCGTTCGACAACTATACCCGACTAAGGTATGAAGGAACCAACTATCAACGACAGTTAGGAGTAAATCCTGACGCTCGGTTTAACCGTTGCCCGATTCCGTTCCCCCTTCAGGACCCATTATTATAGGCCAATTCCGCCATCCAGAGCATTCAAGTTTTTATTTCATTTCAACTTTGCCGAAATAAGTAAAATTGTAGCGCCTAACGATGGGGTGTATTAAAAAACATTTTTTTGTGATTTTTCGAAACCTCGCCTCCCCGCCATGTATGATTTTTTGTATGAAACAATAATTTTTTCTATATGGCAAGAAATATTTTTTCAAACCCGGCCAATCTCCCCACTCTCCCCTCCCCTAAATTCTTACGTAATTAATTATCGAACTCTAAAATGCAATTTCTACATCTACATACATATGTACGACGACTAACTAGCTCCAATTGTGAAAACAATGCTTCAGTTGGACTGAAAATTTCTGAAATCCATTATACACATTATTACTCATTATTGGAAAATTACGTTATTTTTATGGAAAGTTTTACTTAAATATTGGAATTTTCTACAACATTTTCATGTATTGATTGTCATTTTGAATTGCTCAGTTGGGTTTGTTTATTGCAACTTTGCATTTACTGCTATTGCTATCTTTGATTTTTTGAATGGAAATTTTTGATATATTGTGGGCGAATTATTATTTATTTATTGCAAATTTTGGCTTTTTTTGTGGAAAATTTATAATTATTTCTTGCTTTTTGTGAAGAAAATAGGGACATTTTGAGGTTTTTAAATGTAAAATTCGATATTTTTTAGTGAGATTATTGTCGATTCTACTGCACTTTTCAATCTATTTATTGCTCAAATTTTTTTTATTTATGGAAAATTTTGTTTTTTCTATGCACTTCTTTATTTTTTTATGGAAATTTTGAACTTTTCTGTTGATTTTACCCTTGTTTCTTTACTGGCAAATTTTGCATTTTTTATGGAAATTTTATTGCACATTTTATATTTATTCCATATTTTTTTATGGAACGATTAATTGTCTGCCTGCGTGTTATGCTCCCATGCCGAGAAAAGCCTCTCCCAGAGAGAACAGGCCGCCGGTGTACTGGTGGTGCGAATCAATTGCAAATCTTCGAACAATTTTCCTTCGGGCTAGACGAAGAATGCAACGCGCACAGAAACACAAAGAAAAGAACACAGTGCAGCATTCAAAGAGACAAAGTTGGCTCTCAAAAAGGAAATCAAGACTCAAAAACGGGCATGCTTTGATAGTCTATGCGAGAGTGCCAATTCGAGTCCGTGGGGTGACGTCTACAGAGTGGTAATAGCTAAGACCTGGCCCTCAAAGTCGCAATCTTGGAGGCTCCCGGTATGTTCAGATCTGCTATGCAGATATGCCTGGACGAGGGAGTATTTCCAGATGCGTGGAAGAGGCAGAGCCTGGTACTATTGCCAAAGGCGGGGAAACCACCTGGTGACCCGTCGGCGTATAGACCAATATGCTTGATTGACACGGCGGGGAAGGTGCTCGAGAAGATCATCCTCAGCAGACTGTTGAGGTACACTGAGAGTGTAAATGGTCTCTCAAGCAACCAGTTCGGCTTCCGGAAAGGGAAGTCCACCGTACAGGGTGTCCGCAAATTATCCGAACAGCAAAATATTGGAAAGATGATCTCGCATTGAAAACATTGAAAAATCTATGTCCATGTACATTTTATAATACATCTATGTGTTAACACAAAATACAACTATAAATAATTTCGAAATGATTACTTGTCACTGAGATAGACACATTTATTTTTTTCAGAGACGTTTTTCCTGAGGGCCGCTAGTCATACTGGAGATGTGTTACCCCTAAAATCTAAAAGAGATGAATCCAAATGTCCTTTTATTATTTGATGTTACCTGCAGTTTAGTGGCTTCAAGTTAGACTGGAAATAAAAAATATACGGTTCAAATCCAGTGAGTTCTATGGACATTTCTCTTCCGTCATGAAGCTTGAAAAACAGCTCATTTTAAGACACCTTAATACATTTGGCTTGGTTTTGCAAATATATGAAATCGGAAATGTGTCAAACGTATTTCTTAAGAATATAATAAGCCAATGTTTAAAACCGTGCGAGAATATTGAATTTATTATGCTTGATTGTACAGAGCCATGTCTTCAAAGTTTGTACGGATAATTTGCGGACACCCTGTAGACGCTATTCTGACGGTTAAGAAAACCGCTGAGATAGCACTCCAGCGTAAGAGGGGAGGGATTCGCTACTGCGCAGTTGTAACTCTGGATGTAAGGAACGCATTTAATAGTGCCAGTTGGGCGGCTATTGCCGATGCGCTCCTGCGTCTGGGAATACCCGAGTACCTGTACAAGATTCTCGGAAGTTACTTCCAGAATCGGGTATTAGTCTATGACACAGAGGTGGGTCGGAAGTGCTTTCACATAACCTCAGGAGTCCCGCAAGGTTCCATCCTGGGCCCGGTGTTATGGAATGTCATGTACGACGAGGTGTTGAGATTAAAATTCCCGGCGGGTGTGGTCATCGTTGGCTTTGCCGACGATATTACGCTGGAGGTCTACGGTGAATCGATCGAAGAAGTGGAATTGACTGCAGCCCACTCGATCGCAATTGTGGAGGAATGGATGAGCTCCAGGAAACTGGAATTGGCTCACCACAAAACTGAGGCGGTTGTTGTCAACAACCGAAAGTCGGTGCAGCAAGCGGTGATCAGTGTAGGCGACTGCACGATCACTTCGAAGCGCTCCGTCAAACACTTGGGGGTGATGATCGACGATAAGCTTACCTTCGGTAGCCACGTCGATTATGCCTGCAAGAGAGCCTCCACAGCTATTGTGGCACTGTCCCGGATGATGTCCAATAGCTCTGCGGTGTACGCCAGCAAGCGAAAGCTTCTGGCCAGTGTCGCCTCGTCCATACTGAGGTATGGTGGCACGGCTTTAAGTACCAAGAGCTACCGTAGCAAGCTAGAGAGTACTTATAGGCTAATGTGCCTGAGGGTTGCGAGCGCGTACCGTACCGTGTCACACGATGCACTCTGCGTCATCACCGGTATGGTGCCTATTGGTATCCTTATCATGGAAGACATAGAGTGCTTCGAAATGCGCGGCACAAGAGGCATACGCAGGACTGCCAGACTGGCCTCCATGGTCAAATGGCAGCGTGCGTGGGACAGTTCCACCAAGGGAGTGTGGACTCACAGGTTGATTCCGAGGTTAGATATCTGGGTCAATAGGCGCCATGGGGAACTAACATTCCACCTGACACAGGTCCTTTCGGGCCATGGTGGCTTTAGACAGTATCTACACCGTTTCGGTCATGCGGGTTCTCCCGAATGTCCAGTTTGTGCAGGTTTAGAGGAAACGGCGGAACACGTTTTGTTCGTGTGCCCGCGTTTCCGCACAATGCGTGACCGCATGTTTGCCACATGCGGTCAGGACACGACTCCGGACAATTTGGTCCAGAGGATGTGTGAAGACGTGTTTGGCTGGAATGCCGTTTCATCGGCTATCACCCACATCGTCTCGGAACTGCAAAGGAGGTGGCGAGTGGACTCGAGGAGTGGCTAGTGCAGACGCTAAACAACAGGTGGTCCAAGGGTTCGCAGTCGGCTACGTAGGTCATACCGGTGCCCTACGGTCGAAATCGACCCTTACAGCGATTAAGTGGCCGCGGGGAGAACATCCTGGTAGCGCTGCTGTCGTAGCGCCGGCCTACTGGGTTGGTACGAGCCTCTGGTTGTTCGGGGCAGGTGGAGGCCTCTTCGTCAGCAATCCCAGCTGGTGCTAGCTGATAGGGCCTGAGCCTTCAGTAGGTCAAATTGCGAAGCCCGCAGTATCAGTTCTTGATACCTTTCAGCGGACAACGGGAGGTGAGGACCACCTGGGAAGCTGGCAAAGCGCCAGCATGCTACCTCGGTGGACCCCCCAAAGCGTGTCATCGATGTTCGTTGCTGCATGGCTACGCAGCTAACCTGGAGGATGCGATGTGCAATAGCCCCTCTCCGAAGCAATGCCTTCTTGGTGGTCCCGGAGAGACGAAGGGTTTGGCGGCAATGGAAATGGTTTAGTGGGTCGGGGGTGTAGTCCTGTTTACTGCTTGCATGTAGTAAATGGTCCCTAACCCCACACGGCGTCTGTTGAGCAGATTATCCCCCCATTGCTTAGAAGAAAAAAAAAAAAAAAGACCAAAGGTGCCATAGCGCCCCAAGAGAAGTCGTCCGAGTTGCTGCGATCGATAATCGATGTACTCTTTCCGCACCACCCCTCAAGCCCATGGCCTCCAGCGCTCTATGCGGCAGATGAAGGAGAACAAGTGGCTGAACAAGTCGTGGAATCATTCGCGTTAAACAAGGCACCAGGACCCGATGGTATCCTGTATGTTGTCTTAAAAGCAGCAATGAAGGCGGATCCGGACATGTTCAGAACCACGATGCAACGCTGCACTTATCAAAGAATCTTCCCGGATGTATGGAAGCGACAGAAATTAGTGCTACTACCGAAGGCGGGGAAACCACCAGGTGACCCGTCGGCGTATAGACCTATCTGTCTACTAGATACGACGGGTAATTTACAGGAGAGGTTAATTTTCAACAGGCTAGTACCGTATACGGAAGATGCAGACGGCTTGTCCAACAACCAGTTTGGATTCAGGAAAGGTAAATCTACTCTGGACGCTATCCAGTCGGTCGTTTAGACCATAGTTGAAGTATGGATGAAGTCTAAGAAACTAGAACTGGTCCGTCACAAGACTGAGCTGTGTCAACAACTGCAAGTCGGGCGTTTATCTCGTCAGGAGATTGCACCATAGAGCCAAGCGATCCCTTAGGCATCGATGACAAGCTCAGCTTTGCTAGCCACGTTGAATATGCCTGTAAAACGGCATCTACGGCTATAGTAATTACCAGCAAACGCAAGCTCCTGGCAAGCGTAGCGCTATCCATACTAAGGTATGGAGGACCAATCTGGTCGGAAGCTCTTAGAACGAGCAGAAACCTAAAGCGGTTGGAGAGCACCGACAGGATAATGTGGAGTAGCAAGTGCATACCGAACGGTATCTAAAGAGGCCCATCGGGCTCATCATCAAGGAAGATGTTCAATGCATCAACCAAATAGATACCAGAGGAAACTGCGACACGTGTAAAGAGGAAACGAAGTTAGCAACAGGAATGAAATAAGTTGACTGCAGGAATGGGATAACTCATGAACCTATCGGTTAATATGAAATGTGCCAGATTGGTATGGAAGAAACCATGGGGAAGTGAACTTCCACCTGACGCAGTTTCGGTCAGGACATGGTTGCTATATGGGGGCCTTCCTTAGCCGAGTGGTTAGAGTCCGCGGCTACAAAGCAAAGCCATGCTGAAGGTGTCTGGATTCGATTCCCGGTTGGTCCAGGATCTTTTCGTAAAGGAAATTTTCTGGACTTCCCTGGGCATAGAGTAGCATCGTACCTGCCACACGATATACGAATGCAAAAATGGCAACTTTGGCATAGAAAGCTCTCAGTTAATAACTGTGGAAGTGCTCATAAGAACACTAAGCTAAGATGCAGGCTCTGCCCTAGTGAGGACGTCAATGCCAAGAAGAAGAAGAATGGTTGCTATATGTAGACAGGTTCGGGCACTCACGATCTCCTGCGTGCCCTAATTGTGCTGGTGTGGAGGAAACAGTGAATCATGTCGTGTTCGATTGCCCTCGTTTCATTGTTGTGAGAGGTCGCATGCTCACTGGGGAGGGGATGCGGAGGGGACACGTCCCCCGACAATATAATAAAGAGAATGTGTGCGGATGCCGAGTGCTAGAATGCAGTAACTAAGGCGGTCACTCACATTATGTTAGAATTGCAGCGCCTGTGGCGCGCCGACGAAGAGTTAGCTACAGAGGATTAGCCCTGCCGAGGCTGGTGCCTTGTAACATTGTTTAAGTCGGGAAGCAGTTTGCCTAGGCTACTTCTGCGACATGTGTTGTGCTATATGCACTGGCCTCTCCCCGAAGAAATGCCGTAAGGTGGTTCCGGGGAGATAAGGGTCTGAGGCCAAGGGTACTGTTAAGGGTAATGTCGATGCACTGTACACCACTTAAACAATTTAAAAATGAATTGCTACAGTGCATGGGCTGGTTTTAGCGGGTCTTCTCTTCAAGATGTTTGAGGAGAAGTTCGCGATCTTTTAGAGTTTCCGGCAATACGCGACAGTCTCCTTTCTTTGCGATTTGGAAGGAAATCTTGATTCCCCTAATGGAATTCAAGATCTCCTGCCTAGATCCCCCAAATTCGGAACAACTGACCACGATAGACAGCACTCTTTGTTTCCTCACTTGAATCAAAGAGCCTGGGCTAGAGGCGGCTTAGATTTGATGTTCGGAAAATTTGCCTAAATCATCGAACTTATTACTCATTTCTTGGTAAAAACTTTTTTGAAAACCTCCGAGAACAGAAACAAATTATGTGTGTACAGCACGAGGGTACGATGCGCAATCCTTACCACGGGTTACAATATAAAGAAAGTGATGTATTCCGAAATTTGTCGCTGCTTGGCGCCGCCAAATGGCGAATTCCTATCCCCCTCGAAAAAATCTGTGAAAAAATGCTACGATAGGAAATAAAAATCAAATTTGTTGTTTATACTAGTAAAAAGACAGCCTTAGTCATTTTGTATGCCTTGTTCTTCACGAATTCCAATGAAATGAGGCTAATCACGATGATAAAGCTAGTACGAAATATCATGGATGATCAGTAATATGAAAGTTCTTTAGTTCATTATATGGGTCCTTCCGTTTCAATCGTTACTGTTAACTATCGGAGCATAACAATAACAATTTCAATATAAAAGACAAAAGTACATGATTTGAAAAATAACTGAGGCTCCCAAAATTGATACTGGCGAAATGTCCTTATCCCTATTTCACCCTTGGAGTTCAAGGGATCGACATAAAAACTCCAAAACGCCGGATCCCGTTCTTTGGTCGAAGGTACGTTTCCGCTGAGTGTCGTAATTAACGTCATATCACATCACATTAATCGAGTGTACACATAAGCCGACAGGTAATGAGGCACTGTAAATAAATCATAAAAGGTTTTGTTGTCTCACGCTTATGGTAACGCCGTTAGCATATTTTATTCTTTATTTCACAGCTGAGCCCCATTTCCCGCAGTCAAGTGTCATACAATCCTCTTCATTTTCGAAAGTGATTGCATGTTTTTTATGTTTGCACATTGTAATAATGACACATGATACGATCTAATAGCAATTTGTTGTGCACACTAGCGTGAAGGAGGCGCCCCCTTTTCCGAACGTTTCTCGTAGCTATACTCACGTGGGAAGGTGCTTACTGGAATAGGGAGAGGGTACCTATGCTATGTTTGCCTTTGCCATCCCCAGAAAATCGAGAACTTTTACCAATACTGGAGAAATTTTCCAGTAAAACCATCATCCCGGCGCGCGATTTGACAACAGGATGATGCCGGGTCGAAGCGAGAGTCGACCGAACAGCGAACAGTGGTGCATGGCCGAACAAAATCTCAAGAATTGGAGTTATTAAAATTGCTTATTACCTATTTTAACAGATTTCTAAACTATTGAAGGGTTTCATCAAAGAATTATATCGATCGGGTTTTTTTTTCAATTTCTTCATTAGTATGATTTTAAACATTACATTCATTTCTTATTTCTAGGTGTTCATTTGGTAAAACTTAATTAAGCTTTTATTTAAATTTTGTTAACAACATATTACATTTAATTTGGAACAGCAGTTCATAATTTTTCCAGGTGAGTTGATAAGCAGCTGATTATGAGAGAGAAAAAAAAACGCTTTTGATTAACTTAACCTAAATGAATGCGTTATCATCGTAGTAATAGAAAATTGCAACAATTTTTGTTTTAAATTATTATTAATTTAATTCGACATTTGTCCCAATGTTTCAACATTGCATATTCTATGTAACTCATTAGTATAAGACAAGGGAAGAAGCTTCAAAACAATTTAAAAAATTTTATTTTGAATCCTCTGTAGAGCGATTGATAGTAAAATCGATTTTTATAAAAAAATTAGTGTAAGTCTGCGTTGGAGTGAAAGTTTCTAACTTGTATAGCATTCGCACCACAATTGAACTAAAAATCTTAAGAAGAAACTTTTGTCCCGCTCGAGCTTGTGCCCCACTGTGCAGACGGCCTATACGCGTATTTGGCGCCGTAAAATTTGATTACATAGGCGAAAGTAAAAGTGTCAACAACATGGAAAACGATGTCGACCTTTTATTGGAGCATTGCTCAAAAAGCCGAATGGTTGCTCGTGCCACACTTGAGTGAGTGCCAACGTTGATGGGGACCACTTTCCCGGTCGATTTTTTTTATAAAGCAGTTTATGATTATGGTCGATATAAAGAAGCTGTTTGTTTGTTTTTTTCTTTCTGCTCCGACACAGCATGGCACAAACTTGAAAGCTACTTTTGAATGATGAAGCACTATATCTGTTGGATTGAGACACTCTGCGGACCCGCCTTGTGTACTTACTGGGGTAGTCTGATGGCTGATTTAAATTTCTCCTCATAGCCATCACCGTAAGAAATATTAATCGTATACGATTAGAACTTGCTGATGAACAAGAAAATTTGAACTCATACAAATTTTGTTCTAGTTTTGGCATATACGATTGATTGATACATTCAACATCAATAATAAATTCAGCTCTAATATGGTAGCAAATTGATTATGTTAGAAATTTTCTGATTAAAAAGCATGATTTCAATGTTCAATACACATTTTCAGAAGTCTACTTTGAAAAAGTCCTGTGACTAGTTTTATATTTTTCAGAGTGTATAAATGGGCATATTTGAAGTACTTGTTTATACTTGGCATTGGCGATGCGGGTTGTAAAGCTAAGTGCTTTTTCAAAGTGAGAACAATAAATTCTTCATTCTGGTTGGCGTAAATACCAGGTGCTTGTTGAAGCATAAAACAGCATTTTCATCACCTTGTCTCGGCAAGTAATGATATTTTGCGCAATGCGAGTCAAGTTCATTATACAGTCAACTCTCCATAACTCGATATTGAATTCGTCATAGAATTAGGGAGGTAGCGAGTTACAGAACACAAAACCAGTGCAGTTGAATGCGATTCAAGGACCATCGATGAAGTCATGATAACCAACTTTTACTATGGTTCACTAACTCGAGTTGACTGTAGCTATCGGAATGTGCTTAAAGAAAACAATGATCATGATAAGGAAGCCAAAAGGAGACGTATTGAAACAAATATTATTATGTTGCGAAGATCTGTATTTTAAAACAGTCAGCTGGAGTAAATAGTAAAACATACCACAGAAAAACACTAAAACACACTGCCTCAGTGAATTGAGAGAGAAGGACATAAAACACACACACGTTGACGCATGTGAAAAACAGAAAGTAAGTAGGGAAATGGGACTGGTATAGTGGTAATTTGAATTTTATTTATTACTGAGCTAAATTTATGCGCTCGATAAAAGCATTTCAGGGTAGAATAAATCACCTATACTTGTTCGGAGCCCATTAACAGCCCTGAGCAACGTTTAAAGGGACCATCACTACTTGTGCTCAACCGAAATTGGGCCGTACATAATTTACACATATGCGTACGTCTGTAAATATAGCTACACAAATTTGCTCAACTTTCGGCGTTCATTTGATTCAATGATTTTATGTACATAGACTAAAAGCTTTCATCGCTCCTAGGGCATGAAAATGTTTTACATGTGAATTACATAGTCTTTAAGCTATTCCAGTTAAAGGAATCATAATGTTGTAAGGTTCTGACGTTTATATGTACACACAGAACATGTGTGAATTGTTCAAATCGAAGTTGAAATCGCGAAAAGAAACCACGTACTCCGGTGGGGATCGAACCCACGACTCTCAATTTGCTAGAAGGGCGTTTCAACCTACAAGCTTTGTAACACCTTAAGAGACCTCGACGCTCGGAGGCGCACAAATCAGTTTATTTTTTAGAACTTACTGTTATATTGTCTTTAATCTTTCGTATATTCTCAAACTAATTTGACAGAATCAGTACTTTGTCGATCTGTGTCAGCCTACGCAATTGATGTTTGATAAAGCTACATTCAACAATTGGTAAAATTACCTCGACAATCAAATTTGGAATTGACACTCTGGGACGAAAGTGATCGCTATATAACAAAACATGTTTGAGTATAAAAATATCTTATGCATTGAATTTGGGCTTCCAAATCTGAAATGGGTATCTACACTCTTACAACTAATGAATGATGACATTTAATTGTTTAAATGAAGTTCTGAAGTTTTCATAATACGCCTAGATGCAGGAAATTTCTATTGTAGTAAGTACGTTTTCATCGCGCAATATCGGTATGTCCTAAGAGACAAATTACCCCATTAACGCCCGAATTAGTTCACATTCATAGTAATCTCCTGATTCTTTCTATAGTATCGCAATATGCTAAGAGAATGCGAAATTTGTCATTTCAAATATTGGAAAAATGAAAAGACTTGATTATTTTCGCACATGTTTGAAGGTGGCATAGTGCATTTAACGCACTTAACTGTCACATGATTTCCTAAACTCACACCGCATCCTCTCATAATCTCCACAGAACATTCACAAGAATCCCAGCTTTTTCGCAAGATTCCAAGATGTATTTTCAAAATGTTTGCTCACTACTTCCCCAGTATTTCCACAAAATTTGCACAGTACTTCGACATAACTCTCACAGGATTTCCACAATATCTACACTGCACTAAAATCCAAAGATTCTGGCAGGAATCCTAGTATTCCAATTATACCTTTTCTACTGAAATGCTAGGATCTTCACCGGAATACCAGCATCCACAATGGAATGTCAGAATCCTCGCTGGAACTCCAGGATCCACACTATAATTCTAGGATTCACACTGGAAAATTGAGAATCCACATTTGAATACCAAAATTTACCTTGGAAATTAAGGACCCATGTTTCAACCCAAGGATACACACTTAAAACGCAGGATCCACACTGGAATCCCAAGAACCTTACTGGAATGTCAAGATCCTCATTGAAATCTCAGGATTCAAACTGGAATTCCTCGGTCCACGTAACAATCCCAGGAATGACACCCGAATTCCATTATCTACACTGGAATCAAAAGATCCACACAGATGTATAACGAAGCACACAACAGCCCCAGAATCCACACTGAGCTACAACAAACCACACTCGAATCCCAATATCCACATGAGAAGCATAGGATCCACTATGCAGCTAGACAATCTACACCATAATCTCAGTGTCGACACTGAAAATTTAGGATCCACAATGAAACACATGGGTTCATATTTCAATTCCCAGCTTTCACACTGAACTCCCAGAAGCCATACTAGTTTTGGGT
The DNA here is from genome assembly GCF_002204515.2 of Aedes aegypti. Classification (NCBI taxonomy): domain Eukaryota; kingdom Metazoa; phylum Arthropoda; class Insecta; order Diptera; family Culicidae; genus Aedes; species Aedes aegypti. The sequence goes on along the minus strand of NC_035109.1, from coordinate 159,078,316 downwards.
ATCCTAGGATACCCAAAAGAATCCTATGATCCATAATGGAGCCCAGAATCCGCACTGAAATCCCAGAATCCACACTGGGATCCCAGGATTCACATTGGAATCGCAAGTTCGGTGTGGTAATAGCCATAACGCAACTGAAATAAGTTGCGTAATGAATATTACACAACGCCTTTTCATTAGGCAACTGTGGTACATATAATTTTCAGAAATTTCAGAACTATTGATAATGCATCCCGATGTGATTTTTGATACTCTCTAGTAGTCTTCTACGAAATTGCAAAATAGTAGTTTACAGAACAAGTTGCAGAATAATGATTTTTACAGCACGAGTTGTAAATATGTCGTGCTGTAAAAATCATCATTCTGCAACTTGTTTTGTAAACTACTAGTACGCAACTCGTCACAGAAATCGATTTTTACAGCACTCATTGTGTTAAGTACGACTAGGGTTGTAAAAATTATCAATCTGCAACTTGTTGCGTGAACTAGTATAAGGAAGTTTCTATCCGTGCGATTGAAAACCCGGACATCGATTCTTTTCCTCTTCTGTAAACCCAACACCCCTAGGTAAGTTTTTTTTACGAAATGCCTGAACATATTTGATGATAAACATGTTCATCTCGTAAAGTGACAATATATATTAACCTTTACGTTACCGACCTCTGACAAGGCAATTTCAAATTTTCAAATTTTTGAAACCACCCTCAGTTTACTTTAAAAAGATGTCAGGCATTTGTCATGAATTGACAATGCTGAATTGGGAACCATGCCGGAGATATTCCGGGTTGTACTGGGGTCACGAGGGTGCCAAATTCGGGAAATGTGATTATTTTTTTATTTATTGCAGTTATAACACTGAAATTTTTATGTAAAACGTAGGATAATGATCGATTGTCATCATTTTAGCATAATTTGAATAAGTGGACCGTTCCGGAACATCGTAGTCGGTTCCGCCAGGGCCAGTTTGGGGACATTTCCGTTTGATGTCCAAAACATACCATGTGACGTCTCAATCTTCATGAATCCGGGAGAACATGCCAACAAAAGAAGAAAAACCTCTGTAAAAACAGATGTGGCAACTCCAGATCACCTTGCACATGTTCCACGAGGGCCTCTTTGGGGACATTTCCGTTTTATGTCCAAAACATACCGTGCGACGTCTCAATCTTCTCGAATTCGAAAGAACATCTCAATAAAACAAGAATAAACTAAATTTCAATAGATTAGGCCACTCCAGAGCACCTGACACAGGTTCCGCAAGGGCCTCTTTAAGGACATTTCCGTTTTTTGTCGGAAACATACCGTGCAAAGTCTCAATCTACATAAATTCGAGGGAACTTGTTGATAAACGGAGAACCAATTCATTATCAACTAATTTGGCCACTCCAGAGCAATATAATTTGAATTGAGGAGAATGAACTGGCTAATTAACTTTCAAGCTTAACAAAAAATGCATTGAATTTGTAAGTAAAACCCTTGCGGATAATAAGCATGAGCTAGAGCTTAGATGACCGCTTCGTAGTTGCACTCTGTGATTGACCAGAACAGTCGAAATTGCACAGAGATTTAATGAATGGGGCTTGGGATTAGCGAGCCATTCTCAAAGTGCACGAATCGATAGTTCAAAGACCGAATATACCTCTGCATCTCTACAGTTGTCTTAGAAAGGACATTGGATTAGTGGGAAATTTACTCTTCTTAAAATGGGCAACAGGTTTTTCTCTTTTTTATACTATTAAAACAATAATTGGCAGTAAATATGGTAAAGGTCAGTAAGCCAAAGGGATATCATAAATCATAAGACTGTTTTTATGATATACTCTTGTGGGGTTAGCGAATTCGTTTGAATTTTTTATTAACCCTGAGTAATTGATAGAGACATTTTTTATGAATTGAAAAATTCTCCGAAGTTAACAATAGATTCTTGGTAACATTATAGTCCAAAACTTTTTAGGATACTTATTGAATTGGTGGATTCCTTGTTAGTTTTCTTCTCAGCTTTCTGCTGAGTTCCAACTAAGTAGTGGCACAGTGTATTCCTGGCGTATTCATAAAGATCTGTATGATAGATTTTCCAAAAATCGTGGAAAACATCTGTTCAGAAAAATCCTGCCTAATACTGCATCAGTGAAGAGAAGCCACATCGGTTTGTATGCATTTTATCCCGGATTTTTTTGAACATTATTCAGAATGTATGCTTAACACGAGGCATTAAACTTTTACGTTATGTATGTATGTATGTATGTAGATAGCCACCAATCCTTGCTTGAGGCTTGCTCTGCATGCGGCTCCACTCAACAGTAAGGTCAAATTTTATTACCAATCTGCATTCAACATATCGCTGTATGAAGGGCCAAAAGGGGGGTGGCGGACCCGTAAGTAGAAACACTTACGCGAAACCCGCGGGAAATAGAGAATCTCCTTCCAGCCATATGATCCAACAGATTGAGTATTAGAATTTGCAATACTTGTCGAGCTTTCCACGGAAAGGTTTGTTTGAAGAAGGGCGCGTCAAATCTTTTACAACTGTTGGAGAGAAAAGTACTAGACGCGAACGACTAACACTTTTCCTCCTGACTCCGATTGGCACTCCACTTCATTGTCCAGTTGTAAATTCAATGATGCCCTGATGCTCCCTCCCTCCCCAAAACATGATAAATTCAATTATAGTGATATGTTATATAGTAGATAAGATTATAATATATATAATACAAAACAAAATATGAAAATAAAATGGTAGTATAACAAAATATGAAAATAAAATGGTAGTAACAATAAAATATGACGCAGTAATACAGCATCTGAATGCATGCAGTATTATAACGGCCGACATATATTTTTCTGATGAATATTTGTCCTACTGATGATATTATGCTGGTCGAGGGAAGAATGATAAAAATAACCAAATAATTTGAATACAAATAAAAAAAATCAGCGATTTGTTAATAATGTTTCCGGGTACATCAAAACCAAAATTCCAGCTTCCATATGTTTAGGGAGGACAAACAAAATAATATTACATCCGACGCTTCGTTTGATTTGCTGTACTGTAGTAAACAGAGACAATTACATTAAAGTCATTTTTAAGTAGTAGCATGTAGTGCAAGGATGTTACGGCACATTCTCCTAGATTCCGGCTGACACCCTACTACATCGTCCATCTGTGACTTCTCTGATGCCCTAATGCACCCTCTCAATACCCAGCATATAATAAATGAAATAATTATAATAAAATATATAAAATGGAATATATAGTTGTATATGATATGAATACAGATGTTTCAAAACTTCCATTCTTTAATTGTGATGAATTGAACCTCGTTAGGTAGTCTCCAAAATAAGGACGTATTACAATTTCCGGAATAGAACGACATGCTGAAATATTAATAGCAGTGATTATGTTAGTATCTCCGATGACTCCATGATGCTTCTGAAAATTATGCCAATATTGACTCCGATTGGCACTCCACTTCATTGTCCACTGCAACTTCATTGATGCCCTGATGCTCCCTCTCTTTCCCGTATATGTTATATACAGTAACAGTGAAATGTTGTATATGATATAAAATATAATATATATATAATAATATAGTATTAAGATATGAAAAAGATATATCTAACAAAATACCATGATATACAGTACAACACGACCCAATGAAATATAACAAATCATAATAATATATTTATATATTGACACGGCCCACGTACGATCTCAATCAAGAATGGGTTTGCTCGGCTCAATCTGTCTGTGTTTCACTACGAGATTCTCTGTAAAGAATGTTACACGATCAAATTTGAAGCCAGGTTTGTTAAGTGAAAATTACAATCCATATACTCTGTGGACAAAGCCTGTAAATGTTAAAAGTTATTTTTCTCGAAATATCTGGTTTGATTTGATATGACAAACTTAATTAAAACAAAAAAAAAAATAACCAATTTATATGCACACTTCAAGCAATGATCAAGAATAAGTCAAAAGTATAAAAAAAACTTTTTAAACCTGTGCTACAACAATCAAAAAGAGCTTAAACAATTTGATTTCGTCAATTTAATAGAACCAAACAAAGGATAAAAAACTGAGCAATTGTCAGACTGTTAATCTGAAATTACTTCATTTAACATAAAGGGATATCAGTCTACTGTTCCACATTTTCGGTGCATTGACACAGATTGGACCAAGCATAATTATCAAAAAGCTGGTAAATATTTAGGAGAAAATATTTTGTTCTTTTCTTTTACGGATGTTGGAAATTGAGAGATACCATTAACGTGACATCAAAAAATCAAGTGACGAACCTTATGGGACAGGTTGGTGTATCTTTTGGTCAAACATGAAATAATAAATTAGAGTTACGTTAACTAATGCTACAATTATTCTGCAGCATGTTCTACAATGACGTTTAAATGAAGGCAATTGCGCTGTTCGGAAAATTTACAGGGCATTTAATTTGTCAAAAATTAGTTTGCCACAGTCTTAAGCAAAGTATAATGACAGACAAACAGACGTAACACTTAGAGCAAATTCATGCACTTATTCATCTATGGTCAATGCTAAAATCCGTGTGTTTGGTCGATAGGCCAACATATGCTGGTAGTATGTAAATGTCAAATACAAACATAAACGATGCGGACAATGCGAGTGGTGGATTAACCATCTGCCATAATTTTAATCTACCGTTGAAAATGTGCCCGATAGACAATGAGAGTGTGGCGTCTGTTTGTCTGTGGTAGAATTGAATATAAATTATTAAAATATATTATAACGGATAATATAATACAATACATAACACTACACTGTAAAGCATAATATAACACTGTATAACACAAAAGAATGTAATAAAATATAATCAAAAACAAGCAGACGTAACATCTAGAACAATTGTCAATTCGAAACCTAGTCACGAATATACTACCGCCCAATGCTAAAACAGAAATGTTGTTTGAGCGCAGGTTTGCTTCCGAATGAGTCTGTGAATCAAAACAATTATTTCTCTGTTGCATTTGCTTATGAATCCTAAGTGTTTCTGCGAGGATAAATTCCAGAAAATTGTTGAACAATAGAAATAAAAATAATAATTAAAAAAAAATCATTTAATTGAATTTTAAATACATAAAAAAAAATCTGGAAACCATGTAAAACTGAAAGTATTACAACGCATGGTAAAATTAGCTACAAGCATACTTGCATACTAAATATAAACAATTTAATACAAGACCATATGAATTAGAAAAAAAAACACAAAATTAAATTTAATATACGAGTCAACAGTATATCAATTATGCACTCCCTCTCAATACATGTTACATAATATGAATTGATCAATATAGTTAAACATAATAATCTAATGAATTGTTACTAATGATAAACAAACTTGAAAAAAAAAACTACTTCAGCAACTACATGGGCTTGAAAACAACAGAATTTGCAATCTCAATCATCGTCGTGAAAACGTATAGACGAATGCTGAAATCACGATGTTTGGCCAAAAGAGGGACCAGTTTGCTATAGTGTGAAAACATGAATTGTGAATAAAAAATATGTGACCGCAGTGGATTACTTACAGTAATTACTTAACTTCGTTTGTTCCTAAGTGATAAAGTGGCCAAGATGTACATAATAATACAATGTATCAATGTATTGGAAACTGTGAACGTGTATAACCATCTCTACGTAGTCTAAAAGTTTTTTTTTTAAATTATGCATAGAATTATGCAATTATTAATACAACTGCATTATAGTAAAAGCACTAAATTTCGACCTACAAGAAATCAAATTCCCAAGCAAGTAGGCCCGATCGTATGGATGGGTCGAAAACTAATGGTGGGTTGAAAATTGGTACTCTTCCGCTATCTGAACCATGCGCAACAATCCACGTGTCGCATACAGCATATGGGGCTCTGCACAAAACTCAATCCCTCTATTTCATGCTTCCATGAAATTAGTAAACAACAAGACCAGTAAACGTCAAAATCCTATACAAAATCATAACGGTGCAGCGCTCTATACTGTACCAACGCTCTATAAATACAAGATCGACGCCGCTACTATGAACATTTACACTTTAATACTGTTACATGCTCAACAAACGTGCGCGTGAGAGTGAAACAACTTTTTCGTGTTATGTGTGTTAGTAATTACGGTACGGCAGAAAGCCGGGCCGACCGCGAAACAACACTATGAATCCGGGCACTGAATTCTGCATGCTTCGATATACACACACTGCCCCTCTACGCCTACTTTTTTTTTTCCTTCTAAGCAATGGGGGGATAATCTGCTCAACAGACTCCGGACCGAGGTCCGGGAGTGTGGGGTTGGGGACCATTTACTACGTACAAGCAGTAAACAGGACTACACCCCCGACCCACTAAACCATTTCCATTGCCGCCAAACCCTTCGTCTCTCCGGGACCACCAAGTAGGCATTGCTTCGGAGAGGGGCTATTGCACATCGCATCCTCCAGGTTAGCTGCGTAGCCATGCAGCAACGAACATCGATGACACGCTTATGGGGGTCCACCAAGGTAGCATGCTGGCGCATTGCCAGCTTCCCAGGTGGTCCTCACCTCCCGTTGTCCGCTGAAGGCGGGCAGGGTCGAACACTAAGCCCGCGCCCAGCTGCACCGCAGGTATCAAGAACTGATACTGCGGGCTTCGCAATTTGACCTACTGAAGGCTCAGGCCCTATCAGCTAGCACGAGCTGGGATTGCTGACGAAGGGGCCTCCACCTGCCCCGAACAACCAGAGGCTCGTACCCACCCAGTAGGCCGGCGCCACGACAGCAGCGCTACCAGGATGTTCTCCCCGCGGCCACTTAATCGCTGTAAGGGTCGATTTCGACCGTAGGGCACCGGTATGACCTACGTAGCCGACTGCGAACCCTTGGACCACCTGTTGATTAGCGTCTGCACTAGTCACTCCTCGAGTCCACACGCCACCTCCTTTGGAGTTCCGAGACGATGTGGGTGATAGCCGATGAAACGGCATTCCAGCCAAACTCGTCTGCACACATCCTCTGGACCAAATTGTCCGGAGTCGTGTCCCGACCGCATGTGGCAAACATGCGGTCACGCATTGTGCGGAAACGCCGGCACACGAACAAAACGTGTTCCGCCGTTTCCTCTAAACCTGCACAAACTGGACATTCGGGAGAACCCGCATGACCGAAACGGTGTAGATATTGTCTAAAGCATCCATGACCCGAAAGGACCTGTGTTAGGTGGAATGTTAGTTCCCCATGGCGCCTATTGACCCAGATATCTAACCTCGGAATCAACCTGTGAGTCCACACTCCCTTGGTGGAACTGTCCCACGCACGCTGCCATTTGACCATGGAGGCCAGTCTGGCAGTCCTGCGTATGCCTCTTGTGCCGCGCATTTCGAAGCACTCTATGTCTTCCATGATAAGGATACCAATAGGCATCATACCGGTGATGACACAAAGTGCATCGTGTGACACGGTACGGTACGCGCTCGCAACCCTCAGGCACATTAGCCTATAAGTACTCTCTAGCTTGCTACGGTAGCTATCGGTACTCAAAGCCGTGCCCCAAGCCGGGCCACCATACCTCAGTATGGACGAGGCGACACTGGCCAGAAGCTTACGCTTGCTGGCGTACACCGCAGAGCTATTGGACATCATCCGGGACAGTGCCACAATAGCTGTGGAGGCTCTCTTGCAGGCATAATCGACATGGCTACCGAAGGTAAGCTTGTCGTCGATCATCACCCCCAAGTGTTTGACGGAGCCCTTCGAAGTGATTGTGCAGTCGCCTACACTGATCACCGCTTGCTGCGCCGACTTTCGGTTGTTGACAACAACAGCCTCCGTTTTGTGGTGAGCCAATTCCAGTTTCCTGGAGCTCATCCACTCCTCCACAATTGCGATCGAGTGGGCTGCAGTCAATTCCACTTCTTCGATCGATTCACCGTAGACCTCCAGCGTAATATCGTCGGCAAAGCCAACGATGACCACACCCGCCGGGAATTTTAATCTCAACACCTCGTCGTACATGACATTCCATAACACCGGACCCAGGATGGAACCTTGCGGGACTCCTGAGGTTATGTGAAAGCATTTCCGACCCACCTCTGTGTCATAGACTAATACCCGATTCTGGAAGTAACTTCCGAGAATCTTGTACAGGTACTCGGGTATCCCCAGACGCAGGAGCGCATCAGCAATAGCCGCCCAACTGGCACTATTAAATGCATTCCTTACATCCAGAGTCACTACTGCGCAGTAGCGAATACCCCTCCTCTTACGCTGGAGTGCTATCTCAGCGGTTTTCTTAACCGCCAGAATAGCGTCTACAGTGGACCTCCCTTTCCGGAAGCCGAACTGGTTGCCTGAGAGACCATTTACACCCTCGGTGTACCTCGACAGTCTGTTGAGGATGATCTTCTCGAGCACTTTCCCCACCGTGTCAATCAAGCAAATTGGTCTATACGCCGACGGGTCACCGGGTGGTTTCCCCGCCTTTGGCAATAGTACCAGGCTCTGCCTCTTCCACGCATCTGGAAATACTCCCTCGTCCAGGCATATCTGCATAGCAGATCTGAACATACCGGGAGCCTCCAAGATTGCGACTTTGAGGGCCAGGTTTGGAACTCCGTCCGGACCTGGTGCCTTCCCCATGCTTAGGGATTTTGCAATCCCTACAAGTTCCTCATCAGTTACTCTATCCTCATCACCAGCCCCAATCCCCGGCTGTCCTACAAAAGGAGGCCATGGGCTAGGGTTGTGGCGCGGGAAGAGCCCCTCGATGTTCCCCTCCAGCATCTGTGGAGACTGCTCCGTAGGAGCAATTGCACCTCTTGTCTTCGCCATTACGATCCTGTAGGCATCACCCCACGGGTTCGCGTTGGCACTCTGACAGAGTCCCTCGAAGCAGGCCTTTTTGCTTGCCCTTATCTCAGACTTCAGCGCGACTTTGGCAGCGGTGAACACCGCCCGTCGTTCTTCACGCTCCTGCTCGGTACGTGCTCGCTGCATCCGTCTCCTGGCCCGTAGGCAGGCACGGCGCAGGTTCGCAATAGCTTGAGTCCACCAGTATGTCGGTGGTCTCCCATTCCTAGGGTGGACTTTTCTAGGCATGGTCGCATCGCATGCACGCGTAAGCACCGCTACCAGTTCGTCCCCGCTTAGGCCGAGTAGGTTACGCTCACGGCGGAGCGCCTCCCTAAGTACTTCATCATTGAAGTACGATGTCTTCCACCTACGAGGGCTTGGCCTTGACCTAGCCGCTTCCTCAACCCGCTGCCTGCTGTTGTTGTAGTCGATACTGTAGCGAACCGCCAGGTGGTCGCTGTGAGTGTAGCCATCGTCTACCCTCCAGTTCGAACTACTCGTTAGGCCAGGACTACAAAAAGTAACGTCGATAATCGACTCCGCTCCGTTACGGCTGAAGGTACTTTTGGCACCAACATTAGCCAGATCGACATCTAGCACGGCCAGTGCCTCTAGCAGGATTTGACCTCGCTGGTTCGTGTTACGGCTTCCCCATTCCACGGCCCAGGCATTGAAGTCACCCGCTATTACAACTGGCCTTCGCCCTGTCAGCGCGGTCGTCATACAGTCCAGCATCTGCGTGAACCGCTCGGTCGACCAACTCGGAGGCGCATAGCAGCTACAGAAGAGGACCCCGTTTACTTTGGCGATCACGAAGCCCTCGTAAGTAGTAGACACCAACTGCTGGACAGGGTATTTACCCGTTGTCCATATCGCCGCCATTTTTCCGGATCCATCCACGACCCAGTTGCCGTTGCCGGCGGGTACTCGGTATGGGTCCGATATGATGGCGATGTCCGTCCCCCACTCAGCAACTGACTGGTACAGCAGTTGCTGAGCTGCGTCACAGTGGTTCAGGTTCAGCTGCGTTACCTGCACTGTGATTTTTCGTTGATGGCTCGTTTGAAGGTCGGGCACCTTGAGCCTCCCGTTGGGTGATTGTTGTTCACGGACTTGCCGGAACAAATCAAGCACTTGGGAGGGTTCTTGCAGCCTAGTGCCTTATGACCTTCCTCACCACAACGCCTGCACAACTTAGTCCTATCAGGGCCTTTACAGCCCCAGGACTTGTGTCCAGGTTCCCTGCACCTAAAGCAGATCACTGGTTGCTCATGTATGTTCAGTGAACATACTGACCAACCAACCTTGATCTTACCTACCTTAGCGGACTTATTTGCGTCTGCCACAGGTAGGTGTACTAAGGCCACCTGAGTACCTGCCGGACCTTTCCGTAGCTGAACGGCGGTGGTGGGCACCTGCACTTCGCACTGTTGCCGCAGTGCCGTGACGAGCTCTTCTGCGTCAGTGATCTCGTCAAGGTTCATCACCTTCAGAGTCACTGACTGCGTCAGAGCCCTCACTTCAACACCAGCGCCAAGGACCTCTTCCGCCAAACTTTTGTAGGCGGCGCCCTTGCGCTCCTTGTCGCGCTTAAGCTCGAGGATCATTTCACCTGTACGAGTGCGTCTGACACTGCGTACGTCGGCTCCTAGATCCGCAAGCTTCGCGTCGCTGCGCATCGCCTTCAGGACTTCCGAGTACTTGGACTCTTCCGTCTTGATGATGATCGCATCACTCTTTTCGCGCTTGGCACCTACCCTCCTACCTTTCTTAGGTCTGGTATCCCTGCGCTCCTGTTTCTCCTGTTTCTTCTTCTTCTTCTTCCTCACTACGGTTGTCCAGGGGGCGTCCCCCCCTGCTCCGCCCTGACCTGTGGTGATGGAGGACCTCTCAAAGGTCGCAACCATCACTCCGTGAGGGGCCAGCCTTTTCGGGCCCACCCTTCTCGGCTTTCCGGGACGCCTGGCTGGGGTCCGATTTTCCGGCACTTCTGCCGGTTTTCGGGGTCAGTATCCGCCTGGCCTTACGAGCGCCGCCGGGTAGCTCCTCCCCTGACGGCTGCCTCGCGCGCTTCTGCGATTGCTTGCTGTAAGCATTCGCTTCCACGCTTTTGGGGCTGCCCGCGAAAACGAAGGGTTCCGTCTGGGTAGACTTCGGCACCTTCAGTTCCACGGGTTCTGCCGCAGCCACAGTCACCATGGGTTCAGCATGGTTCTGCTTGGCCGCCAACATTGACTTACGAAGTCTAAGCAAGGCCTGCTTGAGGTCCTTGCTGATGTTAGACTTCGAGGACGCAAAGTCAATTATGGAGTCGAGCTGCTGTGCAGCCACTTCCATCGCAGAGAGCCCATCTCTACTTTTATTGATGGCCCTCATCAACCACGCTCCATCCATAACTTCACCCGATGCGTTAGCCGGGGATGAAATATGGGTTCCAGCACTGGCACTACGTGCACTGCTGCCTCCTCCTGCTTCTACTCTCCTCAACGGAGATCTAGCTAGCCCACTTCTTGCGAAGGGGTTCGCTTCCCTACTACTGCTACTACCTGCACTACCACTACTAATATGATTGTTGTTTGAATTTGTACTCATTTTGGATCCCACGAGTAGCACGGGAAAAGAGGTCAACCACGCCAGAGCCCTGCATTAACGCGGTAAGGGACAAAATACTGTGAGGGGTGCCCAGGTGCCCCACAGGCTCCGTTAATGGCCGAACATCTTTTTCACCCCTTCGACCATTCATTCCTCAGCACGGTTTTTCGCATCACACCTTGAATTGGGGTTACCCCGTTTGGTGGACTCTTACCACCGGAACGGGTTGTCCGTAGTTCTATTCTGGACGCCGGAACTACACGGCCAACTTGTCCCATGTTGTATGTAATCCTTATGGAGTGCGGGACATATATGTGTAGAACGGTAGCACCAAGGTATTTTGAAGAAAGGTACGGCAATCTAAGCAGTCAGTGGATGCGGGGAGTGCTGAACAGCGAGGGAGGAAAATGACAGCAGGCGAGTCGGCGAGCTGATCAGTTTGTTGATGCATTTTTCCCCTCCAATGGTTGCTATCGTATCCATGGTGTCGTAATGTTTATTATTACGGATTGAAAATTGAAAAGGAAAATTTTCTGCTGATACAAACGACACTTTCAGGATACAGGTACAAAATAAATGTATTTTTAGATCGGGTCTTTATTATCAGTTGCTCTGTTTCAGGATGCTGTTATTCCACAATGGGAGAAAATATTCTAAATAAAACGAAATCCTAAAGTGATGGTGATACAGACGATTGCGTAGCGTAACTCAAGACCATGGTGCCTTCCTGTTGGTCTCGAAGAGGACAGTTCAAATTATGGAGTTCATTATTTACTACACAAAACTAAGCCAATTCATCAATTTCAGATAGTTTTTTTTATAACGTGCTGTTTGATGATGTGAATTGGATCAAACGACACATTTGATATTATGTAGGATTGTGGTACGTTCGTGAAATTCCAGTGATAGTCATGAATTGTGTTTATAGTTTACAAATAAAAAAATATGATCGGAAAGAAACTCCATCACTACATTTTCATTACAAGCAAGGAATTGATAAAAGATCCTTACTCCCTTTACGTCCTTTTTGAATGACAAAAGGACAGCTAAAAGAATGTCGAATGTGATTTTCTAGCCACTTCTCCAGCGTATTTCTCATGTTGTCACCGTAATCTATCATTTCTTTGTTTTATTTAACGGGTCAACTGGTTCAATATCATTTAGGTTCTTTATTTTAATAAAACCAATAGGAAGCATCAAGTTTTCTTCTTGGGCGTTGAATGACGTATACGAAACAAAATAAAAAGTGAGGGGAAAAACTTGCTAGGATCTCAAGGCTTGCTGATCTGATGGAGTACCACAAACTTGCCAGCTGTCAAATGTTTTCCCAATATGGCGGATTGCTTTAAATGACACATTGAATTACCTCCCTTATAGATACCTTGGGTAGCACAGTACATCACACTGAAAAGACGCACAAATGGATCGCTCTCACATGGATGGAAAAATTAGATTCTATGTCCTAATACTCCACATCGGTGTAGATTGGAACAAACTCACCGGATTTTTCTGCAATCTGATCAGCATCTCCATCAGTCATCGTTCCGTTCCTCTCATATGGATAAAGAAGTATATAATTCCAATGGTGTGTGAAATTCACTCTTTCACACACCCACACATTTATCCGCTTTCGGATGCCGTTCGGCAGTTTGCACTTCACACAAACAACGGGTACATAAAACTGGAAGCACTTTTTTTCAACTATTCAGCCACGTTTTTAAAAAATGCACGGATTCAATTACAACGAAAGCCCAGTCAAAGTATGCTAAAGGAGACACATAGTATTCCTCCCGAAAAATCACACATATTTCTGTCAATTCTTTGATTAAAACATGAGACGAATGCCTGCACTTGCGGAACCTAAAAAAAGAAACGACTGCTCGCGACGGCGTTCTAAGCCAAACTGCATTAAACTTTTACGTTATAAACACAAAACATGATGTTTGCGCATATAACGAAAAAGTTTCAATATAGTTTTCGGCGGAACCTGTTCCTTGTGCTCTGGAGTGGCCAGATCCGTTGATAGCTAGGACATTATTCATTTATTGACATATTTTTTCCTTCAAATAACGGAAATATCATAAAATAGGCCTACCAAGTTCATTCTTCATTATTTGACATATTCTTTCGAATTCACGAAGATTGACACGTTTGTTTTGGATACAACACAGAAATATCCCCAAGAAGGCCCTGGCGGAACCTGTACTTGTAGCTATGGAGTGGCCACATCAGTTGATAAGATTCTACCCCATTACCCCAAATACCGTTACCCGAATGCCATTACTCCGAATTCTAAATCCTCGAACGATCCATACCCCGAATTCCAATATCATGCGGAAATGTCATCAATGTCATCACGTGAAGATTATTGTAAACTCGGGGTAATAGCATTCGAGGTGATGGAATTCGGAGTAATGGTACATTCGGAGTGATGGCAATCGGGGAAATGGCATTCGGGGTAGAATTTTTTGGACAAAAAGCAAAAATGTCCTCAAAGAAGCCCTCTTGGAACATAAGCCAGAAGCTCTGGAGTGGCAAAATCTTTCATTATCATCTACTATATCACGAGTTATGAAGAAGGGAGTAGTTTAAATTACCTGCTACGATATCGGCATAGGATTTTCCTTGGGTAATTAGATCCATTCAATATTAAAAGATTCTAACGGCTACCCGACGCAACAAAATAAGTTAGTGAATGACATGATAATAATCCACTTGTTGGGTATGATTGTTAACAGAAAATTGAGCATTGTTCGATACTCTACGATGAGAACTCCGGAAACGAAAAACATTACCGTTCATCTGTCTGGCACGAGCCTCGACGACTCACCTACGCGAAGGACAATCCCAAAAGTTAGACTTATGCTGGACACCGCAATTTTCGCATACACACACGGTGTTCATGAGAATATGTAAAACTAATAGCATGATACCAAAATTGGTGCTTTGGATAAAAATAGAGTACAAATTGCCTAAGATGGCACACTTGCCCCAAATAGTGTAAACCGGTTAAAAATTAGTTGCATGCAACATTCACAATAACAATTCGAAACAAAGTTTGGCTATGTTTACGTCAGGTAGGTACTTTTAGTTCTCACATTTTAAAAGATTTTTTACAGTAAAATTAAAATAAAAATAAACTCAAGAAGTTTCCCATTCCGCCACCCATTGAGGTAATGGGCGTAACAAACAAAAATAGCGACTGTTCGACGCCTTCAGAAAAATGCCAAGACTTTGCTTTGTTGAGATGTAGCTTAAGAGTTCCAATGAACGTAACTACTATCGAGATTACTTCTGAGCACATCCCACTCAGATACCCCCGAAAGTGCCATTTAAATGCACTACCCCATGCAATGGTGGACAACATGTGTGTTACTTTTCTAATCCTGTTCCGAGCAATAAATTTCCAGATGTAAGTCTTAATTGTTTTCATTGTTCGAAACACAAACACAAATCCATTTCTTGCCGGGCTACAGCTGCAATTATCCACTCGGAAAAAGCCACTTCGTACTGCTTTTGGATTAAACATTGTGGAAAGCCAAACAGAGTGGTCTATACACTTTGTCTTGATTACGCTGGCCCGACTCTATACGACGCCAATGGTGGGTTGTTCCATTTCTGAGAAGGAAAAAAAAACAATATCCAAAGGAATGGCGAAAAAAGAAACTGTCGCAGAAAATTACGTAATTTTCTTCAAGTTTTCTGATTTTATGCTATACAGCACATTTGCCACGTCGGTTCGTCGGTCGTTTCTTAATAAACTTCAAACCCATTCGCTGCAGCATTCGCCTTAACAACTAGCCAAATGAGAAAAACAAAGCATTCAATCCTTCGCCGTCCCGTCACGAAACAAACTAAATTTCCTTTGTCAAGCGATTTTTTCTTCGCTGCTGTTCGGAGTTTGCCGCTGTTACCTTCCCTGTCCAGAAGAAATGGCGTGTCTTGGCAGCAGCAGCAGCACCCAATTTCAACTTTCATCCAGTTTAATCATTCTCACGAGAAAGGTATTAGTTTTGTTTTTGGACTGTTAGTATTCGACGATTTATGCACGTAAAAAAATGTAATAATTTTGCATAGATATGTTATTAATAGAAACTACATAATTTTGATTTACATTAAGTTCATTCATGTAGCAAGGGGGCCTTCCTCAGTCAACTGGTTAGAGCCCGCGGCTACAAAGCAAAGCCATGCTGAAGGTGTCTGGGTTCGATTCCCAGTCGGTTTAGAATCTTTTTGTAATGGAAATTTCCTTGACTTCCCTGAGCATAGAGTACCATCGTACTTGCAACTCGATATACGAATGCAAAAATGGCAACTTTAGCAAAGAAAGCTCATTGAACACAAAAAGCAGAGAGGCAGGCTCTGCCCCAGTGAGGGCTTAATGCCAAGAAGACGAAGAAGAAGAACGACAATATCCGTGAAGAGCTAGGTTTTTTTTTTGTTTGCAGATTTTAACCGTGAATGCGGTCATTCATCCCATGCTTGTTTTATTAAATATTAAACTGTCAATAAACATTACATAACAGTTCTTATAACAATTCGGTTTCTTCTAGAAATTTGACTAGTTTTATCTCTTCGATTTCACTTGGGCCCAGTATTTCACAAACTGTTGATTTAAGTTTACAATTATTGCGTTGGACTTCATATTGTCTGCAATCTACAAGGATGTGTTGCACTGTTACTGGAACTTCGCAAGCCCGGTAATAATTGGTGGCTTTGCTGAAGATGTGCTGATGTGTGAGCCTTGTATGGCATATTCTAAGTCGATTTACTGCTCGTCCGTAAGTGAACCCCTATCAGGCCATTTAATGGAGGGCGGCTTTATGGACCGAAGAAATAATGTAGTATTTCTCCAACTGGCATTCCAATGTGCCTGAATGGATGTCCTACAACTCAGTATAACGTGTTTGCTTGGAATTTCGCATTGGTAGATATCTCCTGTCCGAGCCACTTTGGATAATTCATCTGCTTTTTCGTTACCTCTGATGTTCACGTGCCCAGGAATTCAGCATAGTGTTACACTGCCCATAACTGCATAACAGTCACATTCGACATTTTTGACAAATTGGAGGTAATACCATGGAGAGTCATCAAATGATAAATACTTTCGATCAACTTACTGAAATCTGTGAGTTTGTTCTAGAAAATTCAAAAAAAAATAGCAAGTTGTTTTGTCACATTGAGATTATAAATGAGCCTCGTAATATAAAAGCAATGAAGTTTGTATCAGAATTATTTTCTGGCTATTCACTTAGTATGTGATATGAGTTGTATAAAATATCAGCCTCAAATAAGCACTTTTAAGTTCCTGGTAATTTTTAGAAATTTTAGTTTCCTCCCATACTGCCATAAAATACACACTTGGTATCAAGGATGGAAAAAAATCGCCTCTAGCGACTAACAACATAGTATTTGAATGGTCTAAGAGGGCCGTTGTTCTTACAGAAGCATGATTTGAACTGCTCACTTCGCGCGCATAGTAAGGATATATGGAGCATCCGATGCACTGTTTGTCGCGGGACAAATCGTTTGTCGGATGTTGTAACATGTCGCGATCAACATGAATCAGAAGGTCTTCACGGCTTAATTTTCGCCCAAACCATGCCCGATTGACTTTCGGGTCAGAAATGGCATACTAGAAGGCAGATCGTGGAATAAAAGCTAAAAAATCCTCGAAAAGTTATAACTTTGGTTTGCGAACAATTGATCGTTAGCACACATGCTGAGCGATTCACTTTTCGAGGAGCGGAGTTTGTTGTTAGGGCTTGACGACTAATGGTTTATCGTTGTTGCTATGCTCGCACGATAAAGAACAACCGCGATGCATCATTTATTTTGTCATGATCACTAGATTTCCATCCTTGCTTGGTATTCCATTTACTCAATGCCTACTTTTGTCGAATGCTACAAATATGCAGTTATGGGCAGTACAGCTTTGTTGAGAGAATTGACTTCTATCACCTGCACCCAAGGATTACATGAGTTTCCGTTTTCTAGTGCGAGTATCACGTTTGTTGAGTCCATAAATAAGACAGATTCTACATTTTCTGCGCATATGTGTGTATAAAGTATCGTCATAGCCTCCGCAGAAAAAAAGTGAGCATATCTGAGGAAGTTGTTTGCTGACCTCGGTTTCAGAGTAGACACTGACCAATCGGTGAAAATTTGTTTGTGGGCGCTTGAAAGTTATTAGTGCATGTTGCTAGGAACAGTTGTCGGGCTTTAGGAAGGTGGCTCCCCAACTTTATACTTCGACTTTATTTCCCAGTCTATCTTAGGTGAAGTTGCATTCCATGGTCACTCCTCGATTCTGACCTGTGACACAATTTGTGGAAGTTGTTCTCCTATCAGGTTTTGATATTCCGAAAATGCTCTATTGATCGATGGCATGCATCTAATCATATCATTTCGATTGTGATTTGGAAAAATGCGTTCATTTTTTTCAAGAAATCTAATCGCTTTGATAGTTACATTAAATGTCGACAAGTGTTGAAAAGGAAGTTGACAATATTCCGCCATGATTGAATCGATTGGGCTCGTACGAAAAACTCCAGAAGACTCTCGTACAGCTGAGTTGTAAAGTGGCTGCAAACTTTTAATTGATGTTGCACTCTCACTGTCGATAAGCAGGAAGCCATAAAGTAATTTGGGTAATACTACCGAATTTTTAAATTGAAGCAAGGATTTCCGTGTTGCTCCTTGAATTTTGTTTCCCAAAACTTTCAACAAATTCAGCATGTTTTGCACATGTTGTCGGACACCTGCTACGTGGCATTTGAAGTTCAGTCTTCTGTCTACAGTCACTCCAAGGATTTGGGCATGTTGCTTTTCTGGTTGCCAGGCCATTTATCAGAATTGGTGAAACCTCCGGATTAGACCTATTCATATTTTCAAAATTGTCTGTAAATTCGTCAGTCAACCAATATTTGGATTTTTCATGTTGAAATGAACTTCTCGTCAAAATTTCAGTTAATTCGGAGAAAATTAAGGTGTGCTTCAAGTCAATTATGTGTTTTTGAGCTATTTTCAAGCTTTGAAAATTCATAACTACTGAACGGAACACCAAAACTTATCGGAAATACCTCTACATAGTAGTTTATTCAATTGCACGAACTTTTGTCGAACACGAATTTATGATTGGAGCAAGTTTTAACATAGTTTGGTTGAGATTTGTGCTTCGAGGTTCTTGAAAATCACTATTTTTGGGGAGTTTTCTGTCTAAAAAAAATACCTGTATGAAAATTTTGGATTTCAAATTGCTAGAACATGATGTCTATGCATATCAAAAACCCAATCACTATTAAAGTTACCTTTTATCTTACGAAAATAAATTAGTAATTATGTAGCACATTTGTAAATCCGCTGTGGGTGAGCCAAGAACACCACCATGTGCTTCAATAAATGTAAAAAATGAACACGTTAGCACTGCTTTTTCCTAGTCCATGATGATGATTGTTTTCAAATCGTTCTGATTAGTCAGTGAAATGCGATCATAACAATCATCACTCGGAAAGAAAAAGCAATGCTAACTTGTTGAATTCATTCATTCGTCGGTACATGTGTCATACATGATAGAACTATCATCAGGTTGCGATGGGTTGTTCGATCTTTGGGCATTTTTTGTAATTTATTGCCTAAAGCAACATGTAATCTGTTAATGGTTAATGAATTCATAGATCTATTTTGTTTGATGCCCGTTGACTAGGGCCTGAAAAAATAATGTTAATGTGTGTTTTATACACCATACATATTTGGAAAACCGTGATTTCTGGGTACTGTGGAGGACAAATCTCGATCGAACAATATTTGAACTTCATTTAATCATATTGGGGTGTTCGACAAACTTTAACGGAATAGAATTAGCTTTCAATTGGTGGTAAAAGCAAGTGGATTTGATTTATGAGTTTTGATTTATGATTTTTCAAACCTTAAAATAAGCCTGAAATCACATTTTTAACTTGAAGCATACTGAAATCATTATCAAATGAGCTGAAAACTTGACCAGACATTGTTCTTAGCATGAGAATTCAGAATATTGCTTGACCGGAAGATTTCCCGACATGTTTTCAAATATGAACAGGTCTACTCCGGATGTTTGCGTTTCTTACATAGATGTAAAAAGCACGATTTTTCCACCGAAATGGACATTTCGTATTGTTTCTCCCACTCTTCTAATACCTTTGCTGCAGCTTGAATTTTGCGTTGGACCTTTTACAAATTTTTGTCGATAGCCAGGATATTTGAAGCCCTCTAGGAATTCTTCCAAAGACCGACTCCATTAATACAAGGAATATAGTGATCGATAATATGGAACCCTAGGGGACTCCTGTAGTTTGAGTTTTGCTTGAAGACAGCGTATTTCCGACGATTACACGAAATCGTCTATTCATCAGGAAATAGGTGACAAATTTTAGCATTCGTCCAGTAATTTCCCAGCTAACACTGCGGAACACGTTTTTGTCTCCAGGATCAAAATACCGCTATTCACTTAATTAAAGGTTGCTGAATCCATTGCCGTTTTCAGAAATATCATAGCACGTCTAGTTTTTGAGATATTGACTGTTGAAAATGCAAAAAATGACTATTTCAGCCAACTTGCATGCAAGTTTGCCAGCTTGTAAGGTACTATATTGGCTTAATATGCCACAGAACTCAAACTTTATGTGTATAACAATACTTATCATCAAAGTTTGTAAAACTTTCGATGCGGAAAAGTTATTGTTTAATGGTTTAGAGAATTTTTGTATTTTGCCATATAGAAGAAACGAAGAATTTTGTATGGAGACTGCAAGCATGTTGAAAAAATCGGTTTAATCGAAATTTAATCGCGCAATTTCAATCAAATTATGTCTGAAATGAAAGTTCAAGTTCTTTTTTGCATGTTTGGTGGATTAGATTACAACAATTTTTGATAATTTGTACTTTAAATTTCATGTAAACATGAATAAAACCAGTGTTTTATACAACTTTGGCGACCTGTAGCTAAAAATTGTGACGTGCTGGATCATTTCTGAAAATGGCACCAGATTCAGCAACCCCAAATCTACTAGAGACACATAATTTGATCCTTGAGACACGCAAAAATGTCATTTTTGTTACGCTGTGTAATCAAGGTAGAAACAATCGGGTTTCTATTTGCTTTATCGTAGGCTTTTTGGAGGTCGATCATCAAAGCTTCGCAGTGTTGGCCCTCTTCGAAGGTTTTCCACTTTGGCACTTTCCAGGTGTGCGGTTAATCGTTTATTCACCATTGGTTCAATGGTTTTGCTAAAGCAGCTGAGTAGGGTCATCGGCCGTTGATTGGGGTCCTTCCCTGGTTTTGGCAACGGAATAACTATGCCTTCATTCCACGTGTCGGGTATCGCGCCAGTACTCCATATTTCGTTGATGGCGTCTAGAGCTTGGAGTTTGATGCAGTATGGCCGTCATCTGAGCATTTGATAGCTGATGTCGTCTGCTCCCACTGAAGTGTTCCGCCTTTGTCAGTGGCCTAGACAAATTCTTCTATGGAAAAATTCTTTTTGAATTCGGCGTCCGTGTCAGCGTGTTTCATCGTATCTACACAAAATCTGTTAGTTGAATCGGAATGAGAAACAGATTCAAAAAAACATGCCAATTTCTCGGAAATCTGATGTGGGTCTTCAATAGTTTTATTGTCTACCACTAATACCGGTTGGTAGATATTTCTTCTGCCACGAAGCGTATTTACTTTACGCCACAGTTCACCTCCAGGGGATTGTGGGTTTATTCCAGCAACATTTTTTTCCCAGGACGCCTTCTAACCATTTTTCTGGATTCATTTCGCGCTCGTTGAAATTCTGCTAACGCGGCCTGTTTCCTTGGATTGTAGTCATGGATTCGTTTTAGGGCTCTTAGTTTCTTCCGTCTTGACTCGATTACTGCGCTCACTTCCAAATTCCACCATGGAACGCATTTAGTGCCCAGCTTGCCCGATGTCCTCGGAATGGATTGTTCTACTGCCTTGATGATTTATGTGCTTAGTTCTTCCGCTCAATACGACTAAGAACGGTGTATCCGTTCTAACAGGACATCTTCATATAACATCCAATCGGCTCTCTCGTGTATCCATCGCTGTCAATAACGGATTGTTGGCATCAGCATAGATGAAGTAATTATCACTGGGAAGTCACTGGTGCGGTTATCTAGATCCCCCTGTCATTGTAGTCTCGAAACTATTTCTGGTGATACTATAGTAAGGTTGATGTCAGAAGTTACTTCATTTCTTGGATCTACACAAGTGTGTTCGCCTGAGAACTATAAGGTTGTGTTCTGCAATGAAGTCTTCAACTACGGAACCTTTGCTGTCTTTTTTATTGACCCAGAGAGCACTGTGTGAATTGAAGTCTCCCATCAACACAACCGGAGGCGGTAGCTCTGACATTAATTTTTCCAGCTCGATTTTCAATTGATTTGCTGGAGTGTGACATGGTATATAAATTGATACATGCGTATCATCAATGGGGAGATTTACCCTTGCAGCCATAACTTGTAAGCAGTGTTGGGAGACTCGTGCTCGCGAGTAAAAAAATACTCACTCTCGTACTCGTTTGCTAGTAATACTCACGCTGTGAGTCACTCATTCATTACTCTAACTCACGCGAGAGTATGACGTCATAACTCACTGCGAGTATTACTCACGTAAAGAGTAATACTCGCAGTGAGTATGACTTCATTACTCTCGGGTGAGTGAGCAAGTTGCTCTTTGTGAGTATGATGAGTAACCAATTCTTAAAGCAAAATAAAATTGTACATAAGTATGTTCTGTACTAGGTGAAAGACTGTAATGTAAATAATTCATAGTGTTTACAGCTGCTGTCGACTTCAGTGTGTATTGTGATATGCAGTTTTTAGTATGGTTGTTTAAACTTTACTGAACTTAGAATCAATTTTCAAACATGGATAAACAAGCTATAGTGGCGAAAGTCCCGTTGTGTTCAAATATCTTCCAGACCAATTTCATTCGTTTAGTGGCATAAATTAATACTGAAACTTTTTCTGAATGCGTTTATGTTATTGATATTCAATGTTGAATTGAAATATTAGTAAAAATAGTATAAGGTACCGTGGGGCAAGTGGGTAATGGAAATCGTATAGTTGAGATTCTTCAAATTCTAAAGACTTTAAATTGAAATAATTTAGTTGTCGTGTATATTTTTTAACCAGAATCCCACCATATATAAGCAGTATGCTAAATTGATTTTTATGTAAAACTGAAGAAAAAATACAGACAAAGGCTGTGTGTTTTTATTTTTTCCGATTTATTGATTCCAAGGGCGAAAACTGTCTTTTCATTTTTGACATTTGCTTCATTTTTACTTGCACCTTAAGGTGAAGATGAATCGAAGCCACACCTCAAATTTTCAAGAGCACAAATCTGGAGAACCAAACATCCGTTTGAGCTGAAAACTTAATCGATTGGTCACTAGGTGGTGGTGACCAATCGATTATGTTTTCAGCCCAAACGGATGTTTGGTTCTCCAGATTTGTGCTCTTGAAAATTTGAGGCTTGACTTCGATTCATCTTCACCTTAATTGAATCCAGAATGTGAATACGGCGCAAAAGTAATAGGCGATACTGAAACTAATATCGATTACAGGCTCATAACATTGGGCGATACTGGCATTCTCGAGTACGTTTTATGCAAAATTTTAAAAGATTTGTTGAGTACGAAATAGCTAGGGAAATTGTAGGAGATGTATGTGGTATTCATGAAGATTTTAAAATTAAGTTTATGTAATGTGAATTAAAGTGAAAAGGTTTAAGTTTGAGTATATTTTCTCCTATGCCCCATTCAGAAATTTCATAACGCTGTAAGGGATGGGTGGGTGTCCATGAGATGTTACAGCTCATACAAAATTTAAAAAATATTAATACAAAATGTGATACGAGGGGGTGGGTGGGTGTCGAAAATGGGCGTTCTGAAATTTGAGAACAATCCCCAAATGGGATTAAAAATTGCAAATTGCAAAAATTGAGTAGTTCATTGGTTATTTTCTCATTGTTATTGATTTGTCAGATAGGCCCTTATCGCGAATTCCTCTCGAGTTATATTCACGATTTCTTTTAACTTTAACATAAGTTAAGGCGTCCTGATGAACAATAACATAAGTAATATGTAAACAAAGAAAATTTCATTCTTGTCAATTTAATTATCTTCTGTTCAGTTTAGGCTCTGTAAAATATCCACCGCTCGCTATTTGTTTTTGAGATAGTCGGATATGACATCAGATAACTCTTCGGGAGGGATCATTTCTTGGAACGGAATCCTTCAATAAAGTATTCGGATTATTTTTTGTGTGGATAGACCTATACCCCATTTTAATGTTTTGAATTAGCTTTACATTTACATTCCACGAGATTCTGGTGCCTTCTCTTATATTACAACTTTTCAATCATCGTTTTCCTATCAATCGGCTGTCCGAAGAAGACACATTATTATCGTAATGTCTGGCAGCCTCTTTTAGAGAAGTTCCATGATTTGAATAGCTTTTATCGCTTTGAGTATAGTGTTTTTAGAATGTGTTTAAATTACATATATGAAGTTAAAAGAAGTAAACTACTCCTAACTAGTATGTCATTTAGCACACCAGCTAATGGACATAGACAGACAATGATATATGTTTGATTCGAGCAGCGTGTACTGTACTGGCTATCCAAATGTTTCACCTTTTGTTCGAAGCTTACATTTTAAATTTACCAAAGATTGTACATGGGAATGACCAATCTAGGGATTTACTTCAAACGTTACTACTTGTAAGTTGAAAATTGTTTCAAACATAATAAACTGCATATTTTTTCTCACAAAAGAAGGTTCAAGTGTAGGTTATCAGTAGGTCAGTTATGTCTATTTATATGTAAATAGTTTTGATTTCGACTTTTATCACCCGTTCAGAATTTGAGGGCAAAATTCAAAATCATTAGTTTTTCAGAAACATAAAAAAGTTGGAATTTTTTTCTGCTTCCCGGGGTCTTACGATATGCAAAAATTGTCAATTGGCAAAGCTCATAGTTAATGAATGCGGAAATGCTCATAAGTACATTAAGCTGAAAAGCAGAATCTGACCCAGTAGAGGAGTAAAATCAGAAGAAAGAAGAAATGGGCATTTACGATGCAACATGCGCAGCGAAATACCTAACATTAATTACAGCTTGTGTTAAGAATTCATATTATAATAACGTTTTGCGTGCATCAAATAGTTTTCAAAATAAAATTTTCATCTTATCATTTTAACCTATGCGTACCCAACGTCTGTTTTTGAGGATTTTCAAATCTTCAATCAGCTGTTAAAATGTCATTTTTCAACCGATTTTCATGAAACCAATGGCATGCGATCCAGATTTGTCTAAAT
This sequence comes from Aedes aegypti, assembly GCF_002204515.2. Taxonomy (NCBI): domain Eukaryota; kingdom Metazoa; phylum Arthropoda; class Insecta; order Diptera; family Culicidae; genus Aedes; species Aedes aegypti. The sequence continues at coordinate 159,053,504 of NC_035109.1, read as the reverse complement.
TTGCAAGGGCCGCAAAACGGAACCGGTTCACCTAATGGTTCCGGAGTTATTCCGGATTCCGTTGGGGTCAGAATCTGTCGAAATACGAATTTTCAAACAATTTAACTTCTTTACTCGTGCTATTCGATATGTTTATACATAAAACACTATCAATATATATAACCATATACAAATAAGTGTTAATGACCTCTTTGGACACGACAATCCGTTTACTTGTGCCAGATATGTTCCGGAAGTCCTGGGGGAGGTGGTCATTCCCACAATGTTATCAGAACCATTCGTGCGACACCTCAATCTTCATGAATTGTCATATAATGAGTGGAAATGGTTATAAGAAAGTTCAACGACCATTCGGGATTGACCTGGTCACACCGGACATGTTCCGAACACCCTGGCGGAAGTGGTCAATTCCACAATGCTGTATAAGCCGTTCGTGCGACATATCAAACTTCATGATTTGTGGAAACAATAACGAAAATAAATGTTCTGGACATCCATGACCATTCTGGACCGGGGTACACCGGACATATCCGGATACCTCGAGGGAAATGTCAATTTTCTAACTGAAAACCCATGATTCGTCAAATAATGAGTGGAAATGGCCAAAAGAAATTATCAGAAATTAGTGTGGACAAAATTGTAAAAAAATAGATAAAAATAGAGTACACAACGCACAGGTTGAACCGTTTCAAAATAATTCTTGACAACACAATCTGAAGTCATTACTGTCTGGCTCGGATGATGCTGAAACTGAAGCTAACTGTGTTGCCATCAATGTGGACGAAATTGTAAAAAAAGAAAGAAAGAAGTACAGCACACAAGGAGCAGGTGCGACCAGATTATTAGAGTTTCCAAATTTCCCGGGATTGGATTTCCCGGGAAACGGGAAATACAATTACAATTTCCCGGGAAATCCAGGGATCCCGGGAAATTCTGAAAAACCTGAAAATAAAGCAAATTTGATGGAATTTTCTTTTTCAAATTATTCGTATTTCGTGTAAGGTCGGTGTTCCCTTAGTAGACAGTCCCCTATAGTCACACTAGTGGCTTTTTATGGCCGTTTTGCTATAAATCGTTGCAAAATATTATTTGACATGAGGCTCAGGAACTATTTATTTAGGTACCATTGATATTTTGTTAAAAATTCGATTTTGTTTATAATTTAAGCTCCCTTGCATCTATAGCAAATCTTTTATTCCTATAGTAGCAATAATGAGAGAAACCTTTTTCAAAAAAATAAATAAAAAAATATGAAATAAGAACTCTTTTATATCAATCGAAAGCTTTTAATCCATACTTTGAAGGAAAAATATAGAAGTTTTGTAAAAATACGGTTTTGATTTGTTTTTTTGCTTTGTTTCAAAGGCACATGTATACCTGTAGTGACACAAGCGATAATAAATACAAAAAAAAAGAGATTCCGTATTTTTTAGGTTTTTTTTCACAAAACCGAGGTAAAAAGCTTTCAAATGACGTAAAAATAATGACACTGGCTTTATTTTTCGATTTTAAACGAATATTTGTTCTTAGTTATGCGGCTTCAAAATTCAACATGTATTTGGTACATCGACCCTATATGTATGTATTTGATACCAGTAAATCCATGAAACTTTTATAAGCCTACTCAGTTCAGTTGGAGCCTTCCTTAGCCGAGTGGTTAGAGTCCGCGGCTACCAAGCAAAGCCATGCTGAAGGTGTCTGGGTTCGATTCCCGGACGGTCCAGGATCTTTTCGTAATAGAAATTTCCTTGACTTCCCTGGGCATAAAGTATAATCGTACCTGCCGCACGAGATACGAATGCGAAAATGGCAAGTTTGGTAAAGAAATCTCTCAGTTAATAACTGTGGAAGTGCTCATAAGAACACTAAGCTGAGAAGCAGGCTCTGTCCCAGTGAGGACGTAATGCTAAGTAGAAGAAATTCATAGCAAAGATCCATCGAAAGTTCCTTTATTTTATATAGCAAATATTCTTTCGCCAAAAACGATATTCATTTTATGAACAACTATTTCATTACGAAAAATTGGGGTCGCTACCAACCCTGCAACGTTCAGGTTTGCGTTTTTGGTAGTCTAAAGATTATCTCAAATTTTGTTTGTTAATGGTGATAAATAATGTTGAATTTTCGGTGAAATGTACGTGGAAGTGTTGGTCGACATAATGATGATAGAAGATGAATGAAATAAATGCTTTAATGGTGAAAATTCAGTGAATTTCGTTCCAATTAAACTTTATAGAATCCAAAACATCATGGCTGCGAAGAAATTATATGTTGCATTTCATTGTGTTGTAGTATTTGTGTTTTGCTCTCTACACCAAATCGTTTGTAGCGCACAACAGTGTCACAAGGGGAACAAGTTGCGTTGCACTAGTGAGTTCCTGAATGTATCATCTGCGTCGTTTTCTCCGAATCGCACATGTTGTAGTGGCGTGAGTAGAAATAAGGGCGATGCCATAGTGAATGAGTCATGTGACGCATGCGCGTATGCGCAAAGCAAAGCAGAATATCAATAGGGAATCCTTTGAACACAACGCATTACTATGTAATGAGCATAAACCAGGCAGCTGAGCAAAGATGCCTTTTCATGCCCGCGGAATAAAGCTTATTCGTTAATGGCGCAAAGTTATCGTTACCTGCCGCTGTTCAAACAAGTGTCGACAAAAATCATCATACCACAGCTAAGTCCAATTTTATGTACTTGTATATTTGTAATATTAATTGAGGGCGTACTAGGGTGATTATTGATATGAGCCTCTGTACGTGCTATAAATTCTTTTGTTCTTTTGACTTTTACTGTGCGCCGTGTGTTGGTGCTGTCTCGCTCTCTCTCACGGGCATTTTGAAAACAGGGCGCACAGTAAAAGTCAAACGTTTTATAGCATGCAGAGGCTCATAATCGTTCCAGTTCATTGTTTTTTTTTAAGGACGTGTTACCGTTTCCTTGTTAAATGCAAGCGAAAATTTTCTAGTTATACCGTACACACATGATTATTATGGAATATTCGTTCATATTTTCATAGATTAAAATTAATACGTTATTTTTTGTGTTTATTTCTTTTCTGAACAGCAGATTTTTAAACATTTTTTTCATTATTAATATTTTCCGTAATTCTTAAGTTGTTTATTTTTGCGATTTTCATTATACCTAGTTGATAGATTGTATAGGAGTAGTGTGTGATCCTTTGACCGTGACGCTTGCTCCTGCCGGGGCTGGTGATGCGGTCAGAATCGATCATGTTACGTGTGTAGTGTAGTGAAAATGTGTAGTATTTTGCGGTAAGCACAGTGTGGCGACGGGAGAAACAGCGTTACATCCTGGTAAATTCATTCTTTATTATTATTTACTCACCTATTACCCTATGAAACTAAATACGTGCCAGGGTCGAAAATTTAATTTTCGATTCGGGAAGTGTAAAAACATTTCAGATATCCATTTGATATCTGGGTGTTTTTATGCGGGGCTTACTGTATATGAAAATGACCTCAGAATGTGTGTGTATTTACTGCCATTCTTGAAATGGGTCGTTGGAATTTCAGTAGAGCTATCACCTTTCATCTCCTGGGCTAAAATTGTCTGCAGATATAAAGATATCGAAGGGTATCAATAAATACATGCATACAATTTTCTTCCATAAAAGCACTGCCGGTCAGTGGGAGGTGGATTGTATACACACACACACACACACACACACACACACTATTTCATTACGAAAAATTAAACAAACATAAGCATCGAAATATAACTATTGATGTAGTGAGTCCATAGGTTAGAATTATATGAAAAGTAAATTGTGCGATGGTTTTTGTTTGAAAATAGATAGTAAATTTTTATTTTTTATAGAAATATGAGAAATATGAAAATCCCGGGAAATACGGGAATCCTGGGAAACAGAAAGTCATTTCCCGGGAAATCTCAATTCCCGGGAAATGGTCCTGGGAATGTAAACTCTAAAGATTACAATAATTCTTGACAACGATCCTTCTCCAACCAATCAGGAGTCAATCTCTAAATTACCACATTAAACAAAACGGCAAGCCCTTCCTCACTTACCCTGTCTGGTTTTCTACACAAAGTGTGCATAATGAGTCACCTTAGTAAAGTGAACCCGCCTTGCTGAAAACAACGGTGCCAGCACCATTGTTTTCAAGTTTTATAGAAGAGCGAAGGAGAGAGAATTTCACCGTGAAATGCCTAATTGCACGGTGATGTCACCAGAAAATCGCTCTCTTTCTCTCCTTTGAGAAATCAACTTTGACAGGTTCTGGCACCGTTGTTTTCAAGTTTTGTTAAAGAGCAAAAGAGAGAGAATTTCGCCGTGAAATGAGCTATTGCCCACTGCACGGTGACGTCATCAAAAAATGTTTCTCTTTCTCTCCTATGGGAAATTTGAAAACAACGGTACCAATATCTGTCAAAGTTGACTGGTACTGGCACCGTTGTTTTCAGGTTTTGACAGGTACTGGCACCATTGTTTTTAACTTTGGTTGAAGAGCGAAAGAGAGAGAATTTCGCCGTGAAATGCCTAATAGGTCACTTCACAGCGATATTCTTTCTCTTTCGTTCTTCTAGAAAATTCATTCAATAGGAGCTGTTTCTTGTTTTTTAGTTTCCCATAGAAAGAGAACAAAGTTTGACTATTACAAGCGAACATTTTATCCATGATTCAAGGAAACATTGTGCGCTACTCGGGATATCCAGATTTTGTTCGGTATGGTCACAAACCATCTGAAATGTTTCCAATTTCATCTAAACGAAATGAGGTACACGCGAATGGTTTTGGAAAAACTCAGCTTATGACCACTTCTCTTGAAGCAATCAGATTATATACAAAGGAACCCGTCCTGATTGGTCCTGAAACCGGTGTAAAATGCCGCAAAAATTAAATTTGATATGTCGCATGAACAGTATTGTGGAATTGGCCTTTTCCGCCAGGCCGTACGGAACATATCTGGTGTGGCCAGGTTAATCCTGAATGGTCGTTGAACTATCAAAGGACTATTTCCACTCATTATTTGACAAATCTGGAAGTTTGGCGTGTTGCACGAATTGTTTTGGAAAACTTGGAAAATGGCCATTCCCTTGAGGTATCCGGAATATGTCCGGTGTAACCCGGTCCAGAATGGTCATGGATGTCCAGAACATTTATTTTCGTTATTGTTTCCACAAATCATGAAGTTTGATATGTCGTACGAACGGCTTATACAGCATTATGGAATTGACCACTTCCGCCAGGGTGTTCGGAACATGTCCGGTGTGACCAGGTCAATCCCGAATGGTCGTTGAACTTTCTTATAACCATTTCCACTCATTATATGACAAATCATGAAGATTGAGGTGTCGCACGAATGGTTCTGATAACATTGTGGGAATGACCACCTCCCCCAGGACTTCCGGAACATATCTGGCACAAGTAAACGGATTGTCGTGTCCAAAGAGGTCATTAACACTTATTTGTATATGGTTATATATATTGATAGTGTTTTATGTATAAACATATCGAATAGCACGAGTAAAGAAGTTAAATTGTTTGAAAATTCGTATTTCGACAGGTTCTGACACCAACGGAATCCGGAATAACTCCGGAACCATTAGGTGAACCGGTTCCGTTTTGCGGCCCTTGCAAATTTAGACAAATCTGGATCGCATGCCATTGGTTTCAAGAAAATCGGTTGAAAAATGACATTTTAACAGCTGATTGAAGATTTGAAAATCCTCAAAAACAGACGTTGGGTACGTATAGGTTAATTAGGTGACCCCAGAAATAGCCTTACTTATTATTTATTTGGTCCATTCGCAAGCTTTTAGCATATTTACAATATTTCAAGTGAGTAAAATTACCCACGAGTGAGTAAGTGTTAGTCGAAAACTCACTCACGAGTATGAGCTGTACAACTGAAACTCACGCCTGAGTATACTCACGCGAGAGTTCAAGCTGTACAACTTATACTCACGAGTGAGTTTGCTGTTTTCAGTGAGTACTCACGAGTTTCCCAACACTGCTTGTAAGTTCGTGTTTATTCGCAGAAAATTATGCATCAATAAGTTGTGAACAGCGAGCCCATTTCCGATGTTATTAATTGCAGCTCTGCATAGCGTTCTCTAACGCCATCGTGTGGACGATTTTCTTTCTGGAATCTCTGAAAATGCGACCTCTTGATTAAGGGTTTGTTTTCCTTATGTTTATTTTAAAGGCACTCTGTGCGCATGGCCACTACTGTGCCGGAATCAGTTCATCTGTAGCTTCTTTACCGATAAAGATTTATTTTCAACTAATCTCCCTAACTCGATGGTCTCTTCAATATCGAGTAAAGGAGAGATGACTGTATTAAAATGGTTTGAGGTTATGACTTTCAGTCTTAAATAAAACTCAAAAACGGATTTTTGCTTACATCCGACGTTCCGGACACATGTATTGTGCCTTTTTCAAGGATTAGCTGTGTTCCGTTTTATCGTTTGCCCACAGCATAGGCAATATTTGTCCAACAGCATAAAACGAATTCCCCGTTCGTGTACTATACGGGAGTAGAAATCCGAAAACGATACGGGTCGCAGAACTGAAAACGCAGTTGCCTGTTTTGGCGCTTTCGGATTTCTACTCCCGTGTAGTACCCGAACGGGGAATTCGTTTTATGCTGTTGGACAAATGTTGCCTATGCTGTGGGCCAACGATGAAACGAAACACAGCTAATCCTTGAAGAAGGCACAATACACGTGTCCGAAACGTCGGATGTAAGCAAAAATCCGTTTTTGAGTTTTATTTAAGACTGAAAGCCATAACCTCAAAAATCAACATAACAGTCGTACCTCCATGAAATGTATTAAAATGTTCAAACCAATTGAGTCGTTCATTCGGTTTTTCCAGAATCACTATCATAGATAACCATTAGTTTGAACAATTTCTACAAATGCAAAGGGTACAAGTGCTTCTTCTCACTCAACGTGGATCGATCCTTGCAAGGGTAAGGTTTGCGTTCAATTCTACGTTCTAGTTAGCACACTCACACGCAAACACACGCTCGGTTCGGTGACTGTGGCTATTTTCTTCTAACTAGATCTCATTAACCTCCTCGCTGGGTGTGAAATTGCTGTTTGACTTAGGTCAGGACCGCACCGGGGCCAGTTTTATTCCTGGCATTAATTTTCATTAGTCGTGCTAAACTTCGCAGGAAGAGAAACATCGAAGAGCGGAAAATTGCTCCGCAATGTCTTAATAAACGTTCACCGAACGGGTTTTTTGTCTCCATTGGGGGTGCAATTTCATTAAACTTCCTGATTAATTGGATTGCGGTGTGGTTCTAGAACTTTCATGAGCCATGGTACGACCCCAGATTGCACAGTTTGGACCGTAATGGGAGGGAAAAATGATACTCCACCACTCGAAAGGTTTATTGCCAGAGCAATCAAGCCTTTGTCAAAAGTTGGAAACATTTTCATCGGCAGTATTTTTACTGCGATTATTTAAGAAAGCATTGTTGAAGTGACACCGATTGTTTGTAAATTAAATAAAATCTCAATAAAATTGGAATTGCCAGTAGCCATCATGATTTGTACAGATCATCATAGAATTACGAGAACAAGTACTCTGAGATGGAATAAAAATTAATCTAGCATAATGAAATCTAACGAATCACAGCGGCTTAACTTTTTTTACTCAGTAAGGTTTTCGGCATGCCCCCGTAAAACGGCAGACAGATTCTCAACCTATCAAAGTTCATCCGATGTCACTTGCCACAGATAAAGTTCAACGTCGAATTTCCAGCATTTCATTCAGATTTAAACTCTCCTTAGTCATAAAATGCCACGTGAAAATAACACCAAAGGGAGTATTATCGTCAAGTGAATTTACCCAAGCTGCTTTCGAATGTCAGTTTCTGGCAAAGCAAATGCACCGTACAAATTCTTCTTCTCTCGAGAGAAGAAACAAACATAAGCTCCCCCTGGAGCCATAAAATTGCATTGCGCTAGCAAAATAATCGTAAAACTCTTTGATTTAGCGCAGATCTGACTGTCACTGTTCTTCATAGTTGGGTCTGGGACGGAGATTTGGATGATCGTCCAGCCATTCGTTGTCGGCAGAAATCCAAATTCAATCATCTTATGCTGAGGCTTTGATTTCCGCTATTGAACCACGTCGTCTTACTGCAACTATGGAAGGAAGCCTTTGCCGCTGGAAGGGCTGCCAAAAAGAAAACCATCGAAACATTGATTCGCGGTACAAAATTAATCAAATGAAACGTACCACAGTGTCGCAACGCGTTTAAGTTTGAATATTCACACAGGTTTTCAGAAGAAGCATAAACATCCGTTATCTGTGGGAACATATTTTTCAATGGTTTGGTGGACTATGATTGAGATAGGGAAAGTGTACCAGATATGGATATAGAGGCTCCCTATTTGGTCATATGTGTTTTCTCGAAACCTTTCACATTTCAAATATTTTTGAATGTTTTAATATCGAGAAATATTTGATATCATACTAGTTAAACACACAGAATGATTATAAATTTGAAGATCATCAAATTATCACGTAAGGCGAAATAGGGAACCATTATACCGTTTTGATTCATATTACGGACAGCTTTAAATTCCGGACACTCTACTTTGTATGGGAAATATTTCACGCGAAATGTTTCAATTTTTGCTGTTCAAAAGTTCTCAATTTCAAGGCTCGTTTTAGTAAACTTTTTCCATAAATATCTTTGAAAATTTATAATGCCCAACTACCTTAGATGTTTCTTTGGTGGTTTAACGATTTCGATTGATGATTTGACTGTTCCATTAATGATTATCATGAGCTGTCCGGAATTCGATTCAAAGTGTCCGGAATATGAGGCAAAAGTGAGGAAGCGTCCGGAATAAGAATCATGAAAAGGCCACACATTTTGATTTATTTAAAATTATTGAAGTTGCGGAAGCGTATTCTTCACCCACCGTTCGAAAGTAAAGGGCTTCCGACGCTCGATAGCGCTAAAGAATCATACAGAATGATTTATTTTGTATGCTCTATGCTGGGTTATATTTCCCTGAGTCCTTAAGTGTCTGTAATATGAATCAAAACGGTATACCCTTACCCAATGTGTTTAACCCATCCTACCACAGGCAAACAAACGTAATAGCTGGCAAAATTATCAATTTAAAACATACCTACGTGAACATTTACGCCCAATGCTAAAAACACTTTAGTTGGTCCATACGTCGAACTCGAGCATAAGCGATGCGAGCACCTCGAGTAAGCCGTTAGCCAACTACACACTCCCAAAAAATCATGTGATTTTGCGTGTTTTGGAAGATAACTCACGCAGCGTGAGGACCACCAACTACGACCCACTAAGCCCATGCACTGTACATGAGTAATACTCGCTGAATTGGTCAAGTGGTGTCCAGAGTGCACTGACATTACCCTTGACCTCGGACCCCAATCTCCACCTTACGGTACTTTTTCGGGGAGGGGAAGTGCATATAAAGATGAATTTACCATCGAATGAACGACAAACCGTTTATTACGTGAATATTATTTGCAATACGGTGCACCAACTGAGAACTCAATAAATCCTCTCTCTCTCTGTTACTCCTCCAGAGAGTACGTCCGGCTGGAGCGAGCTGGAAAAGCTCACCAAGGAATTTGAAGCCGTTGTCAATGTTGGGGCCTTCCTTAGTCGAGTGGTTAGAGTCCGCGGCTACAAACCAAAGCCATGCTAAAGGTGGCTGGGTTCGAATCCCGGTCGGTCCAGGATCTTTTCGTAATGTAAATTTCCTTGACTTCCCTGGGTATGAAGTATCATCGTACCTGCCACACGATATATGTACGAATGCGAAAATGGCAACTTTGGTATAGAAAGCTCTCAGTTGTTCATAAGAACACTAAGCTGAGAAGCAGGCTCTGTCCCAGTGGGGACGTTAATGCCAAGAATAAGAAGAAGTTGAATCAACGGAACAGAGTGATATCCAGAAGAAAATAAAAATCTTCCTAGAAAGCACTGTAAGAGCTGATCACGTCGAGGTTGACGTTTTGCAGTGCACTGTGTTTTATTTTCTCGTTTTCATGCGCTTTTTGAATAGCGCCCTAACCGTTGATTTTAGCGATATAGTTTGTTCGGAGAAGTTTCTTGGTATATTAAAACGCAACTTTTGACGAAAAAAGTTTTGTGATCAATCCACCTAGCAGTGGGATAGAATAACTATTTTTTTTTTCAAAACATTTAGATAGACATATGGTGTCTTCGGCAAAGTTGTAGAATTGGCAATTTGAAACAACTTTGTAGAAGACACAATTTTTCTATCTCTTATACTTTTTGAGATATATGCCATTCTATGTGAATGACCCCTAAAAATCATATTTTTTATCATAACTTTTTTCCAAGATTTTTAACATTTTTTGTGTTTTCTACAAAGTTATTTGTCATAGAAAAACCCGTGTTTTTGCTGAACATATCATCACCCTATCTTTTAAAGTAACAAAGTTATTCATGAATTACTCTATTTTCAAGGGGCAGTATTAACTGGCTTCGGCGCAAAATGGCGCAGACAACTCTTACAAATCATGAAAGTACCATATCTCCTCTTTCGGCAGTTGATAAAAACTTTTGTCTATAAGCGTCTTTGCATGGGTTTTTACTATCAAACAAATAAGCCTTATTAAAACGAATTCGACTGATAATTATTTTACTTTAAGAGATGGAGTGGTGCAATATTCAGCAAAAACACGCGTTTTAAAATGTTTAACAACTTTGTAGAAGACATGAAAAATGTTAAAAATTCGTCGACTTTTTTCGTCAAAAGTTGCGTTTTAATATACCAAGAAACTTCTCCGAACAAACTATATCGCTAAAATCAACGGTTTGGGCGCTATTCAAAAAGCGCATGAAAACGAGAAAATAAAACACAGTGCAGTGGTGGAATAAAAACGAGAGGGTGTTTCCGTGCTTAGCAAAGTGTGCTCGAAGGATTCTGGGAATCCCAGCCACTTTTGCGCCCTCAGAGAGAGTATTCTCGTGTAGCGGAAGCATCATGACCTCTTAAAGACATCAGTTAACAAGCAAAACCCTTGAAATGCCTGTGTACATAAAACCAAATTTTGATAAGGTCTACATACCTAAATGGACGACGAAGTGGGAACAAGCTAATGTTCATGCTAATTGGTTCTAAACTCAACAATCAATACAAAAAGTGAATACACACCAATAAAAATTTGGTACCGTAAATTCGGGTGAAATTGATCAGTAGGGTGAAATTGATCATCGTGTCACTCGATTTTATTTCATCCTAATGGAGCTCAAATATCAATGTAACCTGCAGTGAATGAACGTTGTTTGTCGTAACTATTGTTGAATTGTGTGTTTTCAAGTGTTTTGCGTTAAAGAATGTTTATTTCTATGAAAATAATGTAAAATTCCAATATCATGTGCGTTGCAATATTGACAAACATCCATAAACTTCTATTTCTAAACAAGGATTTGAACATGGTATAAACCTGAAAGTTTGTGAGGATGCTTGAAATATATCCCCAAACCAGATTTCATAACTAAAAATTCGTACCAATTTGGTCATTCGGTGGAAATTATTGAATTTCTGTTAGATATCTGGATATTGCATACATTTAGGCGTTTTTCGCGTAATTCTTGAAAATTAACTATTCATTATTTCTATAATTATTGTATTGTTAAGAATTAAGCAAGCATATTCGGATTCAGGGACCTCATATTTATTATATAGAGTTGGTTTGAAAACAAACAATAATCGCATTGACAAGTGATCAATTTCACCCCGAAATGAGATTTCCCGATTTTTAATTTTAGAGATATTTCTTAGCACTAAAATGACATTTGTTAGAAAATTTCGGTACATGAGTCAATGAGACTCACCTTCGTACTTGTTTTCCTGCATTCAATTGTTTGGCATTGTCAACATTATAGAAAACGGACAAGAAAAACCGTGAAAAATGATCAATTTCATCCGAAATTACGGTATTCTTACTAAAAGTATATGACACCGACAGATGACAAAACAATAGGAATTGCCTAACTGCTGGCGTTAGTTCCCTTCTACGTAAAAGCTTGCATATCAGAAAATGATCGTCGACAGGTGGTCGAGTATGATCGTGCTAACCATCAGTATTTTTCACTGTACAGTCAGGTCTTTTGACGTAGAACTACGTCTTTCTTCTCTATACGGGAGTGAAATTGGAATTTAAAAACCAAGAGCGTTACGTTGGCATGAAATATTTTAAATGTTTATAACTTGTTGCTGGCTTAACGAAATTGCTTGATTAGCACCATTTTCAGAAGAGGATCGGGACCTAAATTATTTTTCATTCTTCCCTGCTCCCTCAAATGACAATAGTGTGCACCAGATAAGTGTACAAGACATCTTATCAGGCTTGAAAGGATTGGATGCCACAAAAAGTGCAGGACCTGATGAAATCCCTCCTGTATTTATGAAGAAGCTTGCTGTTGAATTAACATCTCCTTTGTTTTGGCTGTTCAATATGTCACTAAAATCCGGCAAATTTCCTAAAATCTGGAAGAAATCATTCTTAGTACCTATTTACAAATTAGGGAAGAAAACTGATATTCGTAATTATCGTGGAATTGCTATAATTTCCTGTATTCCAAAGCTCTTTGAATCCATTGTTAATAGAAAATTGTTTGGGCAGTTAAGGAACAGAATTACAAATGCACAACATGGATTTTTTAAAGGCCGTTCCACTTCTACAAACTTACTAGAATTCACCAATTATACTTTGAATGCTATGGACAATGGTAACTATGTAGAGGCTCTGTATACTGATTTCAGCAAAGCATTTGACCGCATTGACATCTCTATGTTACTCTTCAAGTTAAAAAAAAATAGGATTTGATAAACCATCTTTAAACTGGATACAATCATATTTAACAAATCGGCAACAAATAGTGAGATATAATGGTAAAAAATCGAATCCTATCCATGTTACATCAGGAGTTCCTCAAGGCTCACATCTACCCGAGTAGCACACATGTTATAATTGAGGCAGAATAACTCTTATATGATCAGATCTGGTTATATAAGAGTTATTCTGCCTCAATTATAACATGTGTGCTACTAGGGTAGGACCTCTTCTTTTCATATTATATGTAAATGATATTTCCTACATTCTTAAGCATATAAATATTCTTATCTATGCCGATGATATGAAGTTATGCATGGAAATAAAGTATGCTAACGACATTGACATCTATCTGAGTGAAATATCTATTTTTGATGAATGGTGTAGTAAAAGCCTACTTCAGTTAAATGTTAAAAAATGTAACAACTACCGAAAAGCTAAACATTACATATAATTTGCAATTGGATTAGATGTATTTAGCTTTTTGGTAGTTGTTAAACTTCCACTCGGCTGGTTAGCCGCAAACCACGTTTCATAATTAAAAACAAGTATGTTAAAAAATGTAATTTAATTACTTTTAGCAGAAAGCGAAACACAGAAGAAACAACTGTAGTTTTAGGGAATCAAATCGTTGAAAAATGCGACAGGGTCAGAGATTTAGGCGTAATTTTAGACTCAAAACTCACTTTTATCGATCATCACAACACCATTATACATAAAGCAACAAATATGCTCGGTTTTATCGAACGCTTTGGTTTTAACTTTAATGATCCATACACTATCAAAACTTTGTACGTCGCTTACATGAGGTCTATATTAGAGTATTGTAGTATTGTATGGTCTCCTTTTATGAAGACGCATGAAGAACTCTTGAATCAGTTCAAAAGCAATTTCTGTTATATGCCCTTCGTAAATTGGGCTGGACATCCTTCCCTCTTCCATCTTATGAATCAAGATGCATGCTCATTGATATTCAGACATTGAAAAAGCGCCGCGAATTCGCTATGGTTTCATTCGTGAACGATATTGTTTCGCATCGTATTGATTCTCCTAACCTATTGAACAGTTTAAATTTTTCTACTCCTTCCCGGCAATTGAGGAATCGTAACTTGTTTTTTATTAATCACCGTCGTACTAATTATGCAAAATTTTCTCCTCTAAACCGAATGATGAGTTTGTATAATCAACATTGCGAAACAATAGACTTAACAATGTCGCGTAGTAACCTAAGAATATACTTTAACTCTGTAAGATATAGCAGTATATAGATTTAAGTGTTAACATGTAGTCTACTTTGATTGACGATAATAAATAAATAAATAAATCGAAAGGCAAGACATCAAAGGTTGATGTCGTTTACTCACTGAAGAGATTTGAGCTATTTTATCTACTGCTAAGCAATAACTCATGAAAGCGGTGAAAGAAATGGCATTTCAGTAGAAGAATACATCCTACAAACAAACAACAAGGATGGTACTTAACCCTTCAGTCGTCGCGCGGTTTGGCACCGTCAGAACCACCACGCTGATGCTGTGTACGATAAGCGAGGTTTTTTCACCACTGTTGTACAAAATACAACAGCGCGACGACTGAAGTGTTAAACTGGGATAGACAATCTGGACATTAGCTTTATACTGTTTTAAATTGGTAAAAAAATATTCCCTTACAGAAAACATAACTATTTCAATAGTTTCACATCTATCTTCGACAGTAAGTTTCTAGCTGAAGCCAGTTTTTAATCGGCAGTGAAACTGGCACCACCAAGTTCAAACTGCAAGTGCACTCGCGCTCTTCACTATCTTGGATTTCATTTTGCTCCACCGGCAAAAGTCCAGTCCTTTCGATGGCCTTGATGTGCTGGAAAAAAATTGACAGGTCCCGGAAAAGTCCCAGGATTTGCGGCATCGCCGGATAGAATTGGTGCTATTGCACGGTGCGGTTAGACTTTGGCGGTTTGATGTGATATCGACATTATTGATTATAGCATTCGAAATAAAATGCCCATGTATTTTGTCGGAGCAAGAGGAGTGAAATCCATTTCTGTTTTATTTTTTGCTGTCATTCTGTCGTTGTTATATGTAGCATGTCAAAGGAAAGAGAACAACCTCTTGGCTGCTTTGCCTGATGGAACATCATACGTCGACTTCAAAGGAAGCAAGGTTTGCTATCGACAACAGGAAGATTGGTGACTTCCGACAATCTCCTTATACTGAAATCTCAACAATCGATAGACCATGCACCGGCACAGGAAATGAGTTTTCGTTTCCCGGTACGATCGTGTGGTTTGTCATAAATAGTGATGAGCTGCTTGTAGAGTTCGAAGCTTGGCTGTCAATACAGTTTGACTGTATTCCAGTCACCCCACAGATAAGGCTAACCCGAAGGTACGGATCAAAGTGTGTTTTATAATATTTATCTGCGACATTTTCAAAGCTGATTGGATTTATTTTTGTTTTATGATGGTCTTGATTTCGTGACCATCGTTTAGTGATGTGAAGTGCAATTAGTCATGCAATCAAAACCAATATCAGTAACGAAAGGTTATTGCATGTATGAACACCTACAAATGAGTATGTCACCGTAGATTTCAAAACAGAGTCGAAAGAACAAGATGTGTTTTAACTATTATATTGTGGTGAGCGGGTTGTTGGATCCAAAATCGATTATTTTTCGGCGTTTCGGGATGGTATTATTGACGTTGTCATAATTCATAGATGGTGTTGGATCGACGTTTAACGGCGGCTGAAGTGTGATAATAGTTGTTGGCATCGTGTGTTGCATATATGACGGCCTGGTACATTGTGGTTTAACTGTGTCTGAGACGGTTGTGTTACTTTTCCCCGAATGTCGTTTCCACGAACTCCAGTTCCCCGAATAGTTTTTGGCACTCATAACACTGTTCGACAAAATTTTTTTTTTTTAATTTTTTTAGCACTGGATGACTTCAGGGAAACGTGCACCATTTCAGAAGAATATTGGCATCTATTTTGTACCGTAAAATGGGGTGAAGTTGATCACTTTCGAGCGATTCTGTTCTGTAACTCCTAGTAGAATGAATGTATTATTATCCAAATATTTTTAAAACATGTACTGGTTGGATATCTATCAAATTATACAAACGAAATTTCGACGAAATGTTCACTTAATAACAAAATCATTTATTTTAAATCAAAAAGTGAAGTTTTTGATTCCGGGGTGAAGTTGATCAATTATTGCGATAAGTTTCCTAAAATAAAGAGATATGCTATTCACTAAATTTGGGGTCACTGAATCTGGATCAATCCTCAAAAAGCTTACAACTTAATGATATATCGGTCAATTTTTAATTTTAATGTTGGAAATTACAGAACACACCACATTAAACGCCTAAAGGTATGCAATTTTCTTTGAAATTAGCAACTCGCGCACAAAAAAGTACATTTTTTACTCAGAAAAAGATTGTTTCCCACAATGCAAATTCAAAACTGGATTTACAGAATATATCTGCAATGTAAGAAACAGTTTATTTAAATGTAGTATTTATATAGCCTTGTCAATAGTCGATTGTTTGGAGAAGAACCCTTCAACAGTTCATCAAACATTCCATAAAAAATCTGTTTTCCCATGGTATAATTATCTTGAATGTCAAACCGAACTTAGGAACATCAAGGGCAGCCATCAGGTAATACGACGTCACAAAAATTGTGCTAATTGAAACCGAATCATAGATCTCTTGACAGTTTAAACATGTGGGTACGTGAATGATCAACTTCTCCCCACTGATCAACAACACCCCGAATTACGGTACATGAATTTGGAATGTTAACGATCATTAAGCTAGTACGTGAGGATGTGCACCATATAAATACTACTTTTTATTCTATTTCACACATCTGGTTTTTTATAAAATAATTAATATTATAGGTTCAAGAAGAAGCTTGATTAGGATTTGATTCTTTGCTCCATTAGATAAAGCAATGAGCAATGCAATCCAGTAACATTTGATTTCAACAAGGGTACGACGACTACGGAAAATTTATGTGTCTGTTATATTTATATGGGTTGGTTGGTCTAATAAACTCAAAGCAGAAATACAAAATTGATATAGGTTGGACACTGACAAGTAAGTGGTCTTACATGCGCTAGCTGGTTTATCAGGAGACGATGTCTGTAAAAAAAATGTGATAACATTGTTATTTGCGATTTCTAATCATTTCGATAGGTTCTCATTAAAAATAGTTTACTTATCGTGAGATTAATTTTCATATGATATAATCTAAATGAGTAAAACCCTTTTTTATGTTTTCCTGTTAAAAGAAAGAAAAACAGACATTACATGAAGTTTCGCAAAATTGTTTATCATAAATGTATTGATAAATTGTATCTTCACTTAATCGAAAAGCATTTTTACTCATTTAGAGGATTTTAATGGTCGACTTCTTTATGTTTCCAACATGCTTACAACTAAACCCATTTGAAGAAAGCATCCCATTGAACAAGAAACTAACGCTCCATTTGAAAGTTTGATTAAAATTGCCGAAAAAATGTAAAATGTAGAACCAAAAAAAAAAAAAAGATTTGGAAATGGTTGAACCAGAATTTTTTTCATCTTACAAGTAAGAAGCAGGAATGTTACCACTTAATCAGTTTTCACAAATTTGTGCACAAACTGAATCAAAAAGAGCTCATGCCTGCCTGAGTGGCTGTCGAGTGGTGTCACAACAAAGGTGAAATTGTTGATTACTGAATTGAATATTCTGATAACAAATGGACCTCACGATATTTTTTAATGAGTACGTATCAAAATCTTTGTAAATCGCAAATAACAATATTGTCACATTTTTCATAGACTTCGCCATCGGTTCCTGATAAACCGACTAGCTCATGTAAGACCACTTATATGTCAGTGTCTAACCTAATTTTGTATTACTGCTAAGAGTTTATTGGACCAACCAGCCCATATAAATATAACAGACACATAAATTTTCCGTAGTCGTCGTACCCTTGTTGAAATCAAATGTTACTGGATTGCATTGCTCATTGCTTTATCTAATGGAGCAAAGAATTAAATCCTAATCAAGCTTCTTCTTGAACCTTTAATAATTATTATATAATGAATCAGATGTGTGAAATAGAAAAATAAGTACCGTAAAACGGGGTAACTTTGATAGATTTTTCGAAGAAAACTTGAATATTTATGCATGCTGTTTCAAATAATTTCAATTCATATTTTTAAAACAAGTACTGGTATCCTAACTATCGATTCCAGCTGATAGATTTCCAAAATATTTATTCTTAATGGATATATAATTTTTCATATAATCGAAAGTCGGTTTTCTGTTTTGGGGTAACTTTGATAATGGAGCATCACTCGAACAAAATTGAATGAATTACAAAACATTTGTAGGGCGTTGCATATCTGTAGGCGTTTAACGCTATATGAAAATTTCTGACTTAGATTACAAAAATGTTCCCAGTTTGTAAAAATAGTATTCGCTAAGAGTTTTGAGACCGAATTCGAGTTCTACTATAACTAGGCTATCAAGTATAAGTGACGAATTCATTATGACTTCATCAAATAGTGATCGTAGAACAGATTGTTTGAGAGCATTTCAAAATTGCTTAAATCTTATAAATTTTCCATATTTGCATATAAATCCTCAAATGTACTTGATTCCAACGGAAATAGCTTTAACATAAAGTGTCATACTAATACTCTTTACTTTTGCATTCGTTTTGCTTAACAGATTAAAAGGAACTTTGTTATTTCGTTTAGTATGTTGAGAGTCTCGCATTATCAAAGTTACCCCGTTTTACGGTAGTATTTATATGGTGCACATCCTCACATACTTGCTTAAGGCCGCACGGGACGTCATCATAATCACCCTATCCATTTGAAGATGCAAATCCCAAAAACCACTCCATATATCGATGCGAAAAATGTATCACTATGATTCTATATATGTAGTGCACAACCTAATACATTTTTTTTTTTTTCTATCTTTATTAACGAGATTTTTAGCCCTGGGCTAGTTCATCTCGGGACCAACGGCTTTACTTCCCTTCCGAAGGAAGTCGTCACTGATTTTTTTTTTTTAGTGACTATCTCGGGGATGGGATTCGATCCCAGGTCCTCGGCGTGAGAGGCGTGTGTTCTAACCACTACACCAGGTCCGTCCCCCCAACCTAATACATTTTCAGCTTCATCGGTTCACTAAAACTCGAAATTTGCTTCCACAAAGTTTTGATGATAATTGCTAGAGTGAGACAAAAGATAGAGAAAATAACACGGTCTCCCGTGTCCCCTTAATGTTAACATTCCAAATTCATATACAAAATACAAGCCAATATTCTTCTGAAATGGTGCACGTTTCCCTGAAGTCATCCAGTGCTAAAAATATTGATTTGACAAATTCAATGGTTGTATAACTGAATTTAAAAAGATATTCATATTTTACTTATTACACTTTTTGTGATTAAAAATGCCAAATTTTCAAGCTTTATCAAAAAATAATCCAGGGGTGCTGCAAATCATTTGAAAACGGCTTCTTTCTATACTTTTCTTGCACTTGAAGACCCATATAAACGCGTCCCTGATCCATCCAAAAAAAAATTTTTTGTCGAACAGTGTAATTGTCATAACTTTATTCATTTCAGGATGGTGAACGTACTGGTCATCTGATATACACCCTTCTTTACTTCATAGGCGGTTCTTACGAGTTTTACCATCTTCAGCATTTTTTGGCGACATGTGTCTAGTCGAGAATGACCAAGCACCTCCTTCTTTTGATTGCTTGTCGTTCTTTCTAATCTACCATCCTGCCACTGAAAACTATTATAGCACCTATTTGAACTGCTTTACTTTTCGGGGAAATGGGTCATTCGGGGAACTGACATTCGGGAAAAAGTAGCACAATCCGTGGTTGAGTAAATTGGGATTTAGATTCATGACCCACAACTTCATCTTCGTTATTATCAGTATCGTCCGATTATCCTGCATCTGCATTTTGCACTGGCTCTCCTGGACCAATGCTGCTAATTGTATCTCCTTCTTCGAATGATGGTTGAATAAAACTCAACTGGTCCTTATACGGGTGAATCCGATACGCTGCCTGACCACTTCTGGTCACTTCTTTCTTGAGTGAGTTCCGAGATTGATCAGGAATATTATTCCATCAGTTTTTACATTCAGTAGCTGAAAGCAATAGATATAGTCAGATGGCTTGTATTGCAGAATAATAGGAACAATCATTTAGTTATTCGGAATCTGTAAAGGAATCACTAAAGAAATCCAATTACATTGTGATCTATGAAACCCGTTCTTCAACCCCAACCCGATTCAGGTTCCATCGAACTGGAATTAGCTTGAAGTTGGTTGTTTACGTTTTCTTAAATCGAAAACGACAATGATGAAAATTCCGATAATATTCTAATAAGGGCCCAGATAGTCGTAGCGGTAAACGCGCAGCTATTCAGCAAGACCAAGCTGAGGGTCGTGGATTCGAATCCCACCGGTCGAGGATCTTTTCGGGTGGGAAATTTTCTTGACTTCCCAGGGCATAAAGTATCTTCGTACCTGCCACACGATATACACATGCAAAAATGGTCAATTGGCAAAAAAAGCTCTCAGTTAATAACTGTGGAAGTGCTCATAAGAACACTAAGCTGAGAAGCAGGCTCTGTCCCAGTGGGGACGTAATGCCAGAAAGAAGAAGAAGAATATTCTAATAACATGAAAGAACAACGTTCCAGAACTCTAGAATATAATAAATGGCTGTTGTAGTGTTCTAACATTTACTTTGACTGGGATTCTATATACCGTAAAACGGGGTAACTTTAATAGTTTTTTTAGAAGAAAACTTGAATATTTATGCATGCTTTTTCAAAGATTTATAATTTATATTTTTAAAACAAGTACTGGTATCCCTACTATCGATTGCAGTTGATAGATTGCCAGAAGATTTATTCTGAATGGATATATAATTTTTCATAGATTCGGAAGGCGGTTTTCTGTTTTGGGGTAACTTTGATGATGGAGTATAAATCGAGCAAAATAGAACGGATTACGGAACATTTATAGGGCGTTGCATACCCCTTGGCGTTTAACGCTATATGGATATTTCTGACTTAGGTTACAAAAATGGTCCCAGTTTTTAGATATGGGTTTCGCTAAGAGATTTGAGACAGAATTCATGTTCTACTACAACTAGGCTGTCAAGGATAAGTGACGAACTCATTATGACTTCATCAGATAGTGATCGTAGAGCAGATTGTTTGTGAGCGTTTCAAAAATGCTAAAATCTTGAAAATTTTTAATATTTGCATATAAATCCTCAAATGTACTTGATTCCAACGAAAATAGCGTTGACATGAAGTGTCATACTAAAACTCTTTACTATTGCATTCGTTTTGCTTAACTGATTAATAGAAACTTTGTTATTTCGTTTAGTATTTTGTGGGTATCGCACTATCAAAGTTACCCGCATTATCAAAGTTACCCCGTTTTACGGTACATATATATATGATAATAAATTGGTTAATAAACGCCGCGCTGTGGTTGGTTTGGTCTCCTTGTGTCGACGCAGAAAAGGTCGAACTGGCAACCCTGTCCACCGGCGAATGTAGCGCAAACGCGTCAAACCCAAACTTCAGCGATGCATCGAAGCAACGCTGCAAAGCGAAACGTCATCGATGACCGACGTCAAGTTTGACAGCTCTCAGGGAGTATGCAATAGACACGTTGCTTTTTCTTCTTTTCGCGAAGAGACGAACCAGCCAAGGGCTGAAAGTCTCGTTAATAAAAACAATTCATTCATTCATTCTTTTCGCGACTAGATCAAATAACGAACAAAAGAGGGCTCCGTGAATAATTTAAAATTTAATAAATACTGAATTCATTGGTCCTTAAGAGCAAACTAGTTATTTCTATTCGGTGCATTCACAGTGAATTTAAGGCAGTTTAGCCAGGAAAAGGGCTGGTTTGCAATTCTTGGCGCACCAACCGGAAGTTGAGGTTAGTTTTGGTTAGGTTTTTCCTAAATTAGAATAATGGGCTTATTCTACGAATAGCGTGAGGTGAGAATTGTCGTCTCGTATAGTGAGGTGACAATTCTCGACTCGAGTAAAGTTACTCGCCGTGTAAATCAAATGGAGTCACTTCACTCTAGTCGACTCGAGTAAAGTTACTCGCCGTGTAAATCAAATGGAGTCACTTCACTCTAGTCGAGAATTGTCACCTCATTATACGAGACCGACAATTCTCACGTCATCCCACTCGTAGAAAAATTCCATTATTATCCATTGAATCCACAGCTCGCGTCCTAGGGTAGTGGCCCGATCCGTTATGAAAAGATTAACGGAAAAATTGAAAAAAAAACTGAAAAAAAAGTGAGAACGATTAGTTAGAAATGTTTAAATGATAGTTAACTAGTAGAAATTTAGGTGCTGCAATCAAAAGCGCGGGCATTTGACCAGTGGGGTGAACGAGATAAGGCCCACCGAATTGTAAGGCTAGAGTAAGAAAATTTGTACCAATTGAACTTACTCTTGATTGCTAATTTTCTAATTGAAGCTCACATAAAACGAAGTTTGCTATCAAAACGGAACGCTTTTCTTCACACCCCGACTCTTTACAAATCTTCAAAATTCTTTGCAATGGAAGGACATAACGATGATCGCCCTACAGAGGAATAGATGGAGCCAAGCTGCGTGGCCTGCCGGCGACCGGACGAGGTGGAGGACATGGCGCAGTGCGATCAATGCGACGTGTGGAACCATCGCCAATCATTCTTGAGTATTCGGCTATTGTATCGGCCGGCGCGGCGACGACGCAATCACAGGTACATAGCGCTTCCAGTCGTTATAGTTTATCGTCTACATTCTCCGTCTGCCTGAGTACGCTGGTGTAACGACAGCAACTCGAACGCACCCGTATGGAGATTAACCTACAGCGCCGCCACTTGGATGAGCAGCAGAAATTGATCGAAAAAGCACTCGAAGAAGCCGACGCGAAAAGCAATACCGATGATGTTTTTCCCACCAATGCTATTTCATCGCCCTCATCCAACAAGCGACTTATGACGCCACCTCCTCCCGGCGCTCCTCTAGTGTCGAATGCCCGTCGATCAGTACCATCGACTGAAACGCCGAGGACTACAGCACCGGTTATGGTTTCAATTCCTCTTTCGGTGCTCGAGCCGAGTACTGTGGAATCTCTGAAACTCAAGAAGGATCCTCGTTCTGCCATGGGTTCAGGGTTAAGCAGTGCGTGCAGCGCGCCAACCCCGACACCGGAGTAACTTACAGATCTCCATGGCCAGCTAGAAATGTGTTGGAAGCTACTCGAAAGCCGGCAAGAAATCCGTCGGAGCAAGTCAGCAACCGGAGCGAGTTCATCCACAGCCAGCGGTAGACACATCGCGCATGAAAAACTCTACTGGGACTATCCCGAAAGTGATCCGGATGTTACCATCTATTTCGGATGTATCCGGAGCAGTTGGAGGCGCCATCCCGCTGCATGGCCACGCAAGGCGTCGGAAAGCCAAATAGGCTCTTTCTCGGTAAGTCAACAAAATAACTCGATGCGCCCGAAAGCAATGGAATATAAGCGTCAAGCCTTGAGTAAATTTATCGATGATTCAAACCAATAAGCCACTAATTATTGTCCCACGACCAATATACAACCTTCGCGAGAGCATCTGCGGCATAACGCGCGTCCGGAAGAGACAAACACTCCTCCAATCTATCCCAATGAGCAGCTGCGAGATTCACGAGCGCCCTCAATGAACGACAGTTCATACAATTTCGTACACGAACTAAATTCAACCAGTCTGCAATCGAGAAACCCTAACTCACGCGCGGTTGAATCGTCTCAGACCGCTCGTCAACCAGAAAGTTTTGAATGTAATCAAGTGATTCCCAATAACGAACCCGTACGCCCAACGCAGCAGCAGCTAGTAGGCTAAGGAACTACCTCTATTCTCCGGCGATCCAGCAGATTGGCAAATCTTCATCTGTAATGGCAGCTGGCATAACACGTCCGAAGCGTGCGTTCCGCAGGTGATCGAGACCCTTCGAATGCGATTTGGGCGATCGGAACTGCAAATCAGCTGCTCTACTCCGAAACGTGCGCGAAATTCCGGCTCCAAGGTCCGACAAGCTCGAAGGACTTATCGATTTCGGCATGGCAGTACAAGCGTTGTGCGACCACATAGAGGTCGCAAACGAACGCTCACACCTGTCAAATCCTTCGCTTCTTCAATAACTAGTGGCAAACGAACGCTCACACCTGTCAAATCCTTCGCTTCGTCAATAACTAGTGGCGAAGCTTCCCGCGGACCAACGGATGATGTGGGGTATTGCAACACGTGAACCTTAAGCCCTTCGGCGACTATATGGCAACTGTGATTCAGGATGCTATAAGTGTCGTGAGCTTCGAACCGGAGGTGAAACACGCTGGAACCCGTGACCGTCCGAAGAACAAAGAATTTATCAACTCATACGCGAAGGAAACAGCGGAGGAAACTGGGAAATTCTCATATGAACCGAAGAAGGTGCCGAGGCAGATCGAGTGCGAGCATTGTAAAGGCAGTGGCCGCAAAGTGCGCGATTGTTCTGCATTCAAGCAACTCCCGGTCGACGAGCGGTGGAAACAGGTACGATCACTCGGCCTATGCCAGAACTGTTTGTTTAAATACGGAAGACGTGGCTGGCGTGAACGGAAAACATTGCGACATCGAAGGTTGCCAATTCCGCCACTTCTGCACTCCTCCAAGGGTGCTAAGAGATCATCGGAAATCGTGGTCGAGGTGGCAAAGAATCACACACATCTTTTTCATCTTCCGGAACCCTGTTATGAATTATTCCAGTGACTCTGCACGGCATGAACGGTTCAATCAACACGTTCGCCTTCCTCGACGAAAGATCAGGAGGACCTGACCCTAGTGGAGAGTGATCTGGTTGCCTCGCTAGGCGTGGTGGACCGGAAATACCCCACGAGTTGAGAAGAGCTCGCAGCAGAATAGAAATAACTGGGCTCAGGCAAGAGAAACGACACATGCTTAATGCGAGAACCGTGATCAACCTTGGACTACCCGGTCAAAGCCGCCGATCGATACAAGCACTTACGAGGGATTCCAATCGCCAGTTATCACAATGCAGTGTGCCTAAAATACTTATCGGCGTGGACAACTGGCGGCTAGCAGTACCTCTTAAAGTACGGGAAGGCAACGGAACGGCACCAATGGTCGTGAAAATCAGACTGGGATGGTGTGTTTACGGTCCTCGAGGCAGCAGTACGCAGGGATCGTACAGCTTCCACGTGTGCGAGTGTTACTGTGATGAGCAACTCCATGAAGCGGTGCAGATAATCTACGCAGTTGAAGGAACGGGTTCGAAGCCAGTGGATTCCTTAATGACGAATGAGGATGATCGAGCGCAAGCAATTATGGAAGCTCGGGAATCGGTACGAGACCGGTCTGATTTAGTGTGAAGATGAGGTGGAATTTCCGGACATCTATTACATGACAGTACGCCGTCTAGAGTGCCTTGAACGAAGGATGGGGCGCGATCCGGCGCTGAAAGAAAATCTTCACCGGCAAATTACAATCGCAGAGATGGAAGCGGCAGATCCCACGAAAGTCTGGAACCTCCCAGTCGGAAGTGGTGAAGGTGGTGCAACGTGAAACGTACCCAGATGAGATCACTGCGTTATCTATCAAAGCACTCAACGAAACCGGGCAGGAAGTCATCGGAAAACAGCCAGATTTTCCAACTAATACCGATACTGGACAACAGCGGCCTGTTGCGCGACCGTGGTCGGATCAGCTCTGCTGAAAATGTCGGATATAATGTTCGCCATCCCATTATCCTCCCGAGGCAACATAGGGTTACGGAGCTGCTGGTATTGGATTTCCATCAACGTTGTCAGCACGGAAACTCTGGAACGGTGGTGAATGAAATGCGCCAGCTCTACAATATCTCAAGGCTTCGATCGGTGGTGAAGAAAGTCTACCGAGAATGCACGCTAGGTACAGTTTGCCGAGCCAGGCCAATAGTTCCACCGATGGCTCCTCTTCATCCGGCGCGGTTGGCCCATCACGAACGGGCGTTCACGTACACCGGAGTAGACTATTTCGGGCCGTTAGTAGTGAAGCTGGGAAGATCCAACGTAAAGCGGTGGATCGCATCATGCACTTGAGAAAACACCTCACTGTTATTTTAAACAGGGAGCTAAAAGTGCGGCGTATCGTTTCTTTCAGGGAAAGGTCGCCTGAAGCTATGGGCAATTACCCATTTATCGAACCAATATTGCTTGTTTACTTACCTTCCTTGTCAAGCTCACTGGCTATTGTGGTTCAAATTCGATACTTGCGTGCTGAATCTAAATATTTTTGATTGCCCAAATCTGATTGGCTGTTGCCGCACCAACTCAATCAATAATTCGTTATCCCTGTTGGTAAACATTTTCGCGTATGAAAACAAACAAAATGAAAAATACTGATTCTTTGAGCATTCATTTATTTATTTATTTATTTCGTCAACCGACGTAGATTAGTACATTTTACATATACATATTTTTTGTTTCATTTCTTAATACTAAAATTATGAAATTTATAAAAAAATATTGAAAAAGAAAGTGTAGTGTAAGTAATGTTAATTTCATTTTGTTTTATTTTATGCGTTGCGATTTCTAATGGATTTGAAGTATGTTTTTAGATTTTGCAGAGACATGGTAAAGTCAATAGTTTCGCAATGTTGATTGTAAATGGCCATCGTTTGATTAAGAGGCCCGTTTTTGGCATAATTTGTTCGATGATGATTTGTCAAGAATAAGTTACGATTTTGTAGTTGCCTAGAAGGAGCGTAGAAATTTAATTTTGATAAGATTTCTGTAGAATCAATACGATGCGAAACGATATCATTTACAAATGAAACTCTTGCGATTTCACGCCGCTCTTTCAAGTTTGTACCGTAAAACGGGGTAACTTTGATAATGCGGGTAACTTTGATAGTGCGATACCCACAAAATACTAAACGAAATAACAAAGTTTCTATTAATCAGTTAAGCAAAACGAATGCAATAGTAAAGAGTTTTAGTATGACACTTCATGTCAACGCTATTTTCGTTGGAATCAAGTACATTTGAGGATTTATATGCAAATATTAAAAATTTTCAAGATTTTAGCATTTTTGAAACGCTCACAAACAATCTGTTCTACGATCACTATCTGATGAAGTCATAATGAGTTCGTCACTTATCCTTGACAGCCTAGTTGTAGTAGAACATGAATTCAGTCTCAAATCTCTTAGCGAAACCCATATCTAAAAACTGGGACCATTTTTGTAATCTAAGTCAGAAATATCCATTTAGCGTTAAACGCCAAGGGGTATGCAACGCCCTATAAATGTTCCGTAATCCGTTCTATTTTGCTCGATTTATACTCCATCATCAAAGTTACCCCAAAACAGAAAACCGCCTTCCGAATCTATGAAAGTTATATATCCATTCAGAATAAATCTTCTGGCAATCTATCAACTGCAATCGATAGTAGGGATACCAGTACTTGTTTTAAAAATATAAATTATAAATCTTTGAAAAAGCATGCATAAATATTCAAGTTTTCTTCTAAAAAACTATCAAAGTTACCCCGTTTTACGGTATGTCAATAAGCATGCAGCGTGCTTTGTAGGGTGGAAGTGGAAATGATGTCCAACCTAATTTACGAAGAGCATATAGTAGAAATTGGTTTTGTACAGATTCTAATCTTTCTTCGTGTGTCATTGAGAAAGGAGACCATACAATGCTGCAGTATTCCATGATTGATCTTACATATGCAATATATAGAGTTTTAATTGTGTATGGGTCATGAAAGTTGTAGCAGAAGCGTTTTATGAACCCTAGCATGTTATTAGCCCTGTGAATTATTGTATTGTAGTGGTCTACGAAAGAAAGCTTAGAGTCTAAGATTACTCCTAAGTCCCTTACTCTTTCACATTTTTCTACATATTGATTTCCTAATGAAATTGAAATTCGTGGTGTTGTTCTTTTTCTGCTAAATGATATTAGGTTGCATTTTTTTACATTCAGTTCTAATAGGCTTTTTTTGCACCATATGTAGAATTTTTCTATTTCATTACGGAATACATTGATGTCTTCTTCATTTCTTATTTCCAGGTAGAGCTTCATGTCATCGGCATAAATTAACACTTTGAGTTTATTGGAAATGAAGGAAATGTCGTTTACATACATAATAAAAAGAAGAGGTCCCAAATGAGAGCCTTGAGGGACACCCGAAGTGACTTGAATTGGTTTTGATTTGTTTCCTTTGAATTTTATTATTTGTTGACGGTCAGTTAAATACGATTCAAGCCATTTCAGCTGTCTTGGCTCGATTCCATTTTTTTAGTTTGAAAAGTAGCATTGGTATGTCTATGCGATCAAATGCCTTGCTAAAGTCCGTATAAAGAGCTTCTACGTGGTTTCCATTGTCCATTGCATTCAATGAATAGTCAACAAATTGAAGTAAATTTGTTGAGGCGACCTTTAAAGAAGCCATGTTGTGTGTCAGTAATTCTATTTTTGATTTGAAGAAATAGTTTTTCGTTGACAATTGACTCGAAAAGTTTTGGAATACAAGAGATAATGGCAATACCACGATAATTACGTATGTCAGATTTTCGGCCAGATTTAAAGATAGGCACTAAAAAGGAGCTTTTCCATATTTTTGGGAAGTTTCCGGATTCAAGGGATTTATTAAAACGCCAAAACAATGGCGCTGTAAGTTCTTTTGCTAAATTTTTGATAAATATTGGTGGAATCGTGTCAGGGCCGGGACCTTTTGAAGCGTCCAAATTCATTAGAGCGTCTGAAATTTCCCGCACATTGATTTGATTCACACCAATATCTCTAGAAAATTCCGGGTAAAACGCAAAATAATTGCGATCGCGGTCTTCTTCCGAAAATGTAGTATAGATTT
Source organism: Aedes aegypti (assembly GCF_002204515.2). Taxonomy (NCBI): domain Eukaryota; kingdom Metazoa; phylum Arthropoda; class Insecta; order Diptera; family Culicidae; genus Aedes; species Aedes aegypti. The sequence continues at coordinate 159,024,685 of NC_035109.1, read as the reverse complement.
CTTGGAAAAAAATTGCTTATAGATTGCAATTTTTTTCTGAGTTGTCACCCACATTTTCATCAAGGTGCATAACGGATGGAAAATTGTCAGATTTTAGTTTTGTTTTTACGTAATTTAAGAAGTTCTTTGGACAGGACTTTATTTCAAGTTCAGTTTTTGAATTATATTCTTCAAAAGCATCACTGATGACAAGATTCAATTGATTTCAAATGTCCAAATATTTTGCTAAGTTTTCATCTTTCTGGTGTTTCTTATAAATTTTGTGTGCCTTTTGCTTCCGATTTTTCAGATTTTTTATGTGGTTGTTATACCATATTGGATTTTTTGTACTGAGGTTTTGCCGTATTTTTTTGGAAGGAATTTCTTGTTTTATGATTTCTAGTACCATTTCATTGAATATGTATGCAGCAGTTTCGACACTTCCTTCATTTCTGATTATTTCTTGCCAATTAACACTATTTAATCTACATTTAATTTTTTCATAGTCTGCTGATTTGTATTCAAAGGCTTCCTCGTATTCATAGTCGTTGGGTCTTGCATTCTTATGGATGAATAGAGAATATTCGATTGCTGTGTGGGGACGGACCTGGTGTAGGGGTTAGAACACACGCCTTTCACGTCGAGGACCTGGGATCGAATCCCATCCCCGAGATAGTCACTAAAAAATTCAGTGACGACTTCCTTCGGAAGGGAAGTAAAGCCGTTGGTCCCGAGATGAACTAGCCCAGGGCTAAAAATCTCGTTAATAAAGATAGAAAAAAAAAGATTGCTGTGTGAAACGCTTCATTTTTCCATCATGGATCCAATGACTCAGTTACACAAGTCAATAAGAAATCCAAATAACAGTTTTGTCTGTTTTTGACATGATTAATTTGATTTAGTCCTAAATTTGCGGTTTTATCGAAAATAAACTGCAATGTTTCATTGTCCCCAACGACTGGGAGTAAAATACTTTCATTTTCAGAGTCCCGAATGAAATCAGCATTGCGTTGGTTAAAATCACCGTAGATGCGAACTTTAACCTCTGGGGGGAGTTGTGATAAAATTTGTTCGGCACATTGTAAGAAATTTTCATACGTGCCTTTATGCGCATGGTCAGGTGGAAAATACACTGAGGCAAACAAGTGTGTTTCACCTGCTATGTGTGACTTTACCCAGACATGTTCGAATTCTTTAAAATGTTGTGTGTTGATTACTTCAGAATTAAAATCAGTTGAAAGAGCAACGAGTACTCCCCCGCCTGATTTTCTTCCGGACTCTGAAAAAGTTCCGGTCGCCTCTGAATACGTTGAAGCCGCTTGCAAAGACTTCTTCGCTTTTTACGCTTTCATCGCTTGTTTCAGTTGCCAGAATAACCGAAAAGGATGAGCTTAAAATGTTTTTATAAATTTCCTTCATTTTTGCTGGGCTTTTCATGCGATTGAAATTTTGACAGTATATCAAGATTTCAGTCACACTCTGTCTACATTGCAAAGAAGTGTTTGGAGGCACTACAACTATTATCATATAACCTGATGATTAAAAATAATCTTCAACATTTTATGCAAGTTTTGGCTAGTTTAATTTGATCCTTTCCAAAACCAGCTAAATATTACGTTATCACGGTAATAACATTGGAAAAAATATATTTTTACTGCCTTTACTATTCAATATCTGGTTTAGTATATGAATTCTACTTTACATTTTTATCTATTTTCGCTAACATTCGTAATTATTTTTGTTTTAGAAGTTTCTTCCTTCCGACGTTTTATCTTTTCGACATTTTGGCATTCGACATTTTGTCTTTCGACGTTTTGTCCTTTCGACATTTCGTCCCTTCGACGTTTTGTCCTTTCGACGTTTTGGCATTCGACGTTTTGGCATTCGACATTTTGTCTTTCGACGTTTTGTCCTTTCGACATTTCGTCCCTTCGACGTTTTGTCCTTTCGACGTTTTGGCATTCGACGTTTTGGCATTCGACATTTTGTCTTTCGACGTTTTGTCACCCAACCCCTTCCGACGCGAGGACCATCCTAATGCTGGTTGGTGTGTTGCCATCAATGCAGATATTCGCAGGCTGGTCCTTCATGTATGCCAGAAACAGTCGGACGATCTTCATGATGTTGGGATCACGAAGTCTTGCTTTTAGGAAGCGGCCCTCAGTTGATTGTTGTGTTAAGGTGACGATGGGTGGTCGCAAGGGATCGAGTGACCAGCCAGGTGATTCAGTTAACGTTGATGATGGTGCAGTATTTGTTGTTGGCACTGTTGGCAATTGTGTGTTGTTCTGTGGTTGTGTTTGCTTTTCAACGCGGTAGGGGTTTATGGTTTCACCCTTTCTGAAATTGATTAATTTCGGAACCGTGAGAGCAGCGATTGGGTGGTCGGTGTTAGGTGGCGGACCCGCGAATTGCACTTTAGCAGTTGCTAGAAGCTGCTTGTCTGATGGTTTGATTTGGTTGTTGTTGCTTTTGTTGTTGAGGTTGGAATCCCGTACATGTTTATTCTGTGTTGATCCTCTTTCAGCAATTTTATTTGAGTATATGGCATCCAGTCTTGGAGCCAAAGTCGTTTTTTCCCGTTGTTTATAAATCGCCAACCACTATTTGGTGGTTGAGATTCAGTCGTTTGGACGGATCGTATTCTGGACATTTCTGCTCGACTTTCAGCGAAAAGTTTCTATTTTTTTTTTTCTATCTTTATTAACGAGATTTTTAGCCCTGGGCTAGTTCATCTCGGGACCAACGGCTTTACTTCCCTTCCGAAGGAAGTCGTCACTGAATTTTTTAGTGACTATCTCGGGGATGGGATTCGATCCCAGGTCCTCGGCGTGAAAGGCGTGTGTTCTAACCACTACACCAGGTCCGTCCCCTCAGCGAAAAGTTCTTTGATGACATTATTTGCTTGTTTATTGGGTGACGGCTGTGGTTTCTGCTGATGTTGAATTTGTTGATGAGCCCGACTTGGTTTATGGGTTTTGGTGTTGGATTTATGGATGACCGATGAAAGAATGTCTTCGGCTAACTCTTCGGCTAATGTCTTGTCGGCTTGCGATGAGTTTTTTCCAGTGCTGCTCTCGATAGTTTCGACAGCAGATGAGACAGACTTAACTTCCTCCAATATTTCCTTCGATAAGAATAAGATTTCTGCATGTTTATGTTCCGTCGTCGTTGATGCTTCTGCTATTGCTGCAAATGCAGCTGATTTGGCTAATGAGGCCAATTCATTTTTGACCTCGTCAATTATTATTGGAAGTGGGTCAGGAGTGGTTGGAGGCTCCGTTGGCGTGATTGCATTTGCTGCTACTTCTGCTGCCGAATTGACTGCTTTTTCAATAGCCAATGCAGAATCGTCAAAAAAGTTTTTAATTTTTTGTGACATTTTTGTATTTGATATGTTGATGTCGGTGATTGCTGAAGTCACGCGTGAGTCACACGACACCATGTGCTGGTCGAGTGCATTGCGTATGCTTTCGTTGTTTTTGTTGGACAAAGCCAACGATTCGTTTACTTCATTGAGCAGGTGCTCAATGCTTTCTAATAATACTAACACTAAGCTGAATTTACTTAGGTCAGCAGCAATACGCTGATTGGTGTCGTTTTGTGAGCGCACCGCTTCAAGAAGTTTTTCTTGTTGATGAAGCAGCTTCCGCACGTCGGCCTCCTTCATAAGGATGTCCTAGCAGTCGGCACACATTGGTACCATAAACGCGGTAATAATGTGCTCCCGATGTCTTTGAACTCCAATACAGGCAGCGTGGTATTTTTTGTCGCAATAAGTACACCTCCATAGAAGGTGGTCGTCGTTGACGCTGCAAGGCTTCACTCCGCAAGGCATGTTTGATATATAACCACACTACACACACGGGGGTAAAAAAAAGCTACTTCGCTACGCTCGCGTCGCGGGTAATAAAAAAAGTTTAATTGCAATTACTGGCTAAGCACGCGATTTCCATTCACGAGATGGAAGCAAACCAAATTTGTATTTTGACAGATAGCTTCGGTAGCCTCTGTCACTACAGAAAATATGCTTAAAAACCAATGAAATGATCCATGTCCTCGAACTTTGATTCATTTTACTTCCATTTAGCTTCTGGAACTTCCTTGATCTATGGTTTTGAACACTTCTGCTTTCGACAAAAACTGTTTGCAAAATTCCCAATTTTACCGCATCACACCATTCACAGAATCGTCTTGGACTTTTATCATGCCTCGTTGCTCATATGGCTTTTGACCCTTAAAATTCCAAGATAATTGTGGTATGGTGCGCATACCACAAGTGTATCATAAGCAAAATCAAATATATAAAATCCCAGCGTTGTCTGTATGTCAGTGCCGCTTTGAAAAGTTTCACCGAAATATTTCATTGTGCACTACAACATATATGTTAGAGCACAACAAAAGTTCATTCAAACGCTAGAACATTAGAACTGTCATGTCGAAAAACGAAAATGCATTACACTACATTCACATTCACAGAATGTTCTGAAGCTATTGAAATGTTCCAGTAAAACAAACACAACAGTCACCCCACAGTTATGGATCAAAGTCGGCTTAAATGGTGAATATCTCATCACATAGAGTTGCAATTACGCAGAGCACATTTTATCTACGTGAACCATAAATCTGTACAGCATTGCAATCAATCATAATATCTTCGAGCATATTTTATTCGTCCGTATGAAATAAAATGTTTTCCGTATTCATAGAATCGTTGATTCATAACTGTGGGGCATTGAACCCGTACCACAGTTATGAATCAACGATAAGACGATTCCGAAAGAAACGCCGAAATGTATACTTTCACTAACACACCATTCGTTTAGTTCACAGATAAATTGCTTTTGTAGTGTTCTGATCCATAATACGAGTCGATTTGATCCATAATAAGGACCCTCCTGTTCCACTGATCCACATCTGTGGGATGAACAACGTTTTAAATTTCTATCGAAATCGACACTTTTTCGTGAAAAATCGCGATTTTTTATATGAATTCTTGAAAACAATCATATTCGGCATTGCCAGGCGGGTAATTTTGTTTTGTACAAGGTCACCATGGTCACCATGATTTGTAGTCATATTTTATTCTTAAAAATGACCCTTAGCTGATCCATAACTGTGGGGTGACTGTGCAAGATTTAAGATTGAGCATTACTACAGCATATGCCTAAATGCTGTGTTTTATGGAGTATAACTAGAGCATAAATTGAGACGATTTTCCGATCATTTATACCATGTGTGTCGATGTAGGGTAATGTTAAAATTAGACCCACTATCCACTTCTTGACATTACATCTCAGCTGAGACGGAATCTGCTTCTCAGCTTAGCGTTTAAAAAACAAATTCACGCTTATGTATACACTAATGTACCGTAAAATGGGGTAACTTTGATAGTTTTTTCGAAGATAACTTGAATGTTTTTGCATGCTGTTTCGAAGATTTACAATTTATATTTTTAAAACAAGTACTGGCATCCTAGCTATCGATTACAATCGATAAATTGGCAAAAGATTTATTTTGAATGGATATATAATTTTTCATATAATCGAAAGTCGGTTTTCTGTTCTGGGGTAACTTTGATAATGGAGTATGATTCGAACAAAATTGAATGAATAACGAACATTTGTAGGGCATTGCATACCTCTAGGCGTTTAACGTTATATGGAAATTTCTGACTTAGATTACAAAAATGGTCCCAGTTTGTGAAAATGCTTTTCGCTAAGAGATTTGAGACCGCATTCACGTTCTATGATAACTAGGCTGTCAAAGATAAGTGGCCAACTATTCAAAACTACATCAAACAGTGATCGTAGAACAGATTGTTTGTAAACGTTTCAAAAATGCTAAAATTGTGTAAATTTTTTAAATTCGTATAAAAAGTCTAAAATGTTCTTGATTCAAATGAAAACCGCTCTTACATGAAGTGTCATACTAATATTCTTTAGTTTTGCATTCGTTTTGCTTAACTGATTAACAGAAATTATGATATTTCGTTTAGTATGTGGTGGGTTACGCACTATCAAAGTTACCCGCATTATCAAAGTTACCCCGTTTTACGGTACCGTAAAACGGGGTTACTTAGGAAGTTTGGTGGGAGAAAATCTGCATTCTGGTTTAGAGATTTCTGTTTAATATTTTTAACAAGTACTGGTATTTCAATTATCAATTACAGTTGAAACATTGCATAACGCTTAATTTTGAACCGACCGATAATGTTTCATATGATTCAAAGACGATTTTCGATATTAGGGTAACTTTGATAATAGGTTGGTCAACACATGAAAATCGACAAACGAACTGCTGTTTGAAATCATTGCAGTCGGAACTTGACTGGAGAATGTTATTAAAGACTTAGCTTACCCGACGTGACAAGCCACGCTCTGGAGGAATTTGGCAGCTGAACACTATGTTTTCTAAGATTCATAATGTTGGTGCTCGAATGCAGAATCGCAACTTTAGCAGAAATTTCATTGGCTATAGTTTTGAAATTCCTTTGAGAACATAGAACATCAGAATAGACGTAATTTCAAGAAATAGAGGGTAATGGTTAGGATTTTGTTAACATTACCCGACATTGATTTACGACTGGTTATAACGGCTACAAAATCGCCAAATTTATGCTCTTGCCACACTCCATTGTGCATGTTGCTGTTGTAATGTTCTAATCTCAAATTACAACCTGATGCTGTTGTAGTCTTTCTGCTGAAATGTTCAAAAAATCCAGGACAATAAGAGAGAAGTATGTTTCCGAAAATTCTTGAATATTCTACAGAATATCTATTTTGTCAATTGCTTAACTGATTAACAAAAATTTCGTTAAGTATTTTGTGGGTCCCAAGCTTGTAGCCAGGCCAGGCGATCTGTCTTAAAGCACGTAGCTTAAGCACCACTCCACAAGGGAGACCACATGCCCAATTTTGATTTGCCCAGTTTAGACTCTCCTGAGGGCGAGTCCATAGAATTTTCCCGAAAGGAATTTTACAGATCGCTTCAGCTGACTTACGAACCAAACGACCGAACGGGGTTCACCCTATTATCGCTACGCAAGAAGGCACAATCAAGAAGGCACTCAGAGACTCCGGTAAGAGAATCACTCATTCTCAATACGAGCCAACATATGCTGCCGCTCGCTCATTCTTATCAAGGGCAGACTCGTCGTTCGACGCGCTACGCATCAACAAATAGGAAGCGGACTGAGAACCCAACAGTCAAACTCCATTAAAAAGACGGGCAACGAAAACTAAACACGCATAGTGACGGGCAACACTTGAAACTAATCAAACACTGGGACTACAATAACACATTGGATTAACGTTTATTTGATTGAAAACCATCTGTATTACTACTAACTATATTTGAAACGTATCTTTCCATTAATTCATGCTAGCATATATTTCAACGTTTGTGTGTGTTCGTTCTCTCTATCTCCCTATCATGTGTGCGATTTCTCTCCCTATCTCTATCTGTTCTGTGCTCTATGTTCTACGTATTATGTCTACCGACCAAAGCAGTGCATCTGCAGGCTAGTCTGCACTCCTGGTGACAATCGGATCTGGCGGCGGCAATTCGTCACGCACGCATCGTGATCATCACTTCTCCCACTAGTAAGGCTTTAGTAGCGCAGTCTAAGAGTGGACAAAAAACACTCCGAGGCGCCCTCACCGGACGCCCCACTTCACTCCAAGAAAAGGTTCAAATGGGCTTGACTCACCGAGTTCGTTGGCTTGCTTACGCTGTCGTTGACCTGTGACCCAGGTCAGTGTCCTCGTCTAGACGAGCGGCGATCTCCAATGGCGGTACTGTTGAATGACGCGCTCTTCACCGGAGCCGGGGTCTTGCAATGGCGGCGACAATGGTCGAGCTTCGCAGTCGGTTGGATGGATTAGCCGACCTACGAATCCTAGAGGTCCCCTGAACCTCACTCGGTCGATTTGGTGACGGATCGGCCGACTTCCAGCCGGTTGGAGGTTTGCTGGGAAGGTTTTCGTCCGTGAAGGGGGAAGTCCACGCGCTTGGGTGCGGGTGTATTTGCTGCGAATAAACCAGCCTTACGGCTAAAACGAACACTGAGCACGACACTACATGGCACCTATCAAGCACAATTACCTTTGATATTTGGCTATCACGCTAATTCGCACACAAATCCTAACTACGCACACTTTTCACGAACTAGAAAATGAGTTAACCGATGAAGAGTTGCTAGACCATCTACGTGAAACCAAATGGAGTCATGGATTGGAGACCTCTGTTTCAACAATGCAACATCGATTTTCGTCATCTACCCAAGAAGGCTATTTAAAAACACCAATATCGCGTGATCTCTAATTGATTATTTCAAACCCGAGGCCATATTGCATGTTTATAATATTAGCGATTTTTACAAATCCGAAGTTGCTATAGTGGATTCAGGCCGTAGGAAATAACACATATTCCTAAAAGCGTAGATTCAAACGCCAAAACGTATACTTTCACTAGCACATCATTCGTTTACCTAGCAGATAAATTGCTGTTATAGTGAATTGATCCATGATAAGAGTCGAAATGATCTATAAGAATCTTTTACGCTGATCCTGTGGGATTTAGAAATGTATACAGAAATCGAAAATTTTTCGTAAGAATCGCCTGATCGATGCATGTAACCCATTATCCCATAGATATGAATCAGTGGAAGCAGAGTATCCCTTTTATGGATCAAATCGACTCGTATTATGGATGTGTTGCCGAATATGGACCCAACTGGATGATGGAGCAATTTGGATCATTATTATCATACTAGCTTACCCAGCGTGGCTAACCACGCTCGAACAAAATTTGAAATCGGAAAGCTATGCATAATCTTTCAAAGATTGATAATGTTTATGTTTAACTGCAAAATGACAAAATGGAATAATGAATTTCTTTAATTAATAAGCTGAGAAACACACTCCGTCCCAGTGGAGCTGTAACGTTAGAAGTAGAGGATAATGGATATAATTTTATTAACATTTAATCAACATTGACATGCAATGTTCTATTTTGGAATCACAGCTCTAATGCTGTTGTAGTGTTTCTTAAGCTGTGAAACATTTCGAAACTTTCAGAACATTCTATGAGTTAGAGAGAATAACATTCTCGAATATTCTACTGAACAGCTGTTGCAGAGTTTTATAATACATTGTTGTCTTTCAAAATCACACTTCTAATGACCCTTGAAAATATCGACTTGTAGAACAGGAATAATTTGGAAAGCTGTTATAAGGGATCATCATAGTAACCATGAAATTTTGTTTTTAGTTTCACTGTAAATAGAATAAAAACTCGATTTGGCGAACAATAATCTGATTCATGTGTATATTGCTTTTCCACATGTCAAACTCGTGTTTAATAATTAGAACTGATGAAACCCCTTCTGAATCACATATTTAACCCCAACCCAATCCAAGTTCGACCGAACTACAATTTGCTTTAAGGTGGTTAATTTAGATTTGATCACCGAACAACGCGTTTAATCGAAGGCACACAAAATTGAGAACGATTCAAGCAAAATCGAGCGTTTCAACCAACACATCAAGTGTTTAATATCGACACATTCTGAAAAACTGCAATAATGTTGATTTCTTTCGCTTTGCAATATGAAGCTTTTCAATGCAACATGAATTTTTTTAAAAATAAGCATGTATTAATTATGATAGCACAAAATAGATTTCACAGGATCAGTGAAAATTACACAAAGATATATAAATCCAGAAGAGCTCGATTTTGTTTAAATGTTATTTGAAAGAGAAGTTCCCAAAAATCAAAACATCAACTATGAAAAATTCTAGAACATTCTACGAATGAAGAAGAAATGTGTTCCACGAAACTCTAGAATATTCTGTCAAATAACTGTTGTAGTGCTCTACATTCGAAATTGTAATGTTCTAGCAATCAATTTAACTGTTGTAGTGCTCTCAAATTGCTGTAGTAGCGCTCAGTGAAACTTTTCGGTGAAATATTTCAAAGCGTTACTGACAGACAGACAACTCTGGGATTTTATATATATGATATATATAATCCATGAGTTGTCTGTCTGTCAGTAACGCTTTGAAATGTTGCATCGAAAAGTTTCATTGAGCGCTACAACAGCAATTGAAAAGCACTACAACTGTCAATTTGAATGTTAAAGCAGTACATTTACAAATTGTAGAGCACTACAACAGCAAATTGACAGAATTTTCTAGAGTTTTCTGAAACACTTCGTAGAACATTCTCGAACTTTTCATCATTGTCGTTTTCATTTTTAAGAAATTAGTCGATAATTGAACTTCAAAAACAAATTCAAGTAAATTGTAGTTTAATCGGACTTGAATCGAGTCGGGTTTGATCATGTGATTCAAAACGAATTTCGTCAGTTCCAACAACCTGGACTCAAAAACGAATACGACATTTGCTAAAGCTAGAGAGGTAAATATGTATGAGATGAATAGACGCCATATTGACCCATAAAAGCACACTGAAAACCCCCAAAACAATCAGTCGATGGTTCCTTCATTACAACTGTGATTTTGAAAGATTACAATAAATGATAGAACGCTGCAACAGCAGCTCAGTATTCGAGAATTTTCGGTAATATTCTCTCTATAATTCACAACAAAAGAATCACTACAACAGCATTCGAAGCTGTCATTATTTCAGAACAGAACATTACAAAAGCATTAAGTCAACGTGCTGTAATGTAATATGATCAGAGCATACATTAAGGCGATTTTGCTTAGTGCGTGTCGATGTCGGTTCATGTTAATGAGGTATAACCATAATCCACTACTTCTCGACTACAACGGAGTCTGCTTCACAGCTTACTATTCATACAGCACTTTCACATATAATTTTCTTTGTCTATGTTGCAATTTTTCAGTTGGACATATACATTAACAATGTCTAATAGATTATACATACATAGCTTTTCGCTTTCAAATTTCGTTATAACGTGGCTAGCCACGTAGGGTATGCTAGTTCAAGGATAAGAATGCATTCAAAGCGCTAGGCTTGTCGATGAAGAAGCCTCGATTGTCCAAAAATAAAATACGGATGTTGGTGCTCATCAGAGGCGAGCCATGTTACGAGACGAAGCAGTAGTGCGTGAGTACAGCGGAGGAACGGAGACATCTTCGACAGCGAAAGGACGAGAGGAAGCGCAGCCGAAGGAGTCGTCTTCGGAGGAATGGTAAAGTTGAAAGAGAAACAGTCCTCTACTGAAATTGAAATGTGTTTGAAAGAAACTGAACGTGAATACACGCACGATTCTGTTTCAGAAGACAACCACATCCGAAATTTTGAAATTATTACAAAATACTTACAAAGCTTAAAAAAATTGCCCGATTTTCACTTTTTATTGTAAAATCGCATGTATCAATTCTAGGACATTGAAATGGACTACATATCATTTATCAATGTAGAATGGTAATATGCATCAGCAGTAGACATTGGAATGAAAATTCAATGCTCTTAATTCGACAAGTTTTGCTTTGAAACATTAACGTAACCGTTGATAAAGCGTTCATCACGAATGTAATTTACCGTGATGTATTGTTTTATCCAATTTTAGAGAACAGCCATTATCCACTGTTTTTGTTATTGATTTTCATCATGCAGATTTTTATTATTTAGATTCCGTTAAGAAATCTGCAGAACAAATAATTACCATTAAGGAAAATTTGCTGTATAAGTTCAATGCCTCAATGAAATGTATTGAAGGTGCAAACACAATTATTTCCAAACTATGGACTGAAAGTGGTCTTAACAGTGAAACCCAGACTGATGGGTATAATTGTGGAATTTATGTAATCCTCAATGTTTTTCGCATTTTAATTTGGTACGAAAAAGACATAGACACCCAAATCATCATTGCCAATTATAGACGATGCACATACCACATTGAAGTATCAGATGCACTCATTTACCCTAAAACTTTGAATAAAACGTGTGGAATTTGTTCTGCAGCGGTCGATGATATGGATAACTCAGTAATTGAAATTTTTGAATATATGTGCAGCATTTGTCTGGAACTAATTCAGAAGGAAGATCTCAATGCCTTTGATACAATTCCGAAGCCATTAATTGATAATCCCGAATTGTATGTCAATGACATTTCTGATCAGAATTTTACTAAACTGTTAATGAGTATGATACTTTTAAAAAAAAATCCGATAAAAAAGATGAAATCTTATTTGGCAGAGTGTCATGGGACTCGTCCAAAAACTCATGGAAATTTTTAACATCTAGAAGATTTGACGAAGAAGACCTAAAGTTGCGCTATATAGACCAAAATAAGCGCAGGGTAAACAAGATAAACCGCATTGAGGTGGTTGGTTTAATAAGCTGTCGTTCATCACTATTCTGCGAGACAAGATGAATAGTTTTGACAGAAATTGCGTTCAAACGCAAACACTCAGTAAGACAACTATTACTATTTATGGATACTGTGGTCACTTCAAACCAGAGAAACCATGTTTAACTACGTTGCTTCACTTCCATTTAGATAGCAAAACTTTCAAAGTATACGTAAAACAAACAGAAATAAATCATGATAAAATGCTAACTGAGCTTTGCAAAGGTCTAGCAATGCAAAGACTTGAAGACAAAACTTTGAAAACGCCTCCTAAGCAAATTTTCCATGATATGTGCAACAAAGTTTCAAATTCCGTTGAAGAAAACTGCTCAAATGTTCAGACTTTACCTTCAATTCGTTGGGCCAGACACCAAGCGTTGGCGGAGAGCATTTTGGATAAAAACGCAGTTAGGGCCATGGAAAAGAAATTCGACGAATCAAATGGTGCATTCGTCAAAGGTGTTTCAACTAGACCTTCTTTCGAAAACAAAATGTAATCCGACGAAGGACATGCAATTATCTACCGTGAAATGAAGATAAATGGTACCAAACCTCTGACTCATTTCGATGGTACAGGTGGAGTTTTTGAGTATTTGGGTGAATTTCCATAGAATAATTTGCAATTGTTACACGGATAAAAATCTGATCCCCACACCATGATTTACCAAATCATAAAATTCATAAATTGGTTAGGTCATAATGTCAGGATCACAAATCATGGTTCCTGGAGTCATAATCATGATTCCTCATAAGCGTAACATCCAGTGTGAAAACACTAAGCGGCGCACTTTGCTTCATCTCATTCGTATCGATCACTCTTAATACAAGATGACGAAGCGGTTGAGTGATAGAGTAGGTGGCTCACAATCGGAAGGTTCTGGGCTCGAATCTCAATGTATGCTATTTTTAACTTTTTTTGACGTTAACTACGTCTTACGGCAATATACTGGGTGTCAATTGAAAATCTAAAATAATGCGACCGTCACGAAATTATGTAAGATTTTGAATACTATTAACTCAGCAATTTATCGGTAGGTTTTCAATATGTTCCCACCAATTGGTCGGAAATTTATACAACATTTTACTCAAATGGAGAAAACTTGATTTTTGACGATAGACTCGAAAATTGAGAAAAGGTCCACCCCTTTCTTACGCAACCAAACCCACGATTCTTTTGGGTTGGCAAGTGCACTACAAAAGCAGACCGATTTCTGCTTATTTGCGCATTCTTCTTTTGACGTTAACTACGTACTACGGCAATGTACTGGGTGTCAATTGAATATCTAAAATGTTGCGACCGTCATGATCTGATGTTAGATTTCGAACTATAGGAAGGCTGCAATTATGACAATCGACAAAAATTCAAATGTAGAAAATCACTTGGCGTACAGTCACCCCACAGTTATGGATCAAATAAGGGTCATTTTTTAGAACAAAATGTGATTAAAAATCATGGTGATGCTTTACAGAACAAAATTACCACCCTGGCACTGCAGAATATAGTTGTTTCTGCGAATACACCTCAAAACTCTCGGTTATTTACCAAAAAGTATCGATTTCGCCGGAAATTTCAAACGATGTCGACCCCACAGATGTGGATCAGTGGAAGAAGAGGATCCGTATTATGGATCAAATCGACTCATATTATGGATCAAAGCACTATAACAGCAATTTATCTGCGAGGTAAACGAATGGTGTGCTAGTGAAAGCATACGTTTTGGCGTTTATTTCGGAAGCGTCTTATCATTGATTCATAACTGTGGTATGGGTTTCAATGCCCCACAGTTATGAATCAACGCTTCTGGTAATACGGTTGACATTTTATTTCCTACGGACGGAAAAAAATATGCTTAAGCATATTACAATTGATTGCGATGTTGTACAGATTTATGGTTCACGTACGTAAAATGCGTTTTGCAACTTGCAGATTCTATTTGATGAGATATTTGCGTTTTAATCCAACTTTGATCCATATCTGTGTGCTATCCATAACTGTGGGGTGACTGTAGTTAACGTCATGCGGTCTTGTACACAACCCCCTCTGATTTTTTATTTTGACGATCATAAACGGATGCGCTACTCAGCATTTTTGGCATTTGAATCATGATTCCGAGCAATCAGCTACAAAAACCTAACGCGTGTGTTGCGTTACGGCAATCTGACTCATGGTATCATGAGTCCAAATGATGGTGTATTTTCATAAGACGAAAACACGCTGGAATCATGATATCATGAGTCATAATCTTGTTTTTCGATTCTGATTTCTACCCGTGTACTTCTGGTAATAAGAGTAAAAAATTGCCCTCAAGATCTAGACAGGAATTCAGTCACAATTCCGATTTATTATCACATAACATCGGAACAACGTGCTATAACTTTGCTAAATGGACTAGAGTGTTTTTATCATTCATGCATGAAAAAATACCCAGGAGACGGAATTCCGTTTAAGGGAGTAGTTACTGATAATACATTTAGTAATGATTTTTGAAACCAGTACTGAAACCAACGTTCAATAATTGGAAAATATCATTTTTGACGTTGGCAGGGTGACCAGCGCACCGGGAAATCGGGAAAACCGGGAAAAAGCCGGGAATTTAAAATCACCGGGAGAAAACCGGGAAATATACGGGAATTTCAATTAACACCGGGAAAATTGCACATATCAGATATTATTCCAACCAACACAATCCCTATAAAATTATTCAGTGAGTTTTTACTATGGCTTAAACATTCGAATCTCAAGCTTGTCAATAAAGTCAAGGGATAGTATATTGGAACAGAATCTTGCTACAAATATTGCCAATTTTAACTGATTTGATCAATATTTTGAAAAAAGTATAAACGACGACTTTCTCTAATTAATTAGATAAAAAGATAAATCCTTTCAATGTTGAAAAATCTTGCGCATAATGTTTTTTTTTTCATAACGTTCCTTAAAGTATTTCATGGTACAAAATACAATATTTGGATGCCATCAACTACATTTCTCTAAGCAAGCTTGCAAGTCGTGATGCTCTTATTAATTACATTTTCAACTTTCTACGAATCTTAGCTAAAAATCCCTCCACTTAATACTTCTATTTTTTTTATTGCTTAAGGTATGTTTTTGGCATTCTTATGATAATATTATTTCAATCCTTTTTCGAAATCAACTTATGGGAAAGTTTACCTAACTTTTCAAAAACATTTTTGTTGCAGGCTTACTATTTTCTTCTGATGTTATAGAATTGCTATTCCCTTTTGACCGGGAAATGTATGGCAATTGATAAAATTGCTTTAAAGTCTACCAAGACTGTGTCCGTTCACAATTAAAACTATGATTCATTCTAAGATTGACGTTAAATATCGTTCCAGTTCAGACTGGAATTTAGCAGAAAAAGGATGGGCCCACAAAATTATAGAAATCCATAGAACGCTAATGGAAATGCTTTGCTGTGCATATGACCAAAAATTCGTACCTACTTGAAGTCGTTTGAAATGGTAAAAAATAGCTTATAATTAAACCGGGAATATTTTTGAAATACCGGGAAAAACACCGGGAGAAAACCGGGAATTTGATATTGACTTTTCACTGGTCACCCTGCGTTGAATAACGTCTTACGGCAACATACTGGAGTACCGTAATCCGGGGTAACATTGATCGGAATGACTCATCTCGTAAAAAGTTCGCATTATCATTTATTGATGGAACATTTCTAAACCATGAATGTAGCTTCCCTTTCTTATATTCATGAGCAAATGAAAGTGATGATTTTTGCGAAAACTCCGTAAACCTTATACGTAAATTTGACAACTTTTTGAAACAATGATTTTAATGGTTGAAATATGACACTACCAAACATTCATGTCTCACATAAGTTCTGTAAACGATATGATCAAGGAAAATACGGTTCTTCCTAAAAACGGTATCGCCGAAAACGATTCCGTTGTCAAAACTTTCATAAGTATGTTGAATTAGGCAACATTACCGAATTACTGTTAAGAATGTAAATTTCCCTTAGGAAATTGCCTACCTTTAGGCGTATTCCGTGGTTCGAGGTGTTTTTAATTTTAAAATAACTCAAAAAGTAAATGACTTGTAAGCGTTTGGCCTTCATGTTCGGCTTCAGGGGCCATAATTTAAGTAAGTAACGACATTTTCAATATTACCGAACGTTGTTTACATAAGTGATCAATGTTACCCCATACCAACTAAATCAAAAAATCGCCTAAAACATATTTTTAAACATTCTTAAATCGTTCAAAAAACAAAATAAAGTATATAGTCACGAGCTATAGAGGGCAGTACTTGTTTTAAAAATATAAAATTTGCAACATTTGCATTTTCAAACCAAATATTAAAGAAATATTCATAAAAATGATTAATGTTACCCCGGATTACGGTACCATTTAAACAAACGAAAACCGCTCGCGTCATGAAAAGTGGTTAGATTTTGAGTGTTAATAACTTTCTAACGCCCGGATAGATTTTTTAGAATCTTGCGCCAATCGATTGTAAATCTTTCTACGACTTAACTCCAGTAATGAAAATTATTGATTTTCATGACTAAACTATTGATAAATGGGTAAATATTGAGGCATGCCATATTTTTCACAGTAAAGCAGATTTTTCTTGCTGTTATAAGGTTTTGACGTTTAAAAGTTTGCATGTACCGTAAAACGGGGTAACTTTGATAGTTTTTTCGAAGAAAACTTGAATATTTATGCGTGCTGTTTCAAAGAATAATAATTTATATTTTTAAAACAAGTACTGGCATCCTAGCTATCGATTGCAGTCAATAGATTTCCAAAAGATTTATTATGAATGGATATATAATTTTTCATATAATCGAAAGTTGGTTTTCTGTGTTGGGGTAACTTTGATAATGGAGTATGAATCGAACAAAATTGAATGAATAACGAACATTTGTAGGGCATTGCATACCTCTAGGCGTTTAACGTTATATGGAAATTTCTGACTTAGATTACAAAAATGGTCCCAGTTTGTGAAAATGCTATTCGCTAAGAGATTTGAGACCGTATTCAAGTTCTATGATAACTAGGCTGTCAAAGATAAGTGGCCAAAAATTCAAAACTACATCAAATAGTGATCGTAGAACAGATTGTTTGTAAGCGTTTTGAAAATGCTAAAATTGTGTCAATTTTTAGTATTCGTATAAAAAGCCTCAAATGCACTTGATTCCAATGAAAATAGCTTTGACATGAAGTTTTATACTAATACTCTCTACTTTTGCATTCGTTTTGCTTAACTGATTAACAGAAACTTCGTTATTTCGTTTAATATGTTGTGGGTCTCGCACTATCAAAGTTACCCGCATTATCAAAGTTACCCCGTTTTACGGTACCGTAATTTCGGGTGAAATTGATCATTTTTCGTGGTTGTTCTTGTCTGTTTTCAATAATGTTGAAAATGTTAAACAACTGAATGCAGGAAAACAAGTACGGCGGTCAGCCTCTTTGGCTCATGTGCCAAAATTTTCTAACAAATGTGTTTTAGTGCTGAAAAGCATCCCTTAAACAAAAATCAGAGGGGGTTGTGTACAAGACACGACCGCATGACGTTAACTACGCCAAGTGATTTTTTGCATTTAAATTTAAGTCGATTTTCATAGTTGCAGCCTTTCTTTAGTTCAAACTCTAACATAATATCGTGACGGTCCCAACATTTTAGATTTTTAATTGACACCCAGTATATTGCCGTAAGATGTAGTTAACATCAAAAGAAGAATGAGCGAATAAGCTGAAAATGGTCCGCTTTTATAGTATGTTTCCCAACCCAAAACAATCGTGGAAGACAGTATGAACGAGTTTGGTTGCGTAAGAAAGGGGTCGACATTTTCCCAATTTTCGACAGTCTATCGTCAAAAAAAAAAAAATCTCCATTTAAGTAAAATGTTGTAAAAATTTCCGACCGATTGGTGGGAAAATATTGAAAATCTACCAATAAATGGCTGAGTTCATTCAAAATCTTACATAATTTCGTGACGGTCGCAACATTTTAGATTTTCAATTAACACCCAGTATATTTCCGTAAGACGTAGTTAACGTGAAAAATCGGGGAATCCCATTTCGGGGTGGAATTGATCACTTGTCAATGCGATTATTGTTATTTTTTTTAAACGACTGTACATAATGAACATGAGCTCCCTAAATCCGAATATGCTTGCAAAATTCTTAATTATGCAATATTTAAAGAAATAATGAATAGTTTATTTCAAGAATTGCAATGAAAACGCCTAAATGTAGGCAATTTCTTGAGTAAATCTCTAATATCTAACAGAAAGTACGAGATTAGAAGATGAAATCGGGCTCGGGGTTAAATTAAAAGCATCCTTACAAACTTTCAGGTCAGTGTTGCCACATTTATATCTGTACCGTAGGCTCAAAACTCTTTTTTGTCTGTACCAGAGATTTTAAATATCTTTACCCAAAATCTGTACCAAACTCAACATAAATTGTTGAAAGAAACTTTTAAAAATCTAATAATTTTGGAAATTTAGAATAGTTGTTATTGAAATCAATTCACTTTTTATATGAATGGATAATTGAATGTAGTTTTCGTCAGTGCTCACCGCATCCAAACAAAGACGCCCTGTATATGGGATATAACATTGTGAGAGCATCGCTGTTCTGTGAAACACAAGGCTACGGTGGCGCTATCCCCAAGTAACCATAAGCACTAATAATAAGCCCTTAATCAGCATCATAGATGCGTACATGCATTATAATAGCACCACAAATGCTTACACACCTTATAACAGCACTTCCGCTGCATAGAAACCCTATTACAGCATCATTAATGCTTCTAAGCCTGATGCATACAGGCATTAAATAAGCACTATATTGGCTTTATATTCTAATACAGGGCATGTTTAAATGCCATCCAGTGTTTTGACAGATATACCACGTGCTTTGTGTTTGCATATAGTGGTAAGAGGGAGTCAAACATAAATCTTCTCACTACTACAATTGCAGGTTTTATGACGGGGAAAAGTGATGGTTTAAATTGGTCACTTTTCTTTCCAATACTATTCATCTTATGTGGCCGTAGGAGCAAAGGAGCAGGACAACAACTCAACAATACGGGTGTCGCAGGTTCGAGACGCAAAATGAGGAATTTCATCATCATAAAACGAGAAACAAAATGTGGCAATTGCAAGTCCTCAAAAGGATGAATAAGCCATTTTACGAGACGTTCGAATGACGTTTTCTGGCGGGCCGCTCATTTTTGTTGTTCAAAAAACTAGCATAATATCTGAATGGCGCTGGTCACATTTTTGTTGCCGATGACTTCCCCGTCTCTTTCAGCGCATGTTTCTACCCGGTTTACATGTATTACAGGTAACGTAGATGAAAAATATCTTCCCTGCCTACTGATTTAAATTTTACATGCGAACATTAAAAACTTTGTTGCATTGCCACAAGCGCCATTGTTGAATATGCTCCTTCCAAATGTAGCGCTAGAAGAAACGTAAATAAATCGGCCCGCCAGAAACTTTCAAAGCTGGTAAACAAACGGAAAACATATGATTCGAAACGTCTCATAAAATGGCTTATACTACCAAAACGAATATGTCTGATACGGAGAAGTACCGTAATTTCGGGTGAAATTGATCATTTTTCACGGTTTTTCTAGTCTGTTTTCTATAAGGTACCGTGGGGTAAGTGGATACAGAAAAATCAACAGTCAACTTCATTGTTATGTACAGCTAACGTGAATAATGTAATTCAAACTTTTTTCTGTGGATAACAAATGAGGGACTAATGTGCTTCAATTCGTTTCTTGTTTCGATTTTTCTGATTGTTATGTATTGAGTATGAGCGACTTGAAAATTTGCACCAAATGATCCACTTGCCCCACCATGGTGGGGTAAGTGGATCACCAAACAAAAAAATCTGTTCTCAAAACTAGTATAGTATAATTATGTATAGTATGAATGATATTACTTTCGTTCTTGTTAATAGTGCTAGTAATATTACATTTTGATAGTTTAAAAATTAAAAAAATATCTTTATTTTATCAAAATAATATTTAAAATATTTTACATTAGTTCACACTAATTCGAACAAAAAAAACATTGTGGCTAGTATAATTTGGAGGAAATTCATCCATTTATACACATAAGCTATACAGAAGTATTGCAGGGGTATTCCAAACGATGTTTTCGAAAAACATTTATTGTTTAAAAACATAAGTTACATTTATTTTTGATTAAAAAACTGAAATCTTTTTATTCTATTGATGAATATATTTGTATCATATAACTAGAACAATTTACATGGTCTAATAAGGTACGACATTAGGCATTCAATTGAAAGAAACAAATATTTTGGTCTTTTGCAACTCAGTTTAGATAAACTACGTAAATTTTTGGTTTAAATATTGCAATATTCATTCTTCAAATGCTTTATACCAGAAAGATTAAAAATAAACTGTTAGGTGGATTAATTCAATTTTTTATAGTCAATTTGACAAATTTTAGCTAGGAATGAGAAAAGTTAAAGGAAAACAACATTTGCGGATATTAAAATTTATTCAAATTCTCGTAAACAGTGTGTCAACAAATGATAAAAATACTTGATCCACTTACCCCACCCCATTCAAAACTAGGGGTAAGTGTACCATGTCCAATATATTTGTATTTATTTATAAAGATCTCATATTTTTCATTGTAATTCATTCAATTAGAACTGAAATGCTCACCATGTGTTGAAAAAACTAATAGTATTCGATTTTAGACAGAGATACAAAGGATTTTTGATTGATAGAAAACAATTTCAAAATAAATCAATTTTTGCGGCTCACAAGTTTGCTTGTGTTAGTGTACGTGTAGTACCAGTTTTGCAATAGTATTAGTGTGGACGTAAGAATATAACCTAAAACGAAGCAATGGTGTAAAAACATTCAACATATTCAAGTATTTAAGCTTAATATGGATAAATGATCCACTTACCCCACTGATACACTTCCCCCACTGTACCTTAATGTTAACAATACCAAACAGCTAAATGCAGGAAAACAAGTACGAAGGTGAGCCTCATCGATTTATGTACCGAAATTTTCTAACAAATGTCATTTTAGTGTTAACAAATACCTCTAAAATAAAAAATCAGAGGATCTCATTTCGGGGTGAAATTGATCACTTGTCAATACCATTATTGTTAGTTTCCAAAACAACTCTATATGAAAAATTTGAACTCCCTGAATCCGAATATGCTTGTAAAATTCTTAACAATGCAATATTTATATAAATAACGAATAGTTAAATTTCAAGAATTACGCGGAAAACGCCTAAATGTATGCAATTTCCTAAATAATTCAATGACATCTAACAGAAATTCAATTATTTCAACCATATGAGCTAATTGGTACGAGTTTTGGTGATGAAATCTGGTTTGGGGATATATCTCAAGCATCCTCACAAACTTTCAGGTTTACACCATGTTCAAATCCTTGCTTATGAATAGAAGTTCATAGCTGTTTGTCAATACTGCACCGTGCATGATTTTGAAATTTTACATTATTTTCATAGTAATAAACATTCTTTAACGCAAAAAACTTCACAACACACAATTCAACAATAGTTACGACAAACAACGTTCATTTACTGCAGCTTACATTGATATTTGTGCTCCATTGATGATCAATTACACCCGATTTTACGGTACTATCTGTATCATTTTATTACATTTTTTGCATACTATTAGTGGTTTCCGTTTTCATTCATTCATTTATTTGCCTCGTGTACCAGTTGCTTGGCCGCATACGCGAAAGCTCTCTGGCTGCGTACGCGAAAGCACAAAATATTCGCCCTAAAAACCTGGCGAAAACAACTGACGTTTCTCACGTGGTCTTATATCAGCATTAGTGGTGCAGAGAAGCACGGTTATATCTTGGCACTATAATGACACGCTATTTCGCCTTTTCTGGCATTATAATAGCATTATATGCGTATATCAAACTGACATGCATCAAATGATTACCCTATATGCGCATATAATTCTGTTACCGTGCCGCATTATCGTGCTTACTGGTTACTTGGGTCTATGCTTTCCATAGCGGCCGTTTTGGTTATTTTTATGATCAATTTCATTAAATTCTATAAAAATAGCATCTTTTAATAATAGTTTTGTGAAAATTAGTTCCAACGCATCTTGTTACAAAAATAGTCAATTCCAAAAATCTGTACTCATCTGTACTTTTTTTTGTAAAAATCTGTAATCTGTACCGTACAGAATCTGTACCAAAAACTATCGGAAAATCTGTACCTTTCCAGATAAATCTGTACTTGTGGCAACACTGTTTCAGGTTGATACCATGATCAAATCCTTGTTTAGAACTAGAAGTTTATGGATGTTTATCAATACTACACCGTACATGATATTTAAATTTGACATTATATTCATAAAAATAAACATTCTTTAACACAAACAACTTCATAAAATTCGGAACCCACTAAAGCAACCAACCTTAGTGAATCATTCGTGGACCTAACGTTCAACTGGAATATTTGTTTGGAGAGCAAGAGTTTCCGCTCATGCTTCTTCTTTCATCGACCAATTCTATCGGTGTTGAAGTGTTAACTGAACCAAGCAAATAATAACACACAATGTCCGACCATAATACGTCAAAATCGACATGCAACAAATAGTTTGAAAATTGATTAGATTTTTAGCAGTACAAATCTTTCATAAGTTCGTAAACCAGGAAATAAAAGAGGCTGACGTTATCCAACGCCAACTTGGCGGTCATATCTCGGAAACAACCTCTTACTTTTCGATTAATGCTTTCATTTACGAGTAGTTTGAAGTTAGATGTCTTTCCCCATACAAAATAAAACGAGAAAACTTCTACTGATCAACTGTGGACAAGAGCAAAGCAGGTAATCCATTGCTTAACTGATTAACAGAAATTTCGTTTAGTATGTTGTGGTTCCCACACTGTCAAAGATATTCCGTTTAACGAAAGGTCATAGGGCAACAAAAGTTGGATTGATGTGCTGCTCCAACGCTTCAGGTGATTGGCTGTTGAAACCGTTGCTCATAAACACATGGAAATCCCCAAGTTCAAAGAAAAACGTTAATTTGTCTAAACTACCGGTACACTGAAAGTCCAATTCAAAGGCATCGATGAGCGGACCACTGTTTAAGAAATGGTACCATGAATGTTTTGTTCCTGAAGTACAATCCTATTTGTCAGAAAAGGATCAGGATTTCCGTTTGCTAATTCTCGACAATGCACCAAGTCATGTGGCATCTACTGTGTTTATGAAATATTGGAAAAGGATCCTTGAATGGAGGTCATCGAAGCCTGGAAGATGTATAATATTTAAACCTGCCCTACGCTGAAAACGTCTGCATTGAACGGATGCTGGCGCCCTGTTTGACCTAAATGCGTTAACATCAATCGTTCTTCCAACGATAATTGAATTGATGTACAAATATTCAAATCTTGATTCAAACTTACCAATGTAGCTGGCATCAAAGACTTGACAAATAATGATTTTTTCGGAGTGTGTAACTATTCTATCGGCCCTTTTCAGGGCCAAAAATTGTGTACTGAAGAGTTAATTGTGTAATATTTCCTAATACCACATACTTGCTATAATCAATTAATTCTGCTGGTAACATCATACAATATTTGATATGTTATGAATAATTGCCAATAGAGGCCTTCCTTGGCCGATTGGTTAGAGTCCGCGGCTACAAAGCAAGGTCAAGGTGTCTGGGTTTGATTCCGGTCGATAATTTCGTAATGGAAATTTCCTTGACTTCCCTGGGCATAAAGTATCATCGTACCTGCCACACCATGTAGTAAAAGGGAAAATGGCAACTTTGGCAAAGAAAGCTCTTAGTTAATAACTGTGGAAGTGCTCATTCAACACTAAGCTGAGAAGCAGTGAGGACGGCAATGCCAAGAAGAAGAAGAAGAATTGACAATACGACAAATTTAAATTTACGATGGCGATGACGATATCGATGACTGGAGAACTTCTCCGATCGGAGAGCTCCTCACTGTTCTTAATTTCACAAACCATCACATTCTGAATTATAACTGAAGGAAGCTTGCAAATATGACAATTGACTTAAATTCAAATGCAGTAAATCACATGGCGTAGTTAACGTCATGCGGTCGTGTCTTGTACACAACCCCTTCTGATTTTTATTCATTACCGAAGCAATGTGTATGAAAATCCAACCATCTGCGTTCAAATAGGCAAATCGAGAGAAATAATAAAACAGCCATTTTATTAGCCAATTTAAAAAGCTGTTTGTTTCTATTTTTCTCGAGTTGCGATTTTGAAAGCGTAAAACTGTTCTTTCCGTTGAGACATCTGCACCATTTTTACTTAGGCCCTAGCGAAAGCTTAGGAATACAGGGTGTTAAATATTTTGTCAGAAGTATCCAGGGTAAGAAAATGTATCGCTACATTTCTGCCTAGTCAAGTTCCGACATTCGAAAATATATGTTCTAAATGATTTTTTATTTCATTATTTTTGTTTTGATTGATACAACTTTGCCACATCCATATTCATGCAGTCCAATTCGCCACTGTCTTGTGCTAGAGTTACAGTGGCCCAATTTCATATTCGTACAGGATACTGATTCCACATCAAGTTAGTAAAAAACTATTAAATGAAGTATTGAGCTACAAATACTTTATCCACATTGAAGGTAATAGGTGTCATCTATTGTTTGCCAATCACAAAATGTTTTCATTTACATTAATCTTTGGATTAATAGAAAAGTATTGAATTGATGTCTAAAATTCACCCAATTCCATTTTCGTACACCTACCAAAATTCAAACGCTCAACGTTCAAAACTAAATTAAGAAGCTCTATTTGATTACTGAAGTGCTTTATTATGATGTTCAGATGTAATGAAATACATTTGGACAATTTATTAGTGGACATATATAAAATTTAGGTAAAATTATGAGAAATGCCAGTTTTCCAATGATTTTTGCTATAAAATCCAATAATTCGAACAATTACGTTTGTTTTTGTCATTGGATCCAATCTATAGATTATACTCGTAAGCTCTGATAGAAATTTAGTTGAAATATATACACTTTACAGAAATCATAAACAGTTTTTATCCCTTTTGAGTTCAGAAAATGGTTGTGCCATAAGTTCAAAACTCTTCTAAAATTATATTTTTAATCAATGTAAACCAAATTTTCATTCTAAACAACAGGTAAATGTTAATTTCGAATTTGTCTGTAAAAATAATTTGAACTACGAACTTCGTTTTACAATAAAGTACCCTAAACTACGCTGTACATACCTCCACATAATTGAAGTCATCGTAATATTCAATTATCTTTGAAATAATATTTAAATTATATTCAAAATAGCACCCTATTTTGCAATTTATTGATTTTATAACTAAAATACAAAATAACTTGAATGAGCAGAAAGCATTGATACACTATTTAATAGAATATATCCTGTTGTTTTCATCATTTTAAAAACACGTTTGTGTTGCGGTTATGGCAATAATATTTATTCTATAAATCTCTATAATCATGTTTGGTAGTAAAATGTAAATTAAAAATGATAATTACGCAATGTTTTGATAGGAACATTAACTATGGATTGTGTATATACATTTAGGATCCAAACATAAAGAAATTGACTAAAATTTTTGGTTTTGGATTTGTTATAAATATTATATTACCTAAGATTCAAAAGTATAAGTTGTCGATATCCACTCTTAGCTACTCTAAAACTGATTATAATTTTTTGAAACTTGTGCAATATTCGCAATTATCATTCTTAAGGAAGTGATGATGAAAAATATGCAATTTTTTGTTCGACTTACCGAATATTTTATAAAAAAACATGGGAAAACTGGTATTTTTCTTAAATTTACTTAAGTTTCAAATACACTCCAACCTCTTTTTACGACCGTTTTTTTACCGACGGTTCTTTTTCCGACCACTTTTTTACGACCGAAATTCAGATTAACGACCGTTTTTTATAAATGATCATTATCTTAAAAACTGTTCAAAATAGAGGATCATGATGTTCAGCAAAATTGTTCATTAGTTCAAGGGCTAACATATGGTGGTCATTGAATTGCGGAATTCTGCCACTAGGCGGCGCTAGTGAGCATGAAACTTTTGTTTTGCGGATATCTCAGGATCCTGGCCATTTAGAAAGATGGCGTCTTCGACAAAGTTGTTCTGTAGCTCAAGGACTATCATTATAAACGCTATAAGATTCGAAATTTTGCCACCAGGTGGCGCTAGTGGAATGATTTTTTTGTTTTTTGGATATCTCAGGATCCTGGCCACTTAAAAAGATGGCGCCTTCGGCAAAGTTGTTCAGTAGCTCAAGCGCTATCATTATAAAAGTTATGAGATTCAAAATTTTGCTACCAGGCGGTGCTTGTGAGCATAGAATTTTTGTTTTCCGGATAGCTCTGGATTACGACTATTCAAAAAGGTGGCGTCTTGGGCAAAGTTGTTCATCAGCTCATGGACTATCATTATAAACGCTATGAGGATTTATTAGCGATTGCTTGATTTTTATTTTTATTTTTATAATTTCTTTATTAGTATCATTCCAAACATTACATTCATTTCTTATATCTAGGTGTTCTGTGTTATTAGACTACACTAATTTGGTAAAACAAATTTAAGATTTTATTAACATTTTGTTAACAACATATTACATTTCATTTGCCGTAGCAGTTCAGTTTTTTTACAGGTGAGTTGATTTCACCTGATTATAAGAGAAAAAAAAAACCTAACTTAACCTAAACATATAACGCATTAATCGTGGCAATAGAAGATTGTATTGATTTTTCCTGAAATTATTGATTATTTTATTTGACATTTGTTCCAATGTTTCAACATTGGATTTTATATGTAACACATTGGTATTTTACCAGGGAGGAACCTTCAGAATCATTTTCAAAATTTTATTGCTTGATTTTCTGATTCCAGGCAACCATTACGGGCACCCGGTTTCTCCAAAAATAACATGTCCTGTCACGCGTGAACGGCAAATGTGAGTCCTTGTCATGATAGGAAAACTAGTTCTACTAGTGATGGATATCGCCATTGTAAAAAACGTTCAAATCATGTGTAAAAGGCTTTGCTATCGAACCAAAGTCAATCCTTCACAGAATCACAAGTTTTACACGTCATTTCACCTTGCAATTCGACACGACGTTGAAAATAATTAGGATCAAACGTGTGGATTATTTTCAGTGTAGCGCTTGAGCTACTGAACAACTTTGCCGAAGGCGCCATCTTTTTAAGTGGCCAGGATCCTGAGATATTCGCAAAACAAAAGTTTTATGCTCACTAGCCCCGCCTGGTGGCATTGAACCTCATAGCATTTATAATGATAGTCCTTGAGCTAATGAATAACTTTGCCGAAGGCGCCATCATTCTAAATGGTCAGGATCCTGAGCTATCCGCAAAATAGAAGTTATATGCTCACTAGCGCCGGCTGGTGGCAAAATTTTGAACCCCATAGCATTTATAATGATAGTCCTTGAGCTACTGAACAACTTTGCCGAAGACGCCATCTTTCTAAGTGGTCAGGATCCTGAGCTATCCCGAAAACAAAAATTATATGCTCACTAGCGCTGCCTGGTGGCAACATCTCGAATCTCTTGGCTAGAATAATGATACCGGGTACCCCCGTTGGTTTGACCACATTTAATCTGAACGCTTTTTAATCTGTACCCCGCTAATTTGCACATCGTTCAGATTAAAAATGGTTCAAACGTCATTTCGCTAATGGAACGGAGTGAAGTGTGATGGAACACCGTGGAATGGAACGCAGAATCAAAACAAAACAGTGAAAGAGGTAACCAGAAACACGTTTCTAGGGTGACTAGATGTTCAAATTAAAAATGAACCCCGATGGTTTGCCTGAGGTAGGGGAACTGGGGGTAAAATGAACAGGTTAGTGTTTCACGGTAAATATGCTATAAATCTATGCAAAATATAGCACCATCCTTAATCCTCAGATAAAGGAGCTATTTCAACAACTCTAGCGCGATCTTGAACTGTCAAAAGTTGTAAAAGTAAACAAAAACAAAATACGCCTCTCCGTTTTCTCATATGATGTAAATTTTCACTCGTGGAATTTAAGGTTTTTATGGCTAAAATAATAAAAAATCTATTGAACTGCGTTGCACATCATATCTTTAAAGTATTTATGATAAGTAGACGGAAATAGGAAGCATTTTTATCTACTAAATTCTTAGAACAAATGATTTGAATATGTTGATTCTTTGGGGGTAAAATGAACCACTCGAGATGGGGGTAATATGAACACCATGGCAGGACGAATACTACCGGATTTTATATCAGATACCGAAAGTTTTCCGGAGGAAATACAAAGACAGTAATGGATAGCCTTCCAAATGGTCGCAGCTGAACGTTCCATCGATTTCAGAATATCTGTGAAATATGCATTGATCATGTACCAGATGCCGAGAATCATGCCACAACCCGTTCAATTTGACTGGTGTTCATTTTACCCCCACTACATGTTCATTTTACCCCCGTTACATGTTCATTTTACCAACATGTTTGGACCATTGACTCTGTGAAAGCAATTTTCAAAATAATAATAATGTTGATAAAATTCTATTTCCATCACAATATTTCAACTTGTTACATTTCATAAACATCCTTCTTCAATTCTGAGCATTTGAAAAACAATCTGACAGCTTCATAAGCAAGAAAACATGAAAAATGCTTAGGGTGTTCATTTTACCCCCAGTTCCCTACCGTTCAAATTAGTGGGGGAGTATGGTAGTCCTTGAGCTACTGAACAACTTTGCCGAAGACGCCATCTTTCTAAATGGCCAGGATCCTGAGATATCCGCAAAACAAAAGTTTCATACTCACTAGCGCCGCCTGGTGGTAAAATTTTGAACCTCATAGCAATTATAATGATAGTCCATGACTTACTGACTAATTTTGCCGAAGGTGTCATCTTTCTAAATGGCCAGGATCCTGAGATATCCGCAAAACAAAAAATTCATGCTCACTAGCACCGCCTGGTGGCGAAATTTTAAACCTCATAGCGTTCATAATGATAGTCCTTGAGCTACTGAACAACTTTGCCATCTTTCTAAGTGACGCCATCTTTCTAAGTGGTCAGGATTCTGAGCTATCCGGAAAACAAAAATTATATGCTCACTAGCGCTGCCTGGTGGCAAAATCTCGAATCTCTTGGCTAAAATTATGATAGTCCTTGAGCTACTGAACAACTTTGCCGAAGACGCCATCTTTCTAGATGGCCAGGATCCTGAGATATCCGCAAAACAAAAGTTTCATGCTTACTAGCGCCGCCTGGTGGCAAAATTTTGAACCTCATAGCGTTCATAATGATAGTCCATGAGCTACTGAACAAATTTGCCGAAGGCGCCATCTTTCTAAACGGCCAGGATCCTGAGATATCCGCAAAAAAAAATATATGCTCACTAGCGCCGCCTGGTGGCAAAATTTTGAACCTCATAGCAATTAAAATGATAGTCCATGAGCTACTGAACAACTTTGCCGAAGGCGCCATCTTTCTAAGTGGTCAGGATCCTGAGCTATCCGCAAAACAAAAATTATATGCTCACTAGCGCCGCCTGGTGGCAAAATCTCGAATCTCTTGGCTAGAGTAATGGTAGTCCTTGAGCTACTGAACAACTTTGCCGAAGGCGCCATCTTTCTAAATGACCAGGATCCTGAGATAATTTATTTATTTTTTTATTTATTTATTTACTGCTTTAGTCAACAGGTGAAGTTCCCACCCCAATGACAATTGATCTTAAGTCTAAAAGCACAAAAAATCTAAACAAACGTTTCACATGAATTAACATAAAAATTGTCTAAAATTACACTTATTTGTTCCACGCGACACATTAAAATTAAAAACATGATAACAACTATTAAACACACGGGACATGCTACGCATTGGTTCGTGAAGGCCATAATTTGTTCTGGCGGAAGGAATGTTCAGAAATGGATGAAACCGGAGATTTCGGCGACGAGTGTTGATGTCCAATGAACTGAGCAGCAGAGGGCTGTCTATTGGTCCTTGCAAAAGGTCAGAGATGAAGCACGTCTTTGCTACATTGCGTCTAGGTTCCAGAAGGTCCAGATCAATAAGTTTGCAGCGGCTTTCATAGCTTGGCAAGTTCAGTGGATCTCTCCACCTAAGTCGGCGAAGGGCGAAGCGCACGAATTTGCGTTGAATCTCGTTCCTGTAGAATGGTGACCATACAACCGATGAGTATTCCAGGATAGGGCGTACAATTGAGCAGTATAAAGCTTTCAGGCAATACACATCGGTGAACTTTTTGCTGAAGCGGAACAGAAAACCCAGCTGCGCAGAAGCTTTCGAGACGATGTAAGCAACATGATCCTTAAACGTCAGCTTAGTGTCCAATAGAACGCCTAATTCCTTCACCGTAGTTACACGTTGCAGTTCGACACCAGCCAAACCATAATTAAACTGTAGAAGTGTGCGTCTGCGGCCAAATGAAATCACTGAGCACTTGGACACATTTAGGGACATCCTGTTGATATTACACCATTCTGCGAATATTTCCAACTGATGTTGCAAAAACTCAGAATCTTGCGGGTCATTTATTTTGCAGTAAAGCTTTATATCATCAGCGTAAGAAAGTTTTAGGCAGTCCAGAATAAAGTTGACATCGTTCATGTAAAGCAAAAACAAGAAAGGCCCGAGGTGGCTGCCTTGAGGTACGCCAGACCAGACCGAGAAAGGCATTGAAACATGTTCGCCAATTTTGACGGACATGCTCCGTCCAGTCAGGTAGGATTTCAGCCAGAGAAGCATGTTGTCATTCAAGCCCAGTTTGTCAAATTTCGCAATTGCAATTTGATGGTTCATCTTATCAAACGCTGCCGATAAATCGGTGTGTATCGCGTCTACTTGGTGACCAGATTCTATTTGGCGTATCACGAATGAGGTAAAGCAAGTCAAATTGGTTGTCGTTGAGCGTCTAGACATAAAGCCATGCTGATTTGGCGATATGTAATGAGAGTAGCTCTGAGTTAGTTTGCGAAGAACAATTAACTCAAACAATTTAGATGTTGAACTCAGTGCAGCAATTCCACGATAATTCGAAACGCTCTGTCTACATCCGTTTTTGAACACTAGAAAAACATAGGAGTGTTTCCAGCAGTCCGGGAAAACGTTAGTACTTAGAGACAGAGTTGTTCGATGTCACTATCAATGCTTAAAATTTGCTGATTTGTACAGGCCGACTGCGATACAAATCGGATCATTCCATATCACATCAACATTATGCTGTCTACTCCATCACCAGTGCATTGATGGCGATAGACTATGGATATCACTGATTGTTTAAGTTTAGCTTTAAATTAAGCAGATAAAATGACAATTTATCAGTACGATATATTCGACAGTGTTGCAGATAGATTGAAACAATGTTTTGGTCACTGAAAAACATTAATAGCATGGATAATGACCACGTGATCACTCATTTTGCAGTGATTTTGATCTAGAGTGCGATGTTGCATCACTACTGTTGGTTGTCAAATCAAAGTGATATTGATAGCTCGCAAGTGATATTGATAGTTTTAGACCATTGTCCATCAGCTGATATGATTGATATTAAGCAACTCTGCTTAGTGATGTGTTGAATAATTTTGCCAGCGGCGATGCAAGTGAATTCATACAGCGTTTGAGGACTAGAGAAGGTATGCAGTCAGGGCCAAATCCAGTAGACGATTTCAGTTCCTTTCCAGCCGAGATGACCATGTTGTCAGTGATAGTGAACTGCTCTTCTGATGCAGGTAGTCGAGGAACATTTGTGGTGGCATTGGCTATTTTTTGAGGGTGGAGATGCTCATTGATGAAAACGTTGCTGAACTGGGTGCGAAAAAGATTTGCAATGTCCATGGTGGAATTGAATTCGTTCAGGCCATCGGTCATCGTAGAGGGCAATCCGACCTCCTTTCTTTGCTCATTTACATAACGCCAGAAACTTTTAGGGTTAGTTTTGAGGCGGTTTTGCAAACGGTTTTGGAAAGAGTTGTACAGACGATTATTGAGTTTCTTGTATTCGGCATTCACTTCCATGTATGTTGCTCGCGTAGAGTCTGTACGGTACTTGCTATGTCGCCGAAGAGCTGATTGTTTCATTCTTTTCAGATGGTTAAGTCCGGTATTCGACCACGCTGGCTTGGGCATATCGCGCCTGAGCTTGACTGGAACGAACTGGTCAATATCTGGATATCCGCAAAACAAAAGTTTCATGCTCACTAGCGCCGCCTGGTGGCAAAATTTTGAACCTCATAGCAATTAAAATGATAGTCCATGAGCTACTGAACAACTTTGCCGAAGACGCCATCTTTCTATAGTGGTCAGGATCCTGAGATATCCGCAAAACAATAGTTGCATGCACACTTGTACTGCCTGGTGGCGCAATTCACTTAAGCAGTGTTGCCAGCTACGAAAAAAATTTGAACCCTTCATGAAAAACTGGATTAAAGTTGAAGAGTATTGCTATGTTGCTAAGCATTATATTTTTCTGTTCCGCTCAAGTTTGATGGTTATGATCTTTACTTTATTCTTCTCAAACAGTGTTGCCAGCCACATGAACATTTGTGATTCGGCTGATTGTATGGCACGCAACACTTCCTTCGACTTTGGTGAACATTCGGTATCGTTATTTTTAAATTTTTTTGGTATTTGCAAATCACACCCCCATAAAATTGGCTCTTTTGATAACAATCGAGCAGTGTTGCCATCTTTTACCAAAATATGAAAACTTGAACGGCCATTTTGGAAATTTCTCAACCTATGCTTCAACTTTGCCGAAGATCTCGAATCAGTATTTCCGCATCTAGACGTTGCATTTTTCAACAACATAATTATAACCCTGATTTTTTTTACGACCGATTTTTTTTACGACCCTCCGATAACGGTCGTAAAAAGAGGTTGAGGTGTATATCCGTTTATAAATTTTCCAAATGTATTCTACTGCATCTGAACAACACAACGAAGAGCTTAAGTAGTCATTAGACTGACCCAGCTCAGTATGGGAGAAAAATGATGTTGTATAATTCCACGGGGCACCCTCCAGGATTGTTTATTGGGGTTAGAGAAAGACTTCCTGAAAATTTCAGCTCATTTGGCCGGTCCATGAGTTGGCGCATTTGAATTGAAGTTAATATGGGATTTCCAGCTCAAACACATGGAAAACAGCACATCATCTATTGTTTGGTTCAGGAAAATTGTTGATCGCGTTCAGTTGAATCCAGAATGTCTAAAACACTACTTGACACCATAACGATCAATATTGTAGAAGGTTGTATGATGATTAAAATTGATAAAGTTGGGTTTTAACTATCTGAAGTAGATCTGCAATTCTGCTCTGTATTTCTTCAACATAGCATGATGGTTATCACTAGGCGCATCATAGCCACCTATGACGCTGGGCGAGGTGCTGCGTAAGGCGCATGCATATATATGGTTGAACTGGAGTGCTGACGTAAGCCTAACTTTCAACAAGTGAAATGTTAATGAAAATGAGCTTAAATCCAGATACAACCTTCTGCAACTATGATCATTAGGGTATCAACTAGTGTTTTAGTCATTCTGGGCTCAACTGAATGCGATTAACTAGTATAAGGAACGAAACAGTGACCTAGAGTCAATTTTCAATATATTTGAAACAAATATCCCATACAAACTTTGAATCGAATGCGCCAGCTGGAACAGCAACCAAATGAATTGAAATTTTGAGGGACCTTTTTTCATACCCTAAGGCATATACCTAGGGGGTACCCCGTTGAGATTTACTACTTTTTTGTTTAAGAGCCAGTCTAGTAGTCATCTAGTCCATTAAAAATTAGCTTTGAATGCTGTATATTTCTTTTTTGTTAGGTGTACGAATATGGAATTGGGTCAATTATAGACACAATCTCAATACTTTTCCATTATTCCTAAGATTTAAGCAAATGAATACAGTTTGTCATTGCCAAACAATAGATGACACCTATAACCTTCATTATTGATAAAGTATATCGAAGTCCATGCACCATTTAATAGTTTTATACCAACTTGATATGGAAACAGTGCCCCGTACGAAAATGAAATTGAGCCACTGTATGTGTTTCTGTTCGGGAAACCCAAAGTGCACAGAATCCACAATGCTCGGCATTCGCCGAAAACCACGCGTTTCATTGCTCAACACGTTTGAAGCAACCGCAACAATTTGCACTTTGGTTGAAATTTCGACGTTTTCATTGTCTGCTTGCTGTGCCCACCTACCAACATCTCGTTTCGCTGCGTGTGTGATATGAGAACTGAGAATTTGATACTGACAATACCGTGTATCTTTCGGGAAACGATATTCATGCAACATAAGCGGAGGGAGAAACATCAGTTTGGCTAGAATCCATCGGAGAACGCCCACATGCAACGAGCGCAGTGTGTTTCGCAGAGTATTTTGCACGATTTCCAAACCACGAACATAACAACAGGATTCATGGAAAGAGCGTGCCAGATCTTCTTTGTAGATGGGATACATGTATCGATTAGGGGTTGAAGTATCATGCCACCTTCTTCTGTTCGTATTATTTATTTTTTACTTTTTTTTGATTACTAGGTAATGAGAGTAAGCGGTATTTTGAATGATTTCTGACAACATTACTTCAGATTCACAACTTTGCATGAAATATGTTTAATTTGAAACATAAAGAGTTTTCCTTAATGAATGTCATATCGTTGAACGGTGATAGTTTGTAGGGATTATAACATTTCACCAAATAGTTTCTTTTTATAAAATGCAGATGTCTTTATTTGCTATTCACTTCCATCCGAAAGCTTGAAATTGAGGCGACATATTCGGCCGTTTAGTTTTTTAAAGTCTTCAATAAAAAATAAAAAGTTTTTTTTTCGCAGAAAATTGTACTTCCCTGCCCTCATCTTGTACACCATTTCGAGAAACTGCACATCATCTCTCTACACACCGTTTCCATTCGGGTCCGGGAATGTGCAAATTTATGGGAGTATATTTTCCACGGTTCGTTTCGGTGACTTTTAATCCGTAGACTTATTACCGGTGCGGTTGTTGGAGTTGCTCGGCACGATTCAAACTTTCTTTTGCCGTTGCCTCGTCGATGGAGGGTAATAACCATTACTTGAGAACCGTTTTTATTTTGTTCGGTAGCTTTTTTTCGTTCCTAAATGGTTATTTCATATGCAGTTATTGTGCCGTGGGGATATGTTTTTTTTTAACTTTTGACATCTTGAATGGAGGTAAGTATGTGAACAAAGCGATTACAAATTGCTTTAGGTTAGAATTGTCTTGAATAGCGTATCAAGGTTAAACTAATTCAATGGCATAAACTGTTTTATTTGGCTTTGCAAAGTGTATTTATGGCATGCAAATTGTAGTCGTAGGGACTCATCCATAAGCTCTTCAATTGAAACACACAGAAAATGGAAGCTCCTGTCAAAATAAACTAATGACATGTTTTCATTATTATTTTTGCATACATTTGAATGAGTATCCTTTTGAAGTTGAATACTTTGAATTTCCTAATTTTCCATTTAGTCATTAGCGCAAACAGGAGAAAAGTAGCACAATCGGATGAAACTATCATAAATTTCAATGTAAATTTCCCGAAAACAAAATAATATAGGAGCCAGGAGCCGTTTTTCCTTCCTGTTTCAATAATTGATATCGAATCATACATGTTTCTCTTTTTGTTCTGTCAATTCCTCCGTAACAACCTTTTCAATTTATTATGCAGAAAAATGCACCACTTGGAAGTAATTTTTTCCTCCATAAATTAATTTTCATCTATCCCATCACCTCGATGACACATTACGGTTCCATCAACTGCACTGGAATAACGACTGACAAGTAAGCTTAATTCGACTGCACATTCCCAATTCCCGTATGCAAAACAGTTTGCAAGAAACAAAAAGCACAAAACAGAACACTCGTTTTAATTATTCCCTTCTTGCATCCTATGACCAGATCATCCAGATAGAGGGACATTCGAACGGAGGACTCCGAAAAACTCATGCCAGATGTGCAAATTGATGCAAAATTGGGATTCGACAAAATTAAACCGAAATGTGCAATACACATAAAATAAATGAAATTATACTTTCGCCGGAGCCCGTTTCGACATATGATGACTTACCCCCCAGAGAAACCGACCGAACGAGTGATAAACATCTATTGCGAACCCGTTGCGCCTGTTGTTGTGCATGGACCTACTGCTGTGCGTTTTGTGCATGTGTTGTCATTTCCATGGTGCTTCGCAGCTGCCATCATAGAAAATAAAAAAATTGGAATGATTCAATCAACAATCGATCTATATATTATTTGATGAAAAACAATTCGTTTCTATAAGTTTCTATACACTACTATGGTAGTTTCATACGTTAGGCAGTGATGTTTTCGACTAAAACCTACACGTTATTGAAAGT
Source organism: Aedes aegypti (assembly GCF_002204515.2). Taxonomy (NCBI): domain Eukaryota; kingdom Metazoa; phylum Arthropoda; class Insecta; order Diptera; family Culicidae; genus Aedes; species Aedes aegypti. The sequence continues at coordinate 158,987,890 of NC_035109.1, read as the reverse complement.
ATTCCACCTAGAATTTCTTCAGAGAAACCACCAGGAACTCCATCAAAATTTCCTCCAGGGATTCCATCAGGAGTTGCTACAGGGATTCCATCTGTAGTTCCTCTGTAGGCTCTAGGTAGAAGTTATTCTAGGGATTCAAACACGAGCTCGTTCAGGAATTCCAGCAGTACCGTAAAATAGGGTGAAATTGATCATCTTATCCCACGATTTTATTTATTCATACTGGCGCACAAATATCAATGTAACCATGCAGTAAATGAACGTTGTTTGTCGTAACTATTGTCGAATTGTGTGTTGTGATGTTTTTTGCGTTAAAGAATGTTTATTACTATGAAAATAATGTAAAATTTCCAAATCATGGACGGTGCAGTACGAACATCCATGAACTTCTAGTTCTAAACAAGTATTTGAACATGGTATAAACCTGAAAGTTTGTGAGGATGCTTGAGATATATCCCCAAACCAGGTTTAATCACCAAAACGCGTATCAATGAGCTCATATGGTTGAAATAATCGAATTTCTGTTAGATATCATTGAATTCCTTAGGAAATTGCATACATTTAGGCGTTTTCCGCGTAATTCTTGATATTTGAATATTACTTATTAATATAAATATTGCATTGTTAATAATTTGACAAGCATATTCGGATTCAGGGAGCTCAAATTTATCATGTAGAGTTGTTTGAAAACTAACAATAATGACATTGACAAGTGATCAATTTCACCCCGATATGAGATCCCCTGATTTTTTATTTTAGAGATATTTGTTAACACTAAAATTACATTTGTTACAAAATTTCCGTACATGAGTCGATGAGGCTCACCATTGTACTTGTTTTCCTGCATTCAGTTGTTTGACAATGTCAACATTATAGAAAACAGACAAGAAAAGCCGTAAAAAATGATCAATTTCACCTGAAATTACGGTACCGTAAAACGGGGTAACTTTGATAGTTTTTTCGAAGAAAACTTGAATATTTATGCATGCTGTTTCAAAGAATAATAATTTATATTTTTAAGAAGTGTCATACTAATACTCTTTACTTTTGCATTTGTTTTGCTTAACTGATTTACAGAAATTTCGTTATTTCGTTTAATATATTGTAGGTATCGCACTATCAAAGTTTCCCGCATTATCAAAGTTACCCCGTTTTACGGTACATCTAAATATTATACCAAAAATTCCACGAATGTGTACATCGAGAGTTCCTTCAGGGTTTCCATCAGGAATACCACTAGGGATTTCATCGGAAGCTTCTCGAGGGATTCCATCGGAAGTTTCTCTATGGATTGCATCAAGAGTTTTTTTTTCTGTGAATTTCATCAGAAATTCTTCAAGAGATTCTATCATGAGTTCCCTCAGGGATTCCACCTGGAACTCCTCTAGAGATTCCACCTGGAACTTTTCTAGGGATTTCATCAGGAGTTCCTTCAGAGATTTTACCTAGAATTCATCCAGGGTTTCTATCAGGAGTTATTCTAGTTCAGGAGTTTTCTAGGGATTAAATCAGGATTTCCTCCAATGATTTGATCAGTAGTTCCTTCAAGAATATCTTTAGGAATCCCTCCAAGGATTCTGTCTGGAGTTCCTTCAGGGATTCTATCAAGAGCTCCTATAGGGATTCTATTAGGAGTACCTTTAGGGCTTCCATCAGAGTTGCTCTGGAGATTTCATCAGGTGGTCCTATAGGGATTCCATCAGAAGTTTTTGCAGTGATTCCATAAGGAGTTCCTTCAGGGATCCCTCCTTGAATTCCTCTAGGGATTACATCAAGAGTTCCTTCAGAGATTTAACCTGAAATTTCTCAGAAAAATCAGAAGTTCTTTCAAGATTATCTTTAGGAATTCCCCCAAGGATTCTATTAGGAGTTTCTCCAGGGATTCAGGAGTTCTTATAGGGATTCTATCAGGGGTACCTTTAGGGCTTCCATCAGGAGTTCCTCCATGGATTCCATCAAGAGTTCCTACAGAGATTCCATATGGAATTTCTTCAGAGATTCTTTCAGGAGTTCCTCCTCAGATTTTATCAGCAGTTCTTCGAGGAATTCCTTCAGGACTGCTTCTACTTAGGGATATCATAGGGAGTTCCCCTAGGGATTCTTTAGGGATTTCATCAATGGTTCCTTCAGAGATTTTACCTGGAATTCCTCCAGAGAGTTCCTCTAGGGATTTCATCAGAAGTTCTTGTAGGAATTTCATCAAGAATTCCTCCAATGACTCCATCAGGTGTTCCTTCATGGATTCCATTTAAAATTCCTCTAGGGATTCCATCATGATTGCCTGTAGGGATTTCATTATTCTTCAGGGATTCCACCTGAAACTCCTCTAGGGATTTCCTCCAATGATTCCATCAGGAGTTCCTTCAAGAATAACTTTAGAAATTACTCCAAGGATTCTATCAAGAGTTTCTTGAGAGATTCCACCTGGAATTCCTCTAGATATTTTATCATAAGTTCCTCCAGAAATTATATCAGGGGTTCCTCGATAAATTCCATCGGTATATCAGCTAGGGATATCATGTGATGTTCATGTAGGGATTGTATCTGAAATTCCATCAGGATTCTTATAAGGAATTCCTCCAGGGATTTCATCAGGAGTTCTTATAGGGATTCCACTAAAAGTTCCTCTAGAGATTCTTTTAGAAGTTCCTTCAGAGATTCCATCTGCAATTCCTCCAGAGATTATATCAGGAATTCCTCAATGGAACGCATCAGGATTTCTTTAAGCGATTACGTAAAGAGATCCTCCAGGGATTCCACCTGGAATTCCTCAAAGGATTCCATCAATGGTTCCTTCAGAGATTTTACCTTGAAGTCCTCCAGGGAATCTATCAAGAGTTTTTTACGAGATTCCACCTGGAATTCCTCCAGATATTCTATCAGAAGTACCTCCACATATTATATCAGGAGTTCCTCGAGGAATTCCATCAGGATATCTGCCAGCGATATCATTAGGAGTTCCTCTATGGATTGTGTCTGGGGTTCCATCAGGAATCTTTTCAGGAATTCCAATAGGGATTTCATCAGGAGTTCTTATAGAGATTACACTAAGACTTCCTCTAGAGATTCCTTTAGAAGTTCCTTCAGAGATTCCATCTGGAATTCCACCAAAGAAAGACATCAGAAATTCCTCAATGGAACGAATAAGGATGATCTAAGATTATTCCCAATGGATTCCTTGGAAAAAAATTCTGCAGGAAATACTGGAAGGAATTTTTGGATACATTCCTTTAGAAATCCTCGGAGGAATTTCGGGTAGATTCTTGAAGCAATTGCTGGAGAAATCCCAGAAGGAACGCCTCGTACTGTCCCTTTAGGGACACCAGGAAGAATCTTTGAAGGAAACACTGGAGGAATTTATAAAACAGTTTATTGAATATTCCCAAGAAGAATCTCTGGAGAATAGACTAAAGAATTCCATGCAGGAAGTTTTGGTGAATTCTTTTGCAGTGCAATCACTGACGGTTATCCGGTGGAATCCTTGGAAGAACTTTTGGTGGAATCCCTGGATGAATTTCTTGATGAATCCTTAAAGAAATTATGGGTAAAATCAATGTAATAGCTCTTGGAGTAAATATCTGCATGTATTTCTGTAGGGTTTTTTGAAGAAATTCGTGTAGGAATCCTTGGAAGAATTTTTGAATTAATCGCTGGAAGGATCCGTAAATTTAGGATAGGAGCCATTCCTGGTGGAATTTTACATGGAATTCCTGAATTTATTCCTTGGAAGAGATTCTTTAATAATTTTCAGAGAAAATCCTGGTGAAATTCTAGGAAAAGAATCCTTTAAAAATATGTTAAGTAATTCCTAAAGTATTGCTGGATAAATTCTTAAATAAATCTTTAAGGAATTTTTTGGAGAATTTTTTGGTGGAATTCTTAAAGGAATAATTGGATGAATCACTGAAGAAATCCCTAGTAGAGTTTTTGGATAAAATCGAAGAAGAAATCCTGGTGGCATTTTGGGAGGAAGCCCTAAAAAGTCCTGATGGAATTTCAGGTGATGAATTTCTTGGAGATTTCGTTGAGAACTTTCAGAAACAATTCGTGATGTGATTCCTGGGTAATGCGTGATGGAAATTGGTATAGCAATCATGAAGGCAGCATTGGAATAAGCTCTGAAGAATTACTGAAGAAATCACTTCAAGAGTTCTTTGGATTGATATTTGAAGGAATCAGTAGAGGAAATCCTGAAAATGTTGTAGAGGAACCTTTAAAGGAAGAATGCCACCTGAAGGTTTGTCTGTATGATTTTCCCCGGATGAGTTTCTAGTTGAATCTGCGGATAAATTTCTATAGTAATGGTTGATAAAATTCCTGGTATGCCACCTCCCAGGAAGAGCAATGGATTCCTTTAAAATCTCCAAAGAAGAATAACTAGAGGAAACCACTAAAAGATTTTGGATAGAAAGTTTGAAGAAATTCACATTACCATTCCCATATCGATGACTGTTCATAATAATCCCCGACAGAGATCCCTCATAGTTTAAGAGTTTTGCCGGTAAACTTCGTGCACATTTCAATTGGAATTCCTCACCAATATCCTTTTCTTCTGGTACTTACATTTTGATGGATCTGCTCGTTCTTATTTCGGACATTGTTCAAAAATCGTAGAAATATATCCCCACAGCCACAAAATTTGAACAAATAAAAACCACATACTTGACTAACTTGGGGCGGAATCAAAGTTGGTCAAACCGTCTGAGCGTCTGTGGGCTACATTGAATATGCCTGTAAAAGAGCATCTACGGCTATAGCGGCTTTTTTCTAGGATGATGTCTAACTTTTAATTGTAATTGCCAGCAAACCCAGGCTCCTGGAAGGCGTGGCGCTATCCACACTGAGGGCCAATCTGTTCAGAAGCACTTAGAACGAGCAGAAGCTGAAAGATGTTCAGTGCTTCAACCAAAGAGGTAACATCGGAGTCCGCAACGCGTGTAAAGAGACTACGTTTAGAGGTTTACAGCAGAAATGGAATTACCCCACTAAAGGTAGATGGTGCTATCGGCTGATACCAAATGTGTCAGATTGGAATAAAAGAAACCATGGGGAAGTGTACTTCCACCTGACCCACCTTCTGTCATGGCATGGTTGCTATAGGCAGTACCTGCAAACTTATAATATCTTGCGTGCCCCAATGGACCGATGCACGAGTTCACTAATTTGACGTTTGAGCGGTGCCGAATTCATTCGTTGCCATGGTCACGTAAATAACACGGCACCGCTCAAACGTCAAATAGTGAACTCGTGCATTGGTTCATTGCGCAGGTGTGGAATAATCAGCGGAGCATTTTGTGATCATTTGCCCCCGTTTCATTATTGTGAAAGATCGAATGCTTGCATGCACTAAGCAAGATGAATCCAGATTTTGTAGCTTCTGATTTTTTCCGCTTACAAAATCTCCTTTTCGTGACAATAATGAAGTTGCAGAGGTATACTCGGTTTTTAGTGACAATGGATGTCACACTAAGCATTCGAACAGAAAAAATAACATTCCTTCCCTTTCCCGATGGCCGTGAGGACGTGGCCGGCGCTGTTATTGACTCTGTAATGTTTGGAATTTTCGAAGTTGTACACTGTAGATGGTAAGCTACTCCTCCGCACAGATAAGCACGGTAAGCTCCGTCGCACAGTGGTTCGATCTAGAACAAATGTCGAACAAAACCTCAAACTCTCTTTAAAATAGCTGAAATCATATATTTTACTTGTGTTATGCCATATTTAAGTATTATGGACTTTCATTTTCAAATTTTTCTAGTTTTGAACTAATAATCTGAAAATATTGGTATGGACAACACATTTGTAACTTTTTCAATCTTTCATATAACAGGCTAGGACAGGCTAGTTCTCAGTTATTTACTGATGAATTCAAATGAAATTTTCACAGGATGTCAATCATTACTTGAATTTTAGCATATATTTTGAACAATTTTTCCATGCACAACTCCAATGGTACAAAAACTTAGACTAAAGTGAATGTTTTGACGAAAACTTATTAACGAATGATCCAAAAATATGGATGCTCTATACAAAAACCATCATAAGCAAATTTATTTACCCGTGTAAATTTACTACTTAATTTTTTAGTATGCAAATTATCCAAAGTTGTAAAAGAAATCACTACGGTGAACTCGTGATTTCAAAAGTTACTAAAAAATATATGTTGAAATTCATGCGATGTCTGAAAAACTGATAGATTTATGCAAATGTTTCCATCAATATCTCAGATCTAACCCTGCCTCAATGTAAGTATCATCCATTTAATCAGTTTCAGCATTATTGTAATTTCTATAACTTTAGTCTGTTCTCATACCTTTTTTGGCAACAAAAGCAAATTTACGTGGGGATTTTCTTTCTTTTTTTTTAATTTCTAACCTAACTTAACCTAAACATATAACGCATTAATCGTGGCAGTAGAAGATTGTAACGATTTTTGCCTGAAATTATTTATTATTTTATTTGACATTTGTTCCAATGTTTCAACATTGGATATTCTATGTAACTCATTGGTACTATACCAGGGAGGAAGCTTCAGAATCATTTTCAAAATTTTATTTTGAATTCTCTGCAGAGCTTTCTTCCTGGTATTACAACAGCTAGTCCATATTGGTACAGCATACAACATGGCTGGCCTGAAAATTTGTTTGAATATCAAAAGCTTGCTCTTAAGACAAAGCTTTGATTTTCTATTAATAAGGGGATAGAGACATTTTACATATTTATTACATTTGGCTTGAATGCCCTCAATGTGATTTTTGAAAGTTAAATTCTTATCTAGCATGAGCCCTAGATACTTAACTTCATCTGACCAATTTATTGGAACCCTTCTAACCTTGACAACATGTCTACTTGAAGGTTTCAAATAAAGAGCTTTTGGTTTATGTGGGAATATTATTAGTTGAGTTTTGGAAGCATTAGGAGAAATCTTCCATTTTTGCAAGTATGAAGAGAAAATATCCAAACTTTTTTGCAATCGACTACAGATGACACGCAGGCTTCGACCTTTGGCGGAGAGGCCTGTGTCATCCGCAAACAAAGATTTTTGACATCCCTGAGGTAGCTCAGGTAAGTCAGATGTGAAAATATTGTATAATATTGGTCCCAAAATGCTGCCTTGGGGAACACCAGCTCTTACAGGAAGTCTTTCAGATCTGGAGTTCTGATAATTAACCTGAAGTGTACGATTTGACAGATAACTTTGAATTATTCTAACAAGGTATGTTGGAAAATTAAAGTTTTTTTAATTTTACAATCAAACTTTCATGCCAAACACTTTCGAATGCTTTTTCTATGTCTAGAAGAGCAAGACCAGTAGGCTATTCTACAGATTTGTGGGAACGGATCAAATTTGTTACACGTAATAGTTGATGAGTGGTCGAATGTCCATGGCGGAATCCGAACTGTTCATTGGCAAAAATTGAATTTTCGTTGATGTGGGCCATCATTCTGTTCAAAATAACTTTTTCAAAAAGTTTACTGATGGAGGAAAGCAAACTGATTGGACGATAGCTAGAAGCTTCTGCAGGATTTTTGTCTGGTTTTAAAATTGGAACAACCTTAGCATTTTTCCATTTGTCAGGAAAATATGCTAATTGAAAACATTTGTTGAATATATCCACTAAAAATGATAAGCTACTTTCTGGAAGTTTCTTGATGAGGATGTAGAAAATTCCATCATCGCCAGGAGCTTTCATATTTTTGATTTTTTAAATAATAGTTCTCACTCCTTCCAAATCAGTCTCCCAGGCATTTTGGAAAACGTTCTCTTCATTGAGAATATTTTCGAAGTCCTGAGTAACTTGATTTTCAATTGGACTAGTAGGTCTTAAATTAAAATTGTGCGCATTTTTAAACTGCATAGTAAGTTTTTGAGCTTTTTCACAATTAGTTAGTAATAATTTGTTTTCCTCTTTCAATGCCGGTATTGGCTTCTGAGGTTTTTTCAAGATTTTAGATAATTTCCAAAAGGGCTTAGAGCCAAGGTCCAATTTCAAAATTTTTGTTTCTTAGTTGAGCAAAACGTTTCTTGATTTCTTTCTGCAAATCCTGCCATATAAATTTCATAGCAGGATCATGAGTGCGTTGAAATTGCCTTCTCCTCACGTTTTTAAGACGGATCAAGAGTCACGCCGAGGACCTGGGATCGAATCCCATCCCCGACATAGTCACTTATGACGTAAAAAGTTATAGTGACGACTTCCTTCGGAAGGGAAGTAAAGCCGTTGGTCCCGAGATGAACTAGCCCAGGGCTAAAAATCTCGTTAATAAAGTCAAACCAACCAACCAACGGATCAAGAGTTTAAGATCATCGTCTATAATCACGAATTCAAATTTTACTTCACATTTTGGAATTGTAATTCCTCCGGGCTTCAACAATGGAATTTGTTAAAGTTTCAAGAGCATTGTCAATATCAAGTTTAGTTTGTAAAGAAATGTTAACATCAAGATTAGAGTCAATATACGTTTCATACATATATATTACAGTCGGCTCGTAAATAATTGAAAGTGGAGCTGATAGGATTGAGAATCGCTTCTTGGGATATTTGAAATGTAACAGGGACATGATCAGAATCAAAATCAGCATGAGTAATCAGTTGGCTACAAAGATGACTAGAGTCAGTTAAGACCAAATCAATCGTAGATGGATTTCTAGAAGAGGAAAAACATGTAGGGCTATCAGGGTATTGAATTGAGAAATATCCTGAAAAGCACTCATCAAATAAAATTCTGCCGTTGGAATTACTTTGAGAATTATTCCATGACCGATGTTTGGCATTAAAGTCACCAATGACAAAAAATTTTGACTTATTGCGAGTCAATTTTCGCAAGTCAGTTTTGAGCTTATGTGGGGAATGATTTTCAAATTTGTTTCATTATCTGAAGGTTGCATTTTTAAGGAAATAGTTTCGTCAGACTATCTTAATAAGCCGAGATAATTTGTATTATTTTATATATTTTTTAATAACAGTTCATATTTAATTCAAAGTACACCAATACCATAATAATTCCTAAAATAGAATGTTTAATTAATTAAGCTATTCAGCAAGACCAAGCTGAGAATCGTGGGGTCGAATCCCACCGGTCGAGGATCTGTTCGTAAAATAAATTTTATCGACTTCCCTGAGCATGAAGTATCATTGTACCTGTCACACGATATACACATGCAAAAATCAATCAATCAGCCAAGAAATTTCTCAGTTAATAACTGTGGAAGTGCTCGTAAGAAATATGAGCTGAGAAGCAGGCTTTGTCCCAGTAGGACGTAACACCAGAAAATAGATGAAGAAAAAGATAGGTGCGATTTATTCGTTTCATCTCCGAATGCATTTCATGGCTACTACGATTGCAATGCACGTACTAGCGTATCATTGGATGGTTAATATTTAATTAGATTGAAGGTGTACGGAGTCACCAGTGTCTTAGGGTACTTTTATAAAAATATATATGTTTTTTTAAAGAATTTTTTGCCTAAATTCACTTTGTATAAATTCAATGAAATTTTTTATTCAACTCAAGGGTGATTTTTGTTTCTACAAACAACTTCTCTGAAGATACTATGGCGGTTTGAGCTGTCGTTAAATTTATAAATAGCTGGTGTATTATGGATTCCAAATATTAATTTTCTTGAAAAATCATGTCCACTAGACTGATGCAAATTTTGAAATTTTTGCTCCCCTATGCTAAAATGGTGTCAATTATGATAAAAATCATTCTCCCAAAATTTGAAGTGATTTGGAAGAAATTTGGTTGGGCACACGCAATTTGTAGTTTATATGGAAAATACTAAGAAAAAGGCAAAGCTTTTGTTTTCTGTCCTCTGACTGCTCGAAATAATAATCTATGGAAAAGTGAACAAACTCTTCTCATGTGAAGTCTTCCCAGCTACAACTTTGCCGAAGACCACATTTTGATGGGACGTAAGGATAATTTGTTATTATTGATAACAAAGTCTAAACCACGCTGAGATGATCATTTACTTACTTTCAGAGCAACACTGCTTTTTTGCTGTAGTACATAGTATCCTGGATTACTTTGATCTATTCTTTCCACCAGGAGCACCATTGTTGCCTGCCGGGCAGTTGGTTCAGTATGCAAAATGCATACTTAGTTTATGATTATGAATAGCAATTTATCCTGACGTCCAATCGAAATGTGGTCATCGGCAAAGCTGTAGCTGAAAGGATTTGACATTAGAAGATTGTGTTCACTTTTCCATGAAACATTATGACGAAGAGATAGAGGGCTGAACACAAAAGGATGGCGTTTTCCATAGTAATCTCCATATAAACTTGAAATAGCCAATGCACAGTCAAATTTCTTCCGATTTATTTCAAACTTTGGGAGGATGGTATTTACCAAAATATTGGTCGTTTAAGCATAGGGGAGCCAAAATTTTAAAATTTGCATCACTCTAATGTCCACGGTCCACTCAAAGAGATGAATAAATTTCAAAACTCAATGAATCTGAACAACGAAGTGAACGGCCATCATGCGGCTGACAATTTTGTGTACCCTGGTTCTAAGTAAAGTGTTACGTCTGTTTATCTGTGACTAAGCTGAGAAGCAGACATCGATTGCAACATGACACCAGAAAGATATGAAGAAGCAGCATTAACTTTGCTCAGCATTCCTTTCTGCTGTAGTGATGAATCACACACTTACATCGTAACTGCCTAAAACCACCGACGATAATATTCCAAGGATGTAAAGAACCACTTTGCATTCACCACCTTACGAACCGTATCTCTTCCCGAGTCCCAGCTCAACCACATACCAAAACATTGTCCACAAGAATGGATCGGAATCAAGTGGAAGATAGGCCAGATTATTTACTGCCTTTCGAAGATTTAACACAGCTCTTCGTTTACCCCAAAAAGGAGGAGGAAGCCACTATAGTACAAAACTTAATCCCCATTTATCATGATTATCAATTTCATGCCGTTTTAGTACTGAATACTGCTGTTTGTGCTCGCTTCGGATGACTACGACCAATTCAACGACTAGGTAGGTAGATATACGGCACAATCTCCCACCCAGAAATCCGATTCGCTTCCCATTCCATCCACCAACGGCGAGGAGGTAACACTTGAATGTAGGAACATTTACCGGCACACGGCCATTCACTTTCCCGTTCGCAATGCAAAGTGGGGGCGGTATAGGCCAAAAATCGAAAAATAATTTGTCTTTTTTTGTACTTCCTTACCACACAATTTCCCGAAAGTCTCTAAAAATACTTAAATCAATACATCAACACTTTTTAGTGCCACAAAAATAGTACTTTCCAGTGCTACTATTTGTACCATCTAGCGTCCTAGCTCAGGTCGACTACAAATAATGTTATTTTGAAACTGTCACTGAACTAGATAATAATGGAAGAAATGCGCGCTTTTTTCCAAGAGTAAAATAAGTAATGTTGATAATTACATCGAAATGCCAACAATCAGCTCGATACTTTAGACAAATTTTCCGAACATCAAATCAAAGCAGCTTATAGTTCAGGTTCTTCGATTGAATTAAGGAAGCAAAATGTGTCGCCAATCGTGTTTAGTTGTTCTTAATTTGAAAGATTCAGGCAGAGGATCTTTAACTCCATTAGAGAAATCCAAATAGCAAAGTAAGGAGACTGTCACGTTTTGCTGGAAGCTCTTTAAGATCGCGAACTTCTTCTCAAACATCTTGAAGAGAAGAAGCACCTTTTTTTTGCTTATGACGACAAAACTGAACGTTTGTTCAAGGCCAACTTGAAAGGTCTCTCAAGTGAATATAAGTCATCTGAAGAAATCAAAAAGGGAATAAGTGATTTACTTGGATTTTCCCCAGTACAAGTAGGGTAATTCACCATGGACTGTTCAACAATTGACGAATTGTCCTAACCATTATGAAAATAGAATTCAATTTGGCATTGGTCAAGAATATTATTTAGTTCACTATAACTAAAATGATCTAAATAATATTGAACTTTAGAAAAAGTAAGACTTTTGTTCCAGAAACCTGGAAGAAATTTCCAGAATCCTGTTCAGTACCCTCGGTGCCAAAGTGGGGTCATGGTACAAAACAATGCCGCATATGGATGCTAAATGCATGATTTGCGAAGATTCTTCTCACGCTAAGGACATCTGTCCTGTGAAGGAAGATACCAAAAAGTTTGTATGCGTAAATTACGAGGCTAACCATAAGTCTACAAAAAACATCGAATGCGTTTTTTTTTATCGAAAATATACGTTTTATTCCATAGTCGTCCAATCTACTGACACCCTTTGGATGAGGACAACAACCTCTAACGTGTTTCTCACAGTCACACGGTGTCTTTGTGGAGAAACTTTATTACAAAAAAATAGGTAAGTCTGAAATTTCGAACTAAAAACAATTAGACTTTGCTCTTTCTTTTGCGACCAAAATCAAAATAATCGGTCGGGGGTTCCAGAACATTTTTTTTTATTTTGTGTGATGTATTCATGGCTATGTGTTTTTGTACCGACACACATTGCGTTGAACATATATACGGGACAAACTGCAAGATCAAACCATTTGAACACCTTGGCTTGGAAGGAAAAGTTGTTCTTGCTCAAAAGAGCTGTAATAAACATATATGACATATGATATACGCATAATTGCAAAACTGTCTCAAACGCCATTTTAGTTATTGTTCACGAAAAACCTTGAAAATCGTACTTAAATTGGTCATAATGATGTAAGAAGTTATTAGGAAATACTTTTAATAGGTGAAGATGCATCGATATCAAACCTTGAATTTTCAAGAGCTTGTTTGTAGATTTGTATCTTGAGAACCTGACAACCTTTTGCGTTGAACATTTTACTAGCGAGTGACCAGTGAGTTACCGGTTGTCTGCTTCTCTAGACTTGTGCTTTTGAAAATTCGAGGTTTGGCTTCTATGTATATTCACCCTTAAAACCATTGATAACCGAGTGTGTAGCTCGTTGTTATTAAGCAGATAAACGGACCAAAATAAAACTGTCACCGCTGGGAGACAGAGGGGGATCTTCTCTTCGTCGAACCATTGTGAAATAAAGTGTAAATCCATTCGTTTGCTCAGTAATAACAACCTATGGCTTTTAGGACGAGATCATTAATTATGCGAGATTTCTCTTTTTACTCGTAGGGGATGGTACACAAATTATGTCACGCTAAATTTCATTTTTTTTGACCCCCTCCCCCCTTTTGTCACACTTTCTGTATGAGTCCTCCGATAATTTTGTAAGGCTTGTCACGCATGGTTTAACCACCTCCCCCCCCTTGGAGCGTGACGTAATTTGTGCATGACCCCTAGATACAAAACTGACTTATCTGCCTTTCAAACAACACAATTTCAGTTATTCGAATTAACTAGTAGAGGGCTTCGCATGTCATAAACCTTGTTATAAGGCATGTAATATACTTGCCCCATGGTGCTGAAAAATACGCTAATTTGGATGGTATTTGAGAAGTTTCAAATCTTATATTTTTTATGTTATTTTCTTAATGGCACAGTGCTTATGAAAAGATCAGAAACTAACATCATGAGGCAAAAATGGGTTTTGATTTTTGTACTTGTTTGCAGTACTATAACCCCATATTAACCCTTCTACCGGCAGCTTCATTTTTTCAAAATATTCAAATCGCGATAACTTTTTTGTTTCTCAATATTTTTGAAAAAAATGTCCACAACTTCTCAAAAAACTCTTCTATTTTCAGAATCTGTATCGGTTTTGAGCATTGGTCATCTATATTCGTAGATATTCCAAAATTCTTTGGGGGACCGACGCATAGCCATAACTCTCGTAATTATCTCTGGCTACAGATTTTTTCTCATATTCGGTTATTCGCTTTTCAAAACTAAACTTTGATGAAAGTCTATTGTGAACATATTAAACAAATCGGTGTAACTGTTTTTGAGCAATGAGCTTTTATGTTTTTGGTACCACTTTAGCCGTAACGAGATCTTGAAAACTTCTTAATACATCATATTGAAATTTTATATGGGAAGTGTCGGTCCCCCAAGGACCACCGAAATAGTTCTAAAACCAGTTGACCAATGGTCAATACCGACATAGATTCCAAAAGTAGAAGAGTTTTTGAGAAGTTGTGAAAAAATGGTGGAAAAATATAGAGAAACAAAAAAGTTATCGCGATTCAAATATATTTTTGTGCTGAAAAAATGAAGCTGCCGGTAGAGGTGTTAAGCTAAATAATAGCAAACAAACTCATGAATATCTCTTCTGCTATCTGTCGAATTGAATTTCTCTCTTCAGCAAATTTCTTCATTAAGGTTTGAAGAATGAGTTTTTACAATGGGATAATAAGTTTGTACTTACATTACAGTACAAGCGTGTTTGGAACATACCTCAAAATTTCTTCATAGTAATTTCCATATAAACCTACATTGTCTTTGGGCCACCTTAAATCACCACCTAGAAAGCTGCGAATTTCACAGAACACTATTTTTATAGTGAGGATAGTAAGGAACATATGTGAGATTGAATTCTCAAACATTTTTTAATTCTGAACCGCCCTACTGTACATAAACACATAGATAGGCAAATTCAAACATATGTGCAAGTCTCTCGAAATCAAACAAAAAAAAAATTACTCTGGACCCCCCGACCGATTATTTTGGTTTAAGCAGCAAATGAACACGAGAAACCTAGACTTTATTGTGGAGAAGTTTCAGACTTACCTATTTTTTTGTAATAAACTTGTTCTACGAAACACACCGTGAGTCAAAGCATAATTGATTTAGCCATACCAGATGTTTTTTTATCAGCTATTGCATGAAATGACTTCTAACCGCTGCGTATAACAAATCGAACCACTGTGCAATGTGTGCTGACTCTGCTGGAGGAACCGGAGAGCCCTTTGGCCGTTTGAACTGTTCAATTTGCCAACCACGCCGTCCGTTTTAACCCACCGGTGGCAACGCAACAACGAAAGCCGAATAATGTGTACTCACCTGGCCCTGGAGATTTGGTCATTCGGTTATGGCGAATTGCGTGGCACGGTTTCACTCTCGATGCATTGTTTTACGAATTGATGGGTCCAGTTGTGAATATTGCTCATCTATAAAAAAAAAGAACTAGAAAACAAAGGACTCGTGGGGTTTTAAGGGATTGAACTTCTCCATCAAGTTTGACAATTCACAAAAACGTCAAAAGTCAATATATCAGTCATGTCTATTAAAATAAAGTATTATCGAGTCTAGGTATTGAAAACGTTTCAAAACATTTTGGTTAGAATTTTATACACAGCTAAAATTATGTTGTAAATTTCAGTTTCTTTCATGCACATATTTGGAGCATCAAAATAAACTGAAATGTTAACGACAAATCGCTTATCTTTCAATCAAATGCACTTTAAATTTACACGATCATGTAACATTCAAGCATCTTTAGTTGAAAATTAAACGAGACGCTGTAACAATAGATGAATTTGATTTACTTTTACTATACTCTTCTGATTACGCTACATTGAAATTTGAATATTTTTATCTGTGCATGATTTTTACATCATCTGAAAGCTTTTAATCTTGGTTTTGTGGGAAAAATATGAAAACTACGAAAACTCAAATGTTTGTATTTATTATCGCTTGTGCCACTTTAAGAATACATGTGCCTATAGTAGCACTATTTCTAGTTTATGTTCCTATAGTACCACTAGCATCACGGCGATAGCAAAATACTTATCAAAACCGTATATTTTCAAAACTTTTATATTTTTCCTACAAAGTGAGGATCGAAAGCTTTCGTTTGATGTAAAAAAATCTTAATTCATCAATTATTTCGTATAATAAAAAATAGTTTCTCTCAGTAGTACTACTATAGGAACAATAGGTTTGCTATAGGCGCAAGGGAGCTCAAATTTTAAGCTAATTATTTCGATCATTTTTTGAACAAAATCAAGCTAATATGTTGAAAAGATTTATAGCAAAACGGCCGTAAAAAGCCACTAGTGCGACTATAGGGGACTGTCCACTAAGGGAACACTGACCCTACTATTTTCAAAACTTATTCGATGAAATTGATTAATTTTTTTGAAAAATTGGAATGATTCTTTTATTTGAAAATGGTTTAAAACTCATTGATCCTATGAAGTGGTAAACAATAATAATATTTTGCCATTTATGAGCTCTTTTTGAGAAACTTCGCGGCCTTGTCGGGTTCTAAGCGCACACTTTATATTTCTGCTCCATACTGGAACACTTTATTCAGTATTTCTTCAACTGAGTGTTGCATGCAAATACGTTGTTTAGTGTAGTGTTTTATATACTGGGCAAATTGACCATTTCCCCTATTAATACAAAAAACTTGTTGATATGCATAGCTTCGTGCATAGGATTCGTGAATTGCAAATATATATGTTATGATCCTGTTGCATATACCATGCCCACACAGTTACGGATCACCCACAGTGACGGATCACTTTGGCGTTCAACATCGGATAACTCGCTCAAAACATAAACGTTGACGTAAAACATATTTTTCCCATGTTATACTATTTGTCTTCTAGCATTTGTAAAGTTAAGCACAACATTCAACCGCTTAATAACGGTGTATTTGACAAATGTTCAGTTGGTACCACACAGCTATCAATATATGGTCGTTTTCTGTAAGAAGTGCCGTCAGCATTCATAAGCTCCCACAAGTGGTAAAATTCATATGCTATAGCATAAAACATGCTCGTTCACTTCGATTTAGTATGAATTCATCTTTAGAAAACAGTTTTCTTTATTGTTGATTCTAAATACCGAAATATTAGCACTTCTAACTAGTGATCCATAATATGGACCAGGAAATGATTGCTTACCACGGTTATGGATCACTGCCAAAAAATGTAGATTTCTACCATTTTAAGCATTGAATTCGACATTTTCAGACAATAGCACTAAGGATAAAACTAATACAACATCAAGGTTGGTAAATTTCATGTTTTAGCAGACAAAAATGGGTGGAAAACTTGGTGTGGAGCGAAAACAGTTCATGCCTCAGTTACTCAGGACATTTTACCCTTGTTTCCAGCTCTAACAATGCTATTTTTTGCAGTAATATGTGACACATTGTTAACTTTCACCAAATCATGCAATACAGATGCATTGAGTTCAAAATCTCTTGATTTTGCGCACTGATCCGTAATATGTCACAATTTGATCCATAATATGAAAATTGATCCATAATATGGTTTCCAGAAACCGATGCAATTTTTAATTTTTATGTAATCCTATGTAAATATTACACTCAAAACAGTTTACTAACTGAAGTTCCAATTTGAAACGATTCAATCCGTGCTTTTAAATTACAATTTTACGTTTTCCATGTCGTTTAATTGAATTTTATAGGTTGGACTCCACACTATTTGATCCATAACTGTGGGGTCATGGTAAGTATAAATCATTTCAAGGCAATTTACGATGTATTGATAGTTCTCTAATAGGATAGCATGTCCGTAGAACACGTGAGTAGGATTGTTCTGCGTGGGAGTTAAGCACATTATAAATGGAAGCCAGAAATGGCTACCAGTATGGCGCTTACCGTATCTCCTCTCACTTCTTCCCCCTTTGCCCAGTGTTTGGTTGGAACAAAATACACAGGCATATTGATTAAATTTCAGTCACTCTTACCTCTTAATTGAAATGCAAAAATACTACTGTGTACTCGTATGCTATAAAACTATTCGCCAAAACTTAATTATGCGCTCAAATCAGCGCAATAAGCTCAATCACTGCAACTTTATCACGCACCTGAATTTCTATTTCTTTCTGCTTCTTCTTCCAATCTTCTCAAACACATTTTGGAAAATTTCTTTAAACTTCATTTTTTTAACATCACGCATAAAAATACAATAAAAATGTTTTCACTGTGAAAATTGAATTGCAGTTAAAACCCAGGTCAGATTTCACTTTTGCGAAATGTAAACAACCACGACGGTGGCTAAACGCAATCGTGTTGAGTAGTAATATTAGTGACTTTCGATGCAGTGTTGCAATACAATTTGAAATGGATAATTCATACAAACCACATCTATTCTCGAGTCAGAGTGTTTAAAGAAATATAGAAAACCAAAAATAATTGTTTCCATTTTGAATACTCGTCTGAAATGTTAGTTCATCGTTAATACGCATTTTCAATAACTTTTCAAGTGCTAGGAATATTTAATATGCAATACTCGCATATTAAATGTTACACGCATATTACACTTCCATTTTTGAAGTATGAAGAGATAATATCCAAACTTTGTTTCAATCGACAACAAATGACACACAGACTTCGTCCTTTGGCGGAGAGGCCTGTGTCATCCGCAAACAAGGATTTTTGACATCCCTGAGGTAGCTCAGGTAAGTCAGATGTGAAAATATTGTATAATATTGGTCCCAAAATGCTGCCTTGAGGAACACCAGCTCTTGCAGGAAGTCTTTCCGATCTGGAGTTCTGATAATTCCTGAAGTGTACGATTTGACACATAACTTTGAATTATTCTAACAATGTATGTTGGAAAATTAAAGTTTTTTAATTTTACAATCAAACCTTCATGCCAAACACTGTCGAATGCTTTTTCTATGTCTAGAAGAGCAAGACCAGTAGAATAGCCTTCAGATTTGTTGGAACGGATCAAATTAGTTACACGTAAAAGTTGATGATTGATTAATTGGCAAAAATTGAATTTTCGTTGATGTGGGCTATCATTCTGTTCAAAATGACCTTTTCAAAAAGTTTACTGATGGAGGAAAGCCAACTGATTGTACGATAGCTAGAAGCTTCTGCAGGATTTTTGTCTGGTTTTAAAATTGGAACAACCTTAGCATTTTTCCATTTGTCAGGAAAATGTGTAAATTGAAAACATTTGTTAAATATATCAACTAAAAATGATAAGCTACTTTCTGGAAGTTTCTTGATGTGGATGTAGAAAATTCCATCATCGCCAGGAGCTTTCATATTTTTGAATTTTTTAATAATAGTTCTCTTCCAAATCTCCCAGGCATTTTCGAAAACGTTCTCTTGATTGAGAATATTTATATATAACTTGATTTTCAATTGAACTAGTAAGTCCTAAATTAAAATTGTGCGCACTTTCAAACTGCATAGCAAGTTTTTGAGCTTTTTCGCAATTAGTTAGTAATAATTTGTTTTCCTCTTTCCATGCCGGTATTGGCTTTTGAGGTTTTTTCGAGATTTTAGATAATTTCCAAAAGGGCTTAGAGCCAGGGTCCATTAGAGAAATTTTATTTTCAAAATTTTTGTTTCTTAATTGTGCAAAACGTTTCTTGATTTCTTTCTGCAAATCCTGCCATATAATTTTCATAGAAGGATCGCGAGTGCGTTGAAATTGCCTTCTCCTCACGTTTTTAAGACGGATCAAGAGTTTAAGATCATCGTCTATAATCATGGGTTCAAATTTTACTTCACATTTTGGAATTGCAATGCTCCGGGCTTCAACAATGGAATTTGTTAAAGTTTCAAGAGCATTGTCAATATCAAGTTAAGTTTCTAAAGAAATGTCAACATCGAGATAAGAGTCAACATACGTTTCATGTATATTCCAGTCGGCTCGTTAATAATTGAAAGTGGAGCTGATAGGATTGAGAATTGCTTCATGGGATATTTGAAATGTAACAGGGACATGATCAGAATCAAAATCAGCATGAGTAACTAATTGGTTACAAAGATGACTAGAGTCGGTTAAGACCAAGTCAATCGTAGATGGATTTCTAGAAGAGGAAAAACGTGTAGGGCTATCAGGGTATTGAATTGAGAAATATCCTAAAGAGCACTCATCAAATAAAATTCTGCCGTTGGAATTACTTTGAGAATTTTTCCATGACCGATGTTTGGCATTAAAGTCGCCAATGACAAAAATTTTTGACTTATTGCGAGTCAATTTTCGCAAGTCAGTTTGGAGCAAATTAACTTGCTGTCCAGAGCATCGAAAAGGCAAATAGGCAGCTATGAAAGTATATTTACCAGACTGTGTTTCAACAGAAACACCTAAAGTTTCAAAAACTTTAGTTTCAAATGACGAAAACAGATGATGTTTTATACGCCTATGAATGATGATTGCAACTCCCCCACATGCCCCATCAAGTCGATCTTTACGATAAACCAAAAAGGTAGGATCTCTTATGAGTTTAGATCCAGGTTTTAAATACGTTTCGGTAATAACTGCTATATGCACGTTATTAACTGTATGAAAATTAAACAGCTCGTCCTCTTTACCATTCAGAGAACGAGCATTCCAATTTAAAATATTTAAATTATTATTTGGATCCATTAGAAAAACGTAATCCAATAACAATTTGATTTGTAAATTTTACACCTACTTGGACTGCTTCAGTCATAGTGGGGCTTTGAACATTGCATCAATCATTAGATTCAATTGTTCAGTTAGAAAATTAAAATCAGAGGCATACATATCACTTAAAGTGGGTACATTTGATGATTTTCCGTTAGAATTTTCGGTAGACGAAGAGGCGGAGTAGGAGTTACCTGTGGGGGTAGGGTTTTTTTTCAATTGATTTGAAACAAGTAGAATAGGTACTCATTGTACGAATAGGGGAGGAGTTCAAATTACCTGCTACGATATCGGTAAAGGATTTACCGTTGGGTAGATACATTCGAATTTGAAAGATTCGAATGGCTACCCGTCGGATTAAAATTAGTTTGTGAATGAGCATGATTATGATCTTCCTGGTGGGTATGATTCCTAATCAAGCGATCGTTAACTGAAAAATGAGCATTGTTCGATACTCTACCAGGCAAATTCCGGAAACGACCGTTATCGTAACGGATATTATCTTTCATCTGCCTGGCACGAGCCTTAACGACTCTTTTGCGTGAAGGGCAATTCCAAAAATTTGACTTATGATTAGCCCCGCAATTAGAGCATATAAACTTGATGGTACAGTTACCCCACAGTTATGGATAGCACACAGATATGGATCAGAGTTGGATTAAAATGGGAATATCTCATCAAATAGAGTTGCAATTATGCAGAACACATTTTACCTAAGTAAACCATAAATCTGTACAGCATCGCCATGAATTATAATATGCTTAAGCATATTTTTGCCGTTGGTAGAAAATAAAATGTCAGCTGTATTCCCAGAAGCGTTGATTCATATCTGTGGAGTATTGAAAACCATACCACAGTTATGAATCAAAGATAAGACGATTCCGAAACAAACGCCAAAACGTATGCTTTCATTAGAACACCATTCGTTTACCTCGTAGATAAATTGCTGTTATAGTGTTGTGATCCATAATATGAGTCGATTTGATCCATAATAAGGATCCTCCTCTCCCACTGATCCACATCTGTGAGGTGGGCATCGTTTGAAATTTCTATCGAAATCGACACTTTTTCGTAAATAATCGGGTATTTTGATGTGTATTCTCAAAAACAACTATATTCTGCAGTGCCAGGGAGGTAATTTTGTTATGTTCAGCGTCACCATGATTTTTAATCATGTTATTCTGAAAAATGACCCTTAGTTGATCCATAACTGTAAGGTGACTGTATCTTCTTTCACTGGACAGACGTCCTTAGCGTGAGGAGAACCTTCGCAAATCATGCATTTAGCATCCATGCGACAATTTTTTGTACCATGACCCCCTTTTGGCACCGACAGCATTGAGTTGGGTTCTGGTAATTCCTTTCAGGTTTCTGGAAATGTTCCCATCTCACTATAAGCTATAAACTAAGTAGAATCCATCAAAAGCATTGAGTAGCCTCAGTCACACAGCTTACTGGTTTATCTCGCCTTTGCTTTTATTCGTATTTTCGTTGTCCGCTCGTTAAATCGAGACAACCAAAGTTTCTCAATATCGTACATGACTTGTCTGCGTCTGTTTACAATTTGAGTTTGAATTAGCAACCTGTCTAAGCTAAACCAACTTGTCTGTGATTTCTATTACATTTCAAGTCTAACAAAGTTGTTCACTCTTCGACAATTGCACACCATTTTTAATTATACGTTCTGAATTTTCCGACCCTTCATGTTAAAATTGCATTGTTGCGTTTTACATAACAGTAAAAATACAATGTTCAATGTGCTTCTGCTAATGTGTTAAACGAGTCTTTTAAGGCTTTTGATTTTAAAAGCGGCTCTGGTTCGTTTTATCCGTAGTTTGTCCTTGAGCTAGATTTTTATGTATTTATAACACAAAAACAGACGGTTAAATTCATATTCTACCAAACGTAGTGCCACGCTGAAGTTACACGCAAATCAGAACCTTACAAATGCGCATTTTCTGCATCAGCATGTATACCGTAATTTCGGGTGTTTTTTTCTAGCCTGTTTTCTATAATGTTAACAATGCCAAACAACTAAACGCAGGAAAACAAGTACGAAGGTGAGCCTCATCGATTCATGTACCGAAATTTGCTAACAAATGTCATTTTAGTGTTAACAAATATCTCTAAAATAAAAAATCAGGGGATCTCATTTCGGGGTGAAATTGATCACTTGTCAATGTCATTATTGTTAGTTTTCAAAACAACTCTACATGATAAATTTGAGCTTCCTGAATCCGAATATGCTGGTCAAATTCTTAACAATGCAATATTTATATAAATAACGAACAGTTAAATTTCAGGAATTAAGCATAGCATAGCATAAGCATAGATGACCGTACAATTCGTAGTTGCTACTCCGTGATTGACCAGAACAATCGAAGTTGCACAGGGAATTAATGAATGGGGCTTGGGATTAGCTTACCATTCTTCAATGTGCACAAATCGAGAGCTTAAATTTAAAAGTCAATAACGGCGCCGGCCACGTCCTTACGGTCATCGGGGAAGGGAAGGAATGTTAGTGTGACTACCGTTGTTACTAGAGACCGAGATCACCTCTGCATCTCCACGGTTGTCATGGAGAGGATATTGGGTTAGTGGGATAAGGTAAAGATCTGGGAGTCACCAATGTTTGGTGATGCGATCCATGATATAATCACGCCTAACCGGATTCGCGAAATAATTCGATAATCGCATTTAACGCCGAACAAGTGTTCGTCACTCGCCCACGCAAGAGCAAGCGACGCGATCAATAGATCAAACACTACTAGCGATCCGCGGCGCTTTTTCATTTCTCTGAGCGAACGACGCGCGACAAGTTTGATCCTGCCCCCATCGCCCGCCCCCGCAGGAGCATGCGTCAAGGTCGAAGGATCAAACACTACTAACGAACCGATCACTTTTCCATCGCTTCACTACCGACGCGCGTCATGTTTGATCCTGCCCTCATCACTCGCCCCCGCAGGAGCAAGTGTCAAGGTCGAAGGATCAAACACTACTCCGAACAGTTAAATTTCAGAAATTACGCGAAAAACGCCTAAATGTATGTTATTTCCTAAGGAATTCAATGATATTTAACAGAAATTCAGTTATTTCAACCATATGAGCTAATTGGTACGAGTTTTGGTAATGAAATCTGGTTTGGGAATATATCTCAAGCATCCTCAAAAACTTTCAGGTTAATATCATGTTCAAATCCTTGCTTAGAAATAGAAGTTCATAGGTGTTTGTCAATACTGCACCGTGCATGATTTTGAAATTTTACATTATTTTCATAGTAATAAACATTCTTTAACGCAAAAACTTCACGACACATAATTCGACAATAGTTACGAAAAGTAACGTTCATTTACTGTAGCTTACATTGATATTTGTGCTCCATTACGAATAAATAAAATCGTGTGATACGATGATCAAATTCACCCTTCTGATCAATTACACCCGATTTTACGGTACTATTACAGAAATAGCATACCCTTCGTGGCTAGCCAAGTTATAAAGAAATTTGAAAGCGAAAAACTATGTATGTATAATCTATTAGAGATTGATAATGTATATGTTCAACTGAAAAGTTGCAACATAGACAAAGAAAACTAACTGTGAATGGGCTGTATGAATAGTAAGCTGTGAAGCAGACTCCGTTCTAGTCGAAGTGTAATGTTGGAAGTAGTGGGTTATGGATATACCGTAAAACGGGGTAACTTTGATAGTTTTTTCGAAGATAACTTGAATATTTTTGCATGCTGTTTCAAAGATTTACAATTTATATTTTTAAAACAAGTACTGGCATCCTAGCTATCGATTATAGTCGATAAATTGGCAAAAGATTCATTTTGAATGGATATATAATTTTTCATATAATCGAAAGTTGGTTTTCTGTTTTGGGGTAACTTTGATAATGGATTATGATTCGAACAAAATTGAATGAATAACGAACATTTGTAGGGCATTGCATACCTCTAGGCGTATAACGTTATATGGAAATTTCTGACTTAGATTACGAAAATAGTCCCAGTTTGTGAATATGCTTTTCGCTAAAAAATTTGAGACCGTATTCAAGTTCTATGATAACTAGGCTATCAAAGATAAGTGGCCAACTATTCAAAACTACTTCAAATAGTGATCGTAGAACAGATTGTTTGTAAGCGTTTTTAAAATGCTAAAATTGTGTAATTTTTTTAAATTCGTATAAAAAGCCTAAAATGTTCTTGATTCAAATGAAAACCACTCTTACATGAAGTGTCATACTAATATTCTTTAATTTTGCATTCGTTTTGCTTAACTGATTAACATAAACTATGATATTTCATTTAGTATGCGGTGGGTTACGCACTATCAAAGTTACCCGCATTATCAAAGTTACCCCGTTTTACGGTACCTTTATTAACATGAACCGACATCGACACGCATAACCGCAAAATGGCTTTAATGTATGCTCTGATCATATTACATTACAGCACGTTGACTTAATGCTTTTGTAATGTTCTATTCCGAAATACTGACAGCTTGGAATGCTGTGCATAGTGAATGAATAGAGAGTATATTACCGAAAATTCTGTTGCAGCTTTCTATAATTTATTGACATCTTTCGAAATCACAGTTGTAATGAACGAACCATCGACTCATGGGTCATGGACATATTGAGCCATGAAACAAGAAAGCTTTAGAAATCTGTTTAAGGGATTTTCAGTGTGCTTTCATGATTCAATATGGCACACATTCATCTCATACATGTTAACCTCTCTAGCTTTGCCAAATGTCGATTGCGTTTTTGAGCCCAGGTTGGAACTGACGAAACTCTTGAATCACATGATCAAGCCCTACCCGATTCAAGTCCGATTAAACTACAATATACTTGAATTTGTTTTGTTAGGTTCAATTATCGACCAATTTCTTAAAAATTAAAACGACAATGATGAAAAGTTCGAGAAGTGGGAAGTGGGAAAAAACAATGTTTTAGAAAACTCTAGAAAATTCTGTCAATTAGTTGTCAATTTGAAAATGTACTGCTTTAACATACAAATTGATAGCTGAAGTGCTTTTCAATTACTGTTGTAGCGCTCAATGAATCTTTTCGATGAAACATTTCAAAGCTTTACTGACAGAAAGAAAACTCTGGGATTTTATATAATTGACAACTATTTAGTTGAGTCGGCAGTGGCTAGTGAAGGTTGTAACCAAGAGACTGCAATTCTGCTTTGACAGATGTGTAAAATACTAAGCCACCTTTGGGGATGGCTCAGTAATGTACAATTTTGTTTGACGACATGAATTTCTGAAGCTTCACCCAGCACTTCGAAATTGGAATTGCTGCCTGAGGGCCAATGAAGTCATGCGATGCTCAATTGCGAGCTTATTCAATAGCCAATTTATTCCCAACAATGGAAGAATAGCCAGGATCCATACACGGTTTACAGAGTTCACTGAATTCAGTTCCTTAAATTGAGTTCGACGTGCGATAACGAGCTTAGACCCTGAGTTGCCCAAAGTAAGAGCTTTAAAAGCAGCCTGACTATTTGACATATTCCTTTACAAATTGCCAGACGTCCAGTCGTCCCGCGAAAAGAGTTGTGAGGAACATTTCCTATTTTCGAAAAATAATCGAATCGTTCGAGGCTACTGGAGATGCCATTCTGTCGAAAGTGCTTGACGCGATCGGACGGGTCCTCGCTATCGTCCCAAGTAGTTATTGCTTCTGACTACCTATTGTTATAACTTGCTTTGTTTGGTGCTCCGCCACCTGGACATTTTAATTTGTGCAGTAGTGAGAGTGTTTGATAGTGGTATATAGAGAAGATCGTTGGTGCTTCTATTGGTGTGAACATCGTGAAACAAAGGGATTCAATCCCTATATAAAACGTGAGATGAGCCACAAAAAGCCTCCGGATGACCCGGCTGGAACAAAATTACCAGGTTGGATGCGATCGAGTGATGATATAGGACAGACATGTGCGTTGATGATGCGTTTGAAGGAGGACCCAAAAACAAATGCCACAACAATCCCATACTTTCAACGAAAGCGTTCGTCATCAGGGCTACAGTACAAGCAGCGATCGGATTGGAACAAATGAAAAAACTGTCAACGACAAAAGAGGCACGTGGTACTCGCTACATACTACGCACCGAATCAATCAGCGTCCGCAATGCTCTGTTGAAAATTGAGAAACTAATTCCTGTCGAGGTTGTTTTTCATCCAACTCTAAACGTGTCTTGTGGTGTTGTCTACGACCCTGACACGGTTAATTGCACAGAAGAGCTCCTCCTTGAAGAACTTTCATCTCAAGGAGTGGTACATGTTCGTCGAATCCGTAAGCGCGATGGTGATAACTTCAAAAATCTCCCACTGTTGGTGCTATCATTTTCCACTACACAAGTTCCGGATTTCATCTACATTGGACTGATTCGAGTCAAGGTAAGAGTTTATTATCCGTCTCCTCTGCTCTGCTTCCGATGTGGGACATATGGGCATTCCAAGAAGAACTGTGATCCATCAAAGTTCGAAGCTACCTGTCTTCGCTGTTCTCAGCAACATGGTGCTGACAACCCTCCTCCTTGTCGAAGAGATCCTTACTGTAAGCAATGTAAAGGTACCCACGTGATTAGTTCGCGAGATTGTCCGGTTTACGAAAACGAAGTAAAGATAATCAAGATTAAGGTTGATCAGGGTTTGTCTTTTGAAGAAGCATGATCTTTGTTTAACAGCAACTCTAACTCCTATTCGGCAGTTACAAAGCAAACCACTAAAGATGAGAAAGATCGCCTCATAACTCATCTACGCAAGGAGGTGGAGGTACTTAGAAAGCTTGTTGAGAACTTGCGCTCTAAAGATAATGAACCGAAAATCGATGATTCTACGCTAACCAAGACTAACACTCGCCCTGAAAAAAACCCTAAACAAATATGTCCCATAACTGAGCCGACACAAAAAGCCGTAACAAAAAGAGTGGAAAAACTTCTACTACCGAACTAAAAATGGATCATGATCAATTAAGTAATAAAAGAAAATCCGAAAGAAATCTGATGTTCCCTCCGAATTCACCAAACTCGAAGAAAACCCCGACTTAGCAAAACCACGCCAAATCTCTTTCACCTCCACGATCTCCCTCAATTTTCGCCGACTTTTCGGATGACTCAATATAAACAAATATTGGGGTCATCCAACTCCAAACGTTAACATCTCACAAAAGATTTTAAAAATAAATTTGAATTCACGCCCAAAAACATATGCCATGATTGAAGGAGTGAACGCCTGGGGGAACAAGGAAAGAACCTGTTCAAGTTCCTTTCCTAAAACGTTCTCCTGGGGTTCGGCCGAACCAAATTGCAACGCATTACCTGCACCTGCTTTGACGGACTCTTTCATCTACGACTGCTTCTATCGACAGCATCAAATGCCAACTCATAGCCGACATCAAACCTCCGATCCATCCAAGGATAACCAAAGACGAGCTACAATAGAAACCTGCTGCAGTATTCCGCCAGACCGTGATTCGCCAAGTGCGAAGCATTCCACGCTGACCCTGACCGGGGATGTTCCGGGATTGCCCGATGAGCCCTCGGCGGCAGTCAGCGTGGACAACCCCTCTCCACAGGCAAGTAGCACATCTTCGAATTTTTTACTCCGAGCAGATCACTCCCGTTTCGAAACGTTTTTCAGACTCATCTACCAATGGAAACTTAACTTCTCGAAACACGGTTCGAAAAAAAAACTGATTCCAATGGAATATTCGCGTATTGTGGAGCAACCACGCGGAACTTCGTCGAATTATAGAACTTAACCCACCGTTAGCTATAGGGCTTCAAGAGCTGAAAACCAATAGAACGGAAAACATCCTCAAAGGGTTATATGACTGGAATATTGCCGACAGAAACATTGCTAAAGGCGCTGGGTATGCTGGCTTAGGTATCCTGAAGAACATTCCGCATCAATTCATTCAATTACCTACAACAATCCCTATCTGTGCTGCAATCCTTGGCTCTCCTTATAATACTACCGTTGTATCCGTTTACTTCCCGATTGGAGCATCTAACAGCGAAATCATTAACAACTTGAACCTCCTGATGAAACACGGTAAACCGTCGTATCTCATTGGTGGGGATTTCAACGCCGCTCACGAGGCCTGGGGTAGTTCCAGGTCTACATCGAGAGGACGTTCCCTGCTCAATTGGATCGTCGACAACAATATGCTAGTTCTTAACGATGGATCCCCCACATTTGTCAGCGGCTCACACGAAACATTCACTGCGATTGATGTTACGATCGCATCGAACTGCCTTGCTCCCAGACTTTTCTGGGAGCCTAGCAAGGACACGGGAGGGAGCGATCATATGTATTTATCGATATTCCTCGACATTGTGAACACAAAAATGAAAAAAACCTAGACGATGGATATATGTTAATGCAGACTGGTCATCATTTTAAAAGGATTTTGACAATTCGATGGAACAAGACGCAAATTATTCCATAGAACTCCTCTCAAACAAAATTTTCGATGCCGCTGAAAAATCTATTCCTCGGACATCCTGAAACATTGGTAGAAAAGCTATGATATGGTGGAATAATGAAGTGAATGATGCTGTTAAGAAAAGAAGGAAAGCTTTGAGGAAACTGAAAAAACTTCCCGTTGAAAATTCGGAAAGGCCTCGTGCACTCATTACAACACCATTATACATAAAGCAACAAATATGCTTGGTTTTATCAAACGCTTTGGTTCTAACTTTAATGATCCATACACTATTAAAACTTTGTACGTCGCTTACGTGAGGTCTATATTAGAGTATTGTAGTATTGTATGGTCTCCTTTTATGAAGACGCATGAAGAACGTCTTGAATCAGTTCAAAAGCAATTTCTGTTATATGCTCTTCGTAAATTGGGCTGGACATCCTTCCCTCTTCCATCTTATGAATCAAGATGCATGCTCATTGATATTCAGACTTTGAAAAAGCGCCGCGAATTCGCTATGGTTTCATTCGTGAACGATATTGTTTCGCATCGTATTGATTCTCCTAACCTATTAAACAGTTTGAATTTTTATACTCCTTCCCGGCAATTGAGGAATCGTAACTTGTTTTTTATTAATCACCGTCGTACTAATTATGCAAAATTTTCTCCTCTAAACCGAATGATGAGTTTATATAATCAACATTGCGAAACAATAGACTTAACAATGTCGCGTAGTAACCTAAGAATATACTTCAACTCTGTAAGATATAGCAGTATATAGATTTAAGTATTAACATGTAGTCTACTTTGATTGACGATAATAAATAAATAAATAAATAAACTTAGGGAATTTCAATTGGCAAGAGCTCTGGCCAGGAAAATAATTAATGAATCTAAGGCAGATTCATGGAAACGTTTTTGTGAAAGCTTTACACCACACACAAACATAAAACTAATGTGGGAAAACTACGGAAGATTGTGTGGTAAAATCAAAAGAAGCGATATCAGTTTGATTATTGATGGAGAACATATATCGGATCCTAACAATGTCGCGAATATCCTCGCTGACAAATTTGAAGAAAATAGTGCTGACCGATTTGAAATCGATTCTATATCAAGTAATGATGATTATGACGATTATTACTCAGAAGAAACTCACTCACTCCGGTCAACTAACCCAAATTCTCCATTAGATGAGGATTTTTCTATAGCAGAGCTTATGGATGCTTTAAAAGCTGCTAAGGGACAATCCGTTGGAGACGACTTGATTGGTTATCCCATGATCAACAACCTATCAATGAATGGTAAGTTTGCACTTCTTAAGGCATACAACGATATTTGGGCAGAAGGACGTTTTCCTGAAGACTGAAAAAAAGCAATTGTTGTTCCTATTACAAAATCAGAATCAGTTTATCGTGCAGCAGATGGGTTTCGTCCAATATCTTTACTCAGTTGCGTCAGCAAAGTGTATGTACGAATGGTTAATAGGCGACTTGTCAACTTCCTTGAAAATAAAGGTTTTCTGCACCCCAATCAACATGCCTTTCGTTCTGGTAAAGGTACTGGAACCTATTTTGCACAATTTAGAGAAAACATTGAGAATGCCCTCCGAAATGATCAGCACTGTGATGTTGCCATTCTGGACATCAAGAAAGCGTATGATCAGGCATGGCGTCCACACATAATGAGGAACATCAGAGACTTAAATGTCGGAACAAGAATGACAGCTTGTATAGAGAGTTTCTTGAATGAACGAGAGTTTCAGGTAACAATTGGAGATCACCGGAGTTCAGTTCGAATGCAAACCAATGGTGTCCCGCAAGGCTCTGTGTTGGCCGTAACTCTCTTTCTGATTGCTATTAATGGTGCTTTAAACAACATACCAAAAAACGTGTATTGTCTAATGTATGCCGATGACATTGTATTGATCTCCGTTGGTAAATCATACCGATGGGCAAGACGTAGAATAGCTGTTGCTATTGAAAATGTGAGCAGATGGCTTCACAAGGTGCGCTTTTCTCTATCTGCAGAAAAATCGAAAATGATTCATACTTGTCATCGACATCACCGATGGCAAGTGTGGTGTACAGAGTCTGCATTATGAAATCTAAAGTAAATTAAAATAAAATGCTCATTCCGTGCATGTCACAATGAGAAAAAGAAGGTCTTAATTGTTTCAGTGTTTCTTGATTTGTTCTTGACACGATGAGCTTTCTATACGACCGACGCGTGGGCTAGCGAAAGCTCATGTTCGGGTTTCTTCGAATCGGCTCAACTATGATGCCAAACACACAACATTCGGTTGTGTCAAGGCAAAAAGAAATGTGCGTTCAATGGAACGCTTGCACACACACCTTCAAGTATCGCAGAGAAAGATGAATGAGGGAGAATGGAGAAAAACTATTCAATGCATGGGTGTGAAGGAAAGCATCCTACCGACTGCGCCATTGTGGTAACTGACGCCTGTCTACTCAACTCCGCGAAATAACTTTACGCGAACACACATGGTATGCGTTCGCCGCAAAATCCGTTAACAAACTGAAGTTTGAAATGCCATCCGATCAGAACCCTTCCGCACAATCACTCTTTAGAATCAGTCTCGCATACATATTCATCAGCTATCGATCAATCGTGCTTTCCTTCACACCCATGCATTGAATAGTTTTTCTCCATTCTCCCTCATTCATCTTTCTCTGCGATGCTTGAAGGTGTGTGTGCAAGCGTTCCATTGAACGCACATTTCTTTTTGCCTTGACACAACCGAATGTTGTGTGTTTGGCATCATAGTTGAGCCGATTCGAAGAAACCCGAACATGAGCTTTCGTTAGCCCACACGTCGGTCGTATAGAAAGCTCATCGTGTCAAGAACAAATCAAGAAACACTGAAACAATTAAGACCTTCTTTTTCTCATTGTGACATGCACGGAATGAGCATTTTATTTTAATTTACTTTAGATTTCATAATGCAGACTCTGTACACCACAGCAAGGTCAACGAAAACCAGTCAATATTAACGGCATAAATATTCCGGATGTGAAAGTAGCAAAGATTCTTGGAGTTACTATAGATAGCAGCTGGAAATTTCAAAAACATTTCCGTGAAACCATCCAGAGCATGAAAAATCTTGTAAATTTTCTTAGAGCGATTAGCTTCAGAGCTAATCGTACAACGCTTAGACGAATTGGTGAGGCAGTATGTTTATCAAAGCTTTTATATGGAATTGAGTTATTCGGGACTAAATGCATAAAACCATATAACAAAGTATGTAACAAAATATTAAGAATTGTAACGGGGGCTTTCTCCACAACACCAGGACTAACTACCGCAATTGAAGCAGGCGTTTTATCCTTCGATGGTAAAGTAGTTGAAACATTGGTCCGAAGATATTGCAAATTAGCTGAAAAACCTAATACCACTATTACAATCTTGGAAGCTGAAGCCAAAGAAGTATTTACGGCGATGACTGGCTCGAATATACCGGATATTGAGAAACTGCTCTGGGTTGGCTGCCGTGTGTGGAACAAATCTGTACCAACTGTTGACTGGTCTGTACGAAATATAACTGACAAATCTGAAACACCAACCATTAATCGAATGAAAGCTTTATCCATAATCTAACAAAAATACAATGATCATCACAAACTGTACTCAGACGGATCGAAAGCGGGGAGATTAGTAGGAATAGGAGTTGTAGGCCCCAACACAACAGTAAACAATCAACTTCCACGTGCATGCAGTGTATTCACTGCAGAAGCTGCAGCGTTATCAGTAGCCATTGATCATACACATCATACACCAACAGTATTTTTTTCCGATTCCGCCAGTTGTTTGTCGGCAATTGTAAAAGGAAGCCTGAATCATCCATTCCTACAGTTAGTAGAGCAGAAAATGCGTAACAAGCCGATTGTCCTATGTTGGATTCCTAGTCACGTGGGAATATCAGGCAACGAAGCAGCTGACCGCGCAGCCAATTTGGGAAGAAATAGTGAATTTCTGACCTCTAACATTCCTGCTATTGATGCTATTAGGGAAGTCCGGAAACAAATTTGGAGAAGTCATCAACACAAATGGGATTCTGAAGAGCATCACGTATTAAAAACCATTAAACCAACAGTATATAAATGGAATGACCGGCCAAGAAGGGAAGAGCAAAGGATCTTATCACGTTGTCGCTTAAATCATACACGCTTAACCAAACAAAGTTTGCTACAAAACAAAAATGTTAGCAATTGCGATACTTGTGAAGCGGTTTTAGATGTAAAACATATTGTAATTAATTGTCCTAACTTTAAATTGGCAAGGAACAAATTCAAAATAAGTGAAAGATTTGATGTAGCATTGAGTAATGATAGAAGAGAAGAAAATAAGCTAATATCGTTTCTGAAGGATATTCAATTGTATAACACTGTTCGACAAAAAAAGTCGATATGAATGCACAGAGACCGGACACCTCGGGCTTGAAAGTATAAAAATAAACAAAAATAATGGCATTTTCAGAATGTTCGTGTCTGCCCCAGGTCATTTTTAAAATATACTTGAACTTTTTGCATTTTTTATTTAAAAATCTAATCTAATCAATAAACCGACACAGTGTTTTATATTCAGGACAGGGGAATTCATGTGCCATATAATGTTTTCAACTTTAAATACAATATGAAGAGTTGTAATAAGATTTGCAGGGAGCCCTCCCCCCTTTTTTGTACCCTCCCCATTTTTAAAGTATCGCAAATGATGGAATATTTGATATACAGGGGGTTGTCAAAATAACTGGGACAGGCAAAAATTGGGCCAACTTTGGAATGCTGTAACTTTGACAAAAATTGACCGATTTCAATTCTTTAAGAAGTAATGGACGGGTCAACTAATCTAGTTTTGAGGTGCATCCACAGAGATGAACTATGACCACCGGATACCGGTGATAATCCGGATTTCCGGAAGCATGTCTTATGCAGTAAAATTATGACGTGTTTTTAGCAAAGGTCTCGGCTAAAAAATCTAAATTTTACTACACATGAAGATAGAAGATCTAATTCTGAAGCGATTGGTGCGCCAAGTATTAATATTGGTCCAGAAACAACCAATATATGACCATTTCCCCGGAATCGGTGCCGGTAGTGGATCCGAATTGGGATCAAACAATTTATTCACTCAAAATATGTCGCGCAATATTGTTTTCTCCCTATCTCATCATTAATACCCTATTATAAGTTGAAAATGAGTCTTGTACAGATTTGGCCACTCATGGCGCCGCCCAGTTCCCCGGGGGAACCTTGCCTAGGGGACATTTCGATTTTGACACCAAAGCATATCATGCGACGGCTCATTCTTCATGTCTTGTCGTAAATAGGGCAACTGTAGACTCAAAATGGATAGTTGACTACAGTGACTACTTCCGGGACCACCGGATGTTCCAGAGGGAACCTGTAATTAGGGACAATTGATATTGAACTCCAATACATATCGTGCGACAGTTCATTTTTCATGTCTCGTGCTAAATAGGGCTATTGTAGACCTTAAGTGGATATTTGACTACAGTGGCCACTTTTGTGACCACCGGATATCCCTGAGGGAGGCTGTGATGTCTTCAATGACAGATTCCTCCGGGAAATTCCGGTGGTCCCAAAAGTGATAGGTTCCTTAGGGAACTATAGGAGGTCCCCAAAGTGGCCATTCTAGTTAAATATCCATTTTCGGTCTAAAGTTGACCTATTCATGACTAAACATGAAGAATGAGCCGTTGCACGATGAGTATTGGAGCTCAATTCCAATTATCCCTAATCATAGGTTCCCTAGGGGACACCCGGTAGTCCCAAAAGTGGCCAATTCAATTAAATTCCCATTTTGAGTCTACAGTTATTTTATTTACGACAAGGCATGAAGAAAGAGCCGTCGCATGATATGTTTTGGTGTAAAAACAGAAATGTCCCCAATGACAAGTTCCTCCGGGAAATTCCGGTAGTCCCAAAATTGGCCACTGTAGTCAATTATCCATTTTAGGTCTACAATAGCCCTATTTAGCACGAGACATGAAAAATGAACTGTCGCACGATATGTATTGGAGTTCAATTTCAATTGTCACTAATTATAGGTTCCCTCGGGGACATCCGGTGGTCCCGGAAGTAGTCACTGTAATCAACTATCCATTTTGAGTCTACAGTTGCCTCTTTGCTCAAATCGATGTTGAAATTACCTGTCACGATGATTGGCATGGTCTCCTTTTGATACTCGAAGAAGTTCTCGGCAGCGCAAATATCACCATAATGATCTGACAAGCTCAGATCCACATCATAGCAGGTGCAGAGTTTGCGAATCTTGTGCGCCACAGCAATCGTTGTTGCTGGCGGTGAAATCGATCAGGACTTCTTGATTAAGGCCACGTGACGGTGTTTTAATCACTCTCTCTATTTGAAAAGTTAATCTCAAGTACCACTCAATATATCGATGCGAAAAATGTATCACTAGCATTATATATATGTAGTGCACAACCCATTAAATTTTCAGTTTAATCGGTTCACTACAACTAGAGATTTGCTTCTGCAAAGTTTTGATGATAATTGTTAGAGTGAGACAAAAGATAGGGAAAATAACACGGTCCCCCGTGTCACCTTTAGACCGATCTGCGATTCCAGAGCACGACCGTCATGGCCCTACAGGAAGCGAGCGTGGCCTAACTGGTCGGTTTGTTAGAGGATACCAACTTGTACGCGATCCACGACAAGCGTGTCACCATCATGCCGAAGTACATCCAGCTGGTTCGTCGTATCCGTGGCGAAGGCGCTTAAATTGCATTGAAGCACAATTTCAAACAACAACCCTTTACAGGGCCACTATTGAATAATTAATATTTAGTATTCAATTGTAATTTTGAATGATAAGTTTTCAACGGAGATAAATGGCAAACAAAGTTTTATCTAGGTTCCCGTCGCTCGGGTCGGGCGGCGGTAGCATTTTTGCAGTCTTCTCTGTGTGTGTATTTCGATTCGATCGAAAATTTCTTACCATATCAAAACGTCAACAAAGCTGTTGCTGATAAATTTTTGCTCTTTGTTCGCCAAGTTGATACTGATCGCTCTAGCATGCGACGACGACAACGGCATCATTCAATCATCACTAATTGCGAGGCAAACCGTGATGGATTCTTAATTCAAGTGCCGTTCGCGATTTACCTGACCGCGCGCACAATGGGAATTTTATTTCTTGACACTGTGATTTTCGAGAAGCATTATTTAGCCGTGATAAATGATTGCATGCAAATTACTGACCAAAATCTGAACCAATCACATCCAATCACCAGTTATGTCACTCTTCACGGTACAAAATTCTCACAACTCTTTCAAAATGAAATGGTAGTCCTGAAAAGGACGGTTTGGGCTAGTCACCGTCGATCGAACTAGGTTGTCAATCCATTGTTAGACAGAAACACAGCAAAAGATTACCGAAGACGATTAAATCGAAATGCGGTCGGTAATTTTGTGCTTCGTTGTTTTCGTTGGTTTGCTCACTCCTCCGACGGCAATTTTCAAGGTTGTAACCAACCGTTTTCATGGTTACAATTCAACCATTGTTTTTAGCTTAAACAGCTTGAATTTGTTTAAATAAATTGTATTTTTTTGTAAATATTATTGTTAGTAAATGTTTAAATATATAATTAATGTTTGTGATCCGTTTCCATAAACGTTTGAGTGACATTAATTATATATTTATTAGCCTATGTTGGTGCCAATATTCCCTTTTTAATGTTAATATTATTTCCGTTGTTTGTTTATATTATTTTTCATTTTGATAATCAATTTAAAATACTATTAAATTAAAATTAAAATTAAATTCCTTATAATAATTATGTTGCAACATTACAAGAAGAACTTGCATACAACATATTCAAATTTAAAATGGCACCAACTGAATGTATGTTGTATGTATGTTTGTATGGAGAAATGTCAACCAGCATCAACTGTCATCAACGCTCTGGGGTGGTGCAAGGACCATCGGAACGGATATGACATGGAGATGATATGGCGGATTTTTGGGATCTGGAAAAATATATAAGACCTTGGGACCCCCAAGCGTTCACACCAAAAAAATCTTAGATTTACACGTAACGTTATTTTAGTTTCAATCATGTAAAGCCATCTCTCATGTATTATTTATCGTTTAATATCAAATGATAATTCGATTCACATGACAATCATGAAAGTTTACGTGCCATGTAAATTTAAGATTTTTTTTGCTGTGTTCTCTTGTAATTTGTGATTTGGCCCGGAGGAACGAAGACAGCGGCAGCGTTCGTCACATAGTGAAGTTCAGTGACCACGCGTTTCGGAAACGTTAAAGTTTTATCTGCTATCGGTTAGTGAAGCCACACGAAATAGTTAATTCCGTAACCGATTCGTCGAGTGGGATTAGTGTGGACTAAAAGTTAAATCCAGTGGTTCCAGAAAACTGAAACCGTACGCCGTACGTCGCGAGTGCAAAAGGTCGTGGAAGTGCTTGCCAGAAGCGGTACTGGCATAGTGTGTGTCGATCAGTTTAGACACGAACAATAGAACCACTGGAGAAAAACCGTATTTGATCCCGACCGAAACGTTAAATCCCACTCGACTAGCTAGAGACACTCGCGAAACCAAATGTGCACATGGTACCGTTCCCCGGGCCCAAAACTGAAGTGAAACGCCAGGCCTACCGTTACACGGGCCGCAGAAAATCTGGACTCCCTGTCCAAATCGTAAAGGGATCCGGTTGAAACCCCTCGCCGGCTGCGTCCGTCCCAGCATCACCCCTCCACCTTGAAGCGTCTCCCAGTGGAACATGTCGACCAACGAGCATCACATCGGCCGCAACGATCATTCACAGTGGTTCACAAGTGAATAAAATGCGCAAGTAAAAAAAAAAACATAATTTGAGCTTTTTTTTCTTTTAAATTGCCTGGTCCCCACAATTCAAGCTGCCATCTTTTTTGTAGTTAGTCTTTGCTCATGGTTTAGTTTATGTGCTGAAAACTGTCGGTAAGTGGGTTGAAAGTCCACCTAATGGGTTGCAGTTTCTCCTCAGATCGCCAAAATAACACGACCCGTGAAAAGTGTGCTGTGAACCTCTGTTTAGTGGAAAACAATACAGAGCAGTGGAGCTCAAGCCTACAGGGGTTCTCCACCACACTTCGTTAAACTATCAAGGTTTCTAGACGAGTTCTCCACGAATTTGATGGTCTAGCTGGATGCCCATGGCCATGATGAGCGATTTCACGGAACCCGCAGCATTTAGCGACGAATGTGTAAAATTTATTCCGATAGGAGTCCTTCTCCGGTTGCTGGTCGATGATTGACTGATGTGCGCGGGGCTCATTGAAGCTTGGTTGGCTTCGACTGAACACGATAGAATAAAGAGGAGTCAGAAGAAGGCCGAAAGGGGCGTTTCCCTTTGCATGACGAAAGTGGCTAAGATATCGAGCAATGATGTCTGTGCTAGGAATACACAAGAAAAATGTGCTTTTCTATGGAAAATAAGATATGCCTTGATATTTATCGATTTTTCAATAGTTTATTCATGAAAATCAATAGTTTAAATTATTGGAGTCGATTCGTAGAAAAATTTCTAATATTCAATGGTTAGCTATTGATAATCAATAGTTTTCTTTTGTATGCAGGAAAATTTCTGATCCATGGGTGCCAAAATGATGAAAATTGTTCAATGAGAATTTCTTTTCAGAAGCATTCTAAATATGTCGCAATTTTGTTACATATGTTCTCATAAAATATGGCAAGTCTAAGAAGCTGTTGGAAATGCCACTTTATTTTACAATCGTTGTGAAATGTTGTGACGGCACTGCAGCAGCGTCCACGAATACAGTATCGAATTGTCGTGCCATCAATTATTCCTGACAAATTAAATTTTGTATGAAGCTGTGAGATTGATTGAGAAATATAAGATGTAATAAGGTCTTATTCTTTCAACTCTTTTCAACTTTGGCCCTGAAAAGCGCCGATTTGCTTATACGACGAACCAGCTAAATGCCATGACGTGGATGGCGCACAAGAGCAACGGATTTCGTTCCTAGCGGGCTTGCTTCTTGACCACCGATGCTGAATTCAAAGTCGAAATCTGCAAGCGCGGATAAATTTGCGGCGGCGGTGACGACGGCTTGGACGTCATCGCTGCCGCAAATCAACCTTGCGTCTTCCTCTTCCGACGGCACAAATTGAACTGTGACGGCGGGAGCAAACGCAAAGCGAAAATGACTCGCCCGACCGTGTAAACAGTCTGACCGCAAAAAGAAGACTGAGGGAAGAAGCAGGACCGGTGCGCTTTTATAGTGGGAAGCGGAACCCAAAAATGTGCTTGAACGTGATTGGTTAGATAAGAAAGGGGTCAACATTTTACGATTTTTCAATTGTTTGTTGCCAATAATCAATAGTGTCCTTCATTTGAATCGACGCGTAGATAAATTTCCGATCGATTGATGTATAAATATTGAAAATCTATCGACAAATGGCTGAGTTACTAGCGGTCAAAACCTGACCATTTTTCGTTACATGCTCAATTTTTCGTTTTTTGAAATTGTACCCCATATGTTGCCGAAGGACGTTATCCAACGTCAAATTAAAAAAAAACAATAATTTTGTCAGTTTTGTTCCATAAATGTGATAGATCTCATTTTTTTTTTCTCAGATGAAATAAAACAGAACACGCTCATACTGCTGACATAATTATTCCATCAATCAATCTCCTCGTGTGTAAAAGTTCTGTCCTTATTATCACATAAATAAAAGAATATTTAACAATAAATTATTGATTTTACTTATGCTCCTTATAACGCATTCTAAGCGAATTCTGTTGGACCTCTTTATTACCGAATTGTGTTGTGGTTCAGCATCAAGATAAAATATGCAGGCAACTTCTTTCAATGGAAAACTTCATCTAACCTAGTCATAAATTTGTACAGACAATGGCTATATTTTGCTCAGTTCGAAAAAAGGCTGCACCAGGGCATCGTTTGGAGCAAAGTGTGGAACCAGCGTGTTAACTGGGAGCTCACTTGTTCTTGACTTTTCGGAAGCGTTTCCCAAAATCATCGTTCGATACGAAATTCTTCGGCTTAGTTTTCACCACCGGACAGGGAAGGAGAGAGCGCAAATGAACAATGAACAGAGCCGAACAAGTTTATTTCAAAAGCAAAAATATTAAGAAACTTTTGCCATGCTGCGTTTTATTCACTGGTCTTACCGGACTTAAGTTTAGGGTTTTTGCTCCGGCTGTCTTTTCCATCGTTTTGGGAAGACTGCACTCGGAAGCAAATCATATGCTTGGGGTTCGGTGAATGCGGCGATGCGAGAAACATGTCGAATTGTTTCGGGGATTTTGCTCTTCTTGCCGGATCGAGGATTTCGATTGTTTTATTTCGGTGGGTAAAAATTGTTTTCTGAAAGTTTTGCTTGTAGGCATAATGACGAGGGGCTGTCGAATATTGGGGAAAATAATGTCATTTATTACCAGTGGGTAATGCGAGAGGTGGATGATTTAAGGGCACTTATGTGTGAAAAATTGACATTGCTTAATTTAAAAAATGATATTAAGCACTGATATAACGAAAAATAATTCATCCCCTCGGACCAATCACCATCAGAAGCAACTAGGCAGAAGTTTGCCAATTACAAATTTATACAACTGCAGAGTGGCAACAGCACGGTGCTTCATTTACCGTTATTATCACAAAAATAGATGATGCTGACATATTTTTTCTCTTGGCATTACGTTCCCATAGCCTGGTTCAATGCTATGTATTCAATGAACCCTTCCACAGTAATTAACTGAGAGCATTCTTTGGCACATTCTCCAGTGTCACATTGGTATATCGTGTGGCAGGCTCAGTGGTACTCTATTCCCAGGGAAATCAAAGAAATTCACAACACGCGGAGATCCTTCATCGAATGGAAACCAAACGCACACCTTCAATGCGCATCGTACCTCGTGCAATTCTTCCTGCTCTCGGAAGTTTTCAAAACTACCTGAAGCTATAAAATAGTACTTCTCAGTGCTTAAAAACAATACTTTTCAGTATTTTAATTTTAACTATTGATCCTGTTACGATCCTTGTTTGGACCCGTGGCTTCGATTTTTCGTTGGAACCATTACACAATGGTTGGGCTCCATATAAACGGGTAGCCAAAACTACAAAAAACTTTTTTGAGTTTTTAATGTTACTAATTATTTAAAATATACCTCATGTATTATATTACTTTGATCCTTAACTGAAATTGAACTGAAATTTATATTCCTTTGACTTGAATGACGTCAAATTGGCTTAATGCTGAAATGGTTAATGCTGATAATTGCATCGAAATGAGCAATCAGTTCGATGCTTTAGACAAATTATCCGAACATCAATTCGAAGCATTTTTTGCCCAGGCT
This sequence comes from Aedes aegypti, assembly GCF_002204515.2. Lineage (NCBI taxonomy): Eukaryota > Metazoa > Arthropoda > Insecta > Diptera > Culicidae > Aedes > Aedes aegypti. The sequence goes on along the minus strand of NC_035109.1, from coordinate 158,946,769 downwards.
CTTTGATTCAAGTGAAGAAACAAAGAGTGCCGCCTATTGTGGTCAGTTATTCCGAATTTGGGGCATTTAGGCAGGAGATTTTGCACTCTATTAGGCGAATCAAGGTTTCACTCCAAATCACAAAGAAAGGAAACTGTCGCGTTTTGCCGGAAACTTTTAAAGATTGCGAACTTCCTCTTAAACATCTTGACTTATGACACAACATTTTACTTATGACGACAAAACTGAATGTTTGTCTCTGAAGTGACTATAAGTCACCTGAAGAGATCAAAAATGGAATAAATTACATTGAATTAAATTAATTAATTAAAACTTCCCCTTTCCAAGTCATCATTATGAAAAGAAGAACCCAATCTGGCATTGTTCGGAAAGGGCTTTCTCAAGAATATTATTTAGTGGACTTTAACAAAAGTGATCTAAATAATATTGAAGCTTTAGAAAAAGCTAGACTTATGTTCGATGTACGTGTGACATGGAAACATTTCCAGAAACACGGAGGAAATTTTAAGAACCCAACTTAGTGCCATCGGTGCCAGAAGTGGAGCCATGGTACAAAAAATTGCCGCGTGGATGCTAAATGCATGATTTGCGGAGGTTCTTCTCACGCTAAGGTCGTCTGTCCAGTGAAGGAAGATACCGATAAGTTCTTATGCGCCAATTGCAAGGGCAATCATAAGTCAATTTTTTGGGATTGCCCTTCACGCAGGAGAGTCGTTGAGGAATTTGCCTGGTATAGTGTCGAACAATGCTCATTTTTTCATGCTCATTCACTAACTAATTTTAATCCGTCGGGTAGCCGTTCGAATCTTTCAAATTCGAATGTATCTACCCATGGAAAATCCTTTGCCGATATCGTAGCAGGTAATTTGAACTCTTCCCCTATTCGTACTATGATTACCTATTCTACTTGTTTCAAATCAAATGGAAAAAAAACCCTACCACTACAGGTAACTCCTACTCCGCCTCTTCGTCTACCGAAAATTCTAACGGAAAATCATCAAATGTACCCACTTCAAGTGATATGTATGCCTCTGATTTTAATTTTTTAACTGAACAATTGAATCAAATGATTGATGCAATGTACAAAGCCACCACTATCCACCGATCTAAATAATAATTTAAATATTTTAAATTGGAATGCTCGTTCTCTGAATGGTAAAGAGGACGAGCTGTTTAATTTTCTTACAGCTAATAACGTGCATATAGCAGTTATTACCGAAACGTATTTGGAACATGGATCTAAACTCAAAAGAGATCCAAACTTTTTTGTTTATCGTAAAGATCGACTTGATGGGGCATGTGGGGGAGTTACAATCATCATTCATAGGCGTATAAAACATCAACTGTTTTCGTCATTTGAAATAAAGTTTTTGAAACTTTAGGTGTTTCTGTTGAAACACAGTCTGGTAAATATACTTTCATAGCTGTCTTTTCAATGCTCTGGACAGCAAGTTAATTTGCTCCAAACTGACTTGCGAAAATTGACTCGCAATAAGTCAAAAATTTTTGTCATTGGTGACTTTAATGCCAAACATCGGTCATGGAATAATTCTCATATTAATTCCAACGGCAGAATTTTATTTTATGAGTGCTCTTCAGGATATTTCACAATTCAATACCCTGATAGCCCTACATGTTTTTCTTCTTCTAGAAATCCATCTACGATAGATTTGGTCTTAACCGACTCTAGTCATCTTTGTAGCCAACTGATTACTCATGCTGATTTTGATTCTGATCATGTCCCTGTTACATTTCAAATATCCCAAGAAGCGATTCTCAATCCTATCAGCTTTACTTTCAATTATTTACGCGCCGACTGGAATTAATATAAAACGTATGTTGACTCTAATCTTGATGTTAACATTTCTTTAGAAACTAAACTTGATATTGACAATGCTCTTGAAACTTTAACAAATTCCATTGTTAAAGCCAGGAGCATAGCAATTCCAAAATGTGAAGTAAAATTTGAATCCGTGATTATAGACGATGATCTTAAACTCTTGATCCGTCTTAAAAATGTGAGGAGAAGGCAATTTCAACGCACTCGTGATCCTGCTATGAAAATTATATGGCAGGATTTGCAGAAAGAAATCAAGAAACGTTTTGCACAATTAAGAAACAAAAATTTTGAAAATAAAATTTCTCTAATGAACCCTGGCTCTAAGCCCTTTTGGAAATTATCTAAAATCTTGAAAAAACCTCAAAAGCCAATACCGGCATGGAAAGAGGAAAACAAATTATTACTAACTAATTGCGAAAAAGCTCAAAAACTTGCTATGCAGTTTGAAAGTGCGCACAATTTTAATTTAGGACTTACTAGTCCAATTGAAAGTCAAGTTACTCAGGACTTCGAAAATATTCTCAATCAAGAGAACGTTCTCGAAAATTCCTGGGAGACTAATTTGGAAGAAGTGAGAATTATTATTAAAAAATCAAATTTATGAATGCTCCTGGCGATGATGGAATTTTCTACATTGTTACCGTACGGTAACCTTTTTGTTAAAATTGATGTGGGTCTGTAGGGTGATAGACGATGTAAAGCAAGTTAACGTGCAAATTGAACGGTGCGGGCGGCTGGCTAGCTAACGCTCAAAACGCAGTTTAACTAATGGGTGGTAGCGTAACAGTGGCTGCACCAACAGAACGGATGGGGGAAAACGCAGCAACAATACGGGGAAAATGTATGTGTTGAGGCTGCTAAGATGCGATAGAGGTGAGAGGCGGCAGTTGAGAGAAGACCCCCACACGGGAAAGACGTCCGATTTTGAGAAGTTTTACAGATTTAACTCGTGGCAAGTGATAGCAGCTCGTGGTCCCCAAACTACTGGGTGAAACTTTGGTCGACCGCATTATATCTGAGTCGGGGTTGGTACCCCACACACCATAACCGAGCATATCGCCTAGTGACATCCTGGGAGCACGGTGCTCTAACCCCAGCAGCGGAGTGCCAAGTCCTGTTCTTGAGGCCCATCAATCCAGCACTGCCTCGGAGTCACCAAGTTGAACGGTAAACCCACTGCGATCCTCAAGCAATCCTCAGCTGTCGTCAAGCCCGCCGGCCGGCCCCTCATTTCCGGCTACTGTCCACACTCGCCTGGAGATCGGTCGCCGGAGACTGCTTCGCCCTCCTTTAACGAACACGCTAACCTATCCGGCAGCGGAGACGATCCCGAGAGTTACCGCATGCAGCCATTCCTTGGCGGTAGCCAAACGTGTCGACGATATCCCATCGCGTCTGCATCCCTTCGTGCAGTCCGCCACATAGAGCCCGCCATACTCTGCGTGGAGCAACCGGAGTGAATTCTCACCGTCGTAGTCGCCGTCTGTGTGTGATCAATAAATTGATGTAAGTTGAATTCCATTCCATTTCTGTAGGACTCCCACATCCGAAACTCTCCCCTACTGAACACGCCCTGGGACCCGGGAGACAGAAGACGGCCTTTGGTGCCCACCCCGGAAGCGGCCGTTGGCTCAAGACCAGCTGCTTGGGGCTTAGTCCAGTCCTCTTCTGGGACTGAGCATTTCTCCCGGGGTCAACTCGTTTCAACATCCTCATCAAGAAACTTCCAGAAAGTAGCTTATCATTTTTAGTTGATATATTCAACAAATGTTTTCAATTAGCATATTTTCCTGACAAATGGAAAAATGCTAAGGTCGTTCCAATTTTAAAACCAGACAAAAATCCTGCAGAAGCTTCTAGCTATCGTCCAATCAGTTCGCTTTCCTCAATCAGTAAACTTTTTGAAAAGGTCATTTCGAACAGAATGATGGTCCACATCAACGAAAATTCAATTTTTGCCAATGAACAGTTCGGATTTCGCCATGGACATTCGACCACTCATCAAATTTAACGTGTAACAAATTTGATAAATCCTTAATTTTCCATTGTTAGAATAATTCAAAGTTATGTGTCAAATCGTAACTTCAGGTTAATTATCAGAACTCCAGGTCTGAATGACTTCCTGTAAGAGCTGGTGTTCCTCAAGGCAGCATTTTGGGACCAATATTATACAATATATTCACATCTGACTTACCTGAGTTACCTCAGGGATGTCAAAAATCCTTGTTTGCGGATGACACAGGCCTCTCCGTCAGAGGCTGAAACCTGCGTCTCATCTGTAGGAGATGGCCTAAAAGCCCTTTATATGAAACCTTCAAGTAGACATGTTGTCACGTTGAGAGAGGGGTTCCAATAAATTGGTCAAATGATTTTAAGTATCTAGGACTCATGCTATATAAAAATTCAACTTTCAAAAATCACATTGAAGGCATTCAAGCCAAATGTAACAAATACGTTAAATGTCTTTATCCTTTTATTAAAAAAATCAAAACTTTGTGTTAAGGACAAGATTTTGATTTTCAAACAAATATTCAGGCCAGCCGTGTTGTATGGTGTAGCAATATGGACTAGCAGTTGTAATACCAGGAAAAAAGCTCTGCAGAGAATCCAAAATAAAATTTTGAAAATGATTTTGAAGTTTCTTCCCTGGTAAATTACCAATGTATTCAATGTAACTATATCCAATGTTGAAACATTGGAACAAATGTCAACTGAAATAATTAATTTTTTTAGGCAAAAATCGTTGCAATCTTTTATTGCCACGATTAATTCGTTATTTCCTTACGTCAAGTTAGGTGCACTGCCTATAATTGCATATTTGTAACATTCGAAAAAAGTAGGCATTGAGTAAATGGAACAGTGTACATTTTATGGCAGTATGCGATGAAACTAAATTTTCTAAAAATAACCAGGAACTCAGAAGTGCTTATTATAGGCTGATATTTTGTACAACTCATATCGCATACTAGGTGAATTGTCAGAAAAGAATTCAGATAGAAATTTCATTGCTATTACATTACAAGGCTCATTTATAATCTCAATGTGACCGTTAAGCGGTTATAATTACCAATGTGACAAAACAACTTGATATTTTTTTCGAATTTTCTAGAACAATCTCACAGATTTCAGTGAGTTGATCGAAAGTATTTATCATTTGATAACTCTCCATGGTATCACCCCAATTTGTCAAAAATGTCGAATGTGACTGTTTTACAGTCATTGGCAGGCTGCAGTATGTTAAAAGTGTTTTTTTCTCTTTTAAGCTGGTGAAATCAATTCACCTGTAAAAAAATCTGCTACGGCAAATGAAATGTAATATGTTGTTAACAAAATCTTACCACATTTGGATGATAGTGTTTTCTAACACAGAACACCTAGATATGAGAAATGAATGTAATGTTTGGAATGGTACTAACAATAAGTTTAAAAAATTAAAATAGTATTCATTCGCTTTCAAAGGAGTAATTTGGTCTTGTTTTTGTCTTGTATTTTGTTTTTGCATCGGTCCAAAAGAGTAGAACAGCTAAATTTAAACTAGTCTTTAAAGTTCATATAATAGCGGTAAACGAAGCACCGTGACCGAGCGAGAACTACAGCATTTTTGCTGTCGACGTTTTCCGCTGTCAAGGCTGGCGTTTCATTTCAGCTCAATAACACTTACTGCCATTTGGGCCAGCAGTCAGTGTGGTCAGAACCGGAATCCGGACCAGGCCAGATGGTGTTGAAATTATTCGTCAACGGTATTGTGCTGGTGAAAAATTAGCATTTTACACATCAAGAACGAGGCAGAAAATCAGCTCAGACCAACAGAAACAAGTCCAAAACTTTATCATTGCTGTTGGATTATGTTTGTTATAATTTTTAACATCAGCCATCAACCGGAGATGTAACTCGGTCTTTTCTGCATTTTTGAGTTTTATCAGCGACAGAAGGATACATTGTAAGACGATGTTGAAATATGTTTTCATTCCATCAGATCTAGCTGCTGATGATAGTTTGTGATTGTAGATTTCGTTGGATGGTACAGTATTTGAGCAGATGAAAGATTAATGAGAAATAAATACTTTTTGATATTTTCTGATAAGTGTAAAAGTTGTAAACATTGAACCGATATGATCTGTTATTATTGGAGGCGGTTGAATCTATCTATGTTGTACACTTATTTTACGATTTAAAAATTGTCCATTTGTGATTATCATTTTAAATTTATGACCAAACAATTTAAATGCATATGTGAATTGTTTCCATAAACAATAATCCATCCTGATTGTTAAGTGTATCCAAACCGTTTAAAAGTAAAAAAATCTAAAACATTTTCTCTTAAATTTCATACTTTGGTCAGGCACACAATCTGCTTCAAAGTGCAAGTTAATTATTCCTTCTGTCATTCAAAGAGTTACCTCCTCACCGTAACACTCCAGTTCCATAAATTGTGCAGGAGCGGTCGAAGGACCACTAAATCATACACTTGGCTTCGTTGTCGATATTCTCCGAACTAATGAAATTTGGGGTGAAAGAGAAGAATTATCCCCCTCTCTGCCACCGCATCTACCTTTCAAATTTCGAAGCATTGCATATTCCACGGGCATTCATGGGCACAGGCATGGCTACGCGACATGTGGCCATTTCCGTTTTCAGCTGTGGTTAGACACAAAATTGGCAGCAGCAACAGCACCAACCGCCGCATGATTCTTTCCGGTACCGTTTACGGGGTACAGAGGGAAAAACGCACCACGCTTGATTTGGGCAAACAAAGTGTTTTAGAACGTATATTTTCAACCAAAATTTTAGAAAATATGTAAAATCTGTATCTTCATGAATATTTTTATGTATTTTTCTGAAAAAATCGTACAAACATGAAAACGTTTTGCGTTTAAATTTTGACGTTTAGAAGTAAACTTTTAAAAATCTCTGAGAGCCTGCTTCTTTTTTAAGTGTAACAACCCAACTGGGATGGAGCCAGCTTCACACTGTTCTAATAAACACCAAAGATATTAACTGAGAGCTTTCTTTGCGAATTGACCATTTTGCATGGTTATGCCGTATGGCAGGTAGGGAGACACTCTATGCCATGGTAAGTCGAATAAATGTCTAACCCGAAAAGATCCTCGACCGATGGGATTCGAAGCCACGACCCTCAGCTTGGTCTTGCTGAATAGCTACGCGTGTATCGCTATGGCTATCTGTCAGGGCCCAGATCACGCTCAAGAAAGAGCAAAAAATAAAATCGTTTTTACCACAAATAACCATTTTTCCCAACATGACCATATAGCCCCCAGTTCCCCATACGTTCCATTAGCAGCAGTCGAAAGTGCAAGAACTTTGCACATGTGCTTCCGAGAACGCACACAATCACACGTGTCATCGATGGGTTCTATATGGGGCAGGCAGCATGAGCTTAATCAATTTCCAGTACCGTATGAAAGCTCATAAATTTCAAAAGAAACTCGACAAGAGGCGACGTGGTTCAAATTTTTGTTCGAACTATTTTGTGTTGACATTATTTGAAAGCTATCATTACTCGATTGACCTTTTCCGATAGGAATATTATTTTCAATACTCCTATGTGAAAAACATCACCATATTTCTCGAAAACGTTTTTTTTCTGGTGTGAGCGTTAAACTCGAAAGCTGCAATTTGAATCGCATCCATTGCTCTCGAATCTAAAAGGTCAATAGTTCAACGATGTCAATTATAATATTGACACATTCGTGAGAAACAGGGTAATCCGATGCGACAATTGCAAACAGAACTTTTTTTATTTGAATAGGGTTTGAAAACCAGAACGAATCGGTATCGAAGCGATTCATTTAAATTTGATGGATATATTTTATCAGTTGCTCTTGAAATGTCATTTTTTTCCCTTTACAATTGGGAACGGGTAATCATGATGTGTTTATGATATGAGGATAAATAGTGTTCTGGTGGATTATCCGACTACCAGAAATACGCCACTACTCTACCTAAACACATAGAAAGAAGTTAGAACTACGATCGCTCAAAAAAAAATTAAATACAGGGTGATTACTATTTCCTGTCAGCAAAGTAAACGTTCATTAGGGCGGTTCAAAATTTAAAAATGTTTGAGAATCCAATTTCCCATAAAGGAACGTATCCATACCATAAAAATAGTGTTTTATGAAATTTTAAGCTTTCTAGGTGGTGATTTAAAGGTGGCCCAAAGACAAAGTAGGTTTATATGCAAATTATTATGAAGAAATTTTGAGATATGTTCCAAACACGCTAGTACTGTAATGTAAGTACAAACTTTTTATCCCATAGTAAACCATAATAAAGAAATTGACTGAAGAGTGAAATTCAATCCGACGGATAGCAGAAGAGATATTCATGAGTTTGTTTGCTATTGTTCTGGTAAATATGGGATTATAATCCTGCAAATATGTACAAAAATTCCAAACAAAATTAGCTTAAAAGGGGTTTATTTCTTCAGTAACATCTTTCATTAAGGTTTGAAAAATGAGTTTTTAATATGGCATGAATAGCTTCTACTTACATTACAGTATTAGCGTGTTTGAAACATTTCTCAAAATTTCTCCATAGTAATTTCCATATAAACTTACTTTGTCTTTGGGCCACCTTTAAATCACCACCTAGAAAGCTGAAAATTTTACAGAACACTATTTTTATGGTAAAGATGGTAAGGAGCATATGGGAGATTGAATTTTCAAACATTTTTAAAATTTGAAGCGCCATATTGCTCATGGAAAAAAGATGCTTGTATGAATTCAAATTTCCAGTGTACATCATGTTTTGTACATCTATAAAGTTTGGTCATTTTGGGTTGTTCTAAAGGTGCTGCTGCTAACTCGCACGTTTTCCACACAAATGTATTTTTAACCAAAATTTTAAACAAAAATTTACTGCTAAAACAGTATGTTACAAAAATCTTTCTGACTAACTTGGGAATATAAAGAAACGGAAAAAATATGCCTCATTTGGTTGAAATATGTACGCTTGGATAACATAAAACAACGGAAGTGACTGGAAATAAAGATAAAAAAAAATTGATATTTTATCTATGCAGTTTTTTTTTTTTTTTTTTTTAGAGAGATCCGCATAGTCAATACAAAAGGTTATTTATGTATAAAACTGGATATACACTATTTCCACTGTATAGAAAAGACGGGGTTGGTGGTCTAATGGCTACCGCTTCTGCTCCATAAGCAGAAGGTCATGGGTTCTTCCATTCTTAATCTATCACTCTCAAACTATTCGTTCAAAGCAAACGCTAGAACCAGAGACGGACGAGAAACCGTTTCCCTAATGCTTCCATTCTTCCACGCGCATGCCTTTGCATACGCCTGATATATTGACTCAACTCAAAAAATCATTGACAATTTAGATCTGTGATCCTTTTTAAAAATTGAAATGGAATTTGAAAGAAACTTCGGATAAGTCGGATCATTGATCGTTTAAAAAAAATAGAATTTTGAAGGAATGATAAACAACTTGGAACGTTGACCAAAGAAATTGATATAAAGTTTAAAATATTATTGATTGTTTAAAATAATTGAAACATAATTGAAAAGAAAGTACCGTAATTCGGGGAAACATTGATCATATTTTGAATATTTCTCATATATTTCGTTTGAAAATGCAGATGTTGCAAATTTTATGTTTTTAAAACAAGAACTGCCACCCATAGCTCGAGACTACACACTCTATTTCATTTTTTGAAAGATTTAAGCATGTTTAAAAAAATGTTTTCAGCGATTTTTTTCTTTAGCTCATATGGGGTAACATTGATCACCTATGTAAACAATGTTCGGTAATATTGAAAATGTCGTTACTTACTTAAATCATGGCTTCTGAAGCCGAATATGAAGGTCAAACACTTGCAAGTCATTTACTTTTTAAGTTATTTTTTAAATTAAAAACACCTCGAACCACGAAATACGCCTAAAGGTAGGCAATTTCCTAAGGAAATTCTATATTCTTAATAGTAATTCGTTAATGTTGCCTAATTGAGTATACTTATGAAAATTTTGACAACGGAATCGTTTTCGGTGATGCCATTCTTAGTAAGAATCGCATTTTCCTTGCTTATATCGTTTGCAGAACTTATGTGAGACATGAATGTTCGGTAGTGTCATGCTTACCCATTGAAATAATTGTTTCCAAAAAATGACAATTTTTCGCATAAGGGATGGTACACAAATTATGTCACGCTAAATTTCAACTTTTTGGACCCCCTCCCCCCCTTTGTCATGTTTTTTGTATGAGTCCTTCGACAATTTTATTAGGCTTGTCACGCTTGGCTTGACCCCCTCCCCCACCCCCTTGGAGCGTGACGTAATTTGTGCATGACCCCTAAGGTGAACGCAATTTACGCAAAAATCTTCACTTTAATTAGCTTATGAATATAAGAAAGAGAAGCACCATTCATGATTTGGACATTTTCCATCAATAAATGGTGATACGAACTTTTTTATGAAATGGGTCATTCCGATCATCGATTCCGTTTCAAAGAATTAAAATAGAGTTTTAAAGAAATCACTAACAATCAATCATTAATTAATCAATCTTTGATCATTTGAACAATTGGTCAGTGTTCAGAAAGACTAAACCAAGCGTTTTTTAATTTTATTTTTTTTTTCCTGAGAAAACGTACCCCAGGCATTCGCAATGTCTAAATATTTATATAATAAACGTTTGTATCAAAATAATATCGGAAAAATCAGAATTGATGGAGTTATTTCAATATCTTTCGACCGCCAAACTATCATATAGTCCGGTCTGTCTGAAAGAAATTGCCAACAAATTGTCAGAAATTTGAAATAAAATTTCTATTAAATTATGGGCAAGTTTGATCTTTTAAAAAATAAAGTTTTGAAAGAAATAACAGATCATTTCAAATTAATGACATAGAATTTTGAGGAGATCCCTGACAATCTAGATCTCGTATTGCCCAAGAAAATTGAAAAAGAAATTAAAAGATTTAACAGACATGCTATATCTCTCAGCGCTTGAAAAAATGGAATAGAATTTGGAAGAAATCATAAACAAGATTAATATTAATAAAACATAAAGCTAAATTTCAAAAAAGTTGAATTTTTGATCGGGAAACCAATTGGAATAGAATTTTATAGAAATCACAGACAATTTATATCTCTGATCGTCTAAACAAATGAACTTGAGTTTGAATCATATCAACGACAAATTGGATCTCCAATCGTTTAAAATTGAAATAGAGTTGGGAAAAAAATTACCGAATAGTGTGGGGCTCTTTGATTCTGTTGCATGCTCCTGTGGGGCAATCAAGATCAATCATTCCTGGTTTGCGTTGTGCGAGTGTGAAAAGATATTGCTATTCAGTCCAGGATGGATTACCAGCAGGTGAGCTCGTTCCAATTAATCATTGCCACGTATCGTTTATATAATTTTCTAACAAACTTTGGACGATTCGTCACAACAAGTGTCGGCAAACTCTTATTCTTGTTTTATAGAATTTCAATATACACATTAGGGTGCCAATGATATGTATGGGAAAAATTTTGCCATCGAATTTCAAAAAATGGTAGTGCTCAAAAGTTTTGTCTCCTCGAAAAAAGTCCCCATGCAAAATTTGAGCTCAATCGGACTTCATTAAGTGGACCCCCAAAGCGGTCAAAGTTTGGCTTTTTTTACCCATGAAAAATCTCCAAAGGGGTACATGAAATTTCCGAAATCGAATTTTTTTTTGATGCCAGATGTCTTAGAAATGCATGAAACGTTGAGATCTGGTGTTATTTGGATTTTTTTTTTTAAATCGACCATTTGGGATTTAGTAAATTTTTGAGTTGGGGGAGTGAATTGAATTTGAAATGAACGATTTGAATTCAATTGCTGAGAAATTCAAAGCAATAGTATTGAAACATATCCTATATTACTGTTGGCTACTGAAAGCATATTATATGTGATATTTCATTAGGGTGGTTCATTTCCTTTCCATTAGGGTGGTCCTTTTTGTTAAAAAATAAAAAAAAATAAAAAAATATAATTTTAATTGAATAATGAAGACAATAGTATTGGAACATCTCTCACATTATCGTAAGCCATTTTCTACATATAATATGTGGTATTTTATTAGGGTGGTTCACTTATTTTCCATTAGGGTGGGCCTTTTTTTTGAAAAATCATAATTTGAATGAGATATTAAAAACAATAGTATTTTATCACCTCTTTCATCATCGTAGGCCATTTCCTTCATTAGATTCGTGATATTTCATTGGGAAGGCTCACTTATATTCCATTACGGTGGTCATTTAAAAAAAAATGAAAATTTGAATGGAATAATAAATACAAGAGTAATTAAACATCTCCTATGTCATCGTAGGCCACTGTTAACATATAATAAGTGATATTTCATTGGGGCTATTGTCCTCAGTTTTGCATAAGGGTGATCATTTAATTTATAAACTAAAAAAAAAAAATATTTTCAACAGATCTAACAAATCAACTTTGTTTGTATAGTTTTAATTCATGATTCTTCATTGGCATGCAACTCTTCGTTAAGATATTTTCATTAAGGTTTTCTTTTGAATAGTTTAAATAAAACGTTCCAATAACAATAATCAGTGAATTCAGTGAAGCACAACTCAAACTGCCATAATCAAAATACAGATAAAAAAGGAATGAAATAATTTTTGACGTATTCAAATTATGACAATAGCTTGACGGGCGACGATGAAGGGCAACAAAAGTGTTTATTTAAATTTTCAAAAGAGATTCGCAGCCTTGGGCTCCTTCATTCCCGAAACAAAAGTACGTTGCCTTCTGCTTGCTATAGTACACGCGATTCGGTTGTGACAACTTAGGCAATTCCAGTTTTAACAATCAGTTCTCGTTTATTCTTCAAAGATGTAACAAAGTTCCTTATAGAAATTTCGTCGGAATTTCATATGGATTTTTTCGTTGGAGTATCAACGGAATTTTCTTTGGAGTTTCCTTTGGAATTTTAATCGGAATTTCCTTCGAAATTCCTTTTAAAATTTTTTATTGGACTTTTCTACGAAATTTACTTTGAAATTTTCTACGGAATTTTCATCAAAATTGGAAATTTATCCTGAATTTGCTTCGGAATATCCTATGGTATTTTCTTCGGTATCTTTAGAAGTGCCCTTTTGAGTTTTCTGTGGTATTTCCTTCGAAATTTCGTATGAAGTGTCCTTCGGAATTTCTTTCTGAACTTGTCATTGGAATTTTCTTCGAAATTTACTTACTAGTTTCTTTTTGAGTTTCCTTCGAAATTTGCTTTGGAATTTTCTTTGGAGTTTCCTTCCGAATTTCTTCTAGAGTTTGTTTCGGAATTTCCTGTGTTTGGAGCTTCATTCAGAATTGTATTCGAAATATTATTTGGAATTTCCTTCGAAGCATTGGAATTTACTTTACTTTTCTCCTTCGAAATTTTCCTTGGAGCTTTCTTCGGAGTTTCATTTGGGATTTCTTTTGGACCTTTGAAATTTAGTGCGGAATATTCTTAGAAATTTCCTTTACAATTTTCTTTGGAATTTCTACAGTTTTCTTGAGAATTTCCTTACAAAATTTGCTTTGGATATTCCATAGAAAATTCCTTAGAAATTTTCTACGAAATTTCCTTTTAACTTTCTTTTTTCATTGCAATTTGCTTCGGGATTTGCTTTGGAATTTTCTTTGGAATTTCCTTAGAAATTCTTTTTTGAATATGCTTTGGATATTTTTCAGAATTGTCGTCGGAATGTTCTTTGGAATGTGCTTCAGAATTTTTTTAGAATTTTATTCAGTTTTTTTTTTATATTTTTTTTTTTTTTTGAGATTTCCCTTATATTTTGAAACTTTCCATCGAATTTCTTTTGAAGCTGAGATTTTTTCTTCGAAATTTCCTTAGAAATGCCTTTTTGAATTTCATTTGGAATTTGCTTTGAATTTTTTAATGGAATTTCCTATGGAGTTTTTGGAATTTCCTTTGGAATTTTCCACGGAATTTTCTTCGGAATTTCCTTTGGATTTTTTTCGGAATTTCCATTGGAATTTTCTACGCAATTTTCGTCAGAATTTCCTCTGAAATTTGCTTCGGAAATTCCGTTGGATTTTTTTAGTTTCCTTCGGAATTAACTTTGGAATTTCCGTCGAAATTTCCTTAGGAGTATCCTTTAAAGTTCCTTTGCAGTTTTCTTTGAGGCTATTTATACAATTTTCTTCAGAATTTCCTTTGGAATTCCTTTATTACTTCCTTCAAAATTCTCTTTGAAATTTCTTCCGGAATTTATTTTGAAGTTTACTTCCAAATTTGTTATAGAGTTTCCTCGGAATTTCCTTTGGAATAACCTTTGGAATTTCGTATGGAGATTTCGGAATTTTATTTAGAAGTTTTGATTGGAATTTTTACGGAATTTTCCTTCGGACTGTTTTACGTAATTTTCATCAGAATTTCCGTTGAATTTGCTCGGAATTTACTTTGGAATTTCCTTCGAATTGTTTTTTTCGGAATTTTCTTAGGAGTATCCTTTAAAATTCCTTTGTATTCTTCGGAACTTCATATCTCATTTACTCCAGAATTTTCTTTGGAATTTCTTCATGAATTTCTTTCAGTAAGTTGCTTCAGGAAGTTATTTTGGATTTCTTTGAAATTACTTTCGGAATTTCCTTCTTCAGTTCTTCAAAATTTTCTTCGGCGTTTCCTTTGGAATTTCTTTCGGAATTTCTTCTGGAATTGCCTTCGGAATTTCCTTTGGAATTTCTTTTGAAGCTTTGAAATTATTTCGGAATTTTCTTCGGAAGTACCTCTATAATTTTCGTTTCCTCTGGAATTTCCTTCGGAATTTCCTCTGGAATTTCCTTCGGAATTTCCTCTCGAATTTCCTTCGGAGTATCCTTTAAAGTTCCTTTGCAGTTTTCTTTGAGGCTATTTATACAATTTTCTTCAGAATTTCCTTTGGAATTCCTTTATTACTTCCTTCAAAATTCTCTTTGAAATTTCTTCCGGAATTTTGTTTGAAGTTTACTTCCAAATTTGTTATAGAGTTTCCTCGGAATTTCCTTTGGAATAACCTTTGGAATTTCGTATGGAGATTTCGGAATTTTATTTAGAAGTTTTGATTGGAATTTTTACGGAATTTTCCTTCGGACTGTTTTACGTAATTTTCATCAGAATTTCCGTTGAATTTTCTCGGAATTTACTTTGGAATTTCCTTCGAATTGTTTTTTTCGGAATTTTCTTAGGAGTATCCTTTAAAATTCCTTTGTATTCTTCGGAACTTCATATCTCATTTACTCCAGAATTTTCTTTGGAATTTCTTCATGAATTTCTTTCAGTAAGTTGCTTCAGGAAGTTATTTTGGATTTCTTTGAAATTACTTTCGGAATTTCCTTCTTCAGTTCTTCAAAATTTTCTTCGGCGTTTCCTTTGGAATTTCTTTCGGAATTTCTTCTGGATTTGCCTTCGGAATTTCCTTTGGAATTTCTTTTGAAGCTTTGAAATTATTTCGGAATTTTCTTCGGAAGTACCTCTATAATTTTCGTTTCCTCTGGAATTTCCTTCGGAATTTCCTCTGGAATTTCCTTCGGAATTTCCTCTCGAATTTCCTTCGGAATTTCCTCAGGAGCTTCCTTCGAAATTTCCTCTGGAATTTCCTTCCGTATTTCCCCTAGAATGGAATTTCCTTCCGAATTTTCTCTGAAATTTCCTTCAGAATTTTCTCTAGAATTTCCTTCGGAATTTCCTCTGGAATTTCCTTCGGAATTTCCCCTAGAATTTCCTGCGAAATTTCCTCTGGAATTTCCTGAGAAATTTCGTCTGGAATTTCCTTCGGTATTTTCTCTGGAATTTCTTTCGGAATTTTCACTGGAATTTCCTTCAGAATTTGCACTGAAATTTCCTTCGTAATTCCCTCTGGAATTTCCGTTGGAATTTCCTTCAGTATTTCCTTCAGAATTTTCTCTGGAATTTCCTTCGGAATTTGCATAACTAAATTGGAAAGGTCACTGAGGCTCAATGCTTGATTTTTGAGATGAGTGCATCTGAAATCACGAAGTAGCAAGCGGATTTTGTATGAGACGAGGACTCCGAACTGGTTCAGCTTAGTGAAGTGTTGCATTCCGAATGAAAATCACGCAAAACTTTTCAAAAGGACCTTTCTAACAATGAGAGGCTTTCTAGAAAACTCTTTTGTTGTTAACTAAGTTACCTTTACATTTTTCGTCGAAAATTACGCAAATATTATGTAGTAGTCCACACCATAATCTTTCGGTCTGTAGATATTAAGGTTGAAATTTTTACAATGACACCATAATTAAGGAAAGTGGACGAGACTTTTGCGAGAAATCATGGTTTCAAACTGTACGAAAAATGATGCACACTAATGGAAAATGAGAGAAACTCCCTAATGAAATATGTTAACAGTGTCCTACGATGATGTCGCATATCAAATGGAACTAGAGGCGCATGAATTCAGAGGAATTTAAAGCCTCTCTAAACAAAAATGAAGACAATGGCCTACGATTATAAAAGAGATCTTAAAACACTAAAAAGATCAAATTCAAAATTTCTTGATTTTTTTTAAATTTTCGGCAAACACCAATGGAAAATAAGTGAACCACCCTAATAAAATACCACATATTATATGTAGAAAATGGCTTACGATAATGTGAGAGATGTTCCAATACTATTGTCTTCAATATTCAATTAAAATTCTATTTCTTATTTTTTTTATTTTTTTACAAAAAGGACCACCCTAATGGAAAGTAAATGAACCACCCTAATGAAATATCACATATAATATGCTTTCAGTGGCCAACAATGATATAGGATATGTTTCAATACTATTGCCTTGAATTTCTCAGCAATTGAATTCAAATCGTTCATTTCAAATTCAATTCACTCCCCCAACTCAAAAATTTACTAAGTCCCAAAAGGTCGATTTAAAAAAAAAAAAAAAAATTCTTAATAACACCAGATCTCGACGTTTCATGCATTTCTAAGACATCTGGCATAAAAAAAAAAATTCGATTTCGGAAATTTCATGTACCCATTTGGAGATTTTTCATGGGTAAAAAAAGCCAAACTTTGACCGCTTTGGGGGTCCACTTAATGAAGTCCGATCGAGCTCAAATTTTGCATGGGGACTTCGAGGAGACAAAACTTTTGAGCACTACCATTTTTTGAAATTCTAAAAATAGATTTTCATTGGCACCCTAATACACATACAGCCAAACCTCTTTTTACGCCCCTAACTGGGGGAGCGCAAAAAGAATCGGAGCGTAAAATGAGGGAGCGTAAGTTCGAATTGAGAGCGTAAAAAGAATTAGAGGCGTAATGAACCTTTCGTTTCATCTCGAGAAGTTTTGCAAAGAGGTGGGGTTTATCCGTAGTACTTCTCAAGGGTATCTATAGAGATGACGTAAACCATAGCCTGACGTCATTTTAAATTCCAAGATGGCGACTTTCGGTTTGGGAAAATCACTTGAAACCCACGACATATGGTTATTTTTGGAACGGGACCGATGAGTAGATGCCGGATATTGATGTCCGACGCCATTTTGGAATTAAAGATGGCGACTCCCGATTTGGTTTTGGAACGGGGAAAATCGATTAAAACCCAGGAAGTCGCCATCTTGGATTCCAAATGACGTCAGACATTGATTTCCGGCATCTACTCATCGGTCCCGTTCCAAAAATACGTTACTAAATTGGTTCTCGTGGGTCGTTATCAGGCATGAGCGTAAATTGAATTTTTGGAGCGTTAAAAGATGGAACGTTATTTGGAATTTGGAGCGTAAATGGAGGGGGCGCAGAAAGAAGGAGCGTAAAAAAAGTGAGCGCAAAAAGAGGTTTGGCTGTACCTTTCTTTTCTCATAACTACTTAAAAAAAACTTTGGATAGATTGAAATTATGAACGTTGACGTACTACTAAGTTACGTTTTGTTATTGATGACTAATTAAACAGTTATTAAATTAATAGCATTCCTTGTTAAGAGGTTGGTGCATTGTACAATTTCGATTGTTCTGGTTAGTAGTGGAGTCATCAATGCTTATGCCCTATAAAGTTTCTTTTTATAAAATTGTTATGACTATTTCACTAATTTGCATTAAACTGCATTTAGAAGATTGAATAGTTTTTAACCTTTCTTTCATATTCTACCAATATTTTCCACCGTGAGACAAAATAGCAAGACTGAATTTAAGGTCACTGTGTCAGTTCGGGTAGAAAGGGTGCTGAGCTTTTGTGCTAATCATGATGGCTAACCAGAAAACAGTACGGTTTTGTTCATTTCCATCATTTTCTTTGATAAGAGCTGCTTTCGCTGTACAGGCAACCCACAGTTATGGATAGCACACAGATATGGATCAAAGTTGGATTAAATGATGAATATCTCATCAAATAGAGTTGCAATCACGCAAATACATTTTACCTACGTGAAACATATATCAATACAACATCGCAATCAATTATAATATTTAACATTTTGTTTTTTCGTCCTTAGCAAATAAAATGTCAACCATGTTCCTAGAAGCGTTGATTCATAACTGTGGGGTATTGAAAACCATACCACAGTTATGAATCATCGATAAGACGATTCCGAAAGAAACGCCAAAACGTATGCTTTCACTAACACACCATTCGTTTACCTCGCAGATAAATTGCTGTTATAATGTTCTGATCCATAATATAAGTCGATTTGATCCATAATACAGAGCCTGCTCTTCCACTGATCCACATCTGTGGGATAGACAACTTTTGGAATTTCCATCAAAATCAAAATTTTTTTGTAAATAATCGAGCATTTTCAGATGTATTTCCAAATACAACTAAATTCTGCAGTACCGCAAAGGTTATTTGGTTTTGTACAGCGTCACCATGATTTATGATCATGATTTGTTCTGAAAAATGACCCTTAGTTGATCCATAACTGTGGGGTGACTGTATGTGTGTCACAATCGTGATATCAAGCAAGGTTGAACTACTCATGTTGTTAATGATCGGACATTTCAGAAATCTATGCAAATTTATGATTTATGAAAATGACACTGTGTCAGACGGCATTCATTCAATACTTTTTGCATTTCTCGATGTTCATTCTACAGCTCGTGCTTTGTGCGAGAAATGACGGTAGCGGATGAGTGTAGAAAAATCAATTGACCGCTGACCATGTTTACAATACTGTGTGGGGCTCTTGAATCCTCCGTTTTCCTGCACACCGCCAAAGATCGTCCTAAGCACCCGTCGTTCGAAGACTCCAAGTGCTGGCAAGTCCTTCTCGAGCATCGTTTACGTTTCATTCCCGTAGAGGACTACCGGCCTTATGAGCGTTTTGTACATGACACATTTGGTGCTGGCGTGAATCTTGTTTGACCGCAGCTTCTTGTGGAGGCCATAGTAGGCCCGACTTCCACTGATGATGCGCCTCCGTCTTTGACGGCAAACGTTATTGTCAACCGCATTTTTCGGCTATACAATCTAGAAAACCTTTGCGTTGATTATTTTGGAATCTTCGCCTTCGTTTCGGCATCCTTAACCTCCCTCAAAAAGTGGGGACTGGTTGGTTTCCATCGCCCGCAGTACTGATGAAGACATTTCCTTCTTTGTCCCATTCAGGTGTTCGTCGAAGTACTGCTTCCACCTTTCGATTACCTCACGCTCGTCCGTCAAAATGCTCCCATTCTTATCCCTACACATCTCGGCTCGCGGCACGAAAGCGTTGCGGGATGCGTTGAGCTTCTGATAGAACTTACGTGTTTCTTGACCAATCGTTCCGTCAACTCCGTCCCACGTGTACGGTACGTCGGTACCGTACGTTGTTAACGACGGAGAGTTTTGGGCGCAGTTTAACCATCACCATACAGTGGTCAGAGTCTATGTTAGTGCCACGAGAGATCCTGATGTCGATAGTGTCGGAGAAGTTCGGTCCATAAATCAGAACGTGGTTGATTTATGATGCTGTCTACTGTGGTGATCTCCATGTGTTATATTGGTATGGAAGTTTGTTCTGGTAATAGGTGCTACAAATGGCCATATTCTTGGTGGCGGCGAAGTCAACTAGTCGTAAACCGTTTTCTCTCGTTGAATATTCGTTGCTTGATGTTTTTATGGCTGGTTTGCAGGGCCTGACACCAACCCCCTTGATTTCCGGAGGACCATTCCCCCTAAATGTTCGGAGGACCATAGTGCGCAGTTTAGCTTAGAGTCCTTCTCTGGTCCTTCTCGGACGATGATCAGCTGGCCCTGACATGGGGAACAGATGCTGTTTTTAGCCGCTCTTAAGGTGATTATAAAGCAAAGCCAAACTTGGAATTTTCAAGTGCACAAGACTGGAGAATCTGGCAACAGATCGCGTGGAAAATCAAATCAACTTGCTTGCTTGCTGGTGGTGACCAATGGGATACATTTTCAATGGGAAGCGCTGTTTGGTTCTCAAGACTTGTGCTCTTGAAAATTTGAGGTGTGGCTTCGTTCTATAATCATCTTAACATGGAGTGTAGACGTTCCAGGTTTGCAGAAGCAAAAGCAAAAGCAAATCGATTCTTCCAATAATTAGTAAAATTATTTCTGAAGAACTGTTTTAAGGAAGATCAATACAAATCTCTTCATGTATATCTTTTTGAATCTTTTATCTTCACTTTCATTTTGCTACATGATACTCTACAGATTCCTGCACCGCTATGCTTGTTTCAGAAGCAGAATGTTTTCCTGGGGGTTTTCAACAAATTTCATCTGAAGATTCTGAAGCAAGAGAAATTCCAAAAACAACCTTAGCAGTTCTTGAATAATCCGTTTAAATAATAATAATATGTTATTTAATGTACCGTAAACGGGGTAAATTTTAAAACAAGTACTGGCATCCTACCTATCGATTGCTGTTGATAGATTGCCAAAAGATTTAATTTGAATGGATATATAATGTTTCATATAATCGAAAGTCGGTTTTCTGTTTTGGGGTAACTTTGATAATGGAGTATGCATCGAACTAAATTGAATGAATTACGAACTTTTGTAGGGCATTGCATACCTATAGGCGTTTAACGTTATATGGAAATTTCTGACTTAGAAAAATCTGAAAGCTATTCAAAATCAATGAAACAATCAGTCAGGTCATCGTGCAAAAATTTGGGTTTGCCTGAGCCGCACGCAAGTCATTTTTGTCAATATCTCTGCCATTGTAAATATCATTTTCTCCGTATTTTGCTCACATGTACTCGAAAGACTGCAAAATCATTTGGTGGAAAGACATTTATTTTTGAGGTGCTCATAGTTGAGATACAAGGCATACAAAGTAGCTAATTTTAAGATGAAAAACTCAAATAAAATGAAAACCATAAGAAATACAACTTTGGTATGTTCAGCAAAGTTATAGAAAATGATAAATATGAAATCTTTGTAGAACATAGTAGGCCAATAAAACTAAAAAATAAAACACTTAAGAGCAAAAAACGATTTTTTAATAAAAATACTTAATTATCTCGGCTCTTAAGCAAAACCGAGAAAAAGTTTGTTCGTCAATGTTGTTTCTATGATCATTTGCTACAACTTTGCTGAACATACCAACTTACGATTCGTTAAAATAAAAAAAAGTTGGCGTATACGTCGATTTTTCGATCACCGTAAAAATTTTTTTGATCCGTACATTTTGTAGTACTGAAAATTCTGAACATATTCTCAGAAGAAACTATGGCTCTAAAATCAATAAATCTTGACGAAAACCTCATGTCCGCCTAAATTATCTTCCTGGACCAGTGTGCAATGGTGTGACGCTACGCTGTAGACATCAAGGCAGGTGAAAGATTGCAACGATTTTGGTCTAAAATATTAATAGTTTTACTCGACATTTGTTCCAATGTTTCAACATTGGATATTCTATGTAATTCATTAGTACTATGAGAAGAAGGGACCCTCAGAATCATTTTAAAAATTTTTATTTTGAACCCTTGGCAAAGCTTTCTTTCTTCTTTTTTTTAACCCAAACATAAGCCATTTACCCAAGTTTGGTTTTTTCCCAAGTTTGGCTTATTGAGCTGAAGTACTCCCATCGACTACATGCAGCACTCTCTATTTGTGACAACATTTGTAAGAAAGAAAAAGTATACCGAAAAATTTTGAGTTGAAAGAACAATCGATGTACTTAATTTTAGGTATAGTTAATTCAAAATTTAGCTATTTATTTTCCTCCGTGAAGGTGGATTCTCATTTGCCATTGGATACACATCGAGTTTCTCGTAGCTATTAGACGTGAAAATTTCATCGTTATAGAAAGATTTACTGAAAAGCAGATCAATGGTTGTAAAAACCACTTGGTCGCCATCGAAATCAAAATGCCCATTCATGGTTGTCGCAATTAAATCCCCACCAATCACCATAAAGTCCGTTCGCCTCCTTCTCTGCGACAATTGTGACGGACGTGTAAAAATCTCATTTATCACACGCACCTTCCTGTCGAGTCAAGTTCGAGCCTCTTGGGCTCATTCAATTGCTTGTCTACCTGTTAGCATTAAATTATGCCAACATTCAAAAATTAATGAACCGCACGTTTATTTTTATTTCCCCGCCAATTTGCATGCCTCGGTCATTTTTCCCTTGATCGACCTCCTGAGGTAGAATCGGTAGCAGCTCTCTCTCTGTTCCGGATAAACTGGGTCTCTCTGGGATTTTCCTCGCATTTGAGTTATCAGCGAAGAACGGGACTCGGAATGAACATCTACGGATGAACCTGGTGGCGCGGAAAAGCTTCTACTCCGGTTTCCATTAGTCGCATTATTCTACTGAAGCCGTCGTAGAGAAAGTGTTAGTCGAATGGTTCGCATTCGGTATCGGTTCAGTGGAAGTTCTTTCCAGTGCTGTTCCATGAGGAGAACGTCCGAATCACTGGCCTGGAGCAACACTGCGCAGATGCGAACTTTCTTCCCGAAACCCGAAGCGCACTGGAAAGCAGGAAGAACCTGTGAAAACAACAGACCGCCTTGGCCAACGTCAGTATTGTTGAGCTTCTCGAACGGGTTCCGCGTGCGTTTGCTCTTCGTGATGATGTGTTAAACAAAGTTGTTGAACTCGGATCGTAATCAAATCGACGGTTTCGCGTAGACGTTACGTGTGAAGAAACAGAAATCGTACTGCACTGGTTCAACTACTGAGGGAATTTTTACTGAGGAGGAATTCATAGGTGCCGGGTGTGTAATCAGGGTGGTTGTTGAGGGAGAATGCTAGAGGAAGAATTTTAAAGGTTGAATGAAAATTTGGATGGAATTAAATTTGAGTGAATTTGTAATCCCCGATTTTTGCCGGTGAGCGTTGAATTGGAAGTGAGGGGCTCAAAAAGGTTCAGCTGCCATCTGAGTGCGGTTTTCGGTGAAGTCGCGGTTGCAAGTGTTGCGAAATGTGAAGGCATGATGTAACATCTAACTAGCAAACGAGGATAGATAACTGCTGCGGATTCTACAGAAGCCCAGGCAACCGGAAAGTGAAGAATCCTGACAAAGTAGAAAGAGCGTAAATATACCACGAGTTTGTTTTTAATTCGGGGTCCTGTGCAGAGTGAGGCAGTAATTAATGACAGTTGTACCTTATCTAGTGGATTCAGAAGGAATCTCATCATTAGTGGCACCAAAGTGAAACGGTTGTCGTTGGGCTCCATAGTGTGCTATATGTTTACGTGAAAAGGGCGCACAACTATACAAGAGCTGGATTTTGGATACATACGACTTCATGGGACCTTCCGCCGACCTGACAAAGTGTAGTACGAATTGGAACCAAAACGTGTCGCAGACACATTTCAGACAAGAAGCGGTATCCAACACGTTTCCGCTCTTACGGTATCCCTGTAGATGGCGCGAGTGTAATATATCACAAAGTGTGGGTAACGAGATGAGAGACGCTTTGCAGCCAGCTTCGTACGGACTATAAAGTAAGTGTAGCATGGTTTTAATTACAGTGGTTCATCTGAGCGTTGTGGAGGAGTTGTCATGTTGGATTATTAAAATGATAATTACTATGCTCGATAAGGTTTAATGAATATTTTCGCACGAGTAATGCAAACTGGTTGCTAAGCAAGATTGGAATGGGAGAGCATTTTATCTTGATGTATGCACTTATCCCTGTAAAGTAATTTTTAATAAGGAGTTCAGTTGAACTCAATTTCTGGTATTATATAAAAATCATTTTTGCAAAATCAATATTGTGCGTTTTGTTGTACTGAAGTCCCAGATACTCAACAGCAATTACTTTGAAGATTTAAATAAGAGACAAGATTTTGAATAATTTCATTTTCAGAAATCTGACCACAAATGACTGTAACTATATACTTCAACCTCTTGTTACGATGTTTTTTCAGAGTTGCTTAATATCAATCATATCAGCTGATGGCTGATGGTCTAAAACTATCAATATCACTTGTGAGCTATCAATATCACTTTGATTTGACAACTAACAGCAGTGATGCGACATCGCACTCTAGATCAAAATCACTGCAGAATAAGTGATCACGTGGTCATTATCCATGCCATTAATGTTTTTCAGTGACCAACACATAGTTTCAATCTATCCGCAACACTGTCGAAAATATCGTACTGATAAATTGCCATTTTATCTGCTCAATTTAAAGCTAAACTTAACCCATCAGTGATATCCATAGTCTATCGCCATCAATGCACTGGTAATGGAGTAGACAGCATGATGTTGATGTGATATGGAATGATTCGATTTGTATCGCAGTCGTCCTGTACAAATCAGCAAATTTTAAGCATTGATGGTGACATCGAGCAACTCTGTGTTTTTTACGTAACATTTGTTTACGAAGTTTGTAAATTGAGTTAAAACGTTTTTATAGGAAATTTTGTATAAGGTTGATTAGTTTCGCAAGTATAATGTGATTCGATTCCAACTTTTGTTTTGTGGCTTGGTAGAAACGTGTTTGATCTATGAAATACTGATATATATTATTGGCCAAACTTGCCCTCAAATCCAGAATACTCTGGAAAATAGTCTTCAGATCATTAAACGGGATCGATGAACCTTTGAAAATCTTTACATTTGCAAAGTAGTTCAAAGAAAAACGTTGATTTAATTCTATGTGGTATAGTTTTTTTGCATTTATGAGGAGTTCTGAGCTATTCGTACGTAACATTTTGAATTCAAATGCAAAAATTATTAAAATTTTAAAGTGCGTCGTCATATGAAAAATATCCTATGCCTTCCTAGAGTTGCTTTCTTAGTTCCCACGTCATGTTTAAAGCACAAATGAAAAAAATCGCTATTTTCAGATGATCTTTCAAAGCACAATGATAATAATCGAATTTGGTAACACTGCTGAAATGAAATTGAATTTATTTTCCATGTGTTCAAATATTTTTCAAAGTATGTGATTTTCCAATAAAACGACAATAAAGAATTTATTAACTCATTACGCGTGGTAAAGATGGACTAATTATGGGTGAAATTATGATAAAAATCCACGTGCTCGGCTGAGATTTGAACCCAGGACTCTTGTATGCTAGACGAGCGCTTTACCAACTAGGCTACCGAGCCACTTGGTGACTCAATAACTGAGTTGGCTACAAGTTTAGAATTCAAATCCCCACAGATCACGCAGACCCTTTTCATAACCCATATCCATCCATCTCATGTTACTACACACGCGGGCAGAGCGAGTGCGATTTGTTTAGTGTTGAAACTGTTTGACTATCATACCTACATCGCTTCCACAACAACTGTATTGTGAATGAGTAAAGATGTGGATTGTCCATCTTTACCACGCGTAATGAGTTAATAAATTTAATTACCATGCGGATTGGATTACCAAACAGCTCAATATAAGCGTCAATTTATGGACAATAAAAAGTAAAACTATCTATCATACATATGTAGTTTCTTTATTAATCTAAACCAGTGATTCCCAAAGTGGGCGAATTCGGGGGCGAAAATTTGTAAAATGGATTTTGGGGGGCAAAAAATCTGAAAAAGGGGCGAAAGTGTGAGAAACTGAAGAACGATTCATAACATTTAGAGATGACACTCAATTTAATAGAGCATTAAACTCTAATGAACTGAAGATAAGTTGATTACTTACTATACTTTTTCCCTCTATTTGTTTGTCTTAACATGCTCATCTTATAATCCCGATAGACATCTCTTGGACAAAAATGTCAATGATCAACTAAGTTTTATAAGCATTCAATTTTTAAAGCTTTTTTGTTCTTTAAAAATTATGGATTTTGAACTAAAATTTACTCAAAATACATTGTGATAAGATCAGAGCTACCTATTTGTAGTCAAAGTTTCATTAAAGTGAGCATTATGTAAAAATTCTTAGAAATTGTTTCGAAGAACGAAAAGAATAATTTGATGTTTTATTTGTAAAGGGACCTTTGAATTCGACAGCTAATGTTACGATTATTGACATCCGGGTCATCACAGGCAAAGTTTTTAACACAACTTGTTTTTATATATCGTTACGATAATTTCAATAATTACTTTTATTACATTTTTTATGAACTAAATTCAGCAAACTTGGCCAGTAAAAATCCTAAAACATAGATCATGCAACTAAAAATAGAGTTTAATGAATATTGTATTGACATCTCCAAAGCTACAGAAAAAATCTGGATTTTTTTTAAATAAAAAAAAAATTTACGCAACATTGCAGTAAAAAGATAATGATGTTTTTGCATTTTGAAACTGTCAAACATTTATTGCATATTATTCATGAAACTTTTTCTAGAAATGGTAAAGATAATCGATAACTCAACAGAAAATAACTGTTTACCAATCACAATTTAAAAAAATTATCGTTTATTGAAATTTAAGAAAATATATCGGATAGATTTGTTGATTCAAGAAAATCAATAAATACGATTTGAGGTGATTTGTGGTGTATAAAATTATTCAAAACCATATGTTTGACATTTTCGCACCAATAATTTTTAAAATTTGACCAATCTTCGATACACTTACGGTAATATATCGATCACAACTTTAGCAAAATAAAGCGTTCGATACAAATATTTCAAAAACATATCAGGGGGCGGATCCCGAAAATATATTGGCCTCAAGGGGGCGAAAGTCAAAAAAGTTTGGGAAACACTAACCAACTTTTTTGCTGGTACTAAATGGAAGATATATCTGCAAATTTGGCCATAAATGAATAAATTACTAGAGTGATCTTGTGTCAGAGATTGATGGAATATTAATGGTGTTTTTGAAGGTCAACCTTCAGTCGAATAGCAAAGAATACCAACATACAGTGGTATGAATAAAATTTTTGTTATGCGAATAATAATATTCAACTTTGAAGAACAACTTTTCAAAATTTTGTAAAAACTTTTTAGTTCTTTAACCAGAAGCGTTTTGTTAGATCTTATATTTTCATAACATCGTAGAATAGGAGTTGAACAATGCACAGCAAATCGATTACGATTTCATTAATAACTTAAAATATATAGCATAAACAAGGTATCCACTTTATACAATAAACATTCCTTAACTCTTCTTCTTAGTGAAAACTTACGCCAACTACCAAGGGTCCAAAAAAGTTGTAAGGCAACTTTGAACATGCATATCTCTGTCATTTTCGAAGCGATTTTAAAAAATTGCTCAGCAATGGAACCGGACTTTATTCAAGATTGATGTTCATTTTTGGGTTTTGAAAAAGATGCGTTTATTCAAATTATTAAGCAAAAGACACTTCCTATTTTTTAAATCGCATTTTGACGTAGGACTACGTCTTTGTTTTCTATATTGGGGTGCACTTTAAAAGTACAGAAAATGAGACATGTAACGAAATTAGGGGAGATTTTGAACGTTAATAACTCATTTGTTTATGAACAAATTATTATGATTTTAGTATCATTCAATCAGAAATGTATCTACGCATCGATAGTAATACTTCTGATAAGTGAATTTTGTTGTTAAACTATTGAAACTTTGATAAATGTTGACCCCTTTCTCATCCAACCAATCACCTTCGAGCATTTTTTGGTATCGCTTTCCACTATGAAAGCAAACGGGTCACTGCTTCTTCCCTCAGTCTTCTTTTTGCGGTCGGACTGAGAACACGATCGGGCGAGTTATTCTCGCTTTGCTTTTGCACCCGCGTCACAGTCTAATTTGTGTCGTTGGAAGAGGAAGACGCTAGATTGATTTGCGGCGGCGATAACGATGGCTTGGGCGCTTCTCCAAGAGGCGAACTACTGCCGCTCGGTGAAGCGCCCAAGCCATCGTCATAGCCGCCGCAAATCAATCTCAATTCGTTTCCAGATTTCGACTTGTGCCCGGGGATCCACTACCCGTTGCTGTTGTGCGCCATCCACGTCACAAAACATTCAGCTGGATCGTCGTATAAGCAAATAATTTGCCCAATTTATACATTTGCGTTGAGGATTTCCCGTTTGACCATGGCAATCAACTGATAACATCCCGCAGTGCTATTCATCTGTGACCGCATTGAGGCTAAGAAAGCCCTTTTCAGGGCCATCAAATGTGTAGAAAAGTGTTGAAAGAATAATATTTCCGACCTTATCACATCTTATATTTCTCAAACAATCTCGCAGCTTCGTACACAATTTGATTTGTTTTGAATAATTGATGGGTACGATAATTTGAGACTATCCGTGGACGCTGCTGTAGTGCCGTGGGGGTGAGTGCTCAACATTTTACAACTTTTCTAAAATAGAGTGGCATTTACAACGGTGTCTTTGATTTGCCATATTTTATGAGAACACTTTGATTACGAAAATTATGACATGTGACAAAATTGCGACATATTTAGAATGCTTTTGAAAAGAAATTCTCTTTGAACAATTTTCATTATTTAGGCACCCATGTATCAGATACCTTCATACTAAAGAAAACTATTGATTATCAATAGCTAACTAAAGAATATTTAGTAAATGTCAAGCATTCCAACTATTCATGTTCGACCAATTTCTCACGCGTTATTATATTCCGCAATTTTCAAGTAATTCTAAGCCCAACTCATTATTGGCACATGGGGATTTTTTTTTATTACCGGACGATTTGGGCCGGAGGTTCTCCGATTTGGATAAAATTTTCACCAGAGGTAGAGCTCGTGGATACATGACCAAAAGTGAAATTCAAAAAAATTATAGTGGCCTATTTTCCCGGGAAACTCTAGATAAATTTTCACGATTTCCCTATATACCTTAAACTTTAAAAATTCATATCTCCTGAACTATGCATCGTAGAACAAAAGTTTTTTAGTGAAATCGAAAGGAAATTTCCTCAGCAATCTATCAAAAATATAAAAAGAAAACATTTCTCAGAAAATTTTTCACCATGGAAGAAACTGTCGGAAAAATAGCAGAAAAACTATCGTCTGTATCATGAAAAAATTTCAAAAAAATATTTTTTGTTTTATCAATCCATACTCTAACTTTCGTCCATAGACGTCAAAGTGGTATCTTTTACCGTTTAGACAACAGAACTGAAAAACCAATGACCACCCGCGCGCTTCCCATAGAAAAATGTGTTCTATTGTGGCCCTCATAACCGTGCGTTAACGGCGGCAGTAATTTACACGCATTGTAAGTGTAACGCAGTAAACCATCCTTTCCTTTCCAGTCAGAATAAGCTTTTCGTCAATCGGAGCACTCTTCATTGGTCTTTTGGGTGTTTTGTGTGCCTTTCATCAGCAACGTTATTTAATATTAAAGCTAACAGCCTCTATGAGAGCCGCACGGGAAGTTCTTGTTACAATCAATCGTTATGCTAACGTTTGAAGGATCAAATCTCAAGATCCACTCTTGCAAATATATTGTTTCGGCCTTTCCTACATTGTGTCTTTTACGATACAACGGACGACAAATCAAACGAACGACTTTCACTTTAATAGATTTATTGCCACTGAGAGGCAGCATGCCTACTCGGTGGGAAAACGAGAGAAAATACATTCTTACAAGTAAATTGGCGCACAATGCGGACTGACAAAACATTCAATACAGTTAGGCGCACTGTTGGGTTGGCGCCAACTGTAGAGGCTGCACGCTGACTGGCAGTGGAATATTCCACAACAGCCAACAATGCACAGTGGTCCAGGAATCAGTTTTACGCGGAAAGATGCATTTTGAGCTTTAGAATGAAACATTAGACAAAAACGGTCTTCTACAAAGTTGTTTGTATAAGTTAAGCCCTTTGTTTGGTTTTATTGAAAATTAGGGTGGACCACATTTTCATAGAAATTGTGTAACTAACTTTCTGATTTGTAGAAATTATATTATACATGCTTCAGCAAAGTAGTAAACCATTCAATTTCAAGCAACTTTGCCAAAAAAAGTTTTTTTGTATCTCTTAAATTGACCGATTTAGAGCTTTTTTCCTACGGTGACATAGGGTGGTCCGAACAAAACTGGTTTTCTGGCTCTAGAGTTTTCAATTCAAATTTCTCATCAAAGTAGTCTATGAAACAATTTTAGAGCTTTGAAAAATGCGTAATTTGGTGAGTGAAGAAACTCGCTATCACCTTCCGTTTAGGAGTTATTGTTGTTTTTCTTTCAAAAACATGCCTACTTTGATTGTGAATATCTCTGATTGGGGCAAACATAAAAAATATCTTTTGACGGCATTCAAAAGACAATATAAAATTGTACATTATGTCAAAAAATTACAGATGTGTTATTTTTGTAACTCTAATAAAATGCCTTGAAAAACAAAGGATTTTAAGCAGAAAAACTTTAATAACTTTTGAACTAAAATAGATATCATCAATATTTTTGCATGAAAATTTGCGTTTTGTTAAATTCTAAAAGTCGCTCATAGACCGCCTTGACGAGAAATCTGAAATAAGAAAGATAGGGCTCTAAAACTGTTTTGAAGATTTTCATAGTATGTATTTCTTTATTATTTTGCATTTTGAGCATGAAAATGAAATTTTAGACAAAAATGATCTTCTACAAAATTGTTACTCAAAATGTAAGCTTTCATACTGTGTCATTTGAAACTAGGGTGGTCCACAATATCACACATATCATATAATCAACTTTTTTATTTGCAAAAATACTGGTATATGCTGTTAGGCAAAGCGGTAGAACTTGAAATTTTGATCAACTTTGCCAAAAAAAGTTTTTTTGTAGCTCAAAATTTGACCAATCTAGAGCATTTTTTCCTAATCATCGCAGGGTGGTCCAACAAAAATAAGTTTTTCAACTCTAGTTTTTTTAATCTTATTTTCTCGTCAAAGTCGTCTATGAATGACTTTTGGAACTTAACAAAACGCAAATTTTCATGCAAAAAGATTGTTGATATCTATTTTAGTTCAAAAGTTATTAAAGTTTTTGTGATAAAAAATATTTGACTTTCAAGACGTTTTATTAGAGTTACAAAAATAACACATCTGTAATTTTTTGATATAATGTACAATTATATTTTGTCTTTTGAACGCCGGCAAAAGATATTTTTTATGTTTGCCCCAATCAGAGATATTCACAATCAAAGTAGGCATGTTTTTGAGAGAAAAACAACAATAACTCCTAAACGGAAGGTGATAGCGAGTTTCTTCACTCACCCAATTACGCATTTTTCAAAGCTTTAAAAGTGTTTCATAGACTACTTTGATGAGAAACTTGAATTGAAAACTCTAGAGCCAGAAAACCAGTTTTGTTCGGACCACCCTATGTCACCGTAGGAAAAAAGCTCTAAATCGGTCAATTTAAGAGATACAAAAAAACTTTTTTTGACAAAGTTGCTTGAAATTGAATGGTCTACAACTTTGCTGAAGCATGTATAATATAATTTCTACAAATAAGAAAGTTAGTTACACAATTTCTATGAAAATGTGGTCCACCCTAATTTTCAATAAAACCAAACAAAGGGCTTAAATAATACAAACAACTTTGTAGAATACCGTTTTTGTCTAATGTTTCATTCTAAAGCTCAAAATGCATCTTTCCGCGTAAAACTGATTTCTGGACCATAGTGCAATGGAACAATAGATGGCGTCCTTGAATGTTATACGGTTGATTGATATTATATACATATACAGTCAGGTCTCCTATTAGACACATGGTTGGGGGGCGTAATAGGAATCTACGTTATAGGAGACCCAGGGCTTATGGGATTTCATCACTTTGGGGGTGTCGTTGAATATCTCGTATGCCAAAAGAGATAGCACAGTACTGTCTTCGGCGAAGTTTCAGTGCTAAGTACGATCTACCTTTAGGAGTTGATGATCATCCTTTTAGTTGAGAACTTGGCCGGTAGGGGCGCTTTTTCTGATTTGCACTATATGAACCATGAGGGATAAGAATGCAAAATTTTGTAACATATGATATCTCTAGATCCTGATGTTTTGGAAGGTTGGTGTCTTCGGAAGAGTTGTTCAGTATGTAGCATCATCAACACTACAAGTAGCGCATCCCTTGCAACATCTTCCATGCAACACTTTGCGATTTATTCGCAAGGCACATTGAGACAAGCAGCCTGATCACAAAATGTATTCACTTGCATTACACTCTATTGAACTATTCAAATATGGAACTATGATGTATTCAAATCTAGAATGTATTGTTTTTTGAACTATACAAGGGAAAATCCCCAACCAAATAAATTAGTTTTTGTCTAGAATTAGAACACGCTGTTTTACTCGTTAGAATCCGTGAAGTCGTCCCATAAGTAGCTCAAGGGCTGACATGCGGTGGTCATTCTGATACGGAATTATGCCACCAGGCGGCGCTAGTGGACATGGTATTTTTGTTTTGCGCATAGCTCAGTAGCCTGACCACTTAGAAAGATGGCGTCTTCGGCAAAGTTGCTCAGTATCACAAGGATTAACATTATTTGAGCCCAAAGTTTCGAAATTTTGCCACTAGGCGGCGCTAGTGAGCAAATAATTTTTGTTTCGCGGATAGCTCAGTAGCCTGACCACTTAGAGAGATGGCGTCTTCGGCAAAGTTGCTCTGTATCACAAAGGCTAACATTATTTGAGCCCAAAGTTTCGAAGTTTTGCCACTAGGCGGCGCTAGTGAGCAAAGAATTTTTGATTCGCGGATAGCTCAGTAGCCTGACCACTTAGAAAGATGGCGTCTTCGGCAAAGTTGCTCAGTATCACAAGCACTAACATTATTTGAGCTGAAAGTTTCGAAATTTTGCCACTAGGCGGCGCTAGTGAGCAAAGAATTTTTGTTTTGCGCATAGCTCAGTAGCCTGACCACTTAGAAATATGGCGTCTTCGGCAAAGTTGCTCAGTATCACAAGGATTAACATTATTTGAGCCCAAAGTTTCGAAATTTTGCCACTAGGCGGCGCTAGTGAGCAAATAATTTTTGATTCGCGGATAGCTCAGTAGCCTGACCACTTAGAGAGATGGCGTCTTCGGCAAAGTTGCTCTGTATAACAAAGGCTAACATTATTTGAGCCCAAAGTTTCGAAGTTTTGCCACTAGGCGGCGCTAGTGAGCAAAGAATTTTTGATTCGCGGATAGCTCAGTAGACTGACCACTTAGAAAGATGGCGTCTACGGCAAAGTTGCTCAGTATCACAAGGACTAACATTATTTGAGCTGAAAGTTTCGAAATTTTGCCACTAGGCGGCGCTAGTGAGCAATTAATTTTTGTTTCGCGGACAGATGAGTAGCCTGACCACTTAAAAAGATGGCGTCTTTGGCAAAGTTGCTCAGTATCACAAGGACTAACATTATTTGAGCCGAAAGTTTCGAAATTTTGCCACTAGGCGACGCTAGTGAGCAAATTATTTTTGTTTTGCGGATTGCTCAGCAGCCTGATCATTTAGAAAAATAAGTTTTCAGAAAAGTTGTTTAGTACCACAAGCACTAACATTATTTGAGCCGAGAGTTTCTAGATACAGTAATGTCCCGATTTTGTCAGCCCCAAGTTGCATTTAGGGTTGACTTAAAAGGGGAAAAAGCTAAAATCGGGAAAAAAAATTCGACTACTTTTTATATTTATTCTTATCCATAGACTTCGTTTAATGGTTTTGTTGATGTTTACAGCGTTTTTTTTATATTTTTGTATGAATCGTAATAATATACAAGATCCCTAACGTAACTGCATTCTGACAACTGTGATACAAAGTGAATTCATACTTTGGATGATCGTATAGACGTGTCGAATGTCACACCTGACTTTTTACAATATGGTTGTACCTTATATTTCCACATTAAAATAATGTATTTTTTGAAGGTTGACAAAATCGGGTCAAAAGGGTGTTAAAATCGGGGGTAGACAAAATCAGGCAAAACTGAGCAATCCGCAAAACAAAAAATATTTGCTCACTAGCGCCGCCTAGTGGCAAAATTTTGAATCTTTCGGCTCAAATAATGTTAGTCCTTGTGATACTGAGCAACTTTGCCAAAGACGCCATCTTTCTAAGTGGTCAGGCTACTCAGCTATGCGCAAAACAAAAAATCATTGCTCACTAGCGCCGCCTAGTGGCAAAAATTCGAAACTTTCGGCTCAAATAATGTTAGTCCTTGTGATAATGAGCAACTTTGCCGAAGACACCATCTTTCTAAGTGGTCAGGCTGCTGAGCTATGCGAAAAACAAAAAATTATTGCTCACTAGCGCCACCTAGTGGCAAAATTTCGAAACTTTCGGCTCAAATAATGTTAGTCCTTGTGATACTGAGCAACTTTGCCGAAGACGCCATCTTTCTAAGTGGTCAGGCTGCTCAGCTATGCGCAAGACAAAAAATCATTACTCACTAGCGCCACCTAGTGGCAAAATTTCAAAACTTTCGGCTCAAATAATGTTAGTCCTGGTGATACTGAGCAACTTTGCCGAAGACGCCATCTTTCTAAGTGGTCAGGCTACTGAGCTATCCGCGAATCAAAAACTCTTTGCTCACTAGCGCCGCCTAGTGGCAAAACTTCGAAACTTTGGGCTCAAATAATGTTAGTCCTTGTGATAATGAGCAACTTTGCCGAAGACGCCATCTTTCTAAGTGGTCAGGCTACTCAGCTATGCGCAAAACAAAAATTCTTTCCTCACTAGCGCCACCTAGTGGCAAAATTTCGAATTTTTCGGCTCAAATAATGTTAGTCCTTGTTATAATGAGCAACTTTGCCGAAGACGCCATCTTTCTAAGTGGTCAGGCTACTCAGCTATGCGCAAAACAAAAAATCATTGCTCACTAGCGCCACCTAGTGGCAAAATTTCGAAACTTTCGGCTCAAATAATGTTAGTCCTTGTGATAATGAGCAACTTTGCCGAAGACGCCATCTTTCTAAGTGGTCAGGCTGCTCAGCTATGCGCAAAACAAAAAATCATTGCTCACTAGCGCCACCTAGTGGCAAAATTTTGAAACTTTCGGCTCAAATAATGTTAGTCCTTGTGATACTGAGCAACTTTGCTGAAGACGCCATCTTTCTAAGTGGTCAGGCTGCTCAGCTATGCGCAAAACAAAAAATCATTGCTCACTAGCGCCACCTAGTGGCAAAATTTCGAAACTTTCGGCTCAAATAATGTTAGTCCTTGTGATACTGAGCAACTTTGCCGAAGACGCCATCTTTCTAAGTGGTCAGGCTACTGAGCTATCCGCGAATCAAAAATTCTTTGCTCACTAGCGCCGCCTAGTGGCAAAACTTCGAAACTTTGGGCTCAAATAATGTTAGTCCTTGTGATAATACGCAACTTTGCCGAAGATGCCATCTTTCTAAGTGGTCAGGCTACTCAGCTATGCGCAAAACAAAAAAATCATTGAAAATACCTGGAGGTCGTAGACACAAAAGTCAATTTGGACAAATTGAGATGTAAGATTGTGAAAAATAATAGAATCGTTCTGGTGGGCTTCGATCCCACGACTCCCAATACGCTAGACTGGGCGCGTTAACCAACTACGCCACAGAACGGGTAACGATTCTGCAGCGCAATCGGCCAACCTGAAACCAAAGTCCGTCACGACCCCATTTTCTCCTTCACAACCCTACACCTCCTTCGGCTCTCTGAGATGCCCAATTCGACTCTCCTAAGCGTGCCTACGAACAACAGTGAGAGATTTTATTTTTAGCGTCGCACTGTTGCCTTGTTTGTGCCACACTACTCATTAGCCAACGTTGGCTCAATGAGATGGTTAGTATGGGTCCGGCTTTCGACGTGGTCGTATCTCGTCATATCGACCCCTTTTGCGATAGAGAGATCGCCGCTCAATTTTACTCAACTAGGGTTGTCATGTCTATTACGGCTTAACCAGCCGACGGTGTTTTGAAAATACCTGGAGGTCGTAGACACAAAAGTCAATTTGGACAAATTGAGATGTAAGATTGTGAAAAATAATAGAATCGTTCTGGTGGGCTTCGATCCCACGACTCCCAATACGCTAGACTGGGCGCGTTAACCAACTACGCCACAGAACGGGTAACGATTCTGCAGTGCAATCGGCCAACCTGAAACCAAAGTCCGTCACGACCCCATTTTCTCCTTCACAACCCTACACCTCCTTCGGCTCTCTGAGATGCCCAATTCGACTCTCCTAAGCGTGCCTACGAACAACAGTGAGAGATTTTATTTTTAGCGTCGCACTGTTGCCTTGTTTGTGCCACACTACTCATTAGCCAACGTTGGCTCAATGAGATGGTTAGTATGGGTCCGGCTTTCGACGTGGTCGTATCTCGTCATATCGACCCCTTTTGCGATAGAGAGATCGCCGCTCAACCATCTCATTGAGCCAACGTTGGCTAATGAGTAGTGTGGCACAAACAAGGCAACAGTGCGACGCTAAAAATAAAATCTCTCACTGTTGTTCGTAGGCACGCTTAGGAGAGTCGAATTGGGCATCTCAGAGAGCCGAAGGAGGTGTAGGGTTGTGAAGGAGAAAATGGGGTCGTGACGGACTTTGGTTTCAGGTTGGCCGATTGCGCTGCAGAATCGTTACCCGTTCTGTGGCGTAGTTGGTTAACGCGCCCAGTCTAGCGTATTGGGAGTCGTGGGATCGAAGCCCACCAGAACGATTCTATTATTTTTCACAATCTTACATCTCAATTTGTCCAAATTGACTTTTGTGTCTACGACCTCCAGGTATTTTCAAAACACCGTCGGCTGGTTAAGCCGTAATAGACATGACAACCCTAGTTGAGTAAAAAAATCATTGCTCACTAGCGCCACCTAGTGGCAAAATTTCGAATTTTTCGGCTCAAATAATGTTAGTCCTTGTTATAATGAGCAACTTTGCCGAAGACGCCATCTTTCTAAGTGGTCAGGCTACTCAGCTATGCGCAAAACAAAAAATCATTGCTCACTAGCGCCACCTAGTGGCAAAATTTCGAAACTTTCGGCTCAAATAATGTTAGTCCTTGTGATAATGAGCAACTTTGCCGAAGACGCCATCTTTCTAAGTGGTCAGGCTGCTCAGCTATGCGCAAAACAAAAAATCATTGCTCACTAGCGCCACCTAGTGGCAAAATTTTGAAACTTTCGGCTCAAATAATGTTAGTCCTTGTGATACTGAGCAACTTTGCTGAAGACGCCATCTTTCTAAGTGGTCAGGCTGCTCAGCTATGCGCAAAACAAAAAATCATTGCTCACTAGCGCCACCTAGTGGCAAAATTTCGAAACTTTCGGCTCAAATAATGTTAGTCCTGGTGATACTGAGCAACTTTGCCGAAGACGCCATCTTTCTAAGTGGTCAGGCTACTGAGCTATCCGCGAATCAAAAACTCTTTGCTCACTAGCGCCGCCTAGTGGCAAAACTTCGAAACTTTGGGCTCAAATAATGTTAGTCCTTGTTATAATGAGCAACTTTGCCGAAGATGCCATCTTTCTAAGTGGTCAGGCTACTCAGCTATGCGCAAAACAAAAAAATCATTGCTCACTAGCGCCACCTAGTGGCAAAATTTCGAAACTTTCGGCTCAAATAATGTTAGTCCTTGTGATAATGAGCAACTTTGCCGAAGACGCCATCTTTCTAAGTGGTCAGGCTGCTCAGCTATGCGCAAAACAAAAAATCATTGCTCACTAGCGCCACCTAGTGGCAAAATTTTGAAACTTTCGGCTCAAATAATGTTAGTCCTGGTGATACTGAGCAACTTTGCCGAAGACGCCATCTTTCTAAGTGGTCAGGCTACTGAGCTATCCGCGAATCAAAAACTCTTTGCTCAATAGCGCCGCCTAGTGGCAAAACTTCGAAACTTTGGGCTCAAATAATGTTAGTCCTTGTGATAATGAGCAACTTTGCCGAAGACGCCATCTTTCTAAGTGGTCAGGCTACTCAGCTATGCGCAAAACAAAAATTCTTTGCTCACTAGCGCCACCTAGTGGCAAAATTTCGAATTTTTCGGCTCAAATAATGTTAGTCCTTGTTATAATGAGCAACTTTGCCGAAGACGCCATCTTTCTAAGTGGTCAGGCTACTCAGCTATGCGCAAAACAAAAAATCATTGCTCACTAGCGCCACCTAGTGGCAAAATTTCGAAACTTTCGGCTCAAATAATGTTAGTCCTTGTGATAATGAGCAACTTTGCCGAAGACGCCATCTTTCTAAGTGGTCAGGCTGCTCAGCTATGCGCAAAACAAAAAATCATTGCTCACTAGCGCCACCTAGTGGCAAAATTTTGAAACTTTCGGCTCAAATAATGTTAGTCCTGGTGATACTGAGCAACTTTGCCGAAGACGCCATCTTTCTAAGTGGTCAGGCTACTGAGCTATCCGCGAATCAAAAACTCTTTGCTCAATAGCGCCGCCTAGTGGCAAAACTTCGAAACTTTGGGCTCAAATAATGTTAGTCCTTGTGATAATGAGCAACTTTGCCGAAGACGCCATCTTTCTAAGTGGTCAGGCTACTCAGCTATGCGCAAAACAAAAATTCTTTGCTCACTAGCGCCACCTAGTGGCAAAATTTCGAATTTTTCGGCTCAAATAATGTTAGTCCTTGTTATAATGAGCAACTTTGCCGAAGACGCCATCTTTCTAAGTGGTCAGGCTACTCAGCTATGCGCAAAACAAAAAATCATTGCT
Organism: Aedes aegypti; assembly: GCF_002204515.2. Taxonomy (NCBI): domain Eukaryota; kingdom Metazoa; phylum Arthropoda; class Insecta; order Diptera; family Culicidae; genus Aedes; species Aedes aegypti. Next base: position 158,908,052 of record NC_035109.1, on the reverse strand, counting down.
CACTAGCGCCACCTAGTGGCAAAATTTCGAAACTTTCGGCTCAAATAATGTTAGTCCTTGTGATAATGAGCAACTTTGCCGAAGACGCCATCTTTCTAAGTGGTCAGGCTGCTCAGCTATGCGCAAAACAAAAAATCATTGCTCACTAGCGCCACCTAGTGGCAAAATTTTGAAACTTTCGGCTCAAATAATGTTAGTCCTTGTGATACTGAGCAACTTTGATGAAGACGCCATCTTTCTAAGTGGTCAGGCTGCTCAGCTATGCGCAAAACAAAAAATCATTGCTCACTAGCGCCACCTAGTGGCAAAATTTCGAAACTTTCGGCTCAAATAATGTTAGTCCTTGTGATACTGAGCAACTTTGCCGAAGACGCCATCTTTCTAAGTGGTCAGGCTACTGAGCTATCCGCGAATCAAAAATTCTTTGCTCACTAGCGCCGCCTAGTGGCAAAACTTCGAAACTTTGGGCTCAAATAATGTTAGTCCTTGTGATAATACGCAACTTTGCCGAAGACGCCATCTTTCTAAGTGGTCAGGCTACTCAGCTATGCGCAAAACAAAAACTCTTTGCTCACTAGCGCCGCCTAGTGGCAAAATTTCGAATTTTTCGGCTCAAATAATGTTAGTCCTTGTGATAATGAGCAACTTTGCCGAAGACGCCATCTTTCTAAGTGGTCAGGCTGCTCAGCTATGCGCAAAACAAAAAATCATTGCTCACTAGCGCCACTTAGTGGCAAAATTTCGAAACTTTCGGCTCAAATAATGTTAGTCCTTGTGATACTGAGCAACTTGGCCGAATACGCCATCTTTCTAAGTGGTCAGGCTACTGAGCTATCCGCGAATCAAAAATTCTTTGCTCGCTAGCGCCGCCTAGTGGCAAAATTTCGAAACTTTCGGCTCAAATAATGTAAGTCCTTGTGATACTGAGCAACTTTGCTGAAGACGCCATCTTTCTAAGTGGTCAGGCTACTGAGCAATGCGCAAAACAAAAATTCCATGTCCACTAGCGCCGCCTGGTGGCGTCATTCCGTATCAGAATGACCACCGCATGTCAGCCCTTGAGCTACTGAACAACTCTCCCGAAGACACCAACCTTCCAAAACATCAGGATCTAGAGATATCATATGTTACAAAATTTTGCATTCTTATCCCTCATGGTTCATATAGTGCAAATCAGAAAAAGCGCCCCTACCGGCCAAGTTCTCAACTAAAAGGATGATCCTCAACTCCTAAAGGTAGATCGTACTTAGCACTGAAACTTCGCCGAAGACAGTACTGTGCTATCTCTTTTGGCATACGAGATATTCAACGACACCCCCAAAGTGATGAAATCCCATAAGCCCTGGGTCTTCTATAACGTTCTGGTGTGTCTTATAGGAGTGAGCGTAATAGGAGTGCACGTTATAGGAATGCGTTTAATAGGAGACCCGACTGTACATATATTCTTCCAAGCAACAATCAGAATTTATATCAAACATATCATTTTGTATAGAAAACAAAACTGAAAATTTATTCGCGCGCTTTTAGTTCATTATCTAATTATACGATAAATTGTACAAAATTTGAAAAAGCAAGTAAATTACGAATAGCATTTTATGTTTGCATAATTATCCCTTTTTCTTGGCAACTATATGATAGTGAGGGTCAGTACCTATTACCTATATCATTACCAATATTATTAAATGTTAGGATCGTTTTCAATTAAAGACTGTTAGTATCAATAGTAAAGGTTACGTATAAAGGACATACAAAACACCCAACAGACCAATGGAGAGTGCTCCGATTGACGAAAAGCTTCTTCTGACTGGAAAGGGAAGGATGGTTTACTGCGTTACACTTACAATGCGTGTAAATTACTGCCGCCGTTAACGCACGGTTATGAGGGCCACAATAGAACACATTTTTCTATGGGAAGCGCGCGAGTGGTCATTGGTTTTTCAGTTCTGTCGCCTAAACGGTAAAAGATACCACTTTGGCGTCTATGGACGAAAGTTAGAGTATGGATTGATGAAACAAAAAATATTTTTTCGAAATTTTTTCATGATACAGACGATAGTTTTTTCGCTATTTTTCCGACAATTTTCTCCATGGTGAAAAATTTTCTGGGAAATGTTTTTCTTTTTATATTTTTGATAGATTGGAAATTTCCTTTCGATTTTACTAAAAAACTTTTGTTCTACGATGCATAGTTCAGGAGATATGAATTTTTAAAGTTTAAGGTATATAGGGAAATCGTGAAAATTCATGTAGAGTTTTCCGGGAAAATAAGCCACTATAATTTTTTTGAATTTCACTTTTGGTCATGTATCCACGAGATCTACCTCTGGTGAAAATTTCATGCAAATCGGAGAACCTCCGGCCCAAACCTGTCCGATAATTTAAAAAAATGCCCACATACCTATTTCCCAGATTGCTCGACTAGAAAGAGAATTGCACGAAAGGGAGAAACATCATCTGCTAATCTAAGGGTTTACATGCTTCCTTCGCCAGATTTGGTTCCATTCCATTTTCGCTTTCGAGTTGGTAAGAGCTCTTCCGAACCTGTTTAGCGAGGAGCACCTCGCAGCCAGAAGCCTGCTGGCTGAAATCGATCAAGATTTCTGAATTGACCTGCGCTTACAGATTTCGGCTCGTGATAAACTCATCATCTGTGGTGTAGTCATGAATCAAGCCCGTTAGGCATCATTTCCACTATTATTAGGTAAATCGAGCGTTCGGCCTGTGGTATCAAGATTTCAAACTTAAGCTACGTTTTCAAATTTCGACTTCAGCCGTGTGATCCAATACCTGTTGCTGATGTGTGCCATCCACACCACGAATCATTTAACTGGTTCGTCTTATAAGCAGAGAACTTATTCAGATTTATACACTTGCGTTGAGGTTTCTTCGTTTAACCATAGCAATCAACTGATAACATCCTATAGTGCAATTCATGATTGTGCTACTTTTCCCCGAATGTTGTTTCCCCGAATGTCGTTTCCCCGAATGCCAGTTCCCCGAATGACCCGTTTCCCCGAATGCCATTTCCCCGAATGACCCGTTTCCCCGAAAAGTGGAGCAGTTCAAATAGGTGCTAGAATAGTTTTCAGTGGCAAGGTGGTGAATAGAAAGAACGATAAGCAATCAAAAGAAGGAGGTATTTGGTCATTTCGGGGCTATACACATGTTGCCAAAAATGCTGAGGACGGTAAAACTCGTAAGAACCGCCAACAAAATAAAGAAGGGTGCATATTAGATGACCAGTACGTTCACCACCCTGAAATGTATAAATATATGACAATTATGAGTTCCAAAAACTTTTCGGGGAAGTGGGTTATTCGGGGAAACGGGATATTCGGGGAACTGACATTCGGGGAACTGGCGTTCGGGGAAACGACATTCGGGGAACCGACATTCGGGGAAAAGTAGCACAACCGCAATTCATCTATGACAACATCCGAGCTAACAAAGCCTTTGGCTCTTTTCAGGGCCACCAAATGTGCGTAAAAGAGTTAACAGAGTAATATTTCCGACTTTATTTATCACATTGCTAAGCAATGAATAATATTTCTCTCAAACCATAAGATCAACAAAACGATGACTGAAGCTTTCATTATAATCTTCGAATAACTTCCTATAGACACATTGCTGTTAAATATTCTTTAATTAGAATTACTGTGATTTTATTTCAGCATACAAGCCTCAATCACTACCGTTCTTTACAATGCCACCATATATTTCATAGGAGGTTATAAATATAATTTCAAAACTATCATACAACCTGAAGTAAAAAATGACACTAGATAAATATGACGGATTCATCGGATAAAGATAATGTATATTTGGGACATGATTAAACGTACACTTAGCTGCAAATCGTTATATGCATAAATATTTATGAAAGTTTCGAGCACTGAAGTATGAAGTCAAACGAGCAAGAACGATATCAATTTCAGTTAAATTAACCATCGTGGTCCTGCGTCATCAGTTCGTACAAACCCATAGGAATGTACCCTTATAGTTTTAGAAGTAACAAACCTATCTGGACTCATTCCATGTGCATGGTACGGTGTTACTTCGATTTTAACTGTTCAGTTCGATAACCATTTTGTCTCGTAGTTATCCTATGGGCGATACGACAGATAGTCTGGAGGCTCCAGCCAATTAAAGGATGATCAGATACAAATGGATAGGGATTTTAAATCATTCCGTTGTTCTTGAACAGTGAAATCTTGGGAATACAAGAAGTTCAAGCCATCGAATATTACTGGTCCAAAAGGAAAATAGATTATCCGCCGAAAAAATAAGCTTAACCATTCTGCCAAGAGAACTGGGTGCGTTAACAAACTACGCAATTTTTTTAATGTTTTAGTGCATTACCGTGATGCATCGAATAACTAGACGCTGCGGATGCCGGACACTGGCCTTTTCACTGTGTTTTTGGACCAAATTCCTATTTTTGCCTTAAATGAAAATTCGTGAACTCGTGCATCGGTCCATGGCGTGCATTCCATTCATCAATGGCAGCTGAAAAAGAGCAGATGAACATTTTTTTTTGACTTTATTTGTGTGAATTTTAACTCATTCGGCTCAGCAGATGAACACCTGAAGATCGCAGCAGGCCTGCGCGCGTGTGGCGGCTGCTTTTCAAATTCGCTGTCACGTTTCATCTCGGGTTGCGGAAATTTCGAAAACCTGGTGCTATGCCACCCGGCAAGAATATGTAAGAAAAGTGTTGATTGTGTAATGTGACGATAAGAGCATTAGAAATAGGCCAGAGTGCATGTGAATGTGAGATGCAAGATTGTGTGAATTGCAGTGCATATTGCGCGAATTTTCAGTTGATTTATTTTTTTTTTATTTTGCTGGTGCGGAATTTAATCAGATGATGGATCTTTGAGTGGCCAATGATTTGAAGAAAAGTGTGACTTTCGTGTGTCCGGGAATGTGAAAATGAGGCGCCGAACGCCCCGGAAATTGAACGTGCTATGTGCAATGGTACCAATAAAGAACCTACAGAAAATAGTGATTTAGGAATTAATGTTTCTTAAACAAAAATGAAAAATATCTTGCAATACGAAACTGTGAAAAATGTGGCATGGTGTAGCGATGGACGAATGCGCGACGTGAAGGGGGAAGAAAGGCCAACCCCACAGCCAAAGGTTGGGTCGAAGGTTTCCATGGTGATGGCAACGCCGCCTTAGATGGTTTTCGGTGAGATTGTTCTGAGTATTATGCTTGCAAAACAAACTAAATACGCGTCGGTTCTAAAGACAACATCTTTTGAACTGGAAGTGTGTTTGCATTATCATTATCCATTTGATAACGGTAATGCATACATGCGGGGCTTATTGTTAGTGACAGTGACTTCTGAATGGACGTGTCTCTCCAGCCATTCTGAAATGAGTCACTGAGATCTGCAATAGAGCTATCACCTTCTTACTCCTGGACTAAAGCTTTCTGCAAAGCATAAACGCTTAGCATTGCAGAAAGATTTTTTCCATAATATCACTGTCGGACAGTGGGTGTTAGTTGGATAACACACAACACACACACAAATTCCAATTTTTGCCTCAAATCTATAATCGTCTTTCACACACACTTAGAATTTATCACAGATTTCTGTGAAATTTCACCGAAATCTCAACAGCAGATTTATCGGTGATCCGTTCGGTGATTTCTTATTTCCCAGAACAATCTGTAAAACTTGATAGAGCTTATCTGTCAAAAAACCGAATTGTTCGGTGAATTTGTACAAATATTCTGTGAATTTAATATTTGTTTTTGGATGTTTCACCGAACAGTTCGGTACTGTTTTACAAATTTACTGCGATTTATTGGATATTCAATATGCATTTCACCGGAAGATTCGGTATATGTTTACAGAGTTCCTGTTAAAAGGAAAAGTATTTTTAATTCGTATATTCAGGGATCTGATTTTGCTCCAAACACTTCGAAGTGGTGCTGCTTTTAAAATAATGAACGACGCAGATGTACTTAGAAGCTCCAACGCAATAATTGGAATTTCAAACACCGTTAGAAAGTGAAAACACTTAATTTCTTTTTTCCACTAGTCATATGTCAAATTTACAATAAAACTGATAACTACAGAAATATCAACCACTTAAGACTTATTTTGGAAGTTCACTTTGTTTAACGTTCTCAGATGAAAGAAGTAGGGTAACCAATATATTTTGGACCCCTATATATTTTGGCTGGGCTATTTTCCCGCAAATTTTCCAGTTTAAATCGAAAGACCAACTCAATTCACATGCCATTTGGAAATATACTACTATTCCGCACTTACATTAACCGTTTGTACATAGGAAATGTGTTTATTTTATCTGAAATTAATTTAATTTAATCGGTTCATCTATGCAACCGTTACAACACGTTACGCACAGAAATTGAAGCCGTCAGAAATTTTTCAAGCGTAAACAAAAACTTTTTTCAAATTTCTGAACTAAAAGCGTAGAATTTCTTCGGTTTTCCATTGGCAATCGATTAATTAGACTATGGGCAAACATATTATACAACCAGTATCGTGGACTTTGTCGCCAAACGATAAAAAATGTCGGGGGTCCAAAATATATACTTTGAGGGTCCAAAATGTATTGGTGTATCCAAAATAATGAAAAACAGTGCTTCACAATTCAATTATTTTCGACGTTTTTTGGATCCTACATCACCGTATGGGCATTTTTATCTAGTAGAGGGTGTTTTCATCTACATTTTGGCATGTTCCTTGACTTGGTTATGCTGTGCAATTAATTAATTGGAACAAAAAACTAAAATTACTTCCTCAAGGGGTCCAAAATACGACCGTTACCCTATTCTGGATCAGCCAGCGGTTGTCAAAATGGCCGACAATTGATTTCACAGATTTTTGGTGAAAGCAGTAAACTGTTCCATCTTCACCGAACTAAATGTGAAAGTTCTACAGATTTTTGTGATTTTTTCGCCTTTACAAAACATTTGGTGAATTTTTGACAGTTCAGTTGAAAACATTTGTGTTTCACCGAAAAATCCGTAAAATCATATTTCACTGAACTGAATCTGTGAATTATTTTACAGAATTCTGCGTTTAATTCTAAGTGTGCATTCTTCATGTTTCCATTTTGAAAGGAATTTATAGAGAAAATTTTTCCAAAATCGTCATAGAATTCTATAATTTGAAGCTGTTCTTGGAAAAGTACCTAAAGACAACCTCTAAAAGAATTCCAAGAGCGTCGTCAATAAACGCTATTGAAAATCAGAAAAAATGATAACTTAACGCGTATAGAAAATGACGACTACAACTGCAGCTGAAGACGTTCAAAATTCATAAAAGTGCACTTTTCGTGACATAATAAAGCTCTATGGATTAGTACGAAAGTATATCACAAGGATTTCATACGTATAAATTGTAGTAGAGTTGGTAGATTTTTGGGATCCGCACTCCAGGACAATTCGGATGACTTTCAATATCCAATCGCATGTAATTGGAACGTCTGTTAAGGCTTTGCGAATGTTGTGAATTACTATATGTAGCCATTATATGCTCTAAAATGATTCATGAAGTTAAGTGTTTTATGATTTTTTGGATGCTCAGGAGGTCTTAGAATAGATGACGATTAATAACACATTTCTTAATCCATGTATTTATCATAACTTCATAAATCATTAATCACGAGTCTGTTCACTTTTTGTACGAAAGCATTTTGTATCCAAACAAAAAAAACAACTCTAAGAAGAAGTGATGTGAATTTTGCCCTCTCTTATCCAGGTAGCCGGAGCGATAAACGCGTAGCTATTCAGCATATCCAAGCTGAGGGTCGTGGGTTCGAATTCTGCCGGTCGAGAATGTTTTTCATAATAAACATTTTTTCGACTTCCATGGTCATAGAGTATCTCTGTACCTGCCACACGATACACACATGCATAAATGGTTAATTGAAAAAAAGCTCTCAGATAATAACCGTGGAAGTATTAATAAGACCGCTAAGCTGAGAGGCAGGCTCTTTCTCAGATTGGACCTCAAGATTTTATGAAACATTATTGATTGATCCAAACAATTGGAACATGTCGGCTCCGTAGTCTACGGCTAATTTTCATAAAACCATTGATTTAATTTCTTGAATGTGTTTGCTTAGGTGTACAGTGACCCCACGCAGTTGAATCACCCACAATTTATGAATCAGCAGACTCCAAAAGACAAACTTATTATCAAACTTGTCACAAAACATCACAGAATTATTTTTACCGATAAGAAACTAAGTGTAAAAGTAATTCTGTGATGTTTTGTGACAAGTTTGACAATCATTTTGTCTTTTGAAATTAGCTGATTCATAAATTGTGGGTGATTCAACTGCGTGGGGTCACTGTATACTGATGGTCTTTTCTAGCTAGAACCATCCAACAGAACCTTGGATTTCTCAGCAAAACATGTTTACATATAGATGAATTACATACATTATTATCCTAGCAAAATCATACCCACCGCCATTCTTTCGGCCTGCGTACGGTTCTGTTAGGAATATGACAACTATCTATGAATATAAAAACACTTCCATAAGCTCCAACGAAGGCCGTTCACTTGTCAATATTTCCCGGTCGTCAAAAATCCATCCATAACGGGATGTAAGAGGAATTTTCCGGGAAAGCCAATATCATTGTGTAATGAATTCACCGATGGATCACCTCAATGGAAAGCTCCATCAACGGCGACCCCATATTAGAACGTAATAGGTGCGTGGATGATGTTTGTCACTGGCTGGCTGATGGCAAATGCGAATACGTGTCCATTTTGGGTCGGTTGTCGTGGTTTAACATACAGGATAACCGAAGGCCAGAGACTGCTGCTGCTGCTGCTTGCACAGCGGATTCTGGGTTTTGGAATGCGATCCGAAAGATACGCCCGCCGTTGTTATGTGATATTTGACGCAGTGTCGAGGGATGAGTTGGTGGTGGTGCTTCGAACGAACAGTTACCTTGCTGACGAATGATGATAGTTAGCGAACTATAAAACCAATAGGTATGAGCTGCCCGGTTGTATGACATTTGCCAGGAAACCGTTTGCCAGAAAGTTGTTTGGCAGAATTAAAAATTTGCTCTATTTTGGCAACTTTTCAATTCTGCCAAACAACTTTCTGGCAAATGATTTCCCCAGAAAAACCATTTCCCATTAAAAAATATCACTTCATCACTATATTATGCACAGCAATACGTAGGCATGAGAAATCCTACAAGTTGGTGTACTTTTCAGCAAACGATATTTATTTTGGTAGGGAAAATTAACTGTATGACATATTTCGGAAAACCATTTACCAGAAAGTCGTTTAAAGCATTAAAACAGTACTTCTCAGTGCAATTTTCATACCGATCAATTTCTTTGCGATACTTGTTTGATTCCCGGTTGGTCCAGGATCTTTTCGTATAGGTAATTTCCTTGACTTCCCTGGGCTGGGCATTGAGTATCATCGTACCTACCACACGATATACGAATGCGAAAATGGCAACTTTGGCAAAGAAAACTCTCAGTTAATAACTGTGGAAATGCTCAGAACACTAAGCTGAGAAGCCGGCTCTGTCCCAGTGAGAACGTTTATGCCAGGTTATTGTTAAGGTTATAAAAAGCGTTATTTTTCAAATCAACTCCACTGTAAAAATCTGAATATCTTCGGAAAATGAAATGTAATATGTTATTTACAAAATGTTAATTACACCATAATTAAGATCTTTTTAGGATAGTGTTGCCTAACACAGAACTTTATAAATTATACTAATAAAGGAATAAAACAATTGTTTTGTAGTGCATTTTTGTTACAACAAACGAAATAAGTATTCAGTGAAGCCTTGAGACTCCATAGATTTTTCGATCAATAGATTCCATGTCAAGGTTAAAAATTAAAAGCAAAAACGATTTTGGCGAATGATTTTTATGGCAAAGGATTTTCTGAGGATTGGTTTTCAGGTGAAACTGATTTCGACGATTTTTTCTGACAAACAAGTTTCTGGCAAATGTCATACAACTAGTAGCCCAGGCCAACCGAGCCACAGCGTGCAACTTTGCTCGATTCACTGCTGTGGCACGGTGACGGTGTTCCGGTTTCCTCTTTGCCCTGCGAAACATGCAGTGTTTTGTCAGATGAGTAGCTACTGCATGTGGTGGTGACGCTCTTTAGTTAAGAATGCAACAACAAGGGTCAATGCTTCTGTTAGCGGAGAGGACTAAGTTAGTCATTCATAAGCTAAACGAGCTTTGCAATACATAAGTTGGAAAGCTTTCTATGAATTTTAAATTTTTGCTCATAGCTTTTCGTCAATTTACACTTCAAAACATTGATTTATCAAATTGTTGACGAGCACAATGTGTATCTTCATTGTGCTCGTCACAAATGTTGTGTGCAAATTAAGACTATAACGAACTTAATTTGAAGTATTCAAACAATGATTACTTTAAAATCAATATGTTTATACTACGGCGGTGCAAAATTTCAAAAAGTTTGAAAATCCAATCTTCCCTTTCTTTTATACCATAAATATAGTATTGTGTAAAATTTTAAGCTTTCTAGGTGGTAATTTAAAGGCCCAAAGACGATGTAGGTTTATTTGGAAATTACTATGGAGAAATTTTGAAAAAATACTCATTAGTACTGACATGTAAGAACAAACTTATCAACATACAAAAAACTCATTCTTCAAACCATAATAAAGAAATTTGCTGATGATAAAGATAAAGGTATTCAATTCGAGGGATAGGAGAAGAATATTCATGAGATTATTTGCTATTATTTGACTTCATATGGGCTCATAGCCCTGTAAACATCCCCCAGGAAAATGCTAATACCATCATATCACGAAATAATGTAACTCGATATAACACCCAACCAATACCAAATCAGAGCAATGCCATTACTGTACTTTTGTATAAAAAACATCATTCTTTTGAATCTTTGTGCCATTTGCGCTCCTACTGGGACCAACTCTTCAACCTTAATTTTTTGATGAAATTTTAATAATTATGAATCAATTGTTATTCAAAAACATCAGATTTTCAGACCTGTGTATCAAGGTCCACGCTTCCACCGCCGATTCATTTAACGTCAAGTCTACGCCGATTTTTAATTCTGCTAAAAAAATCTGATTTAATTTTTTTTTCCAAAAAATATTTTTCATTCAGAACATTTAGGTCTCGCATTAGGAATTCCTAAAGGTATCCTTTAAATGATTTCTTCAGGAATTCGATGTTCCTCTTGGATTTTTTCCAGGAATATCAACCCAAGGGGGCCTCCAGATATTCCTCCAATATTTTTTTCATGAAGCCATCTTGAATCCTCCTTGAATATATATAAATATATAAAAATCCATGAATATATGAATATATAAAATTTAAAACATATGCTTCAAACAATTCCGATAGGGTTCTCTCAGAAATTCCACTAGATCTACTTCCAGATTTTTATGTATAAAACTCTCTGAGATATTCTTCAGAAATTGTCCCAAGAATTCCACCCGCGTTCGAAAAAATCCCGGGATTCAGAATTTTATTTTTCAAATCCCGGGAAATCTCGGGATTCCGGGATACAATCAAATTCTTCTAAAATATCATAAGAAAAATGTATGGATCGGAGTTTGAAGCAAAGTTTAGTTTTAAAGAGTAGTTTTACAATAATTGAACCAGTTTTCTAAGCTACAGTTGAATTACGATCACCAAAAAAAAAGCTGCCTTTTATTTCATTTATCAATTCACCTGCATTCTACGTCAATGGTTATTGATTGTAGTAAGTTGTCAATAAATTTATATCGTGATGCGTAAAAAATAGGTGATACCAATCACTCTCAAATTATACCAACTATCTGTTTTTTTTTCGCTGTCAATGTCGATCCTCATTATAATTCATGTAAATAAATTAAATTTGTTGTCTCACTTATATTATTCATGTCTTTTCGAACCTGCTGAAATTTTTTAGCATCAGATTTAGTTTGCCATACAATTACAACTTGCGATTAGTATTGGATTACTCAAAAATTACACTTATTGCTAATCAAGACATCGTTTAGCATTCTAATTTAAATATTAACTATGGATTCCAAAATAAATTAAGGTATATGCCTACTTCAAATGCACACCTGATTGATTTGCCAATTTTGCCATTGGCCATCAGATGACATTGAAAGTGCATAAAAACAAAAAAAAACAAATCAAAAATGTTTATTTTTATTTTGTTAGTTTTCAAAATTGAAAATCACGTTACCAGTGTACTAGAAAAAGAAAACAAGTTCAAGCCAACTAAAAGCAGTATCAAAAAGATATCCGTGCACCAACAGTCACCAGAATAACGTGCCGTTTGTTTTGTGCCATAATTAAAAAAACAGCAGCATTTTGAAGTTCTTTATACAGTTTCGGGAAATCCCGGGATTTTCGAAAATATCCCGGGATTCGGATTTTTTGTCCCGGGATTCCCGGGACAAGACCCTGTACTTCCACCAGACCTAATTCCAAAGCGATTTCAAAAATTCCTCCAAAAGTTCATTAGTATTGACTAAAAGAGTTCTCGCCTTTTGGATTCCTTGAGGAATTTCATCTGAAAATTATCCTGGTGATTCATTAAGAAATGGTTCAAATATTCCTCCAGGATTTTTTCCAAAATATGTCCACGAACTGTTTTCAAGGAATGTCTTAAAATGATTCTTAAAAGACACTCTAATTATACAACTGCGCCTTTGATCAATTTTGATCATTTTTTATCCTCACAGATTTGTTTTAACTACTAAAATATGCTTTCTAACAAAATCTTTCGCCGTGGTACGTTCAAGTACATTGTATCAAAGATGTTTCACTTAATTTGTTGTTCGAAATTTTAAGTTCCTACTTTTACAAATTTTATACACTTAACTTTATAATGTAAATTCAAATAAGTAACAATCTTATCATATGATTATTGATATATGTTTATTTTACCCAGCACAAATTTTTCACACAAAAAACACGATTTGAAAAGCCGACAAGAGATACATTAACAATTAAATTATTTGCTCAAAATTCAAAATCTATTCTTGTGGGTACAGTAATCAAACGGGTGAAAATCAGATTTTTATGTGTACTACCCAGATAACCAGAAGTCGCATAGCAGTATGCGAACAAAGTCGTTTATTTGTACAAACTGCTTCACTTCCGCACTACATAGTGGATGAAATCGTTTGATTGATGAGTTTCCTCGCACAAAACGCTATTTTATGAGTTAATACGTACATTCCGTTTCGTCCCGTATACTTTTACAAAGTAAGTCGGATCAATCCGTAGCAGCTGTCAAATTAACTTTGTTATCACAAATTAAGTCGCATAAGAGTACAAACTTATTCGCAAGAAAATCTACACACTCGCACTGCATGTTATGTTTCATCATATAACATATGTACATATATTGCCTCCACTTTTGTACGCATAAGGCCTTTTGGCGACATCTTATACGTGAAACTTTGCACATATAAACATCGCATAACGCAAAAGGTGATTTGGTTATACGTACATTCTGGTTGTCTGGGTAGTCTTGAAATGGCAATATGGCGAACTCGTTCCCATTCTTTCTGTGACACCCTATATGATACCTTCAATTTTTTCAGAGTTTATGCATGAGTTTCTGTCTAGAGATTTATAAGTTATTCCAGCTTTTTTATGAACTCTTTCAGCGGCCTTTTTAAAGAACAATCCAGTAATAGTTCGCGGAATGCTCTAAAAAATGTGGGAGTCCAAAACACTGGATTGTATCTCTGAATATTTCTAGCAATTTCATTAGGAATTTATTTTTCTTGGAAAATATCTCATGAACAGTTCAAAATCCCACTGATGAAGGCTTCAGCCACGAGCTGAAACGTTGGAAGTCACTTTCACTACGTTTACCCAGAAAAGCCAAAGAAGCAGGGTTTTATAACGATTGAAAAGGTTTAATCATAGATTCAAACATCAAAAATATTTGAAGAGAATCAAAACAATAGGTGATTTAAAAATTACAAAACTAGCTGAAATAAAATAATAAAACAAAATAGTCAAATTTACATTATTTGGATTAAGTGGATGATTCGCACTAGAATGAGGTATTTAAGAATAAGAAATCCATCATTAAATCGCGAGCAATTATCAAAAATTAAAATCCAGTTTTTTCGGTCAAATTAAAAAAAAAACCCTTAATGAGATATATCTTGCGTTTAGTTTCAAAAGAGCGTAACTGCAGTGATCGATTTCTCTTCATAGCATAGCAATTTACTGGACCAGAAGAATTTTTCGCCTGTTATTTATGACTCAATCTAAGGTAATCATCATGCATCGTCTCCCTGCAACGTTAAATGTTTCAAAAATCTATTGAATTTTAAGTACTAATCCAAAGAGAAGATAAATCATATACGCTTGTATGATACTCAACGCGTGAAATGATAGCATTACAAATAGCAAAAATAATACAATGTGAGATGTTCCTAAATATTGCTTCGGTTCTGAGCAAAAAAGCTGCGTTAGAAAATTTGTACAACAATGACGGTCATTGGCTTCTAATTATTAGAACCTTACTCAGAATATTGGCTGTAAACGTAATTGTTAACATTGTTTCTTACTCCATGCAATAGTATCAACATTTTTTCCGGAAAAAGGCCCCCAAAAGACTGTAACCCGGGATCCCATAATTGTAAATCTGGCCTTGATAACACTACACACTCATATAAATGAAGAAATAGAATGACTTTCTATTGGGGTTTAAAAATACTCGAGAAAACCTACCATATTTGTGATATGTCATTTTGGAAGTTTCAAGAATATGTTTTGTATGTTACACCGCTTTTTGAAGCGTGCTGTGATTGGAATATGTGGATAAATTTACTGGAATACCAAAACTCAATTGTATTAGCAAATTTGTGCTTCAATTTTCGGAAAGTTTATGGAGGAATATCTGGAAGCATTCCTTGAGGATGTCTGAAGCAAATTCTGGTGGAATATGAAATAAAATACTGAAATTTATCCACAAATTTTATATTTTTGGAAAAGTAGGCAAATTTTCATGACAATTTGTTGTGGCATCCTTGAAAAAATCCTAGACGTTTTTGAATACTACTGTAAAATTGTTTTATAAAATTGAATAGAATAAAGTGGGACAAAAGTTCGAATGGGGCAAGAGTTTCTTTTTTATTATTTCTAGCTTAATTCAAAACAAAATTTATAAAAGTCATGGTAGTTCAAATGCTATTCAAGTAAGAGACTTTCACTCCAAAGGTTAAGTTATGCTTATTCCAAGAAGACATTCTTAGTAACAACTTTAAAGAAACATCTGAATGAACTACTGAAGCAACCTTCCCTGTACAAAAGAATGCTTGGATCGATTTTTTTGAAAACTTTATTAAACATATCTCATAAGTATTACATAAAGTAATACCTAGAGGAATGATTTCTGAATGAATAGATGGAACTGGAAGAACGCTGATGTGGCGTATAATCAATACCTCATCTGACAGCAACAGCGTGGATAAGTCTTTGGTCAAGCAAGAGAGAAATAGGAAAGAACGAGTGATCAAACGTGTTCCACAACAGTCGTTCTACAGGCCATCTCTTTTTGGTACCGTAAAACGGGGTAACTTTGATAGATTTTTCAAAGAAAACTTTAGTATTTATGCATTCTGTTTCAAAGAATTAAAATTTATATTTTTATAATATGGATATATCATTTTTCATATAATTGAAAGTCAGTTTTCTGTTTTTGGGTAACTTTGATAATGCAGTGTAAATCGAACAAAACTGAATGAATTACGGAACATTTATAGGGCGTTGCATACCACTAGGCGTTTAAAGCTGTATGGAAATTTCTGACTTAGATTAAAATAAAGGTCCCAGTTTGTAAAAATGGTTTTAGCTAAAAGATTTGAGACCGAATTAATGTTCTTCTATAACTAGGCTATCTTGGATAAGTGACGAACTCATTATGACTTCATCAATTAGTGATCGTAGAACAGATAGTTTGTAAGCGTTGCAAAAATGCTAAAATCTCATAAATGTTTAATATTTACATATAAATCATACTAATTTCCTTACCTTTGCATTCGTTTTTCTTAACTGATTAACAGAAACTTTGTTATTTCGTTTAATATGTTGTGGGTCTCGCACTATCAAAGTTACCCGCATTATCAAAGTTACCCCGTTTTACGGTACCTGAAATTTCTTGGTCCGTTTCACTCTGCGGGACTGTCAGTAGAACGCGCATTAGTATTGATTAGGCTTTTCCTCCCGATCGCTTTACGAACGGTGATCTGCAGGTGTGTAGGTACATAGGAAGAATTGGAACAGATAGACAGATTGAAATAAACCACCGCAGATGGAAGACCGTAGTTTTGTTCGCGTGATAACTTGTTTAATTAGTGAACGCCGCGAGTATTCTAATTAATGTCCGAAAACCCGTGATATGCGCGAAATTTTGGTCCTTCGAGATGGGACCGATAGACGTCATCATCGGAGCGGAATATTACCTGGAGCTGCTGAAGGAGGAAGGATACGGAGAGCAACCGACGATGGCTCAACTTTTCAAGACACAGTATTTGGTTCGATTGTTTCCGATCGTATTCCTGGAGGCCCAGCTGCATCGTATTCCCTTGTTCACGTCTGCCCAAGAGCAGTTTTCGCGGTTCTGGGATGTTGAGACTTGCCAGACAACCAGCACGCTATCCGTCAAGGAGTCAGCATGTGAGGAGTTCTTCGACAGGACCACATTCCGAAAAAAGAGAGGTTGATCGAGAAACTAAGGACTGTTCATTTTATAAAGTGGACATCTTGTGCATGCTGTATCTTTTAAATTTATCAATGAAATTTCAATCGGTTTTTTGCACATCTTCCCACTCGTATTGTACAATGTTGTGATAAAAAAAATCTCCAAAATAATGAAATTTCACATGAATATGGAACAACGATTAGAACGGTCGATTTATGGAGGATATAAAAATCAATGATTATTAGAAAATTGGCTAGAAAATTCGACACTTTTAATGTTTTATTTTCAAAAAAGGGTTGTTCTTCGAAAGCATCATCAATCAGAAGCCTGACGGAAACAATCAAGTTAAATTTGGAGCAACAATTTTATAGATATAATAAAATCATTTTTCCCGCATATTTGTGAAGAAAATTATTTAAAAATTTGAAGAGAATGGATATGAGTAGAACTGTATTATGTCGTTCTCATCTTAGTTCAGGTGTTGGTATCGCACTAGTCGCCAAGAAACAGAAAGATTTTTAGATACTTATACATTTTTTTAAATTTTAAAAAATTATAGCGTATCGTCAATTTTGTATGGAGATTTTGTTGAAATGGTTCGCAATATATATTTAATCAATCAATAATGAATTGTTCATCCAATATAGCAATCTTCTCAAATTCCGCTTTTGACTAAACAACTAATCCTCCATTGTTTGATTTGTCCTTGTCCGTTTCAGGTGCCATCCATCCGGCCAGCGTCACATTTGCCAGCTTAACATGACGATGACGAAACCACTCTGCTGAATTGAAGTGTTACTGACCTGTCGTGAAAGTGGAGCCAAGTGATTGATGAATAATTAAACTAGTGTGAAAACAACGATCTACCGATCTATCGCTTCTCGGGAGTAGTTGTGTGTGGAGCCTTGTGTATGGGTTCATCTATATCTGTGTGTGTATGTGTGCCAGTTTCCCCATTCACAAAGTTGATGTTTCAGCCCTGCAGCGGAAGCACGGTTCGGGCAAAGTGAAAAAAAAGAAGAGAGTTGCGGTATATAAATTTATACGCTTCAGCTGCAGTAACGTCATCCGGTCCAGTCCAGGACATAACATGCGGTTCTCCGTGAGCCTTCCTGGAGCGGCGTTGAATGATGAGTGCTGAATTGGAGCTTAGATGCGGTGCAGTGTGTGTTCCCCTGGCGGCAAGTTGTTGTCGATGCAGCTGCCGGAGAATGTTGCTCAGGCCTAGGCCATGATGATAAAAACTAGTTCCGCTGATGAGTTTGACCGTTCGTTGGTTGGTGGGTTTCACGGTGCTTCTCGGACCGTTATTATCAGCAAAAAATGTCATCAGATCTGTGTTCACCAGTCGGTTTCTATGGTTAAGCTCCTTTTCTGAGCAAATTAAAGATAAAGGACCCGTTTTTTAAGTTACACATTTTTGATGGTATAAATCCGCAAATTAAACGGTTAAACGGTTTCCATTTACGGTGATTATCCGAAGAAATAAACCATTTGAACTTGATTCAAATTTTGTTTGCCGTAAATGGTATAAGTCATGTCCAATTGCTATTAATAACAAACTTGAATTACATGCCAAAAAAGTTTTTTTTTAATAAACTCATTTTGTATTTTTATTTTTATTTTCTTAGTCATAGAAAACAACTACCTAGTGAACACAGATTCGATGAAGCTTTTTCTCTGATATTAACGATATGCGAAGCGCCGTGCGGTTCAAATCTATGTCGAACTTCGGCAGCGGATGCCCTCAGCAAAATAAAAGTTGTTTTTGGTGCATAAATTATATCCGCAGAAAACACATACATCGTCAAGTAAAACAAAAAAACAACCCCCACATCAAATCGTGAACTCGGAAGTAAAGGAAGTAACAAAAAACTGCCACGGGGACCCGCGGATCGAAATTTCCCATTCGGTAGTCGGGGCTTGCTCGCAATCCGATTGAAGGCTTGGGTCGTAAAAAAGGGATCAGCCTGGTCGCAGGATTTTTTTCCCTCTCGTGTGTTTCACTAACGGCATATTCGGAATCATAGAAAGAATAAAAAAGTGAACGGAAACGGTCGCCGAAGGCTCCAGAACGCACAGGATGGAAACACGAATAGGAGGATTACTGGGATTACTATCCTGCTACTGCATCGTGATTGCCACGGGTAAGTAGCACTTCGTCTCTCGGGTGCCCAACCGAAAACCCGTACCAGCGAGACTTTTAGATTATCATCCTAATTTGAATGGCAAATCCGGAAGGTATGCATATCGCCGATACTCACTCACAAACGTGCGAGCATTGGCGTTGCTAGGAGCATTTTGCTACCATGTTCTGATGCCAGAGATGTGATGTATGTGGCAATAATTATGATTTTTGAGAATAGTGATTGATTTATGGCCATTGTAGTTTATATGAATTACATGGGTTTTCGTCACATCGTACATACATTTTTCGGAAGTTTTGTCCATTATTCTTTCAGGATTATTTTGAACAACGCCTCCATATTCATTTGGGAAAGTCTTTAGCAAATTAATCAAGAAACTTGGAAGCTTCATGAGAATTTCTGAATATCCTGGATCCCCTACTCTGCAGGAGGGCTTCTTTACAGGTACCAGTTTGTCCTGTAACGCATGTAGACAACATTTACATGGTTCGATGCGTAATAAAATCTATCGAACCGAAAAGTGACCTGTTTGGCATAAAGACGTTTCACATAAGGATACTTCGCATAAGGACGTTTGACATAATGTACGTTTCACAGCAGGTTCATATAAGAACAGGTAGCATTTTAAAGAAGGCATATAATTCTCTTTATGTCAAACGTTCATTATGTGAAACGTCCACCCATAAAATTATGCGAAACGTTTTTATGCGAATCGTCTTCATGCGAAACGTCTAGCTCCCAACCGAACCCTAGCATTACCCTTTTTTCATCATTGGGTTATGGTTAGCTAGTTCTTGGTTTCCGACCAATGCCAAACTAGATGTAAGCGGCAATAATGAGTTAGGGATATCTAAATGTACTACCGTATGCGTGAAAATGTTTGCACCATCGTCCAAATAAGGCGCTCGTTGCACCTGTGCATACAATGCCTTGGTTTTCTTTGCATGCACGTAAGCTATAACTCATACCACGATAGGCTGCGAGTAAAAGAAACCTATTTCTCAGTTTGACAGTTCCACCATGACGAAGTGGTAGCGGATTCGTGATTTATTTCACGCGCAAATGACGTGAAAAGACATTTCAATCGCCGTGGGAGTGTCCCGGTGGACCGTGAAGAGGGTTTAAACCGAGAAAAGAAAGGACAACTATCCGCAAAGGTGGCCACAGGTCGTCCGAGGTCAGCTCGGGTCCCTAGGATTGTCGCTGCCATCAAACGGAAGATTCGGGCAAATCCAGTGCGTTCAATGCGGAAAATGGCGAAGGAACACGGTATCAGTGATTTTTCGGTACGGAAGATCGTGAAGGACGATTGC
Source organism: Aedes aegypti (assembly GCF_002204515.2). Lineage (NCBI taxonomy): Eukaryota > Metazoa > Arthropoda > Insecta > Diptera > Culicidae > Aedes > Aedes aegypti. The sequence goes on along the minus strand of NC_035109.1, from coordinate 158,887,889 downwards.
GGGGCGAAATCGAGAACACGAAAAAAACTCACATGATTACCAACCGCTTCCGGGAGCTACGAGTCGAGCGATGTAAGAAGATCATGAACTACCTCAAGCGAAAAAAAACGGTAATCCTGTTCACCGACGAGAGCATGTTTACCGTCGATCCCGTATCAAATTCCAGAACCGACCGCTATATTAGTTCTCTCCCGGTAAAAGACGTGCCCGACGAACATAAAAACATGTTTCTGACCAAGCATCCTGCCAGCGTTATGGTATTTGGATTGGTGGCTTCTGATGGCAAAAAATGGACCCGGTGTTCATTCCAGAAGGCGACAAGGTGAACAAGGAGGTCTACATCGGGATTTTAAGTAAGCATGTCCTTCCGTGGATCAACGAACAATACGGCCCGAATCCAAATGTTGTGTTTCAACAAGATGGGGCTCCGTGCCACACCTCAAACCGCACTAAGAATTGATTGCAAGAACATCTGCCGTTCTGGGCAAAGGATATGTGGCCGCCATCCAGCCCCGATCTTAATCCGCAGGATTATTCAATATGGCTCGTCATGGAGACCAAGGCCTGTTCTAAACGCCACCCAAGTACAGCAAGCCTCCGACAAACATTGACCCGTACCTGGAGAGAAATGGACCCCCGCTACATTATTAGGACCTGCCGTGCGTTCCGAAAGCGGGTGGAGGCCGTAATTGCAGCAAACGGAAACTCGATCGATGACTAACATAGTTTAAGACTCAAAAAAACATCCCCCCTTTGAATAAATAAAAAAACATAAAAACCGAATTTTTTCAGATTTTTTTTTAATTTTGACGCAGCGCAATTATGCAAACATTTTCACGCATACGGTAACTCTTCAAAGATTGAAAATCAATGACAAAATGTCGAAAGACAAAAGATTGAAGAGGAAAAATAGGGGCACAAGGTTGAAAATCTTTTTTTTTAAAGAAGGAAAAATTTCCTGCCATGCCTGTTTTCGACGTTTTGAATTCGACCTTTCGACCTTTTGTCCTTAATACTCTTGTTGCTGATAATAAGCTTGGGTTCCTGTAATATACTTGCTATATTTTAATAGCAGGGTGAGGATGAGGTTTGGTTTCCCAGGCATGGCAAAATATCGGTACCAATATTTTGTTTTCCTCAGAAATCAATTCGAAGCTCCTCTTTGTTGAGCTTATTTTCTTAAAGGGTCTAAAAAGCGTAACATTTTCAATATAATTGATGGATAAAGAGTTTTATGAGAAAATAAACAAAAACTATATCGAAATTGATATTTAATTTTTCCTGAAGGCAAGATTCAAAACTGTCTTCCATCGTTTTTCGGGACTTCTAGACTACCCTTTTCCATCTGTCATTTTTTTTATAATACATGCACTGCCACAATTTGAAAATCCCCACTCCCTCCTTCTTAGCATGAACGTTATTTTCTAATGTTCCCCAATGACAATTGAGTAATGTCACAACAGATCCCAAGGTTTTCCTAGAATTTTCATAAAAATGCTTTACTTTTACTTACTTTTTATAATTTCCACAAGAGTTCGTACAGTAAATTATATAAACAAAATCTGGTTCCTTAAACATTTTTTTTCATTTCCTTTGGCGTAATCAAAGGCGTCATTTTTTAAGCAAAATATTGTTTAGGGGAGATGAAACACATGGTAGAATTTCAAACGAAATTCACTCAACGCTTCAGTCGTAATATTGTATTTTGTACAACAGTGGAGAAAAAAACTTCGCTGCAGCGTGGTGCGACGACGTGGAGATTAAACTGGGACGTTGCTTAACCGAGAGGCTAGAGTCCACGGCTACCAAGCAAAGCCATGCTAAAGGTGTCTGGGTTCGATTACCGGTCGGCCCAGGATCTTTTCGTAATGGAAATTTGCTTGACTTCCCTGGTCATAAAGTATCTTCGTACCGGCCGCACAAAATACGAATGCAAAAATGTGAACTTTGGCAGAGAAAGCTCTCACTTACCAACTGTGGAAGTGCTATATAAATACTAGGCTGAGACGCAGGCTTTGTCCCAGTGAGGACGTAATGCCAAGAAGAAGTTTTAAAAGTGAGATCTGGGGTTTTTTTTTTATTACCGTACGGGTTTGGGCCGAAGGGTCTCAGATTTTCATGAAACTTTTTCCACAGGCAGGGCTCATGGATATATGAATAAAAAAAAATTGAGAAAAATTCAGGGTCGCCTTTTTTCCGGAAAACTCAGGTGGAAATTTTTTGTTTTCCCTTGACACTACTTACTTTGAAAAATCATAACTCAAGAACAAAGCATCGTAGAAACAAATTTTTTAAAAGAAAATTTAAGCAAATTTTCTCAGAAATCAAAAAAACAATATGAACTGGAAAAAGTTTTCCACAAAATTTTCCACCGTTGGGAAAATTCGTAAAGAAAAGCCGGAAAAAGTTTGCCCGAACTCGTGGAAAATTTTCAAAAAAATATTTTTGAGAAGGTAATTTTATAAGCTTTAATCACTGAAATTTTTGGAATGCACTTTTTTTTTGTTTTTGAGTTATGGCCAATTTTGTGAAAAATGTCCAGATGTGCCACTTTTCTTTGAAAAATCATAACTCAAGAACGAAACATTGTAGAAACAATTCTGAGAAATCCAAAAAAAAATATGAACTGGAAAAAGTTTTCCACAAAATTTTCCACCGTTGGGGAAATTTATAAAGAAAAGCTGGAAAAACTATGCCCGAACTCGCGGAAATTTTTTAATAAAATATTTTTATAAACTTCAATTCTGGTAACTTTTAGGATGTGCTTTTCTTTAGTTCCTGAAACTGACCATAGAGTTTTGTAAAAAAAATGCAAAGATTTGCCATACATGCCTTTTCGTTTAAAAATCATGACTCAAGACTCATCATGACTTGTCGAACCGGATTCAAATTATCTCAAAAATATGAAATTTTTGAAATGGAATCAGTTTCCCAGGACATTTTTCACTGTTTGTGAAAACAAATAATGAAAACCCGATTAGCTATTCCAGCTTTCAAAGTATATTTGAAAAGAGCGATCAATCCAATCCTACAATATTTTTCAATACGCTCATTTTTCGTTCCTAAAACATGATCAAATATTGCTAGGATGAGCTGCTTGAACCATATATTTACAAATTTATAAGTACATAAACAAAATTTCTTAAGAACGAAACTACATAGAAACAAAGTTTTCTTCAACCAGAATGTAGGCAATTTTTTCCTGTTAGGTAACTAAAAAACTGACAGTTGAAAAAATGGGTAGACAATATGACAAATAGGTATTTACCAATTCAAGTTTGAAGCGTTGAAATGGCTTGAGAATCATAAGTTTACCAAAAACTAACATGGTAGCAGTGAGAAAGTGCAAGTGTTGTTTATCAGCTGTGTATTCCTCGTTATTATTTTTTGTAAAGTGAAAAAAGTTTTCCCGAAGCTGTTGAAATGGACAAAGTTTAATATTACGAATACAATTCTTTATGCTGTAACCCCTTCGGACTGGACGGCCACAAATCAGTAAGGACAAATCTACGATCGATCAGCCAAGGCCTCATCAGTAAGCTTCATTCGAATGGAGTTCGGTGGATTACGGAAAAGATGAAAATTTGCGTGAAGTGCTCCATTACCGGTGACCAGAAGGCTCTCGTAACGGATCTTCCAGAAGCAATGGCGTTTGAGGAACAAGTTTCACCACTATATTCGTTGGCGTCGCCAAAGGAAACTCCTTCCTAGTTGGTTCTATAAATAATGTACAAAAAATACAAGAGCTTGCTAAATTCTTGGAAATTTCTTTTCAAGTAAAATCTTCACGTTTGGATGCTTCTAGTAGTAACTATCTATGGACGAAATGTTCAATCAAATTTTGAGTAAAATAAAGACTTGGTTTCCGCCTAATATTGTCGATGTTACAGAGGATTTTAATTCCGTTTTATTAAATTTGAACTCAGCTGTTACAAAAGCTGAACCTGACAGGCAAATTGAACTTCTAAAATTACTTTCTAGGAATTGGTCATATGCCAAAGTTAAAGCTCATTTTGACGTGTCTCAACACGTTATAACTGAATCGAAAAAAAATACAATTTAGGGATTCAAACACTTTCAAAAGTAGGACGACCCTCGCATGGATCAGACGCCAAGACATAGTTTCAAATTTTTACCTAAGGGATGATTTCAGTCGGCCATTTCCTGGCTTGAAAGATACCATATCTATTAAGTTACCCAATGGAGTGCGCCAAAATGTTCAAAAACGCCTTTTGCTTGACCCTTTGGATACTTTATATTTATATTATAAACAATATTTGGAAACCTGTAAGAGTGAACAGGAATCTGTCTCATTCACATCGTTCTGGAAACTTAAACCAAAACAATGTGTTTATACAAAGGATTCATCGGCCATGAATGTTGGTGTTTGCATGATACATGATAATATGCAATTCATGGTTGATGCATTGAAAAAACTAATTGCTTTGAAGTTCATAATACAGAAAAAAACTTAACACCTTTTTGACTAGTCAAATGATATGTCCAGATAGTACAGATGATTGTTACTTGAGGTCCTGTGAGGATTGTAAATTAAAGAAATTAGATTTTGTTGCCAATCGCTTAGATGAAAACAACGTTGAAGAAGTTAAGTATTGTTTTTGGATTATTTCTCCTCGTTGTGTAATTATCAACAAAGAGGAAAATGTAAATGATGTTATAGAAAACTTGAAAAATCTCATAGAGAAGTTTCTTGTGCATCAATTCAAAGTAGATAAACAAAATAAATTTATAAGAGCTAATAAAGGATCACTAGTTGAAAACAAAGAAATAATGTGCCAGATGGATTTCGCGGAAAATTATTCGTGCGTGATACAAGATTCCATTCAAAGCCATTACTTTGTACGACCTCAAGTAACAAAACATCCATTTGTAATTTATTACAAAGACAAATCTTCGATCAAAGTCTTAAATTTTGTTGTAATTGCTGACATAAAAAAGCGTAACACGACACCAGTTTATGCTTATTAAACAAAACTAATTTCAAGATTGAAAAATAAATTTCCTGAGCTTGAAAAAATCATTTATCTTTCTGATGGTTGCGGAGAGCGGTACAAAAATAAATCAAATTTCAAAAATGTATGCAACCATGAAAATGATTTTAAAATTAGAGCAGAATGGCACTTTTTCCCAACCTCACATGGAAAAGGTCCATGTGATGGTATCGGTGGCAATATTAAGCGAATGGCTAGAGATGCTAGTATTAGAAAATCAGCGGAAATTAATAACGCCAAACAATTTAAAAAAGATTGGGAATTCATCTATGAAACTGAAAATGACTATCAAGAGAGATTTTCTAACTGAAAAATTACTTCAGGAGAGATTTTCTAACCTTGTTCCAATTCCTGGAACAAAAAAATATCATTAATTTATTCCAAAAGACGAACGAAGCATTTTCTCGAGTGAATTCTCAGATGCACATGAAAACCAAGAAAATACAGCATGCTTTGTTCTTAATACTACAAAGAAACGAAAATCTTCTGGTGGTAGCAACCAAAGGCAATCTTCCCGGTTGAAAAAATAGATAGTTTTAAGATAAGATGTAAGTTATGTACTGAATAATTGAATAAATAAAATTAAAGAAAAATATAAAAAGAATCTTATTTGTTCCATAGAAAAGAAAGAATCCCTTGGAATGGAAAAGAAACAGTTTTTTCAGCTTTGCTCAACGATGTAATGTTTCATGAAAATATAATCCAATCCGACTTATACTTCATTAAAACCAATCCCATATAGTTTCTTTCAGATCTTTTAGAAAATTTGCAATTGCTTTGATAAAAAAACCTTGTTTTTCTGATGCTTCGATTGAAATATGGGTTTTCAAAGAAAAGGCTAATATGGTCATTTTTCACAAAATTGACCATAACTCAGGAACATAAAAAAGTACATCCTTAAAGTTACTAGAATTGAAGTTTATAAAGTTTCCTTCTCAAAAATATTTTAATAAAAAATTTTCGCGAGTTCGGGCATAGATTTTCCAGCTTTTCTTTATGAATTTCCCTAACGGTGGAAAATTTTGTGGAAACTTTTTTCTAGTTCATATTTTTTTTGGATTTCTGAGAAAATTTGCTTAAATTTTCATATAAAAACTTTGTTTCTACAATGTTTCGTTCTTGAGTTATGATTTTTCAAAGAAAAGTTTCATATGGCACATCTGGACATTTTTCACAAAATGGCCATAACTCAAAAACGAAAAAAGTGCATTCCAAAAATTTCAGTGATTAAAGCTTATAAAATTACCTTCTCGAAGATATTTTTTTGAAAATTTTCCACGAGTTCGGGCATAGTTTTTCCGGCTTTTCTTTACGAATTTTCCCAACGGTGGAAAATTTTGTGGAAAACTTTTTCCAGTTCATATTTTTTTTTATTTAAGAGAAAATTTGCTTAAATTTTCTTTTAAAAATTTTGTTTCTACGATGCTTCGTTCTTGAGTTATGATTTTTCAAAGTAAGTAGTGTCAAGGGAAAACAAAAAATTTCCACCTGAGTTTTCCGGAAAAATAGGCGACCCTGAATTTTTCTCAATTTTTTTTTTATTCATATATCCATGAGCCCTGCCTGTGGAAAAAGTTTCATGAAAATCTGAGACCCTCCGGCCCAATTTGTACGATAATAAACAAAAAATCCCCATCTATGAACTCTTTATGAATCATAGTTTTAAGTAATTTTCATGGCAATCACTAAAATACCCAGTGAACACAAACTCGTATACTACTCGTATAAGATTGCAAAAGTGGAGGCGATATACGTACTCGCGCCATAAGGCTGCATGCAAAATGTACGTATATCGCCTCCACATTTGCACTCTTATATCCTACGATATACGATCGTGTGTTTGCTGGGGAAATGTTCCGCTTTCGAAGGTAGGTATAAGTGAACTTTGATTATACAGGGTGTTTGGTTCCGGACTTTAAGAATTTTGAGGGTAGATAGATCTCTACGAATTATGAAAAAGTTCCCAAGGAACATAGGGTCGCAACCCGACCAGAACCACATAACAAGATTATAACACATTCCTATCAGCAGCAGTTAAAAATAACAGAAGTTGATAAAATTTTCTTATCAAGATGGCTTTGTCCTCAACTTGTTATATTTTTAGTTACTCATTTATAACAACATTTGTTATATTTTTGACGTCGCATTTATAAGTTTGTTGCAAATAACATAAACAGTAACATAGTTTGTATTAATTTTGTTATTTTGTAACATCCTTGCAACACATTCTGTAATAATATTGATATAATTGTAACAGGGTTTACTATATTTTAGTTCAATTTGGTGCAAATTTTGTTAGAATTTTTGTTCTTTTAGCTACTAACGGTACATGTTTTATAACAACTGGTGAAATAAAAAATCATATCAGGAAAACATATACTGTTATAATCTTGTTTCTTCCGTCTGGTCGGGAAGTCACTGCTAAGTAAGTTAATTATAATTTGAAGTTTTGACGTTGGATAACGTCTTTTGGCAACAAATGGGGGTACAATTCAGAAAAACGAAAAATTGAGCATGTAACGAAAAATTTTGACCGCTAATAACTCAATCATTTATCGATAGATTTTCAATATTTATCCATGAATCGATTGGAAATTCATCAACGCGTCGATTCAAATGGAGGACACTTTGGAATATTAGCAACAAACTATTGAAAAATCATAAAACGTTGACCCCTTTCTTATCTAACCAATCACGTCCAAACACATTTTTGGATTCTGCTTCATTACTTCCAGGAGTGCTTAAAATATTCCTTCCTCCCGGTGCTCCAGCAAGGATTCTTGAAAAATGTTTCCCCAGGATTTTCTATGAAATACACTTCTTTAAATTTTCATCTGTTCTCTCAAGAACATTTAACTTATTTTTATTAATTTTTCTACGATTCATCCACTATAATAGAGGGTACATTTGCAAGATGACTTGAAAAACTTTGTTTTTTTTTTTAATTTTCAGTAGTTTTCAGGTTTTTCCTCCAAAATTTCGCAAGTACCTTTAAAAAATAAGAGATTAATTTTGTGGTGCCTCATTGATTCAAATATTTCGGTCGATTCATGATTCATGATTTTGAAATTTTAGATTACTTTCATAGAAATGAACTTTTTTGCACGCAAAATCTTCAAATTCGATAATAGTTACAAACAGCGTTCATTCACTGTAGGTTAAATTGATATTTGTGCTCCATTATGAAGAAATAAAATCGTGTGACACGGTGATAAATTTCACCCGAATTAACGGTACACAGAGTATTTAGTGTATTTTGGACAGTGCGTTACGCGTATATAATTTGGCCACTTCCATTTGATTGGCCAAAATGGCCAAATTATAAATGCGTAACGGTCTGTCCAAAATACTTTGACCACCCTAGGGCGTTGCATTCTTTTCATCGTTTAAGTTTATATGAATATTTCTGCATTTGTTTTCAGAAATGGCACAATTTGTAAAAAAAAAACAATTTGGCGGAGAGATTTGAGCCAAGTTAATCCATGACTAGACTGCTAAGAATGAGTAATCAACTCTTTGAAACACCATCAAATAATTTTTCGAGTATAAAGCCTCAAATGTTCTCGACTTCTCCGAAAATAGCTCTGTCGTTAAATGTCATTTATTTTTACTTTTGCATTCATTTGCTTATCTAACCAACAGAAATTATATTATTTCGTTCAGTGGTTCTCGCATTATAAAAGATACGGTTTTCCGGAAGCAGATAATTCCATGACAGCCATTCTGTTAACGAATCAGCTTTGTTTTTTACATTAATAATTTTTGGATTCTCAATTCTTCACATTACACTTTTCTAAATGACTATTCCAACCTCACTTAGTATATCATTAATAACGTATTTGAGTGTCCCAAAACAGTTGTCTCTAGTAACTTTGGGTTTACTAAATCTGATGTCACGCCAAGAAATGGTCCACCCCGTTTGAGTACAACATTTTTTAAAACACTGCTTTGGGTTCTGCTAAACCGCACCAAGTGCCATTTTTTCTCTAATTGACTTTTTTACACCAGAGGACTCAAATAATCATTACCTTTCTACCATAAAAATATCAAGTAGTTTGAACAGTCCCTTGTAATCTTAGATAAAAAATTTTCTTTGGGTGGACAAGAAAAACTGTAATTTTGTTCAGCCAGAGCGAACCATAAACCAACGCACGTCATCAGAGGAAATTCATTTTTCAGATATAAAGCTATATTTTTTCAACTTCCTTCTATATTTTTACAATTTATCCAGTCCTAGCAACTCATAGAAATAGAGGCTAGTGAAATTGGGCAGCAATTGATTAATCAAAATTAAATATTGCTCCGGTGGCGTTGATCTATTTTCTTTCAAATTTTATCCAGCCACACCGCACTAAGTACTGTTTATCTGAAAATCACATTTAGACATGAAGTAAAGGCATTTAAATGCAATAAATACTTGCATTAGCTTGTTATATAATATGTTTATCAAACCACACAGAAGCCGTAATAAAAAAAATCGAATTAATTTAATCTGATGCTGTGTGAACAACTCAGGTGGACTTGGTGCGCTTTAGTTGTTCAGAAAATGGCATTATCGCCATCAAACCCCGTCAGAAAAACTGCACATTACTTGATTCAAGTTTATCACCATTCCTTCAAGAAGTGAAGATGACCTAGTGGCAGCACACTAGATTACCACTCAGAAGGCAAGAGTTCGAATCCCGATGAAACTTTTTTTCTGATATTCTATCCGATGGTGATGGAAATCAAACAACTTTTAGATTCTGTGATTATTTTTATATTGCAGAAAAACATCAGCAGGTCAATGTACATCTGAAAAGATGGTGATTCCTGGTGAACACTTCACGCATTGAACTGTGAACTTGATCAGCAAAGGTGCACCAAATGGGAGCAACTTGGTGCGTTTTTGCAGAGCGAATTCATGGTTTTCTTCGATCATTAGGATCTATGTATGAACACGTGAGAACCTTGATTCAATACGTACGAACCCTTCCCATAAACACTTGTGACATGGATTCCAACATGCATGGTGATGATATGCATCACTTGTCTCAAATTTTACTTGTGTTGTTGAAAACTGTGAAACACATCCAACCATACCGAACCAAGAACCATATTTTTCAATTTTTGTTCAGCCAGAGTGAACTGAGTGCTTCATATTGTTTAATGAAATCTAATTACATCGTTAATTTTTGATGATTTACTAGTATATTTAATCTCGGTGTACTTATTGAACACTGTTAATCGCATGTGAGCGATAAAAACATTAAAATTATCATCCGCGATAAACTAGTACATGAAAAAACTTTAAAGTAAAATATCTAGGAATAAAGATTTTGGCACTTGGTGCGGTTTAGCAGAACCCCGACCATATACGTTTCATAAAATTTAAATTATGATTCATCAATCTTTTTAGCAATATTACTCATCAATAATGCAGCATATGGCTTGAAATTTAATGTAGGACATAGTTGGACGTAATTTGCTCGGTTCACCCTTAAAAGGCTCGGACGACTTTGTTTCACGTTTTTGATCATATCTTACGTCTAGTTTAAGAGCCCCGTTTTTTGGTTTAAGAAGGTCAAATAATCATTATTTGAAACTTAATAAAATCACTGTTTCAGCAAATTAAAATTGTTGTAGGTAAATTTTAATCATTCTAGACGTATAGATACCATTTTGGGTTTTGTTGAGTAGCTCCGGCATAGAAATCCGGAATTAAAAAAATCGCGTATGAAATACGGCCTCCTATATCTGAACATGTCAAATAGTCAAGTGAATATTATGGTTCAAAAAGTGCCCTCATATGATTGCTAGACTTAATACATACGATCCCATAAATACATTCGAAATATATTGAGATTTTTCCAAGAATCCTTTGTGGAGTAGGAGGTGTACACTACATTTCCGGTCGTGTATCCGGATTGACCATCGGTATCTAGATCCTTGTGACTGCATAAGGAGGTGCAACTAATCCCCTGTACAAAACCGTTAAAGTTTTGAGAATTGGTCTATTGAGTCAAAAGGTATGAGCAAAAAAATTAAGTCGTCCACTCCTTATAAGGGTTTAATGATTTTTTTCAATATGACTGCGATCTCCATACAAGTTCTTCATTTATATGGAAAAATATAATATTTGCCTGAAGCATCAATTTAACTTATGAGCATCTAACGTGCTACGAAGCTTGTTGATAAGTGTTAAGTATTCTTAAACATAAAAAAATGAGTTCCGTGTTAAATAAAGCAAATAAATTGCTAACAAAGCCGTAAAACTTTCATGCATGTTGACTGAAACCATTAAATTATGTATTTTCAATAGCCAATATTTCAAAAACTAGACGTGCTATATTTTTCAAAATGGCAGTGAATTTAATTATTATTCTTGTGCTATATTGGTGCTTTAGACAAAAAATGCTCCGCATTATTATATTTTCGCAGTCCATATTCAACATCATAAAGAAGCAGAATCAGGCCTGCATGATTCCTGGGGGATCTGGCCCCCCTATTCCTACGCCAATGCATACGATATGGACGGCCTACAGTTCCAATCTCCATGAGCATGGGTTGGAGTGACCCACGCGTAAACGATGTGAACTGTACTTCTACTTGCACGTGGATGGATTTACCTCCGAAGGTTTCCAGTACTGTGGGCTCACGTTTGCATTGGAGCACTGGATAGATGAAAGCGTATCTCATTAGCAAATATAATGTATAACCTGCTTTTCCAGGGGAATACTATTAAGATTTCTCTATATTCAATCGTACCGGGACGTGGGCAGATATCTGAACCGAATGTGAACGTTGCAGATGGGAATCGGCTAAGCCTTCATCTTTTCGGATACTTGGCAATCTATGCAGCAATGTAGTTTCGCAATCAATGAGAAATGTATACTCATTCTGCATATGAGAACGTCTCAAATAAGGAGCGCTTTGCCTCGGTAGCCAGGTGATTTATTAAACAACATGAAGTACAATGTATAATATGTAGGTTGTCGATTCCGGGATATCCCGGGATCGAAGAAATTTTGAGATTTCCTGTATCTCGCGATATAATTTATAACGTCTCGATAATTCTGTGATAAATGTTAATTTAAATGTAACCATTAAATTTCAAAGCAAATTAGAGATAATTATAATCCATAACGAAAACATACACTTTTAAAAAATTAGACGTTTACATTTGAGATAATTCATTCGGCTCGAATTATCAACACAATTTTACGTTTCTTTTGATTCAAAGACCATAACCCTGAAACGAAATTTGTTTTCAAATACATTTAGATTGAGAGCATTACGTTCAACAATCTATCTTTACGAAAACGCATAACGTTTGTGTCAATTTCATAATGTCACATGCTGCATTCCTTAAAACATAGACGTAATACTGAATTTCTCATGTTAGAAGACATATATTTTACATGATCTATGACTTTGGTGTCGGCATCATGTAAATCATTGAGTTTGTTTTCTAATATGGCCATTACGAGACGTCGCGATTTTTCTCCTCTGTGTCGATATGATACAATCCTAAACAATTAAGGAACATTGAAGGTTGCCGAGGCTGTTGAAGAAGTAATTTAAGACCTTGTGAAAATAGTGATCGCTGAGGAGTGATTTTTCGCTGCTTCAAAATGCGGTTGTGATCGTGTAGCGAAGGGTTCTGCCAGTATGAAAAATAAAAACGTTGTTTAGTTCGCGTCGGTTGTTTGTTGCCTCAAATTGGGAAGCATCTTTTTCGTGAAGTGATTACGTAGTGCAATCATGCGAAAGCAGGTTTTAGTTATCCCGGTTCACTTGTCGCATCTCGAAGAATAGTTGTTCCATTCTGCTGTGAATTTGGCTCTCGTAGATAGTGAAGAAAAATTATACGTGGATGGTGAACTGCTGCAGGCAATGTGCGCCAAATAACAATGTTTTTTGGCTAGTGCAAGTTGTTTGTAGTTTTTTAATGGATGATCGACAAAAGCCACAAAGCGGTAAGAGCTATTTTTTTATCAAGTTTTATTTAGCCACATGGGACTACCTTGCCAAATTTTCAAAAGCTCTAATAACCCTTTTTCAAGCGTTGACATTCTTTAATTAAGCAATGCTCCGCAGTTGCAGAGTAGATGCTCATCAGTTTCGTTTTCAGTTCGAAAAAAATCACATTCAGAGGATTGGATTTTCCCTATCTTTTTAAGATGATACCTATTTTGGCAGTGACCGGTCATCAAGCCAGTTATTACCCTAAGATTTCCTTTATTAAAATTTAGTATAGCCCGGGCTTTTTTAGGAACAAATATTTGTACAGTCAATTTTAACTTGTATTTTAGCTTGAAACACAGTGGGACTGCGCCTGCTGATACCATGGCCGGAAACTCCAGCTCCGGTATTATCAGCCATCTCTGACCAGTCGGTATAAATACAAAAAAAACCTGGACGCAAACTTGGGCCACCAGAATCCCAAATATAGCGGATTGAAGGGAACATCATAGTTAGTCTTCGTTGTCATCTAATCTTCTATTGCTTTCATATCTGAATTCATATTTTGCAGCTTGCAGTTTAATGAATTAATACCCTTACCTCCACAGTGCGCATCGTACCTTCGTGCTGTGCGTACACGAATTCTCTCTGCTCTTGGAAGTTTTCTTTTAAACTACCTAAAGCAATAAAACAGTATTTTTCAGTGCTACATAAACAGTACTTTTCAGTGCTAAAATTAAAAACGGTACTTTTCAGTGCTACTAAAACAGCACTTTTCAGTACTATTTTCTACTATTGATCCCTTTACGATCCTTGTTAGGACCCGTGCCTTGGTGAATCTCTGAATTCACTACTTCCTTCCAAAAAAGTGGGTTTCAAAACTGTCACAACACGCGGCAAGAATGGAAGAAAGGACGCTTCCCCGGAATGCGAAGTTTCTTCCAAGGGTAAAATGAATAATTGTATCGAAATGAGCAATCAGTTCGATGCTCTAGACAAATTTTCCGAACACCAAATCGAAGCAGCCTCTAGCCCAGGCTCTTTGATTCAAGTGAGGAAGCAAAGAGTGCCGCCTATCGTGGTCAGTTGTTCCGAATTTGGGGGATTTAGGCAGGAGATCTTGAACTCCATCAGGGGAATCAAGGTTTCCTTCCAAATCGCAAAGAAAGGAGACTGTCGCGTTTTGCCGGAAACTCTTAAAGATCGCGAACTTCTTCTCAAACATCTTGAAGAGAAGAAGCACATTTTTTTACTTATGACGACAAAATTGAACGTCTGTTCAAAGTTGTCTTGAAAGGTCTCTCAAGTGACTATAAGTCACCTGAAGAGATCAAAAATGGAATAAATGATTTACTTGGATTTTCCCCAGTCCAAGTAATCATTATGAAAAAGAGAACCCAATCTGGCATTGTTCGGAAAAGGCTTTCTCAAGAACATTATTTAGTTCACTTTAACAAAAAAGAACTAAATAATATTAAGGCTTTAGAAAAAGCTAAACTTTTGTTTGATGTCCGTGTGACATGGGAACATTTCCAGAAATCTGGAGGAAATTACCAGAACCCCACTCAGTGCCGTCGGTGCCAAAAGTGGGGTCATGGTACAAAAAATTGTCGCATGGATGCTAAATGCATGATTTGCAGAGGTTCTTCTCATGCCAAAGACGTCTGTCCAGTGAAGGAAGATACCACCAAGTTCATATGCTGTAATTGCGGGGCTAATCATAAGTCCAATTTTTGGAATTGCTCTTCACGCAAAAGGGTCATTGAGGCTCGTGCCAGGCAGATGAAAGATAATATCCGTTACGATAACGGTCGTTTCCGGAATGAGCCTGGTAGAGTATCGAACAATGCTCATTTTTCAGTTAACGATCGCTTGATCATGAATCATACCCATCAGGAAGATCATAATCATGCTCATTCATTAAATCCGTCGGGTAGTCGTTTGAATTTTTAAATTTCGAATGTATCTACCCACGGTAAATCCTTTGCCGATATCGTAGCAGGAAATTTGAACTCCTCCCCTGTTCGATCAATGGGTACCCATTCTACTTGTTTCAAATCAAATGGTAAAAACCCTACCGCCACAGGTAACTCCGCTTCTTCGTCTACCGGAAATTCCAATGGGAAATCACATGACATGTCTGCCTTCGATTTTAATTTTCTAACTGAACAATTGAATCAAATGATTGATGCAATGTTCAAAGCCACCACTATGACTGAAGCAGTCCAAGTAGGTGTAAAATTTACAAATCAAATTGTTATTGGATTACGTTTTTCTAATGGATCCAAATAATAATTTAAATGTTTTAAATTGGAATGCTCGTTCTCTGAATGGTAAAGAGGACGAGCTGTTTAATTTTCTTACGGTTAATAACGTGCATATAGCAGTTATTACAGAAACGAATTTAAAACCTGGATCTAAACTCAAAAGAGATCCTAACTTTTTTGTTTATCGTAACGATCGACTTGATGGGGCATGTGGGGGAGTTGCAATCATCATTCATAGGCGTATAAAACATCAACTGTTTTCGTCATTTGAAACCAAAGTTTTTGAAACTTTAGGTGTTTCTGTTGAAACACAGTTTGGTAAATATACTTTCATAGCTGCCTATTTGCCTTTTCAATGCTCTGGACAGCAAGTTAATTTGCTCCAAACTGACTTGCGAAAATTGACTCGCAATAAGTCAACATTTTTTGTCATTGGTGACTTTAATGCCAAATGAGTGCTCTTCAGGATATTTCTCAATTCAATACCCTGATAGCCCCACATGTTTTTCCTCTTCTAGAAATCCATCTACGATTGATTTGGTCTTAACCGACTCTAGTCATCTTTGTAGCCAACTGATTACTCATGCTGATTTTGATTCTGATCATGTACCTGTTACATATCAAATATCCCAAGAAGCGATTCTCAATCCTATCAGCTCCACTTTCAATTATTTACGAGCCGACTGGAATATATATAAAACGTATGTTGACTCTAATCTTGATGTTAACATATCTTTAAAAACTAAACTTGATATTGACAATGCTCTCGAAACTTTAACAAATTCCATTGTTGAAGCCCGGAGCATTGCAATTCCAAAATGTGGAGTAAAATTTGAATCCGTGATTATAGACGATGATCTTAAACTCTTGATCCGTCTTAAAAACGTGAGGAGAAGGCAATTTCAACGCACTCGCGATCCTCCTATGAAAATTATATGGCAGGATTTGCAGAAAGAAATCAAGAAACGTTTTGCTCAATTAAGAAACAAAAATTTTGAAAATAAAATTTCTCCATTGGACCCTGGCTCTAAGCCCTTTTGGAAATTATCTAAAATCTTGAAAAAACCTCAGAAACCAATACCGGCATTGAGAGAGGAAAACAAATTATTACCGTAAAATCGGGTGTAATTGATCAGAAGGGTGAAATTGATCATCGTATCACACGATTTTATTTATTCGTAATGGAGCACAAATATCAATGTAAGTTGCAGTAAATGAACGTTGCTTGTCGTAACTATTGTCGAATGGTGTGTTGTGAAGTTTTTTGCGTTAAAGAATGTTTATTACTATAAAAATTACTTAAAATTTCAAAAATCATGCACGGTGCAGTATTGACAAACACCTATGAACTTCTATTTATAAGCAAGGATTTGAACATGGCATAAACCTGAAAGTTTGTGAGGATGCTTGAGATATATCTCTAAACCAGATTTCATCACCAAAACTCGTACCAATTTGATCATATGGTTGAAATAATTGAATTTCTGTTAGATATCATTGAATTCTTTGGTAAATTGCATATATTTAGGCGTTTTCCGCGTTATTCTTGAAATTTAACTATTCGTTATTTTATAAATATTGCATTGTTAAGAATTGTACATATTCGGATTCAGGGAACTCAAATTTATCATATAGAGTTGTTTTGGAAACTAACAATAATGGCATTGACATGTGATCAATTTCACCCCGAAATGAGATCCCCCTATTTTTTATTTTCGAGGTATTTGTTAACACTAAAATGACATTTGTTAGAAAATGTCGGTACAAAAGTCGATGAGGCTCACCTTCGTACTTGTTTTCCTGCATTTAGTTGTTTGGGATTGTTAACATTATAGAAAAACCGTGAACAATGATCAATTTCACCCGAAATTACGGTACTAACTAATTGCGAAAAAGCTCAAAAGCTTGCTATGCAGTTTGAAAGTGCGCACAATTTTAATTTAGGACTTACTAGTCCAATTGAAAATGAAGTTACTCAGGAGTTCGAAAATATTCTCAATCAAGAGAACGTTTCCGAAAATGCCTGGGAGACTGATTTGGAAGAAGTGAGAACTATTATTTAAAAAAATTAAAAATATGAAAGCTCCTGGCGATGATGGAATTTTCTACATCCTCATCAAGAAACTTCCAGAAAGTAGCTTAGCATTTTTAGTTGATATATTTAACAAATGTTTTCAATTAGCCTATTTTCCTGACAAATGGAAAAATGCTAAGGTTGTTGCAATTTTAAAACCAGACAAAAATCCAACAGAAGCTTCTAGCTATCGTCCAATCAGTTTGCTATCCTCCATCAGTAAACTTTTTGAAAAGGTTATATTGAACAGAATGATGGCCCATATCAACGAAAATTCAATTTTTGCCAATGAACAGTTCGGATTCCGCCATGGACATTCGACCACTCATCAACTATTACGTGTAACAAATTTGATCCGTTCCAACAAATCTGAAGGCTATTCTACTGGTCTTGCTCTTCTAGACATAGAAAAAGCATTCGACAGTGTTTGGCATGAAGGTTTGATTGTAAAGTTAAAAAACTTTAATTTTCCAACATACATTGTTAGAATAATTCAAAGTTATCTGTCAAATCGTACACTTCAGGTTAATTATCAGAACTCCAGATCTGAAAGACTTCCTGTAAGAGCTAGTGTTCCTCAAGGCAGCATTTTGGGACCAATATTATACAATATTTTCACATCTGACTTACCTGAGTTACCTCAGGAATATCAAAAATCTTTGTTTGCGGATGACACAGGCCTCTCCGCCAAAGGACGAAGCCTGCGTGTCATCTGTAGTCGATTGCAAAAAAGTTTGGATATTTTTTTTCATACTTGCAAAAATGGAAGATTTCTCTTAATGCTTCCAAAATTCAACTAATAATATTCCCACATAAACCAAAAGCTCTTTATTTGAAACCTTCAAGTAGAAATGTTGTCACGATGAGAGAGATTCCAATAAATTGGTCAGATGAAGTTAAGTATCTAGGGCTCATGCTAGATAAGAATTTAACTTTCAAAAATCACATTGAGGGCATTCAAGCCAAATGTAATAAATATGTTAAATGTCTCTATCCCCTTATTAATAGAAAATCAAAACATTGTCTTATGAACAAGCTTTAGATATTCAAACAAATTTTCAGGCCAGCCATGTTGTATGCTGTACCAATATGGACTAGCTGTTGTAATAACACAAAGAAAGCTCTGCAGAAAATTCAAAATAAAAATTTGAAAATGATTCTGACACTTCCTCCCTGGTATAGTACCAATGAGTTACATAGAATATCGAATGTTGAAACATTGGAACAAATGTCAAATAAATTATTTCAGGCAAAAATCGTTACAATCTTCTATTGCCACAATTAATGTGTTATATGTTTAAGTTAAATTAGGTTAAGTATATTCAAAGCGTTTTTTTTCTCTTACCATGCCCACACAGTTACGGATCACCCACAGTGACGGATCACTTTGGCGTTCAACATCGGATAACTTGCTCAAAACATAAACGTTGACGTAAAACATATTTTTCCCATGTTACACTATTTGTCTTCTACCATTTGTAATGTTAAGCACAACATTCAATCGCTAAATAACGGTGTTTTTGACAAATGTTTAGTTGGTACCACACAGCTATCATTATATGGTAGTTTTCTGTAAGAAGTGCCGTCAGCATTCATAAGCTCCCACATGTGGTAAAATTCAAATGTTATAGCATATTTTATGCTCGTTCGCTTCGATTTAGTATGAATTCATCTTTGGAAAACATTTTACTTGAATTTTTATTCAAAATACCGAATATTACCACTTCTAACTAGTGATCCATAATATGGACCAGGAAATGATTGTTTACCACGGTTATGGATCACTTCCAAAGAATGTAGATTTCTGCTATTTTATGCATTGAAATCAACATTTTTAGACAGCAGCACTAAGGATAAAACTAATAAAACATCAAGGTTTGTAAATTTCATATTTTAGCAGACAAAAATGGGTGGAAAACTTGATGTGGAGCGGAAACAGTTCATGTATCAGTTACTACAATGCAGTATCACAATAAAAAGGGCATTTTACCCTTGTTTCCAGCTCTAACACTGCTATTTTTGCAGTAATATATGACACATTGTTAACTTTCGCCATACCATGCAATACAGATGCATTGAGTTGAAAATCTCTTGATTTTGCGCACTGATCCGTAATATGTCACAATTTGATCCATAATATGAAAATTGATCCATAATATGGTTTTCAGAAACCGACACAATTTTTAATTTTTATGCAATCCTATGTAAATATTACACTCAAAACAGTTTACTAACCGAAGTTCCAATTTGAAACGATTCGATTCGTGCTTTTAAATTACAATTTTACGTTTTCCATGTCGTTTTATTGAATTTTATAGGTTGGACTCCACACTATTTGATCCATAACTGTGGGGTCATGGTATAACCAGGTGAAATCAACTCACCTGTAAAAAATCTTAACTGCTACGGCAAATGAAATGTAATATGTTGTTAACAAAATGTTAATAAAATCTTAAATTTGTTTTACCAAATTAGGATGATAGTGTTGTCTAATAACACAGAACACCTAGATATAAGAAATGAATGTAATATTTGGAATGATACTAATACTGAAATTTAAAAAAAACCCTTATCTATGACCTTGTTCAGGTGAGAGTTCCAGCTCATTTAATTTAAATTTAATGTAATGTTTAACGCAGTTTGCAACCGATCGGAACTCGTGTTATCAAACTTTCCAGGAACCACGATGGCCACATCATCGGCATATCCAATTACCTCAAAACCTTGATCTATTAGAGTTATATGGAAATCGACTACTACAGGAGATCACAGTAAGGGCGATAACACTCCTCCTTGAGGACATCCTTTAGTAGATCTTCAAGATGTTTGCGCACCTCCTAGATCAGCAGAAATTGCCCGATCCTTGAGCATAGTCATAACATAACATTAATATTTTTGTTGGTGAATCTTCTGCTGAGCACTGCTGGATGTAGTTACATGATAGATTTTGAGTTTTGAAGTGAAATTCTATATTTTTGAGAAAAAACATATACCGTAATAATAGGACAACTAAAAGAGCTTTGTGCCTATTATTGCGATATCTATAAATCAAATTTAAAAAATCGAAATTTCAATAGTCATGATCAATGTAATTGCTAGAAACATATTTTATATTATTGTGACATTATCTTGTATCATTTATTCATTCAAACAAAAGATTTCTGTTTATCTTTACTCTGTAGCAATGCTGTTAAATGTCAAAATTTTGGAAAAAATGAAATGCTGATAGCACCCTTGCATGCGAAATATTGCATTATGAAATATTGGCAACCGACAGTAATTCGGAAAAGGTGACCGGGAAAAACATTTTCCGATGACTTTTTTCACTAGGAGCGATGATGTTAGCAATATTCAAATGTCAAAGTCACGCGAAACACATGAGATTCAACCAAGGCTGTAATATCTCTTATTAACAAAAATTGAGATAAAAACTATATTTTAACGACAATTTATAAACTGATTGCCGAAAATGTGTTGAAAAACTAGGAAACAAGATGATCGCAGGGAAGAAATCTATTGAAATAACATAGGATTGGTGAAATTTAGCGGAAAACCCATTCAAAAGGTACCGAAATTGTAGGGTATACGTATACACCGAATACATCGAAAATGCTTGCAATCTTGAGTGAAACTGAAACATTTCATGATCTTACATCCAACATTCGCCAATATTTCTTGCTTTCTTGCATCTTGAAAGTGAAATTGCAAACAAGAATGCACAGTTTACATGATTCTACGCTGAATATTCTGTCAAAAATAATGCACATGGATGGATCGATGGCTTGTCATTCCATGTGCATTATTTATGATTGAATTTTCAGATTGAAAATCATGTTTTGCATGCAACATTCTTCGAGAGAAGACGTTTCGCGTTCAATATTAAGGATATTGATAACAATGTTGTATATAATAGATGTGTTTATAGGTTTTATCGTTCAATAATACACGAGAAATGGCTCTGCATGATTGAGGCTAAAATTACGTTACGTGTAAATCTAAGATTGTTCAACAAATTACTATCTTATTTAGTGATTAGTGGTCTCAGATGGAAAACCCATGTCTATTAACATTAACATTTTCCAGCTATGAAACGAAACTTGAAAAAATACATTCAATGTTGATTTGTTTTCGAATCATGACATAAAGTAATCAAATAGTTTTCTTTACATATATGTCCAAAGTCACACAAACTGACAGCACCGCGCAGTGTCATTAACATGAAAAGAGCATAATTTCATTGCTCGAACATTGTATGACAATGAATGTATACTGAATGTAATAAAATATATGATTTTTGGTTTACCACAATAACAGGACAAAGGAAGAGCTTCAGATTTAAGTTAAAAAAATGTATGTTTGATTTCAAAATTAACACTTTTACATCACTATAATCTAGATAAAGGATAGTTTTAACACTGAAATATGATTTGAATTTTAACACCGTGCTTAGGTCCATATTAAGACAGATACCCTACATGTCATTTTAACTGTTTTTATTGCAGTTAAAAAGTATATAAGTATGTTTTCTCTTTGGATTAAATGAGATACCGTGCAATTCTCTTTCTAAACCATTCCAAACATTCGAAATATCACATACCCTTAGATAAATGCTACTGATCTGCTATTGGTGTATGTCTTGAGAATCTGATAATGCCTTTTCAATTGATGTCCGATATTGATGTTTAGTAGAAATCGATTAAATCTTCCTGCTCACCCGTACTTCAATCCCTTTTCAACTCAATTGCACCAACCTTAGGAAATTCATTGAAATGTGCAATTACATACCATGACTGACAATCTTACGGGCACAGGTCACGACGAAAGGCGTGTTGTTATTCTGAGTAACATTGCCAGGCACAATAAGCAAGATGAAGCATCTCTAATCTGGCATGTAGAGCTTATGCATTTGTGAGCTCGATCGCATCCCATCTTGATTAGTGTCGTATTATTGTATTTGTATTTCATCTACCCGGAACTTGTCGAATTACATCTCCCATTTATCGGGAGCTGAATCAGCATGTTTCCCTTTCTTGGAATATTTGATTCACTGAAACCCAAGTAACCAATCCAATGTTGAAAACAGTATTCAATTTCATTTCAAATCTCGTAAAACGTGCAAACTTCCAGAGCAATTTAGTAAATATTGGCATTCCATCAGTTCTCTCTGCTTGACGAACAAGCCCTTTCATTAATGCTCGCCTCCCATCGGAGCTCGACGATAAGAGAAAACGTATTCCGTAGTGGTTTCAAGTGGTATTCTGCTGAAAACATGAACAAACAAGCCCAGTTGTGATGAAATGTTGGCCTTTGATCAGCATTCGAAGAACCAAATTTTAACGAGACGTAGAGATATTCACACGGCGGTGATGTTGTGAGAGTTTGTAACCGTAAACTTTGGCTGCTGCTTGGTAGGGGGGATCAAATTCATTTGATTTTTCGAAGCTAATGCACGAAAACAGGAAGGCATGTCGAAAACAAAATTAGGACTTGCTTATACGAATTCTTTAAACTGACGAAAATGTTGGTAGGGTCAGTGTTCCCTTAGTGGACAGTCCCCTATAGTCGCACTAGTGGCTTTTTACGGCCGTTTTGCTATGAATCTTTTCAAAATATTTTTTGACATGAAGGTCAGGAGCTATTTATCTAAGTACCATTGATACACAGCTTGATTTTGTTCAAAAAATGATCGAAATAATTAGTTTTGCTTAAAATTTGAGCTCCCTTGCGCCTATAGTTAACTTATTGTTCCTATAGTAGCACTACTGAGAGAAACTATTTTTTATTATACGAAATAATTAATGAATTAAGTACTTTTTTTACATCAAACGAAAGCTTTTGATCCACACTATGAAGGAAAAATATAAAAGCTTTGTAAAAATACGGTTTTGATTAATATTTTGCCAACGCCGTGATGCTAGTGCTACTATAGGAACAGAAATTAGAAAGCTTTCAGGTGATGTAAAAATAATGACGCTAGCGTTATTTTTCGATTTTATACGAATATTTGTTCTTAGCTATGCGGCTATTGGTACATCGACCCTACTGCCAATAACATTCAAACAGTAATTTTCAGTTGAACAAAAACAGTACAGTTTTCCAAAGTGCACAGCGTACCTTCGTGCTGTGCGTGCAAAAATTCTCTCTGCTCTTGGAAATTTTTAAAATCTACCTAATGCAAAAAAAACAGTAGTTCTCAATGCTATTTTTCTTCTATTGATCCCTTTACGATCATTCTTGGGACAAGTGCCATCGATTTTTCGTTGGACCCGTCTTGGGAAAAAAACCTCTTGGAAGGTCATGTCTTTTTTCGGTTTTTCACTAAACATGGTTGCAACTACAAACAAAAGGAAGGGTGAATCTCTGAATTCACAACTTCCTTCCAAAAAACTATAAGGGTACATCCCTATGGGGTTGTACGAACTGGTGACGCAGGACCACGATGGTTAGTTTAACTGAATTTGATATCGTTCTTGCTCGTTTGACTTCATACTTCAGTACTCGAAACATTCATAAATATTAATGCATATAACGATTTGCAGCCAAGTGTACATTTAATCATGTCCCAAATATACATATACCGTCATACTTATCTAGTGTCATATTTCACTTCAGGTTGTATGATGATTTTGAAATTTTATTAATAACCTCCTATGAAATATATGGTGGCATTGTAAAGAACGGTAGTGATTGAGGCTTGTATGCTGAAGTAAAATCTAAGTAATTCTAATTAAAGAATACTTGACGTCTATAGCAAGTTATTCGAGGAGTATAATGAAAGCTTCAGCTATCGTTTTGTTGATCTTATGGTTTGAGAGAAATATTATTCATTGCTTGGCAATGTGATAAATAAAGTCGGAAATATTACTCTGTTAACTCTTTTACGCACATTTGGTGGCCCTGAAAAGAGCCTATAGGTGCCCAACAGCAGCAGGGTAGTGGATCACAGAACATTATGATTTAGTTGAAATCTGGAAACGTAGCTCAATCTTGAAATCTTGAGCGATTTCACAAGCCAGACGCTCGATAAGCAGCTCCTCGGATCAGCCACTCAGGGGGCTCTAGTATTGATGCCTAGCGGGCTTGTTTCTTGACGACACTACCGATGCTGAGAGAATCTGGAAGCGCGGGTTGACCTAGAAATCTTGAGTGATTTCACAAACCAGATGCTGGAATGGTAGTTTGAAGATTAACAGCTCCGCAGGTTTCTAGCAGCGAGGTGCTTCTCGCTAAGCAAGTTCGGAGGAGCTCTTACCAGCTCGAAAGCGGAAATGAAATAAATCTGAATCCGACGAAGCAAGCATGTTTTATAACCTTAGAATAGTAGATGATGCTCCTCCCTTTTGTGCTCTTCGCTTTCTGATCGACCAATCTGGAAAATGGGTATGTGTCAATAATGTGTTGGGCTTGGAATTACTTGAAAATTGTCGGAGAATGCCAATGCGTGAGAAATTGGTCGAACATGAATTTGTTGGAAGGGTTAACATTAACTAAATATTCAATACGAGCTATTGTTAATCAATAGTTTTCTATATTATAAAGGTAAATTTTTGATCCATGAGTGCCAAAATTATTACAATTGTTCAATGAGAATGTCTTTTCAAAAGCATTCTAAATATGTCGCAATTTTGTTACATGTGATAATTTTGCTAAACAAAGGGTTCCCATAAAATATGGAACATCAAAGACGCTGTTGGAAATGCCACTCAATTTTACAATCGTTGTGAAATGTTGAGCACCCACCCCGACGGCACTGCAGCAGCGTCCGCGAATACAGTCTTAAATTGTTGAGTCATAAATTATTAATGACAAATGAAATTTTATATGAAGCTATGAAATTGATTTAGGAACTTAAGAAGTCATTAATAAATATTGCTCTTTTCCACAAATTTGATGGCCCTGAAAAGGGCCGATGGCTTTGTTAGATTTGATGCTCTTACAGATAAATAACACTGCGGCATGTTATCAGTTGATTGCCATGGTCAAACGGAGAATCCTCAACTCAAATAAATAAATTTGAATAAGTTTTCTGCTTATACGACGAACCAGCTGAATGTTTTGTGGCGTGGATGGCGCAGTCGAAATCTGGAAACGTTGCTCTCTCTTGAAATCTTGAGCGATTTCTCACTAGTCCAACGTTCGATTAGCAGCTCCTAGGACTAGCAACTCAGAGGGCTTCTTGTAGTTTCTCATAACGGGATTGCTTTTTGACCACCAATGATAATTTATCATGAGTCGAAATCATGAAGCGCGCGTCAACAGCTCCTCGGCCGATGAAATTTGCGGAGGCGATGACGTTGGCTGGGTGAACGCAAACAAGCGGTGAACCGCAAAGCAACAATGACTCGCCCGACCGTGTTCACAGTTCGACCGCAAATTCTCCTGTGGAGTGCTTCTTCATTTTCTTCTTGGCGGCGGCAGCGGTGATGGCTTTGGCTTTGGACGGCATCTTCTCTCGCTCGCTCGACAGTTTGATTTGAGCGAAGCAAGACAAACGGGGGGTCCTTGCTATCGATGTCTGTGCCTGAGAAGCACACCCGGTCAAAGTAAGCCGACCGATTGCCTGCTGAGATGTGATTCAATCAGAGAGTGAAAAGAAAATGACGTCAAGTTTTCTCTAGTACCCTAATTTATAGATTTGCTTGAAATCAACGTTTCACTCCTGTATAGAGAAGAAAGACGTAGTTCTACGTCAAAAGTGGGGTTTAAAACTGTCACCTAATGTGTCAAAAATGGAAAAAATGACGTTTCCCCGGAATGCGCGCTTCCTTCCAAGGTTGAAATGATTTATGTTGATCTGTGAGAGAGAAGACAGCTGGCTTAGATTGCAAGCTCCCAAAAGTCAATGGAACCTTTCACAAACTGTCACTAAAACCAACACATTTGAAGGGCAGAACGTGAAAAATTCAAGTAAACGTAATTGACATTTCTAGGTGTTTTTCGATGATTTCACGTTTTAAAAAGTAGAATAACTAAATATAGTTTTGTGTTGACGAACTGCTATTGATTTTTTTTTGTAGTCATACCTTTTATAATATTGAATAACATGAAGTAAATATGATTTTGACCAAAATAAGTTCATCTGACCGTTGTGCACTACCCAAGAATTGAACAAAGAAGTCAAAGAAGGCTAGAAAACATGCCAGCTGTCAGTGAGCTGTCTCCTCTCTCAGATGTTGATAATTGCATCGAAATGAGCAATCAGTTTGATGCTCTTGACAACGAACAACAAATCGAAGCAGCCTCAATCCCAGACCCCTTGTTTCAAGTGAGGAAGCAAAGAGTGCGGCAAATCCTGGTCAGTTGTTCCGAATTTGGAGGATTTAGGCAGGAGATATGGAAATAAGTAGTCGAAGAGAAAAATAGTCGCAAATATTCAAAACAAAAAATATTGAGTTCAACCCACAAACAATTTTTTGATCAGAATAACTTTACAATGTATTTAAAAGTTATGATGCGGTGATATTATTTGTTACCGTTTTGGGTACTTAGGACCCAACTCCGAGCGAAGATGAGGTTGAGAGAAAATTAAGGTGCTACCGTTCTTCTAGTTATAAGATAGTCACTCGTTTATTGCATACAACGTTGTCAGCAAATGTTCCTATTTAAATTCCGATAAAAAAGAAAATTCATGATTCACTCCCACCGCCAACTGTTGATTTGAACGAATTCGAAACGATTGTAACGCTCATAACACATGGCACACCACTTACACAAAAGGATACTGGAATGGGAGGAATAAGTGGGCATTATGGGATCAACGGAGGTCACATTCCGTAGCTATGTACTAGCAAGCTCGTGAATACGCTAGTTGGACCCGCGAGACCCATCGTTCCCTCATCGACCTGATAAGCCACGTGGGAACATCCTACCATCAGTAGGAGAACTGGGGGTAATTTGCCCATAGGGGGCAAAACGCGCCAACACCTGGACTAACGATGTGTTTTACAATGCATTTTTTCACCCTAGATCATAGAAAATGGATAAAAATGCTTCTTTCAATATATTTTTATGCGTTTTGACGTTAACTACGTCTTACGGCAATATACTGGGTGTCAATTGAAAATCTAAAATGTTGCGACCGTTACGATATTCTGTTTGAACTAAAGGAAGGCTGCAATCGACAATCGACTAAAATGAAGAAAATCACTTGGCGTAATTAACGTCATGCGGTCGTGTCTTGTACACAACCCCCTCTGATGTTTCTTAAAAAATCGTTGAAAACGTATAAAAACGTTTTTCGATGTTTTCGTTGCAGTATTGTGCGAATTGCAAGGTCAATTTTTAGGTCGATAAATAACCAAATTTCTGAAACTATCGCCGAGAGCCAACTTGTGCACTGTCATAGTTTGTATTACATGCAAAGCATATGTTAAATTTGTCCTTAAAAGCTAAGCTCTTAATGAATGACCTAAACTTTAATCAACTCATGGGGCAAAACGCCCATCCCTATTTTATAACACTAAAACAGTTGTTTGAATTCAAATTCTACCAAACGTAATGCCACGTTGAAGTTACGCACAAACTGGAACCTTACATTTTTCGCATCAGCATGTATACTATTATTGAACAATAACATCTGAACAAACGCCCGGATGTATGCAACCTATAAACAAGCATGATTGTGTACCGTAAAACGGGGTAACTTTGATAGTTTTTTCGAAGAAAACTTGAATATTTATGCATGCTGTTTCAAAGAATAATAATTTATATTTTTAAAACAAGTACTGGCATCCTAGCTATCGATTGCAGTCGGTAGATTTCCAAAAGATTTATTATGAATGGATATATAATTTTTCATATAATCGAAAGTTGGTTTTCTGTTTTGGGGTAACTTTGATAATGGAGTATGAATCGAACAAAATTGAATGAATAACGAACATTTGTAGGGCATTGCATACCTCTAGGCGTATAACGTTATATGGAAATTTCTGACTTAGATTACAAAAATGGTCCAAGTTTGTGAAAATGGTATTCGCTAAGAAATTTGAGACCGTATTCAAGTTCTATGATAACTAGGCTGTCAAAGATAAGTGGCCAACTATTCAAAACTACATCAAATAGTGATCGTAGAACAGATTGTTTGTAAGCGTTTCGAAAATGCAAAAATTGTGTCAATTTTTAATATTCGTATAAAAAGCCTCAAATGCACTTGGTTCCAATGAAAATAGCTTTGACATTAAGTGTCATACTAATACTCTTTACTTTTGCATTCGTTTTGCTTAACTGATTAACAGAAACTTCGTTATTTCGTTTAATATGTTGTGGGTCTCGCACTATCAAAGTTACCCGCATTATCAAAGTTACCCCGTTTTACGGTACGTACGTTTACAGCACGGCTAACGCCGTTTTACCCCGCAAACAATACATATTTTACAGCATTTTTTAAAACATAATTTATAAACCCCAGAAAAGCTAAAATGGATAGTTGTTTCTACTATTTGACACAAAACATGTTTGTTTATCCGGCCATAATTAAAAAGAGCTTAAAATAATGTTTTCCACCTCTAAAATTGCTGTTTTCCTTAAGGTGAAGATAAAACGAAGCCAAACTTCAAATTTTCAAAAGCACTAATCTGGAGAACCAAACACCCGTTTGAGCTAAAAACTTAATCGATTAGTCACCACCAGCTAGTGACCAATCGATTAGGTTTTCAGCTTAAATGTATGTTTGGTTCTCCAGATTTGTGCTCTTGAAAATTTGAGGTTTGGCTTCGATTCATCTTCACCTTAACGTGGGAAAACTACCCGGAGTCCTTCATACTCCATGCCCGGGATCGTATCACCAAAAATCCCAGCGAACCACCAGCCATCCCATCACAGTTTGCCCGTCAGATCCGTCCAATCGCCTCTCCAGTGCCAGCCAGCCCCTATACACGCCCACACCATACACAGTGTAAGCTAATAAAAATATTGAAAAGAAAAGTGCTAGTTGTTGAACTTTTGATCAGTGGTAAGAGCCGACCCTGAAAATAAAAAAAAGATTGGGAGCTCCTGGTGGAACTATTAGTTACTCATTAATTGCGATCAATCGATGGAATTTTCATTCGAAATCACTGTTTGGTCTCATGATTTGTGTTCTTGAATTCTTAAAAAGGTGGTCTTAACTCATCTTCACCATTTGTTGTCAACGACGTTATGGTGGATTACGAAACACAGTTTTTACGAGTCGATTTTGTAACTGGAAGTTAAAACATATTCTGCCGGTGAAAATGTTTCCATACATGCTGTATGTGACAGTTTTAGCTGGGTTTCTTGAATTGGGATTTTTTGAATTTAATATGGAAAACCTCACTTAAGATAGAAGATATTCATTTTTTCCCGACAGAATATTTTGAAACTTTCAGGATTTAAAAGATTTATTGGGGTGCTTACCCTCGAATAAAAAATCTGAGGTACAACTTCGATGCAACTTCGATTGTCAACGAAATGGTGGCACCGTAATACAACACTAGAAATATTTTACGAGTTTCATCAATATTATGAATTATTTCGTGAGTACTGAACTTGTGCTTAACCCATTTAGACACATTAATAAAGGCTTGATAAGAAATATTTCACTGCAAAAACTCGCTTAATTGTTCGAACTAACAGCAAAAGTCGGAATTTTTTTTAACATAGCAATTGTGCCGTTTTCAATCTATGAATTATTTGACGAAAAAACAAATACAGTTTCATTTAGCTTGTTCAAACAAACAAATCAAATCTTTAGGTATAATAATTCAAAATTAAACAAAAATAATAGGGGTATTCACTTAACGGCGTAAATCCCCACGTATATCGTGGTAAACTGATAAACTCAAATCTTTCACGAAATCGCGTAAACTGTGAAGGAAACATTTAAAATTGTTGAAATTCGTCAGTTTTTCAATCTAGGAAGGCGTTGTTTATCCTTGTTTCGTTGTCATGATGAGAATAACAAACAAATTTTTTCACAATTTGGGGAATGAGGTCAGCAAATCTTGGATTAAGATTCACGAGTAGGAATTTTGATTAATAAGTGGTCTGACGAGTTCTGAAATGTCAGAAAAAACAGTCATGGAAACTAAATGTTGTCAAAACTTTGGAGGGCCTTTGTAGGAGGTGGCCCCAGGGGAGCAGATAGTGATGCAACTGACGACGGTGTTTGCGCTTCAAGAACGAGTGGTGTGTTAAATTCTTTATATTCTCAAATAAATGCCCGACCCAATTCATGCAACCCAACTTAACACAATCCGAAACCAATTTTTAATTGAATTTGGTTCAAGTTTTTCTTCCATTCAATCATTTTAATGGTATGCAACACAATTTTACAATTTAATGACACTTGATCTTGCGACACACATTTTTTTTTTTTATCTTTTAAATGTACCGTTTTGATTCATATTGCGGACACTTAAGGCCTCAGTGAAGTATAACCCAGTGTAGAGCATACAACATAAATCATTCTGCATGATTCTTTAGCATTATCGAGCGTCAAAAACTCCTAACTTTCGAATGGTGGGTAAAGAATACGTTTCCGCAACTTAAATAATTTTAAATAAATCAAAATGTGTGACCTTTTCATGATTCTTATTCCGGACGCTTCCTCACTTCTGTCTCATATTCCGGACACTTTGATTCGAATTCCGGACAGCTCATGATAATCATTAATAGAACAGTCAAATCATCAATTGAATTTATCAAACCACTAAAGAGATGTCTTTGGTAGTAGGGCATTATAAATTAGATATTCATGGAAAAATCTTATTAAAACAAGCCTCGAAAGTGAGAACTTTTGAACGGCAAAAATTGAAACATTTCGTGTGAAATGTTTCCCATACAAAGTAGAGTGTCCGGAATTTGAAGCTGTCCGTAATATGAATCAAAACGGTACCTATTAGGGGGAGATCCCCCAGTACCGGACACTTAAGCCACTAAATTCATAATTCGAAAAATATTGATTTTATGGGCTCGTGATACCCATTTATGATAAATATTATCATTTTTATAGTGTACAAAAATAAATTTGAAAATATAAATACTAATTATGACAATGCATTTTGATGATGTGTTTTAGTATCAAATTGATCGATCTTGAAAGGTGGCACCCAATACCGGACACGATCTGGAAATGCCTCGAATTCTGCAAATATGAACATCATTGAATGTGTACACTATAGGAATAGTTTATAATTACCAGTTCAATGCATTTGCAACTTTTACAAGAATAATTTGCGTTTTTCTTAGTTTGAAAGATGCCTATCAAATACCTCTTCCATATATGATGAAAAATAGCACATTTTACGATGTTGTTCTGAATGTTCATTCTTCTTAATTTTATTGCATGTTTGATACCATGATCGACGGAACCCATGAAAAATGAAAGTATTATGAGACACTGGTGCAATAATTACAAAGATATCATATAACAAATCAAGCTGTCCGAAACTGAGGGACAGGAGGTGCTTAACGAAAATTGTAATTTGTCCATATTTAGTTCAATTATGGTACAACATACATTCATGCTATCAAATAAGGATTGTGTTCGATCATGCTTGCGTGATCCAAAGTATTTTTTCATATTCAAAATAATTACTAAATAGGCTCAAAATTAAGAAAATACGTCAATTTTTTAAAGATTTTCAAACTTTTCTACTTTTTTAAAAAGGCATGCATATTTCAAGGATGTGTTATTCTACGCAAACATTAGTCTACATAATAGCTTTCTTTTCTACTAATACACCATCTTGATTGGACCGTGATTTCTCAATGTTTCGACTTTGTCCGGTATTGGGTGCTGTCCGGCACTGGGGGATCTCCCCCTACATTCATGATTTTCAGTAATTATTATTTAAAACCGCCAAATCTGCTAAAAGCAAGAAAATCCTTCCGTTTTTACTTTTATTCCATTCCATTTTTCAAGTTCAAACAACAACAGTCGTTAAAATGACATAACGTTTTGATTCGAAAACCGGACAGCTTCAAATTCCGGACACTCTACTTTGTATGGGAAAGATTTCACTAGAAATGTTTCAAAATGCGCCATCAAAAAGTTCCCAATTGGAATGATGATTTTTATAAACTTTTTACATAGCAATCCATGAAAATTTACAATATTCAACTAGTTTTGACGTTTTTCTTACGGCTTAGTGCGTTTAATTAATGATTCGATTATTCTGATTGTGTTTTTCAAGAGCTGTCCGGAATTCGAAACAAAGTGTCCGGAATATGAAGCGAAAGTGTGGTTGTGTCCGGAATAAAAATCATGAAGAGGCCGAACATTTTTATCCATTAAAGTGAATCAAAGATGTGGAATCCGAATCTTCGCCCACCATTCAAAATTTAAGTGTTTGCAAGGCCTGATTACGCTAAAGTTTTGTAGAGAACGATTCAATTTATATGTGTAGTGATTAGTTTTATTTCACTGAGGCCTTAACCCAGTAAACACACGATCGTATATAATAAGATATAAGAGTACAAATGTGGAGGCGATATACGTACCATTTGCATGCAGCCAAATGGCGCATGTACGTATATCGCCTCCACTTTTGCACTTTTATACGCTATCATATACGAGTTTGTGTTAACTGGAAAGTGTCCGTAATATGAATCAAAACGGTACGTTTTCTGCGGGTAACTAGATCATTGATCACCCTTTCGACATCACACTGAGTCAGAAGAGAATTATTTCATGCGAAATATTTCTTCGTTACTATTACGCAAAATCAAACGTTACGCAGCTTTAAGTGAATACCCCTAATGTAAGATTGACCAACATTGATCGTACTTTACGATTTTTGTAGGAGTTAAGTGTGTAAAAAATCTAGATATCAAACGAAGCGATGATGAAGAACAGATGCTCCGCGCAACAGTTATAATTCAAAAAATGCTCCACGAGGCAAAAAGGCTGAAAACCCCTGGCTTAGGGAGTGTGTGGTACTGAATGAACATTGTCATAGATCTTGTCTTCCAATCCTGTTATGGTGGTTGACAATCAAAAGCCTGTTGAAAGAACTCAGAGAATGTAACATCGGATCGGACATCAAACGATCTAGTAGGCATGGCACAACTTCGACGCCTCACTCCTATAGTAATGTCAGAATGGAATGCAAGGTTCTTCGTGGTGCTCCCGCTTGCCAACAACGATTCTGAGCTTCACATTTGGCGATCCTGCCAGGAGTTTAAATAAATTTTCGTTTTTCCTGGAGAGCCTAGATTCGATAGCAAGCGGGAGTGTCCACGTCGAAATGTGTTTGTGTCGAGTGCTTCTAAAACCGCGTGTGAAAATATGCATTCAGAGTGATTGTGCAGTGAAGTTTGAATCTGATAAAAAGGCATCTGTAAGTAAACAGCAATGTGGTATTTTCTATGAATAATAGAAAACTGATTGAAGAGGATATGACATTAATATGCATTAGCCGCTTCACTACTCGCTGAAGCAGCAATGTTTCTCTCTGTTCTTGTTGTTGCTCTTATTGAACACCAGCATCACCTCAACTATTTGAGTTGCGCGATGCAGGCTTTGAAGTGAATATTTTGTTTTGCATTTGAATTCAAACAGATTGCTTCGATGGAAATATTTGAATGTAATAGAAAGTGTTTCATCTATTTTATCCGATTCAAAGATTATGATCATTTCGAGCTAATTCATCTAAGTTATGAAGTGCGCATTCTGCTTTTATCAGGGACCTATTTTCTGCATAGGTTGAACGGAAAAAGAATAACGTTAGGAACTGAACTATTTTTTTTGCAGAAGTCAATTGAACATTTCCGTACAAAACGTGTATAAAAAAATATCGTATAATTAAGTATAATTTGTAAAATAATGTGATTTTGCAAAAGAAAACTGAAGTGTTAAAGTTATTAGTGGTTTTCATGAATATTAATCAATTTGTATAACTTATCAATTAGTAATTTCAATCGAAAAAAAAACTCCCGTAACATCAACTGTGCAAATTTCTGTATAAATAATAATAAAACATCGCTTTGGTTGTATGTGATCATTTCATCGTTTCTTCTGTGATGATACACACATTTCTATATCTTATCTCTCCTGCTTTCAAATAAAAACAAAATAATTTCAAAAAATAAAATAAAGTGAAAAATGAATGTAAGTGTGTGCAAATATTCCTAACCGATTTTGAATTGGTGTTCCAAAAGTAGATTTTTCGTTCCGATCAATCGATTTTTTGATGTTGAAACAACATGAAACCCTAATACAAGGGATTTGATCTTATTTTGAGTCGTTGTTCTTGTAAATTTGCTTACGAGTGAAGAAATCGAATCGATTTAAATAAAATCGATACAAAGGACGAATCGAATTTTAATCGATTCAGTATTATCGATGTTTTGGTCAAATTTGACCAATAATGCACATGATTGTTTTCTTTCCTATTTGCTTCAGTACATTGTATATCCCGTAATGTTTAACGAACAAGTTAAGTGTGAAGCATACTGAATCGGTGAAATTTGTGAATATTGTGTCGATAACCGGTGAGATCCAAACTATTCAAATCTACTTAATTCATTATTATTTCTAAATAAATGCCATGTTAAAAAAAATAATAACATGTTTGAAAAAAAATATCCTCAACGCGACTGGTGGTTGCTATGAAAAAAATGCCCTTAACACAATTGGTGTATGCAATGCAAAAAAAAAATGTCCTTAACGTGACTGGTGGTTGCAATTAAAAAAATATTGTTGCCGCGATTGGTGGTTGCATTTGGTTTGGTATTTGGTTGTCTTTACCGCGACAGATGGTTGCAATGAATATGTTATTAACTCGACTGGTGGTCGCATACTTGCTCATATTAACTGCTATTGGTGTTGTTAACTCGACTGGTGGTCGTATACTTGTTCCTAGCAAGTATTATTGATGTTCTAAGCTCGACTGGTGGTCGTATATTTGTTCTATGCAATGGTGGTGTACACTTGCTACCGCGACTGGTGGTCGCATACTTGTTCATAATAACTGCTATTGATGTTGTTAACTCGACTGGTGGTCGTATATTTGCTCTAAGTAATGGTGGTGTACACTTGCTATCGCAACTAGTGGTCACAAATTGGTTCCTAATAAAAGTGATGTTCACATGCATGCGCGACTGGCGGTCGAAAATGTATCTATAGAATAAGATATGTAAGCCCAATGATGGCTAGTAACTTAGTAGATATGTTATATCAAAACAAGTAACAACAGTCAAACAAGTCTTTGAGTGAGTATTTCCGTGAAAGTACGGTGGATTGAATATACAACAAGATGAAAGTCAAACACTGATGCTACTCTGTTGAACGCATATATGTCAGTTTATTAATAGCAATATTTTGTCCAAAATTCGTCTTAGATATGTCATTTCATATAATTAGCTTGCCGTCTCTAATGTATGGAACGACACTGAACCGATCAATAATTTCAACGCCGTTCTGATTGTGTGGGTATCCTACAACGGAAAAATGTTTCAAAGTCGCATGTACAAGTGAACAGTTGAGATATGAAACAGTATACATCGGTGAAGTTCTCAGCGATGTGAAATTTACATCCTGATTTCCTGAAAGCTTTCGTGATGACGGAAACGATGTGAAAACTCATCACTTCAAACTTTTTTTTTCCTGAGAAGAGGGAGGATGTGTGGTACTGAATGAACATTGTCATAGATCTTGTCTTCCAATCCTGTTATGGTGGTTGACAATCAAAAGCCTGTTGAAAGAACTCAGAGAATGTAACATCGGATCGGACATCAAACGATCTAGTAGGCATGGCACAACTTCGACGCCTCACTCCTATAGTAATGTCAGAATGTAATGCAAGGTTCTTCGTGGTGCTCCCGCTTGCCAACAACGATTCTGAGCTTCACAGGGAGCAGATTTGTAATAGCTGAAAAAATAACTTCTATTTACTCGGATTGATGAATAGGTAGGGTATTTGATCTGTGTAGTGCGAGACTGCACTTTCTGCAGAGATCACTGAGAGAGCTGTGCTTCTACTAGTGCACGAACGTCGTTTAGAGTGATTAATTTGATAAAAAGCGTACTGAATAGTTGCGCGCGAATCAATTTTAGGTATTTTTTCTAATATTTTTTTCAATCATGGGTCTTGACTCAACCAATCACATCTAGGTTATTTACAAATTTTGATCAACGTTATCTCTCAATTCTGTGAGAATACAGGAATATTTTTCGATTGGCAAGTGGGACTGTAGTTGAAAAGCCTTGCGATGGATTTACAGTCGGTGGAACACGAACTCTTGATCACAAATATGTTATTTCATTTTGACGATCACGATAGCGTAAAACGACGAAAATGAAAAAATAGGATGAAGGGGAGAGAAATATGTGCATAAATCCTACCGCTTTCGCTAGAACGTAGAGAACAGCCCAGGAAGAGATTGAGATTGTGAGATCCCGAATTCCGATTATTCGTGGAATTTTTGAGAATCCCAAAGCCGATGCCAGGCAAAAACAGAAATTGCGAACCCGTATTATCCATTATCGTGTGAGAATAAGTCAGCTTGCAAGAGCTACTGATGCTCGCAAGTATCTACAACAGATAAGTGACATCGAAGACCAAATAGACGACATTATGGCAACTCAGCTTGATTTTATAAATTGAGAAAGCAATAAAACCAAAGCAGTTCAATTGAACCAGAAGATAACAGAGGTTTTAGGCGAGGTACGCACCAAGACCGACACGGTTGAACGATACGGTTGCTACTCTCGAAGGTGAGGATGATGGGGAAGAGTTAGAACAGGCAAGTGAAGAAGCAATGACTGTCATAAAACAACAAAAGCATGAAATTGAACTTTCCAAGAAAAGAGCAGATGAAATTCTACAAAAACTGAATCAATACGAACAAGGAAAAGGAATTTTAACATTTGATCTCTGCATTTAAAGATTTTGATGAACGATGAACAATCATACATCTGAGCAGCAGAGGCTCAAGCGAGAGCAAGAAATTGTAACAGAACGACAAAGATTGGAAGAAATGGCCTCTCGTATTAAAAGAAAGCAGAGTTTAGAAAAACTCTTGACTGAACTCAATGAGAATTTGAGCCACTCCTAGAATGGTTCTACTATTTGAATTGAACACCAGTAACGCGTCTCCATCAGATCGTTCAACAGAATTTGAAAATGAGAATGGAATTTCGAAAGATGCCCTAGTAGATCTGGGAAACCTGATTTGAGAAAAAGAAATAGAAGAAATGTAGAGTTTCACAAAAACGTAGAAAGTACAATGGAAAGTTCTGGGGAAAATGATGAATGAACTCGAACTTCTGAAGAGAAAGGAAAAAGGAATAAACTGAGAAAAATAGATAACATCAGGTCGATAATGAAGAAGAATAGAAAGAAGACGGTAAGGAGCCCCACTTCGTCTGAGCGAACTTTCTCTTCTGATTCCTCAGAGTGCTCAGCATCTTTGGCATCCTTAACCTCTCTCAAAGTGGGGACTGGTTGGTTTCCATTGCCCGCAGTACTGACGAAGGCATTTCCTCCGTTGTCCCTTCCGTCGTTGCCTGTGCTCTCAGCGCCATTCAGGTGTATGTCGAAGTGCTGCTTCCACCTTTCGATCACCTCACGCTCGTCCGTAAAAATGCTCACATCCTTAAGCCTGCACATCTCAGCTTGCTGCACGAAGCCTTTGCGGGATGCGTTGAGCTTCTGATGGAACTTACGTGTTTCTTGAGACCGGCACAGCTGTTCCATTTTCTCGTACTCCGTCTCCTCCAGGAGGCATTTTTTCTCCCGAATGAGGCGGATCTGTTTTTGCCGTTTCCGTCTATACCGTTCCACGTTTTGTCGAATCCCTTGCTGCAGCATGACCGCCCGTGCTGCATTCTTCTCCTCCAGAATCTACCTACATTTCTCGTCAAACTAACAGTTCCGTCGACTCCTTCCCACGTACCCGACGTTGCTCTCAGCTGCATTGTTGATGGCTGCTTTCACTGTTCTCCAGCAGTCCTCAAGGGGGGCTTAATCCAGCTCACCCTCTTCCGGTAATTCAGCCTCGAGGTGCTGCGCGTATGCCGCTGCGACATCCGGTTGCTTTAACCGCTCTAGGTCATACCGGGGCGGCCGTCGGTACCGTACTTTGTTAACGACGGAGAGTTTTGGGCGCCATCACCAGGTAGTGGTCAGAGTCGATGTTGCCACGATAGATCCTAACGTCGATTTTTTTAATTTTTCATTAGTATCATTCTAATCATTACATTATTTTCTTTTTTATAGGTGTTCTGTGTTAGACAAAACTACCATTCTAATTTAGTTAAAAAAAATAAGCTTTAATTAATATTATGTTGACAACATATTACATTTCATTTGCCGTAGCAGTTCAGCTTTTTCACAGGTGAGTTAATTTCATCTGCTTATAAGAGACAAATATACTCAATCTAACTTAACCTAAACATATAACGCATTAATCGTACCATTAGAAAATTGCAACGATTTATGTCTAAAACTCATTTGTACTATACCAAAAGGGAAAAAGCTCCAGTATCATTTTCAAAATTTAATTCTGAATCCTGTGCAGGGCATTCTTCCTGGTACTACAACAGCTAGCCCATATAGGTACATACAAACATTTTATACATTTGTTGCATTGGGCTTGAATGCCCTCAATGTGATTTTTGTAAGGGATGTCAAAAATCCTTGTTTGCAGATGACACAGGTCTCTCCGCCAAAGGACGAAGTTTGCGTGTCATCTGTAGTCGATTGCAAAAAAGTTTGGATATATTTTCTTCATACTTTCAAAAATGGAAAAGTTCTCCTAATGCTTTCAAAACTCAGCTTATAATCTT
The DNA here is from genome assembly GCF_002204515.2 of Aedes aegypti. Lineage (NCBI taxonomy): Eukaryota > Metazoa > Arthropoda > Insecta > Diptera > Culicidae > Aedes > Aedes aegypti. Next base: position 158,848,844 of record NC_035109.1, on the reverse strand, counting down.
TTCACACAAACCAAAAGCTCTTTATTTGAAACCTTCAAGTAGACATGTTGTCACGTTGAGAGGGGTTCCAATAAATTGGTCAGATGTGATAAGAATTTGCTCATGCTAGATAAGAATTTAACTTTCAAAAATCACATTGAAAAGAAAATGATAGAAAATCGAAACTTTGTCCTGAGCTTTGATATTCAAACAAATTTTCAGGCCAGCCATGTTGTATGCTGTATCAATATGGACTAGCTGTTGTAATGCCAGGAAGAATGCTCTGCAGAGGATTCAACATAAAATTTTGAAAATGATTCTGAAGCTTTCTGCTGGTGTAGTGCTGATGAGTTACATATAATATCTAATGATGAAACATTGGATATTATGTCAAATAAAATAATTAAAAATTTTAGACAAAAATCGTTACAATCTTCTATTGCCACAATTAATGCGTTATATATTTAGGTTAAGCTAGGTTAAGTGAATTGAACGCAATTTTTCTCTCATAAGCATGTGAAATCAACTTACCTGAAAAATTCTGAATTGCTACGTCAAATGAAATGTAATATGTTGTTAGCAAAATATCGATAAAAGCTGATGCTTTCGCTCTTGAAGTTGGGAATTGACACGTCGTCGTTTACAAGATGCGTATCGATCGGTGAAGATTGAAAGCGTGTCAGTCGTAAGCTGCCACACGAGTACCTACCAGTTCAAAGCGCCTTCTCAATCGAAGCACAGCTCGGTGGATTCCCTTCAAGTGGAGCTGAATTTGTGTTTGAGTCAAAGCAAGAGTGCTCCACGGTTTACTCACGCCTAATTTCACTCTACTGAAGCGAAAAGTGGTTTGGCTCATTTGCCGTTTTGTGCTCCATTGTGCTGTAAGTGTACGGCAACGCGAGCGACGGAAATGCGTAGAGTTCCCGAGTACAGTTGAATAACAACCGCATAACAAAGCCAACACATTTGGAGGCTTTTCTACTGGTCTTGCTCTTCTAGACTTGGAAAAAGCATTCGACAGTGTTTGGCATAAAGGCTTGATCGTAAAATTAAAAAAAAACTTGAATTTTCCAACATACATTGTTAGAATAATTCAAAGTCATCTGTCAAATCGTACAATTCAAACTAATTATCAGAACTCCAGATCTGAAAGACTTCCTGTAAGAGCTGGTGTTCCCCAAGGCAGCATTTTGGGACCAATATTATCCAATTTTTTCACATCTGACTTACCTGAGTTACCTCAGAGATGTCAAAAATCTTTGTTTGCGAATGACATAGGCCTCTCCGCCAAATGACGAAGCCTGCGTGTCATCTGTAGTCGATTGCAAAAAAGTTTGGATATTTTTTCTTCATACTTGCAAAAATGGAAAAGTTCTCCTAATGCTTTCAAAACTCAACTAATAATCTTCTCACATAAACCAAAACCTCTTTATTTGAAACCTTCAAGTAGACATGTTGTCACGATGAGAGGGGTTCCAATAAATTGGTCAGATGAGATAAGAATTTGCTCATGCTAGATTAGAATTTAACTTTCAAAAATCACACAGAGGGCATTTAAGCCAAATATAACTAATATATAAAATGTCTGTATCCACTTTTTAACATCAAATCAAAACTTTGTCTTAAGAACAAGCCTTGCATCTTCAAATATTTTTTTAGGCCAACCATGTTGTATGATGTATCGATGTGGACTAGCTGTTGTAATACCAGGAAGAAAGCTCTACGGAGGATTCAAAATAATAACCAGAATAAAAAAAGTAACTATATTACTGAATTTCTGTAATAAGAAAAATCAACGGTTTTATCTTTTTGAGATTCAACGTTGCTCGGACGAACGCCCGGAATCAATCCGAACTGAGGTGATCAAGACAGATGGAGGCGTACGGTTTTCCATCAATTTCCTAAATTATCAAAAATCGGCCCATTTGGGGAAGAAAGGCGCACACTAAATGGAGTGTTCGTTACGAAGGATGAACCTTATTTGGTGATTAACGGCCTGCGGCGAGTGACATTTTCTATTTAAATTTTCCTGCCTTCCCAAAGGCGAGATACGTGCTTTGATCTGGTCTATAAAGTTAGATTAAAATTTTCGCTGGCAACCTGCACGATAGGGAAACGTTATTGAAGCATACTTTTTCTTCTACATCTCATACCTTGGATAGCCGCCAGAGAAGAGCACGGCTTTCTTAGAAAGCCACACGTAAATTATTGCTTGCGGAATAGCTTTCAAGGATTAGTTGCGGTTAAGTTCATGTCACGGTGAGGATAATTTACAGGATTTTTCTAAAGTTTTGTTTGCACGTAATGGGAACATGTCCACTTCAATACGTTCGGATTAAATGTCTGGGTCAATCAATTTTATTGGAAATTCATTGTTTCTTCGAGAAAGCCGTACAGACACACTTCTTGTTTCATTTCATAGCTTTATGCGCTTTTCCTTTGTAATCCTGATTTGTTTTTCCAAACAAAACATGCCAAACTACTCCGAATCCCAGTGACTGAATTCAGTTTCTCCGAATGTCATTTTCTTGAACGTCCAATCTCCGAACGACCCCTTTCTCCGAATGCTATTTCCCAAAACGACATGCAGTAATGCAGTTGAGAATGAATCAAAATAGTCTTCAGTGATATCGTTACAACTTAGAAAGAACAATAAGCAATAAAAAAGGAGATATTGCCAAAGATTTCGAGAATGGTGAAACTTGAAAAAAAAAAAAAATCAATCAAATCAAAAATCGTACATATCTGACAATTGTTAATTTTCCTTTAAGTGCTGATCATTTTTTGAGATAGGCTATTCGGGGAAACGGAAAATTTGGCATTTATGGAACTGACTTTGTGCAAAACGTCTTTTGCAGAACCGACAATCGGGGAAATGTTGCACAACCTTTTCAACGGTTTTTGTTTTTAGAAAATCTTACCAAAATTCGAGCAGAAATTCCAATGATCTATCGATTAAGCAAAGTTCCTTCAGATCTGAGAGATTCTCAAAAACTTCGTCTATCATTTTCTTCAGCCCTTCCACAAATAAAACCTGAAAATTTTCCTTAACTAATTGCTAATGTAGTACGTACCTGTAGCAATCATTCTGGAGAAACCCACGCTATGTCTAAACCAACAGATTATGTACATTGAACCTCGGATTTTTTTCCAATATAGATCAGTAATTAGGTTATATATTCATAATCGGAAGGTTTTAAAATATCTCATCGGTGAAATTTTGATGTTTCCACTTTTTTGCTATTTTTCCATATACAAAAAATTGAGTTCTCGGGGTTTTGCAGCAGAGTCTTTCTTCCATCGTCGTTTGATGGACAGAAAGCGGTACGGGACCAATGGAGAAGTTTTCCATGTTGCAACGAACATAAAAACACGACACCGTTACTCGGTTTCAATGATGGACAATTCACCGTCAACCACTCGAGAATATCCAGGCGTTCTTCCTCAAGGATTTGCTGAGCGGTTGTAAACTGGATGCATCTTGCATACCAGGTTTCTCGAACTTCAAGATTCCTTAGGGATTGCCATGTTTTTCTCTGGAGCTGTAAAGTGTACAACAGATGGTCCATTACACAGCGTAACAAAAATGACATTTTTGCTTGTCTCAAATATCAAATTATGTGTCTCTAGTAGATTTGGGGTTGCTGAATCTGATGCCGTTCTCAGAAATGTTCCAGCACGTCACAATTTTTAGCTACAGGTCGCCAAAGTTGTATAAAACACTGGTTTCATTGATGTTTACATAAAATTTAAACAATGATTTATCAAAAAATATTATGAACTTATCTTCCAAGCATGCGAAATAGGACTTAAACTTTCATTCCAGATATGATTTAATTGAAATTGTACGATCAAATTGAGCTTAAATCGTTTTTTTTTTTCAACCAGCTTGCAGTCTCCATACGAAATTCTTCGTTTCTCTTATATGGAAGAATACAATACTTTTCGAAACCAACAAAAATTGACTTTTGAGCATCGGAAGTATTATGAACTTTGTTGGTAAGTATTGCTATACACATGAAGTTTGAGTTCTGAGGCAAATTAAGCAAATAAATTGCCATACAAGCTGGGAAACTTGCATGCAAGTTGGCTGAAATAGTAAAATTTAGCATTTTCAGCAGCCAATACCTCAAAAACTAGACGTGCTATGATATTTCTGTAAATGGCGATGAATTCAGCAATTCCTAATTAAGTAAATAGCGGTATTTTGGTGCTTGATACAAAATCGTGTTCCGCAGTGTTATTGGCTGCACTTTGTAGGACCTTTTTTAGTCCACTGAGCTGTGACAGGTGTAGAATCTGGATTCTTATCCGAAACTCCTTAGAATTCGTCGTTGGATGACACGTTGATATACGTCTATTAGTGTCTCCGGTCGTCACTTCCTTGGTGAGCGCAGTTTGACGGTGATCTGAAACTGTGGTGTGCTGACCATCGCTACTCGATGCCGGGCTTCCTGGGTTGGTATTCCTCACCTCTGGTGGACTCAACTGCTTTGAAGAAGTCGTATCGCTGTTCAACAGATTCAGTCCAAATGGCTGTTTGCTCGACTGCTTGATCGGTTCAGGGAGATGCAGGCTCAAACATTCCCAAATGAGTGAAGAGCATCATTCGATTCGCAGATGTCTTCAAGTTCTCTGGGTGCTCGGTGGGCTCCTCATGAGCAAGTTCCATTTCGTTGGTAGCCGTCGTAACACACAATGGCTTTACATACGATAGCCTGCCGTGCTCCTCTGAAATGTGCTCCACTTGGTTGATATTAGCCACAGTACCTTCAAAGTTTCACTGGATGGCATTTAACACTCATCACGGTCGAAATCCAGTTGTACAGCAGATGTCTCCTCGGAAAGAAGTTGGGTAGCACATGATTGATGAGAAAGTTTCTCCTGAACAGACTCTGATACATACCTAGCAGCAGGAGACTCGTTGATAACCATAACGTTATACATTGGCACCATTTCGTACTGCTTAGGTTTGCTGTACTCTCTCGGAGTAAAGTCCATTTTATCGACGGAAGTCGCAGTGTGGAAGGACTGGATCACATCAGAGAGCTTAATCCGTCTAATGGACGGACCAGAGAGCTTAATCATAGTGGACTCTTCATTCACCATGGTTGCAGTCGTCACAGTCTCAACGGCTGAATGAAGTGTCGAACGATCACAGTATGTTTCGGTGACTCCAATCCGGGCGAGAATAATTGCTCTTCTTGTGCTTCTATTGGTTGGATTTCGGTCGGGATACGATCAATTGAATCCATACTGCATAAATCGGAGACCTCTCCTTTGGTGGGTTCTGCCAGCCTACGGATTCGAAACGGACTTGCGAATGGGACTTGGCTGCTCGAGCAGGTGTCGCTGCATTACTTGCTACTTGCACGCGAGGCGGTTTGGAGTATCTTCTCGGAGCAGACTCCGTCTGTTACCGATTTCGGAACCTTTCCGAAAACCGATCTTCGCTGGCTGCTGATCTGACGAGCGTGCTCATGCTGGATGACTCGATGAGTTTCTGCGAATGGTACTCTATCTGGATCTTGGGTTTCGCAGTGGTGTACGGCGTCTTTGTTATGAATGAGTCAGAGAGCTCTGACATCTGCCCAGCTCGCTATTCAGCTAGTGGCTTACTAGGGATTGTCACAGATCTCGACGAGTAGCTCATGACAGATCAATAGGGATTCTCCAGCTTCAGGGTGTCCGCAAATTATCCGTACAAACTTTGAAGACATGGCTCTATACAATCTAGCATAATGAATTCAATATTCTTGCATGGTTTTAAGCATTGGCATATTATATTCTTAAGTTTGACACATTTCCGATTTAAAACAATTGCAAAACCAACCCAAATGTATTAAGGTGTCTTAAAGGGAGCTGTTTTCCGAGCTTTATGACGGAAGAAAAATTTTCATAGAACTCACTGGATATGAACCGTACAATTTTCTATTTACAGTCTAACTTGAAGCCACTAATTTGTAGATTACTTCAAATAATAATAGAACATTTGGATTGATCTCTTTTAGGTATTAGGGATAACTCATCTCCAGTATGACTAGCGGCCCTCAGGAAAAACGTATCCGAAAAATTTAAATTTGCCTATCTCAGTAAAAAGCAATAATTTCGAATTTTTTCAAAGTTGTATTTTGTGTGAACATATTGCAGTTTTATAGAAGGTACATGCACATTGATTTTTTATTGTTTTCAATGCTAGATCATCTTTCCAATATTTTGCTGTTCGGATAATTAACGAACACCCTGTAGTCGCCTTGTTGACCAGCAGGAATTTCTAGAATGGTCACCTTGTTGACCACGGGACACAGATGCCGTATCTACTACACGCCTACACCCAGGGAAACGAGGTCTGCTTCTACTGATACCCTCGTTTATCAGCAGAAGGCTTCGCTGTTACCGATCGCCTCACGCACCGGTAGATACCTCTCACTCCTTTGGTATCTTTGTGGTGGCAAGAATGTCACGCTTCGCATCGATCTCTCACAGATCGGTGGGAATTCCTGAACAGATGGTCTCGAATACCTAGGAAAACAGGTCTTGCTTCTACTTTGCGCCTCGTTGACCAGTAGAAGGCTTTGATGGTGTCGAACCTTTTGCTATTTTCCCCGACTGGTCGCCTTGTTGACCAAAAAGAACGAATGCTTCTACTGTGCGCCTTGTTGACCAGTAGATGGCTTTGGTGGTACTGATCCTCTCGTCGCACGGTCCGCTGTTACAGAGATTCCATACTCTCTGGTATCCTCGCTGCCGGCAGTGTCACCGTTGGCATCGATCGACTCGCTGATCGGCCGGGGTTTCTTGTCTGGTTGCCTCGATGACCAGGGTAAAGAGATGCTTCTACTGTGTGCCTCGTTGACCAGTAAAAGGCTTCAACGATACCGATCCTCTCACTGATCGGTATGAACCTCTCTCGATCTGTTGTGCAGAGATTCCACACTCTGTGATGTTCTAGCAGCGACGAGAATGTCACCATTGGCACCAATCGTCACGTTGATCGGCGGGAACTCCTCGGCTGGTTGCCTCGATGACCAGGGAAGAGCAGCAATAAGATCGATCGACTTCTTGATTGGCGGGATTTTTTCGGATCGTCGCCTCGTTGACCAGCGAGAACGCTTCGATATTGAACCGGGGACTGTAGGCCGGTTTCACTCCACAGGTACGGTATCCGGCTAAAAGGACCAAATGTTGAGGTGCCGCAGTGCCTCAAGCGGGACTTTCTTTCTCGTAAGAAACAAAACACACGGGTTGAATTAGTGTTCCTCTAAACACTTCACTTATACACTACACTTCACTTGAGCTTTAACCAGCTCTATTCTATTTTACTACTCACTATTTGACCATTTGCCGGGTAAGATCGAACTGTTCGTCGATACGACATTTTCTCTCGCTTTATATATTATGCATCCGGTAGAAATGAAGACCAGCTCTTATTTGAAATTATTGTTTTCCCGAACCCCGAGCGTCGCAGTTAATATGTGAATAGTGCGCTGTGTTCATAAAAATCGTAAGAATGCAGCGCCGCACTAAATAAACTGATTTCAAAATGCGGCGAGTCACACTGGCGTGATCCGGTTTGGTAGCCGTGCGACAATATCCTCCCCGAAGGCATCTAGAATGTTCCATTCTTCTCCGGATTGGAACATTCTACACAAATCGGGAATCTGGGTGCACTGCCGCTCACGCTGTCGTAATCCATTGCGCGCGATGACGGCGATGATGATGATGATTACGTTGAGCACCATTTGTCAGCGGTTGCGTGCGCGCGCGTCACTCATGAGTGATTGTTAACATCAGTGAGTGACTGCGCACTGCAGTTGGCTTCGGATGGATTGTATGATGCTGGTGATGATGTTACTCGCGCATTTGACGTTTCTTCTCATGCTCCTTGCTGTAGGGGGCAGCGGGTTCGAACAAGCGTGACCACGGCACAGTAACGATCTTCTCTACTGCTTTTGTTTCGATGCTTTCTCGGCCCTCTCCAGCATCGTCCGAATTGCGACGAAATTCCTTTCCAGAATCCAAACAGCCTGTCTGATTGTCCGTTCTTGCTCTCTATGCATTTCATCAGATCTGAGGATAATCCGTCCAGGTATTTCTGCATCAGGCGTGCTTCGGCATTTCCTAGTTACCTCTTAATTGCCATATGGTGTGGCCGACTATATTGTAGGGTCATGCTTTTCAACCGGTGTAGGCATTCCGCCAAGGGTTAGCATCAGCTGCTCGGAACAGTTCTTCGGAGCAGCTAGACTTGCTCAGCTTAATCTTTCGTTTGAAAGCCGCTATTTCTAGCTTGGTGGTTTCTCCCTGATCTGGAATATCGCTGTCTACACGAAGTGCTTCGAAATGTCGGTGTCGAAGACCTTTGTCTTTCACTGCTGCACGATAGACATGTTTCTCTGCCTTGCCACGCAGTCCCACCGGCCAATGTTATAGCGGATTGCCTGGTGATCGTATACCTACTCAAGTAACCACAAGCATTTTACCATTGCATTAATTTGATCGAAAGTCAACATTTTTTGCATTAATAATGTTATCATGCATTTATTCATTAACTGTCAAGCAATGATCCATTTGATTAACATTATAAATGCTTTGTAGCATTATTTTAATTCAGCATTATGTTTAGCGTTTAGAGTGAATATACAGTTATGCTGTCATACAAGATTACGTAAACTCATTAAACGCACTCGAATCTGTAATAAATAAGTAAGACGATCGATCACGTTCGCCCTCGCTCATTACGTTTTGTGGGATATGAAAGAACAATTTTTATAATGAAATGACTTTCTTCCATCCCGAACCCCCATTTCATGATCTAAGGATATATTTATTCGTTCAGAGTTATGTTGTATTTCATCTATGAGATTCTTTTATTCATATGGAGTGAGAAGAAATGTCGATCAATTTCTCCCCCCTGAAATCTTTTCAATGCGCTAGGGCTTTGTTTTGTGGATTGAGTCCTGTTATTTCCTCTACGAAAAAGAATGGTGATCAAATTTTTTCTATTGATGTTTCATTTGCTGAGGAAAAGAAATCACTGTTGCTCAATCGTCAAAGAGAATTCTTTCTATTCGTAATAACTGGGCGAATAGTAATGGTTAAGACACACAGTAGCATCGTTCATAAGGAACTTTTATCCTACCTTATCACATCAGCAGCTTTAGCATAGGACACCAACGCGCCAGGCATCCAGCACACCATCATCCTAGTTGTGGGTTCGAATCCTGATTCCAACAAAAAAAAAATCATTGAGATGGTACAGAAAACCAAGGTAGCCAATGGACTCATTATTTTGTTTACTTTTAACGCATGCCCTAAATATACATAATTTTAAGCTAATATACATCATGAACCCTAAAAATACAACCATAAATGCTTCAGTAGGGTTTGTGCATTAAAACTGCTTTGCCAAGTATTGCGTTAATTTGGTTGTTGTGGGGCCCTTTCCCACTTTAATTATGCTTTGAAACAAAATCTGATAGCACACTATAGAGCAAACATAAAGTATTCATATACAGCTTCGTGGTTACTTGGGTAGTGTATACTTTGCGCTTACCTTCCAGTTCATGTTGCCCGCCAGCGATGGGCTACCCAATGTAAAAACGATGACCGATTTTCGTCCTTCTAATCCGGCCATTACAAGAATGCAAGCACAATGAAAGTCGAGAATATGTCCTTTACGAAACGATCCCCGACCGGCAGCATTCGAACCCATGACCCTCAGCTTGGTCATGTTAAATTGTTGCGTGATTACCGCTACGACTATTGGGGCTTCAACCATATGGACGTTTACATTTGAATATATGGTGATAGCTAATCATTACGTACCAATTTTATTATCAACTAAATATTTTTCTTTAACTGAAATCAGATTTTTCTGCACCCCTACAGATTTGGCTTATTTCGCAAAACTTCAAGCAGCAAGTTCAATGGATAGATTTCTCTCAGACTTTGCGAAATGAGATGGAACGTTTCGAAACTGCACATCAAAAGTTCAGCCAAAAGAAAATTCCTAATTCAACTGATGATTAATGTTTGCTGATTACGGTAAAAGTTTCTCTGGCTCAGCCTTTCAGTAAAGCAAATAGCGAAATCCGAAGAAGATCAGTTTAATAACTTTATGTTTCTTCAGCTCTTACGTACTCTCGCCTGCTCTCCCAACTATGCGAATTGCATTGAATTGAAATATTCCTCCTGATGGCATATTTTCGTGCATACATTTTTGTTTGAACTTGTGATGTCTTAGACATGCTTCTTCGTTGGTCGTGTGAACTTTGAGTTTGTGAGTGTGTGCTTCTGAATAGGTTCGCATACATGGGACGAGTTTCTGTCGACGGCCAACTTTCCGAGGAGTGAACGGTAGTTTTACCGAGCATGCATAGTTGTCGGAAAATTTCTTTGCGTTTGAAGAATCCCCATTTTTTCTGCGCTAGCGAGTTGATGGAAATATCCACATATTTTCCCTCCCCTTCTATGATGAGCCTTACAATTCAATTATGCACTCCCCATCATTCTTGTCCCTTTCTGATGCCGCCGTTCATTGCTTCGTTATTCGTCAACAAGGTATTTCGTGCCCAGAAAGTCTGAACGGAGCGGACATCTATTTGCGCTTCGTCGATCTCTTACGAAGATGGAAGCAAACCGAAACGAATGGGAAGCTCCTTTAAGTGGAAGGGAGGCTTCTCGTCGGTCATGGTTCGAGTAAACACATTTGAGGAATACATAAAACTTGAAAGTTTATCGAATGGGAGGAAAATTGAAATTGAAATTTATTAGTTTATTTAAAAAGTTGTCGTAGTTTATCACTCGACAACCCTTTTGGTAGTGCATTTCAAGACGGTAGTCGGTATATTTGTCAGGCGGATTTGCGAGGGCTTCGAGCTTGTAACTGATTATTGGGGAGGAAAATGTCTGATAAGTCTAGCATTTTATTTTATCGCCGTAGAATTATTTCATAGCAGGGGAACAGAATTGAGGTACTGTGGGGTAAATGGGTACAGAAAATTATTGTTACGTTCAGCTAACGTGAATAATGTAATTCTAACTTTTTTTTCTGTGGATAACAAATGAGAGACAAATATACTTCAAATCGTTATTTGTTTCGATTTTTCTGTTTGTTACGCATTGAGTATGAGGAACTTGAAAATTTGCACGAAATGATCCAATGGCTCCACCATGGTTGGTGGGGCCCCGAGGCCAATGTCTTGTAGGGGCCAGCGTTGGGAAACTCGTGCTCGCGAGTTAAAAATTACTCACTCTCTTACTCGTTTGCGAGTAATACTCTCGCTGTGAGTTACTCATTCCTTACTCTTACTCACGCGAGAGTATGACGTCATAACTCACTGCGAGTATTACTCACGTAAAGAGTAATACTCGCAGTGAGTATGACGTCATTACTCTCGGGTGAGTGAGTAAGTTACTCTTTGTGAGTATGGTGAGTAACCAATTCCCGAAGCGACATAAAACAATACTGAAACTTTTTCTAAATGCTTTTTTTACTGACAATAAAATTTTAATAGAATTATAAGTAAAAGTGTTATACATAAAGTTTGTTTACGATTGACATCTTGCCCATTTCATATGTTGCATGCCCATTTCATATGATGCTATTTGAAGATGCTTGACAAGTGTAATGCTCGATTGGCTGCTGATTTTAACGACTTTGACAATATGTGATATTTGGCTTCTTGTTAGTTTACTCTTCCTTTTGTCTGTTCTTTGTGTTGCCAGAAAACTGGTGCGCATAATTAAAATTTGAAAAGGAGAGCGAAAAAGGCTAAGCACAGAAGAAATGATTGCTGATATTGCCGTACAAATCATTACTGGAAACGCTGTTCGGCGAACCAATCTGAGGTTGATTCGTTTTGGCACGAAATACAGATACGTATTGTCTAGTCTCTGTCTCAGGTTTTAATTATTGCGGTTGTGCTATGATCCTTTCGTTTTAGTATACTTGTACGTAATACCGCTCATTTAAGTAATTCTCAATACGGAGAAAAAAAAACCTTAAGTTTTGAGTTCAATTTAATTTAAAATGATTATTTTACCTAATAAATAGATGCTGAGATAACTTTGCTATGCGTGTTATGAATTCTTGAGACATGATCCAAACTAGGGTCGTAGGTTCATGCACCATAGAGATGATCATCTAATTTTCATCAAAATGAAAGGTTGTGCAACGAAACCCAATACAAGCCAAAACGAAGTTAAACAATATTGAGTACGATGCGAACAATACCAAGCTGAACCAGCACATCAAGTGTGTAATTTTAAAACATTATGAAGAACTGTTTCTGGGCTGATTATATCTACTTTTTCACTAAGTATATGACACACAAAGAAGCTTCGTAATCCTAAGCATCTCTGTTCGTGGTAAAATAAAGAAGTTGAAGCAGAAATCAGCAATAAAAAACGATTTTCTAATACGTGTATGCATCAGTTAAAAGAAGTTAATTATACCTGACTAGTGTGTACTTTAGAACACCGGTTTATGGACACAAACTGACAATTATATATTTTTTTTTAAATTTAATCTTTTAGCTGCTTAATCTTTTGGAGTATTTAGTGAGTAGAGAATCTATGAGATGAATTCACAATAAAAAGTAGGGTGCTCATATCACCCCATCGATGAAAAAATCAGCTCGAAAAATGACAAGTTTAATCATTCTTCATTCGTGAAATTTATAAGGTAACGGATGCCATGCGGATCTAATGTACTGATCTGAAATTATAAATAGTTTAAACAATTAAATTTCCATCTTTTCATTTGAATGAGGCCGCAACAAGAACACCTTACTCATTACCTATTATTAATATGAGCCATACGCAAGCTTTTAGAACATTTACAACACTTGAAGTGAGTAAAATTACTCACGAGTGAGTTAGCGCTAGTCAAAAACTCACTCACGAGTATGAGTTGTACAGCTTGAACTCACGCCTGAGTATACTCACGCGAGAGTTCAAGCTGTACAACTCAGTTTTCAGTGAGTACTCACGAGTTTCCCAACACTGTAGGGGCCTTTTTCCTAAAAAACTGTTTTGATTAGATTGAATGTACTTATCGATAATTACCCTTGGTTGCGTTGAATAATCAAATTTCAAAACTTAGGAACCAAATCATAATTGCGATTTGACGCTTTTTTTCGAGACTGCTTTTTTTTGTTTACTCTCTCAGAAACTTACAAAATTGTTTTGTCCATATCAATATGATTACATGTCCAATTGGAACTCTCTAAAACGCATTCGAAGGGGGTGCTTCCTTAGCCGAGTGGTTAGAGTTTGCGGCTACAAAGCAAAGCCATGTTGAAGGTGTCTGGGTTCGAATCCCGGTTGGTCCAGGATCTTTTCGTAATGGAAATTTCCTTCTTATGAAAGTATATTTACCAAACTATGTTTCAACAGAAACGCCCAAAGTTTCTAAAGCTTTGGTTTCAAATGACAAACAAAGTTGATGTTTTATACTACAACACATGCTCTATCCAGTCAATCATTATGATAAACAAAAAAGTTTGGATTTCTTTTGAGTTTGGATCCAAGTTTCAAATAAGTTTCAGTAATTACTTCTATATGTAAGTTATTAGCTGTTAACAAATTGAACATTATTTTTATTATTTTTGCCATCAATGAGAAATCAACGAAAAAGTATTCCAATAACAATTTCATTAGTATATTGTTGACCAACTTGGACTGCTTCAGCCATAGTGGAGGTTTTGAACCAATGTTCATCATTTGAATCAATTCTTCAGGTTGAAATTCAAAATCAGAGGGAGACATGTTACTAGAAGTAGGTGATTTATTGTTGATAAAGAGACGGAGTAAAAGCTACCTGTGGCGATGTAAGTATGGGTGCTTTCATCAAATATCACTCGGTTACGCGTAGAAAGACAATATAAAGGGAAAGAACTGAAATTATTTGCGATAACATTGGCATATGAATTTTCCTTGGTATTTCAATTTTAATTTAAAAGATTCGTAATGTTACTCGATGGATAAAAATTAGCTTATGAGTGAACATGATTGCAATTTCCCTGTTGGATATGATTTTTAAGTAAGCGATCGTTAACTGAATAATAAAATTGTTGGAAATTCTGCGAGGGGAATCCCGGTTACGAAAAACGTTGCCGTTCATCTGACTGGTACGAGTCTCAACGATTAGTTTGCAGGAAGGTTAATCCCAAGTGTCAGACTTATGGTTGCCCCCGCAATTTACGCATACAAGTTTAGGTATCTTCTTTCACAGGACAGACGTCCTTTGCGTGAGAAGAACCTCCGTAAATCATGCATTTAGTAGACATGTGCAATGCTTAATGGTCGACAATTTAGCAGGAAAATTTTCTTTCTCTGTTTTCGTCGATTTCAGATGTTCGATGTCTTCAGAGAAGTTATTCGTAATTGAGTTTTGCATCTTCTAAGAAAAAAAAAGTTGAATAAGGTGGCCCTTATTTAGGTTTAAATTTTCACTCAAACTTTTTTGTTTGATGAAATTTGTGGTTGCGCACTTCTGCAAACTATTATAAAATGTTATTTTGAAAAACTTTGTCAAAGACACTTTAGATCCAACTCTTCATTTGAGCAAAGTAAAATGAATGATAACATCGCATGTTCGTAATTCTTGTAATTTTGAAGTTATAAGCAAATATGAGGTGAAGATGAATTGAAACCAAACCTCAAATTTTCAAGAGCACAAATCTGGAGAACCAAACATCCGTTTAGGCTGAAACTTCAATCGATTGGTCACTAGCTGGTGGTAAGCAATCGATTAAGTTTTCAGATCAAACCGGTGTTTGGTTCTCCAGATTTGTGCTCTTGAAAATTTGAAGTTTGGTTTCGTTTCATCTTCACCTTAAGTGAAAAACTATGACATATATAGATGGCCATAACTCATGGAGTTGGTTTGATAAAAATTTTCTTAAATCGGCATTCGCAAGGCCATACGATAGGCAACTTTTGCTGCAAAAACTGTGAGAACGTAATTTTTTCAAAATACACCAAAATAACTCGAATTTCACCTGTAACTCACAAGATTTCAAAGTAAGCGGCGCGCTGCCTTCAGCAAAGTTGTACGCTCCCGTGCATAAGTTTGGGTTCACCCCCTTAAAACATACAAAAGTGTTTAGTCCATATCTCTGGGATTACAAGTCCGATTGAAACTCTCTAAGCCGCATTCGAAAGGCAAAGAGTCATTCTTACTTCGTATCTATTTTTCCAAAAACATTTTTTGAAAAACTAAATTTTTACTTAAAGTTGTGACATTTTTCAAAAATCACACTGAAAAACATGGCTTGTTTCCTCAGCATTGGATCGACCAAAGTTTTAAAACAAGGTGTCATTAGAATCGTAATCTTATATTCTTTAAAGGGCGCTCACGAAATTGTTGCGGAAAAATTTGAAAACTTTTCAAAACCAATGAAACAGTCATTCAAGTCATCGTGCAAAAGTTTGGGTTCACCTGAACTTACTTAAAACATGAAAAATCTGTGACATCTCAAACCAATCATGTACGCGCCATTATTTGCGTTTGAAAAAGATATGAATTATTAATATCGGTTGAACAGAGATATTGACAAAAATGATTTGCGTGCGGCTCAGGTGAACCCAAACTTTTGCACGATTGTTGTTGTTTTCTATGTTTTGCAAAGTTGGTAAGATAACGTTTTCTTTTGAATAATCTAAATCATTAACTGTTGTTAAATAAAAAATGGAACATTTTACGTAGTCTAATTTTTAAATTTCATACCGTAAATTCGGGTGAAATTGATCAGTAGGGTGAAATTGATCACTGTGTCACACGATTTTATTTCCCTCTAATAAAGCACAGAAATAAATGAAAACTATGTAAATGAACGTTGTTTATCTTAACTATTGTCGAATTGCATGTTGTGAAGCTTTTTGTGTTAAGGAATGTTTATTTCTATTAAAATATGAAAAAAAAATCCATAATCATGTTCTCTGCGTTATTGGCAGACATCAATAAACTTATAGTTTTAAACAATGATTTGGACATGGTGTCAACCTGAAAATTTGTAAGGATGCTTAAAATATATCCCCAAAACGAATTTTATTATCAAAATTCGTACCAATTTGTTCATATTGTTGTAATAATTGAATTTTTTTTATAGATATCAGAATATTCCTTCGGAAATTGCCTACATTTAGGCGTTTTCTGCGGTATTGTCGAAAATTAATTGTTTATTATTTCCATAAATTTTGCATTGTTAAGAATTTGGCTAGCATATTTGGATTCAGGAAACCCAAATTTAATCAGTAAAGTTGTTTTCAAAACTAACAGTAATTGTTTTGACAGCTGATCAATTTCACCCCGAAATGGTATTCCTTGATTTTTTAGTTTAGAGATGATTTTCAGCACTAAAATCACAACTGTATGAAAATTTGAGCATATAAACTAATGAGGCTCACCGTCGTACTTGTTTTCCTGCATTAACTTGTTTGGAATTGGCAACATCATAGAGAACAGACATGGATAACCGTGAAAAGTGATCAATTTCACCCGAAATTACGGTACACCTTTTGATTTGTCATTTGGAGTTACTTACCAAAAAAATCTTAGATTTACACGAAACGTAGTTTTAGCTTCAATCATGCAAAGCCATTTCTTATGTATTGTTCAATGACAAAACCTACAAACTCTTCTATTCTATCCAATATTGTACGCGAAACGTCTTCTCTCAAAGAATGTGGTATACAAAACGGCTCGGTGTACATGATTTTCACGCTGAATATTCAATCATAAATAATGCACATGCAATGACAAGCCGTCGATCCATCCATGTGCATTATTTTTGTCAGAATATTCAGCGTAGAATCGTGTAAACCATTCTTGTTTGCAATTTCATTTTCAAGATGCGAGAGAGCATGCAATATTGGCAAATGTGGTATGCAAGATCATGAAATGTTTCAGTTTCACTCAATATTGCAAACATTTTCGAATGCAATGAGACAGTTTACATTATTTATCGTTGAGTATGACAAAATCTAAGATTTCGATGATCTAGCAATGAACCGTCTAGAAGTAGTTTTTTGTACATTGACTGAAATATCATTTTTTTAATTTATTATTCTTTGGAAATATCATCATTCTTTGAAAAGCTGCTCAACAAGTTTTTCTTTTATAACTTAACAATATGAGCTTAATGATTTCATTATTTATTATTCAATTGAAATGTCATAGTTTATCTTAATGAATTGCTTATCTTCATCTGATGCAATAATACGTAGAGAGTGCTCGGGATTATTCTTTGAATTCTGGGTCTTGCAGCTTACGGACGTGAGTAAGATCTTTGAATGCGGTAATCAGAATTAAAACGACAGGAAAAAATTTCTTAAAGGAAAACCTTTATGGCAAAGTGAATGTTAGGTGTTGGTCACTCAGCTTATGGCCAATTGGCTTATTGTGAATTACTATTTAGATTCGATCACTATCCTTTCTACGGAATGTCGAGTCGACCAAATTTGCTTTCTATTGCAACTAAACTTTTCGACCAAATGTCCATTTGACGAAATGTCCGTTCAACCAAATGTACTTTCGACCAAATGTCATTCGGCTAAATGTCATTCGACCAAATGTCTTTTGATTAAATGTCGTAGATTCTGGAATGATAAGTTTCTACTTACATTACAGTACTAGCGTGTTTGGAACATTTCTCAAAATTTCCCCATAGTAATTTCCATATATAGCTACATTGTCCTTGGGCCACCTTTAAATCACCACCTTGAAAGCTGAAAATTTCACAGAACTTTTTTTATGGTAAGGATGGTAAGGAGCATATGTGAGATTGGATTTTCAAACATTTTTCAAATTTGAACCGCCCTAGTGTCCATGTGATACCTGATGGTAGACTACAGCAATAGATGATTTACTTGGAGTATGATGTTGATGTCTACCTCGTTTGTGTGATACAGTCACACACTGAATCCGTTTAAAAAACGAGTGAAATTTGAACCGATGTTCAACTGGTAGTTCAAGATGAATGGAGAACTTGAACAACTTGAATGAATATGTAGTTGTAACAGATTGGTATGATGCTTAAGATACGCTCCAATGGAAGCCCAGACTAGGACTGCTAGCAACTCATGACAACCTTGGGATCGATTGCGGTTGTCGAAGATGATACTGGATGTCACTACAGTAACCAGTCTTGTATTAAGAGGTAGGCCAAAGGAATCTTGTAGACCAAACTGATGAACTTCATTGGCGACCTTGGAGTATCTTCCAAAGAGTATGCTAAGGTGTGCTGCCAAATATGTGGGCTGGCTGACGGCAATTGATGATGTTGTTCTTGATGGTATTGGCTGATGGTACTTGATGGGTCTATTCTTCGTATCGATGATAATTCGTTGAATAGGAAAATTGCTTCAAGGTATTGTGGCAGAGATGGACTTGGGCGACTACTGATGACTGCATTGACAAGCTTGTTGTTCCAATTCCGGCAACATGCTCGATTAGTCAGTTAGAGCTCAACTTCCGAGCCGATCAGTCGATTGTATAGAGAGCGATCATCGGAAGTCGATCACAGACTATTACGTACGTTTTTGTCAGTTATTGACACCGTTGCTATTAGTGCCGTGTTTCGCAGTAACCGCGTCGTCGTTTTTCGCGATGCCGCGCCGCGAAAACACATTCCGTGTTGACTACTCGCAGTTTCCGAAGCAGCTTTCCCACGATGAAATACATAAATTCGTTGGGAAAGAACTCGGCCTCACGCGAGAAAATGTGCTTCTTCTCCAGCCGAGTAAGCGACTCGGGTGCACCTTCGTGGAGGTCAACAGCCTAGAGCTTGCTGAGACGATCGTCCAACAGCACGACAACAAGCACGATTTCGTGTTTGACGGAAAGAGTTACAAACTGCGGATCATGATGGAGGACGGGGCAGTGGAAGTGCGTCTGTTCGACCTCTCCAACGACATATCCAACGACCAAATCGCCGAGTTTCTCGCCGAATACGGCGATGTGCTTAACGTCCGCGATCTCCTGTGGGATGAACGCTCCGTTTTCGGTGGCGTTAAAACTGGTGTGCGTATCGCTCGAATGGTGGTGAAGAGAAACATTCCCTCCCTCGTGACAATTCGTGGAGAAGACACGGCGGTAGGTTACAGGGGGCAGCGGCAGACATGCTTGCACTGCCTAGAGTTTGTACATGTCGGTATTCCGTGTGTACAAAACAAAAAACTGTTGGTACAAAAGCTATCAGCAGACCAGTCGTATGCCAACGTTGCGAAGCAGCAAGTGCTCAGAAAACCGGCAAAGCCGAACAACCTCCAACCAAAACCACAACCGAGCAATCCAATTCAACCAACACCTATGAACAAGACCCGATCTCCATCAAACATACAGCAAACGAATGACATGGCTCCTCCCGCAGCCAAACCTGCCGGAGTACATCCCGTTATCCAAATCCCACCGACACCAACCCCGATTGGCAGCTTAACTACATTGCGAAGAGCTGATGGCAACGAAACGGATAGCTCGCAAGCATCGTATCAATCCAGCAGCAACCGACGACTACGAACGAGACGATCATCACCACCAGGAAAGAAGCTGCGATCCAACAACGAAAGCACCAACGAACATGACCGAGCCTCCGGGGATGATATCCGTCAATAATGGAGTACACTAGTGTGAATATCGGTACAATTAATATAAACACGATCACCAATCCAACAAAAATAAACGCACTCCGCACGTTCATCCGCTCTGTCGAACTCGATATTGTTTTCCTGCAAGAAGTGGAGAACGAACAACTCAACCTGCCTGGGTACAATGTAGTTTGTAACGTGGATCAAGCAAGGAGAGGAACAGCAATCGCTCTAAAAGAGCACATTAAATTCTCGCACATCGAGAAGAGCCTGGATGGACGTCTGCTTGCTCTACGTGTCCATAACACTACTTTCTGTAACGTGTATGCTCCGTCAGGCTCGGCTCTTCGTGCCGAACGCGAACGTTTTTTTACCAACACTGTCGCATACTATCTCCGCCACCGCACCGATCATGTCGTATTCGGTGGAGATTTTAACTGCGTGATTCGGCAATCCGACGCGACAGGGCCAAACTCAAGCCCCGCACTTCAAAATACCATACAGCAACTTCGGCTGCATGACGTCTGGCAACGGCTTCGATCACGCGAGCAGGGCCACACATACATTTCATACAATTCGTCGTCCAGGCTCGACCGAATCTATGTCAGCGACAGCTTGCGAGAACATCTGAGAACAACATGTGTACATGTATGTTGCTTCTCGGATCACAAAGCAGTTACAGTGAGAATGCTGCTTCCTCTTCCTGACAGAATACCTGGCAGAGGTTACTGGTCCCTCCGCCCACATGTCCTCACAACAGAAAACATTAACGAGCTGCAAACACGATGGCAGTATTGGACTCGCCAGCGTCGTAATTACGCATCGTGGATGGAATGGTGGCTGTCATGTGCTAAACCCAAAATCCAATCCTTTTTTCGATGGAAATCGAAACTTGCTTTCGATGACTTTCATCGTGAACAGCAGCGGCTATATGAGCGACTACGGCAAGCATATGATAGCTACCACAACAACCGCGCAATGCTCACCACGATCAACCAAGTGAAAGCCGAAATGCTTTCGCATCAGCGACGGTTTTCGGAAATGTTCTTCCGAATAAATGAAACTTTTGTCGCCGGAGAACCAATATCCACTTTCCAACTCGGAGAAAGAGCGAGGCGCAAAACAACTATCGAACAGCTGCGCAACGAAAGAGACGAAGTGATCGACGATCCCGATGAGATTCGGGACCAAATGGTACGATATTTCACCGATTTGTATGCACGCGAACCGGTGGAAGAGGAGCAAGCAGGAGGTACGTTTGACTGCGAGCGAATCATCCCTGAGCAAGACAACACAAACACAGCCTGCATGGATGACATCACAACATGCGATATTCTAACAGCAATCCGAACAAGCGCATCTAGAAAATCTCCTGGCCCCGACGGCCTACCCAAAGAGTTCTACCTGCGGGCGTTTGATGTGATTCATCGTGAGCTGAATCTAATCATGAACGAAGCCCTTAGATCAAACTTCCCCGCTCAGTTTATGGATGGGGTGATTGTGTTGGTAAAGAAACGAGGGGCGGGAGACACCGCTCGTTCTTACCGACCAATCAGTTTAATCAATTTTGATTATAAAATCCTGTCACGTATCCTGAAACATCGGCTCGAAAATGTGCTTCGGACACACAACGTGTTAACCGATTCGCAAAAATGCTCAAACGATGGGAAAAATATCTTTCAAGCTACACTCGCCATAAAGGATAAAATAGCGCAGCTGAAGGCAAACCGACGTACTGCTAAACTGATCGGCTTCGATTTAGATCATGCGTTTGATCGGGTGGACCACACGTTTCTGTTCAGAACGATGCGTAATATGGGCATCAACACAGCATTGGTTGATCTCCTATCTAACATTGCAGCAGCATCCTCCTCTCGAATGTTAATCAACGGGCATCTTTCGGCATCATTTCCGATACAACGATCGGTTCGGCAAGGGGATCCTCTATCCATGCACTTATTCGTTCTCTACCTTCACCCTCTTCTACGAAGATTGGAACAAGTGTGTGAAGGAGATCTAGTTGTTGCGTACGCTGATGATATCAGTGCCATTGTCACCAGTATAGACCAGATCAATGAAATGAGGAATCTATTCAGGAGATTTGGTCGAGTATCTGGAGCACGAATGAATGAAGCCAAAACCATCGCGATTGACGTTGGTGTACTAAACAACCTGCTGATTGTACCATGGCTTCGCACTGATAATACTATGAAAATACTCGGTGTAGTTTTTTCCAACTCAGTGCGGGAAATGGTTTCGCTGAACTGGGACACTCTGGTAGCTAACTTTACCCGACAAATATGGCTTCACTCAATGCGAGGCTTAACACTGCAACAGAAAGTGACATTGCTGAACACCTTCCTGTCGTCGAAGATGTGGTATATTGGCGCCCAGTTGGCGCCAACGGCGGCACATCTTGCTAAACTTACTGCAACTATGCGGAGATATCTTTTTCGAGGAATGACAGCAAACGTCCCCATGCAACAGTTGGCACGAAAAAAAGAGGATGGAGGATTGAAATTACACTTACCAACATTCAAATGTAAGTCATTATTAATCAACCGTCACTTACATGAGATCGAATCCCTTCCCTACTTTTCTTCCCTCCTTCACCAAGTAAATCCCCCCCAAGCAAATATCATTTCTGATCTTCCTTGCATTAAGCTTATCCTGAACAGTTATCCCACTCTCCCCTTCCAAATCCGCCAACACCCCTCCGCCGATCTAATCAACCAATTCCTCATCGAGAGAACGGATAGGCCGAAAGTGGAATTGGAGAATGCGAACAGCAACTGGACTGGAGTTTGGAAAAACATTTCGATGCGTGGCCTTTCATCTGTTGAAAAGAGCAATCTTTACTTGTGGGTAAACCAGAAGGTAACACACCGGCGACTTCTGTATAGAATGCGACGATCGGACGGGGATCAGTGTCTGCACTGTGGTACGGCAGTTGAAACTTTACAGCACAAATTTTTTGATTGTGCTAGAGTGCATGAAGCAAGCAGACTGTTGCGGCAAAAACTGATGGCAGTAACAACAGGAGATCGACGTTTTTTTGACTGCGGTGAACTAATACGACCATCATTGGAGCGGTTATCGACGAGAAATAGAATTTTAATTTTGAAGCACTTAGTCGTTTACGTCACCTTCATTGATAATAGCAATGGTCAGGTAGATTCTGATGAACTAAATTTTGCTTTTCAAGTCGGAGTTTAATAAATTATTATCTGTATAATTTTTATCTAAACAAAATCGACAATAAACGTACTTTTATAAAAAAAATTAGTAGCTGCTATAAGCATCAATCGAATTTAGATTAATACGATAAAGGCAAATGAAAATTGTAACACTGATACGGTTTCGGGAGGATGTGACGGTGAATTTTGACATGAGTTGTTTGGTTGGGTACAACTAACGACGATAAAATTCCAACTATTTAACAATAAATGCTAACGATGAATACAGTTTTGTCGAAGATTTGTAACAGATACTGAGATAGATTCGACCAATGACACTTAAGATGAACCTTTTACATGGACAGAATTGCGCACTAGACACATTCCACGCACATCTACGCCAACATATCAAAAATTCAAACTCTGAAATATTTCCAAAGCTATGCAGAACATGAAAGACAATATGTTGAATTGTATAAAAAACATAAATTTGATTGAAAATACAGTGAAAAACATACCTGAAAAGTTATATAAAGTTTGTATAATTTATTGGTGAGAAATTGAGACATTAAATAACTTTTTTAAAAAAGCCCTGTATCATAGTTTATCAAGTGTAATATGATTGTCTTATCCGTTAACTCGAAGTGCATTAGATGACATTGTTATGCGCGGGTATAATTTTTTCAAACGAATTATCGGTTCTTTGAAAACGTATTTTTTCAAATAGTCACATTATTATGGTGTCGCGTTACGAAAATTGCCTTATTTTTGGCATTGTAAAATAAATACTTCTTATAGAACTCTTATATTTTGGATTCTCTTCCTACTCGTCAAGACACGTGTTTCCATATAAAAAGATTTAAAATCGGACCATTCTTCGAGAAGTTACACTAGGTGCAAAGTTTTGGTGTCGCGTTACGTTAATTTTAACCGTAAATTTTCAGGATAAAACTACACATTTCAAAATGCTCGTTCTCAGCAATGCTACAATCGATTTTCGAAATTTTTGATTTTTAGTAGATGGAAATAGTTATACTAGCTTTCAGCGTTGGTGCCACCCCACCAAAACCCTCCCAGTTTTTGTAAAACGTGGGTATGTCTGCTTTATCTTGTTTTTCACTCAAATCTGATCAAGTAGCTCTGGTTTTTAATGAACGCGTAGGCTAGTGATCCAAATCTTATCAGACAGGTGCCGTTTAGTGCAGGAATAGTCTCTTACATATTGTGGAATACTTGGCTTCGATGGTAAACAACGTGGTTCTCCAGCGGATAATCCGGAAGATCCGTAAAAATGGTCAATTCATGAAAATAATCGAGGGGGCAAATGCCCCGGGCCCCCCGATGAAGGCCCCCCCCCCCCCCGCGAAGTGAATACTGTTCAATTAATTATTTTTACATTAATGATTAAAGATTTTAAATTGAAAATACAAATCCGATACCATTTCTAATGACATGAGATTATGTTTTTTTAAGTGAGTAGCTAATTCAATACGATGTTTGTCTCATTTTTCCAGTTCCAATGAAAATCCTCTCTGATGAAAATCATCAAGGTTATATCAAAAACTTTAAAACTTTTCGCGGGTTTATAATAGCAAGCTGTCGCAACTTTTCGGAGAGAAACTGTCAAAATTACAGTGCTCTTTGTCCTGGAATGATCTTGAAAAGACGAAGATACTCGATAATTCGTGGATTTTCCTGATTTCGCTATCACGATACTGAAGCAACTATTCTATCTGAAATCCTACCGTAATTTCGATATTTCCATATTCTACTGTAGTCTTTTCCAGTTGTATTTGTATATATTTGTATTAATATTTTCTTTGTTTTCTTGTAATATATCAAATTTTACTAAAAGCTTAGAATTAACTACAGTTTTGACCCAAATCCACATATTTCGTTTGAATATAGCAATATTCACTAAGAGTTTAGAATATATCATAATTTTGGCCATAATCTACAGAATTTTTATACAATTATATTTTTCCCGATTCTTAAATTATTAGCTTATAGATTATCAAGGTAATTTTGCTATTATCTTTGCAGAATTTCCGCTTGATAGGCTATTTACAGATACTAGAGCCTCATCTGCAAGTTATTTAAGTGTCCATAGTTCTTCCAAACTGTTGTTAATATCGGGAACATTAAAATTATAAAGCAAGTAACTAAGACTTTAGCCTTGGGCACTAGACCATCCCTTATTTTTCGAAAATGCGAAATGTTTTTAGTTCGTTATTGTAAAGTGCTCGTTTTGGTAAGAAGAAAATCAGGTTAAATTTTGAAGTCCCTACGTGGACGCTAAGTAGTCCCCCAAAGGCCTTAAAGGTATCAGGTGTACATGAACCCCGTGCGCAAATCGAGCTCGCTGCTCTAGTGCACGCTTCGTGACTACGTTTGTTTTCTTTGTAGTTGTTTATTTTATGTCAGCGTGCACTGTAATAAAGATGTACAAAGTATATAATATTATTTTAGTAAGTTAGTTCCAGTCAATTTGTCAAATCAGGTAAAAATAACCTTATTATATATTGTCAACATTTACCCTACTACGTGGTACTGGCCAAACTAATACTTTGTTTTAAACAATAAAAATCTATTGAACAAAGCTAGTTGATATAACTTTCACAATTACAAAGGAAATACACTTTTATGATGACTATCAACGCGCACAGGAGAATGTGTAACTAGTGGCTGTTTATACCCATGTAGCGTGCACTAGAGCAGCAAGCTCGATTTTCGCACGGGGTTCATGTACATGCTTTCCAAATATCTTATTTTCGTAATACTAAGCTTTCCCGATCATTTTGTACCAAGGGCCCCCGTAAAGAGATCTGACCCAGGCCTCCCGAAGCCCAAATCCGGCACTAGGCCACTATAAAGCTTTAAAGAGGATCTGGAGCAACAGTAAAAAATGGTCATCTCGTAAAAATCAACTTAAACACGTAAGTTTTTTTTTAAATCTTCTGGATGTCTTGTCATGATATTTACCTATGTTGACATTCATCCTTTACGTTGTCCAATAATGAATTTGATTAATTTTGCAATAAACTTCGGTGATCAAGGTAATCTTTAATTTCAATTCAAATTATACTTCTTCTTCCTGGCGTTACGTCCTCACTGGGACAGAGCCTGCTTCTCAGTTTAGTGTTCTTATGAGTACTTCCACAGTTATCAACTGATAGCTTTCTTTTCCAAAGTTGCTATTTTCACATTCGTATATCGTGTGGCAGGTACGATTATACTCTATGTCCAGGGAAGTCAAGGAAATTTACATTACGAAAAGATCCTGGACCGACCGGGAATCGAACCCAGACACCTTCAGCATGGCTTTGCTTTGTAGCCGCGAACTCTAACCACTGGGCTAAGAAAGGCCCCGAATTATACATGTATAACAAATTTTATATGTTCTATAATCATGATTTTTTATGTGTTAAAAACGCACAGTGGTGCAGGATGATTTTTACGACCAGTTTTGCGGATCTTCCAAAGGGAGTTGTAGTGGTCCATGGGAAGTCCTGATTGGATGATTTTATAAATTGATATTTTTTATGAATATTGCGGATTTTCCAGTGATCCAGGTTGTTTACCATTGAAGCCAAGTAGTCTCCAATATGTATGAGGCTCTCTTTTCATTGACTGGCACCTTTCTGATAATATTTGGGTCGCTTCTCAAAACCAGACCTAAAACCAGAGCTATTTGATTAGCTAAGTGCAAAAAAAAAAAGAGACATAGGGAAAGTGTACCAGTTATAGCCATAGTAGTTCCCTATTTGGCCATGTGTAAAATTCTAATAACTTTCACATTTGAAATCTTTTTGAATGTTTTTACATTAAGATATATGTAAAATCTAACTACTACAACACACAAACATTTCCAAAATTTGAAGACATTAAAGTAATCACGTATGGCGAACTAGGAAACAACTGTGTCCATAACTGGTACACCTACCCTATTTACCTCTCATAAAAACATGGAAGGTTTCAGAAGAATTGCGCCAACGCTTAAATCTGGTACAACTATTTCCTTTCAATGAAAGCTCAAACAATCGGTTGACTAATTGAGGAACTGAATTTTATGAGTTAAAATGTATTCACAGTTTCGCCTCATAATCTGATTTAATAACTCTTCTGTGCGGCAGAATTCCATGATATTCAGATCACTATTTCGAGACCATAAACGTTCTTGACAATTTTCCTAAAACATGATTCTCAAAATACTACATGGCTATGTTGAATTTTATTGGCCCAATATCTGGTTCAATTACACCCCTGTGCCACAAAATTCTGTATCCTTCAGATCACCATTAGTAAATCATAAACACCTGCACACGCTATGTCTGAACCAGCAAATTATAAAAATCGAATGTACATCGGATATTTTCATCATCTTCAAAAAAAGATCAAAGGAATAGTTAAAAAATTTAACCCAAAAAAAGTGCAATTATCTCACTGTACAGCAGCTCTACATATTTTTCGTCTCATCATTAGGAAGCTTTTATGGTCGTCTACAAATTTCTGAAACGATATTCTCAAAATAACTGATTGAATCTTTTCAATAATCTAACCCATTTATCATATCCATCAACTGCACTGTGTTATTGAATTTTGGGTACATTTTACATAATTTTATTTTACAATCAAATTCAATAATTCTAACATGTATCAAAGCTCAAGATAATTCGCACCGCCATCCGAAAGCACTGTACCGGAAACATTCTAAAAAAATCACAGAAATATCTAAATATTATTGCAAAGAATTTAGTCGAATTTATATGGAGACGACAAGCGCCATCTACGCTTTTACAAAGCACGACATTCTCAAAAGGTTTCACAGAAAAATTAAATTAATTTTAACCAGTGTCGGATCAGATTAGCCCACTGTGAGGCAGAATTTCGAATGTATTGAACAAAAAACAATACTAGATATACATTTTTTCTGTAATCTGAAAGCAACATTACCGATTTTATCAATAAAAATAAAAAATGCTTTGTGCGTAACGCGACACCATGTGCAGAACCCTGTTGGAAGATAAACGTAATGCGACGCTCATAAAGTGAAATCAATGATTTCTGCAATTATTCAATATTTCCTTCGAGTTTGAAGTCACACTCTGATTCTTATCAATACATAGAAGGATTGCTTAGAACAAACCCGGATTGTAAAAATTATAGCAGAGCAGATATAGGCGATTATAGAGTGATGTTTAAAAAAGTGCATTTCAGCGATGGTGTCGCGTTACGAAATGCAACTGCTTTTAGTTACCATATATACAGTGTTATGTTTAAAAACACAACATCAAGTACATTTAATATGCAAGATATAAAACCTGTTTAATCACATGGTCACAAGGCATATTTCCGAGAACAGGCCTAATTTGATAATGAAAGTCGGTTCCTCATGGTGTCGCGTTACGCTGGAATGTGTCACTAGATGAATACACACAGTTTCAATGTAGTTCATTCAATTGGAATTCAACAGTATAATAGAAACTGACAAAGAAAATATGCACTTCGGTGTTTCACATATCATGTAATTGATTATAATGATTGGTTGTGATCTCTACTGCTGCTTCACGAATGCTCCATGTAGCTCCACACTATTCGTTTCGATTTGCAGTAGAGGAACCTCTGTGACTTCGGACATTTTGTTGCTGATTCCGGTGCCATCCCGGTGTGTTGGCTTGACTGCACGGTTTCACTACTGTTTTGTGCTTTAAAGCCCTTTCGCGAATGACCTTCATCGCAAGGTCGATGAGAACGCCATAGACCGTCGCCATCGTGTTCGCTCGATCCGATACCGACAATGCGAGAAACTTCACAGAAGATTATGCTTGATCGCGCAAGCGTTTGACGATCTATTTACTTGCATTCAGCCAAGCAATCTCGTCGTCCAACAGCGAATCACTCCCTACGGCGTTAATCACTTTTTCCAAGAGAAACTCGGCGGCCATTTCGGTAATGGTAAAGAATTCAATCGTGGCAAAGAAAAAACTGTACGGACACTGCTAACGACGCATCTTTTCACACTAAGACTGTCTGACGAATGAATGACAACGATACGAGAACTGTCATTCACTTTCCACTGTTCTCCACTGTATCTCTCGAGGTGAGTTTGAATTTCGAGCAGTTAAACACCCTCTAAAACCCATACGCAGTGATCTTCGATGGTCGCATATCCAACCGAAGGTAAAACGATGTGTCGAGCATAGTGGGCAGAAATGCAAGACAATATGGTATTGATTAGATGTACTAGCCTGGGACACGGTAATATGAAAAATTTAGATTCTCGCTCCAATCCACTTTTTGGATTGCATTTAGGTCCCATAACAACTGTGCAGAATTTCAGCTCGATCGGAGAAACTATATTTTGACGCCAGCCGTTCAAAGTTTGTATGGGATTTACCATGGGCAAACTTACTTTTGCAAAGAAAAATCGCCAGAGGTCGCCCATTGACCTCTATAAAAAATCTGAACATCTCTGAATCTCGATAGGTATTTCTACGATGAACAACATTACCGAAGATCGCAAAGCAATCCGATGCATGTGAAAAAAGTTAGTAAGCATAGACTATTCGGAAATTTTGCCAGATTTATTATTGTTGTTCCTTTACATGTTAATCAAAGTCGCTTTGCCAATAGGTTTTCATTGAATAATTTTTTTCACAAGTGTCGGATTGTTTCGCGGTCTTCGGCAATATTCTTCATCGTAAAAATACCTATCGATTTCTGTGTTCAGAATTTTTATAGAGGTCAATGGGCGACTTCTGGCGATTTTTGTTTGCAATAGTAAGTTTTCTCATAGTAAATCCCATACAAACTTTGAACGGCTGGCGCTAAAATATAGTTTCTTCGATCGAGCTGAAATTTTGCACAATTGGTATGGGACCTAAATGCAATCCAAAAAGTGGACTGGAGCGAGAATCGAAATTTTGTCCCACACTAATGTACACTGTTCTGAATCGATTTCACTTCTTCTTCTTCTGATCACAGTTTACAATGCGCAGTTGTCTTCACTGTTTCTTATTAGATTCATACAGTTTGATTTGGACAATTTGTATCTTAAGGTTTATTTTAGCCATCTTTCTCCCGCACTCAATGCAGTGTGATGTACTCCAAGATCGTTGGCACGGTAATGCGATGGCGGGAGAACAAAGCTCGAATTACCATAGCACGTACATCGACAGAATCTAATCACGGTACAATTTCTAGTACTTGATCCGGTTCGAAGGACCATTCATTTTTATGTTTGCGCACATGAGGGCGATGGGGGTTCTAAGTGCCAGAGTTATTCTGTATGGAACTGAACATAACACTATTACGGTTCTAACAGTAATGGTTGTACAGACAAATGATATTATTTTAACTAACTGATAACTGAGGATCATGAATAATGATGGAATGCAATTCGATACAAAACTAACTTCAGTCAACTGATTATAAGGCTTCTTATATATCATCTCAAGCTTATTGTACTACAGAAAACTATTCAATTAGTGTGACAATGCTTTCTCAGTTCAATGTATTTAATCATTGTATGTGTAAAAAACATCGCAATCCGTGTCTACAATACAGAATACACTTTGACGACAGACAGTTCTTAGTAAACCGTAAAAATTGATGGAAAATTGCGTGAACGGCGTCCATCATTAAAAACTCAGTCAATTTGCTAAAGCCATTTCAGGCTGGTCATATGGCTAACTTCCAGAATATGTGAATTGAACAGGTGGTCGATAAATAGTGGCGAGGGAGTGTCTGTTTGTCTGTGCTTCCATCTTGCTTACTCAAAAAACAACTTGTTTACTCGAACAACAAATCTATTCTGTCGACCATTGCATTTCGTATTCTGAAGCCATTTCGTACGTCTTTCTCCGAAGCGTGTTTACTCTTACGCGACCAGTACATTTATTTGTGAATATGAATATAAGTTTATCCACTCCTATTTCCCAAGCAAATATGACACACTGATGGAAAAACGTGGTCAACGCTGTCAAGCAACATGGTATGACAGTTCGTTTTGATTTTCCAGGTCGTAGTTTACTTTATCCCATGCTGCGTCTGAGCCGCACGTCCAGCTCTGTTTCTTTGATTTGGTATGCAAACAAGAAAACGGAAAACCAACAAACAAACTCGTATAAGCTCTTGTAGGAAGAGACTTCCTGATCCTAGTTTGATCGAATGAACAGCAAAAAAAAAAGTTAAATAGGGATGTTTCCCTGTTTGTTTATTTTTGTTTGCGTCCAACACTTGCAAAGTGGAATTTTTTGAACACCCACTTGACAAGTATATCAATTAAATAAACGACCATTCCGAAGGATCTCCCCACCTGAAAAGGACAGCTCAAGGGCAGTTTTATTTCGACACTCGTCTCTCGATATTCCATTGAAAAGCTGAATACGATTCCAGACTTTGGCCAGGCGAATCCGATTTGTTTCCTTGGCGTTCATTTAATGGTTGCCTAGCTTAATGATGCAAAAAACGAATCTTATGAAAAGAACCCAAAGGCACCAGCCATACAATGAAATATGAATTGGGCGAAAGTCTTTGTCCTTCTTGGAAGTGACCAGGACATAATGCAAAATATATATAGATATGGGTGGAAATGTTCGTATCGATAAAGAACGAAACCTTGGGAAGATATTTATTCTACCGTGCCAACAAAAGTGGCAAGTACATTCATGTGTGTGATTTCGACAAAAACTGCGAGCTCTGGCAACGGTACAGAATTATGGGGACGCGAAAACGATGAGACATAAGAAATACGTCACGTTTCAAAATCTAGATCCCTGGGAGATTTGCTGTTAGAAAATATGCAGGAATGTCTTGTTGAATCACTGGTTCAATGTCTGGAGAAATCTGTTGAACAGTCTTTAGGAAGTCATTATAGAATTCTTTAAGAAGATTTCTATAGGGATTTACGAGAAAATTCTTTCAAGGAAGATATCTTTGAAAAATTGCTGGAAAAATCCTTGAGACAAATTACGGATAAACAGTGGAGCGAAATATTGGAAAAACTTTAAGAATTTAGTAACTCCAACAGATATCCTTGAGACATTCTATCAGGAATACCTGAAGATATTCCTGGATGTTGTCTTTAAATAATCAGTTTATAAAATTCCGTGAATACTCCTACTTGGATTCGTGGATGATTTTCAGAACAAAATTACAGGACTATTCTTCGAGAAATTAAGAAAAAAAAAATCCAGAGATAACCCTAAACAAATTTCTAGAGCAAACTTGTGACGACGTTTTGAAGATTTTATTGAAATAAACCCTGAAGGAACTTTGAAGAAGTACATTTCACTATTTTTTTTCGGGATTATTCGTTAAAAAAGATACGGAATATGTGTCCATATGATTTGAAACAATTAGAACGGTTACCCATAGGAAGATAATTTGAAGGGGAGTAGTTGATACTGCCTGATTCAATATAAAAAGACAAGACAATTTACACCGTCTTCAGCCAAAGGCTGCACAGACTGAACAATCACGAACATTAGGCAACGGACAACACGAAACACCCAGTGAATTTTTCGTTTGACGAAAAGTTTCCACCGACTGGAGCGGGAATCGAACCCACGCTTCGTGGCACAATACACCTAAACGACTGACGCCGCTAACCACATGGCCACGAAGCCCACCAAATATAGGTATACGAGTTTCATTGAGTGAATCCATTTTAAATTAAAAGATTCGAACGGCTACTCGATGGAAGAAAATTAGTTTGTTAATCAGCATGATTACAGTTTTCCTGATATGTATGATTCTCAAGCAAGCGTTCGTCAACTGAAACATGATTATTATTGGAGATTCTGCCTGGGGAGTTCCGGGAACGGAAAACGTTATTGTTCATCTGCCTGGTACGAGCCTCGACAATTCGTCTACGTGAAGGGCAGATCCAAAAGTTTGATTTATGGTTGCCCCCGTTATTTGCGCATACAAACTTTTTGATATCTTCCTTCACAGAACAGATGTTCTTAGCGTCAGAAGAACCCCCGCAAATCATGCACTTAGCATCCATGCGGCAATGTTTTGTACCATGACCCCACTTTTGGCATCGGCCCAGAGTAGGGTTCTGAAAATTTCCTCCAGGTTTCTGGAAATGTTCCCATGTCACACGGACATTGCATATAGGTCTGGTTTTATCTAAAGCTTTAATATTATTTCGAACACTTTTATTTTAATTTCAGCAATTAGACATTTTGCCAACGACCACACGTCATTCACCCATTTGTATCCAGACTTGTCCATTTACCCGATTGAAAACAATTATCTTAAGCACAACAGGCGATCCAACCTTTCTGCAACCACTTGCCGCAATTTGTTCAACAACTAAACACCAACACAATCAATTGAAATCATTCGTTTGCTACTTGACCTTTTCTATTCAATATTTCAAGAAAACCGGTCGGTTTTTATCTGATAGATCTATGCCATCGCGTCAGTACCATTCGACCTCGTAAATCACACTCAACCCACAGAACCCCGAAGGACCAAAAACAGAGAGCAGACAATTCCCCTTACACTGGGCTGCAGCGAAAAAAAAAAGGAAACCCACGAATCCTCCAGCCCGGACACTTCGGGCCCTGTATCAAATAGCCAGCTCGTCGAACCTGATAGCCGTTCTTGAAATCAGCCAACCGATTCATGCCCCACTGCTGTCTGGTTGAGGATTATGGGGTAATATGCACCACCTGAAGAAAATCTCAATTTTACCTAGGA
Source organism: Aedes aegypti (assembly GCF_002204515.2). NCBI lineage: Eukaryota > Metazoa > Arthropoda > Insecta > Diptera > Culicidae > Aedes > Aedes aegypti. The sequence continues at coordinate 158,815,383 of NC_035109.1, read as the reverse complement.
ACTTCGTCGGGACAGTAAATTGGGTTCACAGAAAAGTCGACGAATGCCAGGCTAGTCTTCGAAAGGCCCGCTCGACAACGGACCAGATGCTTACCTTGCGAATGATCTTAGATTAATTCCAGGAGTATAAATTGCAGACCCACCATCTGTTCATTGATTTCAAGACAGCGTACGATAAAGTGTAATGAAATGAGTCGTGGCAGATAATGTTTGAAAACGATCGTTTGAAAACGCAGAAGCCTTCACGCTTATGAAGAGGGAAACAGTGAGGATAGGCCTGATCATTAATTCTTTCAAGATGAAGTACATAGATGCAGGTAGAGATAGAGGTAGACCTAGGCGATGAAGTCGTATTTGATGGGGATGTTTTGAAGGGTTTATTCACCTGTATAAGAATATTATGGCACATTTTAAACCACGTCATTCACTCCCAAGGTTGCTGAAATCATTTCTACTTTTCCATCTTTTTTATAAAGAAATTATGACATGTTTTTTCCATAAAAGGGTTTAAACTGATAGAAATATCTTAGGAAAAAATCAAATTTGACTAAAATACATTTAATCTTAGAGATATTGCTGTGGTGCGGTTTCGCTTGACGACGCAATTTACACCTAGTTCCCCTACCGACCGATTCCTTTTTTCGGTCAAAGTAAATAAAACGCTGAATACAAATGAGATGTGCGCCTCCCAGCTGTTGATGATAGCGGGCCATTACCTTTCGCTCCATTGGAGGACTATGCGAACTAACGAAGGAACGAACGAACGAAACGAGCTTAGGTACATACCTACAATCGGAAGAGGGCAGCTCAGCCCAGCTTGGAAGTCGCATCAAGATCAAAACGCTATCGCGATATATTATCTTTTGCATGGCATGTCTTCTTGCAAGTACCTACAAGTCGGGGAAATCGTGACTCGAAGCTTTTCACAATGGGTTTTGTGCTGAAGAAAATGTTCTTTCTATTGTTTTAAACTTAGAAAGAACTATTTCAGCAGAACTATTGCGACAAATATTTTGAAGCTCTACAAAAACAAAAATCGATCAAGTACACTGAAACCTAAATTTAAGTAATTAGTCTAAAAACGTAAATTTAATTTCACGTAAATGCAATTCTGTACCTCAAAATTCAGTTTGTATTATTTTTTAAGATTGATATTCAATAGACTAAAAATGATTAATGAGACTTGTGTGACAAAGCTTGTGAAAATCTATGCCTATACTAGCTATATACTAATTTGGCGTTCAAGGTCAGCCACAAACTCCATGGGGAACAGGTTTTGTGATCTACATGTATAAGTAGAAGTAATTAGTGATCTTTCGAAGGTTTATAAACAACGCCCATTTTTGTTTATGAAAATATATTCACTCATGTTTTGAGTTCAACGATCATCTCAGGTTGTACAAGAATTTTTTTGAATATAAGCACTCTTTTTTTTTTCTTTTTTTTATTGAGGTATTTTCTGCCGTAGGCAGGTTCATCCCCAGTCCGATAAACAGGACGAGTCATAAACAGGACGAGCCTAAAAAAACTACAAAGTGTTTGGATTAATTCTACGGTTCTAACAGGGTTATTACTTAGCAGACTGTAACGCGGGATTGTATAAAAGGCAATAGCCACATGTTAAAAGATACATCACAACAACTGAGGGTAGCTATGGGACTACAAACACATAAATTTAAATAAATGTTGGGAACGGACGGCATTCAAATCAGTGACTTTGAGAAGGATTATGAATCCATACAGATTTCTTTTATTTAGGTTTATTTAGGTGATCCAAGGCTCGTTCTGTTGTTTTTCGCGTTCTACCCCAGCAAACCAGAGATCATATAACGATGTAAATTTTATATTGTATAAAAGTGCAGTTTACATTGGAATTGGATATAATGCAAAACTGAATCGATTGAAATTGTATATGGAGTCAGTAATTTGATCCGATTTGAATTTGCATCTAAACATATTCCAACTTCATACAACAAAATATGTAAATTCAAATTGCCATTCTCTTGTGATTTCTTCTTCATTGATTGGTTTGTTTCTATTATAATCTTGAATGTAAGATTAGATATGAGTTCATCTGATGTGAATATGAAATCATATAGGAGAAGAATACACATCGCTGGATGCACATCAAAAACTAAGCATAAACCGAATACAAGAGGTACTCATGAATAAATTTACGTACGGATAATATAACATAATAGCTTTACACACTCAATGATATCACTTTATATAAGCATTCGTTTTTCATTTCTTCGATAATCATGACAGGGTGATGGGTGAGCGTCTGGAGTCACAAATCGGACCATATTTGTTCCTCAGTCTTACGGTGCTGTTACAGTTCATACCTACGTTTATTAACTGAATATCTCTCAGGAAAGGTGCTTCATCGTTTTACTGGGTAATTGCAACACCTGTTGTTATCTTTATAGCTGATAATAACAAATTTGCAGCCTGTCTCACGAATTTTTATTTCTGTGTCTTTGCAATGTTTGTAAAAATTAAATCATAAAAAGTGCAACACACTGTCATACACGTTAGTCATATTAAAAGCCAAATCAATTTGTCTGAAGTTGTATTGGCTATAATGAATTGCATAAAATATATGTGAAGTAAAAAGGTGTAACACGTCCCCCTAAGCGGATGTATATGCATGACTTCAATAGTTTTTGCTTTATGTCAGTTATTATTAAGTTGGTCAAGCTCTGCAGCTTTTTCATGTCAAGTAGCTTCTTAAAAGGGAACGTGTCCTTACAAGATTATTTTTGTGAATGGTCTAAATCCTGATATTTCAAAACAACCCGTGCAATATTCCCCTCCCGTAGAAAAAAGGTGCACAGCATTGTAGAAATGTTTTTAAATAGAATTCCATTACCTGCTAAGTATAAAAACATCCGTAAGCAGTCGTCTTCCAGTAAAAGTTTTTGTAATAAGTACAATAATAAAAGCATGGGCTTCATTTCAAATGAAGCTTACTTATCGGACGCAAGATTTTTATCCAAAAAACATGATTTTCGTTATTTTTGGAATTTATATTGACTTTTGACTGTTAACTTCTCAAAGAACATATACGTACATACCCAAGTCACACAATTGGCCATAATTAAGTTCAAAATACACCTTTAGTACATAACCGCTGTTTTAGTACCAAATTTCATGCACATTTATAACCGAAAAAGCGCAAATCTGAAAACTTTTAAAACATCTTTTTCGTCTCAACAGATGTTTTACAATACATATTTTCTACTTCTGGAAGCATTCCGATTAGTTATATCAAAGTTACATAATAAGTACCAGTATTTTATAAACAAGTTATCAAGACGTAATCTAGAATAATAAAATACAAGTACAGATTGTGTTTTGCTTGAAATGTGTTGACAGCTCAATAAATCAAAAACAAAACAGAAATGAACAGTGATTTCAATTGCAAGTACCTTAACCGAAAAGAAATGTGATGCATGTGGGGCCCAGATAGCCGTAGCGGTAAACGCGCAGATATTCAGCAAGACCAAGCTGAAGATCGTGGGTTCGAATCCCACCGGTCGAGGATCTTTTTGGGTTGGAAATTTTCTCGACTTCCCAGGGCAAAGAGTATCTTCGTACCTGCCACACGATATACACTAGGGTGCCAATGAAAATCGATTTTTCGAATTTCAAAAAATGGTACTGCTCAAAAGTTTTGTCTCCTCGAAAAAAGTCCCCATGCAAAATTTGAGCTCAATCGGACTTCATTAAGTGGACCCCCAAAGCGGTCAAAGTTTGGCTTTTTTGACCCATGAAAAATCTCCAAAGGGGAATGAAATGAAATTTCCGAAATAGAAATTTTTTTTTTGATGCCAGATGTCTTAGAAATGCATGAAACGTCGAGATCTGGTGTTATTTGAAAAAAAAATTTTTTTTGAAAAAATCGACCTTTTGGGACTTAGTAAATTTTTGAGTTGGGGGAGTGAATTGAATTTGAAATGAACGATTTGAATTCAATTGCTGAGAAATTCAAGGCAATAGTATTGAAACATATCCTATATCATTGTTGGCCACTGAAAGCATATTATATGTGATACTTCATTAGGGTGGTTAATTAACTTTCCATTAGGGTGGTCCTTTTTGTTAAAAAATAAAAAAATAATATAAAATAGAATTTTAATTGAATATTGAAGACAATAGTATTGGAACACCTCTCACATTATCGTAAGCCATTTTCTACATTTAACATGTGGTATTTTATTAGGGTGGTTCATTTATTTTCCATTAGGGTGGGCCTTTCTGTCGAAAAATCATAATTTGAATGGGATATTTAAAACAATATTATTTTATCACCTCTTTCATCATCGTAGGGCATTTCCTTCATTAGATTCGTGATATTTTATTAGGGTGGCTCACTTATTTTCCATTGGTGTTTGCCGAAAATTAAAAAAAAATCAAGAAATTTTGAATTTGATCCTTTTTTTAGCACAATAGTATTTTAACACCTCTTTTATAATCGTAGGCCATTGTCTTCATTTTTGTTTAGAGAGGCTTTAAATTCCTCTGAATTCATGCGCCTCTAGTTCCATTTGATATGCGACATCATCGTAGGACACTGTTAACATATTTCATTAGGAAGTTTCTCTCATTTTCCATTAGGGTGCATCATTTTTCGTATAGTTTGAAATTCTTGAAAAAATTCTAAAGGAAATTCCAGAGAAAATTCGGAAAATTCCAGAGAAAATTCCGAAAGAAATTCCAGAGGAAATTCCAAAGGAAATTCCAGAGATAATTTCGAAGAAAATTTTAGGGGAAATACGGAAGGAAATTCCAAAGGAAATTCAGAAGGAAATTCCTCAGAAAATTTCAAAGGAAAGTCCAAATGAAAGTCCGAATTTAATCCTTAGGGAAATTCCGAGGGGGCTGCAAATGAAATTCCAAAGCAAACTCCAAAGTAATTCCAAAGGATAACCCGAAGGAAACTTGGAAGGACATTTTGGAAGAAATTCCAAAATAAATTCCTATGAAAATTTCATAAGAAATTCCGAAGGAAGTTCCTAAAGAAATTCCATAGAAATTTCCAAATGAAATTCCAAAGTTAATTCCAAAGGAAACTCCGAAAGAAAGTCCAAGTGGGATTAGAAAAAAATCCGTGAGAAATTCCAGAGAAATTCCGAATGTAAAATCCAAAACAAATTTCAAGGGAAATTTTCAAGATAATGCTGTAGATATGCCGAAGAAAATTCCAAAGAAAATTCCGAAATAATTTCAAAGCTTCAAAAGAAATTCCAAATGAAATTCCGAATCAAATTTAGCATGAAGCTCCAAAAGGAATTCCGAAGGAAACTCCAGAAGAAATTCCGAAGCAAATTGCAAAGTAAATTTCGACAAAAATAACGTAGCAAATTCCAAATCAAATCCCGAAGGTAGTTCCAAAAGAAAATCCAAAGCAAATCCCGAAAGAAATTCCAAAGCAAATTCAAAGGGAAATTCCATAAAAATAAATCCGAATGGATTTTTGAAGGAAATTCCGAAGCAAATTCCAAAGAAAACTCGGACAAAAATTCCAAATGAAGTTCCGAAGCCAGCTCTAAAAGAAATTGCAAAGGAAATTCCATAAGAAATTTTAAAGAAACTTCCGAAGCGAATTCCAAAGGAAATTTTAAAGGAAACGCCGAAGAAAATTTTGAAGAACTGAAGAAGGAAATTCCGAAAGTAATTCCAAAGAAATCCAAAATAATTTCCTAAAGCAACTTACTGAAAGAAGTTCCAATGGAAATTCTGATGTAAATGATATATGAAGTTCCGAAGAATACAAAGGAATTTTAAAGGATACTCCTAAGAAAATTCCGAAAAAACAATTCGAAGGAAATTCCAAAGTAAATTCCGAGAAAATTCAACGGAAATTCCAGTGAAAATTACGTAAAACAGTCCAAAGGAAAATTCCTTATAAAATTCCAATCAAAACTTCTAAATAAAATTCCGAAATCTCCATAGGAAATTCCAAAGGTTATTCCAAAGGAAATTCCGAGGAAACTCTATAACAAATTTGGAAGTAAACTTCAAGAGAAATTCCGAAAGAAATTGCAAAGAGAATTTTGAAGGAAGTAATAAAGAAATTCCAAAGGAAATTCTGAAGAAAATTTTATAAGTAGCCTCAAAGAAAACTGCAAAGGAATTTTAAAGGATACTCCTAAGGAAATTTCGACGGACACTCCAAAGTTAATTCCAAATGAAACTAAAAAAAAATCCAACGGAATTTCCGAAGCAAATTTCAGAGGAAATTCTGACGAGAATTGCGTAGAAAACTCCAAAGGAATTTCCGAAGCAAATTTCAGAGGAAATTCTGACGAGAATTGCGTATAAAATTCCAAAGGAAATTCCGAAAAAAATCCAAAGGAAATTCCGAAAAAAATTCCGTGGAAAATTCCAATGAAAATTCCAAAGGAAAATCCAAAAAACCCCTTAGGAAATTCCATAAAAAAATTCAAAGCAAATTCCGAATTAAATCCAAAAAGGAATTTCTAAGGAAGTTTCGAAGGAAAAATTACAGCTCCAAAAGAAATTCAAAAGGAAACTTCGATGGAAACTTTCAAAATATAAGGGAAATCCCGTAAAAGAAAACTGAATAAAATTATAAAAGAAATTCTGAAGCACATTCCAAATAAACAATTCTAAAAAATATCCAAAGCATATTCAAAAGGGAATTTCTAAGATAATTCCAAAGAAAATTCCGAAGCAAATTCCAATAAAAAAAGGAAGTTAAAAGGAAATTTCGTAGAAAATTTCTAAGGAATTTTGGAATATCCAAAGCAAATTTGTAAGGAAATTCTCAAGAAAACTCTGTAGAAATTCCAAAGAAAATTGTAAATGAAATTTCTAAGAATATTCCGAATTAAATTTCAAAGGTCCTAAAGAAATCCCTAATGAAATATGTTAACAGTGTTCTACAATGATGTCGCATATCAAATGGAACTAGAGGTGCATAAATTCAGAGGAATTTAAAGCCTCTCTAAACAAAAATGAAGACAATGGCCTACGATTATAAAAGAGGTGTTAAAATACTATTGTGCTAAAAAAGGATGAAATTCAAAATTTCTTGATTTTATTTAAATTTTCACTTATTTTCCATTGGTAATTAATGGAAAATAAGTGAGCCACCCTAATAAAATATCACGAATCTAATGAAGGAAATGCCGTACGATGATGAAAGAGGTGATAAAATAATATTGTTTTAAATATCCCATTCAAATTATGATTTTTCGACAGAAAGGCCCACCCTAATGGAAAATAAGTGAACCACCCTAATAAAATACCACATATTAAATTTAGAAAATGGCTTACGATAATGTGAGAGATGTTCCAATACTATTGTCTTCAATATTCAATTAAAATTCTATTTTTTTATTTTTTATTTTTTTTTAACAAAAAGGACCACCCTAATGGAAAGTAAATGAACCACCCTAATGAAATATCACATACAATATGCTTTTAGTGGCCAACAATGATATAAGATATGTTTCAATACTATTGCCTTGAATTTCTCAGCAATTGAATTCAAATCGTTCATTTCAAATTCAATTCACTCCCCCAACTCAAAAATTTACTAAGTGCCAAAAGGTCGATATTTTCAAAAAAAAATTTTTTCCAAATAACACCAGATCTCGACGTTTCATGCATTTCTAAGACATCTGGCATCAAAAAAAATTTGGAGATTTTTCATGGGTCAAAAAAGCCAAACTTTGACCGCTTTGGGGGTCCACTTAATGAAGTCCGATTGAGCTCAAATTTTGCATGGGGACTTTTTTCGAGGAGACAAAACTTTTGAGCACTACCATTTTTTGAAATTCGATGACAAAATTTTTCCCATACATTCCATTGGCACCCTAATATACACATGCAAAAATGGTCCTTGGCATAGTAAGCTCTCAGTTAATAACTGTGGAAGTGCTCATAAGAACACTAAGCTGAGAAGCAGGCTCTGTCCCAGTGGGGACGTAACGCCAGAAAGAAGAAGAAGAAGAAGTGATGCATATTATTTCTTCAAACTGGTTTCGAATAATCAAAAATAAAGCGACTTTCGTGCACAAAGTGTATAATATTTTATGTGCCGAGTTAGATTTGCAGTGAAATCGAGTGTTGTACTTATTGAAAATTAGCGCGCCGTTCATTCAATGCCCAGTTGCAATTCGTGTTCCGTGATATCAATCCAATTGTGTTAAATTCATAACTGGACGGCAGGCGAGAAGAATTGTGACCCCTTCCAGAAGTATACAGTGCTGGTGAAAAGTGTTTGTAATGATTATTTATAAAGCACTTATGGCAATGCAATGTGTTAATTGAAATGTGAAGCTCAAAACATACTAAACCTAAAGATGAGGTCGATCTCATACTTGGTTTTCCGTGCTGGAAATCGTTATTGTATTGACGTTAATTTGTGAATCGCTCGCTTTGAAAATTATTCATATATTATTATTTTGATCGGTAATGTAAAATGTAATTACGTATAAAATACGTGTTCACAGCAGCATATTCACAAGCTCGAAGCACGCTGTTTCATTCATTTAAGATGTCAAATATCGTCGTTGAAACTGTTCATTCACCATTGATAGCACCTGGCGTGTTTTACTGCATAAACTATTTTCGAGATTACTATCTGTAAGTTTTCATTCTTCGCTTGCATGAATTATCATTAAGCCTTAATGTTCGCAATTGACACATTACATGTTTCACAACTTTTTTATCTTAAAGACCTAAATATAACTTCATCTTCAGAAATATGCTCAATAAGATGTTTTCTGTGTTACTTGGGTATGTAATATATGTAATATTTACGTGTGAAAAGCTTCAATTCCGTGAAAATGAAGTTGGGACATATTACACCGAATAACCCTATATAGTCTTCAAATTTGTGCGAATAGAGGGAATTTGTGCATTTTAAACAATTTGCTTTTACCGAATAAACGATTTCTGATATGTTGACCAAATTTTTGGCTGGGTAATAACTATAATTGCTAATGTATCATGATCAAATGAGAAACAAATTATTCATTTTAAAGCATGTTAAATCTGTTTCAATCATTGGAGCTAATTGAGTGTTTATGAAATGTATCGATAGCAGAATCACTTAAACATGGGTGGCAGTGGCAGTACAGATGGGGTAGAAGGTACCTTCGGAATAGCTATATTGTGGGATTTATATTTGTCATCTTTCCGTGTCATTTAACCCGTATAGGCCTGAGTGAAAGCAAAAATACTAAAACCCTTACCACTCGGCGAATACTCAACGAATTCAAATAATTAGTTGTCAGTATACTGGCCCACATATCTAATTTCTAGAAGTGGCCAGAGGAACTCGGGAATACTCCAGTGGCCGGAGTTATTGCGGTGGGTTACTGGGTCAAGTCGGGTAGAAAAAAGCGATTTTTTGGGACATGCCAAGTTATCTCTGTTTATTTCCTATGGCAATCATTTTAATTTGCATAAATCAGTAAGATCTGATATTCAACATTATAAATAAAAAGTTTTGCACCGTTTAGAGTTTACCAGATGCGGCCATTCGGATTCAATACCCTGAAGAACCGGTTCTAGATTTGTTAGGTACTAAACCGTTTCAAATTTCTATAAGTATAGATCGAACATAATAGTTCAATAAAATGCGTTCCCATAAGCTTGACACAGCTGTTAAGATACAAATTGCGCACTTTATCTTAAATTTAAAGCATCCTGGGGACCCAAACATGGTCATTTGTAGGATCAATTAAACGCAGTTGACATAATTATTCAATTTAATCGATTATTAGAAGGTTTACGCTGATGCGTTTTTCTTAAAACTCCTTGATATAGTGGCCACATTATAGCCGATTCTGGAAATTATCTGTGACTTGAAATTTGCCTAACTCCAGGGTCACAGAAGCACAGAACCCTTATCACCAGACCTGACCCAGTGATCCACCGCAATAACTCCGGCCACATGAACATTCCCGAGATCCTTTGACCACTTTCAGAAACTAGATATGTGTACGAGTATACTGTCAAAATATAATTGAAATCCGTTAAGTATTTGCTGAGCGGTAAGAGTTTTAGTAATTTTTCTTTCACTCAGGCCTATACGGGTTAACAGTGACTGAACGGAACAGTGGTAGCCAATTTGATTAGCGATCCGAAGATCATTGCGTGGAGGCTTACACCTACTCGTTTTATCTTTGTTTATTTTTCGTTTGTTTGTTAAAACAAAGTTATATAAAGTGCAAAATACTATTATGTACGACATTATAGAAAGCACCAAACGAACTCGTCTCAAGTTGTATTTCCTACACTGCATTTTTTTGGAATATACGTACAGTGGCCGAAATTCCTATAAGCGCACACGCATTTTTCAACATTTGCGACTAGTTATTACATAAAACATTGACGATCTGTTACTAAAATGATATTTACTATATTTCCACTTGGTTGTATGAAAGACAGTCAAAATTAATAATTTTTCGATTTTGTGAAATAAAAATATCATTTTTTGGCCAGGAAATTCCTATAAGCGCACAGTGTCCAAGCTAACGCCATTTGTGTTTGCTTCACTCACACTACAAAAACTTGTCATTTTCTTTTGCTGCCGATGTAAACGGATGCGTGCGGAAAGTTTAGCGATTCGTGCACAGTGTTGTTTGTTGACAGTTTTCAAGATGCCGAAAGGAAAGTTCTTGGACGACGGAGCGAAGATTAATCTTTGAATTGAAGGATGTTGGCCAAAGTAACCGTGCAATCGCCAAGAGGATCGGTAGAGGAGAGACGGTCGTGCGAAATTTCCTGAAGAAAGGTGAGAATTACGGCATCCGGAAGAAAAACAAGGGCAACTCCAAGATCACCAACCGTGAGAGGAACCGAATTATCCAGCTTGGTGAAGCCGGGAAGCTGGATTCATCCGGTATTAAGAAGGAATTGGGTCTTTCCATCACTACAAGGCGAGTATCTCAAATACTACGTGGATCTGGACACATGGTGTACACGAAAAAGGCCAAAAAACCCAACCTTACTCCGAGGCATGTTCAGGCAAGACTGGATTTTGCCAGAAACGATATGTCTTGGAAGCGGGAATGGAACAACGTGATTTTTTTCCGACGAGAAGAAGTTTAATCTTGATGGTCCTGACTGCTGCGCGTATTATTGGCACGATCTTCGGAAGGATCCGCAAGTGAAGCTGAGCAGAAATTTCGGTGGAGGAAGTTTGATGGTCTGGGCTGCATTTTCACGTAGAGGTAAAACCCCGATTGCAACAATTACTACCAGAATGAAGTCCAAAAACTATGTTGAGCTTCTGGACAGTGTTTTGATCCCATTTACGGAGGATGTGATGGAAAACGAATTTGTTTTTCAACAAGATAACGCTGCGATCCATGTCAGCAAGGCCTCCAAACAATGGTTTTTGGAGCGGGACATCCCAGTTATGGATTGGCCAGCGCGGAGTCCGGACCTAAACCCAATCGAAAATCTTTGGGGAATTCTCGCAAGACGGGTTTACAGTGGAGGACGGCAATTCGGATCAGTTCGAGAGCTGGAAGCAGCTGTTAGAGAGGAGTGGCGTAAAATTCCTTTGACAATGCTGCAGAACCTCGTCGATTCAATGCCGAAACGAATTTATGAAACAATTCTGAAAAATGGTAAACAAACCAAGTACTAAAGTTGTTGTGTTCTTGTGATATGATTTTTTATGATCTGAAAATAAAGGTGCGCTTATAAGAATTTCCATACTCAAATCCCGTTTTTTCCTCTTCATTCCAAACTGTTTGAAAGAAAAGTCTTAGTAGTTGGTAGAAATATCATATTATCCGAATACCTAAAAGCAGAGATGATTTATTGAAGTATTGGACTTTCATACTACATGTGCCGGTGAAAAATGGTCATGCGCTTATAGGAATTTCGGGCACTGTATATGGCCTCCACATATGTCCACATAGAGGGAATCTATGCATTTTATACAATCATTTATTTCCGAATAAGCGTTCACTTTACTGAGTTGAATCTCAGTTATGTGAACTAATTTGTTGGCTGGGGTGTCATTATTTCCATTTCGTTTATTTTTTTTCAGGCTTGAAAGGTGTTGTGATTGGTTATTTCAAAAATTATTCTTGAAGGATGTTTCATGTGAAGGTTTATATAAGTTTTGCAGCAACGGGAAATTGTGACAGTTTTTTCCGGTCGATTCTGTTTTTCCTCATTTGTTAATGATTGAAGAAAAAGTTCGGTGTGGCAATTGCAGAAGAAAAGTGTGTTGTAATTAGTCGAATGTTCCAACGATCTTGTAATTAAATATCTATACAGACTAGAAACTGAGTTTATTGGATGGGTCTAGTATAACGTACAAGTTTAAATATTTGTAACTTTTGCCTAGTTGCTTTCTGTTTGCGGTAATGCTAGAAAAAGAATGGTCATCTTCATCAACTGTTTGGTGATCCGGTGAATTTGTTCTATATTATTTAATAATTGGGGGACGGTTTTTTTTTGTCTTCAACGCTGTATCTTGCCAATCCGATTTACAAAAGATCAAGTAGCTCACTCCACGAAATAAAACCATTTCAATAAATTGAATTTGCAACCATTTCAGTTTGGTCTATCACTTCGAACTCCGCGCCGTTTTATTTTGTACAACACTTGTGAAATAACCTCGCGTTTCGTATGCAGCATCAATGCGGTGCCTCTAGCGGTAGTTAACCGTGCAACAACCAAAGCTTTATTGCGGCTTTTTTTTTCGTTGGATGGTTTTAGTTTTTATTTTATTTATTTTTTTGCTTTGTTTTTTTTTTTTCAACGCTATAGTTTTACAAGAAACCGATGACCCTAGATGATTGATCAGAAAATTACGGTTGATGTATCAGTAATACGCGATTATTGGAAACACAAGGTCTATTCCTCATTAATTGACATGTTCTGTCGAATTCATGAAGATTGAGAAATTGCACAATAGGTTTTGGACATGAAACTGAAATGTCCCCTAAGAGGCCTTGGCGGAACCAGTACCAGGTGCTTAGGAGTGACCTAATTAGTTGATACCTAGTTCATACTTCATTAATTGACATGTTCTTTCGAATTCACGAAGATTGACACGGTTTGTTATGGATATAAAACAGAAATATCTCCAATGGTGGAACCTGTGCTTGGAGCTATGGAGTGGCCACATCACATGTTAATAGGTTGATTCTTCTTTTATTACACTTTTTTTTACGATTCACAGATTTTGAGACAAAAGCAGAAATATCCCCAAAGAAGCCCTTATGGAACCTATGCCAGAAGCTCTGGAGTGGCCAAATCTTTTATTACCGTGTTATTTTTTTATTGACAAGTTATTTAAAATTCATTAAGATTGAGATGTCGCACGGTATGTTTTTGGACATAAAATGGAAATGTTCCCAAAGAAGCCCTCGTGGAACATGTGCCTGGAGATCTGGAGTGGCCACATCTGTTTATATCGAGCTTTTTCTTCTTTTATTGACAAGTTCTCTCGAATTCACGAAGATTGATACGTCGCACGGTATATTTCCGACAAGAAACGGAAATGTCCTCAAAGAGGCCCTGGTGGAACCTCTGTCAGGTGCTGTGAAGTGGCCACAACTATGGACATTTAGTTTATTCTTCCTTTATTGACATGTTCTCACGAATTCAAGAAGATTGAGACGTCGCACAGTATGTTTTGGACATAAAACGGAAATGTCCCCAAAGGGGCCCTCGTGGAACCTGTGCCAGGATCTGGAGTGGCCACATCTGTTTGTACCGGAGTTTTTCTTCTTTTATTGACATGTTCTCTCGAAATCACGAAGATTGATACGTCGCTCGGTATGTTTTGGACATGAAACGGAAATGTCCCCAAACTGGCCCTGGCGGAACCTGTGTCAGATGCTCTGGGGTGGTAAAATCTATTAAAATTTAGTTTATTCTTCCTTTATTGACATGTTCTCCCGAATTCATGAAGATTGAGACGTCGCTCGGTATGTTTTGGACATGAAACGGAAATGTCCTCAAACTGGCCATCGGTCTAGTAGACTGGTGGAACCGGCTACGATGTTCCGGAACGGTCCACATATTCAAATTATGTTGAAATGATGACAATCGACCATTATCTCACGTGTTACAAAAAAACTTTAGTGTTGTAGCTGAAAAAAATAAAAAAAATAATCATATTTCCCGAATTTGGCACCTTCATGACCCCAGTTCAACCCGGAATATCTCCGGCATGGTTCTGTTTACAGAATAGTCCATTTATGACAAATAACTGAAACTTTTTTAAAGTAAACTGAGGGAAGTTTCAAAAAAAAATCGAATGAGAATTGACGAAATGGCAGCTGTTTGAAAATGCCTTGTCGGAAGCCGTTAACGTAAAGGTTAACGACGGAGGGTTTGGACGCAGTTTGGCCATCACCAGATAGTGGTCAGAGTCGATGTTAGCGCCACGATAGGTCCTGAAGTCGATAATGTCGGAGAAGTGCCGGCTATCAATCAGAACGTTGTCGATTTGTGATTCTGTCTGCTGTGGTAATCTCCAGGTGTATCGGTATGGAAGGCTGTGCTGGAAGGAGGTGCAAGGAATGACCATATTCTTGCAGGCGGCGAAATCAATTAGTCGTAAGCCGTTTTCGTTCCTCAGCCGGTGGGCGCTGAACTTTCCAATAGTCGGTCTGAATTCCTCCTCCTGGCCAACCTGAGCGTTTAGATCTCCTTTGATGATTTTGACGTCGTGGCTTGGACAACTGTCGTACTCGCGTTCGAGTTGCGCGTAAAAAGCGTCTTCATCATCATCAGTGCTTCCGGAGTGAGGGCTGTGCGCGTTTATTATGCTGAAGTTGAAGAACCGGCCTTTGAGCCTCAAATTGCACATTCTCTCATTGATCGGCCACCACCCGATCACGCGCCTCTGCATATCACTATAAAGCTGCTCCCAGCTCGTGTGTTTTGCCGCAGCTCTGGTAGGGCAAACGCTCCCTTAGTGGAGGTAGCTCCAATAGTGGAGGTAGTGTGTTTTGGCATGTTTCGCGCTAATAAATGATTATGTGATAATTTTGTATTATGTACGATGCGAAACTGATACAAGTAATCGAATAATATTCATGAAATTTAACCGTAAAACTATTTAAAACAATTATTTTGCTTATTTTTTTTGCTCCTTTGTACCTATAGTGGTGCATCAGTACCCATAGTGGAGGGTCCCATAAGAAATCAATGGTTTGCGCCACTAAAGGAACCATCCTTAAAATATACCTCCACTAAAGGAACAGTGTTCCTATTATTGGTGCAAGGCTTTTTGCAGGGAAATTTCAAATGAATCGTGATTTATATACATTTGAATGATAGAAGGATTTGAGATCTATCGAATGATACGTTAAAATCATATATTTCATGATCTTAACACCGTGTTTTAGCAGTTTTCCCTTAGGTGCACCACTAATGGTACCCCTAGATAATATGGTTACCTCTAAACGTTCGCACCATTGATCCCTTCCAACACACTTCCTGCAACACTACGATGCCGAATCCACGGTCCTTCAGCACGTCGGCGAGTATGCATGTGCTCCCGATGAAGTTGGGAGATTTACAGTTCCACGTACCGAGCTTCTAATCGCTAGTCCCTTTACGTCGCTGTGGTCTTCGCCGATTGTCCCGGTTCGTATTCTCTCGTTGATTATTCGTTGCTTGATTTTTCACAGCTGGCTTGCAGGGCCTGACACCAACCCCCTAGATTTCAGGAGGACCATTCCCCCTAAATGTTAGGAGGACCATAGTGCGCAGTTTAGCTTAGAATCCTTCTCTGGCACTCGGACGATGATCAGTTTACTTCGTATAAAAAGTGACTTAAATTGAGGTTGCGTAAAAAAAAACTTCGTAAATTGAGGTTTTAGTGTATATTGATGTCAATGATAATGGATGACACTACCAAAGATTTATGTCTCACAAACAAAGGTGGCAAAGTTGCTCCAAACTGAATGGTCTACATCTACAACTTTGTTGAAGCATGTATATTAGTTAGTTGTACCTTTTCTATGAAAATGTGGACCTCTTTTATTTTCTGCAACACCAAACAAAAGGCCTCACTAGCACAAACAACTTCGTAGAAGATCGTTTTCGTCTAATGTTTCATTCTAAAGCTCAAAATGCATCTTTCCGTGGAAAATTGTTTTCCTGAAGTTTACTGAAGACGGCCTTACAGTATAGGTAAAAAAAACGCGTATCTGTCAAAGGATACAAATTGCAGAGTCAAATGGTATAATATTGAATTCGAATTTTCATTCATTGCATGATTGAGTATTCATTCAAGGTAGATTAACAAATTGTATTGGAAGTGTCCCACTTGCCGCGCCGTGCGGGGTAACTGCGTCATATAATCCATTTTCCGGACTTTATTCTCAAGTTTTCAGTATTTCGCAACAATCACTTCCCATTAGTGCAAACAGCAGAAAATGTACTTCCGTAAGTTGACTGCGCCATTAACCCTTCTTTAACATTAAAAGTATGGTTTGGGGACAAGGCCCTCACAAAATTATGGCCCAGTGCCACCACGTTTGAAAATCTGGCTCTGTGCTTAATATTGGGACCATATTTTCATAAACAGTTTTTGGATATAGATGAATTATGCGATGATTGATTTTACATGAACTTTACTTACAAATTGTATAGATAGCAATTCAACTGCAAATCATCGCCGAAGGTATTTATTTATTGAAACGTAGATGAACTTCATATATATAAATAACACTACGGATCGATTTTGGCAGGATTCTGTATTTAGAAGCGGAAAGTTTCCAAAAACGCAATCCCACGTAAATGAAATTTACGCTAATAGAAGTTTGAGGTTTCAGTAATTGGAACCTTGCAAACAGCACCAAATATTGCCAGGTATTTCCCCAAGAGAACTCACTATGTAATGGTTGAAAAGTACAGCAACAGAGGAGAAAAAAATGAAATTTACCGAAATGAAGAAAGCGCTGTGGGCGAAGGCAGTCAGCGCATACCTATAACTTTCTCCCAAGACTCGGTGAAGGTTTTTCTGTGCCTAACGACCTGACGATGGGAAATCGCTTCCGAAAGTTAGCTATCATTGGATCTTTGAGGGTAACTCTGGCGTACCACCTTGAGGTGCACAGTCCCCCAGAAGGCAAGGAAGGGTGAATAGATAAGAGCCCTATTGAAAGTTGTGCACCTCAGTCGTCTTGCTGAAGCCGGTTGGTTGGCTGGTTGGTTGCAAGGCACTTGAATTTGAGTTTGGTTTAGGCGAAAGGCGGACGGTATCCGAATAATGTGTGCTCATTTCCATGAAAATTGATATTATTTTCGAATTGATTGCTCTATATTCTGCACTCCGATGGGCATAAATCAGCGGCAATGGAAATACGTGCAGGCTGATTGATAGTGTTTGCCAAAAATTCGGTTGGCATAGGGCGGGAGTTGGGCCCTGATGGAGGCTTAGGCCTTAGTGAAATCAGCACGAGCTTTAACGTGTTCATTGGCAAGTATACAAATGGTATGGTTTAGCTGATGACGGTAATAAATTGTTCAGTCGTTAGACAGTTTGAGATTCTAATCAAACTTTATTGATCACAGAGTAGCGGGTGATATTTAGGGGCTATGAGTTGGTTTGCTGATGAATGTGGTAGTTGGCTGAAATCGAGGGGAAGAGCCAAGACTTGTCAGGCGATGTAACAATGATAAATTGATTGAG
Source organism: Aedes aegypti (assembly GCF_002204515.2). Taxonomy (NCBI): domain Eukaryota; kingdom Metazoa; phylum Arthropoda; class Insecta; order Diptera; family Culicidae; genus Aedes; species Aedes aegypti. The sequence continues at coordinate 158,797,721 of NC_035109.1, read as the reverse complement.
ATAGATTTGCGTATTAAGCTGTGGATGTCGATAATGGCGTGGGGAATAATAATAACAGTGATTATCGCTTTATGTGATCAATATAATTGTGAGCTGTCAGTTGATATTAATTTTCAACTACTATTTCAATCTAAAACATCGGCTTTAAGCTTTAGCATGTTCATTAGGATCAAACAAGGTTTTCAATTTTCACTTTTAGATGGTACCAGTTTAATACAAAATATGCAAATGCGTATGATGCCTCTATCTTTTGATGGTTTTAACTTCTACGAAGTACAAATGGAATCTTTAGCTTTGAATGAAGTACACAATGCCGAACCTCTTATCTTATTTTATAACCTAACAAGTTACGTACATTACTATTGCATTACTATTAAAATTTGATTTCAAACATTTTGATGGATTTCAATTATGGCACGAAATTCTCACTCTTTCATTTCACCTTTCTTGTTCGTTTCTTCCAATCGAGCAACGAAATCAGTGAGTGTGAACGAAGAACGAAGCAACGCAGTTGTTAATCATCATCGAGAAGACAAAACCAAGCCTTCGTGTTTCACAAAATGCTTTCACAAATGCACAGCCCTGGTTATGAACGGCCGTCGTTCAGAACTAAACGAACACTAGCAAAACAAATTAAGTTAACACGTAGCACAAAATTAACGATAAAGTATTGTACAGATTAAATGCAGCAAAAAACGTAAAACAATTATAAGCTAGAGATGCTTACTGTTGCATAAAGGCAGTGATGCCAGAATTATGAGGAAACCAGCTTTTAATTGTGACTGCAAGCCGAAATCCAAAAATAAGTTCACATTATACCAGTCAAGATCACTTATATCTAGAAGACTTTATTTATCTAGGCAAGTCTACTAGCGGTTCGAGTGTACATAAAAATTTGTTCACAACTTCTAATTCCCAACATTACTAGGGGAAGAGCGCTAATTTTCAAACCACTTATACGACTTCGCCTTACTTTGTATGAAAATCCAAAAATTGGCACATAATTATTGTAGGTCGAAAACTAGTGCATTTCTTCTACACCCTACAAAATGAAATGACTTTGTTCAGTATCAATATTTCCTCTGGAGTTCTCGAACCACTGCAATATTTTTGTAAGACCTCTCAAATAATGGCTGAGATGAAAAATAATTTTCCACGGGAGATACAATGGATGTGTTGCATTATTGCTCAATGGCTGAAGACGTTTTCGTTTTCTAAGCGTCCAATTAAATAGTGTCAAAAAATTGATCTGATATATTGCGTACAGTTCTTTGCTTAAAATAAATAAATCCAAGTAATCGGAAACAGTTTTGAGCAAAATGTGAGTAACTTAAACTTGCTTTGTGATCAAAGTGCTGCTCTTATTTAACACTGTATTACTGGTACATGAGGTCGGCTTTTAATTGTTCTTTGAATGCTCGCAATCTTGGTTGCTTCCCAAAGTCCAATGTAGGTTTTGGTCTGAGAATGAGACAAAAAAATCATGGAACCATGGATTACCGTGGTGAATCAAAATCCGGACGGTACCAATATCCGGACACTTTGATAATATTAATTAATTTATGCATAATTTGAATGTTTTTATGTTTGGGAATTTTCCATAGTCTTTAATTTAACCAATGAAGATTTTAATACTATGATTTTCAATCTAGTTAACATTGCCAAATAATTAATAAAAATTACAACACGTTAATCGTTTCTGTCGGACGTCATTCCTTCGTGGTCCATGTTTATGAAGATTGAGATCTTTGAACGCACAACACAAACCAAAGGTTGAAGAAAGAGCGTGTGAAGTATATTTTTATGGAGTGTTTTGAACACAATTAAATACAGAGATATTCTTTCAATGTTTTATAACATAACTGTTGTAAATTATGAAGCAAATGTGTATTAAAAGGAGTGAAAAGAGACTTTCCGGGATTACGGGTCAGTATTTTTTAATCCGGACATCGTGTGGAAGACCCACTTTTCACTAGTGTAAATGATGTTTTTCAAATATGAAACAAGAGAAGACTTGGAATATATACATATAAAGTGATGTGAGCTTAAAAAAAATTGTGTAATGTAAGATTAATTGTGTATATCTGAGATTCCAGCAACACGTTAACGAGTTCAAGCCAAACGCGCGATTCAGTTCAGGTAATTAAATCACTAATATTAGTTATGTGTTGTTCTTTGTGACAGTATAGGGATAAACGTACGTCGAATTGATTAAAATATATTATTTCGACGAGTTTGTATGATTTTCTTGAAAAGATATGCAAAAATATCACATAAAACACAGGTGTCCGGATTTTGATCCAAAAATGTTCGGATTTAAAAATATCATTTGATCAGGTGTCCGGATTTAAAGACAAGACACGCTCCAATATTTCGTTGATTTACTTGTAAAAATCATGAACAATATAAACATTTTTGTCATTTTCATGAAGATCTGAAGTCTAATAATAAGTTGGATATTAACACTTCAAGAATATTTTAACTATTTAGATTATGGTATATTAATCTAAGTTTGAACATTTCTGTCGACTTAAGCGTCCGGGTATTGATGCAGCATGGTAATTTTTGCAAACAAATTCGTCCAGAACGTTTTATACCGTGATGAATCAAAATCCGGACGGTACCAATGTCCGGACACTCTGATATTATTCACTGATTTACATGTGAATTCGAATAATATTGTGAGTTTAATTACTCACATCTTAGATTTGTAACATTACCCATCAATTTACAAGGATTTCTCATCTAGTAATCATTGGCAGAAAAGTAATAAACATAAAAACATAATTGTTGCCCCAGTCAGACACCGTATTATCATAATGCAGTTTTTGTGGCTCAAGTTCGTCAGCAAATGAAGAGCAACATTGAGTTAACGGTTATTCATTGAAAAGTATAATTTTTGTGAATTCTTGTTATCATTAGTGTGTGAAAACTATTAAGTAAACAATTTAAGCATACCAAAGTGTAGAAAACAAGTGTAATATGGTATTTATCTAGCGATTAATTCGTGTCCGGTTCGGTGAGCCATGTTTTCAAATCCGGACGTTAAGTGTTCGAGATATATTTTGCCTAAAAAATAACTGCTCGGGAAGAAAAATGCAGAGAAATATTATGAGATGGCAAGAAAAAGGATATATTTGGTTGAAAAATAAGAAAATTGCGGTATAATTGCTCCTATGGCAGGTAATCTGAGTCTACCTACAACCAAGGAAAGTAGTAACCGAAACATGAAACTTTCTTCACTGCTCACAATTACAAGCATTATTATGTGTGTTCATGCAATGAACTTAATAAATACTACATTTGGCCGAATTTTGGGTGCATTTATTTCGAATTCATAGTGAATTTAGTTAGCTAAAGTACAGGTGTCCGGAATTTGATTCAAAAGTGTTCGGCTTTTTGATTCATATGTCTGGATTTTAAAACAAGACTTGTGAAATTAATATTGTTCGTGCAAAAGTGTTTTAAAATTGTGTTCCATTTCGAAGTTGCCATTCTAGAACAACGAAAAGTACCGAAAATTGAGTACTAGTTGTATTGGTGTTGATTGGATATAGGGTACACTCACAACATTGTGCCTGCAGTCATAGCTGACAAGTACCATTATCGCTCAGTTTGTTTTGCTCTGTGCATTTGCACGCTTTTTCAAGCGGTGCTGCTGTGTTGGATAGAGGAGTGTTTCTGGGTGCGTCTGGTGGTTTCAAAAACCAGAACACTTTAATCGAGACGCATGATCTGGTTCAACACCGGCTTTAGCGAACAGTACTAATACAGCGAAACAATAGTAGCAAGATCTGGGAACGTTGCTTACTTGTTTGGTACAAGCAAGTGTTTGTACTCCTATATCTTCTCTTCATCAATACTTCTACTACTCTTTCGTAAGGAAATTCAAATCTAGTGTGGATTTTACTTAGGGTGGGACATATATTTTGAGACATGGATGCATGCAAGGCCTGCGGTAGTAATCTTGGGCGATCGGAAAGGAGCGTTCTGTGCAGTGGGCTGTGCGGAAGCGTTTTCCATCCTGGGTGCGTCGGTCTAAATGCCACGAACTTCAAAGCTTGGACAGCAAACGTCGGCTTGCTCTGGTTTTGCGAGCACTGCAGAATTAATTTCAATCCCAGCATTATCGACCGTGAAGCCGTCATTATCAAGACAATGCGAGACCTCCTAACGCGCGTCGATTCGATGGATTTGAGAATAGGGCAGTTCGGAGAAAATTTAAAATCGATGTACGGTCTGCTTTCTCTGACAACCTCGATGCGAAGAGATTCGACTGTTTCAACACGCCCACAACGTTTTCCGCTATCGAGTATGGCAACACATGATCCTTCCGATTTCTACAACAGTATTGCTCGCCTGAATCTGGACTCGACTCTGCAATCCAATGCTGCCAACAACTCCATCCAATTTCCCGATGAAATAGAAGTTGAATTGGATGACTCTCAATCGAACGAACATATGTCAAGAGGTGATTTGCCCAGAACGTATGCAGCTGCAGTGGCAGCGCCTATTGTTTCCAACGCATCTGAACATACAAGTGCTTCGATCATCATTCCCGCTGCCAGAACCACCACCATCGCTAACTCCGCAACCTCCGTCACCTCCGTCGCCAACGCCTCCGTCGCCACCGCCTCCGTCACCACCGCCTCCGTCACCGACACCGCTGCTGCCACCCCTGTCCCGCGTGTTGCTTTTAGTATTCCCATCGATGATAATCTTTCTAGTACTCGTGCATCGGCTATTGTTCCTGCTTCACATGATGAAAACTGTCGTTTAAAAGTAGTCAACAGAAATCGCTTAATAGCTAATCGCGAAACACCAGATGAACCCTTGAAATCATTTTATGTTACACCTTTCACCGTTGAGCAAACAGAAGAGGACATAATTGAGTACCTCCGGGAAACCGTTTCTATTGACGATTCGACAGTGAAGTGTGTGAAGCTTGTTCCTCGTAATAAGAATATCAGCGAGTTGTCTTTTGTTTCATTTAAAGTTAGTGTGTCGGAGAATCTTGCATCCGTTATCGGTGATCGTTTTTATTGGCCTGAAGGCGTTGAAATTCGAGAATTCTCCTCCATTAACTGTTCTCTCACACCCTGCTCTTTTTCACGAACTGACTTATAATAAGGAAATCAAAATGCACTATTTCGATTATTCTCAAACAAAAGCATTAATTCAAAAGTTCACGCGCAATTTTTTGAAAATCGGATTTCACAATGCTCGAAGTCTTTTAAAAAACATTGATAACTACCGTATGCTTTTCGAAAATTCCAAAATGAACATTTTTGCCATTGTTGAATCATGGCTTAAACCTTCTGTAACAAATAAATCGGTAGAATTGAAAGGATACAAAATAGTTAGATCGGATCGTTGCAACAAAGATGAAAAAAGAGGTGGAGGAGTTGCATTTTATATTAAATCAGATATGAAATATTCTGTTATTTGTAAATCTGAGAGAGACAATGATGTTGATTATCTGTTCATAAAGTTGATTCAATCAAAATTAGTTTGTGGCGTTGTGTACAAGCCTCCAGTTATACATGTTTCAAAATTAGATGTTTTTTTCAACAAGATTACCGAAATCTGTTCAACTGAGGGTAATATTTTAGTAATGGGAGATTTTAACATTAATATGCTTGCTACTGATTCATTGAAAACTCGCAGTCTAGTTGACCACGTGAATGCATTGTCTTTTGAACTTATTGACAGTTGGCCATCCTGTCATAAACCTGGATGTCAACCGTCTCTGCTTGACCTGTTAATGGGAAATTGCACAACTAATATTAGCAATGCTTACCAATCATCAATCGGAGGAATTAGTGATCATGATCTGATTTGCGTGGATTATAGATTTAAAAACTCAAAAGTCAAACCTAAAGAGTACTGGGGTCGAGACTACCATAAAATAAACGCTGAATCTTTCGTATCTGATCTCCAAAATTGTAGTTTTAACAGGTTGTACTATTGCTCTAATGCAAATGAAAAACTTAAATGCTTTAATGAATTGCTTCTGTCCACCCTTGATCGTCACGCTCCTTTGAAGAAAAAGACTTTCAAAGATCCCAGCTGTCCATGGATCAATAAACATATAAATCAAATTTTTTCAAACCGTTCCGAAGCTTATGAGTGCTGGAAAAAAGATAAGAACAATCTTCGAAAGTGGAATAATTTCAAATGTATACGAAACTTTGCTAATCGTGAAATAATTCGTGTCAAACGTAAATATTTCACTACACAGCTGAATGCAGATCTGCCGACAAAACAGTTGTGGAATAATATAAAACGTTTAGGACTAAAACAAACAAATACAAAAATGGGTGGTGGTGATGTAAATGCTTCAACGCTCAATAACTACTTTGTTTCACACTATGTACCAATCACGTTTATTGAAAATTGTGATAGTACTGAACTGCAATCAGAGTTTACGTTTCGTGGAGTAACTAACGATGAAGTTCTTGAGGAATTTACCTCAGCGTCCTGTGATTCGGTCGGTGTTGATCTTATTCCACTTAAAATCCTAAAAATGTCTTTGCCAGTAACCTTGCCGTACATAACTAACTTGATAAATTACTGTATAACCTGCTCTCAGTTTCCTGAAGATTGGAAAGTTGCTAAAGTTATTCCCATATGCAAAGTTGATAATCCAACTACCACTAAGGATTTTCGTCCAATCAGCATTCTTTGCGCTCTGTCCAAGATATTTGAGTCAATACTTGCTAAACAATTGAACGACTATTTGAGAAGTAAAAAATTATTGTCTCCATTTCAATCAGGATATCGTAAATCTTGCAGCACTGTAACTGCGTTGATAAAGGTTGAAAACGATATAAGGGAAGCTCTCGACAAAAAAAATGGTTACAGTCATGGCACTACTAGATTTCAGTAAAGCGTTTGACACAATTAGTCATAGTTTACTTTGTGATAAACTTTTACGAATTTTCAAACTTGATTATTTTTCGGTAAAATTGATACGTTCGTACTTGACACGCCGCTCACTATACGTTGAATTTAACAACAAAGAATCGGAGAAGATCACAGTTCCCTGTGGTGTACCCCAGGGATCCATTTTAGGTCCACTTCTTTTTTCCATGTATATCAATGATCTGCCACTCACTCTATCTTTCTGCAAATTTCATTTATATGCTGATGATTGTCAGCTATATTTGTCCGATACTGTAAATAATTTACCTAATACTATAAGAAAAATGAACTCTGAAATTCAAAATATTTTGAAGTGGTGTAAATTGAACGGGCTATTATTGAACTCGAAAAAAACACAGACAATTATCTTCAGAAATAAGCGTATGGCAATAAATAACGCTCCCAAAATCAAAGTGGACAATGATACGATTGAATATTCCGATACTGTTAAAAACCTTGGCTTACTAATGGACTGTAAAATGTGTTGGAATGACCAAGTAAATGCAGTATGTAACAAAGTATACAAAGCTCTTCATTCTCTCGTTGTTGTAAGAAGTTGCACTCCACAACATACACGTCTTCTACTTGCAAGATCTTTAATAATTCCACTGTTTGATTATGGGGATGTTTTATTTTCTCTAGTTTCTAAGAAAAATTTACAAAAACTGAATTCAGCGTTTAACACAGTCATAAGATATGTTTTCAATCTTGGAAAATTTGACCACATATCTAGTTACGCCAATTCCTTACTCGGTATAAGTTTCACCAATTATCTAAAAACTCGAATGTGCACTCAAACATTTAAAATTCTAAATAATCCTCCTACGTATCTTAGGAACTTTTTTGCATACGCCCGGTCCTTGAGAGCACCTTTATTAACAGTGCCTAGATGTTTTTCTGGATATCTTAAAGATTCGTTTCGACACCGTGCAATTAGAGCGTGGAATGAATTGCCAAGAAAGTGTAGGTGTGAGAGGAGTTATCTATCATTCAAAAATAGTGTTGATAAATTTTATAATAAGTAACAAAGTACATTGGTATAAGTCGTCTAGTAATAGCATATACTTTGAAAACCGTTAGGAGGTTATTTGTGCTGTTATACTGTAGTTGGAAATAAATAAATAAAAATAAATAAATTTTTGTAATAATTTTATGATTTTAACAGAAATACTTGTCGTTTTCATAAAGATAGATGTCTAAACGATTCGTGACATGTTGTAAATTATTCAAATCAAACGGAATTGAATTGAAATTAGTATCTGAACATTTGACACTGCTTAAGCGTCCGGGTATTGATCCATCACGGTACTGCCGGGTCAAAACAAATAATTCAACTGGATTTTGTTAAAATAAGGTGAAAATTATTGGGATCGGGATCACATTATTTCATCTTGCATTGCTTTTATCGTATAAATATCGCGAATCCAATAAGACCCAAAGATATCATGGTTCGTATCACTAGTTGAAGATCACTCCCAGATCCTTACATTAACCTACAGCAATCCACTATCCTTTCCATGACAACTGTGGAGATGCAGAGGTATATCGGTCTCTAGTAACAATGTATATCTATCCAACATTCCTTCCCTTCCTCTATGACCGTAAGGACGTAGCCAGCACCGTTATTGACTTTCATATTTCGAGGTTTCGATTCCTGCATATTGAAAATCATTCATTGAATCTCTGTGCTACTTCGATTACGCTGGTTCACCACGGAGCAGCAACTTCGTCGTAGAAATTCCAGAATTGTTTAACAAACTTGATGTAATTGCCCAACAAACTCTGAAAGAATTTCCAAACATCCAGTTGATGTCTCGTATCTAATTTCATTGGCAGAAGCCTGATTATTTGTGAACCCCAGGGTAACTTCAAAAAGTTTCACATGACACGATTATTATTGAGGTGACTGACACCGAAGAAAAAATGCTCAAAATTTCTCCTAATTCATCCTACCGAGGCGTAGTACATTGTAAGATAAAGCCCTCCAACCGACCGAAAAATTCAATCCAATTATCACAACCACCTGTGCCTCAAAACGTTTCTCTCTCATACCGTAAAGTGTAGAAAATTTATTATGAAACTCTTTTCTATAGAGTTAGCATCTTATTCATCTCGAGCGCTGCTGAAACATTCCCCGTCGATGACAGTTTCCATAGCTTGATAATGAAAAACTTTTGTTGCCTGGCTTCGCCATTTGACCAAAGTTGAACTCTGCGGAATAAAAAAAGTGCGCAAAACCATCCAAATAGCCGCATATTGTTCACCTTCCAGTGCCGCATTTTCCATCTCGGTGCCGAATCGATTAAAGGTCATCACCATTGAAAAAAGTTCTCGGTTGTGCCTCAAGCTCTTGGTGGAGTATTGTTCCGCCGAAAAAAAGTTCCATTCGAACGTGTAACCATCATGGTCCATTGAAAGAGGAAGAAAGCGTTGATTGCGGGAAATCGACTCTTGCTGTGTGGCAAGAGAAGCGACAAAATTCGGTGGAACCGAAGGAAACGACAACCGACCGACGCTTTTGGCGCTTGATACGGCTAGAGCAGTGGTTTTCAACTTCTCTTTTACGATTGATCTGGTCTTAACCAACTCTTGTCAGCTTTGTAGCCAGCTGGTTACTCACGCTGATTTTATTTCTTATTTTGATTATCCCATGTATCGATTATTAATCCTATCAGCTCCACTTTCAATTATTTTCGAGCTGACTGGAATATATATCTATTGACTCTAATCTTGACATTTCTTTACAAACAAAACTTGATATTGATAATGCTCTTGAAACTTTAACAAATTTCATTGTTGAAGCCAGGAGCATTGCAATTCCAAAATGTAAAGTAAAATTTAAATCCGTGAATCCGGACCGTGATTATATACGAGAATCTTAAACTCTTGATCCGTCTTAAAAACGTGAGGAGAAGGCAATTTCGACGTACTCGCGATCCTGCTATGAAAGTTATTTGGCAGGATCTGCAAAAAGTAATTAAAAAACGTATTTCTCGATTAAAAAACATACATTTTGAAAATTAGACCCTGCCTATAAGACCTTATGGAAATTACCTGAAATGACGAAAACAAATTCTTACCAAATAATTGCGAAAAGTCACAAAAACTTGCTATGCAGCTTGAAAGCCCGCACAATTTTATTTTGGGACTCACAAGTCCTAGCAAAAGTCATGCTACTCAGGATTTCGAAAGCATTCACAATCAAAATAACGTTATCGCAAATTGCTGGAAGACTGATATGGAGGAAGTGAGAACTATTATTAAAAAAAAAAATTAAAGCCCTCAGCGATGATGAAATGTTTTACTCATCAAGAAACTTCCAGAGGGTAGCTTATCATTCTTGGTTGAAATATTTAACACATATTGTTGGCTTATTTTCCTGAAAAATGGACAAATGACAAGATTGTACTAGTTTAAAACCGAAAAAAGCCATAAAGTCTTGATTGTAAAATAAAGAAACATTAACTTGCCAACATACATTGTTAGAAAAATCTGAAGTTATCTGTCAAATGGTACACTCCAGGTTAATTATTAGAACTCCATGTCTGTAAATATTCCTTTAAGAGCTGGTGTTCCTCAATGTAGCATTTTGATGATCATATTTTACAATATTTTCACATCTGACTTAACTGAGTTACCTCAGGGATGTAAAAAATCTTTGTTTGCGTATGGTCTATGCCTGAAAAAGGTTGAACACCACTGGGCTGAAGAGGGCGGTTCTTGGCAAGTTTTTGGCGTGCTCCCTCGTCGCCTAAATACAGTTTACGTTCGCTGCTCATGAGAACCAAAACGAACGATACCAGGCAGCGGCACAACACAAATGAACCACAAAAATCAACAACAATCGCTGTCTGAACGGCGCCCCTGGCAATGAACCAACTTGAATCCCGCTACATGAATACGTTACGACGCTAGTAGGGTTCTGAGAAGATACCTAGTTAGGAAAGTAGAAGTACTGTCAAGCGTTTCGTGAAGATGACTCGCAGGGATTCAACGAACGGCTGCACAAAGTCTTTCAACGGCAATAGTTCGACCTGTACAAAAACAAGTCGTAGGGTTTGTATTACGGAAAATTATGAAAAAAACTGGAATACGCTCATTTAATTAACCTATCAATGATAGGTCCTGTGAAGAAAAGAAAATCTGGATTATGATAAATATGTAGTGATTCGATTGATTTGAAACGAACCATTTAAAAGGGAAAGACATAAAACCTCCTCTTCTGTTCGAAATAATTTACAATTCATTAGCACTTCCAAGGAGACTTAGTCTGTTTGAAGGAAGTGCCATTGCCACTACATTGAAATTCTTATTTTTAAAGAGATGATCTGCTGAATTGACGAAAGAAATATGCTGTTCCACGGAAGCCGCCGATGTTGGAAAACCAGTGGCTGCGTTTGATGTACTTTCATAGCGGTAACAGATAGTATTGGTGTAGCTGGAAAACTCGAGTAGGTTTCAGAGATAGAAAAATAAGGAAATAAATAATTTCAGGTTGAAAGACCACTATTCCCTCTCCAGCTATGCTACCAGGACGACGGATGACTGTGATGAATGCACTTCCTATGCATTGGAGTAGGTTGAATAACATGTGATCTTCTGGAAACCCCGGCTGTTCACATAACACCTTCTAGCACGATATTGAATAACATACACGACAGTTCATCACCTTGTCGTAGTCCCTGGCGGAATTCAAACGAACTGGAATTAGAGGGTCTTGTTTCCCGGACTCGAAAAAATCCCGGGATTCGGGATTTTATTTTTAAAAATCCCTGGATTTCCCTGGATCCCGGGACAAAAATCAAAATCTTCCAAAACGACTATAGAACGACCAGAGCGCGTATTGAAGCTTTGTTTAGTCTTATAGAGCAGTTTTACAATACCCGAACCTGTTTTCGAAGCTTAAGTTGAATTATAAGGGCCCATTCACAAATTTCATAACGCTGAAGGGGGTGGGTGTCCTTGGCGTGTTACAGCTCAAACAAAATTTGTCTAAAATGGTCGTTTATGGCGTTATGACATTTGTGAATAAACCCTAATATACCAAAAAAAAAAAAATTCTGCCTTAGTTTTCATTCATCAATATCTCACCTATCTGCAGTTGAAGTCAACGGACATTTCTTATAGTTAATTTGAAACGAAAATCAATCGTGCTGCATAAAATATAGTATAGGTGATACCAATCACTCTTAAATTTTAAAATATCTTTTAAAATCTATCTCATGATTATATAACTTATATACATTGTTGTGTCAAATGGAATCTTCATGCTTTTAAATTGTTGGCATGACAAACACAAGTATATTCGTCATGGAAAATTGTAAGGTACACCGGGCAAACTACAACGGGTAGGGAAAGGGAATGACATTGATAAAATTTTAATATGATGCATAATTCAAGCACCAAAGAAATTATTAACAAATGAAATAAACTGTAGAGTAGCCTGTAACAGTTTATTGAACATTACGTAACTAACATACCAGAAAAAAAAAACAAGTTCAAGCATAAGTGGCCTTAAACCTCAATAAAAACGGTTTTTGAGTAAGCTAAATGCAATAACTAAAATACATTCCTGTATCAACAGTCACCGGAAAAACATGTAGCTTGTTCTGTGCCATTATTTGAAAATAATACAACAATATTTTCTAGTTCGATATGCAATTTCGGGAAATCCCGGGATTTTCGAAAATATCCCGGGATTCGGGATTTTTTAGATCCCGGGATTTCCCGGGATTTTTGTCCCGGGATTCCCGGGACAAGACCCTCTAACTGGAATGTTCGGAAGCAATCTTCACACAATTTTGCACGCCTCCCTTCGTTGCTCTTGTTAGTCTTGTGAGCGTCACGAGAATGCTGTTCTCGTCCATGATGTTCCATAGCTCTACGCGGTCGATACTAATGAGTCGTAGAGTAATGATCTGGTCCGTTGTAAATCGGCCGTCAACATAGCTTCGTCCTTTCAGCAGCTGCAATTCTCTTGAGGCTGGTTGGTTTCCATCGTCCGTAGTACTGACGAAGGCATTTCCTGCGTTGTCTCGACTTTCATTGCCTTTACTCTCAGCGCCATTCAGGTATTCGTCGAAGTGCTGCTTCCACCTTTCGATCAGCTCAAGCTCGTTTGTCAAAAAGCTCACATCTTTATCCCTGCACATCTCGGCTCACGGCACGAAGGCATTGCGGAATGCGTTGAGCGTCTGATAGAACAAACCTTTTTCTTGAGACCACAGCTATTCCATCTCCTCCAGGCGGTGTTTTTTTCCCAAAGGCGTTTTCTCTCCTGGGTCTGCTGTTGCCGCTTCCGTCTATAACGGTCCACGTTCTGCCGGGTCCCTTGCTGCAGCACGATCGCCCGGGCTGCATTCTTCTCCTCCAGAATCTGCATACATTCCTCGTCGTACCAATCGTTGCGTCGACTCCGTCCCACGTACTCGACGTTGCTCTCAACTGAATCGGTGATGGCTGCTTTCACTGTTCTCCAGCAGTACTCAAGAGAAGCTTCATCCAGCTCACCCTCTTCCGGTAATGCAGCCTCGAGGTGCAGCGCGTACGCAGCTGCGACATCCGGTTGCTTAAGCCGCTTTAGGTCATACAGGGGTGGCCGTCAGTACCGTGCGTTGTTAACGACGGAGAGTTTTGGGCGCAGTTTCACGCAATTTCAGATAGGGGTCAGAATCGATGTCAGCGCTACGATAGGTCCTGACGTCGATAATGTCGGATAAGTGCCGTCCATCAATCAGAACGAGGTCGATTTGAGATTTTGTCTACTGCGGTGATCTCCAGGTACATGAATACAGAAGGCTGTACTGGAAGTAGGTGCCACGAATGACCATATTCTTGGAGGCGACGACCCTTTTCTCACGCAACCAATCACGTGCAAGCAGTTTTCAACATTTTTTTTTTTGCGTTTCGCCTCGCACTATAAAAACAGACCGATACATGCTTCTTCGATCATTCTTCTTTTCGCCGTCAGACTGTGAACATAGTCGGCGAGCAAGTTTCGAGTGCCTTTCGAATTCTCAGCTCAGTTTTCAATGAGAGCTGAATGGAACAACAACACGCATATCGGTGCGACCGCGACTGGAGCCGCTTGTTGAAGCGCTCATCGTCATCGCCACCGCAAACCCCGTGAGAAACGTCAGTTGTTTTCGCCAGGTTTTTAGGGCGAATATTTTGTGCTTTCGCGTACGTAAAAAGTATGCAAAAAATGTAAGAGATAGTACTTCTCCGTATCAGACTTATTCATGTTGGTGGTTTTCATCCTTTTGAGGACTTGCAATTGCCACATTTTGATCCTCGTTTTATGATGATGAAATTCTTCATCTTGTGTCTCGAACCTGCAACACCCGTATTGTTGAGTTGTTGAAATCCTGCTCCTTTGCTCCTACGGCCACATGAGATGAATAGTATTGGAAAAAAGTGACCAATTTAAACCATCACTGTTCCCCGTCATAAAACCTGCAATTGTAGTAGTGAGAAGATTTATGTTTGACTCCCTCTTACCACTATAAGCAAACACAAAGCACGTGGTATATCTGTCAAAACACTGGATGGCATTTAAACATGCCCTGTATGTGAATATAGAGCCAATATAGTGCTTATTTAAGCCTGTATGCATCAGGCTTAGAAGCATCAATGAAGCTATAATAGGGTTTCTATGCAGCGGAAGTGCTGTTATAAGGTGTGAAAGCATTTGTAGTGCTATTATAATGCATGTGCGCATCTATGCTGCTGATTAAGGGCTTATTATTAGTGTTTATGGTTACTTGGGACATACTTGCTATAATCTCTTAATTCATCTCTAGCATCATACAATAACTGATTTATTACGAATAATTGATAGTACGGCAATTTGAGGATATATTCGAGAACGCTGCTGCACTGCCGTTGAGATAAGTGCTCAACATTTCACAACGATTGTAAAATAGAGTGGCATTTCAAACAGCGATTTTCCATATTTTATGGGAAAACTTTGATTACGAAAATTATCACATGTAACAAAATTGCACAGTCGATACTGAAGATGGAATTAGAGTTGAGGTCGAAATACGCGTATCTGTTTAAGAATACAAACTCACGTGGAATTTAATGGTGTAGTACTAAATTCGGTTTTATAATCTACTTCAAATTGCACAATTGTAATAATTTTGGTAATCGTTAAAATGGATCAAAAATCTACCTTAATAATAAATAAAACTAATGATTATCAACAGCTAAGTATTGAGTATTTAGTAAATGTCAGCTCTTCCAACAAATCATTTCTTTCACACGCATTAGCATTTTCTGAGGTTTTCAAGTAATTCTCAGCCCATTGGCACATACCCATTTCCCAGATTGGTCGATCAGAAAGAGAAGAACACGAAAAGGAGGAGCATCATTTGCTATTCTAAGGTTATAAAACATGCTTTCTTCGTCGGATTCGGTTTCATTCCACTTTCGCTCCGAAAGCCTGCTGAGCTGTAGATTTTCAAGTTGCCAATCCAGCGTCTGGTGTGTGAAATCGAACAAGATTTCTAGATTGACTCGCGCTTCCAGAATTGGCCCTGCAAGAATCAGTGCGCTAACGCAAGATTTGTACGAGAGGACTGAATAAAATCTGCCTAAGCCGCCTGTAGAAGCGCTCATCGTCATCGCCACCGCAAACCTCATCGGGCGAGGAGGATTTCAGCCTGTGCGCTGTCAAAATGTGTCTGTGTTACTCGAATCTAACAATTCAGTCGATCCTTTTCAGGGCCAACAAATGTGTACTAAAGAGTTAATTGTGTAATATTTCCTAATACCACATACTTGCTATAATCACTTAGTTCCTTATCGTAACATCATACAATATCTGATATGTTATGAATAATTGCCAATTTGCCTTAGCGGAGTGGTTAGAGTCCGCGGCTGCAAAGCAAAGTCATGCTGAATGTATCTGGGTTTGATTCCCGGTTGGTAATTTCTTAATGGAAGTACCCTTGACTTCCCTGGGCATAAAGTATCATTGTACTTGCCACACAATATACGAATGCAAAAATGGCAATTTAGGCAAAGAAAGCTATCAGTTAATAACTATGGAAGTGCTCTTAGAACACTACGCTGAGTAGCCGGCTCTGTCACAGTGGAGACGCTATGCCAAGAAGAAGAAGAATTGACAATACGACAAATTGAAATTTACGGTGGCGATGACAATATCGATGACTGGAGCACTTTTCCGAACGGAGAGCTTCTCACTCTTCTTAAATTCACAAACCGTTATATTCTGAATTATAACTAGAGGAAGGTTGAAAATCAGGTACCGCGGGGCAAATAGGACCGAAAAAAAAAGATAGTTCAAACAAATTGTTCAATAAAATTTTCAAATGTCAATATTTTTCAAATCCAACAACACAATCACGTTTTGGCAACATATTTGCTGGTGTGTGCATGAAACTAATCGAATAATTTCGAAATTGTGAAAACCTTGGAAGAAAGTTTTAGAATGAGCCAATGGACGCAGTTACCTCGCTAAGTGGGGCAAGTGGGACACATTCAGTTTCATGCACCAATCCACATCAGTAAGTCAACCATTACAATAATAGGATTGATAAGTCATAGATTTTTAATTTTAAGTGGATATTTGATGTACGTAAGGGAGCAACCATAAAATACGTTACGTTTTAGGAAGAAACCTTTTATTTAATAGTATGCCACCTCACATTTAATGTTAACTGAAAATTCCTCAATTAAAGCGTAAAGAGGAATTAAACATGTTCAAAATATATCATTTATAAGTTGTTAATTAAAATGTAGCACATAAAAAATCAATAATTGACGAAATTATAAATATGTTTTGTAATTATTTATATGCATGGCAGAAAACCACTTAATGGGGTGGAATTGTTTTCCATCACTACTTAGTTTGGTAGAAGTAACAAACAAAGTTCAAATAAAATAGAAAAGTAATCGTTCTCATGATGCATATCAAATTTCATCTTTGTGTTCGTTCAATTTTGAAGTCGTATTTCAAAACTAAAAATAAATAATAAAAAAATTAAGAATAATTACACTTTTCTTCTCCCTCTCATGCAATTACGTAATTTGGGATTGTTCTTTTTTTGATAAAAATCATTTGTTTGAATGTTTTAGTGCTACTCTCTAGTAAAATGTATGAAACGTGTACGAAAAGTTTTGATTCTGGTTTTTGTTTTGATAGGTCCCACTTACCCCAGGTACAAATATATTTTGGGGTAAGATAGACCATCGAAAATTTCATATGAAATGAAAACAAAATACTGGTTTATCGTTAGCAGCTTGTAATAATACTTAAAATTAGTAAGCTATAAATGGAAATGAATTTAAAACACATTTATTTTTTGTGAGTCTATGCAAGACGTGAAACGTGTCACAATTTGTCATGCAAGTTGAAAATGGCGCTGAACTGACAACTGTTACATGAACCAGATGGTAAACAAATAACAATATGTTAGTACTAAATACATTCCTTGTCATTGTATCTTCAACTTTCTAGAAGAATACCCCCATGAAAAACTTTTCCTAGTTGAGCTATGACGAAACGCCCCACTTACCCCGGATTCTCACTTGCCCCGGGGTACCTTATGACAATTGGCTTAAATTCAAATGCAGCAAATCACATGGCGTAGTTAACGTCATGCAGTCGTGTCTTGTACACAACCCCCACTGGTTTTTGTAATTTCTCATCGTAGTAGGCTGTTTTTCATCACGCCAATCTGTCATGAAACGGCCTACTTTCCTGCACTGAAGTATGCAGTACGGGAATAGTCATTTCACAACTGAAACCAGTGCTGTAATGATTCATTTCGCAACGCTTTCTCATTACGCAACTGTTTTGTGTTTCGTAATGAATCATAACACAACTTTTTTAAAGATATTGTAAAACAATGGTGAATGCATTGCGATATAATTTCTGATACACTCAAGTGGTCTTCTACGAAATTGCAGAAAATGTTGTACGTAACTCGTTGCACAACTCGATTTTTACAGCACTCGTCGTAATTATCCTACTCGGCAAGCCTCGTGGGATAAATTCACTCATGTTGTAAAAATCATCATTCTGCAACTTGTTCCGTAAACTACTATTCTCGCGTCGCTTTTCGTGAATGTTGCGTTGTTTCTACTTTAGCACACATTGATAGTGCTACTGACACTCTACTATACAAGGTTGATAGTACTTCATTGCTCCTGATTTTCTTAAATTGTTATTAAAAGTTTAATTACTGTGAGTTGTATCATTATAATTAACCATTTTCCTTCCTTTTTTCCTGCAGGTAAGATGAAACAGGCTAGAGCCCAAATATTCCAAATGGAATTTATCGAACTTCATTTGCCAGCTATCGTAAGTATGAATTATTGGAAATAATACCACCAAGAAAAACTTCATACCTATCTGCTGAACTGTGTCACAGTCAGCACTTACTCCGTACTGCTGCTTTTCTCAAGAGACCCTATTTTCCACACAAAGCCCCAATTCCATGCAAGTGTTGGCCAAATGTGTGGTCAACATGATTCTAGGCAATAAATAAAACCCCTGTCCAACAAGTTATTGAACAATGACGTGCAACGATGTGTGACACGATTGGTCCTGGTGCAATTCTCATAAAAATAAAACCAACGGTTCTGAGCCCTAAACTGTACCGTCCAATTCGTGGAAGAAAAGCCCACGAGGGACAGCCCTGCAACGGAGCATGAGACGTGTCCCCTAAAACTTAATTCCGTCAGGTTCCGTGAATGGAGAGGGCAAACGAAAACCGAAGCGCTTTTCTTGCCTTAGAGCTTAGAGGGTTGGAAACCTTCTGCGGAAAAACGGCTTTTTGGTAGGATGGGGGATCGAAGCGGAAAACGAGCCGACACTTGCCTTTACAGCACATCAAACGCAACTTTTGCGTCCCACTGGCTGCCGAGAAGGACTGCTGGCTATTAGGGCGGTTCAAATTTTAAAATTCTTTCTCCCATATCTTCCAAATGTGCAAAATTTGTAGAGACATTTTTTTCCATTATTTTCTGACAAAATTTTGAGGTTGATATGAATATTTCCGTACAATTTTGAAGTGATTCGACGAATACAACGATTTTTTTCTATATGTGTTGTAAAACGGTATATAATCTGGAGTGGTGAATATTGGTACTATCAGGTATCAGGTACACTTCTTCTTCTTCTTCTTCTTCTTGGTATTAACGTCCTCACTGGGACAGAGCCTGCTTCATAGCTTAGTATTCGATGAGCACTTCCACAGTTATTAACTGAGAGCTTTCTTTGCCTATGTTGCCATTTTCGCATCCGTCTACGTGTGGCAGGTATGATGATACTCTATGCCCAGGGAAGTCAAGGAAATTTCCCACGATGTGTTTCTTAGAGCAATTTCAAAACAAAAAAAATCGGCATGTCTGAAATTTTGACACAAGAAAGCCATGATTGGAGAATTCTTTCATTTGCAACCAAAATGAAAATAATCGGTCGGGGGGTCTAGAACAGTTTGACGTTTTCTGACAATTACGTATTTTTGTGTGGGAACATTTATTTTTGCGGAAACAAATGTTTTGAATGGCCTCTTAGGGAGCTTCCATAAAATAAAAGTTACAAATTGTGACTTAGGGTCATTTTCGACCAGAGAATTCAAACAGCTCGAAAACATCAGTGTGACCGAATTTAGTTCTGTTTGGCTGAAATGAAAGGTACACATGTCGATTTTCGGAAACCCATCCGCAGATCCGGAATTGCGTTACTGTGGCTACCGGGAACCTGCTACATCTGAAAAAAGTCCCTTTAGAGACCCTTACTGACAACTAATCAACTAATCAGACTAATCAAGTAGTCTGAAGCGTCCTCATATTGTTGAATAGGTATTTACGTGGACTGTAAATAGAGATTCTCAAATCATTTAGTTATTCATACCCGCTTCCGGAAACCCGGAACATCCGAAAAGTAAGTTTCCATCGCAGTTTTGTGTATGTAATTTACATCGGTACTATTCGGTTGATGGATATTTTGTCATAACATTTATCAGTAATAAGGAACCAATTACCGGTGCACATCCCTTGAAAAACTCGGTCCAATATGGTCCATGCGGAACCGGTTCCTGGAGACCCGGAAGGTAGCCAATCTGGAGAATTCGATGAAATTACTCGGATTGATGCCAAAAAACCATAGGAATTGTTGGTGCTTTTATAAGTTTAAAACACAACAAAGCTATAGAAAACATAGTACTCTGCTGGATATAAATAGCAAACAAGTTCACCGTTTCTGGCTTCTTTTTTGGTGTAATCGGAGACTTTTATGATTCACATGATATTTTTGTTAAAGCTTCGTATGATTTCGTTGTTAATCTTGTAGAATCATAACGTTACTGGATAACATTTTCAACCTGATTGAATGTATTTGTTTTATTAATGAGTATAGAATTCCGTACAACTCTAATAAAACTATGCTAAAACTGAACATTACAGCACTTATTGAGATCTCTGAGCAAAATGTTACGATCACACGATCCATCTTTCACAGGTAGATTTGTTATGAATGAAACCTTTCGATGTTTGTATGAATTCATTTGCACTTTTTCTACTATCAATTTGGAAAGGAAGTTTATATTCGTCAGCATTATTAATATTCTTATCTTTATTTACGACTAGTGGTCCCGGCAAACTTCGTCTTGCCATCAAGTAGGCTGTTGAAAACCGCAATGAATCGTCCCATATAAAATGACAGTTCCGTTCATTCTCGTTTTTTCGACTTTCCCGGCGAATATCCTGGAACTTTTATACACACAAACACGTCGGAACCTTTGACGAACAAAATGGAGAAATAATCATTCAAATCCGTTGCCCCGTCCGTAAGCCATTTCGTGACATACAAACACCATTCCATTTTTATTTATATAGATATTTTAAGCCCTAGACTGGCTGCTAATCTGAGAATATTTGTCAGCAATTCTGTTTGTTTTACCATCGCAAACAAAAGCAATGTTCTGTCAATTCTCACAACAAACACATGGGCAATAGTGTTAATATTGCATTGCTATTGTAATTGGGTTGGAATATTGGATTTATGAAATGTTATATTGCGTCTGTCATTGGCATAAATGTGAACTTGTCAATTTTCTAGAATCTATGACATAAGGTCGGAAGGGCAAAAGATCGAAGAGGAATAAAGAGGGGATAAAAGGTCATGAATTTTCTTTCAAAAATGATTTAATTTCCCATAATGCAAATCACTTTCAACCTTTGGTCCTTTTGATCTTTTGCATTCTCGACCATTCTTTCGATCGCTTGTTCCTAAACCAAGTCAGAAAGATGAACATTGCTCTTGAGATACAAATAAAAATTGAAAAGAGGTTGTTTGACATACTTAATTTTAAAAACAATGCAAATTTCAACAATGGATGAAAGCAGAAGAGAGGCTACTCGAAAATTAAAATTTCGGCCTCGGCCTGTAAATGTTTAGGCTCTAGAATATAATCTACACTAGATTTTTGCAACATTTTCATCTTAATCCGTTTAAACAGCTCACCTCATTAAAATGTATTATTTTACGGTGCATTTAAAATGATATTACAAACAACAAAATTTAAAAAAAAATTGCACTAGACCCCACGATGGATTATTTTTATTTTAGCAGCAAATGAATGAGGAGTGTCTTGTCTTTCATTGATCCAAATTTGAGATATGTCGATTTTTGACGTTGGATAACGTCTTACGGCAACATACTGGGGTACAATTTCGAAGAACGAAAAATCGCTCGCGTCACGAAAAGTGGTTAGATTTTGACTGTTAATAACTCACTAATGCCCGCATAGATTTTAAAGATTTTTGCACATATCGATTGGAAATGTTTCTACGAATCTATTTCAATAATGAAAACTATTGATTTTCATGACTAAACTATTGAAAAATGCGTAAATATTGAGGCATGTCTTATTTTCCATAGAAAAGCACATTTTTCTTGCTGTTATAAGGCTTCGACGTCTTTGTACCCTAATTCCGGGTGAAATTGATCATTTTTCATGGTTTTTCTTATCTGTTTTCAATAATGTTGAAAATGTCAAACAACTGAATGCAGGAAAACAAGTACGACGGTCAGCCTCTTTGGCTCATGTGCCAAAATTTTCTAACAAATGTGTTTTTAGTGCTAAAAATCGTCCTTTAAATGAAAAACTCGGGGAATCCCATTTCGGGGTTAAATTTATTGTCAATGCGATTATCGTTATATTTTGAAACGACTCTACATTTTGAATATGAGCTCACTGAATCCGGAAATGCTTGCTAAATTCTTAATAATGCAATATTTGAAGAAATAATGAATACATAATTTCAAGAATTGTGATGAAAACGCCTAAATTTAGGCATTTTCCTAAGGAAATCGCTGATACCGTAATTTCGGGTGAAATTGATCACTTTTCACGGTTTTTCTTGTCTGATTTCTATAATGTTGACAATGCCAAGTAACTGAATGCAGGAAAACAAGTATGAAGGCGAGAATCGGGCTCGGGGATATATTTTAAGCATCCTTACAAACATCACTTACTATGAATAGTGCTGTTGTCGTCATCGCTACCTGCATGTAAATGCACACATAGAAGACTGCAAAAATGCTACCGCCGCCTGACCTGAGTGACGGGAACCTAAACTTTGTTTGTCATTGATCTCCGTTGAAAACTAATCAAGCAAAATTAGCATTGATAAATAAATAAATTAATTAAACAATTTATAGTAATAGATGAAGTGTCACTGGTTGTAACTCTTTTACGTCGAATGCATTGTTGTGACCCTGAAAAGGGCCGTTTTGTTTGAAATGCTGCAATTCATTTTAAGCGCGTTCTCCACGGATACGACGAGTCAGCTGGATGTCCTTCGGCATGATGCTGACACGCCTGTGCGTGGATGGTGGTAGGTCATTTGGCATAAAGTCGTTTGGCATAAAGCCGTTTGGCATAAAGTCGTTTGGCATAATGGTCATTTGGCATAAAGTCGTTTGGCATAACGGTCGTTTGGCATAATGGCCGTTTGGCATAATAGTCGTTTGGCATAATGAGTCTGAAACAAAGAATATCTTAAGATGTTCATTTTTACGTTTCTATTGAATATATCTGATGACATCAGGCTTGTTTTGAAGTCAATTGACATAAAATGACACTTTGTTCAATAATCATATGCTCTTGAATAAATTTAAGCATATTAGGAAAGTTATTGCCAATAGTATTTTATTATTTATCCAGAAATCACCCTGCTTTCAAATATTAATTCTTCTTTTGACTTTCGCTATTGGAATAAATTTATGCACTGAAGATTTTGATATATTTAGCCCAAATTTACCCTTCTTTCAAACGTTATATTTTTTTTTCTAAATATGATATAATCATAATGATAGGTATAGAAACTGTTGATTCAAAATTTAAATAATTTTCACCTTCTTTTATACATAGGTTGTTCTTTGGAGCTATATTCCTAACTGACAAAAGAGCGGCATTCAATAGCATTGATCTGCTCAAGTTATCAGCGAAAAGAGGCATCGATTACTGCAGTTACTTCGATGGGTTGTCCTACTTTTCATCGATCGCCAGTCCCCCGAATATCCCATTTCCTCAATTAGCCCATTTCATCGAAAAGTTTTTAGCACTCATAACTGTCGTAACTTTATACATTTCAGGGTGGTGAACGAACTGGCCATCTATTATGCACCCTTCTTTATTTAATTGGCGGTTCTTTCGAGTTTTGCCGTCCTTAGCTTTTTTGCCAAAATGTGTATAGCCGAGAATGACAGAAAAACTCCTTCTTTTGATTGCTTATCGTTCACTATCCAGCCACTGAAGATTATTATAGCACCTATATAAACTGCACCACTTTTCGGAGAAACCGGTCATTCGAGGACTGGCATTCGGGGAACCGTCATTTGGAGAAAAGACATTCGGGGAAAAGTATCACAATCACTCCGATGATTCTGAACGCAATTGTTAATGTATTTTCCGCAATAGTTTTTGGCGTCCAATCTTCTATTGGTTTAATAATAAATTTTGCCTTCTTTTAACAATAGGCTTTTCTTTATATCTATACTGTTTTAAATTTTAATATTTAGTAAAGCTAAATGTCAACCATTTTTATATTTTGATGTTTTATCAATTCTTACAAGACGTGCTGTTATAATGATAATTACTTTAGAACCTGCCAATATTCAACTTTTTTTTTTGCAAACGCATGATCTCCTTCCGAGATATGCTGGCAAAAATATTATATCAATCACAAATTTTCCCTTCTTTCGATAATGAACGGTGTTTTTGATCTACACTTCTAAAATTAAGATTTATGATGAATCGTTGAAAAGTTTTGCCACAAATATTTTCTTTTAAAAATGTGTTGTTCCTTTGAGTTATGCTGTGAGAAGATTTTTTGCGTTAGAGCCTTAAACATTTTAAACGAAAAATAATCTTCTCTCGTATATAGGCTGTTTTTGAATAATGATGCAGTAATAGATTTTAAGATTAGACCTTTTAATATTTTGCAAATAAATTTCCCTTCCTTTATCAAGTGATTTTCGTCAAGTGTTAAGTCCAAACTGGGATAGAGCTTGATCTGCAGCGAAATATTCTATAAGCATTCCCTCTATTAATAATTGTGAACTTTCTTTGGCAATTTACTCAAATATATATCACAACAAGCTCAAAGATACTCTATGTTCTGGGATGTAGAAAAAAATATTATTCCAAAAAGATCTTCCACCAGACCCGTCACGAGTTTTATTTAGTAGTGCTCTCGAATGTCACAACAATTTTAGACATTGATAGCATGAAAAATTTCTGAACGAACACCACGCTTGTTCAGAACCTACCAAAAATGATTGCGATGGGCTCGGGGTGTTGATCTCGGTAAAAGCTTCAAAAATGCCGATATTCATTCTAAGTCAATCATTATGCCAAACGGCCATTATGCCAAATGACCATTATGCCAAACAGCCATTATGCCAAACGACCATTATGCCAAACGACTTTATGCCAAACGGCTTTATGCCAAACGACCTTATGCCAAACGACTTTATGCCAAACGGGGTACAATCTGCGTGGATCGCGTACAGGTTGGTATCCTCAAACAAACCGATCAGTTAGACCACTCGCAGGACGCCACCTGCAGGACCATGACGGCCGAGTTCTAGAATCGCAGATTTGGCTCTACATTTCCCCGGATACCACGACGAAGCAGAATAAGTTCTTCATGGTGCGGAACTTCTTCGAATATCAAAAAGAGATCATGCCAATCATCGTGACTTTAACTTTAACATCGATTTGAGTAAAGAGGAGAACATGGAGCTCGCGGACTTCATGGAGAAGTACCTCAACCTCATACTGGCTTCGGAACCCACTAAAGCAACTAATCTTAGTGGATCATGCGTGGACCTAACGTTCGACCGAACTATTTGTTTGGGAAGCAAGGGTTACCGCTCATGCTTCTTCTTCCATCGATCGATTCTATCGGTGTTGAAGTGTTAACCGAACCAACCAAATAATAACACACAATGTCCATAATAGATCAGAATGACATGCAAAAAAAAGTAAAAAAAATATTGAAATTACGTAGAAACCTTTAATAAGTTTTTTTTTTTTAATTTCTTTATTAGTATCAATCCAAACATGACATTCATTTCTTATATCTAGGTGTTCTGTGTTATTAGACAACACTATCATCCTTATTTGGTAAAACAAATTTAAGATTTTATTAACATTTTGTTAACAACATATTACATTTCATTTGCCGTAGCAGTACAGATTTTTTTACAGGTAAGTTGATTTCACCTGCTTATAAGAGAAAAAAAAACGCTTTGAATATACTTAACTTAACTTAACCTAAACATATAACGCATTAATCGTGGCAATAGAAGATTGTAACGATTTTTGCCTGAAATTATTTATTATTTTATTTGACATTTGTTCCAATGTTTCAACATTGGATATTCTATGTAACTCATTGGTACTATACCAGGGAGGAAGTCTCAGAATCATTTTCAAAGTTTTGTTTTGAATTCTCTGCAGAGCTTTCTTCCTGGTATTACAACAGCTAGTCCATATTGGTACAGCATACAACATGGCTGGCCTGAAAATTTGTTTGAATTTCAAAAGCTTGTTCTTAAGACAAAGTTTTGATTTTCTATTAATAAGGGGATAGAGACATTTTACATGTTTATTACATTTGGCTTCAATGCCCTCAATATGATTTTTGAAAGTTAAATTCTTATCTAGCATGAGCCCTAGATAGCAACCTTTCATAAGTTCGTGACAATATCAAGCCAGGAAATAGAAGAAGCTAACGTTATCCAACGTCAATTTGGCGGTTGTGTCCCGGAAACAACCTCTTACTTTTTTTTATTTTAAAGTTACATGAAAAAGACACCGTGTTCCATTACGAAAAGATCCTGGACCGACCGGGAATCGAACTCAGACACCTTCAGCATAGCTTTGCTTTGTAGCCGCGGACTCTAACCACTCGGTGAATCAGGTACACCTAGTGTAGTTGATTACAATGTTGCTAAATATACGTTTTTCCAATTAAAAAATAATAATTTTTCGAAATAACAACAAAAATCATCGTGTTTGTTAGACATTATGCAGTTGAAAACACTTAACTCCCTAAGGTGTTTTGAGCCAGTCTTAGGAAATTAAAAAGTCCAAATTTTCAATATAAAATTCCAACCAATATTGGATTTTGACGAAAAATGTATTGCTCAATGCAAAGTTAAGTATTCTGATCTGTTTGAGAAGAAATCGAGTCATTTCTAGATAGTATTCGGTATCGTAGGTCATCATTTACGATTAGTCAATTTGGTGCTGAGGTACATCATTAAAATTGAATGTCAAAATTCGTAATTATATTTGCATGTTACAGGAAGGATAATATACGCATAAAACCAATATGTTTTTGCTAAGGCACTTGCACTGAGACATCTTGTATTTGGCCTACTTCTAAAACACTAGAGAAAATACTTAAAAATTCAAAGATTTCTAATTTAATTACAAGGATAGTAACCAAGGTATGGAAGATGGGATTTTAAAACTTCTAATTTGAACCACCCTAGTGGTTCTACACAAACTTGTGTGGTCGGTTGAACACACGAGTGTGCGTGTTTGTGTGCTTGTGTTTAGGATTTAGCGGGGTTGGGAAGGTACGGAATAGAAGTCAAAGTTCAACGTGCAACAGCTCACCCTTCCCATTATTCGGGGGAAATCCAGGCGGCAGCGATTCAACAGAGCTGAGGTTGCTCCCAGCATGGATCGTCGAAGCGCGAGAAACTTTTCGAGGCTGGTCTTCGGGGAAATACCTCCCAGTGTTGTGTTTCAACGAAGGTTTTAGATTATTCTTTGAATGGGACTCCAATGGAACCCAGCAAATTTCCAGCGTATATGTGTATGGAAACGGTTTTTAATATTTATGACCGTTCGAGTTCACCTATTTTTATGGAATTAATTGGACAAAGGGGGAAAGCATTTCTGATCTTTTGAGGTCCCCTTTTAGGTCATAATGTTCTTAGCTATTTGTTCTTTTTGTTGCGTTCAACTGACTTTTGCTTACTATTTACGGTGCCTATTTCAAATTAATAACAAAGCTAAACGATTGGAATATCTCTCATTGTAGGCCAGCTCCAATTAAGAACACCAACAAAACAGCAAAAATTGAACCTTTTATAGCGATAAACCTTTCCCTCAATCCATATTTCGCTTGCTTCTCGTTTTCGTTCCTATAGATGTAGCGAAGTTTGAGGCATGGGTACGCGAAAACTTTACTTTTCATCTCGAACTACAGTTAACTCTCCCTTACTCGATATTCCGTATCTCGATATCGAGTTAGAGAACCATAGTAAAAGTTGGTTTTCATGGCTAACTCGATGGTCCCTTGGATCGCAGTTACATTGGATTTGTGTTCTGTAACTCGATACCTCTCTAACTCGATGGTCCCTTCAATATTGAGTAAGGGAGAGATGACTGTATAAAATCGTATCGTTAGAAAGATCATCGACAGCAGTATTCTCAGCACTTGATTGGTCATTACTAACAGTGGGGCTCTCATGCGTGAACATCAATCAAAATTCTGTAATTTTAGGCATTACTGTCTCAATTTGAAGTTCTTTCATTTATTTATTTATTTCTTTTTTTTTTGTTCTTTTTAATCGCATTTACGTCCTCACTGCCTGCTTCTCACCTCCAGCCTGCTTCTCACTGCCGACTTCCACTGATGATGCGCCACCGTATTTCACGGCTAACGTTATTGTCAGCCGTCAGCAAGGATCTAAGCATGAGCATAGATGGCCGTACAATTCGTAGTTGCTACTCCGTGATTGACCAGAATAATCGAAGTTGCACAGGGAATTAATGAATGGGGCTTGGGATTAGCTTACCATTCTTCAATGTGCACAAATCGAGAGCTCAAATATTAAAAGTCAATAACGGCACCGGCCACGTCCTTACGGTCATCGGGGAAGGGAAGGAATGTTAGTTAGACAACCGTTGTTACTAGAGACCGAGTATACCTCTGCATCTCTACAGTTGTCATGGAAAGGATATTGGTAGAGGAAAAAACCGAATTAAGTACTTTACCATTTAATTCCACTAGAGTTTGTATCCTTTGACAGATACGCGTATTTCGCCAGTTCTGTTTGATTTCTCGACCTTGACGCTTGCTGCTTTTGCCGGGGCGAGCGACGAGGGCAGGATCAAACATGTCGCGCGTCGGTCTAGTAAGTGAAAAAGTCGCGTGATCGGTGAGTTCGGTTAAAGTAAGTGAAAAAGTGCCGCGATCGGTTCGTTCTTTTTGATCCGTCGACCTTGACACTTGCTCCTAGGCAGTGCGTCAAGAAAGCCCGAGCAGTCGTCCGATTTTTTTTTCCTTTTCGGGTCGCGCGCCTTTTTTTCTGATTGCTTTTTTATAGGCGAGCAAACGAGTGAAGCTGAAAGTGGATGTGGCTGCTCAGTTAAGGATAACAGATCAATTGGTGACCTCGTTTCATGCTACTATTTCTAATCTATAAAATATGTATGACTGCACATTTAATCGTTACAATGGTGGGATGTAAATATGATGTTTCAACAAACTATGGATGGTTCGTCACTGTTAGTGTCGACACAAACTCTGATTCATGATTTATTTATGTTTAACATTTTTTTTTTCAGAACACCTCTTATATACCTTTATTTTTGTAATTAAAAAAACTTTGAATTTTGGTTGAATTTGGTTCGACACTACAAGTGTAGACTTGCGAAAGGTTCACTTTATTCAACAAACTTTGGATGGTTCGCCACTGTAAGTGTCGGCATAAGAATAAGAGTGTTCTGTGATGTCCCAACCAATCGAGTTTTTTGTTTCTTTTCAAATGAGTAAAATATAATAACACATGCTTTCGTCCTGACAGCTGTAGGAATGTTACATTTAGGTATTTGCTCAACAAACTTTGAATGGTTCGTCACCTCAAGTGTCGGCAAAATTTTCCACTATATAGAAATTGTTCATATCAAATGAAAATATTATATTTACGTATAAGCTCGTATAGATTCGAACTCTTGCCCCACCGGTGGGGCAAAAGTTCGAATAAGACAATAAATTTTGAAACTGTTATAACTAAAAATGGGTAAATATTTGGACACAAGTTTGTTCAGCAAAATTATAGCCAATATGTTGAAGGTTCACTGTATGGTATTTGTTTTGTTTTAACTGCTATTGTTTTCCTGGAAACTTTGATTATACCACTAAGGTCGAACTTTTGCCCCACCTTACTCTAATTTTTTCCTAAGATACAAGAGAGGGCGTTTGTTTGGTTGGTAACTTTACCCCAACATAAGGTAAATAAAATACATTCATTGCAAGTGAAAAACAAATTTATTGAAACTCCAAAAGCATCTC
The DNA here is from genome assembly GCF_002204515.2 of Aedes aegypti. Classification (NCBI taxonomy): domain Eukaryota; kingdom Metazoa; phylum Arthropoda; class Insecta; order Diptera; family Culicidae; genus Aedes; species Aedes aegypti. The sequence goes on along the minus strand of NC_035109.1, from coordinate 158,767,934 downwards.
AACCCTAGATGGCATAAAAAGGAACGTTGTTGACTGAACATGTACAGTAAGATAACAAATAAGAGTTTAAGAAGGATTTTAGAAACTAATGAAATGGTATCTTCAAAGAAAACAAAAAATATTTTTCATACTCGACTCTGGGTTGGGTGACAAAAAGTCGAAAGACAAAACGTCGAATGCCAAAACGCCAAAAAGACAAAACATCTAAGGGACAATACGTCGAAAGGACAAAACGTTGAACGGAGAAAATAGGAAGACAACGAGATGAATGATTTTCTTCCGGAAGAATAAATAATTCACTATGTGCCAAACATTGTCCAATTGACCACAATGTGAAAAATGTTATCTGAAAAACTTTTGCTTTTTCATCAAAGTATGCGAACAACGCTCGACATATTTGCTGCCCTCATCACCCGCCCCTGCAGGAGCAAGTGTCAAGGCCGAAGGATCAACAGTTGGCGCCAGCGGCGAAAAGTATAGACAACAAGCTTACGAACAGTGTTTCTCTCACTTGCCACCGAGCGGCGACAATGATATTTGCATTGCACTCACCGATCGCATTACGCATGGTTCTCAAATTTCTCAAGCTTCCAACACAAGCGCATGGTAAAATGGTAGTCGAGAATTGTCAAAACATATAGAAAATTATTGAAATCGTAAATTACCGTAATTTCGGGTGAAATTGATCATTTTGCCCGGTTTTCCTCGTCTATTTTCCAAAATGTAGATATTGCCAAACAACTAAGTATATGGAAACAAGTACGACGGTGAGGTTTATTAGCTCGTGTACCGAAATTTTCTAACAAATGTGATTTTAGTGCTAAAAATCATCTCCACAATAAAAAATCGGCGGATTCCGTTTCGGGGTGAAATTGATCACTTATCAATATGATTATTGTTAGTTTTTAAAACAACTCTACATACTAAAATTAAGTTCTCTGAATCCGAATATGCTTGCCAAATTCTAAACAATACAATATTCATATAAATAATGAATGATTAAATTTGAAGAATTACGCGGAATACGCCTAAATGTTGGCAATTTCCTAAGGAATTTTCAGTTATTGAAAAGAAATTCAATTATTTCAAACGAATGAGCAAATTGGTACGAACTTTGATGATGAAATCTGGTTTTGGAATATATTTTAAGTATCCTTACAAACTTTCTGGATAATACCATGTTCATAACCTTGTTTAGTACAAGAAGTTTATGGATGTTTCTAAATACCGCACCGTACATGATTTTGAAATTTTACAGTATTTTTATAGAAATAGGCATTATTTAACGCAAAAAACATCACAGCACACAATTCGAGAATAGTTCCGACAAACAACATTCATTCACTGCAGTTTGCATTGATATTTGTGCTCCATTAGGAAGAAATAAAATCGTGTGACACGGTGATCAATTTCACTCTAAGGGTCAATTTGACCCGAATTTACGGTACTTGCAATTAAGTAACTGGAGTCAGTTGCGTAAATGGTATTCAGATAAATCATTCTGCAGGTGTCAGGTTCGAATCCCGGACCGGTTTGGGATCTTTTCGTTCTGGAACCTTTTCTGACTTCCAAGGTCTTATGTTTTGTTTGAAAGAAGCCCATTCACAAATTTCATACATGCAAGGGAACGGCTGGGTATTCTTGAAATGTAACAACAGATAAGTGAATTTAAAAGTAGTTGCAAATATTTGGAACAATCTGAAAAATATTATGTTGAGGCCTCAATCAATTTATTTTTTGGAAATGCCTTACAATGCATTTTAAAATCATGAAGTAGTGATGTTATGTCAATAACTATCATAGAACATGAAATAAAAGTTCTCAATGTTTGTTCTGGCCATACTGTATGCATTGTAGCTTGAAAGAATCTAATTAGGGGCACATGTCGATTAGTGCCCATGAGAACACTTAGCTGAAAAACAGACTCTGTCCCAGTTTGAACACAACGTCAGAAAGAAGAAGAAAATGTAGAAGAACGGACGAATTAGTGGAATAATTTTTGTAATATTTGCTGGAGTATTAAATTGAATGAAATATTAAAGAATCCAGGAAATTAAACTTGAGAAATCAACCGAGATACATTTGGAAGAACTGCATGAGTAATAAATTTCAAGATACATTGCTGGAGGAATTAAACAAGGATTTCCTGGTTAAGTTTACTCAGAAGTCCATAATAAAAAAATAACTCTGGAGAAATTGTGAATTTAATCTTGGAGAAATCACTCTATAAATGACTGGAAAAATAAATGGGAAAATCTGGAGGGATGTATATTTTTAGTGTAATCCATGTGCAAATTATTGGAGGTATGTATTTATGTTAGTTTTTTTGAGAACATACTGAAAATATGATCCTTTTCAAAAATCTGTGGAGGAATTTCTGGGAGAATTGGATTTCGAGAAGTGTTGAGTTTATTCAAGTTTCAGATTCTTGGTTTAAAACTCACAACAAAATCAAATTTTCAATAAATTTTCAGAATAAACAATTAGATCAATCTATTTGAAAATTTTGAAAAGTTTTGAACTTGGAAAACATGAAATTGAATTACTGCAAATTAGATTGAAAAGTGCATCCACGCTCCTTCGGACAATCAATTAATTTCAATAAGCAATTTTTTTCGTTTGAATTTTTTATTGATTCCTCGTGGTTTAGAAGTGCATTGTTCCGTGTACGGAAGAAGTCATGCGATGCGTAAACATCTTTTGTATTTCCTTTTCCTACCGTTTCGATTCCGCGCGTGTGGAGATTTTTCTTCCACGCCCCACCTTCATGCACGATCACGCCACGCAAGGCTCTGTGCAGAGGAAGGAAGTGTGAAAAAGTCTTCAAGAAAGTGTTGACAGCAACCAACGTGTTGAGAAGAAACTTCCAACTCTTGTGTTAATTAGTAGTTAATATACAGTAGATAAGTACAAAAACCTAGTGTTTCAGATCATTTCCCAGTAACCCAGTCCTAGTTCCGAAGAAGTGTCCTCCCGAAAGAGCCGTAAAGTGTATCGGCTTCAAGACGAAGCGTCCAGCGAGGGATCCTTATCCTCTAGCTTCGGCCGTCCTCCCGAAAGTGTTACAGTCCACTTTGCTCGTTCCCCCAGACGGAACATTGATTTCAACGTGGCGGTGAATGTTCCGTGTACGGAAGGAGTCATGTGATGCGTGAACATATTTTGCAATCCTTCTCCTTCCGTTTCTATCCCGCGCGTATGGAGACTTTTCAAATCGGAAAACAATACTGTTGTGCTTTTACATTTCAATAAACCCAAGGTACCCCAACAAATTTGGATAAAAATCTGGAACCAACATCGAATTCAAAATAACCAATGCATGAATCAAAAATATAACTCATTTGTATTTTTTTTTTCTAAAAAATTCAACAGAATCGACCGAACGATGGCAGAACTAGAGAATTTTGAAACTTTGGTGTCGGTATTTACTACTGTAAAGGTTAAGACCGTTACTCTGCAGACACATTCCACGCACATCTACGCCAGGATATCAAAAATTCAAACTCTGAAATATTTCCAAAGCTATACAGAACATGAAAGACAATATGTTGAATTGTATAAAAAACATAAATTTGATTGAAAATACAGATAAAAACATACCTGAAAAGTTATATAAAGTTTATATAATTTATTGGTGAGAAATTGAGACATTAAACAACTTTTTCATAATAGCCCTGTATCATAGTTTATCAAGTGTAATTTGATTGTCTTATCCGTTGACTAGAAGGGTATTAGATGACATTGTTATGTGCGGGTTTAATTTTTTCAAACAAATTATTGGTTCTTTGAAAACGTATTTTTTCAAATAGTCACATTATTATGGTGTCGCGTTACGAAAATAGCCTTATTTTTGACATTGTAAAATAAATAATTCTTATAGAACTCTTATATTTTGGATTCTCTTCCTACTCGTCAAGATACGTGTTTCCATAAAAAAATATTTAAAATCGGACCATTCTTCGAAAAGTTACACTAGGTGCAAAGTTTTGGTGTCGCGTTACGTTAATTTTCACCGTAAATTTTCAGGATGAAACTACAAATTTCAAAATGCTGGTTCTCAGCAATGCTACAACCGATTTTCGAAATTTTTGGTTTTTAGTAGATGGAAATAGTTATACTAGCTTTCAGAGTTGGTGCCACCCCACTAAAACCCTCCACGTTTTTGTAAAATGTGGATATGTCTGTTTTCTCTTGTTTTTCACTCAAATTTGATCAAGTAGCTCAGGTTTTTAATGGCTAGTGACCCAAATCTTATCAGACAGGTGCCGTTTAGTGCAGGAATAGTCTCTTACATGTTGTGGAATACTTGGCTTCGATGGTAAACAACGTGGTTCTCCAGCGGATAATCCGGAATATCCGTAAAAATGGTCAATTCATGAAAATAATCCAAGAAAGCTTTTTTTTTGCAAACTCACCAGAACTCCTTATTATAAAACGCAATAGATTATTTGAATTTTTATGGACCTAGGTGGTCACAATAATGACCTCCGAAAGATCCGGAACATCCGTAAACATGGTCATTTCGTGAAAATCATCCTGGATCACTGCGCTTTTTTTCAAAACATATCAGAAATCAATTATTAAACATAACGGATGATTGAGATTGTTCTTGGATATAGGTGGCCATTATAAAGCTCTTGAGAGGATCTGTAGCAACCGTAAAAAATGGTCATCTCGTAAAAATCAACTCAGACGCGTCGTTTTTTTTTAACTCTTCTGGATGTCTTGTCATGACATTTATCTATGTTGACATTCATCCTTTTCGTTGTATAATAATTAATTTAATTAATTTTGCAATAAACTTCGGTGATCAAGGTGGTGTTTAATTTCAATACAAATTATACTTCTTCTTCTACCTGGCGTTACGTCCTCACTGGGACAGAGCCTGCTTCTCAGTTTAGTGTTCTTATGATATTTCCACAGTTGTTAACTGAGAGCTTTCTTTGCCAAAGTTGTAATTTTCGCATTCGTATATCGTGTGGCAGGTACGATTATACCCTATGCACAGGGACGTCAAGGAAATTTGCTTTACGAAAAGATCCTGGACCGACCGGAAATCGAACCCAGACATGACTTTGCTTTGTAGCCGCGGACTCTAACCACTCGACTAAGATGCCCCCAATTATAAGTGTATTACAAATTTTATATATTCTACAATTATGATTTTTTTACGTGTTAAAAAAACGCGCAGTGGTCTAGGATGATTTTTACGACCAGTTTTGTGGATTTTTCAATGGGAGTTGTAGTGGCCCATGGCAGCCCTGATTGGATGATTTTATCAATTGATAATTTTTATGAATATTAACCAACCATTCTTTAAACCAAACCTAAAACCAGAGCTATTTGATTAGCTTAGGTTTGTGCAAAAAAGAAAAAAATAAACATAGGGAAAGTGTACTAGTTATGGCCATAGTAGTTCCCTATTTGGCCATATGTAAAATTTTAATAACTATCACATTTTAAATCTTTTTGAATGTTTTTACATCAAGATATATGTTAAATCTAACTACTACAACACACAAACATTTTGAATTTGAAACCATTAAAGTAATCACGTATGGCGAAATAGGGACTCACTATGTCCATAACTGGTACACCTACCCTATTTATCTCTCACTAAAACGTGGAAGGTTTCAGAAGAATTGCGCCAACGCTCAAATCTGGTACAACTATTTCCTTTCAATGAAAGCTCAAACAATCGGTTGAATAATTGAGGAACTGAATTTTATGAGTTAAAATGTATTCACAGTTTCGCCTAATAATCTGATTTAATAACTCTTCTGTGCGGTAGAATTCCATGATATTCAGATCACTATTTTGAGACCACAAACGACCTTAACAATTTTGCTAAAACATGATCCTCAAAATACTACATGGCTACGTTGAAATTTTATTGGCCCAATATCTGGTTCAATTACACCCCTGTGCCACAAAATTCTGTATCCTTCAGACCACCATTAGTAAATCATAAACACTTGCACACGGTATGTCTGAACCAGCAGATTATAAAAATCGAATGTACATCGGATGTTCTCATCATCTTCAAAAGAGATCAAAGGAACGGTTAAAAAATTCAACCCAAAAAAAGTGCAATTACCCCACTGTACAGCAGCTCTACATATTTTTCGTCCCATCATTGGAAAGCTTTTATGGTCGTCTACAAATTTCTGAAACAATATTCTCAAAATAATTTATTTAATCTTTTTAAAAATTTTACCCATTTATCAGACCCATTAAATCCACTGTGTTATTGAATTTCGGATAGTTCCGACAATCATAAATGTCTGCTTGTCAACTTTGCCGAAAGCATACTTTTGAAAGTACATCGTTGAAAGGTTTACATAATTTTATTTTACAATCAAATTCAATCATTCTAACACGTATCAAAGCTCAAGATTATTCGAGCCGCCATCCGAAAGCACTGTACCGGAAACATTCTTGAAAAATCACAGAAATATCTAAATATTATTGCAAAGAATTTAGTCAAATTTATATGGTGACCACAAGTGCCATCTACGCTTTTACAAAGCACGACATTCTCAAAAGGATTCACAAAAACATAAAATTATTTTTAACCAGTGTCGGATCAAATTACCCCACTGTGAGGCAGAATGTCGAATGTATTAAACAAATAACAACACTAGATATACATTTTTTCTGAAACCCGAAAGCAACATTACCGATTTTATCAATAAAAATAAAAAATGCTTTTTGCGTAACGCGACACCATTTGCAGAACCCTGTTGGAAGATAAACGTTACGCGACGCTCATAAAATGAAATCAATGATTTCTGCAATCATTCAATATTTCCATCCAGTTTGAAGTCACACTCTGATTCTTATCAATAAATGAAATACATAGAAGGATTGCCTAGAACAAACCCGGATTGTAAAAATTATAGCAGAGCAAATATAGGCGATTATAGATTGATGTTTAAAAAAGTGCATTTCAGCGATGGTGTCGCGTTACGAAATGCAACTGCTTTTAATTACCATATATGCAGTGTTATGTTTCAAAATGAATGTCACAACATCAAGTACATTTAATATGCATGATATAAAACCTGTTTTATCACATGGTCACAAGGCATATTTCCGAGAACATGCCTAATTTGATAATGAAAGTCGGTTCCTCGTGGTGTCGCGTTACGCTGGAATGTGTCTGCAGTATTTGGCGTATATGTCGGAAAAAATACGATTTTTTTAAATTTTGTCACGCTATAAGAAGGGGTAGGAGTAGGTGGCCGAGCACAGTGTGAATAAGGACAGATTCATTTTTTGGATTGAAATAATTTATGCACCTTCCTCGTTCAAGGTGAATCGCAGACGTATCTCAAAATTCCAAGAGCACAAAGTTAATGAATCAAACAGCGGTTCAAGTTGAAAACTTGATCGATTTGCCAGGAAGTGCCAATTGGTCATGTTTTCAGCTGGAATGGACGTATTGTTCCCTAGATTTGTACTCTTGAGAAGTGGCTTTGATTTACTTTTACGTTCACCCCAAAGTACTAGTTTGGATATTCATGGATGCAGGTGAAACCGTTAGAATATGCAACTGATTATAATGTAGTTTGAATCCAGGGAGCTTTCTGCATTCATTTGCCTCCATGATGAAATCCAAAAATTGACCATAACTTTTCTTATTTGCGTTTAAGAATCCTATTTATTTCCACAAAGTTGTGTATCATTTTGCAGAACATTGTTACTATCAAAAACTTGAAAATTTGAAAATATCCTAATGAAACGATATTTTTGTGTGCTTTTATCAAATTTCTTGTGGTTGGTGTATTCAGCATAATTGTGTCAATTTGAATAATTCATAACTTTGTGAAAGACACCATGTTTGAAGATTATTCGAAAACTCCAAAGAATATGAAATCGAAGCAGCAACGTATTTTAGAATCAAATATACTTGAAAACAAGGGCAATCATTTTAACTTATTGGTCAAGGCAAGTTTTCTTTATGAATTAGCTCACTGAGAAGAACCGTCAAGGATTGTTCATTGTTCCATTCATAAATACTTTTCCTATCGTTCATATTAGAACTTTGTTTCCTGTACTATATCTGCTATTCCTCGCTAGAATATGTGATGCATTGTTAATTTACGTCAAATCACTAAGATGTTAATGATTTGAGATAAAACAATTGATTGTATCCATGATATGTTAAGAATCGATCCAAAACAGTGCTTTCAACAACTGTTAGAGTTTTTAATTTATGTAAAATCCTGAATAAACAATTTACACATAACTAAGTTAGCGAAGTTCTTATGTAAAACGGGACGATTAGTGAATTAAAATTAAAATATTTTGTTTTCTTTATTGTTTATTTTCAATCAAATAGGTTAAATTTGACAAAAATTGATCTATAACTGTGGACTGATGGTATAAGGTTCCGTAAATTTGTTTTTCGGGGTACTGTTGTAACCTGAATAGACAACTTATTTAAGATAAGTACCTTGCTCAAATTCAAATAATTCCATGAACTGTTACTAGAATTATAATAAAAAAATGTTATATTTCATGTTTACGGATAAGAAATCATTAAGGATAATTTTGACGCACTCCCCCTAATATGAAAAATCATAGGTTCTGCTAGATGTCTTCTTCAATATAAAAGAACAAACCTTGAATATCAAGCTGGTTGAAGAGCATCGATACGAGAAGAAATTTCGATTATCCCGAACTGGCCCTTAATGACATAGAACTAATCAGAAGATGACTAACTAACATCGTGATGTTATTGGTGGGTTCGCTAAAGCTTTGAACAAAGTTATAGAACAAATTGCTTACGGTGACGCCCTTGCCCCACATTCTCCTATACTACGCAATCAAAGAGCCCAACCCCACCACATGCGATATGAATCCAAGCCTTAGGTTTGGCTTTCTATTGTTACGCTCATTGTTCGCGGCCAATATTCAAAGCTCGAGCGGAAGTAGCAGTGAACTAACTGGCGTTTGTTTGTGCCTCACTCACCCACTTCAGTGGAAGCCCGTAAACGAACGTCCACACCATCTGATGCAGGCCTTCCCAACCTATCTGAACCACGGGTCAAATCGCAGAAATTATATTATGCGGCGGACAAAATTTGAGACACTAGTCAATTGGCAGTTGAAGTATGTCAGCATCTGGCTGAGACTCATTTAAAAAAAACTGAGTTGGACTCGGAGTTCTGTCAAAAATTCGCCATGGTTTGGTGGTAATCATTACTAGGATTTTTTGAAAATGCTGTGAGGCCGTAGTCTCCATTAAAATCATATGCAAAAATCTGTAGAGCTCAGTCCAAAGTTTTGTAAGAAATCTCAATTGCTTAATATGAGAATCCATCCCAGAAATTTGCATAAGGGGTCATTCAAAAAATTACGTCCATCATATGGGGGAGGGTAGGGTCTACAAAAGTGTGACAGTACGTGTATAAGGTGTTGGCAAAAGCGTGAAAGAGAGAAAAGGGGGGTCTAGAAATTCCTAAAAACGATGGACGATATTTGAATTAAAAATAAAGCTTGTTCTGCTAATTATGAATTCCAATCCGAACATTTCAAGCTAGACATATTTGTAAAACAGTTCTATTGGTAAATAAAACTTCAAAGGCAATATTATTGCACGTTTCTTCAAAATTTGACACACATATTTTTTAATATGTTTAGAAATCAAGATTATTTTGGAAAAAAATACTAGCAAGATGAACAGAATTGTCACATTTGAGAATAAAATTGTTCGAACAATCAACAAGCCAGTATGGGAAGAGTCGGATCCGAGTCGATCCGAGGACCGTAGTTTGGGAAAACCTGATCTAATGCAAACCACCAGGCTCAACAGCGTGGTAATCGTTGGCAGGAAGTACCTGCTAACGTCCCACTCGAACCCTTCCCCATACTCGTTCCACAGTGCTCCCATGTCGTCGGTTTGTATCAAATAAACATAGCACACTATCGAATCGTTACTGGAATGGGGGCCGTTCGCGTTCTGCCTCTTTTGTGGAAAACTGTGAAAAACTTCACAGAACCGTGCGCCATTATGATGGCAGCGTATATTTTTCTGGTCACGTATTATTGGAAACACTGAACAACACAAAAAGAGGCAATCATCGGACCCAGTCATGAAGGCGCGCGCAAATTTTTACAAGCACATGTAGATACTCATGGGAATGGAATGACGACGATGGCAATCAATGTGTTTTGAAATTCCGAACAATAATTGCGGGATATTATGCTCGCATGGGGTTGGTATTTGGAAAAGCGAAGATATTCGATGCGAACAAACGTTTATGGTAATGTATGAAGGCCTTTCTTAGCTTTGTGATAACTACCATGGAGACGAAGCAAAGCCAATTTGAAGATGCCTGGGTTCGATACCCGGTTTGTACGGGAAATTTTCTTAACCCGCAAAAAACCAGCACAAATATACCATTTTCAAAATGCTTGTTCTAAATGCTCCAACCAATTTTCAAATAATTGTCTTTAGTTAATGGAGAATAATTGTAACATCTCCTTACATTTTTGATGACCTGTTGACTCCTTTTTCTGACATGATTGAGGTTGATCAAATAGCTTCTGTTTTTGTATGGATTTGTTAACCAGTGTCCCACCAAATGTTATCAGGGACGTTTCGTACAGTGAGTTAATAGTTACACACGTGTTGGAGACTATTTGACTCTGATTGGATACAACCTGGTTCATCGGAAGGTGTGGAATAAATAAGTAAAAATACTGCATCCTTGCTCCAAACTATTGAGCATTCATAATTATAGTACCGTAAAATCGGGTGTAATTGATCAGAAGGGTGAAATTGATCATCGTATCACACCATACATTTTTTCAGCTTCAAATGTCATGTAGATTACGAACACGCTTCTCTATAAACTATTCGAATGGAGTTTATGACCATCATTGTAATAGCCTTCTTGAATGTTAGTAACCATTTCTCCAAAATTAAAGTCATCATATTCCTGTAAAATTCACACGAATCATTTCGTCAAGGATGACCAGCATCCTTATTTCAATCTGGCACCACATCAAGCGTAAATAACACATGTTCCGCAGTCAACTCGAGCACCATTGGATCCAATTCTGACACACAGTTTCCTAAAGTGAAACCACAACCCGAGGAGGAACAAATAACTCTCCAATAACTTATGCATACCATTTTTTGGTATCATACCAAAATTAGGTATTTTTCAGTTGTCAATACCTCAATTTGGTATTATAATGGTATTGAAAAAAATCTTTAAAACAATTAAAAATACTTCATTGAGGTATTAAACAGCTATTGAGGTCTGCTGGAGGTATTGAACTACAATTGAAAAATTTCATTTTTATATGAAAATCCATCAAGTATTATTGAGGTATTACAATACCTGATCAAGTTATCAGTTTGGTGTTCGTAGAATATGCTTGAGATATTATTTGAGGTATTTTACCTCTTATGCAGGGCTAATTCATACCTCATTCAGGTATGTAGTATTGGAAATTATCTGGTATGGAATACCTCAATTTGGTATTCAGTAGTTATTTTCTTCTGCTCGGGAAGTAAAACCAATTGTCCACACATAACAAAAGCCAATGAAGGTGCTTAGTTGCACTGCAGGCGAAAACTTCTGGCTTGTTTCCTACGCACCATTGCACTTCTTGAATGTCACCTGGGTGGGCACCCGGGCGTTTTACCTTACCGTTCAGAAACAGTTCAGTTTGATTGAAAGTGCAAGAAGCCCTCCTTGGATGCCTGCTGAGTGACATTGCCACCTTCTTTTTTCTGTTTGCTGCAAAAATTCTACTCATAACTACAGCAGCAGCAGCTCAGGGTCGGTGTGAATGTTCTTCTCGAAAAACTGTCACCAATCGTTGGATGTAGACAAAGGGGGAGAACGCCCCCTCCCTTGTCCACATTAAAATAAAATAGAATAATGATTGTCTCTTGTTTTTAAAAAAATGCGTCAGTATTAAATTCTAAGAGTCCAACTATAAATCAGACTTCTGCTTGAAATCATTTTTAGATTCCATCACAAAATCACGATGTGTCTTGAAACGAATCTATCAAAAAAATTGTTTTGAATTTTTTAGATTCTTAGCAGAGATCTCGCCGACTAGTCGCGACTGAACTACCAGTCATTTCAACAAAAATCGATTCAATATGGACGGATATTCGGTTCGGTAAGGTGTCTCTCGAAGAACTCCTTCAGATATTCCTCCAAATGTTCAAATTGAGATTTTCCCAGGAATATCTCCAAGAATAATTCCAGAACATTTACTTTGCTTTCAGAAAACACTTTACATTGCATAAATCAGCAATCCCTTTACATGTTTTTACAAGAATTCATCTGACAATTATTTCAGAAAAAATATCCTTTCCGGATTCTCATTTGCATCCCAGCAGGATTCTTACCAAAATCCTCTCTGAGTATTAAAAACAATTAAATTATTACTTGATTAAATAAAATTAAATAATTAGAGTCCTTCTAGGATTCTCATCAGAATCATTCCTGGATTCTCATCGCAATTTTTTTTTTCTTTTTTTTTTCTCACCAATTCAGATTGGTGAGCTCGTTTCATGTTTTATCCAAAATTATATTATATTATATTATATTATTAAACAAGTAAGTCATGTTTATGGTAAATTGACCCTTATATTGAGCTGTTCAGTAATCCAATCCGCATGGTTATTAAATCAATTAACTCATTACGCGTGGTAACGATGGACAAATTATGAAAAAAAAAACACGTTCTGAGCTGAGATTTGAACCCAGGACTCTTGTATGCTAGACGAACGCTTTACCAGCTAAGCTACCGAGCCATTTGGTGACCCAATAACTGACTTGGTTACAAGTTTAGAATTCAAATACCCATAGACCACGCAGGGGGTCCCACATTCATTCATCTTATGTTACTACACACGCGGGCAGAGCTAGTGCGATTTGTTTAGTGTTAAAACTGTTTGCCTATCATACCTACATTCGCTTTTTTATGGATTTATTCAACAAAATATGAATGGTTGGTTATTATAAGTGTTGATACAACCCTTGTTTATGTTTTACATAGCATTCAAAGACACATACCTTTCCTTTTGCTTAATTACTTAAAGGTGACTTTGTGAACCAACTCCGAGAAACATAGTCGATAAAGTTGTTTACAAATCCCTTCAGAAATTCAACTTATTTTACTTTTGCAATTACTAGAACAACAAAGCATTTTGCAAGAAATTACGAAATGTCCCACCCCTCCTTATGGTTTCAATTTCTTTAAGAGCACCTGGATTACTCAATGAATTCCATCAGGGATTTTCCCAAATATTCCCTCCTTAATCCAGCAGTTTGTTCCTAAGTCACTTTTCGGGTACTTCTGTAAGTATTTTGTCTTGATTTCTCCTAGAAATTATTCCTAGGAAATGATGAAATACATTTTTCAGGATCTTGAAAAAGTATGCATGAGAAAAAGATTCAGAGAAAGAAATATGCATTTCTCAAAATATTTCTTCTTGAGTCCCGTCTAATGTTAAGCTAAGAAACTATTGTAAGGAGCTTTTGGAAAATTCTTGAAGATTTCTCGTTAAAATTCATGTACCTAGAAATCTCTGAATAAAGAGCTACTGAGGAAATCACGGTTAGTATATTGTAAAATTTTCTGAAGTTGTAGAAATCCATGAAAAAAACTTTGAAGTAGTTGCCTGTGTAGATTTTGAAATAGTTTTAGTCATAATGTTTATATTGAAATAGTATTAATGATTTTAGGAATTTCTAAAACTCTGGGTTAAATCTTCACTTAAAATATATTGAAAGCTTTCTCAAGAAACAATGCGATGAGGAATTCATGATGAAATTAATGGCAGTATCTGAAAAGTATTTTTAGGAGTAATGGTTGAATACAAGTACTGGTTATATTTTGAACGATATTCTTAAAAATAAGAATAATTTGATTCTTGAAAAATCTAACCCTTAAATGATCTCTAGAGTAAAAAGTTCATTGGAAATACTTAAAGATATCTGTTGGGACATTCCTGGAGGTGCCTTTTTTAAAATTCTTGAATGGATTCTTTTCGAAATTATTACGAAAACTCTTGGCGATTTTTTCTAAGTTTTCAATGAAGGTATCTGTGCTAAAACCACTGAATATACTAATGAAGTATTTCCTTGTGCTTTTGTAAGAAGAATCTTGGTCAGTGGATACAACAAAATTATGTCGAAATTTGTTACATATGACAAGTTTTGTTTTATTCTTGTTGAAAGCCCTCTGTGTTGATTGAGAAAAATTGAAACAAGATAAGTTATAACATGCAATACTTTTCTAAATTTGTTTCAGTTATAACAATAATCATAACACAGTTTTTTGCAATGAATCTGACAGTAATTCCCTATGCATGTTCAGTTATTTTTCACGTTGAAAGAATAACAAATTTTGTTTTCACATAAGTTGTATTTTTGCTCAGTATGAGTATTAATTTTATTAAAATTATAACATAGTTTGTTTAGGCTTGGTGTAGAAGCCTTTTTTTATTTTTGTTATTTCAACCACTAACCAGCTAAAATCATAACATATTTTAAACTTTGAGGAGTCATTGGAATAATTTTCCAAAGAACTCTTTGCAGGATGTTTGCAGGTGTTCCTGTAGTTATTATTGGATAAAACGTTGAAGGAATTTCTCTTAGAGATTTCCACTGATTGATTTCGGATATTTTTAGCCTCCGATCAAGTCATGTTTGTTTTTCCAATTGCACAATCTATATAAAAAAATGGAGTGGTGTTTATTTGTCACGAACTAACTTGAGAACGGATCAATGGATTGACGTAAGTTTTCACTGGTGCACTCTACAAGGGATGCGACGTGTTCGTGCAAATAAAAAGTTTGGGAAAGTCTCCGGAATAATCGGGAAAACGGGAGAAGACTCATGTGTCATTTTGTATGAGGGATTACATGCCGTTTTACAACAGCCTACTTGATGGCAAGACGAAGTTTGCCGGGACCTATACTGCCCATACTCGCATAAGAGTCCAATTTGAATTTTCATCATTCCTTAGTTTTCTTCATGAATCGTATTTGTTATTAGTGTACTTCTTGGTAGCATACCGCATACCACCTGCTATTATCTTGGATTGGTAGAGTTAAATCAACTGTATTAACAATATTTTATTTATTGAGCATTTTCTTATACTGTAATGATAATGTGTTGAGTAATGCCACCAGAATTTTATGTTGCCACCAGTGGCGTTACGAAAAATTTTGCAATAAGGTTCAGATGCGTTTCTCTCGACATGATAATTTTCCTAATGGGACTGTATTGCGAGTATGGGCAGCCTAGTGGTAAACAAATCGTTACGCTGTTACCCCGAGAGGGTCCCCTGACAGGGTAGATCAATTCCCTCGAGAGGGTAACTCAATTTCCCTGAGAGGATTCAATAATGAATGGGAATAAGCAATGAGGAATGAGGAATGAAAAATGAGGAATGAGGAATGAGGAATGAGGAATGAGGAATGAGGAATGAGGAATGAGGAATGAAGAATGAGGAATGAGGAATGAGGAAAAAGGAATGAGGAATGAGGAATGAGGAATGAGGAATGAGGAATGAGGAATGAGGAATGAGGAATGAGGAATGAGGAATGAGGAATGAGGAATGAGGAATGAGGAATGAGGAATGAGGAATGAGGAATGAGGAATGAGGAATGAGGAATGAGGAATGAGGAATGAGGAATGAGGAATGAGGAATGAGGAATGAGGAATGAGGAATGAGGAATGAGGAATGAGGAATGAGGAATGAGGAATGAGGAATGAGGAATGAGGAATGAGGAATGAGGAATGAGGAATGAGGAATGAGGAATGAGGAATAAGGAATGAGAAATGAGAAATGAGGAATGAGGAATGAGGAATGAGGAATGAGGAATGAGGAATGATGAATGAGGAATGAGGAATGAAGAATGAGGAATGAGGAATGAGGAATGAGGAATGAGGAATGAGGAATGAGGAATGAGGATTGAGGAATGAGGAATGAAAAATGAAAAATGAGGAATGGGGAATGAGAAATGAGGAATGGAGAATGGGGAATGAGGAATGGAGAATGGGGAATGAGGAATGAGGAAGGTTTCAGATGAAAATCTTGGTTGGATTTTGATGAGAATCCAAGAAATACTCTAATGAAAATCCTGGAAGAATTGTCATGGAAAACCTGATTTCATCTAAGATCTTTGCAAGAGAATCCTAGAAAGTTTGGAATGATTTAAATGTGAATTCTGGAAGGGTTATAATGAAAATCTAGGATGGATTGTGAAAATTTAAAAGTTTTGAGTATCCCGGAAGGGCTCTGCGGAGAACTCTGGAAGGATTCTATGAAAAATCGTCATAACAATCTATAGCGAATCCTGAAAGTATTCTGAAAAGAATCTTAAAAAAAGTGGGATTAGAATTCTGAATATAAATTGTAAGAGTGAGACAAGAATCCTGGATGATTGTGATAGAATTTCTGGAACAATTCTGATTCAAATTCGGCATCGATGCTGATAAAATCCTGAAAGGATTCTGATGAGAATAGTGAGAGGGTTCTGATGAGAACTTTAAAGAAGGATTCTTACGAGAATTCTAGGTAGATTTCTGATGTCAATCCTATGAGAATTCTGAAAAGCATCCCAAGAGGATTCTGATAAGAATCATGAAAAATTCTGATGAGAATCTTGAGGTGGATCTGATGAGAATCATAAGAGGATTCTAATGAGAATCTTTAGAGGATTTCAATTGAATTTGAATCTTGAGAGGAGTCTAATTCGCATCTTGAAAAGATCCTCGAATTTTTTACATCGAATCCAAAGAGATTTAATTTTTTAAATTCTTACGATAATCTTGGATCAATGCTGATGTAAATTTAAAGAAAAATCATGGATGAGTGAGCTCACCTTTTTGACTCAATGTCTTGTATTTCCACAGTTTATCCACACACGGCAACCATTTCTTGTTAGTCTGGTGAAATTATAGTAAACCTTTCTAGCGTAAGCAACAAAATTCAGGTTTGATGCGTTTTTGACAGGTTTTGCGACTGAATCATTTTTGACGGTTTGAGTTGATTGAGTGATTTTACAACAAATTCTCAAGCGTGAGATTTGCGAAGCAGATCTCTAATGAGTTTGCTCTCATGGGAGTGCGTACTGGTTGAAATTTGAGTGTGAGTCTATCAACACTGATGATGATGTAGATTTAAGTAATGCATGTAATTATTAGTGCACCGTGAACTTTCAAGATTTTACACATAAAAATACGTTGTTTGATACGCTCCAATTACGAGCCGAAACGTTGAAAGCTACATAACTATTCCGCTTTCACTATGTTTGACCGAAAAAGCCATAAAAGAGGGTTTCATAAAAATACGTCTTTTGTGTAAAATTTGGTCTTGTTGAACCGTAAATAATCGTACTTTGTATCAAGTTGGATTTAAAATGCCAGTAAATTACAGATTTGTACCTGTAATCTTTAAAAGCGCTGTACCTATATCTTTAAAAGCGCTCGTGTGCATCAGAGTTAGGAACCTCTCACACGTTTTATTTTCTAGCTATGCTCTTATTATTAATTATGAGAAATTGATGAATAATACCTTTGAATTCGGTTGAACTCCCCCTCCTTATTTCTAAATATCCGGGCAACGCCTACGTCACCAACTCGACGACCAAAGTTAGCAAGAGAGGGGATTTAATTGTATAGATGTACTGAAAGACCAAATAGTAAGATGAGTTATTTTTATAAAATTCCCAAGGGGTCATGTATAGCATTCTAATTTAAACAGTCCGAAAAATTCAGACAGATAATATTTACTAAAAATGGAGTATTAAGGTAACGACAAATATGAGACAAGCTTCAAATTTCAAAGAGTGCAAATCTGGACAACCAAACATCCGTTTAAGCCGAAAACTTATTATGGCAGCAAAGGACTAACTAATGTACGCTTTAATTTTCACACCTACGAACGTAGAAGTAAAAAAGCTACAGATTGCATGGTTCCACAAGAACCTATGAGAAATATACATTTAACTGTTCAGAGAGAAAATTAAATACTGTTTGAGGCAGGTGCGACATCCTACAATCCTTAAACGTACAATTCTTGTATAATCCTCAAAAATTTACTTATCAATGTTTTTTTCCTTTTCCCAAAACATAACATCACCTCTATATTTTTCTCAAATCTGTACGCTCTTAAAGTGGTTACCTTAAAACTTACTCATGGGAGTACGTACATGTATATTTGTACTTTATTCTTCGCGCCTTAGTTTTCATTGATATGGAAGTAATCTGAAATGCTAAATATCGCATTTTGAACCATTTCCCCCCTTCCATTTCTTGAAACTTCGTGAGTACCTTTCCAGCACACTGTAGCTGCCGTGCTGTGCTCTGCGGTAGTATGTAGTATAATACAGACTGTTCCAGTTGAGCTTTTCTTTTGTGTTCAATTCTTGTACATTTTAGCAAACGGTTTGGGAAGTTGCTTTACGACGGTAAGCGATTTCCTCCCTCAAGGTGTGATGTGCAACAGACGTACAACTTGTAAATGGTTCTATAATTGGGAGAAGTGGGTATTGCGGTTACAATTGTTGTTTGGATAACCGAAAAGACGGAACCGGTTGGCTGCTCTGGTTTTGTGCTGGGAAGAATTTCTTACTGGGAAGATAAATCGGCCACATCTTGAGAAGGCAAAATGTATGATTCAAAAAATATGTGTTTAACCACAATTATGTTACATGATACTTACCATTCGCGTTTTTCTTGGTTGTGGTAACAATATCTATGCTGCTTAAAAATGATAAAGAAAGAAACAGTAAAGGTACAAAGTACACATAGTTTTATTTGTTAACTATTATTGATAGAAACAAAAACATTAATTACTCCCAAGGCTCCTTTAAGAATTTATTTTTGGTATTATAACAAAAACACTTCTGAAATCCTCGAACTATTGATTTCCAAAGCTTCCTTTCAAACAAAATCTAAGGCTTTCTCAAGGCAGTTGTTGTTGTTGTTGTTGTTTGAGAGGGACTTTAACCCGAAGGTCATTCGTCCCTTCAAGGCAGTTCTAGATGGTTTTTTTACCAAATTCCAAACTCCCAGTATTTTCTTGTGGAAGCGCAGAGGACTCCTTCCATAAAGCAAGTAACATGTCAACATTTTCCTCCCATCTCCAAATTGACCTGCATTCAGACCCAGAAGCGCCGTTATTATTTGTTATAATAATGAGAGCACATTGAAGATGCTACTGATCTCGACTAGCTCATGTTAATTCTTAAGAAATAAATTTAGGGAGTTATATTTGAAAGAATTCCTAGAGAAACGACTCTAATAAAATCTTTTGTGCTCATGTAACAATTTTTGGGAAAACTTCTACTGAAAACAATTATTGTAAGTAATCATTTTGTATGATTTTTCACGTTTCGTGTTGCTTCTGGACGACTAAGCACATGAAATATTAAGCAAAATTTGCATAAGAGCTTTCACAATTGCTAAACCAAACCGTTAGATCTTAACATGTTTTGTCAAGTCTCAAATATCATCCCTCGAGAAGCGACCAAAATTATGAATATCATCCAGCGAAAAATAAAAGAAACCCCACTCCAAACCAACCACCGTGCAAAAAGCCCTGCAGACGGTTGCCATCGTAGTAAAGCTCTTTTGCTCTCTAGTGGTGTTCGTTTCGGTTGACATTGTCATGGGACATTTCCATTTCATAAAATCGCTCAAAAGTCGGTTCGCGGAAGCTCGTATCAATTTATAAAAATGAAATTTTCTGTTTATGATAAAATCTGCCCCAACCATGCCTCCTTCCTCCACTCCATCTACTAACCCGGAATACAGATTTTCAGAATGTCTGATTACTTCCAAGCAAATCGAAAGCAGCACAGTTCGCAAATTTGCAAATGGAAACAAACCAATTGACATTTCTACTTGCTTTATTCATTTTTCCCAGGAACGGGAAACCGACAACGCATTAGGGCTTTCTAGTATTGTTGTTCATCGTCGTCGATCTAAGGCGCTCTTCACAGTTCTTATCATTTATGCATACGCCCGCCTGCCTGAGCTGCTCACACAAGCCTACTTTACATTGTGTCCCTAATACATAAAGCTCATCAGCAGGGTGGCCCAGAAAAATTCATATAATTGGAAAGATAGATAAAAGATAGAAAATAGAAGATAGAAGATAGAAGATAGAAGATAGAAGATAGAAGATAGAAGATAGAAGATAGAAGATTTAAGATAGAAGATAGAAGATAGAAGATAGAAGATAGAAGATAGAAGGTAGAAATAGAAAATAGAAGATAGAAGATAGAAGATAGAAGATAGAAGATAGAAGATAGAAGATAGAAGATAGAAGATAGAAGATAGAAGATAGAAGATAGAAGATAGAAGATAGAAGATAGAAGATAGAAGATAGAAGATAGAAGATAGAAGATAGAAGATAGAAGATAGAAGATAGAAGATAGAAGATAGAAGATAGAAGATAGAAGATAGAAGATAGAAGATAGAAGATAGAAGATAGAAGATAGAAGATAGAAGATAGAAGATAGAAGATAGAAGATAGAAGATAGAAGATAGAAGATAGAAGATAGAAGATAGAAGATAGAAGATAGAAGATAGAAGATAGAAGATAGAAGATAGAAGATAGAAGATAGAAGATAGAAGATAGAAGATAGAAGATAGAAAATAGAAGATAGAAGATAGAAGATAGAAGATAGAAGATAGAAGATAGAAGATAGAAGATAGAAGATAGCAAGATAGAAGATAGAAGATAGAGATAGAAGATAGAAGATAGAAGATAGAAGATAGAAGATAGAAGGTAGAAGATTGAAGATAGAAGATAGAAGATAGAAGATAGAAGATAGAAGATAGAAGATAGAAGATAGAAGATAGAAGATAGAAGATAGAAGATAGAAGATAGAAGATAGAAGATAGAAGATAGAAGATAGAAGATAGAAGATAGAAGATAGAAGATAGAAGATAGAAGATAGAAGATAGAAGATAGAAGATAGAAGATAGAAGATAGAAGATAGAAGATAGAAGATAGAAGATAGAAGATAGAAGATAGAAGATAGAAGATAGAAGATAGAAGATAGAAGATAGAAGATAGAAGATAGAAGATAGAAGATAGAAGATAGAAGATAGAAGATAGAAGATAGAAGATAGAAGATAGAAGATAGAAGATAGAAGATAGAAGATAGAAGATAGAAGATAGAAGATAGAAGATAGAAGATAGAAGATAGAAGATAGAAGATAGAAGATAGAAGAATAGAAAGATAGAAGATAGAAGATAGAAGATAGAAGATAGAAGATAGAAGATAGAAGATAGAAGATAGAAGATAGAAGATAGAAGATAGAAGATAGAAGATAGAAGATAGAAGATAAGATAGAAGATAGAAGATAGAAGATAGAAAGATAGAAGATAGAAGATAGAAGATAGAAGATAGAAGATAGAATAGAAGAATAGAAGATGAAGATAGAAGATAGAAGAAGAAGATAGAAGATAGAAGATAGAAGATAGAAATAAGAAGAATAGAAGATAGAAGATAGAAGATAGAAGATAGAAGATAGAAGATAGAAGATAGAAGATAGAGAAGATAGAAGATAGAGTAGAAGATAGAAGATAGAGATAGAAGATAGAAGATAGAAGATAGAAGATAGAAGATAGAAGATAGAAGATAGAAGATAGAAGATAGAAGATAGAAGATAGAAGATAGAAGATAGAAGATAAGATAGAAGATAGAAGATAGAAGATAGAAGATAGAAGATAGAAGATAGAAGATAGAAGATAGAAGATAGAAGATAGAAGATAGAAGATAGAAGATAGAAGATAGAAGATAGAAGATAGAAGATAGAAGATAGAAGATAGAAGATAGAAGATAGAAGATAGAAGATAGAAGATAGAAGAAAAGATAGAAGATAGAAGATAGAAGATAGAAGATAGAAGATAGAAGATAGAAGATAGAAGATAGAAGATAGAAGATAGAAGATAGAAGATAGAAGATAGAAGATAGAAGATAGAAGATAGAAGATAGAAGATAGAAGATAGAAGATAGAAGATAGAAGATAGAAGATAGAAGATAGAAGATAGAAGATAGAAGATAGAAGATAGAAGATAGAAGATAGAAGATAGAAGATAGAAGATAGAAGATAGAAGATAGAAGATAGAAGATAGAAGATAGAAGATAGAAGATAGAAGATAGAAGATAGAAGATAGAAGATAGAAGGTAGAAGATAGAAGATAGAAGATAGAAGATAGAAAATATAAGATAGAAGATTGAAGATAGAAGATAGAATATAGAAGATAGAAGATAGAAGATAGAAGATAAAAGAAAAAGATCGTGACTTTTCCAAACACTGATATTTTCTGGGATACCCTACTCACCAATATAGCTGTATGACGAGAAGGCCTAGCAGTTATCGGAGCCAGCTTATGGCAGGGTTTGTCAACCCATATTGAAGTGGGTTCATAATATTGCGCAATAAGCAAATGATCTTGCAACAAGAAGTGTGTTCCGGCTTACGGTGACCTATTCAGTGCGAAAACCGATGATGCCCATCCTTTCCGTTAATCCATTCCTACTAGTTGTCGGTTTGTAGGATCACGTGGTGATGACGCACTAAGGGTTATTTGGACAATCTTGATGGCTAAAAGCAATGCCAGACATTTTTCACATTACCTTTGTTCAGTTAACAGTCAAACACAAGTTGTTCATGAAAAAATTCTCTAGCTCGATATTGAAGGAACCATCGAGTTAGGCAGTTATGGAGCTATAGACCACATATTTCTGTTTTTTAGTATTCAAAAATTCAAAATAGTAATTTCAACGTGAAAAATAATACAATAAAACATTACATATATCACAGTATACGGCATTCATACACAAATTTGTATGTGTCATATACATATCATTCCAAAGTCTGTGCCAATTTCGAAAATAACTTTTGGCCAGCTAGATATGCCATATACCGCTTAATGCGACGATACCAATCAGAGAAGGCAAACACAGTAACCTCATCGTGTGGTGTTACGAGGAAAGTCCGATTTGCTCTTTGGATAATTCTTACTTCGGATATGATGTATCCGCCGAATCGTTTTCCCATTGATTACGGACGGCCATTGAGTGGTTAATGAAATGTCAATATCCCGAGCAGAAAACCAAATCTTCGATGTTATATTATGTGATGGATTCATGTCCGGTAACGAGTTACAATTTTCGTCACTAGACGCCAGATACAGTTTTTTCGTCTGCATGAGAAAAAGTAATATCGAAATTGGCTTATTGGGTTTATTGGCCCAACTACTTTCACTGGGTAAATGCAGTTCATCCTATTTTTGCAAAAACAAATCATGGGGATGAGAAGGAATATCGAGAGATTTTGAGTGGAAATAATGGACCTGGGCATAAAAACTAGCGATGAGCGATTTTGAATCGGTGTTCCGGAAATCGACTTTTTCGTTTTGATTAATCGATTCTTTGATTCGATGTTAGGATCACTCAACATCGGATGAATCGATTTTCTTCATTCGATTTTTTGTTTCGATTCAAAAGTATGAAATTGCTCAGAATTTTTCAATGAGTTGCTGAATCTTAAACCTAGTTTTGAATCATTGAATGTATAATCTTTAATTTCAAGCGTTATTTGATAGAATGAATTAAATAATCAAAACAATAGCATTTGTGTCTTATTTTGGGAACTGTTTTTGTAAATTTTCATCGGAGTTTGAAAATCGAATTGATTCAAAAACTTTTATTTTAATGATTCGATTAAATCAATGAATCCATTCGACATATCAAATTTGAATCGATTCAGTAACATCGATGTTCTGATTAAATTTGCCCAATACTAATAAAACCCCCAAATTCAGATAAATTTGTCGTTGTGTATAATTGGGTCTTGGGCCATTTAAAACAGGGGCAAGCAAATAGTATTGTGATTGATTATCTTCTCAGAAGAACTTGGCAAGAATGCAGTTTACAGCCCTGTCATCCTGTTTAGTTGCGCTTAGCCACCGACTAAGAAGCTTTTCTCAGATTTTTTTTAGAATTTTTCACCCGAAGTCATAGACATAATGTGCAAAATCAGCAACAATCTAACGCCCCATAAGATATCAATCTTAATTTGCATCCTGCATAGCGTTGGGCAAATTTGACCAGAACATCGATGTTACTGAATCGATTCAAATTCGATATGTCGAATCGATTCACCGATGTAATCGAATCAATTGAATCGATTCGATTTTTAAGGTCATATGAAAATGTACAAAAACAAGCTCTTAAAATAAAACGAAATTCAATTATTAACATCCATCAATATAAAAACGTTTGAAATTGAAAATTATACATTAAACGCTTCAAAACCAGTTCATAACTAGGTTCATGGTTCATCATCTCATCAAAAATTTTCATCAATTTCATCCTTCTGAATCAAAACAAAAAATCGAATGAAGAAAATCGATTCACTCGATTTTTAGTTGTCCTAACATCGTTTCAAAAAATCGATTAATCGAAACGAAAAAATCGATGTTTGCAACATCGATTCAAAATCGCCCATCACTAATCCTGTACCTACCAACGCTTTGGAGTAATTCTACCCTATTATCGCCCTGTATCAACGCCCTAGAGTGATTTCACAATATCTATCGGCCCGTAGAACATCGATTGAAAATTCCAGGCTTTATGAACACCCTAGAGTAATTTGACCTTATTCTACCTAGATCAAAATTGAAAATTCTAAGTTGTATCAACGCCCTGGAGTAATTTTACTTTGTCCCATATAGATCCGTAGTATCCTAACGCCCTGTATGACATCAATTAAAAATTCAAGCTTTTTCAACGCCTAGGAGTAACTTGACCTCCTTCATATAGACGCCCATCTTTACGCCCCACATCACTTGAATATTCCAAGCATTATTAACGCTTTGGAGTAAATCTGCTGCATCTTAACGCCCTGTGGGACAAATATTAAGATGTGTAAACGCCCTTGACTCATTTGACCTTGTCTTACGTAGATTAGGTGCACCTCAATGCCCTGCATGGATTGAAAACTCAAATCGACGCTCTAGAGTAATAGATCAGCTGTATTTTAACGCCCTGTAGGACATTATTAAAAAATCAAGCTATAAAAATGCCCTGGATAAATTTGAACTCATCCCATACTTATTGACGCCCTGTATGACATCAATAGAAACTCCAAGCACTATCAACGCCCTGGAGTAATTTGACCTAATTCCATATCGATCAAATACATCTCAACGCCCTGTAGGACATCAATTGAAATTTTAAGCTTTATCAACGCCCTGGAGTAATGTGACCTTATTTTACGTAGACCAAGTTCATCTTTACGCCCTGTGTCCTACAGAATAGAATATTCCAAGATTCAATAACGCCCTGAAGTGATTTGACCTTGTTCCATGTAAGTAAGCTGTACTTTAACGATTTGTGGGACAAATGACAAGTTGTATAAACGCCCTCCACTAATTTGTCCTTATCCTACGTAGATCAAGTGCACCTCAATTCCATGTTTCGATTGAAAATTCCAATCTGCATTGACGCCCGGAGTAATATGACCTTGTCTCACGTAGATTCTAGATCAGGTGCATATTATCACCCTACATGACATTAATTGAAAATTCCATGCTGGATCAACGTCCTGGAGTAATTTGACCTAATCCCATATCGATCAAATACATCTCAGCGCCCTATAGGACATCAATTAAAAAAATCCAAGCTTTAGCAACGTTCTGGCCTTTCTTCACGTGGAAACATCTCTACGCTTTGTACAACATCAATTGATCAAGCTGGATTAGCGGTCTGAAGTCATTTGACATTATTCCATATTGATCTTAGCGAGATCTGGAGCATATTTACGCCTTGTTGAAAATCAATAGAAAATTCTTAGCAGTACCAACGCCCGGGAGTAATTTCACTGTATCCTTTGAAGATCAGGTGCATCTTAACGCTCTGATTAATGTTATCGAAATTGTCAACATATATCAATGCCCTGGATTAATTTGTTCCTTTCTCACGTCTTAACGTCCTCTAGGGAATCAATTGGAAATTCTAGCCTTTTCAACGCCCTGAAATAATACAAGCTTATCTTATGTAGGTCAGGTGCATTTTAACGCCCTTTAGGGAATATTCCAAATCAGTTTGCCTTGCGTTTCTGACTGAAGTAGACGTGCGGGCGTGTCTCTTCAGTTTTTGTAAGCATTTTAACCGTTTTAACGTGTGTATAAGTTTCGTTTTAGTGAGTGTTCCTTACGGGGTACTTAGCTAAGGTACCACTAATTGATAACGTTTACTCGAGTTATTCCGCAAAAACCGCGAAGCGAGTAATTTTCGCGTTCGGAAAACGAAAAAAAAAGCCCCCTTGAGCCGGCTATACGGCAAGGGGGCCCGTGTTGTGTTTCATCACATTCGTTCAGTGGCCTAAATTGATACATCTGTAGGCAACAGTTACACTCTTGACCGAGGTTAACCCCACCTAAAGTGTGTGCACCAGTTGTTTGCATATCTGGGTAAAAAGTATTACGGAGAAGAAACACGGGATCAAGTGTAAAACCGCAGTGATAGTGCAATTTACCCCTCTGGTGACGATCGAGAAGAGTAGCACCATTCCCCGCTGGATCGGATACCCGATCGGGAGTCGGTGATTGATTTTCTCCAACTAGTGTAGTGAACAGTCCATCTCCCAGGTGGAATCTTTCCCCGGAGTGAATACCCCCCCTTCCCCTCGGGACATCCCTCCCCTTCCTCATACCCCTCACCTCCAAACTCAACAAATTTACCCCTTCCCCTTCCACCTCCCCCCCTCTAAAATTACCCCTTCCCCTAAAACTTGTTCCTCTTCCCTTCCCCCATCTCCTGGTACTTCTCTCACCCCTCAGTGTTACACACAGAAAAAGTTATCCCACTCTAAAGTTGGGTAAAAAGTCGAATTTTTTCGAAAAAGTGCGGAAAGTTTTTCCTCCCCCACGTAAAGGGGTTCTGAGGCCAAAGACACTTAAGTCGTGCGCGAGTGAGCCGTTGAAACCCATCGAGTATTTTTTTTTTCGAGTGTTTTGTGTTCGTGTAAGCCGTTGTTTTCACCGAGGAGCATCAACAAAGCACAGGTTAGTTGGTGGTGGCGGTGTTCTTTGGGCCTTCATGGCCGCTAGTTCATGCGGGCCTCCCCCCACATCTTGGGGGGACGGTATTTTGGATTTTCCCACGTTAGGTAGGGTTGATGGCACGTTTACCAACACGACCCTTCCGTCATACATGGACCCGGAAGGAATGTATGGCGAATTGCATTTGCTCAGGATTTCCGGAGTCAACGGACCACTTCCGAACAGACCATTTCAAATAAGTAGAAAAGTTTGTCGGTGGTAAAATCGAAGGAGCCTTTCCCGAGGCAAACAAAGCAACCTACGCACTTAAGGTACGAAACAAGCGGCAATTCGACCAGTTGCTCACCATGAAAAAGTTGAATGACGGAACAGCTATCACGATCACGGAACATCCAACCCTCAATTCGATTAGGTGTGTTGTTAGCTGTAGGGATGTAATCAACATGTCCGATGATGAGCTTTTTGAAGAGCTGAAGGAACAAGGAGTAAAGGAGGTCAGGAGAATCACCAAGAAAAATGGACAATCACGAGAGAATACGCCGGCGATCGTACTTACCTGCCACGGCACAATCCGACCGGAAGTCATTGAATTCGGTTACATTCGATGTCGGACACGTCCTTACTATCCAAGCCCAATGCAGTGCTTTAACTGCTGGCTGTTTGGACATACAAAGCTACGCTGCCAGGCTAAATCGGCCACATGTGGGACTTGTTCTAGGAATCATCCGATTTCCGAGAACAAGGAATGCAATACTGAACAGTTTTGCAAAACTTGCGACAGCAATGATCACAGGATCTCCAGCCGTTCTTGCCCTTTGTGGCAGTTTGAGAACACCGTTCAGCGAGTAAAGGTCGACCAAGGAATCTCGTATCCAGCAGCCCGCCGAATCGTTGAACAAAACCGTGGTGGAAAATCTTTCGCTAACGTTGTAGGGCCTCCTCCCAAAGATTCGCTGCAGGTGACGAACGAAAGGATCGATCAGCTAACAGCTGTCCTGGCTTCAAAGGATGCCGAAATTGCCGAACTTCGCGCAGCTCTTGTGACTAGCGAAACCCCCCCGGCGGTTATCAATCACGAAATTGAATCCCTTAAAACTATCGTCGCCAACCAAGCAAGACAAATCCAACTGCTAACGGACCAAATATCCGTCTTTCTCAAGGCTGTCATGCCTGCCGCCAACCTCTCCGCGTCATCAACCAATCCAATGCCAACCTCCGTGACACCAACTATCACCTCTGTATCAGCAACTTCCAGGCCACCAACCACCACTTCCGTGCCCATCAATATCCCTATTGCCGCCGCTCCCGTAGACACTGTTTCTGCAGTAGTAAGTAAAACCGAGCCAACAGTTCAACTAATTGACCCACTATTGGAAACCGTTTTTACTGATTCCGATAGTCCCTCTGCGGAACTCAGTATAAACGAGGAATTTTTTTCTCCTCGCACGGAGAAAATATTATCCTCGCCTAGTACACCAAAGCCCACCCGTCTCAAAGCTACTCTTCCCGTAACCGCTAGGATAAATACTGATCCGATTATGACACGGAATAAGCGTACTATAAGCACGCTATCCCGTACTGAAAATCTCTCCCAGCAGCAAAAAAAATCTAAGCACAAAAGCTCCTCGGACAGCTTGGGGGCCATTCCCAAGTCTCGGTAAGACCATCAACCCTATTTTATCTTCACACCGCCACCCCAACGAAACATTATCACAAACCATACCTCGCCTTCCCACTATGAACTCCCCAACCAGCAGCGCAATGCAGAACACATGGCTTCAGGTCGTCTGGGCACCGGTGAACTGGAAGCCTTGTCCCAACCAGAATCGCCGGGTCGACCCTGGCACCTAGCCAACCATTACGATCCGTCCATCCTCCTTGATAGTCGGGGCGCCAGTGTACCGGAAGTCTTACCCCAACCGGAATCGCTGGGCCGACTTCGGCATCTTGGAAGCGATGCGGATGAAGAGCTCCGGCAAAACTATCGCTGCCCAGCTATATCTCCCGGTAGCCGGGGCACCGTCGGTGCGGACGTCTCCCACACCGGAACTGGCGGACTACCCTCGGCGCCGGGGGGAGACCTGGATGAGGGAAGTCTGGCACATACGCCTACTACCCTGGACGACGTGGGAAGTGAAGGCATGCAAACAGTCGGGACGCGTCGGGCTCTACCCCCTACCCCGAAGGACTACGTGGGAAGTGAAGTCGTATACAACCAAGTAAACGTTCAAGCACCCAACTCCAGTAACGCATCCAGCTCGAATACCAAGAAAAGGCTATTATCGCCTCTCGCAACTCCCTTTTTTCCCTCCGTCGGGACATCTCTACACTCGGTGGGCTCATCTTCCGGTCCTGCCGTATGTGGAGCTCTGTCTTGTTCGGCAACCAACGACGAGAACGAAGTACCTACTCGATCCTTTTTGTCCACCGTTGAATCTTCTTCAACCCTGGTGCTTTCACCCCTCCGGCGACTCACTGGCGATGTTTTGGATAATTCGTACTCCGATACCACCCACTACCAATCTTCCACCGCAAATATAAGCTACTCCATCCCGACATTGCCGAAATCGTCTAAGTTTTGCCTACAATGGAACATGAACGGCTTCCTGAACAACCTAGCGGATCTTGAACTTCTGGTGAGCTACGACCCTCCTTGGATCTTGGCACTCCAAGAAGTCAACCGAGTAACAATCGAACAGCTTAATCGTTCCCTCGGTGGCAAATACGTGTGGACCTCGAAACGAGAAGGTAACATCCGCCGTTCTGTCGCTCTCGGGATATTAAAGTCAATCCCGTTCACCTTCCTGGACATTGATTCTCAACTACCAGTTGTCGGAGTTAAGCTTCATGGGAGTATTACAATATCCGTAGCCTGCCTGTACCTACCATGCGGAAACATTCCTGACCTACGTGGAACTGTAGAGAACCTCATCCGTCAACTTCCAGAACCAAGAATGATAGTCGGGGACCTTAACGCACACCATCCGGCATGGGGCGGTCTCCGTTCAGACGCAAGAGGCATAATGTTGCTCGATCTTCTCGAGGACAGTGATCTCACTATTCTTAATGATGGCTCTCCAACATTCTTTAAGGGCTACTACTCAACAGCAATTGACGTTTCAGCTGTTACCCGGTCAGAGATCCGGCGTTTTAACTGGAATGTCAACTCGGATCCATGCGGAAGCGATCATCACCCCCTGCTAATCTCAGTAGCCGCCGAGGCTCCTGCCACCACTAGACGACCCCGTTGGTTGTATGACCAGGCGGATTGGGCCGCCTATAACAACAACATCTGCGCATCAATCAGTAATCATCAACCAAGTAGCATATCTGAGTTTTCGGCTATCCTAACCCAAGCGGCAAGCGTTTCAATTCCCAAGACAAGCAACACACCTGGCCGTAAGGCTCTCCCTTGGTGGTCCCCGGAGATTAAAAAAGCTATCAAAAGACGTAGAAAGGCTCTCCGAGCCGTTAAGAGATTGGACCTCAATCATCCAAACAGAGCAGCGGCTTTGGACAGATACCGATCTCAGCGCAACGAATGCCGCCAAGTCATTCGGGATGCTAAACGGGCTTGTTGGGAAAAATTTCTCGACAGCATCAATGCTTCACAATCAACTTCTGACCTATGGGCTAAGGTCAACGCCCTTAACGGCAAACGATCCGCCACCCCGCCCACTCTTCTTATTGACGGAAACAACACAGCGGACCCGACCGTTATTGCGAACGGCCTAGGCAAATATTTTGCCAGCCTGGCTGCCTTTGGTAGCTACGAGCCGGAATTCGTACGACGTTCCGGGGCTACCGCCGGCGACATAATAAATTTTAACGTGCCTGCGAGCAACTCGCAGCTCCACATCAACCTACCGTTCTCAGCAGGAGAACTACAGCATGCCTTGAGCAGAAGTAATGGCAAATCCGCCGGCCCTGATGACATCGGCTACCCAATGCTAAAGAAACTGGAGGGACCAGGGAAGCTAGTTCTGCTCGAACAGATCAATAATCTTTGGCTGGGTGACTCCTACCCGCTAGAGTGGCGAGAGAGTTTCGTTATTCCGATCCCTAAGCCCGGAAATCTGATACGGGAACCAGCAAGCTACCGTCCGATTGCGCTCACTTGCTGCCTCTCGAAGGTAGTAGAGCGAATGGTGAACCGCCGGCTAACACACCATCTACAGCAACACGGTCTACTCGACCACCGGCAGCACGCTTTTCGGCCTGGTTATGGCACAAACACCTACTTTGCAGCTCTAGGCGAAGTGCTGAAAGAGGCAAGTGATAGGAACCATCACACTGAGATGATCTCTCTGGATATCTCCAAGGCTTTTAACCGGACCTGGACACCATTTGTCCTAGAAAAACTAGCCAGCTGGGGCCTAACCGGCCACATACTGCACTTCCTAAAGAACTTTCTCACCAACCGGTCCTTTAGGGTGGTAATCGGTGATACCAAGTCCACCACCTTTAATGAAGAAACTGGCGTACCACAGGGATCCGTCATATCGGTAACCCTTTTTCTAGTTATGATGGACGGAGTATTCGATGATCTGCCAACCGGAGTGCAGATTTTTGTCTATGCGGACGATATAGTCATCGTAGTATCTGGTCCAACAACCGTAGCTACACGCAGAAAAGCACAAGCAGCTGTTTCTCGAGTGGCCAAATGGGCTGCCTCCGTAGGCTTCACCATGTCGACATCTAAAAGTATCCGATGCCACATATGTCCATCCGGACATAGGGTCAGTGGGCCCCCGATTGTAATCAACAACCAAGCCATCCCTCTTCGTAAAACTGCAAAAATCTTTGGGGTTACCTTCGACCGCAGCTTATCTTTCAAGCCCCACTGTGAAGCAGTCAGATCCAACTGTCTCAGCCGCCTGAATTTAATAAAATCTCTCTCAAGTCCACACCGCAGCAATAATCGAGCTATTCGGTTCCGTGTCGCTGCAGCTCTAATCGATAGTCGACTTTTCTACGGTCTGGAAACCACATTCTTGGCGATGAACAGACTGATTGACACACTGTCTCCCATCTATAACCGCTACGTGCGAATAGTTTCCGGTCTCCTCCCATCTACCCCAGCCGACGCAGCTTGCGCTGAAGCCGGCCTTCTGCCTTTCCGTTACCTAATTACTGCGACGCTTTGCATGAAGGCGGCCGCCTTCGCAGAGAAGACTGCTGGTAATGCTAGAATCCGCCTCCTAGAAGAGGCCGACAATTTGCTCGACAGCATAGCTGCCACGAAACTCCCCTCAGTCGCCAAGGTCCACTGGTACGGCGAGCGTGACTGGCACCGCTCATCACTCAAATTCGACAGTAGAATAAAAAACAACTTCAGGGCAGGAGACTCGTCAACGCGGCTGCGACAATCCGTCGCTGAGGTCTTGCGGACAGACTACGCAGCACATCAGCGGCGTTATACCGATGGCTCTCTCTCAGTGCAAGGGGTTGGAATAGGCATCGCGGATGACGAACTTGCGATAAGCCTCAGTCTTCCCAGACAATGCTCGATTTTTTCCGCCGAAGCTGCTGCTATTTTCTTTGCCGCTACTGAACCAACCACTCGTCCGATCATCATAATAACCGACTCAGCCAGTTGTTACTTCGCGCTTCAATCGGAGGCTCCCCGTCATCCGTGGATTCAGGGAATAATCAGACATGCATCACCCGATGTCACCATCATGTGGGTTCCAGGGCACTGTGGCATTCCGGGGAATAGCACCGCTGATCACCTAGCTGGATCCGGCTACTCCAGCCGTCGGTATACCACAACGGTTCCACTGGCCGATATTCGACGTTGGGTAAAATCAACAGTACGCCGAGCATGGCAGACGGAGTGGACTAACTCACGAGGAGCCTACCTGCGAAAAACGAAGGAAAGCGTTGATGCTTGGGCGGACCTCAAATCAATGAAGGACCAAAAATTAATCTCCAGGTTAAGAACTGGTCATACAAGGATCTCCCACAACCTAGGGGGGACACCTTTCTACCGGGTCTGCGATGTTTGCAGTATAAACAATACTGTCGAGCACGTAATCTGCGTATGCCCGCTATACGAACATTTGAGACAGATGTACGGAATTCCAGGCAGCATCCGAGACGCCCTTCAAGACGACTCATCCTCGATAGCATCATTGATATCCTTTGTCAAAAGCGCTGGATTATATTTTAAGATTTAAGCTTTAGGCAACCGGACCTAACGCTTATATGTTATATGTTAGTTTGCAATGTTTCAGTTCCTCGGATTCTGTTTGTTCTTAGTTTTAAACCATGTGTGATAGTCCCTTAGTTATCCTTATGTGTTGACGTGTGATTTTGCTTTTTTCATCTTTTAATTGTCCCAGTGATAAACTCTGGCAAGTAACTCTGCGAAGATCCTAGATTTAAGCCAAACTACTTTGTAGCTGTTTTCCAGACGAGCCCATCTGGCTCGTTCTGTTTACCGGACCGGGGATGAACCTGCCTACGGCAGAAAATCCCTAAATAAAAAAAAAGAAAAAAAAAAAAAAAAAAAGAATATTCCAAACTGTATTACCGCCCTGGAGTAATTTGACCGTGTTCTATGTAGATCAGATGCAACTTCACGATATGTAGGGCATGAATCGAAAATTCCAAGCCCTATGAACGTCCTGCAGTAATTTAACCTTAGTCCATATTAATGAATTAAATCGTAATGCCCGGTAAAAATCAATCATATTTTTTAATATGTATCAACGCCCTGCGATTTGTTTCACGTAGATCAGCTGCATCTTGACGCCCTCTAGAAAACCAATTAAATTGTGTTTGCTTTATGTCTTTAACTAACGTTTATCAAGTGAAGAGTATTATTTGGTCCTGTAGTTACGTCGTCTGCTCTTACGGGAACGAGCGATGCCTAGCAATTTATCTATTATATTGGTGAGTTCTTTCCGTTTTATATGTTGTTCATAATATCTATATTTTGTCTCATATTATTTTTCCATACTATTTATCAAACGGTTGTGCTACTTTTCCTCGAATGTCGTTTCCGCGAATGAAAGTTTCCCGAATAACCCTTTTCCTAGAATCCCATTTTTCCGAATGACCTGTCTCTTCGATGCAGTTCATGAAGGTACAAAAATAGTTCTCAGAAACAGGGGCAATAGAATATTTAGTAAACTTTTCATCTACATAAACATCCGTGTTTTTGGTTTGTTAGATTAACTTTCACTACTTGGTGACTCACTGTTTCATTGAGTTCACTTTTACACACTGTTAATCACTGCCAAACTGCCAAACTGATGGTCCATGTACATTTAGATTGCCATTATGATGAATTGCAGGAGAACGAGGGCCAAAATGACATTCAGCTTGTACTCGTTGTTCACAAACAGTTCTTCGTGCAGTTCCAATTGATTAAGGATTTGCACCTGAGGGTCTCCGCTGATTTCACTTTTCTTTGACTTGGTGTTACCCATTAACACTTGGTAACTATTTGACTCAATTAAAAATTGGACCGATTAAGTATTTTGATCATTTAAACTTTGAATTTTTCACCATTACTCGGTTCACTAGTCACGGTCGCCATGTAGCGACCATGTAGCGAGTCTGATGTCGAGGAGGTCATACGAAGTGTTCAACTCCGTGGTTGCGATACGAATGAATTTTTATTCAAGTCTAAGTAATCTATTGTGCCTTAATCCTAGCCTACATAATTGATTTCACGGAGAGAAATCGAGAGAATGAGATAATCGGTAAATAGGAGGCGCATGGTAACATCGATATGCGTTGCAGTTGACAACCCGTCGTTAAGGGGGCAGGATCCGTCATTGATTTTAGAATTTTTAAAAGCAGTTTCTTCGTTCAAAATCAGGAAAATTTACAGGAAAATGTGTTCACTGTATCCTATTCTCCAACCGAAACACAGTGAACACATTTTCACCGAATAATTTTTAGTTTTGAACAGAAAAACTGCTTTTGAAGTTCTGATGATGACGATGATTACGATCCCAAGTAACCATTAGCACTGATAAGAAGCCCTTAATCAGCATCATAAATGCGTACATGCATTATAATAGCACCACAAATGCTTACACACCTTATAACAGCACTTCCGCTGCATAGAAACCCTATTACAGCATCATTGATGCTTCTAAGCCTGATGCATACGGGCATTAAATAAGCACTATATTGGCTCTATATTCGCATACAGGGCCTGTTTAAATGCCATCCAGTGTTTTGACGGATATACCACGTGCTTTGTGTTTACATATAGTGGTGAGAGGGAGTCAAACATAAGTCTTCTCACTACTACAATTGCAGGTTTTATGACGGGGAAAAGTGGTGGTTTAAATTGGTCACTTTTCTTTCCAATACTATTCATCTTATGTAGGCGAAGGAGCAAAGGAGCAGAACTTCAACAACTCAACAATACAGGTGTCGCAGGTTCGAGACGCAAAATAAGGAATTTCATCATCATAAAACAAGGATCAATATGTGGCAATTTCAAGTCCTCAAAAGGATGAAAACCACCAAAATGAATAAGTCTGATACGGAGAAGTACTATCTCAATCATTTTATTACATTTTGCATACTATTCGAGGTTTCCGTTTTCATTCATTTATTTATTTACCTCGTGTGCCTGCTGCTTGGCCGCATACGCGAAAGCTCTCTGGCTGCGTACGCGAAAGCACAAAATATTCGCCCGAAAAACCTGGCGAAAACAACTGACGTTTCTCACGTGGTCTTATATCAGCACTAGTGATGCCGAGAAGCACGGTTATATCTTCGCATTATAATGGCCCGCTATTTCGCCTTTTCTGGCATTATAATAGCATTATATGCGTATATAAAACTGACAAGCATCAAATGATTACCCTATATGCGCATATAATGCTGTTACCGTGCCGCATTATCGTGCTTACTGGTTACTTGGGCGATGACGGAGCGTTGATCGTTAAGTGAAATTCGAGAATAATTTAGCCTTGGATTATTGAGTTTGGAAAAAGAGCATCGTTGGCGGTTGCAACATGGGCTATTGCACTTGAGTGCTCTTGACCACGTTGCAAGACCTTGACGATGGGAATTATTGATGCTGTGCCACATCTGTTGGCAATATGCAGCTCAACTAATTTATGCACTACAAGCCCATGTACTTGATCTCTTGGTTCTATATTTTAACAGAAATGGCACACAAACTATACGTCAAATGAATATTGGTTTTCGTTTGTTAGGAATGTATATTGAAGTATTTGTGAACCTTTGGCAGGTCAACCCTAGCATGACGTCACTGCTTGCAAACATCACCAAGGAGCTGTGCTACGAAGGCACCGTTACCACATTTTGGAAAGACAGACGGGAGTCGAGTATCGACCAGTTTGTAGCCAATCACTGACGGGCAATATGAAATGGAGGATAAGCGAAGAGTACACCCATAGCGATCACCAGGCGATACGCTACAGGATTGGCCAGCGGAATTCTGCGGCAGTGCAGAGGAACACAATTGGCAACCGGCAGTGGAAGACGAAGGCTTTCGACAATGATTTCTTCGTTGTTGCACTTCGTACCGACAGCAATGCCCTGAACATGGATGTGGTAGGGCTGACAACAGCGATGGCAAGGGCATGTGATACAACGATGCCATGAAAACGGGAGCCCGCAACTATTTACGTCCCGCGTACTGATGGAACGAGGTACTCAATGCCCTCCGCGCTACTTGCCTTAAAGGAACGTAGAAATCAGAGAGAAGCCAATGCTGCTTTCAAACGGGAGATAACGCTGAGCAAGTCCGAGTACTATAAGGAGCTGTAACGAGCAGCTGACGCCAACCCCTAGGGGTCGCTTATCGAGTGGTCATAGTGAAAGTCAAGGGT
Source organism: Aedes aegypti (assembly GCF_002204515.2). Lineage (NCBI taxonomy): Eukaryota > Metazoa > Arthropoda > Insecta > Diptera > Culicidae > Aedes > Aedes aegypti. The sequence continues at coordinate 158,731,023 of NC_035109.1, read as the reverse complement.
CCATCAATGCCGGTTGAAACGTGTGTTGAAAAGCTAAGGGTTGTTGTCGAGGTTCTCTTCCTAACGAATGATCTGACACCGTGGCCACCCACATCGTATGTCGACAAGGAAGAAGCAAACGCCGAAGATTTTCAGGTTCATCTCGTACAGCGGTGAAAGCATTGAAGATAAGAAAGGCTCCCGGACCGGATGGAATACCGAAAGTGGCACTTAAAGCAGCGATTCTAACCTGGACGAAGGCCACTTCTCAGATATACCGAAGCCAGAAAAACCACCCGCTGATCTATCATCATACAGGCCTATATGCTTGCTGGATACACTGGACAAACTCTTGGAAGGGTCACGGGAGCACGGACTATCAGAAATGCAGTTCGAATTCCGGAAGGGAAAGTCCACTGTGGATGCAATTTGGACGGTCCTGGAGAGGGCCGATAAGGCATCGAATCAAAAACGTGGAGGAAATTGTTACTGCGCTGTATGTATGTATATGGAATGCTGGTTCCTGACTATCTGTGTCGGATTCTGCAGAGCTACCTACTTCGAGAATCGGGTGTTGGTGTATGCAACCGACGCCGGCCGAAAGGAGTTAAGAAAAACGGCTGGAGTTCCGCAAGGGTCCATACTGGGTCCGACGCTGTGAAATGGAATATACGATGGGGTCCTATCACTGGAGTTACCCATGGGCGTCGAGATAGTCGGCTTTGCTGATGACGTTGTCCTAACAGTAATTGCGAAACGCTGGAGGAAGTGGAAGTGCTAGCCATGGAGGCAATGGGCACGGTCGAGAACTGGATGAATGGAGTCAAGCTGAAGATAGTCCACCACAAAACGGAGGTGCTACTAGTTAGTAATCGCAAAGCGGTTCAACACGCTGAGATTGCCGTCAGGGGACATGTCATCAGCCCTGTCGTCCTGCTTAGTCGCGCTTAGTCGACGACTAAGAAGCTTTTCTCAGATTTTTTTCTTAACGCCCTTTGGGACATCAGTTGAAAATTCAAGCTGTATCATCGACTTGAAGTAATTTAACTTTGTTGCATTTGGATCAGGTGCAACTAAACGCCCTGTGTAACATCAATCGAAATTGTCAAGCTGTATCAACGCCCTGGAGTAAAATGCATTTAACGCCCTGTAGGATATCATTTAATTATTACAAGCTATATTAACGCCCTGGTGTAGTTTCATTTTATTCTATGTAGATCAGGTGCATCTCAACGATCTGAAGTTATCAATTCTTGGTTGTATCAACGCCCTGGAGTATTTCGACTTTGCTCTATGTAGATCAGGTGCAACTCAACGCCCTGTATGACATAAATCGATCCATCCGTGTAGACGCTCTGGAGTAGCTTGACTTTATTTCATAGATATTTGCGAGATCTAAAACAACGCCCTGCAGAAAATCAATCGAAATTTTCATGCTGTATTAACGTCCTGGAGTAATTTGATCTTATTCCATGTAGATCAGGTGCATCTAGGCGCTCTGTAGGACATCAATTGAAAATTCCTAGTTTTATTAACGCCCTGGAAAAATTTGGCTTTATTCCACACAGATTTTTGCGAGGTCTAGAGCATCTGAACGCTCTTAAGAAAATCAATCGAAACCTACGTGCTCCAGGGCGTTGATACACCTTAGAGTAATTTTAGCTTATTCCATATATATCAGATACGACTTAACATCCTGAAGGACATTAATTGTATACTCTTAGCTGGATCAACGCCCTGGATTAATTTCACCTTTTTCCATGTAGAGCAGGTACATGTGACCGCCCTTTAGGACTTAATTTGATAATTCCAAGCTGTATCAACGCCCTGGAGTAATAGTCCACAAAGATTTTGGTGAGATCTGAAGCATCTTTACGCCCTATAGCAAGTTTTGCTTGTATCAAACCCCTACGGTTATTTGACTTTATTCTAAGTAGATCATGCGCATCTCATAGCCCTGTATAACATCAATCGAGATATTCAACGCTCTGGAGTAATTTGATTTTGCCTTAAATAGATGAGCTGTATCTTAACGCCCTGTAGGACATCATTTAATGAATTCATAGCTGTATCAACGCCCTTGAGTAATTTGTCCTTATTCTATGTCGATTAGGTGCATCTCAACGCCCAATGACCCAGGAGAAATTTGACAGTATTCCAAATAGCTCAGGTGTATTTGAACGTCCTGTATCAAATTAAAATTGGTAAGCTATATCAACGCTCTGGAGTTATTTGACTTTATTTCACCTATATCTTTGCATGATCTGAAGGATCTAGAAACCGCTTTGGAAAATCAATCAAAATTTCCATGCTGCTTCAACACAGTGTAATTATTTGATATTGTGTTATGTGAATCAGCTGCATCTTAACGCCCTGATTAAGATCAATTTCAAACTCTAAGTAGTACCTACGACAAATTTGACCTTATCCTATGTAGATAAAGTGCGCCTTAACGCCCCAAATCAATTAAAAATTCCAAGCTGTATCGACGCCCTGAAGTATTAAATTGTAAAATACAAGCTTCTAAAACGCATTAGAGTAATCTGACATTGTCTTATGTAGATCATTTGCATCTAAACACCCTGTATTATTTGAAAATTTCAAGCTGTATCAAGGCTCTGGAGTAATGTGATCTTATCCTACATAGATCAGCTGTATATTAACGCCCTTTATGGCATCAATCAAAATTGTTAAGCTTCATTAACGTCATGGAGTTTGACCATGTCTCATTTAGGTCATACCTGTAGGACATAAGCTGAAAATTCCAAGCAGTATCAACGTTCTGGAGTAGTTTAACTTTGTTATAGGTAAATCGGCTGCATCTCATCGTCCTTTAGGGCATCAATAAAAAATTCCAAACTTTTTCAACGCTTCGAAGTATATTGACCTAATTCACAAAGATCATATGCATAACCACGCTCTGTATGGTATTAATCAAAATTGTCAAGCTGTATAAATGCCTTGGAGTAAATTTTAGTTCAGCTGCATCTTAACGCCCTCTATGACATCAATCAAAATTAACCCGAGCTGGATTAACGCACTGGAGTAATTTGATATTGTCTCAGATAGCTCATCTTAATTCCCTGTAGAACAATCATTTAAAATTCAAAGCGTCATCAACGCCCTGCAGAAATTTGACCTCAATCCACATAGATCAGGCACAACTTTACGCACTGTAGGACACCAATCGATATTGTCAAGCTGTATAAACGCTCTGAAGTAATCAAGAGCAAATTAACTCCCTGTAGAAAATCAATTGAAATTTCCGAGCTGTACGACCCCTTGTCACCACTGAATCTGAAATTCTGATATTCCTTTGGTGTGAAAACTAAAATGTTTTTCGTGTGAAAAGAAAAATTATGTTGAAATTATTAATACGACAGCATGAAACAATATCGATCGAATCATCTCTAGTAACTCTTAAAGTTTGATGAGATACATGGAGTTTTGAAGCAGAAAAAAAATCATCATTTCGTATTCTTCTTCATTTTGGGCCAATAGTTTTCATGCGGTAGTGACGAAAATTCGTTACAAAGTACTCATCAGACAAACTAAATGTTTGTTACATTTATGCGCTGCTCTATCCTGTCTAATATCACACCAGCAGGCTTGTTGAGTACTTTTGAGAAACGTTTTTACAATATTTAAAATATCTCATGTAATTGTGACTATTGCCTGCATCCTCATTTATTTTGCCAACCTTTCCCATAAGAACTGCAGGCAAATCTTTTCGGCAACTCCACGTAAGCCGCATTTTGAGGCGTATTTATTTCAATCAATGACATCTCTGGCGAAATTGTTTGTTCGGAAATCTCGTCAGGGGGAAGCAGGCATATTAGTGGATCTCTCTTACGCTACACACTGGGGCAGATCGCTGTTTTCGACGGCCAAAACCTCTAGTACTCTAGATATGCACCCTAGAGGTTTGGTGTCTTCGACAGTGTTTTGGAATAACTTGTACTATATTTTGAAACATTCAGATTTGATCTAGATAAGTGAAAACTGATCTAGATCAGTTTTATCTTTTGATAGGAGCGTCCCAGCAAAAAACTTTCTTCTGCTAAGTTGTTCATTGAGGCATTTTTAACATTTCTTCGGAAGACACTTACACTCTATCAAAGACGTGGATTACGATATATGACAATTTAATAGAAACAGTCAAAAAATCGATTTTGACCATTTTTTCATACAAAAAAATTATTAAAACATATTTTGTCGTTAAGTATTAGAAGTTTAACTATAACAAAGTAAATTTACATCATCCACTAGCAAAATTTTCAGATTCAATTATATTTTTGGTAAAAACAGTCTAAAAATAGTGTTTTACAAAATCCAGGATAACTCATGAAATGGCAGATGGCGGCAGCTAATTTTTTGTATACGACTAGCCAAGAACATAAGTTTCATTGTCGCGAAGAAAGAAAAGTGGGGCCACGTGGGGCTTTTTTGTTATTGTGGTTTGAAAATTTGATGAAAATACAGTTAACTCTCCCTTACTCGATATGGGGTCGTCCATAAATGACCCAGTAAACATTTTGGTTGGTATAACTTTTGTTATACATCATTCTATATGAATCAATTCAATCGTATAGAATGCACGAAAAGGCTATATACCTACCAAAGTGGAGGCTATATGCGTACTTGGCACGACTTTTTCGGATTTTCTGCGATCAGATATACGATGCCACAAAATTTGAATGAAAATAAAAAAAAAGTTTCCAGCGAGTCACAAACACGGAACCTCTGGATCAGGAATCGGGCACCTTACCACTGTACCACCAAGGGTTACTCGTCCGACAAGTGATTATTTGCCAATTTCAATACATGTTTCATGTACAGCGAAACATACTTTGTTGTTCTTTGAGGCCCATCGTCAGCAGATAGACAAAGTTTGGGTGGCTATTTTTGCTAAGTTATTGCGATTTCATACGATGCTTACTGGATTGATATATGATCTGTCAGTTTATATAACATAACGTGATTCTAAGTGGCACTATTTACGACATGTTTTGTTGTCAACACAGATTGTCGTTTATGAATCGTATTGGGGATTTATATACAACTTGTATTAACATTGATAACGCTTAATATGGCATCTTGTGAAATTCTGATTTTGGACGCATGAATATGTGATTTTGGATGCACATTCTTATACGATACGTGGTTCACTGGGGACGTAGTTTTTTAGGGGGGAGGGGGGCTTCACGAATTTGTGACGATGTGTGACGAGGGGGAGAGAGGGGTCCTAGCTAGTAGAAGTAGCATTTCAAATCACGTCGATAAAATGAGAGGCGCTGAAAAAATGACATACAATTATTTTTTATAAAACTTCTTTTTTCTTTGTTTGACTTATAAAGTAGGGTTGTAAAATAAAGATTCAGCTTCAAAACATTCATATGTAGTGCAATCAAACATATTTTTTTAATGCTTTAAATAATTATGTGAACATTATATTCATGTATTAATAAATAAATTTATGAATAAACACCTTAAAAGTTAAAAAAATAATTAAAAATCAATGCTTATAGAACTTAAACAATGTTTTCCTAATTGTTAGGAAAACATTGTTAAAGTTCTATTCATGTTATCTGTTGAAGCTTATTTCTCAAAAACATATGTTCGTTTTGGCAAACATTTTATTGAAACAAGATATTTATTCCGTGAGCTCTCAATGTTGCAGAAGATTTCCACCCAATCAACTCATCGATTTGTTTTGATATATCAATGCTCTTGATGGAATAGCCTGAATACAATTTGATTGACAACAGATTCGAGTGTTATCGAAATTGTTCTATCACACAATTTTCTGAATAATTCGGTAATTTGAATAAAGATTATTTTAGTATTTAATTGTTTCGTTCTAGGTTGTATAAGATTATTTCAGTATGGCGAACGATAATGAAGTTAAGCTGAAATATTAATAAAGATGAATAATTTGTTTAATTATCGCTAAGATTTTCTGGCCATTCCAAATATTACAAGTGTAATCTTTCTACATCTGGCACCTGATTGCTAAATGGATTTCAATTTGTATAATAATGACGAATATCCATTTCGAATTAAGATATTGTTGATCATTTTTATTTTCATTTTAATATTGTTGATCATTTCAGTCAGTAATTAATATCAAGCTTTGTATTGAACTTCTGAATTCTAATTTTTTGTTTTGAAAAAAATTGCTGAGGAAAACAAATTAAAAAAAAAAAACAAATAATGGGGGAGGGGGGGGGGTTTGCTTGATATGCTACGTATTTTCTAAGGGGGGGTATCAGCATTTGTGACGAAATGCTACGAGGGGAGAGGGGGTGTAAAAAATCAGTGAAAAAATGCTACGTCATTTATGGACGGTCCCTATTCCGTATCTCGATATCGAGTTAGAGAACCATAGTAAAAGTTGGTTTTCATGGCTAACTCGATGGTCCCTTGGATCGCAGTTGCATTGGTTTTGTATTCTGTAACTTGATACCTCCCTAACTCGATGGTCCCTTCGATATCGAGTAAGGGAGAGATAACTGTATGTTAAAAAATGATTATAATTGTGAAACTTTTCATGAATTTAAATTTTTTTAAATGTATTTCTGAAACATATTGCATATTGACGAAGTGTTATGAAGAATTCATCTCTAAACTGGTATTCCAATGAACTTTTAAACAGAATTCAAGATAATTTGCCCCATATGTGTATCCACCTATCTATCTATCCTTTGATTTTTATTAGAGAAACAGAATTGTGTTTAATAAAAGCCATATTATACGATACCAATTTGGTGA